>NC_060251.1:57838773-59088773 GCF_921293095.1 Ischnura elegans
GACTACTGTTTTCCTCTCTTTTGTTGTATGAATTTTGCATAATCCATCGAGTTTTCCTCTCTCCTGTGCTTTTCTTTTCGCTCCTCTGCCTGGATATACCTGACGCCAACAGCGATTCCGGTTTTGTGGAGACCTCGACTGCCCCGATTGGGTGCTGGCCGAAATGAATTCGCTCTCACGACTGGTGAGTATTTTCACACTATAATGCCTATCACTCAAAATCCACCTTTTCCTTGCCCATGCCAAGGGATTCCTTGCAGGATAAAATAACTTCCGTTACATCTGCATTTATGTGGCTTACTGCATGCCAACTCCAGTTTGTATGGCTTGAGAGTCTTTTCTTAAAAAAAAACATTTTCAGGAAAAAATGGGTGTGTGAAGAATTATGATTATATAAATTCCATCTTTCTATCGTTTTTATATCGATTCTCCTCATATTCCTCAAAAAAAAATATAATAAAAACAACTACGTGATGTAAAGTGGAGAGTGGCTAAGTTACTGCAAATTTGGTAGTGTTTTTTTCCATCGTTTGGAGAGCTAACTTGTAGTAAGAGAATGCTTGCTTCTTGAAGGTCACTGTGACTGTCAGTGAATGTAATGTTACTATTCCTCTTATTTTAAGGCATGAAATTAACTCTTTAGATGATTATTTTTAATGCACCCTATCTATCATCCTAATATTACTTGAAGAAGAAAATGTAAATGTAAATGTCGTTGGGAGGAGATGTAGCAGTGCTGTTCAAGAAATTGTTTGAAATCTCTTATCCCTTAGTTATGAATAAACTCTGCAAGGTGAGAAAAATGTATTTTTGGTCTCATATTCTAGAGCCAAATTTGCTTTTTCAGCCGCCTTCTTAATTTTGATTTCAATTTGTCAGAAGGGTAGAGGCATTTCTACTAATATTCCTGAGTTAATCTCATGAACTTTCTTCTAATTTTGATTGTATGTTGATGTGTTATAATCCTGCTCTCTTTCTATTTTATTTAACTCATTTTCAGACGTCGGTGAAGATGAAGCTTCTTTGCCAGGAGGTGGTCAAATCACTTGCAGGAGCACCCTTGGATGTAAGTTAAAATTCTAAATTCTTTCGGAATTATTTTTTCTTTGACCTTGAATATTATAATGTGGCATTGTAGGCTGTGCATCTTGAGTCTAATTAGTATTAAACGGGGAGAAACCTTTTTCTAAAATTTTCTCTTGTATTTTATTATATCTGTTGTCTCAGGAAATACATCGAGGTCCTAAAATGATGTTTTTCGTGTCGCTCTGATGGATATGTGCTCGTAATTGCTCAACTACTCTAATTGCAAGCCAACACGTAGCCTCTGAGTCTCGAGCGGATCCATGCTTAATTCATGTTAAAACTATGTAGCGCACTCTGTTCGCTCATAGCAGTTTCTGACATGTAGCGCAGTTTCTTCTGTATTTTGTTTGGTTAACGGGGTCAAAATTTCTTCCCATCGAATACGCATTAAGTTTAAAGAATCGCCATTCACTGTAATCTATTCACCTTATGTTTGTAAGTGAGCTTTCGTGAGAGCCCGGACACTCTCGGAAGGATTCGCAAATGAGGTAGGGCTAGTACCGAGCGAGAGAGAGGAGGAGTGAACATAGCGTTGCCAAATGTACTTAGTTTGTCACTGGAAACGTTTGAGTCATTAATGGCCGCAGGTATTTTGGGCTCGAGTCTATATACCCACTCATTTGGAAGGTATTAAGGATAATCCTTTCACAGAAGCCAATGACATTGTCAGCTACCACACAGAATGAGGCAGAGTTGGTGAAAGGCATACTTAAAGGCCAGGGGTGTCATGGTGCCGGAACGCCGTTCTGGCACTGGTTAAGAAAAGACATATTAGTCAAAGTAACACTTTCGTCAATTTTGGTGCCTCAAAATTTCTAATATTATTCTTAACCAAAACAAAAATATTTTTCGATATGTTTATTCTATATTTGCTGAAATAAATGAACACTCAGACTAGTATTTCACTTGTAAAAAAAGTGCGTTCCGGCACTGATAATTTTGCCATGACGTCACTGTTAAAGACGTTAAACACATGCAAGGTGTGAGGTTTGGCAACACTGCTCCACGAGCAGATTCACGATGTTAACTCGACGGAGGTCTGTGAGCGAATGTCTGAGGCCACGCTTGCTGTTTGCTGATTGGCAAAGGTAAAGTCACGTGTCGAGAAACTTTCCCTCCCCCCCCCCCCCCCCCCCCCCGCTTGTTTTAGTCACACCAGCTCACCCGCAAAGATAAAATGAACAGAGAATAATCCTGTATTAGGGGAGCTGTAATTTAGGTAAGAAGTCGCACCTCTCTTACACTCTTACTTCCGAAAACCATCTTATAACTCGCTTGTCTAATCTTAACTATTTTAGGACTCGGGCACAAATATATCTTATCTGTTTTCACCCCGACATAATCATTCGAATTCACTTGAGTATGAAATCATAATATACAGGGTGCAGAAAAAGTGTGAACGAAATTTTAGCCCTGGATAGTTGATGCCAGTAGGAAGTAAGGTTACCAATGATTTTTCGGTCTAAAATGCACCAATTTTAGACTACAGAAACTCCGAGCCTAGCACCCGGATTGGCCGTGAGTTCTCCCTGTTGCCGGATGCTCCGGACAACTGATGACTTGGGATGCTTTGCCTGCTGAAGATCGCAATCGCTTGGCTCAAAGTTTCTCTAGTTTAAAAATGTGCGTTTTTGACCTAAACATCATTAATAATTTTGGTTCCTACTGGAATCAGCCACCCAGGGTTAAAATTTCGCATTTTTCTGCACCCTGTATAACATTCGAATCGTTAAGAATCAATTTTGCTATTTTTTTCTGTTTTAATACGAAGACTAGAGTAATCCAAGCCAACAGTAAGACGCACCCATCATTTAGCGGTTCAGACTTTCGACTGGGTAAAGAAAACTCCCCCCTCCTCTTCTAAAAATAGTCATGCAAATAAAGTAAGGGAAGTAAACTGTTTATTGTCGAGAAGGATATGTTATATGCTGTGGTCACCATAAAAGGTTACTCCGGGGCTTGCTTTGCATTTCTGGCTGACCACAGCGATGCACTTTCTCGTCGCCTGATGCAGGGAAATATACTTACCGTGGAGTAGGCGAGTGCTTTAGTCTGCGGCTTCGCGTGGCTCTGGGTGTATTTGGCTGTTGTTTTCGCTTCCCGCTGTCTTTGTACTCCCTAGCGAAATCTTCAGCGGAGTGCCTCGCTTGTGCCTTGGACCTCACTTGATGTTCGTCCTGTAATGCACTCACATATTGTTTTTCTCTCATATACAAGGGTTCCCCTAGAGAATCTCTTCTTCATACCGGTCCTTTCGCACTCTCCTTCAATGGAGCATTTCCACAAAATGGGTCATGTACTCTTTTAGAGCTCAGGTTGAGGAATTGGAATATGTGTCAAGTTCATAATTCCTAACTTTGGAATTACATGAGATGACAGTCACTATGCCAAACCCCAATCATGCGGCATTGCTTTAGTTTAGGGTATTGATCTACACTCACCAAGTCACGCCTATATCTTGAGTTAAAGCACAAATTTAATAACGCATGAATGGTTATTATCTGCGTGTTGGAATCATGCTCATATAAAATTTAATTTACTCTTCTCGGAGTGGCCACGTTCATTTTTCAGTGTCCCTGATAGTCGAATCGAAGTCATCGGACTTGGGGGACGAGTTTTAAAACGGATTAACCATTGTCAGCATTTGCACGTGTCTCAAATACGATAATTTAACCCCGGTATTTTCTCAGATGAAACATTTTCTGCCTGAGGGAAAAGCCAATCATGACGAAATTTTACTACATACGCCCTGAAAAATTCAATATCATAGCTTCTGAAGGCAATAATGGAGGGCATGACCCGATAAGAAATTATCAACGTCATCACTTGAGTTTAAAGGCCATTTTATACTGGGCATGTGATTGAGCAATTTTCGTGTGTACGAAGGCGCAGTCAACATTTCGTCGCTTAAAGCGGCGAATTGCTAGAACGCATGCGAGAATGCATGGGCTTGGGATGGCAAAATAGCCCATGTTCTATATTCGTCCGTGCATTTACGCAAATGCACGTCATAATGAGAAATT
Source organism: Ischnura elegans (assembly GCF_921293095.1). NCBI lineage: Eukaryota > Metazoa > Arthropoda > Insecta > Odonata > Coenagrionidae > Ischnura > Ischnura elegans. The sequence continues at coordinate 57,842,883 of NC_060251.1, forward strand.
AATGCAGTTCTAACCGACGCAAAGACATGCCCCTTGTAAAACGGCCTTTTAATCAGTAATTCGTGCCGAAGGAAGACTAAATACGAATGATCGTGAGGGAGTGATGGATCCTCTTAAAATCTCATCGGAATATAGAACTAATTACTTAAAACCACCATTTTAATGATCTGTTCTCTTTGCCGCTAAGAGCCGATTCGTTTGAATCGATGAGATTTTTTTTGGCACTTTCTGGAACTTTATTTTGGCCCGCTAAATTCAGCGAATCCTTGATGAAAATGTCCGAAGTGTCTCAAACTTCCCGGTATGACAGAACTTCATTACGGGGGAGGGAATTATTCCTATCCCGTTTTCCATTCCCTTTGTTTCGGCTGCCCCTGTTCGACGAAGTACGCCCACGGGAGCTCATACGTTTCATTACACTCTGCGTCATCAAGGTGACGACTTATTTTACCCTTTTTCTCCCTCCTAATGCTCCGTTCTAAATGACTTAACCTGGCTTATCTTAACTTAATATCACCTAGACCTATAAGTTAAATACCTTAGGAATGACATCGTAGACCGTTGTTAATTTTGATTTTTATGTTTATGTTCACGCAATACTGTTATTGATTTGATGTTTATGTTCAATGAAGACTAGTGGAAAGTTGCCAAGAATCTGTTGGGAGGTGAGAGAGGGCAGCCATAAAAAATAGATCTTGAAGGAGGGAGACGAGAAAAAATTGTACTTTGAAAAGAATAAAGAGGCCTTTTTAAGAAAAAATTGTCTAATGTTACACCTTGTATCAATTGTGTAATCAATTTCATTGAACTTTTGATGTAAGAAAATGAACGGCCTATGGTCGTATAACAGTTGAAAGGATTACGATGGAGCGCCTAGGTAAAAGTGACAATAATTTGATGAAACTTTGGTCACATATTCTTTGAAAGACGCGCTTTAAATGATCCAAAGAAAAAGAGTTTTCCATGAGCCGCTTTTGATATAGTTGACGCTAAAATTAGGATAATATAACATGGGCTCTGGTGGAGAAATACGGTTTTTATCCGAGGTAGCGAAGCTGTTTGTTACAAGAAGTTGTTGAAACGGCACTCATTAGAAGCAAAATTTGGTGAAAGATCTAAATATGTATGGTAAAGTAAAGTTTATGAAAAAATAAAGATATTTGCGAAAAACTGCCTGAAACTGGCAAGGCGGCTGGGAATCTCTGTTACCAGCATTGCAAAACGAAAGCCACTACGCCGACTTCGCCTTAATTATACAAATACATATATGTCTCCTAGCTATTTGGTCAAAGGTGTCGTCAACTGATGTGTTCAAAGGTTGGAAGCAGTGTTGAAACTAGTCAAGTTGACCACAGTAAATACCTTTAAAAATCATTTTTGACGTTTTCATTGTGCTGAGCTACAAAATTGCCCTCATATTTCATTCCTAATTGTGTTTTATGTAGTTTAATTTTTTTCGCAACTCTTTTGCGTACATAATACGTAGCTCGAGAACATCACTTGACTTCAGCCGTTTCCACTCTATCTACCTTAAATTGCCCAGGGCCGTACACTAGCTGGCAAAAACAGAGGAATTTGGAAAGTTAGAAAGGATGTCATTGGAGAGAAATGCGGTAATTTGCATTGAAAAAAACTATAAAATAAGCACTCGCGCAACCAATAGATTTAGGGGGGTCGTGCCCCCTATAACCCCCCTAAATCCGCCCCTAATGTTTGATCGCCCTCATCGATGTATGGGTACTGGGCCAATAAGCTTAGTGCTCCTTGCGGATGATTTATCGCTATTCTTTTCTATGAGCATGCCCTTACGCCATGTTACGTCATGTTAAGTTGTCGTGAACGAGTACTATACCTCCTTCACGGAATTACTCCGGCCTCATTTCGCGCTGGGTACTTCGTCGGGTCGAACTCGCATCCTTGAAGATGTGACCCCTCTTTACCTAATCTTACCTTTACCTTCCTCTCTCCATTTCTCATTTCCATATTATATTCACCTTCATTTTTCGTTTCGATGTGTCCTCTTCCATAATTCACGGTTTTACTTGACAAAACACGGCAGAAAAGCTCATGCCAGGGGACCGCATAGAGGAGGCCTAATTCCATCTCATAGAAGGCTGATTTCTATTGCCACTATGGTCGCATTTTAACCCATTCGCTTACAAAGACGGCGATTCGCCGGTCCCGAATAATACTATTTTCCCACCTTTTTTTAGTCCATAATTGTCAATTATATTCATTATTTATGTACTCTATTGCTTTTATGTTCTTCTAATGCATACTTCTATGCTATTATGACAATGTACTCTTTATTTTATCCTTGTGTATACTCAGTGGTTTAGTAGGTATTTTCATCCCGTCGTCTTCGTTTATCTTGAAACTATTCCACATTTAGCAACGGTACGCCTTATTTCACTTTTTTCCCAACCTCATATTTGATGAAGTATCGATGAGGAACCAATTTTATAGTCATTGATAGATGAGGAAATCAACGTTTTACTTTGTAGACCTGGTGATTGCCATCCAGTTTTCAACTATGTCCGCGGCAAGGTGATGAGTGCAATGCGATTCACTTTTTTCCAATATTTTGTAGTATGGTCTTTGCAAATGCGAGGAGTGGTAATGAAGAGTTATGAATTTGATAAATCACATCATCATGTATATAAGTTTTGATTAATAGCCCTAATTATATCTTATTTCCCCGTGAAACTCGGATCAATTTGTCCGTCAGCGACATGAGCGGCGAATTTTGTAAACCCATTTAAAGATTTAAATGCGCATTGGGTGACAACACTTTTAGAGGCCAACTTGAGGATCCTCTATTCGTGAGCTCATGGAACACTCAAACAAATGACATTAACACGGCGCGATCCCAGCATTTCATGCCTATTTTCCCATTGATTCAAAATCGACCGAACCCAACGCTAATTATCGTGCTAACTCACCAGGTGCCACGCTTACTTTATCTATGATCGCCCTCATTGATGTATGGACACAGGAACATTTCGCTAAGTGCTTCTTGTTATATTTTCAACTCCATAGTTATCCCAAGTACAGCTGTTGTGAACCAGTCTTTAAGCCCCGTTCGCAACAACTTAGCGTGGCATAACTTGACTAATTAGATTAGAATTTATTATTAGTTATTAATCAGAATTAGTAGTTACGAAATCCCTCAATCAAGGCGCAAACCGTATGGAAATCGTAAAGTAGAAGATTAAGGATGAATGGCAGTACCTTATTTTATCAGAAATATCAGTCCGGATACCTTATTATAGTGTTTATCACCCTCCTCGATCCCTACGCCAAAATAGGATCCAATTATTGCTAATTTTTTTGTATAAACAGGCTTTTACGTCAAGTTAAGTTGTTGCGAACGAGTCCTACACCTTCTTCACGGGATTGCTCCGGCCTCGTTTCGCGGCGAGCTCGTCGTCGGGTCGAAACTTGCATCCTTGAAGATGTGTCCCCTCTTTGCCTAATACCTTTTTTTTCGTCGTCTCTTCATTTCTCATTTCACCCGTTGCTGCTTTCTCCCCTCGAAATTTCCCTCGAACACTTCGTCCCTTGACCCAGCGGCGATCGCCGGGCGAAGTGGGCGGAGCAGGGAGGCTTCTTGATGAATGGTCTTCAAGAAGCTGCATTCCTGGCTCGTTACGACTCGTGGGCGTTTCTCATTTGAGGGAAGAGTCATCAAGGGACCGCGGGGTTGTTCGGGAAATTTATTTTTTATAGTGCACTACTTGAACAAGCCCTTAATCGGCTAAAATAAGCGTAGAATGATATTTTTCGTTGAACCTTCTCTTAAATAAATGTTAAGTAGAGTAAAAGAGCGCAACTAATGGTACAATTTTCGTACTTTGTCGTGAGAAAGGTCAGTGCTGGTTATGGCTTGAGAGGTAATGGTACAGGGGTATTTTTTAAGACCATTGTTAGCAAATATTTGTGAAATATCTTTACGTTATTAAGTACATAAAATTCATCTCTTAATTGTAAGGGCAGTTGTTGAAAGATAGGGATGTTTTTGTGTAGTGCACTACTTAAAAAGTCCTTCATCGCCTAAAATGAGCGTAGAATGATATTTTTTGTTGACCCTTCCCTAAAATAATTGTTATGTAGAGTAAAAGAGAGTACTCAAGGTACAATTTTCGTAATTTGTCGTGAGAAAGATTAGCACTCGCTCTTGAATGAGAAGTAATGGGTCAGGGCATGTTATGAGTATTGCAAAAATTTGCAAATTAAAATTAGTGGTGTACATTTATGAAATTAAATACATAAAATTCATATCTTTCGTGTCTGAGCAGTCGTTGAACCAATCGTAAGAGGTTAACAGGTGGGGTAAATACTGCTTATAACTCATAACCTTAATAGGGAATTTGATCATAAATTGAAGTCATTGTAGTTGAAAACAGGGTTTTATTTTTATTTTCCTCAATTTCGTTGCTTAATTAGGTTATAATTTTCGTAATGAGTCACAATTAAATACAGAAAATGCTCTGAAATGATAGTGTATTGTATAGTATTACAGTGTATACTAATAGTGGGTGTATCGTTATTTTAATTTTAAATTAAGGGTTGATTTGTTAATCTAAATCAATGAATTTAATTAAGCATTGAATCAATAAATTTAAATAACAGCCACCTCTTGTTAATCCTATCCGATGCTAATTTTTTTACGGGTTTTCATTTCGTGTGGAATGATGTTTTAGCTGCGGCTGAAACTAATGTAATAAAAAGAAACTATCATTCCAGAATAAAATTCAATTTTTTGTTTAGTTTAGTGTTTTAGTGTTTATCACCCTCGATCCATGCGCCAAATTAGGATCCAATTTTCGTACGTCGCAGTCGAATCCATATATTGCTATTAATGAAGGCTAATCTCGTCAGTGTTGAAATAAAACGTATCTACCATGGAGTAATGCAACCCGAAAATAAATTGAATCGAAGCTCTGCCATCCAGCGTCTCTCTTACCAATTACTCCATGTCAATGTGTCTGTGTTAGTTCCATGCCATTTGGTCTGGCGTATGTAAATACCTCTTGTATTTCCTCGAGGACTCTATCCCAATTTCGTGGTCCTTATGTCAATCTGTAGTGGGTTGTATTCTAGAATATTCTTGATATTACCCTGAAAGTGCTCTCTTTTTCTCGTTTATATGGCTTCTGCTGTAGTCCTTCTTGAGTCTCTTTTTATAATATGCGTGAGAATACATGAGGAGTTTTAGAAAAAATAATTTTTAGCATCGTTCTTCGTAAACAAACCCTTATCATAAACAATAAGCATGGAATTATATTTTAGTTGCTTCATTAAATTAAAGAAAGGTATTTTATGAAAATGAATGGTTTAGTTTATGAAGAACTGATTTTATATTCATCAAACGCGATGCCAACGGTTAGTTGTGGTAAAATTTCTGTAATATTTCATTTCAGTGGATTATTCATTTATCGATGTTGAAACTACCCAGGAAGACCGAAAAATCAGCCTTTTTGAAAGTTTTCTATTCCTTAGGCAAATCAAACATTGTCTTTTCGCAACATTTGGTGCTCAGGCGAAAAATTACTGTCAATGTGGGCGTTTTAGTAAAAGTATTATGATGTCATCTACCTCTATTTTTTCAGAGACAAGTGGCACCATCGCTGTTTTTCTGCTTTTTGGCTGTAACTATCCAGTATGCTACCATTTCAATGGCAGGAAATATCAAGCGATGTCTTAGTTAAACCAGAAAACAGAGCTTTTTTAAAGATGTGAATTTTTTCTTGGATCCATTTTTGTTCGTAGAGGTATCTGCTGGAATTATACGTGATATAGGATATACCTTCCTTTTCCTCCATCGGCTTTATCTCCCTATTCTCCCTCTGGAGTCGTTCAAGAGAAGGGGCGGGGATAAGAGCCTCATAAATCTCCTCATTAGCTACTCTTGGGGTGTGGAGTTAGAGGCAGATTGGGCGTGAAAAGAATTTTCAGAAAAAAATATGAAAAACAAAAAGGTAGAGATTTTGAGAGTCTCTACTTTGGAAGCCTAATAGTTTGCCAAAAGTGAGTGATTGGCTTCTCATAGATTAACAGCTCTATAGGAGCGTCATAAAATTTGGATAAAACATTCTTACTCGTCATCTTTTCTCCTTCCTTCTTACTTTATCCGTGAATTGAGTCTCAGGATTTTCAAGACTCCGATGACCTTAAAAAAAATGTCGAGCTTTTTTTATTCCTCTTTGAAATCATCGCATTCCTTGAGCACAGCCGTGATCATACATTTCTCACCGACTTTTGTTTGACATAAGCTTCTTGTAGTCCTTTTTGATTCAGATGGTCCTGCCAAGAGGCAGTAAAAACTGCTACGGGCGTACAGACAGCGTAACCCAGATGTTAAGCGAATTAGGCTGGGGGCCGCTGGAGACTCGGAGGCTGCGCGCTAGACTATAGAAAATTAAACGGTGTAGGAAATCGCCGGGATCTAAGGGAAGAATCCAGCCTTCATATCCCGTATTTATAAATTTTGCCTGCCAGTGGCTTAGTGAGATGTGAGCTGTCCTCTTACCTATCGAACCAATCATCGAGTAGAAAGTACCCGGAAATTTTGTTTAACCCTAACCCCACCATTCCCAGTTTCAAAATTTCCGAAGCCTTGTTCTCCATTTGGTTTCGTTGCGTAATCCACGTCGCCCTCTGGGAAGCGATTAGCAATCGGCGAAATCTTTTTAAAAAAGGTCTCAATATGTTGTTAATCCTTTCCAGGAAACGTTTTTCCGGTTCGCAGGCCATAAAATCTTATCTTTAGCGCGCTATGTGCGAGCGCAAGGTCGTATCGCCTAATCTCTATATCTGATTTGTGGCCGCGAAATGGGGAAAATTTTCATCCGTGCGGAGCGATTATAAAGGGTTAAAAAACACATTACAATGACGGGAATTCTATCTTTTCCAAGGAAATTTGGCCATGTATCGATGATCATCACTGCGATCAGATGAGGTTCTAAATTGTATCCGCGCAGTGGATTGGGCCGAACTTTAATTTAGGCTCAAAAAGGAGAAGTACCCTTTATTAAATGTCATTTGCTTTGTATGTTTGTAGCCTTTTAAAAACTCCGTTTTTACATGTTTAGCTGTATAATTGAAAAAAATGCTTATTGCCAACCGAATTCGTGTAAAAAATTAATAGGTGTAAATGATATCAAAGCCACCAATTTTTTGCCAGGAAGAACTCGAGAAGAAGGCGACGGAATTAAGAAACAGAAAAATACGTAAATATTTTTTTATTAAACTGTACCGCAACAGGCAGAAAATAAAATTGGCGAATAAATCCATAACGTTCTGTTACCAAATACTGTCTTTCAGTTACGACGTAAACATCGAATCAACCCTACAATCTGATTTATTTCTGCGCATGCGTAGCCTTTCGATGATCAATATCGGAGTCGAAAATTGATCTTACGCGGTTTGACGACTGAATATGTCGTTTGAAGTCATGGCGTCAAGGCAATCATGGATTTCCTAGTTATTGGTGAATTTCAGAAGTAGGTAGGTAGCGCTTAAAGCAAAGGCGGGATAAGGAGGAGGAAGGGAAGCCGTGACGTAAGTGATGGAAGAAGGAACTTAAAACAGCGTGGAATGAAAGGTGGGCGATGAGAAGAACATTACTGGTTGTTTAAAAATTACTCCAGGTGATTTAAGGCATTTATCAACCCCTCCTCAATCACCAATATAAGACAACGAAATTGATTTTTTTTTCTTTCTTATGACCTCTATGTTCATGAAACGATACATATTTGTAAAAACAAAAAAAAGTTGTAAAATTGAATCATACATCGACAATTTTAGCAAAATTTATCATTACTTAATTAATCAAAATTGATAGGTAACTATGAACTGTATTCACTTATTTTCCATCAATAAACAAATTCAATTAATAGTAAAAAAAGGTTTGTCAAAATTCTAGTCTCTTATTTTTAATTAATTTACAGCAGAATTCTTTTTATTTTTATTTTATTATTTTTCAAAATATTGTGACAACATTTTATGCCTTTGCGTACCAAATTAATAATTAATATGTACTCGTATTCATTCATAGCCCCGAGGAAAGTGTCTCAATATACCGAAACATTTGCAAAATTTTCATTTAAATACTTCAAGACCCAAATTAACGAGACAACGAAATATTCTTCATTCCGCTCCCTTCCCAGTAAACCTTATGTATAATGTATGATCACTCATTCAACCCGAATATTAGTATGGATATGTGAGGGTAGAATTATCCCAGACTAAGCCAATAGCGTACCTATGTATTTTACGTATTCAGGGAAAGGAGGGAAGTTCCTTTCCCTGGGCCACCTCCCACATCGATAATTGTTTCGGGGAATCAGAGGACTTCACTTGTGATATGAACCCCGGACCCTTCACTAAATCAACCAACCATTGGGCTACCACGCGGTTATGGTCCTAATTGTGTAGTCAAATCAATTTTAACTAGCTACGTCTGTTTCAATATTATCAGCAGACAACAAATCCAGTCAATACATCAAAAGAAACACGGCATATGCATTAATTGCTGGCAGCTCTTGAGTAGAGACATGATAAAAGATGTACATAATGAAGTGCCTATTCTCCAAAAATTTCATTGGGTCATAACTTTGATAATTAAAGATTTTTTATCAGTAGATTACATCTACGACTACATATTACTCTGCAAAACTCCATAGGTGTTTTGCAGGGGGTTATCACCAGCATGAACCAGAGGATTAAGGACCACCGCGCACTGACAACTTTTTCGACAACTATTTAGTTGCTAAAAACCCACGCGGTCTATTCCAGTCGGCAACAGTTTACTCACCCTCGGAATGGGTCCGGTCGCAATTATATACTTGCGGCAACTAAAAAGTCGCCCGTGCGCGAGGCCACAGTCAATGCCGTACAGTGTTTCATTGGAACTTCCTCAAAGCAACTAAATAGTTGCTTTATGAAAGTTGCCAGTGCACAGGGCCCTAAAATTTACTTCCACTAGCATGGACTATACTTAATGTACGCTATGTATGACACATAATCTAGTATATCTTACTTTTGTAGGCAATCTACCTATGAAGATTTTCATCGATTGAAAACGTAATTTTTGCCCAATAAGCTAAAGATAAAAAAATAAACTTTTCGATTTGTTCCGGAGAGTAACGTAAGGAGATTCCAACCCCATGTCTCCACAAAACGCCTGACGTAATGCCTTGAGTGGACCCTAAGGACTTGGAAGGATCAATCGGAGAGTGGGGGGTGAGGGGTCAATAAGGGAAGGGATGGAGGGGGATGCTGTCAGGGAACGAAATGGTTTCTGCCAGTCAGAAAAGATGGGGAGAGAGGAGCAAGGAATCAAAGGGAGTGGTCAATGCGAGGTCTACGATGGGTGGGTGAGGAGGTAGTGGGAGAGGGAGGCTAGGCTCGCGGGCCAAGCGTCACGGTCAAATAGGCGGCAATTGACGCAGTGCTAAAAGCGCGGGAGGATTCTCGTTTCTCCCGCACTCGAGCTAGATTTGCGGCGTCTTCCCACCCACACCTCGCGGATGACCAAATGTCAAGGCCCGCGCCTCACAAGGTTTGTCTTAAGCCTGAATCACACAACAATTTTTTTTCCATCCCTTCCAAGGACAGCTCCAGCGATCGCTGAATGGCAAAAATGACTGTTTCTCGCGATCATTTTCCGCGATGGCACGAGGGATGAAAATCCCATCCCTTTTTCCACTACTCCCTTTTTCCGTTGCTGAAACCATAGGTGGCCCCGTCCTACAGACAATGAGAAAGTTAGGCCGCTAACAGCGATTGTAACGTCACGCTTGGCTTCTAATTGAATGACAGTTGTAAATAAGGAAAGTGGTAGAGTAAGCGATGGAAAAGTGCCCCAATATTAGATTAGAGGATTCTTAAGTCTGCCGCTAGAATTGTTGTCGCTCCGCGTGCATTGAAAACAGATTTCAAAATCGCCACTCGTGGTGCTATCAGTCATCGATATTCACTTGTCACGAATAAATGCGCGTCAGTAATATGTAACCGAGTCAATAAATCGCATCAAACACACATTTAGCGCATACGGGACGATTGTTAACAAAAAAAGACCACTTCTACTACGGTTAACGCCACACTTGGCAGTTACTTGAATAACAATTTTGAGTACCAAAAGTGATGGAAAGAGTTATTGTGGGAATGACGGTGTGATTCAGAAATAGGTGGATTTCCCATCGCATGGTTAGCAACGTATATGAATACGATTTTTTCTCGAGTAACAAAGGACTTAAATGAATACCATGCCGAATTGGGTTGACTTATATTTATCATAGAGCACTTGATTCAACTTTCGTTTTCGAGTCGAGGATGAGGCGAACGATCTCTTGTGATTTATTTCCATAGGCACTTGCGGATGATTCTTTTAATAGCTTCCGTTCCGAGGTTTTTCCACCAAATATTTCTTATCAGATCTGTATTTCCGTCGGAAATGCTTATGGATGATGTTTGGCATCAGTCGGAAGTTGCTCGAAACGGTGCGATGTGATGAAATTTAAGTTCATTTTTTCGTCTCGATGACTAATCTTAATGTTCGTAACTACTCAAAATTCAATTTCTACACTCTTATCCTTAACTTGATTCGTCTTTTTGTTTGTTTGATCGACGGAATCTTATAATTGATTTTTAGCCACTTCCCACTGTCGGATCTCGGCTTGCAATTTTGCACAATTGGTTGCTTTTGTTTGCAATACAATATTCAATAATCGGGCATTTAAAAGTTTTTTCCGTTGTGCTCTTTAACTAAATTTCCTTCTGGAAAAATAGTCCAGTTCATTCTGAATTTTTTTCAAATTTTAACTTTCTTATAATTCACAATCAGGTATTATTTAAAACAATACTAATTACGATTGTTGTAAGGTTCAATATTTTTGTGCTCTAAATAATTAACTGAATTTCCTTATGGAAAAATAGGTCTGTTCATTCTGAAATTTTATTTTTCAAATTTTAACTCTCTTATGTTTCACAGTTATGTATTAGTTAACACAATACTAATTACGATTATTTTAAGGCTCAATATTTTCAGATTTAATGCCAAAAAGTAAGCGAGTAACAAAGTCGATAACATCATTCACCACCAAAAAGTAGATAATAAAAATAAAACGAATAGTTCGAAGATACACACGCATTCCAAAAACAGTATAATTGTAAGAAATACATTTTTCATCCCTCGGAGCATTTAAGGATGAGTGCCAATTCTAACTCACCCATCACGCTCTTCTGCACTCATTTATAACAAACCTAATTAGCACCCACGCTCCGAGTGATGAAAAGCTTATTCTTAACTTTTGGTGCAATTTTTACTTTTTTTTTTTTGAAAAAACGTATTTTCTTTTATCTTTTTTTAAATTTTATTTAACAATTCGTCGCATTGTGAAGGACTCTATGTATTCGTGACTACTTCAATTCAGTTTGTTGCTGATTCCTCTCCATAGGCATTTTTCCCTTTTTCATTTCAACTAAATAAATCATAATGACTTTTTGGAAAGAAAATGGCTGTATTATTTTACTATCAGAAAATTAAATTATTGTCCGTCGTTAGCTCCATCTTCACCCTGAACTTAAGGCTGTACTTTGAACAGGCTAAAATGCATGGTTCTGCTTCAAACGTGCGTGGGTTCAATATGAAACTGGAGGTGAATTGGACTCTTGATCTGCATGTTGGTATCTCATATTTGTTACCTTTCCGATCTCCTTTCTCGCAATATATTCAAAATGAGAATGTATAGTGGAATGACATTTAAAGAGGTTGCTGTTTGGAGGTCTGTGCCCTTTTCAAAGCTTATCCACCGAACATTGCGTTTTGAATTCATATTCCTGGAACGCAACGCCTTTACTTCGTTGATCCTTACGACTTCTTTACCTTTGCCTCCCTGCCCATGCTAGCCACGTCGCTGGCCCCATTCTCCGCCCCTCAACACGACTGCGTTTTCAACCATCGTCCTTCTCACCCGCTTTTCTACATTCGATTATTTTCCTCTGAATGCCTGTACGTGGTGACCTCTAAACACCTTGCTTGCTGTGGTTGTGCGATCACACTATGCGTAAGGGTAACTTATTATTATGTAGATACTAGATGACCCGGCAAACTTGGTTATGCCGTATAAATTATTTCTAGTCAATATTTTGGTATTCAAATAAAAAATAACTGACTTATTATAAGTGCGTGGGGATGTGGTATACGACTGAAAGAGAAATGGCGCGCTTGAACGATGACCACCTATAAAAGTAATGAAACAACAAACATTTATTTCTGAATTCATTTTACTTTCATTGTCTTTATCAATAAATTTCAAATTGCATCTATATCATTAATTATGACCGTTAAAAATAGAAACATTATCAGTCTCTTAGTGCAATGAAGTGTACGATATTTTTAGTGAGTCCATCTTTAGACAGCACAAACAAACTGGATGGTTTACCCACGCGAGAGTATGCCAGGTAAAGTTGAGAATGGAGAAGAATTAAAAATAGTTTACAGCATATTCTATGGCCTAATGAACATACGCACCAAATTTCATAGGAATCGGTCTAGCCGTTTCGGAGGAGTTCGGAAACAAAAAACCGTGACACGAGAGATTAGATACTGGGTGTTTCAGGAGGAATCTGCAGCACTTCAGGAGGTGGTAGAGCAGATAATTTTAAGTATTTTTGTCCTTAAAATGGGGTCGCAACTGCTTAGGTACTGAGCTGTTGCAACGCAAACTTTTTTAATACACTTTTAAGTAGGGATGGACGGATCCAGGATTTTTTTCGGATCCGGATTCGGATCGGATCCTTGATTTTCGGAGCCGGATCTACGGATCGGATATTTTCGGATCCAAATGCATTTTCAAATTCCTGCAATTAAACGAAGTAATTAATCAAGTTTACTCTGGGTACGTACAATCGATGGAATGCTTTTTAGATTTTCACACACATTTTAATATTTTTATAAATTTTCAATTTGTTTTTTTTTTAACATCTTTACATGCTCAGGACCTAAACTGTTACGCTTGGGTTTGGAAATGAAAATATGAAAAATCTTCGGATAAACCACTGACCAGTGGCGTGGGACAAGAATCGCATGCGACGGCACATTCGAATAGAGAATCGGAACTCTTTCCACCCTTATGGGGTGTTGCATTCACTGAAGCTATTATTTAAAATTTCGGATCCAGATCCGATGTCTTCCGCGACTTTGGATCCGATGTATCCGATGAAGGGCAATATCCGCGGATATTTCGATCCGAAATATCCGATACGACCATCCCTACTTTTTAGTTACCATGAAAACGGTTTTTCTTTGGTATCCTGCATTTTTGACATTTTATTTAATACTGTGGATTCATAAGGACATGAAATAATTAAGGTTGGACGAAAATGTGCAATTATAATTGTCTGGAAAATTTAATTTCACCATAGGTGAGATTGCGCAATCGTATTGAATTGAAGCTCAAAGATTAAATCTCCATCGCAGAGGACTTTTCTTTGTGGAATTCATCTATATCCGTGTTTTAAGTGTACTAATACTAATTAGACACCAAGTGTAATTTGTATGTATTACTTTTTTATTTCTCCTGTCTAATTTTTACCTCTCCATTGCCCATCTCCAACTTCCTTCCCACCCATTTCTGTCATTTCCCACCGCGGTGGCTTTCCACATGACCTTTGCCCATTACTCAACTTCCTCCCGCGACATCCACGCCATTTCCCGCACACCTTAACCCCCCTCCCTACCTCCGCCTCCCATCTCTTTCTATTCGCAGTACGAAGCGGTTAAGAAGCTTACGGCAGACGCCAAATACGGTGAGTAGACCGCCTTCCCGCCGCACCCCCGTACAATTCGTCCCGTATTCTGAACTCACCGCCGACGCGCCATAAAGCAAAAAAGCCTTATGCATTCGAGATCAGTCCAATTCGCAATACGAGCCCCCCGTTCTCGAGTGTGTTTATTTATGTATTTTTTTTGGGCACGCATCTAATCCTTCAATCCCACCGCGTGTGCGTGTGGACTACATTTTCGATGGCGGAGTTGTGTGTCGAACAAAGGGAAGTTCGCGTACGCACTCGCACGTTTGCATGAGGATGGGAGAGTTTCCTGGTTTTGGGTGGAAAGGATGCATCCATCGTGTATGGAAATGGGAGATGTGACACACTTCCTCGCGTGCATTATGGGCGTGTATTCTCTGTTGGTGCATTTTATCATGTTTCGACGTGGATTAAAGGCTGGGAGCTGACTTCTTTGAGAGGGAAAGATTGTGTGAGTGAGGTAAAAACCGGAAACCTACCCTTCCTGGTAGGTGATCGAATTAGGTGTCGAATGGAGTCGGTATTAAATATGAAATTCCATTTGCAGTAAAAACTTTTATTGCTCCGAACTCAACACTTCGCTACGGGTATTGGACAATGACTAGTAAAAAATGTGCCCCAAAAAATATATTCTTTTTCAAAACAAATCAAAAACACACCACAGGCTACCGCTCAAATCAAAATCCAAACTCGAGGCATTACAAAAATTTAATGAATGACACCAAAAATAAAGGCAATATTTGCTCTATCCAACCGTCATGATATGTTGTATGTTGAAAGGTTTTCGCAGAATTTATGTCCAAGGTGGATGAAGTGGTTATGAGGTATATGTAATGTTGTAGAATAGATATATAACATGTGGATGTTTTATTAATAGATAAGTCACGGTAGTTGCCGTGGTAAATGGAGCAAATCGCCGGTATTAAAGATTTTATGAAATTAAAATACATGTCTATACCAAAATGTAAATCAGAATAGTGATTACGGTATGATTCAATCGGAGGAACCTTAGTAATTAATCCACTCTCATTGGTAGATGAGCGAATTACCATGACTTTTTTATTTCGAAATGTAAGCGTAATTGTGCTTAAAAGAATATATGCTTGAAGTTTTTCAATAATGTGCTGATCAAGTATTTCTCTGGCGATATCGATTCTATAATGATCTTATGCATTGTATTTTGATCGTTATTCGATAAAAATTTTATTCAATTTTTAAACCCTCTCGTCGAAAATAAAAACCGACTCTGCTAAAGAAATTAGTTGACGCTTATATTCAACTTAAACTCATTCCCAACTATTTTGGATGTAATGAATTAGCTAGGTTCCTGAAGTAAATATTACGACTATAAATGATTTCTATTAATATTTTTCCACTGTCGTTTTCTGCAATAGATCCACTAGGACTTTTTTGGGCGTCCGTGTGTAATCAATTCACCGCGTCCATTCATTCCCTAAAACTCGCCCGCCCCTCTGCCCAATCCCTGTGTTATTTGGTTTTGAAAGGAATGCCAGTGACAATGTAAGCTCTAGCTGGCACAGCTCTCTATTGAGGTCCTTTATTATCCGTGCCCGATTTCAGACGAGGGCGATCGGGAGGGTGCGGTGGCAGCGCTGTCGTTCGTGATCCGCGGCGCAGTGCGGCACGGCGTGCTGGCGGGCGGCGAGCGGGGCGAAGGCGAGGAGGCCATGGTGCTTGAGCTGACTCAGCTGGGGCTGCCTCGGGAGCTGGCCAAGGCCATCGCCAAAGCGGCCGCCGGCGGCGCCAACCAACTGCGCAAGCACTTCAGGGAGACCAGCCTTAGGCGTGAGTATCTATAAACATGGCACATATACATGGCCCGTTTAGCTCTACGAACTCTGACCCCCATTATGACCTTTGGAGGTCAAAAACTCAACAATACGGATCCATGAACTGCAAACCTGACTTGGGCACCCTTTAAAACCTATGGTTCCACACGTTGGTTGTCATGATGGCCCAACGTTTTACTCTATGACCTTTGACCTTTGTATTAGCCTTGGAGGTCAATTAGTGGATAAGACGGGTATTTGGACAATACCAATGACTTGGGCACCCTTTAAAACCCATCGATCGCCACATTTGTTGGTATGTCATTCTTTTTGCCACTCCTATGACCTTTACTGTGACCTCACAGGGTCAACTGTTAAATTTTCGTAAATAAAAGTGTTATTTTCGGTTTCCTCATGTCCGAAAACCTAAGAATTTACTAAACTACGAACTAAAGAATTGGTCAATGAAATTCAGACTTTTTTCCATCTCGATCTTTTGATTGAGTGCCAGTCATGCTTGGTATTTAATTATAAGAGTTATGGAATTTACTCACATTGATTGAAGTCCTGCATGATGGCATATGATGACATGTATCTTGGTGGATTGTAGTGAATCACTTGGAGTCTGCTGAGTGGGGTCCCTCGGAACGGATTGGGGAGATGAACACGGACATAAATGGAGGACAGAGGCTGAAGCTTAAAGTCAAAGGACCAGTCACTTGGGATGGGCCAACAGATGCTGTCACAAGCCATGAAATCATATTGACTCCTCTAATTGTGCCTACTTTAATACAAGGTATGGTTTTACATTTATATCCGCATTATTTATGTACCCCAAGGATGAATTTTGCCATTAAAAAATAAATAAAAACAGAATTTTTTCTGGCAAACTTCATTCTTGGTGTATAAAAATTTTCACCCATGCTTGTGACTGGGTGAAAAGTCGCTTGTTTCATGCAGTGATCATTTATGTATTTCATAGTTTGCTCATAAATCATAATTATGTATTCTGAATAGTTATATCGAATTAATAACTCTTTTAAGGCATGGAAGTACATTGTATACTGAAAAATGTAAGAAAATTATATTTAACTGTAATAGTAATCAAATGTCCTGGTCCAACCATGACATTAGATTTTGGGGACCAGCAGAGACAGAAAAAGACAAGTGGTTCATACGATAACACAGAGCACAATGACCTTTATTGCATGAAAAAACAAAAGACAACTGAACTGGTAATACTGCACAGTAAAAACACAAAATAGTACCATCATACAGCTAACAGATTACACATTTCCATATAGCAGTTGATCCTCATCCCTGTTCTGTTTTTGAAATACATAGTGATTAATTTTTCATTAACTACAGTAGTTATCAAAAATGAATTTTGATGTGTATAATTATTTTTAATTCCACTGAAAACTTGTTCTTAAAGCTGGCTTAAACAACCTCTTATTTAATGAGTAGTCATTAGATTCCTTCAAAGATTTTGATGTTGTATAATTTTGTAATTTAAAGCTCTCCATGTCAAAATGTATTTTAATATCATGTCTCAAAAATTTGCTATTTCTAATGCTGAAGTTAAAATTTATGTGTGTACTTTGAAAAGTAACGCACTCAGTCTTGCTTTATAAATAACTTCAAGGGTTTCATATTATATTTTCTTATTTGCTATTTTTAATTCCCTTTTTGTAGATCTGAAACGTGCCCTGAGCAGAATGGAAGAAATGTGACTTCAGTCAGCTGGGCCTCATTTGCATACTTTTCTATGCATATGGTTGAACTTTTGATATAAAGTACCATATTATGTGGTGCATTCCATTTTATTACATTGTACATAACTATTGTTTATTATTTACATTGAAATGTAAATTTTTTCAGTTGTTTTCATTAAATGTTCCAGCTTATCTGTATTTCATGGGTTAGATATTGTCCTAGTGTCATATTTTTCTATTTAATGTGTAAATTCATTATGAAATGGGAATAGATTGATGGAAAATGCCTTTTCATGGATTGGGGATATTTTAATGTGGTAGAAATTATTCCTTAATACTAAATTGATTTTGGCAACTGGACGATTCAGAATGTGGGCCTACAATGACTGGGAATGAAGAGATGGAAATAAAAGGGAAATATAAGAGGATTGCACTAAGAGAGATGTAGTTCCTTGAGGATGGAGGACTAAATTGATTTCAGAAAGTAAAAAGGAACTCCATTATCTGGAATTCTGCCATGAAAAAGTTGACAAATTCTTCAGATCTCAAATCTTCAAATGTTGATCTTCTAACGAGTAAGTTTGTCAGTTATTCATGAATTTCCCAATTGATCGACCATACATTTACACAATGTACCTGCTCTGACACTGCTTATAGGTTATGATTTCTGACGCAATATGAGAGAGGTATTATCTTAATATAAAACCTTATCTTTGTCACTATCAAAGCTGTTGTGTGTGTGAAAGTGTACATTAAAAACATTGAAATTGACTGCCTGTGCTGGCAGTGGCTTTTGACTTGCTGAGTTCAAGGCTGGCTGTTCTTGCAGGTGCCAGCACCAATGCTGTGCCTGACATTTTGTTAAATCTTGTATTTGATTTCATTACATCTATAATCAGTGAAGGTAAACAAAGCTGGTACACAGGAAAAAGGCCCCTGGGATTTAAATAAACTCATGTATTTTTCTTAAATATACTTTCTAGAACATAATTTAAATTATTATTCTACATTACGGTCACATATACTTGGCTTTTTTAATCCCCGAGGACAAGTTTTAAAATAATAGTTCTGCTCCGTAGCTTGCATCACGATCACCTCTTAAGAATTGCTGATTTCCCAGCCATTTTTTTTATGTCGGCGAACGAAATCAATGGTTTGGCATCGAATTAGCAAGTAGAGTGGATGATCAAGAATATACAGTCGAAAACTGAGGCTCATGAGTTCATCCTGCCATGTCCTCACTGGTCGCACCTTGCAGCATGCCTCTCAATAGATTTTAGTCAGAATCAAAGTGAATGTTTTCAACCATTCACTCCACAGTTCTGATTTGGTCCAAAACTATTTCAATTTGTCTCAAAACTTAAAATATGTCTAGGAACATATTTTTTATGAGTGAGGGAGTCAATGGTTTGCTACAACCACTGGCAGTAGAGTTTTCGTTTGTACATGAGATATTTGAAAACTTGAACTAATGTGTAATGAGAGTCTAAATTTCAGTGGCGATTACATATAAAAGTAATTTAAGATATGTGTTGGAAGAATGAATTATGTACAGTGTAAAACAGATTTGAGTAATTTTTTTTATCCCTGAAAAGAAACTACTTTCTGAACAACCGTTGTATGTTCACTTCTAGTAAGGTGCCAGAATGAGTTGAATGCCAATTATGTACTGTGTGGCACAAACTTTTACCGGCAAACGAATAGGTACCATGTATGCTTGATATTTGACTTCCTGTTTTGCTGGAAATTATTTAAGGCCACACTCATCAATATTCAAACGCCATTATGTTATATGATCTTAACCATGAACACTGATGTCCACTGCTTAAGGAACCACAGGGCAAAAATTAAATTTCTTTGTTATATTTTTTTCATGCTGCAATCAAGCAGGTTTGATGAAAAAATTGGCTCTCAGATACTTATGCTTTGAGTGAAAGATTAACAAATATGTATACAGTAGACTCTCGTTATTACGAAGTTCACGGGACCGAAAAATCGGAGGTTCGTATTAACGAAGTTCGTAAGAACGTTTCTTTTAGGAATCGTCGAAAGGAATAGTGTATTATAAACGCGATTAAATTACGCGGAAATAAATATAAACAGGAAAATGCGTTTCAGTTTTTCAACAGAAGACTGCGCCATGACGCAATCGAGGGTTGATATCTTCCCGAATACATGAACTCCGATATTCAAACTCGATGCGTCCCAAGACCTTGTTCCTAGGTTGATAAAATTACAGTCCGGCCACCGAGAGTTGTCCAATTACAGACCAAATGGTCTAGGTCCGGGGAGGGGGCAAGGCTGCCAGGTAAGAAAGGGAAACGCTTACAAAGTGTTCCGTGAAGAAAAGATCCGGAAGGGACGACGCCGTAATCCATCCGTTGTGCCGTAATCGGACAACCCTCGCCAGCCGGACTGTATGTAATTTATCGCAGAGTAAGGTTATCCTGCGGGATGCAACACTGCATCACACGTATGCGCTTACTCACGCTTGTGGCGAACTGATCTAGCGGGGCCTGCGATGCATTCGGAGCCGAAAAAATAGCTCCCCGCGGTGGCGAAGAACGGGCGAAACGTTGAACAGTTCCTAAATTCACACCATTTTCATTGATACCTTATTCAGATCATGATCACAGTGAGAGTTTCTCAGCGCCACACCGCGTAGTATCGGCCAAATCGAAAGGCGCCAAATTTGAAATTTGAAAATTTTGAATGCTCCTATCTCTGAAAATTCGTAAATCGAATGTGCATAGGAAGAGGTCTGACTGTACATCCTATTTACGAACGGTTATGAGTAGGGCACCCTGACTACACAGGAATGAAGCTAGTTATATGATGTTGCGTGTAAACTGAATAAAGAACCATAATTGACACTCTTAGGCACAGTAAACGAGAATAACTTAAACGTGGCGCAATTATTGAAACTTCAGTGTAGTGAATATCCACCTAAATACCGTGGCTTGTGCGTGCAACTTCGTAATAAAGTTCATATTGTAACTGCCGGGACCGGGACATAGGTTCGTAATTTCGTAAAAATAACGTTTCTTTTACTATAGCTTGGATAGGCCCTTTCGACGGGACCAACGGATTGCTTCGTAATAACGAGAACTTCGTAACAACGTTGTTCGTATTAACGAGAGTCTACTGTACTATTCTACACTTGCCAACAAAGTTATCAAAATTCCATTATGGAGTGGTCATGGGTAAGTTGTTGGGAGTATTTCAGCTGGAAACAAATTGTTTTATCTTTAATGACTCGTGGCAAGTTGATGGAATAGATTACATCATCCTAACATTTAAGATTCATGCTCATTACTGAGTTAAATTTTTGTTCTTGCTTTCATAAAGCAGTATATTCTGAGTATGATTGAGTGAGAATTATTCTCAAATTAACTTGTACCCATAATTTTACTTAATCATTTATTTTATTACAAATTGATTTCCAAAAAAATATTCTGTAAGGAAGACATCATCTTACAATATATGATTATTGTACACCTTTCTGAACTCCCATACAATAACATGATTGTCACAGGTGAGAGATCTAATGAGATTCATATCATTTATTTTTCTCTTGTTGCAGCTAATACTGCATCTTATAGACTTAATGCAAAGCACATACTCTCCTTTAGCAGCTCATACTGCTTCTTATAGACACACTTATTTGTACACACTGCTATGTACTTTGAAGTCTTTTCTTAACTTTCCATGGCTCACTGGTTTAATGTGGTGATGAATGCACATATATTTATGTACAAAAATTATTTTAAACAGTTCACTTATATGAGCACTAATTAGTCGGACCGTCTGCAGAATATTGAATACTGCATAAGTTTTTTCTATACACTTTGCAAATCACCAGACATCTGGGTCAGCATGCCTTAGTATTAAGTTCACTGAAAATGCACCTGTTGGTTCTTATCAACACATTAATGGTTAATGCATTAACTTGTAAGAGTTTTCACTAATTACTGTTTCTCACTGCCTTTAGAAAACTCTCATTGAAGCACATTTATTTTCAGGTTTCTTCCATTTTTGACTAAATTTTCTTCGATGCTTTGGTTTCACTTTGAAGTCTTGTGAATAATCTACATCACCTTCAGTTTTTGAAGCCTACAATGCTACTGCCAAATATGTACACCACAATCAGTGATGGAATCCAATGGCAAAACTCTTCTCCATTTCTCACATGCCACTGGAAGTGGTTTTGTTCTAGAAGTAAAGGGTGAGCTCCCGAGACATTTGTTGGTCACCCTGTTAGAAAAAAATGTGTTCGGAATGAGATTTGTCTAAATTTCTTGGTGAATATGTCATTTGATTGTTGAATTGGTCAGGGTTCGGCATCACTCTTTTCTGCCTTGTTAGATTTCAAAGATAAATCCCAAATAGCAGACAATATCCGTTGGATATCTAAGCAAGGTTGGTATATCCAAAACATGTTATAACGCGATGAATATTTTGACAACATTACATAGATGTCCAACTTGCAATACCCATGATATTAAAAAAAATTTATTCCAAACAGTATCCATAGGCAGCATATGCTCTGTATAGAATTGAAGTGCATAAATGTTTTGTCTGTATGTCTAAGGATATCCAAAAACTATAATAACCACACCCATTATCTAATCATAATATATTGTGAAGATACCTTAGAGATGTTGTAATATGGACCAGTGGCGTAGCCAGGAATTTTTTTCGGGGTGAGGGGGGTTACAAAACCAGGGAGGAAAATTTTCAAAAAAACAGGGTACCAAGTAATGGGGCTTTAAACTAATTTTAGCACTTTTCATAATCGGAAAAACTTCATTTGTAAAAAAAATATTTTGTAAATTCATGATTTTGTCAATATTTTGTTTTCTTTTATGAAGCAAAAAATTTGTGTTTTAATATCGCGGGGGTCCGGACCCCACCCCTGGCTACATCACTGATATGGACCTCGATGTCCACTGTTGGACATCACTGCAACGTTGTTTGGTGGGTTCCTTGGATATTTGATAAATGGATGCAGGGATATTCCACGAATGTCATATCGATACCACCACTGCACAAGCACTCAACAATCACCCACCGAATCAAATCCGCTCATCTAGTAACCCAACAATACGAATCCGCTCAGCTAGCAGTGTCCGGAGCATAAACCCTCATCTCCTATTCTCCAAGCTTGGAGGTGAGCGTTTATGCTCCGGACTCTGCCAGCTGAGCGGATTCGTATTGTTGGGCTACTAGATGAGCAGATTTGATTTGGTGGGCGATTGTTGAGCGTTTTTGCAGTGGAGGTATCGATTAATGTTAACGCTGATAATGTAGTCTGGATATTCTTGGGATATTGATTGCTACTTGGTATAAATACTCAGAATTTTTCATGTCTCTTACTTGCTATTGAAATCTAATGATTATTACACCCAAATGAATTTCTGAGTGTATCTATACAAATTTGTCAAAAAAGCTGTGGAATTTTTTTGACTCTAGCAGATACACATATGAGTTGAAAGTTATAAATTGAGCAGCAGTTTAACTCACCCCATTAGAGGCCAGGTCGTCTTCCCAGCTGAGTTTCTTCACCCTCCTGGGTATTGAGCCCCTAGGCCATCCAACAGGCCTGGAACCATCAATGGATCCCGAGGAAACAGTCGTTGATCTTGGACCGAGTAATGGTGGATGTCCATGAGGTGATGGGGGTGGTGGCGCTGGAGCTACTCTCTTCACAGAAGGTGCATGATTGCCTTGTTCATTGTTTGATCTATTGCCATTCGCTGCAAATTAGAGGAAATATTTTTATAGTGTCATGGGTAGTCCAAAATTTGATTAAATCAGAATCATTTATTCACAGAATCCCAAATCTAAATTATCTTTGCCCCTAATCTCTTAAAATGCCAGCCCATTTTGAGTAGGATTTATAAAAACATATGAGGCTCTTTTCTGGAAGTTTACTGCATTTCAAATTTTTATTATCTCTAATGCATTCTTAATTTTTTTATGCTTTTACATAGATTTTTCCCAATGCCAAAGATATGTATGAAAGAATCATGGGGTTTGAATATTATTTTTATAAAAGAAAAAGATTGCAGGCAATTCATTATTAATGTTGTTAACATTGTCAAAAAGTTCAGCCAATAAATCGGCCTGTGACAGTTTTCCCAACTCCAACTAGGGCCAATGGTTTGGCCTGCTTGCCATAAAAGGTTTAATATAAATACCAAATCCTAATCTTCTTCCTCTTTTTTCTTAATCTTCCATACAGCATATGATTTCATGAATACTGCTTCTTTTCTCATTCAAATATTCACTATTTTTCATTTTCATGAATTTAAGATTCAGCACTAGTGTTACTTTGAGGTAGAAATTATCTGCCTCGTGTGTTTGTGTATTGAACCTTCAGAACTGGTATTTGAAATTTCTGAACCATTAATTTGCTCAAATTCAAAACCATGGATTTGATAGGAATCGATGGTCTTCAATCCTCTATTGGTCTTCAATTTTGAACATCCTTTGGCTAACTCCCTGTTGAATAATGGCTTTTGACAAAAATTGGCAGCTGTGTATATTGTTCCTTTGTACATTCAAGGGTTATGGACCTTACTCCACCATGGACAGAAAAGGGGAAGTGAAGACCCTTATTTATCGAGAATGAGAACATCTTTAACACTCTTGGCTGACTTAACCCATTCTAAGGCTGTTTTCACAGTGGATAACATTTGATAAATCTGTGGATGGGTTAAGTCAAGACACTGAAAGAGGCATTTTCCATAAAATTTGTGGTCAAGTTTACATGTGAGAGCATAGTGAATGGCAGTAGGGCAGATAAGCCCCGTAAAATATGCAGCGAGAGTTCCCTTAGGGTAAGGAGAGACTGTTTCTTGTTTATATCTGTTTCAATTGATGCCCGAAGGATTTGACTTGCTCATACCTCAATACTCTGGACTTGTTAGGATTGAATGGAATGTTAAATCTTTCCCCATTTTCAGTTTTCAATTTTCTTTTGATATAACTCATTGAATTGTGGCTTTTACAAGCACTAAGTATTTTTTTAGTAGGTTAATTGGTGTAGTTTTATATATTTTCATCTTATTCTGTCTCTGAGGAATCTCTGATATAATTCAACCATTTTACTATTCTGGTGACCTCCTTTTTTCACTCACCTTTCTTTTTTTCTGCATCATTTCCATGATCTATGCCATTTCTTCTTTCACCTGTTACTTTCTCTGCATCCTTTCCGTTATTGCGAGAAAGCACTGTTCCTTTTTTCCATTTCCTGCAAGAGAAGATGCAGACATCAGAATCAACAATAAGGCTTGCAACTGCCAGTAAGGACAGATTTTCCTTTAGATTTTGTGTTAATAAAATTCATATCTGACCTCACGGTCATAAGGACCAGGATGTAAAGGGGGTTATATGCTAACACAATATGGTTGTGCAGCATGCTCTTTCAGTTAATTTACCCGCCATAGACGAGGAGTAGAAGCAACAGTAGTGCCAGCAGGGCAAACAGAGAGCCCAAAACGAGTGCTAAGAGGAAGGCAGCACTTCCAGGAGACCACTGTCCACCAACAGCCCCTCCCCTCTGCACCTCTGCAGGGGTACTCTCTGGGAAGTGGATGGTCACGGGTACAGATGCCTGCAATGAGTTAGATGCTATGAATATAGTGAACTAAAAGGCAGTTAAAATGTGGTTCTCTTGATGTCATCACCTTATAAACATGTCCAGAGTAAGTTACCGTTTGGTCATCTTTATGAATGTTCATTTATTTTATTTTTATAGTGGCATTTTTTTTTATTCGGCGTAATTCTTTCTCAGTTGAGTTTATGCTCCAAAGGAATTTAGATAGCACATTTAAATACCAAATATGCTCATTCTCAACATTTGAAGGTAACATATGATTAGCTTTAATACTAAGTTTTAGCTATAGACACTCACAAAATATTTTTCTGGCTGTGTACATGTCTCTAAATGGAAAGTAAGGAAAGATTTATTTTCCCTCTGCTCTAATAGAAATATAAACAGGATGATTAAACTCACATACTTGACATTTTTTTACTGAAAACACATAGGGTATTCTCAATCTCTCAGATTGTCCTAATTATAAAAGTGGCATCATCAAATAAGTTAATTGCAATGTAAAGGTATTGGTACATTTCACTTAATATTGATGCATAAGAAAGGAAAGTAAACTTACCAGTCTTGGAGGGACCCCACTGTCCCTTGCTACCACAACAAGATGAGCCATTGATGATTCCATAGCTGACATATTACGTAGTCGGAGTTCACCATCGTCAGTGATGGAAAACATCCTGGAAAATACAATTTACGGTCATCAGTCAAAACAGAATAATAATGTGGTCACAACTCCTCTACCCTAGGAGGGCTTTTTGAGGGTCATTACTGACATGCTCCACTGTTGCATTGAAGAGCGTATTTTGAGTAATTTTCACTTTTTTGGGCGACAATGAAACTTCTTGAACTCCCTCCATCTCCCCAAACCTCATAAATACCAATAAAGTAGAGTTATTATTGTTATTGGGTTTGAGATTACCTCTCATCCATGTACTCGGGGATTACATAATGCTTCCTGGCTTCAGTTTAACATGAGTAAAACTCAATTTTTTTTTCCTGCACCAAGTACTGTCATGTGGCAATAAAATCTGGGAACTAGGCGACATTCATGTTGCCTACTTTTTGTGTTACCTTTTTTATGCACTGCCTCTTGAGGTAATGTTATTGCTAATAAAATAGGCATACTTACTTTGCTGACGGCCCTTGGAGTTCAAGAAAAACAGTATCCCCAGCATCACCATCAGCAGCTTCCACCACTCCTACCAAAATACCATCTGCGCCCCAAGTTCCATCTGTTGGTAAAACTGTGAACTCATATTGTGGGAATCTGAATCTTGGATCCCAGTCGTTAACGTTTAGTATTGAGATGTTCACTCTAGCTGTATCATTCTGATCATGAAATGAAAAAGAATAGATCGTTCACAATTATCAGTAGAGTCAGTTAGTATGTATGATTATTGGCAATATTTTATCTGATAGCTTATTTCCTGAAAATTTTCCTGTTTCCCACAAGATTATTCATAGATTAAATAGTTGGCAGGCATTCAACAAGTGATCTGTCAAGTTGACCTTTCCTAATCAATTGTGCTAACTCCATGCTTAGCCTGCCTGATATTTTAGATATGGTGATGGAGTTCTGCAACTATGGTATCAGCAATAAACCATCCCATCTTTGTCTGAGCCAGACATTGCTTGACTTGAGTGTTCTTATGGAATTAGCTTTGTCAATGCCTCTAGCTAGTAGTCCCTGAAGGTGATACTATGGATTTATTTTTAAAATTTGATTTCTTTTTTATGGACATTTCATGGTAATTTTCTCGAGGTATCACTGCAATGCGGTAACATGGGCAAAGTAGGATGAAGAGAAAAGACTGAAGCCCTTCAAATGTGGGTATAGAGAAGAGTGGAGAAAGTGAAGTAGAGAAGGAGGAAGAGGAAGGATGAAGTGCTGGATATGGTTGGTGAGGAGAGGCAGCTTCTGGATGAGATGCGGAGCAAACCTAAGGTATTGATGGAGCATGTACAAGATGGAGCAGGGAGGGGATGCTGAAAACAGTGTTAGAGGGTAGAAACTTAGGTAAACACATAAACACACCCATGTATTTCATTGATATGAGAAAAATATTTTATTGGACTGGGACACTAGGGCCAAATTTAGAATCTCTGGTCCGTGAAGTGCAACCGTGAGAAAATAAGCAATACTCTTAAATATAAATAAATTTCATGGTTTAGAGCAGTTCATCTATTTTGGTAGCATATTAGAGGAAAAGGAACACAGTAGTGATGACATCAGGAAGAGAAATATGCTAGAAAAGGAGGTGTTCATGAAGAGTAAAGAGGTGATTTATGATAATGGAGTTTTATGATGAGGTTAGATAAGAATCTGATCTGGAGGTTAGAGCATATTAGAGAGGTATTACAGACCAGAAACAAGTGTTTGGTAATAATTGAAAGAGTGGCCGCTAGGTGTCCACCTACCACACGAATAACGTAATTGCTCCCATGGCTGAGAGGAGCAGGGGAGTCCACCTGACTCATTGCGGATCCAGTATTGTCGTGTGGCCGGAGTCGTGCGGTGCAGTGTACGTTGTGTGACGAGAGAATTAGGACTCTGAGCCGAATCTTCAGGGGAGAGGAGAGAAGGCTACGCAGCAAAAGGTAGGGTGAACATCTGGGCGTTCTCTCTCTCCTATTCCTGTTCTTTACATACAGTCCATTTTTTTATCGGTTACCCCCCTTTTTTTGGGGCAAATAATTAATTTCCAGATTTTTGTAAAAATATATTTCCCAAACAACAAGTACGCTGAAGAAAGAGAACATGAAAATATTGGTGGCGTTCATGTGTGTGCATGAAGGAGAATCGAGAAGGTGAAGTGGATGGGTAGGAGAAACTGAGGGCAGGATATGATGGGTGAGAAGAGAGAGCCACTAGATGAGATACTGAGGAGACAGAAGATATGGATGGAGGGAGTATTGAGCGGGGAGGAGATTTTGAAATCAGTGTTGAGGGAAGAATATTGGTTAAGTGAGGTAGAGGAAGGAAGAGAATAGGATTTTTCGCTAGAATGATTGGTGGTGGGCCCTCCTATGAATTGAAGGAGAAATTCAAAAAAGGGAGGGAGACAGGGCTGGGTGATTGGCAAAATATTCCAGGTAAACCTGGGTTGACCGATACAATACTTTCATCGTAATATGTAACAAATGTTTTTTGGAAAATTAAATTAAATTCTTAAGTTAATCCTCAAGTGGGAGCACAGGCTTAACTTGTGCTTTTGATTTTTATATTTTTCTTCACAGCACAGGGTTACACAAAATATTTGGGGGGCCCAAACCGGGGATCTTTCCCCGGGAAATTTTATAAATAGTGAGTTTTAAGTTTTTTAAGCATTTTAGAAGAGCCATATGATCAACAATAGAACACTGAGAACTCTAATCTCGATATCTGGACACTCCAGGGAAAATCGACAAGCCTGACACTTGTTTCCTTATACCCATAACGAAGTATTGAGGGGGCTCGGGCCCCCTCAAGCCCCATGGAGTCGGCGCCACTGTCACAGCACCAAATGGTTTTGGAGTGAAATTCATTCCCTTCAGGCAAATAATTTAGGAAATGTAATTTTTATATGGCTATCAATGATTGAAGTTGTTTTGAATAGAAACTAATCACTCCTTAATTAGTACCCCACATGCATACTGCAGCATTAAGGACTACACAATTTCTCTACCTATATAATGGCACCATATAGCTGTAGTGAAGGACTTCTTGTTAACTAAACTATTCACTCGGTACTCCTTTCAATTTTCTCCTTTGAAATTTTTACCCCATACAGTTCATCAAATGTTTACGCATAGTGAGAATTTATGTCCCGAAGTTATATTGTAAACTTAAAAAGTCTAAGGTACATTTTTACTTACGGATATCCCATCTGATGCATGCGCCAAGAAAGAGTATCCTTGATGTTCACCTTCATAATCAAGTGCTTTTAGAAGTACAATATCTCCATATGGTGATATGCCAAACACAGGACTTTTATCTTCAATGTCAAGTGGATCACCTTCTAACCAGAATCTCACCATCTAGAAAGTGAGAAAAATACAGATGAATCACTGATATCAGCTCTTCGCCTTTAATGTCTTCTTGCCTTTACAAAAATCAAAAACGGTTGTGCTCCAATGGTCCTTGTACTTTCGGCCACTCAGTGGTGCTACCTACCAAGTGGTGTGGCTGTAATTCATCTGCAACATCACTACAGTTAAGGAGTGATGATAAGATTGAATCCCGTGACACAGGATACAGCCTTGTAACCATTCAATTTCATGCTGTAGTAATGCAGACATACAATTGGAAGTGCCACCAACTTGTCAAATTTGAAGGAACACTATTCATATTCAAATTTCCGTACCAAAATTTTCTTTTGCTCGTACAGTAATTGGTTTTGTAACAAGTGTGACACTCTGGCTTTTATGTTTTTGATAACTTCAGTGGTGGAAGAGTTTTCATCAAGTTCAGGTTTGGAGAAGAACAGGTATGGGCATCCCAATGGACAATGACACATTCCTCTCCCAAAATCTTGATTGCTCTCCTCCTTCACTCACTCTTCTTAGTTCCTGCCCCTTATCAATATTACTGCCTGTGATAAGGGCTGCATGTTAGATGTATTAAAGCTACCACCGATCAATTTATTGGCCTAATTTTTTACAATAATAGTTATTAAGTTTTTATTTTTTCCTGTATAAAAACAATATTCCACCCCATAATGTTAGCATGGTTTTAAACATGAAAATATCAACATTTTTGGCAAAAAATTTGAATGCATTAAATAAAGTTAATAGCAGGAATAATGAAAGATCAGAAATTTTGCAAATATCCTGAGAACAGACTTAGCAGTCTTCGCACCCAGCTCAAATAATGGGCAAGCAGTAAAAGAGTTATGTCTTTGCATAGTGTATGCCATGTCCTCCCCCTGCGAGCAACCCTGGAAATTAGTGTAAATATAGTGGTCAGTCCATCTTCAAACCAGATGTGAAATAGGATATGTGATGTCAGGAAAAGAACTGAAAGTATGTGCCTAATTTGGGACTCTGGGTTCTAGGGAAAAACTTATAATGTTCCATATCAGTTCCCTGCTGGTTGCCAACCATTTTCGTAGAAAGAGGGTACCATGCTGTCCAATTTCAAGTCTAAAGTTTATGTTTGATTGGGTTATCACCCTACAAAAAATGGTTGTTTGTGATTAACATCATCTTAATTTGCTGAAATGAATGACAATTGGTGAGTTTTTCTTTCCTTCATAGCAGAACCTGGGTGAAAGGCTTACCTTGTCCGGTGGCTTGTTTGTGAGTAGAGTCACTAGGACACTGTGCAAAGGTGCATTCTCGAGGGCAGCCACTGCAAACACTCGCTGTAGAAATTGCAGCGCCACCTGCCCACCACCTCCGATGCCTCCTCCTATGCCTGTGCCACCACCTCTCCGACCAACCGTCAGAGTGCTCAGGGCATAGCGGTCAGGGTTATCAAACTGAGTAGCCTGAAAACAACCAAAATAATTATAATAATAATCAATGGAAAAGGGTACTTAAGGATGATGATAGATTCATTTCCAGAAGTAAAAAGTGTCTGTAAAGCATGAACAAATTTTTTGGTAATCATAGCTAAATTCCTTTTTTTTCCTCTTTGATGTTAATGAAGTTAAATTTGAGCATGCCATCATTGCCACCTATGTCAGTTACTTAAGACTGAAAAATTCTGGCCTCTAGTCACTTGGTACGCAAAATCCTCATTGAGTTGGATGCAATCACGCAGTGGCCAGGGGTGGATTAAGTGGGCGACAGGAGTCATGATGCCCCCCAAATTTTATCAAAAATTTTTAATTTTTATTAGATAATAGTTTTTGTATCCTTGTAAAGGAATAAAGGGAGTGTACAGGCAAATGCTTGGCCTCAAGTTCCAAACGTGAGAGAAGTTAAGAGTCATATTTACTGTAGAGCATTCCATACTGTAAAAGCACCCCTCTCTCCTGGGGGGGTATTCTATACTCCCGAGAACCAGGTCATGACCCCCCTAAAATTTGATGCTGTGTCCACCCCTGGCATTGGTTGATGATTATTTGTGCCAGCACCATCATTTGGTAGCATTTGAGAGTCTACTGCGAGCTTGACTCACAAGCCACTTCAAAAACACATCAATACATACATTGCATTGAAATATAGGTTTTCCCCCCCTTCTATCTTAGGAATATGTAACAAATGATTAAGCTTATATACATAACAAGTATTTTGCAGAAATCATTTTGTGCATCCTCAGTCTCTGTGACTACCCGTAACCTTTGTCTTTAAAGGAGACAGGGAGAAACCCGAAGAGAAGATAACACATGCATACTCCTCCTCCCAAAATTTTAGATGAAATGATTCATTCCATCCTTGGGAGAAGTGAAGCCTACATGAATAAATTAGAAAAAATATCAGAAGGCAAGATATGTGTTAATAAATGTTAGACGGGTCACAAGCAAACTCGTGTTTTCTACATTCTGCATTTATATGCCACCTGCAATGATAAATCGTGACTACTTTGTCCAAGCACTGTTTACATCAGTAGACAATGTATTAAACGTGATCGCCTTTGTCAGTTGCACAGCAAGGGGGTTTGGACCCCTTTCCCCCCCAAAATATTAGGGCACAACTATGTACTTTGCTTCATAAAAGAAAACAAAACGTTGAGAAATCATGAATTTACGCAAGATTTCTTTGGAAAATGAAGTTTTTTTTCAATTATGAAAAGTGTTGAAATTATTGGAAATAAAGAAATAAAAACTTTGTAAGGTTCACTGTTATTTAATTATGGGCACGACCCGGGTTTCGTAACTTGGTTACATTGTCAGGTGACTGATCTGGCATGCATCATACATTTATACACTAAGTACACAAGTGACAGTGAGGACATCTATCGGAAAGGAAAAGGACTGGTTGAGAGGGAGGGGGTGAGGGTTAAGCACGGAATGGAATGGTGAGAGGGGGGTAAGGGGGAAAGGGGCAGCCTCTTATTCCATTCCGTGCTTAACCGTCACCCCCTCCCTCTCAACCAGTCCTTTTCCTTTCCGATAGATGTCCTCACTGTCACTTGTGTACTTAGTGTATAAATGTATGATGCATGCCAGATCAGTCACCTGACAATGTAACCAAGTTACGAAACCCGGGTCGTGCCCATAATTAAATATGTAACAGTGAACCTTACAAAGTTTTTATTTCTTTATTTCCAATACGGAGAGGTTTCACAAAGTAAAGCCTGAAGTTATTAGTTATGTGTTGAAATTAGTTTAAAACCCTCTACTTAGAACCCTGTTTTTAAAAAATTACTCCCCCTGGTTTTTGACTTCTGAATAAGTGATAGAGGATAGAGATTTAATGAAAATTTTCATTATTTTTGGTATTATAAATGGCTTCTTGACTTAAGGATGCATTCATTTTAGGACCAACGGCAAAACTCAGAAAATGATGATCTGAACTTACCCGTATGACAAGTGTGACTGGCTGCAGAAGTTGTCCTCTAGTGATCCTCTCCTTTGCTATGACTCTTCCTGTTGACCGCCCAATTTCAAAAGGGCCATATTCAGAAGACCCTGTAAGTACAATAGGATATTTCTAGTATCATTTCCAGCTGGTGACATAAATTAATAGCTGTAAAAACTGCGTTGTAGGGTTTTTTTTTTTTAGTGAAGGCTTTCTAATAGTTTTGGCCAACACATTAATAGGAGCATTAACTGTATCTACAAGCATTTAAATCAGGCTAAATATTTAAACTAATTGCCAATTTTCCTCTGAAGGATTGAAATATTGACCATAAACAATGCATAATATAATGAATACCAGAGCACTTAGCATAAATTTATCTAGATTTCAGATTATATATCAAAAGGATAGTGGGGTAAAAGTGGGGAAGATATCCATTCATTTATGCAAAATTAGAACTAAGTTGTAAAAGCCTATTTGATTAATTACCTACATACCTGAATCAAACGTGTAGAGGATTGGAGCATTTATTCCAATATCTTGATCAAAGGCCATTATTTCCTGAGGTAGAACCTCAAGTCTTGTTCCCTGTTATAAAAAAAGGAATATTGTGGAAGTGAGGTACCTAGTTACATATTTTATGAAGTTCTAAAATTTACTCCTGATCTAACTTACCATACTATAGCATCCTACTATTCACTATACTATCATACAACGGAATGAAAATTATTTATCAAATTACTTATAAAATTATATAAAATATTAAATTTTCTAATTAATTTGAACTTGTAAATTATTGATGATTACTGTAATTGAAAGATTTCATTTGCATCAAATGACAAATATTGAATCACTGCTACGCTATTTATTGCCAGTACATGTAGCAACAATCTGATGTATTATGTTTTTGTCATTATAATGATAATTGGCAATGAATTTCTTCATATATTTCACATGGAATTGCATTCTTTATGGGGTCTGGTTCTATCCAAATGCAATATACTTCAAGAAGTGATATCAGGTCGTCCACCCAACAAAACATCTGCCCAAATAGATGCCCTATCCGGGTAGAAGACCCGAGAAAACTTCTTACATTCTGTTACATTCAAACCCTAGATTCTTGTGGAGCACCACTTGAGAACCAATATTCATTGGCATTCAGAGTTTATTCACATTGATCACAGATAAATTCCAAGAACACTCACCTCGTCCACGTCTTCTCCTTCTGGTAGTGTGGCCAGATACCTATCATCTAGAAATCGTGGATTTTGATCATCGGCATCAATAACATGCACTGTGAGGGTTGTATCTGAATGCCTTGGAGGAACCCCTTGGTCCTATAAAAAAATTTTCTCTTTGGTTATTGATTTAGAGAGGGAGAATTCCTTTATCTTTTTATGGCCAAGTAAATCAACAATGTATCTTTGTAGTTTTTGTTTCATGTTTCATGGAGAGTCTAAGCATTTGTGGGGTATGATAATTTTGGAAATACATGCTGCACTTTTTCATTTTGTAATAATAATAATAATAATAAATGTGTATTGTCGTGTACTCAAAGGATCCTTAAAACTAAGCATGAACAAGTATTCAGCTTGCTTGTACAATTAGAAAACAATAAGAAGAAATAAATATGTATTGAAGAAATTCAGCAGAAATATTACATTCAAAAGAAATTAAATAGTAGCTTCCAAATAGCAACAACAACTTTCACTCAATACACAACTAGGCATGAAAAAAGTGGAGTACAATGGATTTAGATAAAAATGGGGAAAGTTCACAAAGTATAAAAGAAAAACATACCTCTCCCGAAAGGTTAAAAAATAGGGCTAACTCATCTGTGTTTGCAAAGAAAATTATCGTAAGGGTAGGGTTATTCTTCATATCAGACCAAAGATGCTGGATCTTTCCATGAATTGTTTAATGAGTCATTCATTGCATGAGGTCCAGGGTCTGCCAGTGAGACTGGATCAGATATAGGTGGTCTTGAGACGGAGTAGGGAAGTATTGGGGGAGAAGGTTACTGATGTGTTGCCAACTGCACAGTCGGCCATCTCACTTGCAATGGAACGTTGGAGTGGAGAGGACTGTGGCTTCGCGTGCAAAGCATTTTATCAAAACGGTGGAATCTTACCTAAATGGTGAAAGATGTTGGAAGGGTTACTAAAAACGAAGGTTTTTCCGACTGATCCTACCAGAACCATCCAATCAAACAAATGCAATACCTGTCAACATCCTATGAGAGGTTTTGCAAAATTTCCAGGCCGGGCTTCAAGAATGCCTCAACAACAATGGTGAAAATGTAGTGGACATAGTACTTATTCAGAAAATAATTTTTCTATATCGTATTCAAAATGTCTGTTTTTGAACATTCAGTTAATTAGTAATAAATTGTTTTAAAAATTTTTTTTTCAACAGCCAATAACTTGATTTAATCATGCTGTTTCATTGGTAGACACTGTTTAACCCATTATAACCCAATGTTGCTTCTAAGCAACATCAAAAATGTATAAATTTTCTGCTATATTTTGGAAATATCTTAACTGCGCATAATTTTATAACGTAAATTAATTGTAATGTCGAAATATTTCGCTCCCACGATAATTATGATTGAGTGCAAAATTTTCTAGTTTTCAAAATGAAAAAATATTGAAATTTGATCTCTCCCAGCTGCAGCTCTGGGTTGGAAAGGGTTAACAAAAATGACGCGATGGAAATGAACCGTTCGTATGGAAGTGAGCTCATTCACAGAGCCGTCACTCGCACGCCGTAGACGACTTCCCAAACAATGCTCGTTCATGGACAAATCTGTGACATCATCCGATTTTAATCCAAAGTTCGGAAATACGGAATAACATCCCTGACCGTGAAGAAATCACTCACCTAACCGCGAGACCTTAACCTAATGAAACGGGCTGAGAGTTTAGGTGAATTTTTAATTCTTTGATAGTTGAGTCCCAACCGTGTGAGTTTAACTTCAATTGATACCTACTTAACGAGGCCAAGGAATCTATTCAGCCTCCTCACAAGAGTCTTTATCCTCCCTTTGAACTTTTTCTTTCACTTTTAATCCGAAAAGGAAATAGCAAGGAATACCCGATGAAGGTCACTCCCGTATAAACACACCGCGAAAATTGTTGAGGATTGTTTGGCTTCGACAAGCGCTCGTGGTTTATGGCACACAATGGATCCATTTCAAAAGGCTCAAAAATACCGTTTTGATTCGGATTATATATCGGAATGCCCTTCGTTTTGGGTTCCATTGTGGTCCACGCGGGTCAGGGGTACCGTACCGTGGCGCGCGCGAAGGCGCGGTGAATGTATAACGCGTGGCGGAACTGATTAAAAACTTCCGCGAGGATTCTTAATTGCTTTCACTCGACCAATTTCGCTTCCTTCAAGAAATCCGTTTCTTACGAGGACGTTATATACTACGCACAATTTGATATCCGAATTTCGTAATTTTGTCTTGGTACCCGTGCATTCGTATCTTCCGGAAAGAGTCTTGCCAACACTCCCCCATTTATATTCGCCACCTTTCGAATTATGTAAGTGCAATATGAGAGCCGGAAGAAAATCCATCAGCTATGATGAAACATGAACTAAAATTAGTTTTAAATTATAGCGGGTGTGTGCAGGGAACCTATAAATAACTACTAAAGGCCGTTTTACACGGGGCACGTGATTTCACGATCTGACGTGAGTACGAAGGAGCAGTCAAAATTGCGTCGTGCAAAGCATTGAATTGCTATAACGCATGCGGGAATGGATGGATGTGAGATGGCAAAACAGCCCTTGCTCGAATTTCGTTCGTGCAGTTGCACGCCATAGTGAGAAATTAACGCAGTTCTAACGTGCGCAATTACGTAGCACGTGTAAAACGGCTTCAAGAACTACCCTCATTGAAATTTATTATTTGTTTCACAATAAGGTCTATCCTTTTTTATTATAATCGTAAATTTTACTCTCTTCTACCTCCTTCTCTACTTGACTAGTATCGTTCCCTCTAAAGTGGTTTAAACCATTCCTTTCCCCCATCAGTATTCGCCTCATATAAACCCTCTGTCTCCTCCGTATCTCCTCTAGTAGTTCCTTCTCCTCGCCCACCATATAAATTTCGCATAAACCCTAATTATATAAGCTATTACAGGCATATGCTTCATTATTATTATTATTGATTCTCTTCCTGATAACCTTAAGTATTGCGCCTGTTTTCCCCTGATGTGCTGTCAATGTGGTTTATGAATAACACTTCGCTGTTCCTCTTCATCTCCGTCAAGTTCACCTTCTCATTTCTCCTCCACACCAGTGGCGTAGCCAGGGGGGTGCAGGGGGTCCGGACGCTCCACTCCCCCCTCCCCCCCCCCCGATATATAAAAACGCAATTATTTCCTTCATAAAAAAAATAAAAGCATTGAAAAATCATGAATTTACAAAATAGTTTTTAAAAAGTTTTTTCGATTATCAAAAGTGTTAAAATTAGTACCCTATATTTTTATTTTCCCCCCTGGTTTTGGACCCCCTCCGAACGAAATTCCTAGCTATGCCACTGCTCCAAACCCATATCATCCAGTCTTTTCTCGTCCTTTTTCCTTGTACGCCATGCTTCTGCACCGTAAAGTGCTACTATATAGATCATACACTTAAATGGTATTTTCTTAACCAATCTACTAACCAATACATTATTAATTCTCTTACCTTTAACCTAACTACTGCTTTTGTTTTCCTCCAATGTAATGGCCGAGTAATTGAACTGCTCCAGATTATATTACCGTATATTTTTACGTCAAGCCTCACATTCTTTGTCAGAGATGATTTTTAAAAAAACGTATAAATTCATCCAGCGATTTTATTTTGGGCATACCCGCGTCACGGATCAAAAATATTCACGTATTAAAAGTTTCGTCTCCACTGATTGAGACCACGTCAGGGTAACGACAATTGTTTATTGGACGTCAACGTTTGACATAGTGAAGGGGGTGGAGCTATGAGAGGGGTTGAGGGTTAGAGTGGGGCGACCCCTCTCCCACCTCCACCCCCAGGCACGTGCCTGTAAACTTACCTTAGTGTAATGTGGGTTGCCTATGCTCGTAGTAATTTTGTTATTTCACACGAAACCATAAATTTCATTAAATTAGCCCTAGGTTTCGCCTGTATATTACTGAAGTTTTTAGTCATTGTTGGCTCCTACCGAAACGGTCGTAGTTATTATAATTTTTGTTTGTTTCCGATTTCTGAATTCGATATTTTGAAAAAAAAAACTTTAAACTTGACGGCTCTTACGGGCTTGGTTAATATTATCCTATTTTAAGCGAATTTCTAATATGAGACCCCTATATCAGTCAACAGGTTTTAGAAGTTGAGTGATAGTGAGAGGATAAGTGTCCTTGGTTTAGGTATCTTCTTAAAGTCGTTTTATGCGGGGCACGTAATTGCGCAGGCTAGAGCTGCATTAATTTCTCATTATGGCGTGCATTTGCGCGAATGTGCGAAGAAAATTAGAACGGGATATTTTGCAAACTCACGGCCGAGCATTCTCGCATGCATTCTTGCACGCATTCTCGCAATTCACCGCTTTATGCAACGAAATTTTGACTGCGCCTTCGTACACACAACAGATTGTGCAATTACGTTCCCCGTGCGAAAGATCCACAGAGAAAAAAATCATCCGCCTCTGTGGATCTTTCGCACGATTGCGCATTGCGGGTGACTCCCGTATAAGTTATCACCGTGGCTAGTCCCGGTATGCTTTTAACTATACGTTCCCCGTGCAAAACGGCCTTAAGGGGATGTATTGTGGGCAGTCGCCACAAGGGAAAAAATTCGGGGGGAGGGGATGAAACATCCTAAGTCCCCTCCCTGGCTACGTGCCTGTTCACCCCATTGACGATATAAAAAAATTGACGTGCAATTAACAATTGTCATCGATCCAAGGGAGTCTCCTACAGCAGAGACAAAACTTTTTGGCACACATTTTTAAAAAGTGACGCGGATTTATGGAGATGACCGTCGCTGGATGGACCGCGAAAGTATTAACAAATTGATGCACGACTTTGATCTTCCAGTGATCAAGTACACTCCTAATACGAGAACCCCCACCATTCGTCTCGAGGAATAACCGTAGTCTAAGAGAGGGATAACCGTAAATATATAAAGTGATTTACATGGGTGTTGAGCACGCGGCCATGCTTCAAGCACCACACTCGTTTTGGACGAGGTTCCTTCGCGTACCGTTACAGGGCAAAAGATTCGCTTGTGTGGCTACGCGTCACGAACTCTCGGGGGAGATGATCTAATTCCTTGCTGTTGGGATAGGGCTAATCCGTGCCGCTAAGGTGGAGGATATTGAGAATTTTCCAAGGTGATTTAATATCTGATTTTTTCCCCGGTAAACAATGGCAGTGAATATTTCTCGGATATCACCTATAAGGTCCTCCATATCTCCTTCCGACGTTTCGATATACAACTCGCCCATCATTCTCACAGATTCAGGAATACAATGAATCCAAACTTCTCATCGAGGACCTTATCCGGAGTGAGACCCGAGAAATCTTCACCGCGGACTTTCCAAGCTTTTACGAGCGCTTATTATTCGCTCTTTGCTAGCTCTTACTATATTATTATACGCATGGGTGGCATTTTCTAATTCCTTGTGTTTGTATACATCCATGTTTACATTAGTTCTTTCTCAGTAGGTTTTCGCAGGTTTTTCACGCCCCCTTCTTTTGTTGGCGTTTTCCTGCAGTGGGTTATATTTTCCAAGAAGGACGAAAGACATTATCCTTAGGTATTTCTCACGTTTTTTCACATCTTTTTACACCTGGTAAATGGTAACTTTGTTCACTTACAATTTTTTGTTGATTCTTGAAAGCGTCTTTTACGTCTCTTTTACCATACTTTACTGCATGCAATTCCAAGAGTAACATGACCATGTATGAAAGTGCTAATTTTTTATGTATTACCAGGGGTTAGACTTTTTATTCCCAATCTCGCCCATTAAAGTCAATTTATTATTATTAAATGCCAAAATTAAAGCCTTTTTATGTTTTGGCGAGGAATTGGGAGGGAAGGAATTCCTTGGATATCCATTACAAAAATGCTTTCCAAAAATTTATGATTCAACACTTTCCCGGCGAATACAACGGATATACTTCTCTCGGATTTGTGTGCGGCTGGAAAAAATAAATTAAATTTTTCTGACCAGCGCGCAAACCCGAGAGACGTATATCCATTGTTTTCCAACCAGACTTTCCTTTCCAATGGCGTATCTCGAAATTCAGTTTGCGCACTTCATATATTCGCAGTGTTCATGCCACTACACTATCTTCCACTGAGTTCCATGCATGTTTAAACGACCACACTTTTGAATTATTCAGAAAAGGTAGCAATTCGCTTCAAAATTATTTCACTTGAACAGGTTTCGCAACCGTAATGCAATTTGAGTGTGATCAGTAGTAAAACTAGAAGGTAATTTGTTGAACTCACCTGGGCTCGAAGGGTCAATGTAAAATTGTTAAGAGCCTCGTAGTCCAGAGGTCGCCTTAGCACCAAGGTTCCTTCCAGCGCGTTCACAAACACGAAGAAATCCTGTTTACGGAAAGAGAAAGCTCAAATTAGTCTCTCGTACTAAACCTGTAGTAATTGTGCAATGTACAATGTTCTGTGTTGTTGTTTCAAGTACAAGAGGTGGTCACCATGCATTATCTACCACTTCATTACTTATAGAGAACAGTTTAGTTAAAAACCAATTTAAAAAATCCGAAAATTGCAGTTGTATTGTGCTAACAAAAACACCTTTTGATTTGTGCTTGGTAATTAGCTTGTACATTCAAATAGCAATAACTGTTATTCATAGTGCTCATTAATATTGGTATATGTTCTTATTACTCAGCAGGATAATTTGCGTTAAAGAAAGAATCGTCGCAAAGGCCTCAAATTAATTGTAATTATTACTAGAGGGAATAAATATGGTTTTTTACCTGATAAGACGGTAATAAATTAATTTCTTCTTCAATTTATCACAGTGCCATTAATATCAGGTTATTGGACCTCATTACAAGTCATACATGCAAATGATGCGGTAAAATTGTGACATATATAGAAATATTTTGAATAGTAATTAAAATTCATGAAAATAGAAAAGGGTAGATATTGATCCCACAAATGGATTTTAGATTGCGAAAAAGTCAAGCCGAATGATTTTTCTCTCTGTGGATTTTGTAGCACAATTTGAGATAGCCACGATATCCAAGGCCGAAATTCACACTACTTCATATATTTAGGAGTCTTTCTTGAGATCAGCCAATAACTATGAAAACTCACGTAAAAGCGTTCTAAATTGAAAAAAAAACATATTCTATTTTAAGCGGAAGTGGAGTAAAAAGCGTTCAGAATAAGGATACGTTTTGTCTGTTCTTACCTTAAGGGGCAATTTTCTGCGCCCAAGATCCGTGAAAACTACCTGAGCAGCGTGTAAAGAAGGGAAGGCACGTATTCTGTGAGCATAAGTTCAATGCTCTGAAAAATACTCTTTTAATTTCTAATGGCTCTGATGAGAACCCATTACTTCCTCTCGACCGGTCTTTTTTTTTGGTGACGCATTACCTATTTAAAACTTATATTACCATCAGTTGCGTATTCAGGAATTTTCGTTCCGGGGGGGGGGGTCCAAAACCAGGAAAGAAAACTTTTGAAAAACAGGGTACTAAGTAGAGAGTTTTAAACTAATTTTAACACTTTTCAAAATCGAAAAAAACTTCATTTGTTAAAGAAATATTTTGTAAATTCATGATTTTTCAATATTTTGTTCCGAGCATGTTTCCCATGTTTTCAATTCCGGGGATTACCATTTTGAAATGTTGAAGTTATGCAAGTACATAGACCATTTTCGCTTTTGCTTGCATATCAAATGTTAAAATCTTACTTTAGTATTTTCTCTAATGTCATTCAATTATATACAGGATTATCATAAACGAATGTTACGGTTTGAAAATAATTGTAATGAAAACTGAATTACTTACAGTTTAGGTTTTTTATTATTCGAATTTGTCGTCTCAAATAGTTTTTTACATGATCATAAAATTTTAAAATTTGCACCCTGAGTCGACATCAGCCAACTCCTAACGAAAGGTGCCAAGGGTACCATGGCATCTGACGGACGGAGTGCCGAACTTGAAGTGCCCGCCTCAAGGCACTAAAGCAGAGATCGGGCATTCTCTGAAAAATCTCTTCCGCCCTATCCCCACTTTCTTTCTATGAATCACGGAAACCGCTCCTTCTTTTATGATTAGGTACTCAGTATTTGAGATGCAGGAAAATTTTAGGACTAGTATTTACTCTATATACCCGGAAAATGTACAAGTTATCGCCAATGTGTTTTTAACGAGTACTACGACACCAAAGGGGCAAAATATGACCGGTTTAGAGAAGGAAAGATAGAGAGGCGTTCTATTAATTTTTGATCAAATACGGAATTGAATGACTGCGGAAGTGAGTTCATCAGAGTCTAGTAATAGAAAAATATTATATTAAAAGTGGCGGATCCAGGATAGGGATAATAGGGGGACATGTGAGGGGGCTGGGGACCTCCCAGAAGCAGTGGGGGACCGGGATGTGACGAACATTTTGTGAATTTTGAGGCTTGTAGCAGCACTATACAGGGTTGTATCATTACTAATTTTCCAAAGAATTAAGTTTTCAAAAGAAAAATTTACGCACATTTTTAGCAATTTTACCTCATGGTAACTTTATATAATGCGCACGGAGTTATCAGTGAACTTTTGGGTTATCCGGGCTCTTCAGTATACAAAGAGTTTCAGGAGGAATCTACAATACTTCAGGAGGTGGAAGGGCATTTTAAGCATTAATTTTAAGCATTTTTTGTTCATAAACATGGGTTAACAACTCCTTAGTTACTGCACCATGGCAACGCAAAGATTTTTAAGGATGCACTATGTAGTTACCATGAAAAATGCATTTCTTGGGTATCCAGCCTTTTCGACATTTAATGTAATACGCTAGATTTTTAAGGACATTCAATAGTTAATTTTGGATAAAAATGTGCAATTATACTTTTCTGGAACACTTAATTCGATATTACTTACAATTAAACGAGAGCTTTGAGCGAGTATCAACAATACGGTTGCGCAATCCTACCCGTTTAGAGAATGTTTCACACAATTAAAATCGTACGTTTTCGTCCAAATTTAATTATTTTAATGTCCTAAAAAATCCAAAGTATTAAACAAAATGTAGAAAAGGCATTAAAAGAAAGAAAATAGCCCCCCACCAAGGTCCTCTCTGGATCCGTCACTGTATTAAAAGGATTGAAAGACTACTTCAAGAGGCTAGTGCAATGTGATGCTAATGCCATCTCACCCTCAAAATAAACGGCAGTTTGTATTCACTTATTGTTCAAATTGCGCTATCCGTCGCTCGTTTCGTACTTACCGAGTTGGGTCCATGTAGCACCGAGTAATGAACGGTCGAAAATGGTCCAGGCTGGTCAGCATCCAGCGCCCTCACTCCTTGCAAAACACGCGTACCGACTACCGTCACCTGTGCGGGAAAAAAAGTTTTCATTCCATTAAATTTATTGAACGATCTCTTCTTGTAAGTTCAACCGATTCAGGCGTGATACAGTGGGAGTTCGACGCATTTAAATAAAAGGTTGTTTCACTTTTCCACAATTATTCAATGCGTACAATGCGTTTCGGCTCACAGAATCATCATCTGGTGTAGCAAAGACATCACAGTGTAGGAGAACAGCATATTTATACATTTGAGGAAGAGGTGGGGGAAGATTTGACAAGTTTGAAGAAGGGAGTAGGAAACAGACGTGCAGTGGAGAGACAGAAAACAGACAACTGAGGAGATTTTATTTTTTTCTTATTTTCTTCGCCTTCTAAAACAGCACACATTAGCCCTTTACATCAGGGTTTTCAGGAAATTTGATAATTACATGTGCACGAACAACCATTTTCTGGGTAGGAGAAAGCTAACTAGGCGGGAATTGAACCCACGATCTCTTGCTAAGCAGGCAAGGACTCTACCCCGCCGTCAAAGAGATATGGAAAAACACGGGGGTAGAAAGAAGACTCTAGTCATCAGAGGCGCAACCAGGAATTAAGAATAGGGGGGGGTATCGGCGCAACTAATATTGAAAATCCTGCCAGGGTAAGCGGGAGGTGAGGGGGGCCTCTGCCAGAAAGAAATTAAGATAAATGGGTCAAAATGGTGAGTTTTACGAACTTATGAGGGATATTTTATCAATCCTTACGTTATTCTATAAGTAATATTAATCCAATTAAGTAAAATAGATTAAACTTAAAAATTCCCCTGAGCTGTGGGTGGGGGTTTATCCCCCAAAACCACCCGTCGCTGCGCCACTCCTAGTCATAACTGTAGGAGAACGACACTAGGGAAAGAACCACAGAAACGGAAAGGACAAGGGGGTGGAGAAGAAATGAAAAGGCTGGTTTGAAAGAAAGGCCGCACGTCATTAGAAATGGAGAGGCGGGAGTAAGAAGCGAGGCAAGGAAGCGGTGGGGGAGAGAAGTCCCCGAGAGGGTAACTGAGAAAGGAGTGTGTATGGAATTAGCCGGTGTTGGGAAGGGATTGCAGGTTGATAAGCAATTCAATCGCATTTGATTTCGTAGTTAGACGACGAACAAGTGTAATTTTTCAGCTCCCGCGAATGTGTGTTCCTTTCGTGTAATAGATAAGCAGCTGTACCGATTTCCATGAGTTAAATGTAGCTTGAATTTTTTCACATTTTTTTCAAATACTGTACTCTAAAAATACCATACATAATTTATAGTAAAAATACCTGATCTAATAAGGGATTGGATAACAGCAAAAGAGAGATCATCAATGTCTAATAATAAAAAAATACTATTTATTAAAAGCATAAAAAGACCACTGCATCTGTATAATATACACAATATTTTTCTATGATTAGACGCTGAAGAACTCTCATCTGCAATCATACAAGTGAAAATATTTAACCGTAATTGGCACACTTTGTAGTAATGACACAAATTGATATCAGAGTTTCGTATTCAAAACCAAAAGCGACCGTAGAAGATTGATACTGCAAACAATTGACGGGCTGAAAAGAGTTGTCACTTGTCAGTCGTATTTATGGGAAACTGTAACTTTTATTTGTTTCGGGATTTACATTTTGAATTAACCTGGTTATTTATGTTCCGTTTGTGAGAATCGATATCCATGAGCCGAGAGTTCTGCTATATGGAGGTGGGGCGCGAATCATCTTGGTCATTATATTTGGGTCAATCCCGTTCTCTCGTTTGAGTGACTGACAGTTTTCTTGGGAGCGGAGAGCCCGAAACGGAGCCAAAATTGTTCTGACTGAGAATGAAGAGAGGTCGTTTGAAAATTAAGCATAGGTAAACAGTTACGAAGAAAACCCTCCTTGATCTCAACGGTATTGTTTCGATCCATCAAATACCACCACTATCATCA
Source organism: Ischnura elegans (assembly GCF_921293095.1). Taxonomy (NCBI): domain Eukaryota; kingdom Metazoa; phylum Arthropoda; class Insecta; order Odonata; family Coenagrionidae; genus Ischnura; species Ischnura elegans. The sequence goes on from NC_060251.1 coordinate 57,887,747, forward strand.
GCAGAGGATGTCTAAGGAAAAATAGTCATAGCTCCAGAAAACATAGTCGGCTACTCAGATTCTCTCCCTGTTCCATATATATGCAATATCTTGCGTTGCGCTTCTTCCTGTATGGTCATTCATATGGTATTACAGATGTCAATTCTCTATCTAATCATCGCTATTTTCCTCGAAACTTTAATTTATTTCAACGTTGTACGACCGTTTCGGGCACACCTAATACGTGACTCGAGAGCGACTACCTAGGCGTAGAATTATGAAAAATCTTAATGATATTAAATTATATTAGCTAAAATGGTGACTTATAGACTTTTTTCAATCTCTCTCAAATAAAATTTCAGCTGGATCACTTTATTGCAATATGTTGCATGATATATTTTTAATAAAGTGTTTATCAACGGTAATTATTTTTTAATGTTATGCAAGGCTGACTTAGTCTCATATTTGGGGAAACTCTCGATGTTTTTCAGCAATAGGGCGGATAAACGCCTAGGCAACTCGCGAATCGAGATTGCTACTTTTAGCTAGCTATTTTAAAAGGCAGTTTATTTATTGCTTCTTCATATCTTATTGTGACTATAATTTTGTGCAACTGATGGAAGTAGTTGAAGTAAAAAAATTCGAAAACAAAAACTTGGAAATGACTTTAAATTGCGTTGCGATACTTTCAACTTCTTCTATATTCCACATAGTTTTTGTGCCGGCCAGAGAAGTGCCTTGGGAATTATTTGATGTTACCGGTTAGAATTTGGGAGTTGCAGTCGAGTATTGTATCGATGCCCTTCCTGCCTAGTGTGATTCTTGCGAAGGCTTTGAGATCCAATCAGTCTGCGTCCTGCTGTGCAAGTTAGCTTCATCCAATACAATCAAGCGAAACCAGATAAGTTAGGGAATTAGTAATTAATTGAAGTCTGGAAGTAATCAAAGTGGCTCTCATTATCGGATGGAAATTTTATTATCCTGGATAATTGATCCAGCAATCTGTAACGGTAAGTTACGATACCAGGCCATATTGAACCGTTATTTGAGTAAATTGAGCTACCAAACGAGGTTAAATCTAGAAACAAGGAGCACATTCAGGAAGTGCCCTCAATAATATTTTTTGACACATGTACGTAGAACTCGCTGCATTCGATTAACAAATTGAGCCAGTGGAAAACAAATTAATTTAAAGAAATATAGGTAGATGAATAACTCCTTGAGGCTGAAAAATCAAATGCTATTTTTAACAATTCATGATGACTGGTCAAAAATCTTAAGATTGTTTTGTTATCATTATGTTCGTTTTATTTTGAGTATTACGAATCCTCAATCATTTAATTTAATATTAAGAACTTTAATATCAAAATAAAGATCATATTTTCTACAGTAGTTGCTGTGTTTTGATTATTATCTCTAATACGATGAGACCTGTCAGGCCCTTGTGCCCTCCCCAGAAAATAATCCTGGAACCGCCATTGGTTTTCATGTTATTATCAAGTGCTGTCTTCGATACAATATCTTTGAACACACATTGCTCTTCTTGCATGGTCATTCATAAGTTATTATAAATGTCAATTTTCTTTCTCTCGGTATTTTCCTCGCAACTTTCCTGTATTTCAATATTTTACCACTGTTTCGGGCACACCCACGAAGTGACGCATTAGCGACCCACTAGGCGTAGAATTGTTAGCTTCGATGAGACATTTAAAGACGAATTATATAAGCGTTGAAAATGGTCGAGCGAATAAATCTGCGTGGATAATTACTACGGCTGTTTTTATATTATTGACATGAATCTCTACAAAGTGAAATCGTCGACAATCGATCTAATTTTTTGGCATCTACGCGATTTTCCCATTCACGCCCTTCTTTGCCTTGTCCCATCCCATTTAATCCGAGGTCATTCTTTTCCTTTCTTGCCATCTACTCGTACCTCGACGATTGTCTTCATTTTTTTTCAATTAGTTCACGTTCTAGTATTTGATGTAATTTCCTTACTTATCCAGCTTGTTTGCATTAATACCGATTTTTTTAAGAAATGTTAGGAAAAGGATTTTTTATAAGTATGTGTTTTCTCATCCATCATCATCTCAGCCCCACAGCCCGGTATGGGTCTTCATGCCATCAATCATCCTTCACATCCTGTAGACATCTCTTCCGTTGTCTATATCTACATCTAACCCATTCCATCTTGCTATACAAAATTAGCTTGGGCATTCTATTTTTTTCCATCATTTGTACATGACCCAACCATGCCAGCCGAAGTGATTTGGAAAACCTAACCATATTATTCCTTTCTAGTATTTAATTTATCTCCATGTTAGTTCTAATTATCAATCTCTCTTCGTCTCCAATTGGGCCGTAGATATTCCATATGATCTTTTTGTCAAATTTTATAAAGGTTTCCTCATACTGCCTTGATAACGTCCACGTCTGAGCTCCATGAATTAAAATTATTCTAATAAGAGTAACAACTGCACATAAGAGCTTTATAGATCTTCTGATTTGTATTACTTGATAGAGATGGTTTGAGGAATGTTGCACTTGCAAGATATGCCGTGAAACCTTCTATTATTATTTGGTTGATCTCAGTGGGTATCCTATTATCATTATTATGCCTGAATCCTAGTTAGGCGAACTCCTTGACTCCCTCCAACTTATAACGTGCTATTTCAATGCATATTCATATAAATGCTACCTCAGCAAGCTTGGTAGACCCATCGATTCACTTCTGGATGATTTCCGCCTTTCAAACCGATCATTTCGAACCGCTGCAGCAGTTTCCCACGTAATCCTCATCACTGTCCGTGGCTATACTTTTTCTATCCATTCCGGCTGCGTCAATAAATTTTTTGTTACGGTTCGGGTCGCCTCTTCTCTGATATCCGATCTGGATAATGGCAACACTTTCGTCACGATTTCTCGCACTTCCTTCAGTTTTTTTACTTCGCCACGTCCTGGAAGGGTTTGCCCGAAGGTAAAAAAAGCCTGGGTAATCTGATTTAAAATCCAATCACCCTTAGGCGCAGATTTGTTTCCGGAGTTTCCTATGCATTGATTTATCTTCGTGACGGCAGTTTCGCCGGCCAGGTGCGCCCTGATTGGTCGGTTTGTGGAATAGTCTCTTTCAGGCATTTGGGAGCGATATGGCTCCCCTCCCCATTGAAAATGGATGTTTTGGCTATTTAGATAGCCTCTAATATGAATAATAGTGGCACGCGATGTCTCTGTCACGATGAGAGCCGACCTCCTATGTAATAATAATAATAATAATAAATTTATTGTTCTAGGACCTTGTCCCAAGGAACATATCACATTTCACAAAAAAGTCTCAGCAGTGAACAACAAATCGAAAGTGAAAATACAATTTTACAGTAATAATGATGTATAATATTACAGTATTTTAATTACAATTATATTTTTCAAGTAAATAAGCAAAAATTTTCATTTTGAATTGATTTACAGTGTTACAGTTAACACTGTCGTCCGGTATTTCATTCCATATTCTTATGGTAGAGTTTATGGTTAACAATTGGTACACCGTAGTTCGGCAATTTGTCGGATGCAAGTTTTTGCCCGTCTCATATAGGCCTTGGTTTATTTAAGGCCCAGGCAGTAGCGGATACAGAAAAAACTCGAGGGGGGGGGCGCAAAAGATATCTGGAGTTACCTTTACTTTTATCCTAATAAAAAATAATCGAGTCACGTGCAGAGTTTAAGAAAAATTTAGTTAAATTTATTACACACGTATACAAGACTCCCATCTTATGATATAAAAAAGTTATAACATTGTGGTTCTGAAATGTTTTGCAATACCGCAAAGGGGGGGGGGGGCATTTGTATCCGCCACTGGGCCCAGGACCGCTTGCCTGTGAAGATGCCAAGTGCTCTTGCGTAGAACTCATATATTGGCCAAACATCAAGACCCATGAAATGCAGAAGAGATACCAAGAATATACAGTTTCTCTTATCCGCCATCGTCAAGAACGTATGGAAGAGACTAAAACAAAATTTGGACTTCGAAAATGCTAGACTCATCGCTAGAGAGAAGCATTACCATCCCCGACTCTTACGAGAGGTTATCGAAAAACAATTGCTACCAACCGGGAGGACAGCTATTCGCTCATCAACGCCTGGAAGAGACTCTTCCACAGACCGACTATCAGGACGCCCATGGTCAAAACTAAGGCCTATATGAGGCGGGCAAAAACTTGCATCCGATACTTCAAACCTAAATACGCCTGCTGCAACGCTGGTGAAACTGTCGTCACGAAGGAAAATACGATAATTCGACGCGGAAACCTAGCTGAGCCTACTGCACCACTCTGCGGAAGCCTCCATCAAGATCCAATAGCTATAACCTTCCGCCTTGGGTCACGATTACAATTCAAGGGAGAGCTCAATATAACGCCTCCGAGGGCGATCCAGAAATGCCAACGATTAGGATGTAATTATAGGAAGAGGAATTGTGTGTGGGGGGAAGAAATATATATAATTGAGTTGAATCGAGGGGTCAGGGAGGGTTGGCGATTAGGTGGGGCACGTTTGCTTCGTGGGAGCGGAAGTTGCCTCGGGGGTCGTGAGAATGGGACGGGGATCACTAAGGGTCTCTTTTGTCATGCGAAGGGAGCGGGATGGTTTACTATTAAGGGTTCGTCTCGGGGGATATTCGGTTGGTTGGCTATGCGTGGAGGCCACCAGCAACGCCATATTCGCCGTTTACATACATAAATGTTTACGCCATTTACATATGTTTTTATTTATTTTCATCATCATCATAAGTCAATAATCCTATGATTATTTTGACGCAGCTCTCCATTCCGCTCTCGTATCCACTGGCCTTCTCACATTGGCGTATTATTTAATATTATTGCCGGTGGAATACTATGATAGAATACTAACATGACTAATGTCATGGGCGGTCTGGAGTGATTAGGGGCTCTCGGCTGAGGCTCATGATGGCCCCCCCCCTTACCAGTGGATTAGGGGGTCTTTCCCGTAAAATTTTAGGAAATTTCATGCCCAGAAATGGATTTTGACGCTATTGTGACTCTTTAAAACCAGATAAAAGTTAATAAATAATAGCAATTTCGTAGGAAAAAAATGTTATGAAAAGTGAAAAATTCACAGCTTATACAATTTAATAATGTATAGTGGTTCTACTTTCTATTATTTAGTGAATTTGTTCCTTGAAACAGCGCTGAAATCTAAAAAGGCCTCTAAAATAACATTTTCAAAAAACCCCATTAAAAACGCATCAGGTTCTCTTTTTCCTTTTGACACTTTTATTTTATTTATTTTTAAAATAATATTTTCACACTAATAAATACATACAGTGTGATGCAAATTATGAAAACTTAGTATGTTATAATAAAAAAACTTTGGTTCAATTAATATGAGTGTTTTTGAATTACGCATTTCATACACTGATCACTCTCGAACGTGATTATATGAATTGTGGACTGTATGTTACGACTTACTATCACAATTATTTGATCAAAGTCGAGCCATGCTGGCGCAAACCACTCACCGAACCGGTCAGGCCGCAGGCAGGCCGATGGCTCCGTCTCCCAGGGTTGCTCTTCGATCATGCACTTAGGAAGTTCACAGGACGACTCACTCACAACACGAATTCACTCCCAAAGATTATATATTCACTCCCGTTCGCGGAGTGATAAAAAACAAAAGCAAATCGAAAACTCGAAAGTTCGTGACGTCATCAACAGGTGGCGTGGCTCGACTTTGTGTTGAACAAAATACACAACCGAACATATACCCTTCACGATAGACACGAACGTTGTGGGGTGGGCCTTAAGCTCGGGACCCTCGGCGATTACCGACCAGCCGACCTGGCCAGACCGCCCCTGACTAAGGGGACATAGATTAATTACGTGAGGCGTTAAGTGGGGGAATGGGTTCAAGCCAAATCTCACGTGGGGGAGAGGGCGTGTCCTGGCAAGTATCACGTAATTTTTTTCCGAAAGAAACTGTGTAAAATTACGATCTTAGTAATCTTAAATACTAGTGTTAACTAATCTTAAATAAAAATAATTAAGCAATCAATAACAAATCCATTGCAATTAAGCAATCAATAACAAATCCATTGCAATTAAGCATAGATAACGTATTTACAATGAAAATACGTATTTTGAACATTCTCACGTGAGATTAGAGGGAGGGAGGATGTGGTCGAGCTAAATCTCACGAAATCTCACCAAGAGGGGAGAAGGGGAGGGGAGGTCCAAAAATCGCCAAAAACACCTCACGTAATTAATGGACGGCCCCTTATGAGCTGCTCAGTATAGCTTATTGGAGAATATGTTTTCGTCGCTACTTATCTTCCTCGTTTATCCAACGAATCCTCACAGTGAATTGCAAAGCCGGGTATGAGTGAGTGAAAGACCCCCATTCTTTCCGCTAAAGCGGCATCACTTGACGCGAGCACTAAGAAGAAGCAGATCGGATTCCCTTGAGCGAGCTTTCGTGCCGATTCGGGATCATAAGTCACGATACGCCCTTCGGATCAAATCGCTGCATTGTCTCTGTCGGGTTCTTCGCGATCGTAAAGATACGAGGATACCCTAGACGAGTGAATTTCACACCTTGATGTACCAGGAAAAATACAATACAACGAGTCATTCCTCCTGGAAGGGTATTTGTAATCGATTTCTCCATCTACTGCACATCCTATCGCTCGATGTCAAATTGATTCCACGGTATTTACTGTCTCTTTAAAGCAATGGATGGATTGTTTCCCTCAAAATACCCCCAGGCAGGTTAATAGTTTAAGTTTTCTGTTAGTTAAGGTAGGTGCTTATGCAGCATTTTCAAATTACCCTGGCCCGTCTTCCCTCCGATATTGGTCTTCCCACTTTGATTCACAGTAAGCCCTATTCTCTCTTGTTCTGCCTATAAATCCTATTATCTTCCTTCCTCTCCTTCGTTTAAGCCTGAATCACACGTTCTTTTTTCCGTCCCTCTGAGTGATAGTTCTAGCGATAGCTTTTCAGCAACTAATGAAATGTTCGCTCGACGTATCATTTTGTGTCACACGGTCATTCCCACCGTCCCTTTTTTATCGCTTATTCCATCATTTTCCATATTTACAACTGTCGTTCAATGAAGAGCCAAGCTTATTGTTACAATCGCTTTTAGATTATGCGCGCACGGATTGGTTGAAGGATGGAGCCAGCGATGGTTTCAGCGACAGAAAAAGGGAAGTGCCGAGTGATGGGGAAAGGGATGGGATTTCCATCCCTCGAGCCATTGCGTAAAACGATCGTGTGAAACGTAATTTTATCCGCCATCGCTGGAGCGATCGCTGCTACTGTCCTTTGAAAGAGATGAAAAAATGTGTGCGTGATTCAATCTTAACTTAACATTCTTGCCAGTCTCTCTCCGCTTAGTGATCGCTCCATACAAACTGTTTGTACACTCCATATCTCACCTAGAAGTTTCATTTCCTCGCCCTCAATATGTAGCACTTAGCCGCTCCTTTTCATCACGGTTCAATTATAGCGAGGTGCGTATTTGGAATAAGTTAAAAATTGCAGATCTGTTAAAACTTTTAAACAAAAATTTTATGCTTATTTACTGTCTCGGTAATAGTGTAAGTTGGTCTTATTTTTTAAAAATTTGTGTTCTGGTTATTATGGTTCATTTATTTTGCTGTAGCATTTTTTGACTTGTTTTATTAAGAATATTTGACTTTTGTTTCTGTTTGTATCAAGGCCGGCTTGGTGCATACCTACATTCACCGTTTTTTACTTAGATTTTATACTTTTGCTATGTTTGGTTATGTCACTAAATGGAATAGCATTATGCATAAAAATTTCAAAATTCAGTAGATCATGATTGTAATCATCTATCTTGTATTTCGTGTTCTAGAAAACTGCCTTTTATTTATTATCATTCTATTTTTTAATCAATTATTTTCCATGTCAATTTATTTCAGTATGGTTGAAATAGCATTGTTTCAATTCTAACTCAAAATACGAGTTATAGATTTTCTTCTGTAGAAATTCTAGACACTCGAGGAATTCCCAGACAGAAAAAATACACTGCGCTAAGAATATCGAAGAGAAAAGTGTTCATTTCTCACCTCTGAAATGTTGAGCACGTAGGGGGCGTTCACGAAGATCGGAGCGTTGTCGTTGGCGTCTGTCACGCGGATGTTCACCGGAATCACGAAACCCTGCGTGATACAAGAAATGATTAGTCGGCGAGGAAACAATGAAGGAAGCCCTTAAAAATAAAGAAAAGACGGGTGGCGGAGAGAGAGAGAGAGAAAGGGCAACGGATGGACGAGGTTGGGGAAGAGAGGATATTGAGAAGGGTATGAGGTCGGACAGGCTTGATCGATGTATCGAAATATCGAAAAACACGATATTTTAATGAGTCGAGAGGCGATATTGATTTTTGAGCAGTGGCGATATTTAGTTCGGCAAGGGTGGTGGGAGTTTGGGAAGAGAGGATATCGAGGAGGGAATGCAGAAGGATAGGCTTGATCGATGTATCGAAATATCAAAAAGTACGATATTTTAATGAATCGACCGGCGATATTGATTTTTGAGCAGTGGCGATATATGGTTGTCCGGCAAGGTTTTGCGGGTTTAAGGAAGAGAGGATATCGAGGAGGGAATCTGGTCGAATGGACCTGAGCGATACATCGAAATATCGGTAAACACGTAGCACGATATTTTGAATGAATCGCGATATTGATTTTCGAACATGGCGATGTATGATTATCCGGCAAGGGTGGGCGGGGTAGGGAAAGAGAGGATATCGAGGGGGAGTGTAATACAAAAATAAGACAAGAAGAAAGAACATAAATAAGAAGTCTTGAGGAAACAATGATGAGCAGAACAAGTAAATTGAACATCAGGTATTATTCACATCGTAGTATAGAAACAAAGAATTGAGATGTACATGGTGGGAAGCCATTCTCTTTGACTTTTTTGTTTTAAATAAAAATTTTGGATGAGCATGAGCTCCATATTAATCTACAAACCAAACCATTTTAACTTTCACTAGAGTAAAAAATAGAAAAGGGGGAAATCATTAAGGTGCCTAATAAAATAGGTGCAAGTAATTTTATACCCTCAGAAAAAAGTGTAAAATTTTTCCAAATTTCAGAGTACCTCGAGCATCAGAAATGCAAGATATTCGATAATGCATATTCGTTAAAATATCCAACTTCCACTTGTGTTTGTGAATTAAAAAAATATTGCATCATAAATTATTTGTATCTGTGATTTGGTGCTTGCTTGAACACTCTTTCACTTTTTTATTTAACTATTTATTTCACTAACTGTAGGTTGTAAGTCCAACTTAGCATTAAATATTGCTCACGGATGATTTTCCCAATCCAGGAACTTTCCAATTATTGCATATATTCTTAAGATTATACTAGTGGTCGTAAGTTATGCTTTGGATAGTGTTACAATTATAACGATATTTTTTCAATATCATCATCATCACTGGTCAACAATCCTAGGATTGGTATGACGCAGCTCTCTACTCAATTCTCCTATCAGCTAATCTTTTCACACCTACGTATATCTTCTCCTTCACATCTCTCTTTACTTGTTCCATATATTTTGTTCGAGGTCTTCCTTTTCCGTTCTTGCCTTCCACTTGTCCTTCGACGATCGTCTTCATCAGGCCATCTTGTCTCAAGATGTGGCCCATAAGGTTGTTCCGTCTTCTTGTTAAGGTTTTCATGAGGCTTCTCTTCTCTCCTACTCTTCTTAGGACTTCCTCGTTACTAACTCGGTCGATCCATTTGATCTTCAACATTCTTCTGTAGCACCACATTTCGAAGGCCTCTATCCTTGCTTTCTCCGCGGCGGTCATTGTCCATCCCGGAGAAAGCAAGGATATCCACCATTGTCCACGGATTGTGCATCCATTTTTTCAATATATGAGATTCATTTCCTCGCATCAAAAACGTAAATTATTTCAATTTTAATTCTGTTTGGTTTCCCAAGAATCCTCTTTCTTTCTCAATCACCCTATAACTTCTTTCAATGACGTCTTCAGTACTTTGTATCCCTCTCGATGGGAGAAGCATCACCCCCACTCGAACGGACTTAATTTGTGACGAATCACTGGCTAAATACGAGGGACGTTTTTCTTCAACCTCCAATAGCTCAGCAAAAACACCATACCAGCGACAGGTGAGTACTGCACGGATTGTGCAATTGCGCGTCCTCCGCAGCACACGCTCAAACCATTTCTGACCGTAAGTTGTTAGTTTAAGGTTAGTAGCAATCTCATTAACTGCATTGCCTCAATTGATTCTCCCGCCAAGGGTGCACTGCGGAGAGACAGCCAGAAAACTCGCCGAATGGCTTTAGCATTGACATGTCTCGACAATTTTTTATGCATTCTGGCTGGAGTGTGGAAAAGTGTGAAACATTACGGCCATTCTCATTAAAAACAAAAGAAGAGACATGCTGACTTCTGGAAGTGCTCTGATCCATGGCAACGACCGTCACCTCAGCGGTGATGCGGCCCAACTGCTCCTTGAACAATTTCAATGGGACATTTTCGATCACCCACCGTGCAATGCCGACATAGTGCTGTGTGACTTCCATCTTTACGCTGAAATGAAGGTGTGGGTGTGAGGGAAGCGTTTTCAAACGGGCGATAAGCTTCAGGACGAAGGCTAAATTCATTGGAGGTCATTGACGGCAACATCCTATGAAGAAGTTATAGTAAACCTTGTCTACAGGCATGACCAATTCCTCAATTGCCGAGGCAATAACGTCGAAAGGACACCACAAATGTGCTCAATATTTACCTTTGAAATATTTTTTAATTAATCATTTCGTCTTCTTTTCACGACCCGGAGCTTGAAAAAAACGGCCCTCGTATTTATCATCTCATCTTAAAATTTTAAGGTTATACGTATACATTTGACCGCATTTAACATTTGTATTTATCCAAAATGTATGATGTTTATCTCAACATTCATTCAAATGTAATTTTTGTGTGTTTCGGAGGTTCTATCGCATGGGATTTGATATGGGATCACTCTATTCCCCCTGGAAAATACTATGTCATGGCATAGGTTTTAAACAAGTTATGCTCGGGATAAAAAGATGATTTAATCGGTCAAGCAGAGGTGAAACGTCCTCTGACCGCGTGTGAAGCATTGTATACCCACTGACTGCGACGTCATTCATTCTGATCCTCACGTTTGCTTTCGATTATAAATCAATGAGAATTACATTGACTTAAGGAAACGACTCCTCTATACTAGTAGAACCACCTCTTGTTCAGTTTTTAAATATTTACAACTGAAATTACCCTTTCTAACCTGCCCTCATCCTTGAGTATACGAAGGGAAAGTAGGCGTATTATTCTTGATATAAATCGAAAGTTTGACGGAGGAATCGTTTGCGTATGCGGGATCACGTACCGACTATTTTCTCTGTGAATGTTGAATTGAATCGTCTTTTAATGCTGGGATAACGTTGCCTTCTCTCCGTAAAATTTCTATAAAATGATTCCGTATAAGTGGTTCGGAATTTTTTAAAATTAGAAGTGGAAAGATTATTAAAATGTCTACTTTTTCGGAGAAAAGTGGTTTAATGTTATTTTTATTCGCTTTACCTCCTTTAAAAATGTATTTAGATTTTCAAGAAGATTATACGGAACTACGATTACAAACTTTAGAGATTTATCTTCCGAGGAATTGATATCAAATTTTTAGTAATGTTGACCCATTTATGTATTCAAGCTTACGGGCTTTGTTTAGTAATTACCTATGTGGTTTTACTGGCTTGTGCATGCTTATACTTATGAGAATGAAAAAGGGAAATTTGATGCTTCGTATTCAGTATTTTCCGTGACTCATCATAGCTCGTACCCATAAGCTATTTTGAGGCCACCTCACTTCTAAGCAAGCAAAAGTCATAACAAGGAAAAAAAACATGTGTCGGAAGTTATCTTTGGCATAAGAAAACTTAACTTCAAAAAGCTATGGCATTCTGGGTGCACATTAGACTAGTATACTACAAACAAATATATGACAATGGTACACATCACACTAGTATTATTGTAAGTTATTCTAAGATTTCAATTATCATGTACAAAAAAATTTAGGCTGAGAAGTTTTCATTAGAATCCTCGTAGAAATGATGGTGATTCTTCACGTTATTAGTTTCTGGTATGTTTTGGAATGAACGTGATGGAAGAAGTGCGACTTTTAAGATGACAGTGGAATGGAATGATTATAAAATGCTCCATTTATCTCGAAACTTAATTAAAATGTCCATCATCCTCCGGGAAAAAACGGTAATATTAATCGAGAGTCTCCTCTTATCGTGAGACTACAATAAGCCATCTGAATATCAATTTGACTGCTTCAATTTTATTCTCTTTTCTACATTTATTTACTTTCTTGACAAGGCGTCATTAGACTCTGACACTAAGGGCATGGTCATGGTGCTGTTGTATCCAAAAGAACGAACAACATTCCGTCAATAATCAGTGATATAACTTGCCCCTTTGGTCAAGACAGTTTTAGAATAGAGAAATGGATTGCCAATTCTAAAGCTATCAATCCATTCATTGTAGGGGTGAATAAATAGAAGGTTGTTATTGTATCATTAGGACAGTGCCCTGAGAATTGATTGTTTTTCTATTAATCAGTTGTCTCGTGTAGTCTTCCTCTCTTTTACTTAGTAGTCTTGCATTTGACTTATCATTGTGAAGTTCTGGCGTGCATCAATGTTTAAGGATATTTGCACCCATGTTTTTCGACCATTGAGTTAGAGTTTTTTCAAGTGAAAATATTTATAAGATTATTCAGATATATATTCCCTGGAGAAAGGTTTTGTGCCCTGAACTGACAAACAATTCTCCATTTTCAAGAAAAAAATTTTCGAGGCCTATGCTTCTCAAGTTCGAGACTGGTAATGGTTTTTCGTGGAGTTACGAATCAAGTGTTCCTTCGAATTGATTAGGCCCGAAAGCACGTAACTGTGTTTATTATTTTTTGCGGGACGAGTCACGAAGGTCACAGTATGGAAGATATCCAAGCATGCCAAGGGGCGAAGGTTTAATTTTTTATTCCTCCCGTGACGGAGGATTTTTTTGTTTCACAAACTGCAATCTGAAAGAAGTTAAAACGCGAGTGTGGTACTCGTAAAACACAAAAGATTTCTCATGGTCGAATTTGTTCTCGTGGTACAATTCCATGAGCTTGAATTCGTTTAAATACATGGGTGTGCAAGTCTAAAATGTGACACTCTTGAGAAATATTGTAGACAGAAATGGAGTCGAATTGAAAGCACAGATTTGGAGTAATTCGGAGCGGAGTGGATATTAAAAATAATCGTAACCTGAATTTTATGGGAAGTCTTGCCTCACAAGGAGAGGTCGCCAAAGTGATGTTCAGGATCTGGATGCGGATGTTATTTTCTAAAACTATATAGGTAAGGTAGAAAGAGTGTCACAGCTTTCTTCCACATAGGCCCGGGTTCGAGAGATATTCGCATGTAAAGATTTCGCGCAGCATTAGGTCCCTTGAGTAAGCGCCTCCTCTCGGCTGTGGCGGTGCGGTCTAGGGCGTTAGTCTTCTATGCTTTAGTTAGTGTCCCGAGATCGAGACCCAGGTGGTAAGGCACAATTCGGAGTTTCGTTTAAAATCCATAAAATGATACTAAATTTAAAAAATCGCGAAGTAACTAATTAAAACGAATTGGGGTAAAATGTAACAGTGATTTCAAAAATTGGAAGAGAGAAAAAAAAAATTGCCGACGCTGGGTCTCGATCTCGGGACACTAACTTAAGCATACAAGACTAACGCCCTAGCCGCACCGCCACGGCCGTTAACGAGAGGAGGCGCTTCCTCAAGGGACCTAATGCTGCGCGAAATCTTTACATGCGAATATCTCTCGAACCCGGGCCTATGTGGAAGAAAGCCGTGACACTTTTTCTACCTTACCTATATAGTTTTATAAAATAACATCCGCATCCAGATCCTGAACATCACTTTGGCGACCTCTCCTTGTCAGTACGAGTTTTCATAACTGCTCACCATTATTTCATCTCCTTTAATTCCGTTTGCGAAGGAAAATTAAACCCTTTCGTGACAGGGGCCTAGGAGACAAAATACATAGCTATAGTAAAGTTTCCGCGGCTGAACTATTTAGTTATTCCATTTTTACTTGTTAAAAGCTAAAATATCACCGCTTTGCATCGTGCGTATCTATCATAGTCTTCGGATACCTGTGTAGATAGTTGGACCCATTGACTTTATTGTAATAGATGTTATAAATAATTTATGCAATGACACGGTTGCGAGTCTTAAAGTATAAATACCCGATATCCTTTATTCGATTGGAGAATATGGCATATAATTTTATTTCAATGTTAGAACGTAGGTGTCCGGGGCGATGGTTTGATCTCTGCATTTCTTCAGGGTTTTCTTCCGCGTCAGGAAGGAAAGTCGTCGCTGACGCGGAAGGAAACCCTGAAGAAATGCAGAGATTTTATTTCAATATTTTATACAAAATTTTCTCGTAAATTACATTTAGAAGTTTTTGAAATATTTGAGCAATTGCAATCATTAATGGGGTGTGAGTTGATTGAAAGTATGAAACATTTTATGGGACGAACTATTGAGCATCTGAGATGCATTCATTAAATGAGTAACATTTTGGCGGTGAATTCTTCTCGGGTTTCCATCCGGGTGAGCTCCATCTCCATCTCTGCCGACGTTTCGATAGAATCCTTTTCTATCGTCATCAGGGCCGATGATGCCAGTAGGAAAGTGCCAGGTTTATATATATAGAGAACCTCTTTCTCCGCCAATCAGAACGACCCAACATAACGACCGAGGATATATAAACCTGGCACTTTCCTACTGGCATCATCGGCCCTGATGACGATAGAAAAGGATTCTATCGAAACGTCGGCAGCGATGGAGATGGAGCTCACCCGGATGGAAACCCGAGAAGAATTCACCGCCATCATACGCCGGGAAAAAGTGAAATCGAGTAACATTTTGTTTCGTAGTAATGCGAGGTAGTTGTGTCAGGCAAAAAAGCTTGTTACTGAGTGAAATTTGAATTGGAAATATGGAGAATTGTGGTTTTGAAACCTGAAAATCTTCTGCAGAATGTGATTTTGTGAATATTCGAATCCAATTCGAACATTCGAATCAATAATCGTTATAATTTTACCCCGTGAAGTTTCAGTTGAGATTGGAGGAGTCATCTTAAGATTTGGGAACCGTAAAGGAACTGTGTTATTATTTTTCAGGTTGCGAGAGGTGCTTCTCTTTTCCCTACAGTTTGAAATCCCGAAGATCCATTCCATTCCACTGACAGGAGTGCCTTTCATCTCTCAATACCTCATTGGTGAATTGAGATTTGAAAAATCGGAGAAATGAGCTCACGATCCGGCCTATATATTATGACGCAATATTATCCTGTCGATCACGTTTGAGGTCCATTGAAAAGATTGACGTTTCCAAAATCCGATTTCGTATATCTAGGTCACCTCTGCAGAGTGCAATATCGACAAAATCAATCTGCCCGCCAATCATTTGCCGTCAGCCAGAATTTAAGTCAATACTCGTGGAGTTATTTCCCACTGCATTCAATCTGAAACACAGTTCTGAAGTGTTATGTCGATTTTTCACCTCGCGAAACTTATTTTTAAATGTCTACAGTTGCTGCAATTTATTTGTTTTGTGTATATTACAGTAGGAGCAGCTAGTACCATTTCAAATTAAATAACCAAGGTATAAATCATATTCCATAGATGCCAATTTCGGAAGCAACAGACTCGGTAAGAGTAAAGAGCAACATCCCATTTGAAAATAAACATCATTTGGCATTAAAAGTAAAGGCTGGAATTAAAGAAAGGAAAACATTCTATTCGCACGAATTTGGAAAAATGAATAGTTATAGTTATTTTTGGGGCCTCTAGAGCTTTTTGCTTCAATTTATATCCATGACCATATTACGTATATATCCATGTATATTATATAAATTCAAAAATAATTACATCTATTCATAATACATGTATGTAATGTTGAGTCATAAAAATACTTATGTATGAATACAAGAATTTTAACCGTTTACAGTAACATATTTCGTATAAAAAAGCCAAAGTGATGGCTAGGGTAGCTATGACTATGCGCAGAAAAGGTGGTTCTTATCAAAACTTTCCTGTTAAGGCTATTGCGGAATTCATGACCTTAATAATATGCTGTAAATTCATAAATTTCATGCTCATGCTTTAAATTTTATGATAATAGCATTTGGAAAAGATGAGATTGTCGCATGGGGTTCTGTAATGGCAATATTTAGTTTTCCAAATCCTCAGTGAAAGGGAAATCTTTTATAATTAAGGATTGATTAAATGGGGATCTATGAAGCAGAAATTCGTTTAAATTTGGGAAAACTAGACTAAAAATAATAAGAAGCACAAATTAAGAAAAAATATTTGGCGATGGGAAAGACACTAAGAGGGATGTATGGATGGGAAGAAAATATTATCATAAATTCAGTGATACGATTTCGAGGCAAAGATTTTTCGTTACATGCATTTTGCCATTCCTCTCATTTCCTGGGAATTTTTGTAGCAATACAGGGCTAGATCCCTCTTGAATAATGTTTATTGTGCCAAATAAAGTGACTTTTTATCCACCGACCTGCACATCTTCAATTGAGTATATTAAAAATCATGCATAAACATCAATTGAACTCAGTATTTGAGGTTAGTTTAGGAGAATACTAATTTCCGAATACCAAGAACTCATTATCCCTTGAAAATCAAAAGCACTCTCTTCGCCGTTAAAAATGGCAGGTGGGAAATCCAGTTTAAATGGCATTATTTCACTGTTTTTGAAGGCGTTTAAGGTATGCTTTGCACTCTGTCAATTACCGTTTCAAACATCGTTTTGCAATTTGCACCTTATCTGTTTGTCGATTTCCTTTTTCCTGGCTGATGCACAGAGAGCCATTGAATTGACCTCCCATCTCCACTCCATTAATTCCAGCTACTTTTTCTTAGAATCATAGAATGTCATTTCACTCACCGCACTCTCGCTGCAGTTCATACGGATCGATTGTTCTTTCTAGTAAACCGAGAAGTCACGGGTGAGAGTCAATTGCTTTCTTTCCCTATCCATTTACTTCGGTTAATTTCCTCTGCCCCTTTCTTTTCTTCCTCGAGCAAGTCATCCGATTTCTTGGGATTAAAAAAGACTGCTTCTCTCTGCCGGCATGGCCATATATATATTTTTTTACTTTTCTTTTACAGCACCATCATAATCTAGTGAATATTTCGTCCAGGAAAAGGTCTTCGATATTATTGTACTGCTTGAGAGAACTTAAAAGAGCTTCTCCGAGCGTAACATTTTAAGCGTATCTATGTTTTTGTTTCCCATGGTGATTGCTTGATTAATGTTTATTGGGTCAAATTTATTGTTAACTTACTTCAATTTTAGTGGTTTAGATACGGGAATTGACAATCGTTCCTCAATACAACTTAAATTCCTTAGATTATGCGTGAAATTTTATGTTTCTCTAATAATGAAAATATGCTCATATGAGTAGGTAATTAAATTGAAATTGGAAGCTATAACACGATGGAAGGGCTCCATAATAGCAATAAAGAGACGTTGTGACTTCCATATTTTATTAAACATAGAACGGCTGGTTTCGGCTGTCAATACATTTTCAAGTACCTTCTTTGTACTTCCTCCAACCGTAAATTCACTTGAAAATGGCTTAGCTTCACAGCGGAAACCCGTCTTTCTATGTAAAATAAACTGTGGAAGTCACACATTCTCTTCATTTATTTTATTAATTATGAATAACTTTTTATTTTTTGGACCAAGAATCCACCGAGAGGCATGCTAAGCAATAAATGAGAATTATAACCAGGTAAATATTAAATGAAGCGACCCTTATATGCTCAAATGCCTATCCAAAAAAACATATTTACAAAATTAAATAAAAAATTCACGGATGCAGGCGCACCAGAAAATCCGTCATTATGATTGGAAGCTCCTGCTTTTAGGAGGAAGATGGATATGAAAACTTTTTTCTTATTACCGTATAGTTTTTTGCTTGGATTTTTTTTTTTTCAAATTAAGATAAAAGAAATGCGTCGAAGGGTGAGGTCTCTTAAACTGATTTCGTTTCGATTTGGTTCAAGTGACCTTGGTTTTTTTAGAAAGTTTTTCCATTTAAGAGAGAGAAAGAGAGGAAAGGGGAAAAAGTCAGTCGCTGTGTTCACTCACCGGATCGGAAGTCCTTCGCCTCTCGCAGATGACGTTCACGAACACTGAAGAGGGACCATCGATGCCCTGCGGACGAAGAAAACAGAAATTCACATCAGTCACTCCTTTCCGAATGACAAATTCCGAATAAAAAAAAGCAATTTTACGCGCTTTTTCTTAACTTGCTACATCTTTTTGCCTGTTCCATCGATGGGATCTTGAAATTGATTTTTTAACCAATTTCCCACTTGTTCCTTTGTGCTCTATTTAATCAGCAAAATTTCTATACGGAAAAATTGTTTTAAATTTTCTCAATATATGACGGTACTTTCTGTCAGTAGCGTAGCAAAGGTTTTGAAATGGGAGGGGTTTACCGGAGTTTTTTCATATTTTAATTTTTTTTTCTTATTCAGTTATTTATAAAAAATGAATAAGATTTTATAAACACACCTTACGCTTCATTTTCAAGGAATGCAATCCTTGAGAACTCTTTATTTCACTGTATACATGCTTCAAGGTTTAATTTCGTAGCAGCTTCCTTTAAAAAAATATGTACTTGAAAAACTATTTCTTATTGCTCTAAACTGTTCTTTCAATTATTAACACATACATTTATAAAACAGCATTTTAGTTAGGAGCAAACCTGCTTTGCAAATACATTTGTATGCACATCTATAAATTTTGACCTTTGAAACATCGAATGGCAAAATTTGAAACTAAGACAGCAAGGGGCAAAATCTCGTCTTTTTTCCCATAAAGAAAATGTCAGTAGTTGAATTTCATAAGATTTTTCACTCAAATTTACCTAATTCACAAACATAAATTTATCAATTTGATTCGTCGTCGAGTTTATGTAAAACATATTTATACCTAAGAAACACGTTTTATTGCAAATAGTTTTTAATGGCAAATGAACAAAATTGCATCTGAGAAGGTCGGACTACAATTATCAAAATTTATTTTTTCGCAAATTAACTCCTGATGCAGTTTTCAAATTCTTCATCATTTTCAGCCAGAAAAATAGCCTTATCAGGAAACATGTATTATGATTGTTGCTTCCCCCTAAGCATTAATTTTTGTATATAGTCCTAGCATAAGTACAACATATTCTCTCAATTTAAGGAATAATTAGAGTTTTAGTTTGTTTCTACTAAAACAGTCACGAAAATCATGCGGTGGTAGTCAGCGACCGCGCCGCTTATCTTCTTAAGTCATTCAAAGCAGGCCATAGCGTGCCTTTCCCTCTCAGAAGCGTCCAGCATAATCCTATGAGGTCATAAGGACGGATGATAATCATGAGTTGCGACAGGTTCGGCATGCATCTGTTTACCTCACGAAAGCCTTTTTTTGTTTCTCTCCAAATTCCCTTGGCCAATTCCTCACGATCGCACGAAGTCCTCGGTTTCCGGTCTGGTTCCTCACGCATGTTTCTAAAAGTGGTAGCATGCGGTTCACGTTTCCCGAGCAAGGGCGTACCCAGGATCAAAACTAGGGGGCAAGCCATGGTTGTTCAAGTTACAGGTAAGATTTAAGAATGGAAAAGGTGAATGAAACCAACATTTTAAGGAAAGTGTAACAGCTCTTTATTATTTTTTAAAAATTAATTGCTTGAAAAAATATTATTTTCCTTAAAAACATTTGCGATTTTTGCTTCTAGGGAGGGGAGGCACTTGCCCCCTCCTGCCCCTCGCAGGGTACGCCCATGTTCCTGAGTTTATTTATTTTAAGTTTCTATTTCCCCTTTCCCTTTATTTGTGTTTTATTTATCCCCATAGCATAAAAATTTTCGCTATGACACGGCGATAATTATAAAACTTCGAAATGCTCGTGGAAATTAAATACCCTCTTTTCACCCTCAAAAATATAACGAATCGGATTAATTCATTACTATGTCCATGCATTTCCAGTGATTCAGGGAGCATGGTACCAATGTGGGTAGTATTAAGGCCGTTTTACGCTGGGCACGTGATTGCACAATTTGACGTGTGTACGAAGGCGCGGGCAAAATTGCGTCCTGTAGAGCGGGGAATTTCTTGAACGCATCCGAGAATGCGTGGACGTGAGAAGGCAAAATAGCCCCTGTTCTAATTTCGTTCGTGCACGCCATAATGAGAAACTAATGCAGTTCTAATCCGCGCGTTTACGCTCCCCGAGTAAAACTGCCTTTAGGCTTCTCATCGAATGTTATGAACGAAACCTCGAAGAGCGAGGTGGCCCTTGGAAAGTAACTGACCCCTACTCTGAATGTGTCTTCTCTTGCTTCTGCCTCATTCTGGGGCGAGATCTACCCTCACCAATCCATTTAAAACTCGCTCCGGGTTGAATCACTGGCTAAGTGACTGAGTCAGGTAATTCATGTCCGTTTCCTCAAAATACCAGCTAAAACTGGGTCCTTAATTTTACCCTGTATACTGAAGTTTTATTATTTTCGCCGTGTCATCGCAAAATCGTTCCTTGCAAGAAAACAAAAGTTGGAGGTATTCTTTATATTCAAAGACACCTCATCGGATCTAAGATTTTTACAAAAGAATGTATGACTTTTGGCTTTGACAAATAGTTGCACGCTTTTTGATGTAAACATTTATTTTAATTAATGAAAACTTCCTCGCTTGATTCTCTCCGTACACCATATGCTCGAAATGCAAAAAAGTTGGCGGTATTGATTGATGCTCAGAAGAGTAACATGGGTATATTACGTCTTTTGGGGAGCCAAGGCCAATTTAAGGCAGGTGCTCTCTAACTTCACGAAGCCCCGTCCTGGTAAAATGGAAACCCTCCATGCCCCTTTCACGCTCAGTAATTTTTTTGGCCACGTGAAAAAACATGTAATAAATAATAAAAAAACATGTATTTTTACTGCCACAAAAACAAAATTATAGGTTTAACTTTAAAGAAATAATGTTAAAGAGAAAAACATTCAGAAAAGAACATACTTATACATTTTTGCTACGTAAGATCATGTTTTATACTAGTGGATTGTTAAGTTTTCATAATATCAAGGTTGACTTTAAAAATCTACGACATGAAATTTATTAAATAAATGCATGGTTTATATTTATTTATATTTTAAAAAATTACAACATACAATGAGTATAATAAATGTATGGTTTTAATTCAATTAGAATTTTTTATATTTTTAATTGCCCTTGTGCCCCACCTAACAAGTCTTTACGCCCCCGTAGTTCGGGAACCCTTTATCTAAGGTTTGGTTAAAAAATTACTAACGAGGACATCCCATGGTATTTCATACCTTAAACAAATGTGAACTTTTAAAAAATCGGGGGAGTACGAAAGCACTAGTAAATGTCTCGTATGTACTACGAAAGCTAAAAGCGGTGGGCAGCGTTACCGCAGAATATTTTCCTCATTCCGGAAGGGTCCTCTTGGAATCTCCTTATTTACGCCCCGGGCTGAGAGTACTCCCTCAGGCCCCCAAACGTCTTTGAGCTTCCGTTCGGCGAGAAAAGGTTAAGAAACGATTTCCTTCGATAATAATACAGCCGAGACGTACTGACTCCTCTTGAAGGCGTAACTTTCCTTCATGAGCGGGGAAACTAGGTTGCGAGCATTCCCATCCATCCATCCTTTGGATTCCAAGTGGATATGCGATTCTCTCTTTCCCCATCCCCCTCATCTAATTGCATTTTCTTCCAGACAAATTGACACTTCGCGTCGCGTATGACTGAGGCTGTCGCACCGCGGCGTCGGCGGCGGGTCGTAATTGCATAGGACGCTGCTCAGGTTGTCGGGCACGCTTCCACTACGATTCCCCTGAAATTAGCCGCCGCTCGCTGCTCGTTTTTTTTTTGGTTTCTCTCCCTGATTCCCCGTTCCCTTAACGTTCATCCTGCGCTGGTTAGCGCAACCAACGATCTGCATGGAGGAGGCCCAATGCCATCCCATAGAAAGCTGATTTCTACTGCCACTTAGGTCGGATTTTTATCAGTTTGCAGTATAATTTTTGTCATTGAGAGGGATAGAATGGGGATCGATTGGTGTGGTGACAAGAGTGCTGGCTCCTCACCCTGTGGGCTCGGGTTCTAATCCGGGCAGTGGCAGAGAATTTTCAGAGACTGCTCGATCCCTGCTTGAATGTTATGTGGAGGACATTCAAAGCGCAACACTCCGTCCGTCGGATGGGACGTTAAGCCGTGGTCCCCTTGCCGCCTTTCGTTAAGAGCAGGCTAATGCCGACCCCGGGTTTCTCTCCATCCTTCCTTACCTACCCTTCCCTCACGGCGCAAATAACCTCAGCTGTCGGTCGCCTCCTTCAAATACCATACCACACCAGGAATAGCATTGAAAAATTATGAATTTGATAGATCATATTCTTCTGTAGCACCACATTTCTAAGGCCTCTACACTTGATTTCACCGTAGCTGTCGTTGTCCATGCCTCACTTCCGTAGAGAGGCATACTCCAAATTTAAGTTCGTCCTTAAGTATTTGTTTCCTTACTTCTATGTTTGAATATACCGCTGCGAGCAGATCTTTCTTTTGATGGAATGCTCTCTTCGCCTGGTCTACTCTGCTGATAATTTCTTTCCCGCTTCTCCCATCGCTAGTTATTCTGCTTTCCAAATCTACCTTGCTATCCTACCTCTACCCTAAATTTCTCGTACTAATCGAGGGGATTGCATAGAGGACACCCAATTCCATTTAATAGAAGGCTGATTTCTGTTGCGACTTCGGTTGCATTTTAATCGGTTTTTAAAAATGTCCGCGGCGCGGTAATGAGTGCAATGAGATCTACTTTTTTCAATATTTTTCATAATAACGCTTTTTATTTCGAGGAATAGCAATGAAAAGTTATGAATTTGAGAGATAACATCATAATGTATAAAAATTTCGGTGAACAGACCTAAGTATACCTTATTTCCTCGTGAAACATCAATCACTTTTTCCTTCAGCAGCAGGAGTGGCGAACATCGTTAACCCATTTAAATGCACGGTGGGTGACAACACATTTAGCGGCCGACTTGAGGGTCCTCTTTTGTTACATTCGCGAGCGCGAACATGGTTACATTTCGCAGTGAAAACAGCAGAGAGCGCCAACCGTGGTTTGAAGTGTAACCCCGGGTTATTCGGCAAAAGGGGACTTCTTGCTAGGGCCCCATTCCTTTCTGTTTATTTATGTTTCCACTTCGTTCGATTTTTAATTGGTATTCAATTCTGTCCGCAGCGTGAATATGAGCACAGAGCGATCCATTCAATTCTATCACTAATCAAAAGTTTTTCCTCGCTTTGACTTGTACTGCCAAAATAGCCATTTTAAATATTTCCAAACCTAATTTTCAGAAAAGAATGACTCAAAAATCTTATTTTTGCGGCCGTTATTAAATATGATGTCAATTTAGAAGACACTATTCTGAAACTTTCGTGAAAATAAATTATGTTTCGCAACAACCTCATTAAAGTTAAGAGCTATCTGTCCACGATTAAAATTTGTCGTTCATTATTTTATATGCCTCCTCAACATGGACTATTTTTCAGTCCCGTAGACTAGGAGTTCCATTTTCCCTTAGCTTAGCCACTAGGTGAGAGAAAAGTTGTTTTTCGAAACGTCCCCAGCAATGGAAAAAATCAACTTGATGCGAAATTAAAAGATTTACCGGGAAAAAGTAAACATTAACAGGGAAAAAGAAAAAAGGCCCTATGCAGCTGATTTATCCATTTTCTTCGCGAAACGCAGCCAAAAAGGCCAGAAAAATTATGTAAAATTATTAAAAATGAAAAAAGTAAGCGGCGGCTGAACACGCTTATTTACTCATTCACAGAGTTTGCGACCTGAGTACCACTATATCACTTCTGAAACGGTTTAACTGATTACTGATATAATTTTAATTTCAATCAGGCGAAGAACTGATATAAGTTTCGTTATAACATAAGAATCGATATAAAATAAAATATAAAAGAAATTTCACGTAAGGAATGACATATTTATTTACCTCCTTGTCTAGTCGCCTTGTGAGCGTCAAGTTCTTCGTGCCGGGATGGATTTGAACGGGCCCATCCCTCTCCTTCAAGTGCAGCGAAATGCCGCCCGCGGCGCCAGGATCGCCGTGGATTCGCAGCACGCCTGTGGAGGAAAAAGAGAAAAGCGGAGTTATTGTACTTCCTTACCTACTGGAGAGTCAGTGTAGGGAGAAAATTGGATTCGTAAAGGGATTACAGAAATAGCACATGGGTATTTAGTTCCATTATCATCATCGACTAAATTTGGTCAGACTTCGGAAAAAACGGTGAAAGCACATCCATGGCCGATGGCTGTGGATTAAAATCAATTAAATTGGAGTTTAATTGTGCTGGATATCGCCAATAATTCCAATGCCATTGCTCGCCATTCTTATTTTCTTGTTGATTACCTATCTGAATTGGCGTAGATTATAGGCGAAGTTTGCCATTGAGATAGTTGCCGTATAATCGCTACTCGCTGTGCCTTTATGTCTGGCTGCTACCTTAACTGTTTTCAACTATTTTTCTGAATCAGCGCTGTTAACGGGTGAAGTTGACGATTGAAGTTGGAACTGGTAAAATTACGCCTATTCCTGTCTGTATTTTATCATAATAAGTAAGCTTTAATAAGCACATTCAACAAATTTAATTTTGTAAAGCAAAATTTTTTAAATTACACATGTTTGGAGGGGTGTCATAACTAAGTGAGTGCTTTTTGCTCCTGCCAAAAGAGGGCCGAATTCTTATCCCGGGAACACCTCTGAATTGAGAATTAGAGCTTGCTTTGAACTTTAATTGTTTTATGTATTTAATTTTTGAAAATCATATCCAGTTAGCATACAGTAGGTATAGATCGGCTTAACGTTGTTTATCGTCGGAACGTTTTCATTTTCTTTGGGTGTCAATAAGACGTAACTCTAGATTCTGAACCTTGATTAAAGCATGTAAAATTTTATATTTTCGAGTTTTATCGTTAAATGCTCATATTAACTGAACATATTTGCATTTTACATTATTTATTTTGGGAGATAATTTTTGTTTCTGTGCCTTTCGCCGGCAATTATCACCATTTGGTGTAAACTGGGTTTTTACATCATAAATTAGGAAATGCAATGAAAATGCGGAGTTAAGTTCACGAGTATGTTCGATGCATAAAATCGATGTGAGCCTTCATTTCTGTGTAAGCCTACATATATAAGCACCCTTCGTTTTTCAGGGCGCGTAATTTCGTTTTTTTTCCTCGCCAATGGTTGGCTGAAGCTAACATAAGCCAATCTAAAAAAAATAGAGCAACAATCGCTGCTATAGTCTCTTAGTTTCTCCGCTATCTTGAGTTAGCTATCGATAATAATAATAATAATCAGAATTTATGCCCTAGTCAACATTATCTTCGGTCACTGACCACGCTTCTGGCAATAGCAAGATTTATTCGCTGCTTTACATTTTTATGAAATCAGTTATGTGTATGGGGAGGGCAAAAGTAATCGTTACTGAATCAAGAATGGATAAGGCCTGAAGGAAAATATGTACTATGGATTTTATTAAGTAATAAACTATTTTCTAAATCTTTAGTGATGTGCGAGGTTACTTTGGAAAACCTCGATACAGTTTATAAATAAAATGTATTAAAAATTTGTCAATTTCACATGACAGGCGTTTCATCTTAAAAATGGCACTTGAATCGGTTGCGGTTTACCAGATTAAGTTGACTAGGATTTGAAAAATTTAAGACTGAATTGGCTCTTTCTACTGCATTGAATGGATACTGTATAGTGAGACGGACTTTTATGTATCTGTTAGCCTTTTATGTCGTCAGAAATATTTGGAGTCACGACATATTCAAAGGATTCCGGCTGAATGTGCAATACCAGCTATTAATTCGAATTGTTGTGGGAACATTTATTTGGTATCCGACATTAAAGAAGAAGTTCAAGGTGAAACAAATCGGTAAATGAGAAACATAATCTCCTTCTATTCCAACCGAAATGGACGCCCATCTTATTGTCTCTAGAGGATCGTCACGGGAAAATACGAACAAAAAATCCCACAAAGCATTCCATAGATGGCTTTGAGCTTATTAAATATTCTCGGAACTGAATAGAGGTGTTCAACTATCCGGGAAGGACAACGTCCTTTCGAAAGTGCGGATTTTTCCCGCGGTTCAAGATCGTGCGTGTCAGATCAATTAATGCGATGGTTTAAGTCGTGGGATTTTTTTGTGTCTGAACTTGGCGAACGCATTTTATTTCTCCACCGAATGGGGTCGCCTCTCTCAAAAACAGGTATCATCTCTCCTTGAGCTAGGTAGATATAACCCCGAAAAAATAACAAACAAATCATAAGAAATAAGCTCATTCACTATTTCGGAAACCTGATATCAAAAGCAATTTCCCGGAGTCAATGAATTATAGCTATTTAAATTTGGGTCGTTATTTAATATTGGGAGGATGTAATAATGACATTGATAATAATCCCTTTTTTACTTTTTTTTTTGAAAACTATGAAGATTTACCGCCTTTTAGTTCTCAGATGGTAATAAGTAGTAGATTTTTGGCCCAATGTATATAAAACTTCTTCTGTAGTGACATTTTGGGCCTCGGTAATGTGTCAGCACCCTAAGAAAATACCAGAAGACCGGCCTATTTGATACCGGTACTTGGTGTGTAAGTGTGGTGAGTGTGGACCTCATAAAACAGCATGATGTGGGAGCCGTGTGTTGTGGATAATTTCTTGTTATTATAATATTATTATAATTTAAAGAAAACGAAGAATGAACTGTCTATTTCCATGCCTACCTTTTGTGGAACCAATCACTCAAATGCATCCATCGTAAAAAATCAAAATACAATAAAATGAGTTTTTTAAATTCTTGACCTCTTATTTAATATTAAATGAGTTTCGAGGAGTAAAGGCCTTGTGTTGAAAAAATTAAAAGCAAGTTTTCGCCGACATTTCTAAAATTAATTTTCCTTCGTCCGGGATTGAAATGAAAATGGATATATAACTTTTAGATGTAAACAAATGATAGGTTTATAACAATTGTTTACAATAATTTACAGTTTAACAAATAAATCAGTGGTAAATTAAGAAAATATAATATGGGGTGCTGGCAGCGATTATCTAATCCTAAATTCAAATTTTAGTGCATTATTTTCCGGTTCATCTGTTTTACTTTCGTATACCTACCATGCTTTCTAATGTGCCCGCATTATAAACGGTATCAGCAGCAAAAACCTATAAAGCGAATTGAGCTAACAAAAGAAAGACAAATACTTGTACCCCAAGGCTTCTCATCTCCAAATTATCTGAAATAATGTATCAGAATACGGGTGAGACTGCGCAATAGGGTAGTTTCCTTCATCAAAGAAAACGAGAAGCATTGATTGCGATTCGTTACCCATCATTAGTGTATTCAAAATATACAAATTATTTTGTTTTAGAAATAGCGGTTTAGACGAATGGCAATGGTCCATTTTTATCCTCATTTGAAAAGGGCCAGATTGGCGCCCATGCGATGCCACTCCACGTGACGTCATAGGGACCTAGTTTCTATACGAGAAGATAGGAGTTATACATCGTTTACATCGTCTGAGGTTACCAATGCATGCATGAGGCGTAGAGCTCAGGGAAACATGTCTTAATAATCACTTATTAAAACTGGCTAAGGTCGGAAAGTTTTCATTTGATAAGGTATTAATAATCCTTATTTAAGACATGCGCTACCAGCCAGCAGGGTACTCAGCTACCCGCTAGCAGCCTGCGTCGTATCAGCGCTAAGCCTCGCCTCAAGGTCACCTCACAGGAGGGCAGCGGGAACCAGAAATAAGTCTCACGGAGAGATTTCCCGGCATTCATACTTATGCGTCGCGTTTAGGCGCGCTTGAAAATTTTCACTTTTCATTTAATCGCGAAAAATAGATATCGTCATTTAAAAAATCTGAAAGCGTGAAATACGTACTCCAGGTGTAATAATCTTTCGATTTAGGCAATAAAAAAATAATAGGAAACCACCCTATTGTATTGCTGATACTCGCTAAAAGCTCTCGTTTGATTAAGCTCAAAGATAAACTGTTCTTTTTTAGGACTTATGAAATAAATTGATTTGAATTATTTTCACTTCTTTTCTCGAAGAAACTTGACATCTTATTTAATATTAAATGAGTTTCTAGGAGTATGGTTCTTGTGTAAAACTCATTTGCAAGTGTTTCAAGCTAGGCTGTCGATAGAAATAATCAGGGATGCCAATCGAAACTAAACGAAAGTCAAAACCAGTTAAATTTCAATAATTCCGTTCCCAAGAGCGAAATGTAGAAACAAAGCAAAAAATAATTCAACCCGGGGAGCTAAACTCTGGGTCGAAACGAATTTGGAGTTAAAACTACTTCGGGTCGAAACTAAAATAAACCACTGGGACGAAACGAAATACAGTTTCGTATCGGAGGGATCACGTGCTTCACCTTCGAACGGTTTAGTTTCGACCCACAAAGCGAGTAGGTACGAAGTATGCTTGAATGAAGTGGGGGTTCGGCCTACCGCCATTGGCACTCATATTTTTACCACTAACAGAACGGTGAACGCAAACTGGCCATATTCTGTCATGAAATGGGTCGAAACTATTCCTTTTTATCCCCCTCCACTCAACTTCTGGGATCGAAACTTAACTTCGAGCAGCGAAGTTTCGATTAATTTAGTTTCGTTCCCGAAAGTAAGGATTCGTCTCGGGTCGAAACTAGACATCTTGGTGATTTTAATTTCGTGCGGGAACGTAACTAAACCTAGGCCTCGTATCTTCGTTGCCCTCCGGATCGAAACGAAACATTATCGTTTCGTTTTAATTGCCATATCTGGAAATTATGCAGTCGGTTCGCTTCAAAAACGGGAAAACACGGACGGTATGAGGATCGCGGAGTTTAGGGGGAGAGGGAAGGGACCGATTTAACGCACTCGGCGCACACACTCAATCGGCTTCCCCGAAAAACCTCAGGCGTTGGCCGCCCCGTATCACTTCCGGTCTGTACTCACTCCAAAAATGACTTTTTGCCGTCTCAGGAAACAGATCCGCCTCAACCAACCCACCTCACCCACGACCCATAAGGTTACCTCGACGACGCAACCTGTCACCCCCTATGCCACACCAAAGTGACGTCGAGGATTGTCCTCGCCCATTTCGTTGCATCATGGGGCGCGACTCTTTTCGTCGCGATTGAATCGACTTCTTCGGCAATGACACAGTCGCGTGGATTCGGGCTAAGATGAAGACGCCCCGAAAAAAAGAAAACTCAATGCAATGGAACGAAGTCTCCCTTGAGCCTTGAATTGGATCAGTTCAAATAGAGTCAGGTTTTCCCATAAGACGGATGGAAACGTATTTTAAATAGGAATATGCGAGAATTTCGAATGTAAGCATAGTACCTTTTGAAGAAATCACAATGAAAATATTTAAATTTAACCTTAAGATTTATCTCGCTCCTCCTGTTTCTTATTTGCGTCATGAGGGAAGGGTATGAAAGGAGGGACAGGTGGAGAGAAACCCGGCGTCGACATCAGCCTACTCCGAACGAAAGGCGCCAAGAGGATCACGGTTTAACGTCCCATCCGACGGATTGAGTGTTGAGCTTGAAATGTCCTCCACACAACATTCAAGCAGGGATCGCGCTGTCTCAGAAAATTCTCTGCCACCGCCAGGATTTCAACCCGAACCCACGGGATGGGAAGCCAAAACTCTAGCCACCCCACCATCCCGATCCCCTGTAAACATCCTTTTTAATGCAACACAATATATTTTTTTTAATATTACTGTACTCTTATTGCATTAAAAATCGTGAAACAATACATTAAAAGGTTAAACCACATAAAATAAAGTTTTACTTCAGTTTTTTAATATTTACCTTCACTTGTATTTGATGCATAATTGTTTTCCTAAACTACGGAAAACTCAGCAACAATGCCTCGGCAGTTTTAGCATCAAACCTAGATAATCAATTGACAATCAAAGGGTTGATTAGATGACAGTAAATATTGACAATGTATTTTATACATCCTGAAATTTTCTGACTGACTGGGGCAGCACTATTTACGGTTATCGGCGAGAATGGATTCGCGGGAGTGGAGAATAGTGGGTAGATGTCTCTCTTTAGTGGGTAGATGTTACTGCCATAGCAGACTACTCCGACTACTTTAAACTCAACTTAACACGATGGAATATAAAAAGGATATCTTGCGCATTCTGTGGATTGGGCGATTATCCACTTTTTTCTCTCCCGCCTCCCACTTTGAAGCCCCCCACGCCCATTGAGGAAGTTTCGCGCAGAACGCAGCGACACAATGGTGTTAGTTCGGGACATTATGATACGGCGAGTGACTGGCGTGATCGGCGGGGGAGGGGATTATCTGTGTCAAGGATGAGGCGTCCACCGGATGGATCATTTCGCGTTCGTTCGTGATGCGGTCGCGAGGCGAAGAAAGAACGGAAGGAAGGCGTGCCTCACGGCAGTTGACATCGTTTGACGACTCTCGTAGTATAAGACACTTCCACGCGAAGGGCTTAATATCAGATGACAGGTGATAACAATGGTTCCCGCAAATAGACATAAGGATCACGAATATTACCAAAGAGAATCCTTAAGACTGCCTCAAAATTTGTGGTCACGCACCGCGCATTTTAACGGGTTTACAAAAGTCGCCACCCGCGTCGCTGACGGACAAAGTGATCCGAGGGTCACGGGGAAATAAGGTATAATTATTATAAGTAACATTCGTTGAAAAGTTCGATACCCATTTTGGTTCAGCAGCTCGGCTTCTTCAAACACTAGCTTTTAATGATCTCGGAACGCACTTAGGGGTGTGCATTATATTCCTGAGGCATCTCCACTTGCCGTTACCTGCCCGGCCTTATAAAACGACCATTAACGACCTTGTTGAAGGATAATCGACAAAACCGCTCATAGTGGAAAGCCCGTAAGTGGATTATCGCCATTTTAGAATAAGTGTGTCACAAATTAAAAACGTGTTCAATGAAATTACTATTCTATACGTAAAGCGAACATTTTCAAAGCGTTTGCTGGAGGCTTTATTCTACAGTGGTCCCTCTTTAAGGATAAACTACCGCTAGAGCGAGTAAATACAATTGAGGCAGCTTTCAATGACCTTTTTGGGATCATACGCGCACTTCATTTTGAAATCACGTCACATCGGCCACTTCATTCGGCAGCTGTGTATCTCCTAAGAGTAGGCGTTTCGTTTCACCTTTTGAAAAGGGAGTGCAATTTTCCAATTTATTCACTTAGGAGCACGATTTTCAGATGTTTTATCCCAATTTTTTTAGTCCTCTGGGTGTGTGTTTTCACATAGAGCGTTTATCGATGCAGAGAAGTATTTTAAAAATAAATATTTATAGCAGGATAGCGATGAAGTTGTGGTGAAATCATTCGTGAGACCTGATACACGTTCCGCTCAAGGCGATAATAGCTCCGATGTCATGGAATAATTGAGCATTTCTGCAATTAGTTCTTACCCTTTTGGACATGTGCTCCTTATATCAATTTTTTATTCATTTTTTTCGTCAATTTAGCCATCGAAGTTAGGAGCGGAAGTCTTTGGTGGATAATCTCTTCTCATCATCGTGGACTAAATGAAATATCAAGAAAAACAGCGCGATTGGTTAAAAATTGCTTTGAGCAAATACAGAGAGTAATGTAGCTTTTACAAAAAATAGGCTGAAAGCAACGTATTAGGCTTACTTAGATTTCTAAAGCAATTAAGTATAGAGCGAATCTTTCAAAGCAACGCGCGTAACATTGTTTCAGATCCTCTCATCAATTCTTCGTCTCATGTTTTCGACCAAGAATTTCCCAGGCAACTCATGAGATATTAACAAATATTTGAAAATATGCTATTTTCTCCGTTACTTCGTCTCACCCTTTAAAATACTCACCGCTGGCTTATATTACTAATGAGAGAGGATAAAATCAACAATTAATCAGACTGTCGCGACGATTTAGCTTAATAAGACGCGTCGAGTAAGCTTGTGAATGCAAAAATTCTGGAGTTAGAGATAAAAAATAAGAATAATGATAAGTCACTTCGTAAAAGGTCCAAAAAGCGGGTTTTGCAACGAAATATTTTAAAAATTTTATTTTGTATTTAATGGAATTCCACCCTCCACGTATTTGGCAAAATGTTATTATTTGTACAGTTTATAGGATATAAAATAAAGAATGGCAAAAATTTTTGTTATATTTTCAATGAGAAATATTTTATGAAAAACATTTTCGTGAGTTATCTCAACGTTCTAACAGTTTACTGAAGATAAGTATCGCAAGTTAAAATTGATCCTTTTTCGTGAAAAAGCATTGTAATCCAAGAAAATGGATTTTTTCGGGATAAGACACATAAATGTTGCCGAAAAACCTTTATAATAAAAAATGGAAATAAATATCCAATAACGAAAATTAAATAATTGGTGGATGTACGGCTATTTGGACAGATTTTCCGAGATACAACTTAGTGGGCTGGTATTCTGAACAACGATTTTATAGACGGAATGTCACATACGATTGATTACGTGGCTCAAATTTTATACATATGAAACTCTGGATTAGAAATTCGAGATACGTCAGGTGAAATCTTCACTGGTTTTTCACCGGGTGAGTTGCTTTTAAGTCGACGTCGGCAACTCCCCCGGTGGAAAACCCGAGAATATTTGACCAGTGTAATACGCTCCGAAAGAACAAAATCATGCATGAGATTAGAACGTCGACCTATGAGCAACTCACCCGGTGAAAACCCGAGGAGATTTCACCAGTATTATCAGCCGGAAAGAGCAAAATCATATATAAGACAGGCCTGAATCGAATGATTTTTTGAGATCCTACGTTAAGGCTGGGAGTGGTCGATATATTTGTACAATATGCTAGAAATTGCGAGTTTGACGAAATACTTTTCCGAACATTGCAATTCCTTCCTTTTGAAATATTTCCGAATTGACGATCCGTATCTTGAGGACAAAATGAATAATTGACCGTAATTTAACTTACCGATAATTGAGCCTGCAGCAACGTCTTCTGATACAAAGAAACTTTCCGTGGATCCTCCACCTTCGAGGTAGCATCGTGAATCTCCAACTGGAAAGAGAAAGATGTTACAAAATGGTTATTCATTGGTTATACTCGATTTTTTGGGACTGAACTCAACTCACCAAAGTTTTTGTCCACCAGTGATTCATACACCTTTTGGGTTATTTTCGTTTAAGTTTATTCATTAGCGAGTTTTACGCTAAAAATTTATTACTTGTCTTTCCGTTGAGAAACTTTTGCCTGAGAGTTCACACGAAAAGATTAATCAGTATTTTCAAGCTACCTTGATAGAAACCGTAAGATATCATTACCTAGATGAGGTTTCTTCCCTGCATGATATATTTTCATTTGTTACACTTTTATTCATCAGTGAGAATGAATCTATTTATATTTGAGTCCCTTTAGTGCGTCGTATATTTATCCTTAAATATTAAAGTGGCAGTTGTTCATAATCTTTTAACAACACTCACTAAACACTAACTTGCATCAAATCACTCCCGGCAGCACTTTATGTAATGAGACTTTTCTTACAGTCTTATTTATATTGTCTTTATAATAATCTTATTAGCAATGAATTCTAACATCGAGAAGAAATAATTTAAGGGCGTTTCCAAAGATTTCAACCGGGAATTATTTTAAGTAAATCAAGCATAAACCACCTAGTCCTCTATTGCAAAAAAAAACACACTGAAAGAAGAGTCTTTATTAGTTCAACTTGTAGAACACCTTGCACAAATTTAGGGGATCAGGGTCCGAACTTCGGTCGAAGCAAATGATTTTTCCTCTGCGGAATTTTCGCATTGCAAGTACACCTGCAGGTGATTACGTAAAAGGGTATTGTGGGAAAATTTCGGATGAGAAAGTAAAAGAAAGGTGCTATTTCGCACTCGTCCGACCGCACCTTGAATATGCAGCGAGCATATGGAATCCGGTGCATGAATACTTGATCCGTGAACTGAATAAAATACAAAGGAGAGCTGCACGATTCATCAAAAACTGCTACGGACGTACCCCTGGAGACTCGGAGGCTGCGCACTAGGCTTATATTCCTTGAACAAATGAGAGTAGATGTCTTTAAGAGAGACACGGAGAACATCATCTTAGAGCCACACTATATTTCCAGGTTCGTCAGAGGCGATCTATTAAGAGAGATATTTTTCCGAAAGGAATTCATTTTTCCCCCGAACCATAAAGGACTTTAAGAATGCTAGTCGTAATTTTTTACCATTTTCTTCCTATATTTATGCGGCTGGTGTACTAACACCCCCTGCCTCACGCCTTTTTAGGCAGCTTACGGGGTAGTTAGTAGATGTAGAAAGGTATGCCGCTGGAGAGTCCTCGCTTATTTCCTTGAATGATACATTTGGCTACGTTTGTAGGCTTCTCGGTCTATGGCTCCAGGAAATAATTTCCGTAGCTACTGCCGACACGACGCGACGTGTCCTAACAAAAAGATTGCCATTTCATGCATTTAGTTTCGCCAAACATTTTGTTCACTCGCCCGCCATTGCCCTCAGCTCCATGTCTTCGGGGTCACAGAAACCAAACCATTCTCATTCCACAGAGTACCTGCATTCCTTCTATAAAAATCCTCATTCCAACTTTCTCCCTTCCCCGCTTTCTTTCACTTGCCATTGTGCCTCTTCGCATTTCCTATTATTCTGAGTTAGGCCATTGTTTGGGGTCAGGACCACTTTCTTCCAAGGCAAACGGAGCATTTAGAATGGCGTCAAACACTCGGGAATAAACTCACACTTTTCAGGCTTCCAGTAATACGATGAGCTTTATCGAAAATTAAAGTAAATACAATGAAAGCTATTAAATTCTTGGTTTCATTTCATCATTTTGTATCGTGATAACCTCATCATCCTCTTGCTTTTTTTCAGCCATTTTAATGAATCCAGATTAGACTCAAGTGTCTATATTTTTTAATATCCAATTAAATTATACTTAAATTAGAATAACTTAAAGTAAACCTAAGGAGAGCAAAAGAAAATTACGCCTTGAAAAACTTGAAAACCACGCCTCAGCGTTGAAACTAGTTGTACCAATAAAAATTTCCGTTGAAAATTGACCAAGGTTGTTTATTTTTCATTTCTTTGGAGAGCATTGAGAGGAGGTGATTACCATCGTAATACAGAATTTACATAAAAGCACTGCGTCAAGTGAAAATTAAATCCTGGATCTCAGTTTTACGCATCCTCATACATTCCTAATAAGATTCGGGTGTCTTCAGCGTCCTATATTTCCTGTGGGCTATGTTTACTCGCGTTTTTACTTAATTTTATCGTAAAAACAGGTGTCTAGTTAGTATGTATAACTTAATGTTTTGCGTGCCAAGTGCTTCACTGCTGTGTCTATATTATTACTTTTCATTCTTATCAAACAAAAAATTATTATCTTATCCATCAATAATCGGATTTATATTTTTTTCATTGAGGTTAATTGAGGAAACACAATAAATGCTATTAAAGTCTAGGAATAATTTGATTTTGGTGGGTATCGCGCAAATATTATTGTGAGTTTTTGCCGCTTGATAGTATCAGTTCGTATCGTGAATCCCTCATCAATCTCTCATTGATCTCTTGCTAAATTTGGTTTTTTACTTAATCTTGTCCATCGATTTCCATACATTTCACAAACGATTTTTATGGCTTCGTTTTACAATGGGCGCGATAGGCGGAGAGGCAATATTTCTCCAAGCTACACAAATTCTTTCATTCTTCACTGCCCTCGACAAGTGAAATCGCTCAATGTCATCGCGGTAAATTTAGGAGTTGTATTGGAATTTTTATCAGTATTGCATCTTTCCATCTTATAATCAATCCATTCAATTGTAGAAAGACAGGTATCTAATGCCATATTATGAGATGATCGCGATTAAAATCAAATCTGGTTAATTTTACAGACCCATTTTCTATTAGTGGATGACAATTTCTTCTTTATATAGTCACTTTCGAAAGGAGGATAATAGTTACGAGAATTCCAAAGATGAAAATAATCCATTTCATAGAAGTTTTTATTTTTTTCAGCTCTGCATCAAACATTTTATTTTTAATAGCAATCTCTTTGACTTAGACGTATAAATTCTACCCATGGGTTAGGTGTGGATTTCGTGAGATGTGTTATACACCATGTCGTATTACTGTGAAAATGGGAAACAAAAAGGGATTAGGGTTCGAACGCATTTTATGGAAACCCTAAAGCCATTTTTAATACATCAACTCTTTATTGATCTGCTTCGTTTGTAAAGTTTGTTTCTAGTGGGTACAAGTCACGTATGTCACTAGTCACGTATGGTGTTGCCAACTTATAGATCATTACTTCTGCCGTTTTAATCAATCCTTCATATGTGAATCACTCAATGATTCAACCCGAAGGTTGGTAAGGATATGTGAGAGTAGAGTAGAGAGTAGAGTACTAAGCCATTGACGTGTACATGCCGCGCATTCTCGATATAGGCATCTGAATATCGCATGCATACTCACCCCCTGCCAAACACCATTGAGGTGGCTTGCTAGATATTATGTAAATGTAGATGTAGATAATTAGGGGTAAGGGCAGTTCTTTTCCCAGGGGCACCTCGGGATTTTTATTTCGAGATGACCCTTGTCATCACCCGGGATTTGAACCCGGTAGCTGCCCTAAAGACGGCCAAATTATATTTCACCTGGTGAAAATTACTTGAAATTTTCAAGAAAAACGTTACCAAGTCTCCCATTCTATGCTTCTTTTTAATCTTAAAACTTACCTATTTTTCTTTTATCCCGCTCATCCTACATCCTGGATTTCAGTTCCTCAAGCGTTGGGAATTTTCCTCAACCATCGGCGTGCAAGTGTTTTTTGCTCCTTATTGGCGCAGCCCCATGAAGCGAACTATTCTGCGAAGTCAGAGAGTCTTCCGATGAGGAGTTCGTTGCTTTTCCTCTCCGTGCATCCGTTGAGGGAGGCGAGAGGAGTAAATT
Source organism: Ischnura elegans (assembly GCF_921293095.1). Lineage (NCBI taxonomy): Eukaryota > Metazoa > Arthropoda > Insecta > Odonata > Coenagrionidae > Ischnura > Ischnura elegans. The sequence continues at coordinate 57,924,972 of NC_060251.1, forward strand.
ACTGTCAGTTCTGTTCTGTTCCGATGCGATACGGAATGTTTTTCCCTTTCTCCAATACGCTCAATTTTTCTTCTCCGCCCGTATTCATGAATATGCACCAGCAGGAATGGAGGAAGAGAAAGTCGTTCACACCATAGACGAGAGCTTGGAAGATTTTCGTATTCAGCGGATGAAAAATTCAAGATAAGTGGAGTAAGTATCTACCTGTACCGCCAGAAACTAATAAGGAAAAAAACACGGAAGGATTCGAAAATATGAAATAGCTATTCCCTTTATTGTAATTATATATTTTCTACTGGCTATATAGGGTGTTACAGGAGGAATCTGAAATACTCCAGGAGGTCGTGGAGGAGACAATATTGACCCTTTAAAGACTGAACTAACTTACTAACTGATTTTTATAATTTTTTTGCATATCCTATTGATTTTACTACTGATTAAGAGATATTATGAAAGAAAACCCGAACAAAAATTTTTAAATTTGTTTTAAAGCATGTTCCCAAATGGGCACACTCCACAAAATTTTGCTATTGCTAAAAAAATAAAAGTACACTTGACCAAAAAACTAAGTTTAACAATGTAGTATATATTGATCTTTTGAATAAATGAGAATTTGTTACCGGAGAGCTAGTGTAGGGAAAAATATCGAAAAAACTGCATGATAACCACAGAGGTGATGAAAATAATCAATTTAGAAAAAGCATAATTAACGAATAATGTATATACAAGTTATGCGATTCACTTAAAAAATACCTCTATACTTTATTTACAAAACAAAAGCTATAAAATAGATCACAGATACGAAATATAATTTTCATGAATTTTTATAAATCAGTTTCCAAACGGGAACAATGGATTGTAACCGGTTAAGCATTTATTTTCCATAAACATGGGGACGCAAGTAACTCCTTAGTTGCAGTGCCATGGCAACGCAAATAATTTTTGGATGCACTTTTGATTTACCGAGAATACGATTTTTCTTGGGTATCCAGCCTTTTTGACGTTTGATATAATACTCAGGATTTTATAGGACATTAAATATTGAAGATTGGACGAAAATGTGCAGTAATTACTCTCTGAAACAATTAACTTCAAAATGGGTGAGTTTGCGCAATCGTATTATTGATAATCGCTCAAAGCTCTCGTTAACTTGAGCTCAAAGATGATCAGAATAAGGTATATAAGGTAATTTTCATAGGTAAAAAATTCTTAAAATTATCTTTCCTACCACTTCCTGAAGTATTGCAGATTCTTCCTGAAACACCCTGTATAATTAGATAGGACAACGATCCCCTCATTACCTCTATCCTATTTATTAGCACCTTATTTTCTAACAATTCATATGTCTTCCTTATATTCTCCCAACTGTGACCATCTCCAGATCAGCTACACCTGCTCTAGTTAGATTCCATCATATTTTATGCTAATCTCACATTCCTTTGTCGCGATGCTTTAAAAACTATATAAATTTGATATTTTTGTTTTAATAATTTATAAAATTTTATAAAAGTACTATCAGAAAAACGCTAAAAGGGATCTTGAAGCGAGTGTGTCATGCAATAACTTTTCTAATGTCTGATTTTCGGGTTCATTGATTCTGATTCTATAGAAAAGCTGGCATTAACCAATTTGCTTTGCCTAGTGCAAAGCTCAGGATAAATTAGTACAGTTCAAAATTATGTTTACAGTTATCTTATAAATTGAATACCTTAATAAATATTTTCTACTCCGAAAAATTTCATTCCTCATTGTGAAGTAAGGAGTCCCTATGTGATTGATGAATTATTGCGTAAACCTTTTCCTTCGCAACGCGAAAACTCCGTATGAGTCGACTCGTAATGCACTCCATACTTCCTAGTCACGATCACGTACAGCCCCACTTCTGTCCACCTTACGTGATTTATTGTCGAGATTTCTCTTCCCATTTCGCTCGCGTACAGAATCGAAACAAAAGAGCGCCTTATTTCTGATTGTCCGTCGTCCGATCCCATGGAACAAAAGGAGGCGGTAAACATGGAATATATTTTTTTTCTTCTCCCTTTCTCGCGCCGATCGCAATTGGTAAGCGATTGAGTAGCCCGTGGGAAGTTCCCACCATCTCAGCCAGAGGGTGCAATAATCCGACTCCCAGCTTCCCTTGCCGTTGGCGCGGGTTGAGGGGGGAAGGTGTTCAATGGCGGTCACGTGACTCGGGGAAGAGGGGCGGTAGAGATCTCTCGCGATGGCCATCGTAGAAAAATCTAAAGATTAGATTGACAAAGATACTTGAGAGAAGAAAAATCTCGGGAATTGTGAGAACACAAAACACCTCTCGTCGAAGGCCATTGAGGACATCATTGCCTTCCCATCTACAACCAACCACCTCTCTATTCTTTGCCTGCCGCATGCTTGAATGATATCTTCATTCGGGGCTTATATTTGAATTGAACCGGGACATTTATCATCAGATCTTACACCGGCATGCTGAACCGCAACCCGCCTCAAATGGAATGTCTTTTATCACTTCCCTCAAGGGAATAGAGGAATTTAAGAGATAAAAGGCACCCCTTTAGGTCCGAAAAACAGTCTCCACCTTACACGTTTCTGGGCCATCTGGGCTATCCGCAACTATTCACTTCTTCATTTGTTTCTTTTTCGTGGGACCTCTTCCAAGATATCTTTGGTCTCCCTCTTCTTCTGTTTCCATGGGGAATCCACTCTAAGGATGGCGACAGATAATGCTGTTTATTATTAGAATGAGACATTGCAATATTTTCACTTATGGTATTGATATAGATGTACGGATATTGCAATGTCTCATTTTAATAATATTACGAACTTCCACCACATCGTGCTTAACATCATACAAGATAATGCTGTTTGTTCTTCTCAGAGTGTAGCCTTTCCAAGCAAACTTTCTTTTCTTGATAACCTTATCAATAGAATTTCCATTTTCTCGCCTCATAAGCTCTTCATTTGTTATTCTTCGTGGCCAATGTATGTTGAAAATTTCTGTTATACAAAAAGGATAACAGATTTGACATCAATAGGGTTGTGTCTGTAGGTTTCAGGACTATTGTCGGGCGCCACTGACACCGAAAACTAGTCGCGACGACGTGTAATCTTCAGTAAATATCGTGAATACCCCAGTTATATACTTATTACTCGGATGAATACTCGATAATTAGTATTATTTTTATAATTTTCAATTAGAACTTACATTTGGAGTGTGCTTCTCTACGGAAGTGAGGAATGAACAATGACATCAGCGGAGAAATTAAGGGTAGAGAACTTAGAAATGTGATGCTACAGAAAATTGACGAGGATCAAATGGATCGACCGAGTTAGTAATGAGGAGGTCCTAAGAAGAGTAGGAGAGAAGTCTCTTGAAAACCTTGAAAAAAAGAGGGAAAAACCTTAAAGGCCATATTTTGAGAAATGTTGGCCGTATGAAGAAAATCGTATAGGGACAAGTAGGTGGAAAGAACGGAAAAGGAAGACCTCGAACAAAATGTATGGAACAGGTAAAGGATGTGAAAGAGAAGGAATGCGTATATATGAAAAGATTAGCTGATGGGAGAATGTAGTGTAGAGCTGCTCCAAAGCAATCTATTGTGCGACAGTGTTGATGGTCAGTGATCACTTCTTAATTCTTGGACCTGAATTTTTAATTTTTATTGGCAAATTCGCGCCGTTGAGACCATCGAAGTGGACAACGGGATGCCCCAACCATCGTACTATTACGGTCGATGCCCACATCTTGTTGGAACACCTGACATACAACAGGGCGCGTCCTTTCCGCTCGAATAGTATTTTCCGCGACTAAAGATTTGTTTATAACTTTAAAGCTATCAATTAAAATTTACAGTGGTAGATACAGTTGGACCATTATCGACATTACTTGCCTCTCAAATGTGAAAATTTTGCCTCATTGTTCTGTCAGATGATATTTTAACGATTGGAATACGTAAATGTTTTCAAATTTTTTATTTATACACCCTGAAATAGTGAAGGTGATGACGTAAGTTTTAAACAAGTGCGTCGTCAGAAATAAAAAGGAAAGTAAAAACATATTGAAAAAATTATTTAAAAAAACACGATTTTTCCAAAAATGGCATAAATTGCACTAAAAACTAAAGCATAAGATTTCATCGCTAGGACAGAAGAGCGTGAGTTCTGATTACGATTATTCAAAATGAGATTATAAGAGCTTGATCGGTGAGTTAGGATTGGCACGCAACATCAATATCGAAATGTAATCCATACCCACGCTTTATTCTCCGAGAGATAGAAAGCTATTTTTTTTACTTTATAGTGCAATTATGCATTTAATTCTGTATACAATATATACTGTATTTGGAAAAGAGCGTTCTTTACTTTTATTCTTTTTTTATTTTCTAATTCTTAGTGAAGAATCATGTAATCGATTAAACCAGAGCTGTTAAAGAATTTTTTCCCAAATATTATAAATAACTATATCAATTAAAAATTATATCTATATTTCCATATACATCAGGAAGCGAATTGCGTTAGCAAAGGAGGCGTTCATGGGTATGTAGAAGAATGGAGAATGTGAAATAAACAGTGAGGAGGAGAAACGACGAAGTGCTGGACATGGTGAGTGAGGAGAGGCAGCTTTTAGATGAGGTACGGAGGAGACAGAATGTATGGATGGAGCGAATACTTAGCGGGGAGGGGATGTTGAAAACGGTGTTAGAGGGTAGAATGTTCGGTGAACGAGGGAGGGGAAGGAAGAGAATAGTATTTTTAGATAGATTGAAAGGGAGTAGGCCTTGCAGTGAATTGAAGAAGTCAGTGCAGGAAGGAAAGGGAGGCTCCCAGATTACTTCTTTACTACTACATGGAAACCTACCTTAATCGGTAGAATACTATAATAGTAATAATAATATTTCCATATGGAAATTTAAATAATTAATTAGTGCTCCATGGCAAGAAATTTAAAATTTCTGATTTCTGAAAGTTGCATTGTCATTCAAAGCAAGCAAGAGTGCAAAATTTCAAACCCAACCGACAATGAGAAGTGGGTTAAAAATCAGTTACAAGATTCCATCGATGAAACAGACGAAGCATATTAATAAAAAGCGCGTAGCAATAAGACCGGTTGGGAGGGAGCGATGCGTTTTCTTGCATGAACCACACCCACAAACAATTTTCTCACCCGAGCCTTGCCCCTGATGTCAGCCGCAAGCAACAAACGTTCTTTATTACTGGCTGGGCCTTGGTTTGTGTCCAGTAGAATCGTGCTGCTCACGGCATCTCATTTCACGATGCTAAGGCGAAAATTTGAACATTAATGATGACGAGTTCGCTTTCGAACGCAGCTAAATTGTTTGATCGTGGCTCTAGTTCGGGTCAAGTCGGACGATTTGGCCTTTCTGCGATTTTCCCACAGTATTGCTATCGCCTTTCCCTCGGACATTAGCCTTGGAAAGGCTTTGCTCGTTCCAGTAATCGCTGTATCTGGACTGGAGGTAACGATATTTATTGCCGTCGGTTAAAGCGCCCATGCCAGATAGGTCGAAGGGCAGCTCCCAGGAGAAAGGTATAGCACGTGATTATGTCACGTTTTAAACGTTGCTGGGATGGGCGTGGGGCACTGTTCTTCCTGGCAATAATGAAAGTCGACAATGTTTTTAATTATTTAGCCCTGCCAAATAAGGAACTAGACATTTTTAAGGGCTAGTCAATGAAACTAGGTTCATAGGGCGTAGCCTCATTGGGTTGATTGTAATGCCCAGCTGAATCGGGGAGGCGTGACCCCCTGGGGGTCTTATTCTCACCCTGCACCTCGCGCGGTATCCAAGGGAAGTCGCCGTTTACTCGTGGATTTTGTTCACTCGTTGAAATAATTTTGATCTCAAAATTGAATCTTGGAGTGAAGGATTTTAAAATTAAAATGCAAAAAGCTTTGCGTACGTTTCCGTTTATTTATAAACTATCTTCAGGTTTCAACAAATGGTTTATTTTATGTGGCAAAAGCCTAGTTTATTCTTTTTTTGTTAATTTTAAACTGAATTTTTCTTTTTTTAATCCCATTATTGCAAAATAAATTGTATCCATTTAGTATGTTTATGTATCAAAATGTTCATTTCAAAACTCATTTTCGTTTCAAGTCCTGATAATGGTTTGTAAGGAAAGCGAAACTTGGGAAAAATTTGCATTCAATTTAAAGACACAAACTCTGAGATTCAATTAATATAGAGGTAAGGAAAAATCTCACTTTATAAAAACTTTAAAGATAATCTTATGAGACGCTAATTTGACTTTTTTGTTGGGGTAATGGCCAACTGTTTGTAACGGACGATTATGGGCCTCGTGTAATAGAAAACGGAGCACATAAGAGCGATATCTCTCCACTCAATGTAAATGAGGACTCCAGATTCAGGGTAGCGATGTCTCAGGAGGGGTAGTCCAAAAGCTGTGCTATGTATTTACTTACTAACAGAAGCCAGCGTTGGATTTGGTACCTAGATTTCATTCTTTTCCCGTAGAAAGGTAACTTCATTCAAAATAGAGTTTTTGGGTTTTTTTTATCGGTTGGCTGAATAAATAGCCCACTTTTTTTTAAAATGGCATACTTGCATTTACCTTAATATAACGTTTCATCATCATCAAAAGTTAACAATACTAAGATTTTTGTGACTCACCTCTCCAATCCGCTCTCCTATACACTAGTCTTTTCATAGTGACGTATTTCTTCTCTTTTTTTAGCACCTGAGCTTAAAGCTACCGAGCACTTCCACCAGGTTGCGCATGGACATAGATATAGAGATTACACTTAAGGCCCCTAGCTATATATAGGTTAAAATAATATTTGTAGCTACAAAATCTCACAATTTTTTCATAAATGTACTAGAGCGTACTTCCTTGGCCACCAGTGTTAATAATAATAAAGAGATGGTTTAGTAAATGGCGAGTGAGTTTTAAATATGTATATACTAGTTCTTATTGTATTTCTTTGAGTACTGAAAGTTTCAATTCGTAAGTTTTCCACATTTGATTACTGTTTTTTGTGCATATACTAATAATAAGTTATACACAAAGATATCGTACTGTCCAATCAATTTATTGGACAAAACTAAGTACCATATCTTAAATCGATATATAATTTAATTTGCTCTTCCACGATATCTCTTCGGAAGAAGCAGACTTCGTTCATACTAACAATATGTTCAAGCAAATATACTCGGCTGTGCGACGTCTGCCTGGCTTTGCTAGAATATTATTCATAACATAAACGCATGTTGATATAACGTGTATGCAATGTATAAACACTGTACATACTCAAAGAGGCCACTCTAGCTTCCCCAGCCTTCCCTCCCTTTCATATTCGCCCCCTACGGAGAATGGAAGGAGGTCCGGCCACTTCCTCAAGACTGCGCAGCAGAGAAGACACCGACCGGCTCTACGCTCTGTGCTTCCGTTTCACCTTCCCCTCCTACTGCCCTCGCGGTAGCTGAGTGGAGGAAGGCGCTCGACTACCTAGCTGCGCCCTACGGGCGCACCTGCCTCCCTCCTCCCCTTTACTCAGCACACCTCGACTTCGCCCAATCCCTTTATTTATCACCGATATTGTTCTCCTTCCCTTCACCGGAATAATTGTGCCTCACCCACATATTTCCCTTGGCATGTTCATTGCGATGAGAACACTTTCCTTGGTGACTCAGTGGATTTCTATTTTCGTATACATACATCTATATACTGCCCCGCAAGCCGCCTAAAAAGGCGTGTGACAGGGGGTGTTAGGACACCAGCCATTCACACAAAAATGCAAAAGCTCGAACAAAATTGCGACTAGGATTAAGTCTTGTAAGGTTCGGGGGAAAAACGAATTGCCATATCTATCTAAATTTATGGTTTCTGTCGGACCACGAAATATATTGGGGTTCGAACATTATGTTCTCCGTGTCTCTCTTAAAGATATCCATTCTCAATTGCTCAAGCAATCTAAGCATAGCGCCCAGCCTTCGAGTCTCCAGGTGCTTTCAGCCTAATTCGCTTAACATCTGGGTAACGCTGTCTTTATACGTTTAACACTTTCAGCCCGAGGGTAAAACTTTTAACTTTGGGGTAATCCAGAATTTTTTCGTCACTTAGCCTTGGAAGTGTTACATTTCATCAAAAATTATCGAAATAATTCTTCATGGTAAAAGAAATATTTCTATCATTTAAGAAGTTTGGTTCGAGAAAAGAGACAATTTCGTATTCATGAAAATTTGAAAATATCTCTCCTAATGGGCGTCTTTGCCAATTTTTTTAGAATGATGGTTGTAGTGTATTTAAAAAGGAGGTTTTAAAGATTTTTCTAGTATTAAGAGACGCGGATTTTTCTTTTTTAAACTATCGCCGGACTTTCGAGACGAAGAACCAACAGAGCCTTTGACCCTTTGACCCTTTTGCAAATAAGATGATGACGCCACGAAATCATGTCGAGCGGGTCACCGCTTTTCAGCTACTTTTCGGCATCATAAATGGGGATGGCGTTGGTCATTGCGATGCAAAATCTTTTGAGCGATTCCTTTCCTCGACGAAAGGTCCGTCCGACGAAAGCCAACTTCCGAGTTTTCTTATTTTAAACTTATGGGAAAATTGCTAAATGGGGAAGAATGCAATTTCACCGTTAACTTTTCTTTCCCTTTCATCTGCCGGAATATTTTATTGGTGAGATTGCGGGTATGACAGAACAACCCCATTCTACTTTATCGGCAGGCGACCACAAATTAAATGGGCTTTCCGATATAAACTTCCAGGAAATTGCATTGGAAAACCCACACTTGTACGAATGCTATCATGGCAGTACTTTCTAAGACAAGGTCATTTTTTTTATGCTGGAATAAGTGTCATTTTGGCAAAAAATATATATCAGATATAGATGGAAGTTTTACACTGTCCAAAATTTTATAGTATTTGCCTTGTATATATGAAAGTATATTTTGCTTGTCTCAAATGTAGAGCATTGAAATGTAGACCCTTAGTCCCTAAGTGGACTGATATGGTAGTAGTATATCACTCTTAAACTTCATCCAAGTTCCATAGTTTATGACCATTCATAGTCTATGGTCTATGGCCATACTATCATGTTCTATTGAAAGCTTTTAAATTTTTCATTTTTTAATAATGATGCGTTGGTACTTCCAGGGCTCCATATCAGTGACATGTATTCACTTATTAACAGAAGCTACAATCCTGTCGCTGAATTTTAAACACGAACTATTATTAAAATATAAATACACGAAAAATATATGAATAAAATGAAATTTAACTTGCTTAAATACAGTCACTCTGGTGGTCAGGTGTCTGCTGATTGGCTGTCGTCAGCGGCGCGCTCTGATTGGCTGGCGTGTTGGTGATGGTTTTGCCAAGCCTTTTGGATAGTTTTGAGCATATTCTGAGAGTATTTTAGTTATTGTTTTTCTTTTTTTGCATGTCCGTACCCCCCCCCCCTTTATCAATACTCTACACTAGCCTATCAATATTAAAAAATATAGGGACGTTACAGTATAAAGGGTTGTAGGAGGAGGCTGAACAGTGCGGTCGTAATTAGGGAAGTGATTATAAGGGAAGTCCGGTAGCTCGCTGAGAGTCTGAAGTGAGTTCAGTCCTCCCCTCTGACTCATCCCATTATCATCCTCCCCCCCTTTCGCCAAGGCCTTCTGCGTCGTCTTCTTCTCGTTTGTTGTTATCCAGGATAAGGCGATCGCACGTGGGTTAGTGGAAAGGAGACAGGTGAAATGAGGTGTTCGGAACTGCGGCGTATTTCCTCAGTTTTCGCAGCTGACGTTTATTGCCATTCACTAAGTCGACACATCGCTCTCACTAAATAGGTAGTACGTCGTCGTACTCGTATTTCGTCTTTTCTCGAATCGCATCACTCGGTTAAAAATATAATAACAAAAATAATATAAATAAAATTTTACTGTCGCGGACCCACAAGGGCCTAAAGCTTAACAGGAAAAAATATTTTGCTTGCTTTTACAATTCTGTACCTCGGAGTATAAGGACACTATGACAGTTTTCCTGATTTTTCGAGAAAGCAGTTTAAATTTTTTTATTTAACCAGTAATTAATAGAAGATAAGGTAACAAGTTTATGACATTTTTATATCACAGTATTATTGTTATAGTAGTCTAACCTTCCCGTAATTACTGGTTACATTTTTTTCAACTTAAAACTGCTCTCCTGAAAAATTAGGAAAACGGACATAGTGTCATTTACTCCGATGTGCAGAATTAGAAAATAATATGAGATAATAATGAATTTGGAAGAACTACAAAAATTCCACCCAATCCACAACTAGGACTGTAACGAGAAATAGTATTGATCTGGAGCAGAATGGGTTTTGAAATGAATGAAAGGCGAAAATAAATTTTCTTTGATCACCAGATTTTAACATACTTATTAATATAAATTAATTTTTTCAAGGATAGAGTATGGCTTTGTCAAACCTGTGAACCATGGGCTTGAAAAAATAAATATATACTTTTTTCTGTATTTTTCGGGCGCACTCTCAATAATACATCCTTGGAATGACATACTTCCAAGTAATCAGAAAGAAGCGCATGAAGTTTTTGGTGAACCACCTTCCTTAAGATTAAGTCGTTAAAATAGCTTTTTTTTCGCGGGTTCAATAAATTTCCGCGTCCTCTTTTTCTTAAATGATCGTTCAAGTTCCAAGGAAATTTTTTCTGATTCCATTGTTTTTTAAACTGCCGTTTGAAGTGAAAACGGCGAGTAAATTGAGTTAAGCAGAAAACGGTCAAACTGGTTCTCATCCCTCGAGGCTAAGTGAGTCGTGTTTTTTTCTCATCCATGCGTGCAGAAGTTCACAATAAGCATTGAGGCATGCCGCACAAGAAGAATTCACCGTGTGTTTTGTGTGATTCGTGTTTTGTTTTTTCATCTCACCGTTAGCGCCATCTTTACACATTCCTCATTCGTTGTCTCGAGTTTTTCAAACGGACCACTGATTAGAATTCGTTTTTCTTATTATTTCGCTTAACCCTTCACTCGCATTGTGATATAACCTTGTGGTTGGATTATGTAGAGAGCTCACCCCAGGCAAAGCAAAGGGCGTGTTTAATCACGCATTCAGCATAGGAGGGCCTAGGCCTTTTGCTGGTCGATCTCGTATTACTTATCCTTAGCAGACAAGTTTTCCTAACAGATCACTAATTTGAATTCGTATTTCGTATTCTAATCCTTTAGCCCGTCATTCGCGTAGTTATCCAACCATGTGGTTAGATTGTACCACAGAGATCCGAGCAAAAGGATGTTTAGGGAAATAAATAAGCAACTACGGCGTGAAACTAAGAGGGCAAGGGAGGCTTGTCGGAAAAGACAGTGGATATGTGTACTACGCCACTCACTTGGTCATCCTTCGAAACATTTGGTTGGGGAAATTAGCTTTCATGATATTTCAAAACATACTTCTATGACCTATGACCCCAATTATGACCCTCGGAGGTCGAAAAATCGACAATAAAGCTCTATGAATTGTAAAACGACTTTGGCACCCTTTAAAAGCTATGGTTCGACACGCTGGTTGTCACGATAGCCCGATGATTATCTATAACACCTTTGACCTGCGTATCAACCTTGGAGGTCAATCAGTGTATAATACGGGTATTAGGACAATACCATTGACTTGGGTACCCTTTAAAACCCATGGATCGACACCTTTGTTGGTATGCGATTCTTTTTGCTACCTTTAAGACCTTGACTGTGACCTTACTGGGTCACAGGTTGATTTTTCGTAAATAAAAGTGTTATTTTCGGTTTTATCGTGTCCGAAAACCTAGGAATTTACATCTTGGTCATTGAAATTCAGACTTTTTCTATCTCAATTTTTTTTAACATTAAACATTTTTAACATTTCTATCTCAATTATTTGACATTAAAAAACAGTCAAATTCAAATTTTTGGTTTGGACCCACATTTTGAGGTTAAAAGGTCAAAATTGTAAAATTTTGCTTACACTCAACAAAACTTAGGATCTTTCCCCATTAGTTGACCAACTTTCATGAATGATGCTCGATGCGAAGTTACCAAAGTTAGAGGTCAAAAATGACACTCGACCTGTGGGACAGTTTGTATAGGTAAGAGTGCGGAGCACTACAGACGAAGCCGCTGGAGTGTAATACCACACATTCAGCGCAATGGGCCGGGGCATTTCGTCGAGCGAACTCGTATTCCTTATCATTTGTAGCCTGGTGTTTTTAATAGAACGCTAATTTAAATTCGTTTTCCGATTTTTTTAGCCCTTCACTGGCACAGTAATCTGACCCGAATATTATTTTGCGTAGACTAAGGCACATACCTGTGAATATCAAACATACACGGTTGGAGCGCTAGTTCATTTCCCTGGGCCATCACGAAATTCGAAGATTTATTTTGGGGGTGTCCTTCACACGAGATTTGAACCTGGGACAAGCCAAACACACCACCCACCTGAATATCTTGCAGACCTATAGATAAAAATTTCTTGCGATGAGAATCTTCTCCTTCGTTTAGAATAGATTTTTCGATCCCCGGGAAGAAATATCAGGACGCTATCCCTCATGCCACCGCTTCTTCCATCACCCTCTATGAATGCAAAGTGCCGTCTTGATTTCGTCGCCAGTACGTGATTATTATAGCGATTCATTTTTATATATTTTGTATCCAATCCATACTCATGCTGGTTTGCGGGTTTGTAGATATCTCCCTATCCACAGTTCTAATTGCAGTTCCCTTGAATTTAGGATGTTTTGCAAACCAGCGTCGTTTTCGGTTATGATATTTTTTTAAATTATTCTAAAAGTCGCAGACAAACAATTTAAGGTCTTCTAAAATGGATTTTTATTAACTAAAATAGATCAAAGACCCAGTAATCCACAGAAACTACAGAAAATTGCCTCGTGAAATGTTTTACCAGGGCAGTAGACGAGACTGCTTCGTTATCTGGATTTCAATTCTAGTGGTAGCATACCACGAATCTTATAGAGCGCCTCGAAATTGTTATCAGCCGGCTGAAAAGGTAGCACTGATATGGCCAAGATCAGGGAGTAAGTTTAGTCTGCTAGTAGTTGAGAAAATTTTTAATTAGATTGGAAGCAATCTCAAGGTCTACCTGATCATGTATTTACCTCACAAATGCATTCTTTTGTGTTGAATTTGTGTGTTGGGACTGACTGTAAAGACGATTAAACCTAGCCCCATGAAGATACTTTTTACGAAGTGTAATTTGTTAGTACACGCAACATGTTTGCGACCGTGTGGTTTGCATGTGGGAATAATCTTGCATGCTGAATGCTGGTGAGTAATCACCCCCTGCCAAACACCTCATAGGTTACTCGTAGGGTATTATGTAGATGTATGTATATGCATTATACTCACTGGCGAAATGGCGATGCTTCTAGGGGAAGTTGCCCTCTCCCCCCACGGGACACTCCAGGGGATAAAAACAACGGAGATATTGGTGTATTCATCAGATGTCCGTCGAAGAGACTCTTTCCCTTACTTTTTTGTCGCATTTCCACGGCTGATTGCCCGTGTTTTCCATTTTTTCCCGTTCCTTCCTGGATTCCCGATCCGGGCTGTGAATACGTACTTCTTGGACACAAGCATTGATGGCCGAGCGTAAGTAATTGACTCACCGATAACTCAAGGTAGGTGCTTCAAACTTCAGGCATATCTATTGATTAAGTGAACACCTTACGTTTTTCAACAGCGTTGCTAAATATCCGTATTTTACCTTGTATCCTCGATCTATCTTCCTTGCTCCCCCATAGAAATGAATTTCTTGCAAAGAGAATTTCCTCCTCTGTTAAGAAATGGTTTTGCTGTCCTCACGGCACCGCAAATCTTTCCGTTAACTTATGCCGAAATATATCGATGGAAAGTATTTTAATCGAAGTTAACACTTTATTAAACTTACTTTATTCACTGTGAAAACATAGCTGCATAACTTTACTATTTTTCATTTATTTTTTATTATATTTTTCATAAATAAATTTTTCTTATATGTTTTATATTTTTGAAATCTTTATCTCTGGAGAGTAGCCGAGAATTTTATCATTAGAAAATAGCATTTATTGTGAAATTCATTAGAGGATCCTTTGTGATCATGGACACAATTTTGCTGTCTGTATGAGAGGAAAAAACAAACGAATATGCGAGACACCCTAAAAATTCCACGAAAAGAAAAAAATACTAGGGTTTTAGGAGATTCCAGATAGCATTATACACTGCAGTGATGTGCGGCACCCGTAGGCATTGATGGGCTAATAGACACCACTAAATTCAATAATTTATCAAATCCACGAAAGAAAAAGTATGTTTATCAATCTTACTCTTTCGTCATGATCCATCGCGTGCTTTTTAAATCCCGCACGCATTGCACAACACCTTGATTCTTCCGAAACGTTCACCCTCATCAAGTAATGTTTTCACGCATTTCAATTCTTCCCGCTTCGACTTCACTCTCCACCTTCCTTAACTGTTCTTTAATCTTCTCGAAATGTATCTCTTAATTTTTTTAATGCCTGAAAATTTTTATTCCGTACCGAGAGGTACCTTCCTCAGGAAATTTTTGAGTGATGGCTCATCCATTAAAGAGAACCACGAGTTTGACTTCTTCTTTTTCTCTTTCTTGGGATATGGAACTTTATGATTGACATTTCCCTCTCTTACTCACAGGTAATTTTTAATGAACTTCTGTCGAGCATCAATTCTTTAATATCGTTGAAAGTAAAATTTAAAAATTGAGAAAAACATGAGGCTGTAAAAATTTAGAAACATATTGAGCTGTAAAATTCACGGCTATTTAAATTTCTATCTAAGTAACATGCCGATTTTCAATCTTGTGTATTTATGATCCCAAGCTTTCTAGGTCGTCGCTCTGTTAACTCTGGCTCTTGTTGACTCTGTTGTCACTTGTCTGACCGAACTTTACTGAGAACGTGTTATCTGATTGAATATAACATTCAAATCTTATACAAATTTCATGTTATATAATATATGTTGTTTATAACAAACATGTATATTATGTTTATGTACACTACTATAACAGATATATATACTGCATGTATTGTAGAGAATATAGAAATTTAGGCTAAAATAGTGAACAGGGGAATTAATTGGGAAATGACCTCTGAAGTAGCATTTTAAAAGTCTTGGAAAAAGTAGCTATATAAAAATGAAATTATCTAATAACATATTGGAAGTAATAGCTTATAACAAATGCATGAAACGTGTAATAAAACCGTCCATTTAATATACCATCGATATTTAACGTCTTTTTTCTGTCATTGGGGTGAAAGTCCTTTTTGGGTCGAATGTTTATAGAAGTATATGTACCAGTGATTATTAATGTGTTTATGTGAATTTTATGCTTCTTATGCACTCATAACCATAATTTATAATTATTTATCACTTACAATTAATTCCATTGGCGTGAATTGACCTAATTTGATGTGAAAGCGTACAGAAATCTATTTAAATGTAGTGTTTAATAATATACCAGTTCAATATTAATGCTCATTCCACACACAATTACAATTTTTAGAAGTACTTATGTATTTAGGAACACAGGTACCCCATTGGAATTAAGACTCCGTTTTGGGGTTACCTACTTTTTTTACATTTTGCATTGCATTATCTAGTCTTTGGATTTAAATTTAGCTCCAGAGATGCCAATTCTGAAGATGGTAGCCCTCAACAAATTCAACAGGTGTAATTTCCGATATTCCGTAACAACATAGAAATTTATTTTAGCATATTTTTTTACTGTTGCTAAGGGAATAAATTATTTTATTATTATTGTTGATGGAGAAGTAAACTCAATGATGCGGAGCTACTACTCGTACAATGACACCGTCGATACGTCTCTCGCGTTCTAAGTGAAGTGTGGGTATCGAAGCCGATTGAGCGTGGCGTGGTCTTTCTTCCGTTTCGCCAATGTCGGATAGGCACTCATCGTCCAACCGTCATTTAGCTTAACGGTACCGTGCGTGATACCCTGCTGAGGATTTTGATGTAAGGGGTCACCGCTTCGAATCTCTTTTCAACGTGACGTCTCGCACCACGATCATGCTACTATCTACCGGTTTATATACTTAAGCAGGAAAACTAGTTTTCAGCGATGCCCGATGTATCCGTGGACGAATTTATGAAATTTTTGTAGCCAACGGTTTTCGCATTTAAAGAATCAGGAAGTTTTTGGCATAAAAAGAGAGATGTTTTATGCACTCTTTCTTTAGTAGATTCTATTTAGCTTCAGCAGATGTAATGTATAAGATAGATATTTGCGGAATATGTAAGGAGAGAGTATTGACATTTTATGTTCCAATAAACAGCTTCATTCCGAGGCTGAAATGGAATAAATAATTATTATTTAAATTTATTATACTTATTGGTAGTAGGTAGTTGGATATTAGGACACGGATAATACCGTTAAATTTACTTTTTTATCTTACAATTAGTTAGATTCACAACACCAGATTCAGCTGCTCCTTCGCTGGTAAAGGGAGCATAAATAACGCAACATCTGCTGACACACCTATGATTTGGAATAGTTTTCTATTCACTGGCAGAAGGATAATCTCTCATGTAAGGTTCGAACCTTTTACAGGCATGTAAATACGGATACTATTGGTGTAGGCTTTCTTAACAACCTCCCCAAATTGGAATGTTTTTCTCTGAAAGTGGTGTATAGATTTTATATGTTGCATGGAGAAATATAAAAGCAAAAATGGTCAAATCAGCGAAGCTAAACTGCACACCGAGGGAAAGTATTAGAAGGCTGTCTTCGGATGCATTCTCGGAAGCCCTAAAACTGCTACAAACGATGACTTAAGCGTAGGCAAAAAAAACAGAGGAAGTCAGACATCTGCTACAAAACCCTGATTGGGGTCTTGTTGGTAGTCTAATATAACACAAAACGAGCTAACCAAACTCCATGACCTTTTTTGTCTGATTGAGATTTCTGTCCAAGCTTTGAGAACATACGTGTAGGTGCTTTGAGAAATTTTCTTTTGTGAAAGTAAACACGTTATATTTAGTTGGAAAAGAAGAATGCGAAAGGAGATTGATAATAGGGTTTATAGATGGAATTATAGGAAAGAGGTTTTATACTTAGGAACAAGGAAGAGGGAAGCTCAATTGGGGTTGGGGAAAGGCTGGAGTGATTCAAAAAATGCTCCTTGTAAACCTACCGCCGCTGGCCGAAGAAAAAACTTGGTTTTTATCCAAAAGGAATTTTTTTTCTATTTAATCAAGGTAATTTTATATTTAATAGAGGAATAATCAATACATTCCTGAAAATTTAAATGTAAAAGGTAGTCGTGAATACGGAAATAGACGCAATAAGCGATGGAAAAATGGACGGTAGAAATGACGGTGTGATTCAGATAATTATGGGTCGAGCCTTAGGCGGACTTAGAAGGGGGGGCACCGGTGAACGTGCCCCCTACCAGACACATTAAAAAATGCACAAGATTTCCAATACGGTTATCATTACGTTCGTTTAGTTTCGAATATTACGAAACCTCATTCATTTAATTCCACATCAATAAATTAATTTGATATTAAAATAAAGAGAATATTTCGTACAGAATTGTTGCACGTCATTTTTAAACTCAAGCATGAAAATACCGTTTGCCTCTCGGACCCTTATGCCCTTCCCTCAGAAAAAATCCTGGATCGCCCTTGGGTCAAACGATCATTTATCTGGTTCCGGAAAAGCTATCACTGAAGCTATCATTTTGAGGGATGGAAAATACGCTCGTGTGATTCAGGCTATACTGAGCGGTTTCAGCTTTGAATCTGTTTCCGCAAATCATTTCTCTTCCCGCGCGAGATCGTGATTTTTCAGAAATGATTTCTATGGTTTTTCCGATCCACTCCACTTGGCCTATGGCGAGGGAAGAGTGTAAGGAACTCCATTAAACTCTTTTTCTGCGCTCTATAAAGTCGCGGGTCCGT
This sequence comes from Ischnura elegans, assembly GCF_921293095.1. Classification (NCBI taxonomy): domain Eukaryota; kingdom Metazoa; phylum Arthropoda; class Insecta; order Odonata; family Coenagrionidae; genus Ischnura; species Ischnura elegans. The sequence goes on from NC_060251.1 coordinate 57,942,933, forward strand.
TATCCCCTTCCCAACTCCTTCAACCCTGGCTGATGACTCTCTCCATCCTCAACTGATTTTTATGTCATCCCCATCTTCTCCGGCGTTCTCCTCTCAAATCGAAGCGTGAAACGTGATTGCGGCAGCGTTTTAACGACCGATGCACTTTGACACAGTCTGCTTCATAATACTCCATTTGGGACAGTCTGCTCTGGGATGAGCGTTCATTGTTCCTGTGTTCTCACGTTGTTTTTTTTACATCTCTCGGCTCAGTTTAATTTTTTAGGCACTTTAGTCCGAAAGATTCCTCCAGGCATCACATTTTGAGATCCTTCAGCATTATTTAGAGTTTTCACGTATTCCAACCTGCAGCGCAATAGGAATTTTGCGATTATTTTCCTGCAATGCACTCATATTGTTCCTCATCTTGCTTATTATGTCACCAGATGTTTTGTAAAAAATGCAAAGTTCTCTGCTGACAATTAAGTCGTGTATTCGACATTAAGCCAGCAAGTATTTGATAAATAACGGTAATGGAGTGTTTTCCTATTACTAGTATATTACTTAATTTTATTGAAACGTATTCGGTTAAACTCTTTCGTACGTTTCTCAATGGTTGGACAAAGAGCATCTACAAAATAAAAAGTGTTTTTATAATAAGCTGTTTTTGTATATGGAAATATTATTGAATTTTGTATGAAAAAGTCATTTATTTTTAATTATAAACCGTATTACCGATGCTGTAACATCTCAATTTTCTTCCGAGGATTCTTCCACGATATACTCAGTAAACACCGGCGATCGGAAAAAAATATTTTAGATGAGCAAGAAACAAACTTAAAATTAATTATAGAGCCTCCTCCCAATAGAATTCACTCCCTAATACAGTCGATCCATTTTATTTGTACTGAAAAAATTACAACTTAAAACTGTTAGCTAAAAATATTTAACTTAATCATGTAAGGCTTTCCGTGTTTTTTTTTTTATTTTTGCACTGCTATTAGCATTTATGATAGGAGTATTTAACGATTTTTTGATATCTTCGTAAAAGCAGTCCAAGATACGCAAAAATCTTGGAAATACCGGGTCATTGCTCGAAGGAATATAATTTAGGCATGAAGTTGATTGTAGGTGATTTCACTTTGCAGAAGTTATGCATAATAAAAATAAAAGGCACTTCGTACTCTACACAATGGTTTAATGGCTCGGCAACCGGTTTCGACGTATTCTACGTCATAATCAAGTACGATGCAGCACTAGCTTCTAAAAACAGCAATATCTAAGACTCAAATTTATTTAATGCTTTGATATTTTTATTTTCATTGTAGGTACTTGAATCTATATATTTCGCACTACCATTTAACTAGGTACTTGAATCTATACGTTTTTCGGACAAATTATAATACCATTTAAGTTTTTCCGCCATGATGGAGATGCTTGCTCTGGATTTGATGGCTGCGGCATCACTTTCTGTGCACTCCATCCCATGTCTGCGACTCAGATGGTCACTCATTCTCGAGGAAAAAAAAAGAATGTCGGGGGGGGGGGGGGGGGGCGCGGGGGGGCTCATGCTCTTTACCCGGTTTTTTCCTCAATCCTTTGGTCACAGAAGTCGTACCATAACAGTAAAATACGTGCTCAGGAAGGATAGCGGCGGGTATCGTACACTTGCGGCCGCCGCAGTTTCCGTTGTCCTACTCGACCGCTTCGCGGGGGCAGCCGCTCTGCCGCCCTGCCTGCTTCACCTCTCCCCTCTACCGTCACTCGTTGGAATCTCCTTTCCCTTCTCGCCGACGCCGTCCATCCATTATATCTAGACACTCCTCTCCTCTTGTCGCTTCCGTATTCCCGTTTCCTTTCCCCGTTCGCCATGTGTCCGTTTCAGTCAGTGCCTGGCTGCTCTGCCTTGCACACATGGGCGTAGTTTAGAGTTCTATATTGTGGGGGGGGGGGGCAGCAATTCTGCCGGGGTTAAGGGCTATGGACCAGTGGCTTATGCCAGGAATTTTGTTCGGGGGGGTCCAAAACGAGGGGGGGAAATTTTTGCAAAACAGGGTACTAATTAGAGGGTTTTAAACTAATTTAAATCATTTCATAATCGAAAAATCTTCATTTGTTTAAGAAACATTTCGTAAATTCATGATTTTTCAATATTTTGTTTTCTTTTATGAAGGAATATAATTGTGTTTTTATATTTATATTACCCCGCCTGGCCACGCCACTGCTAAGGACCATCCCCTAGTGAAACGGGGAATATTCCATAGCCCCGAGCTTTTCTAGTGTTCTTGGAAAATTTGTTTAAATTGGTCTCTGAAAGCAACACTTCAAGTACTATCTAAGACTCAAATTTGTTTAAATCATTGATGATTTGTATTCGATGTACTTAAATCTACAGCTTTCGTACTTTTTTCGGACAAATTACCATTTAAGTTGGGGCCAGGCTACACCTGGTCCCCCAAAACTCCTCCCATGCCTGCACGCCGCATTGTATGACTCGTGTTCTGTGAAACATTTACATCACTTCGATATTAGGATGGAGATGTGATGATTTTCGTTAGATATTGTATGCGAGAGTTACTAACATCTCAAGGGTGGAGTTTTAGTATTTAAATTATTAAATTCAATTAAATATTAAGAAATACAAACGCTATTTTTTGAAAATACTAGTGGAAAGGTCCTCTTGCTTTTATATTAATTCGAAATCTCTTATAACTTATATTTTCCATTGCTCATTTGAATCATGTTAATAGTAGGATGGATATGTGATCAATTTCGCTAAATAGTGGATGCGGGTGTTACTAAATTCTCAAGGATGGAGTTTGCGCACTTGAGTTATTAAACCAAATACGTAGTAAGAAATACAAATTATATTTATTGAAAATATATTTTGGTACGGTCTTCCTTCTGTTATGTTTACTCGAAATCTGTTTGGTAGTTTAAATTGCCTATTGTTTCAATTGGTCATGGTTACTCTAAAACTCGAAATAATAAAAAAAATGAAAATACTTACTGTGACCAGGTATTTTTATGCGACTCACATTTTTTTATATATTTAAATAATCTTAAACCTTACTTCAGGAGTTAATTTAAATATTAATTTGCGTTTTTATTGACGATGCAAGTGAAATAATTCATTTTCGATAATCTCTAAAATTAGGTACTACCATACAACGAACGAACGTACAATCATTAGTCCGATATTTCCATTTAAGATTAAATGGAGACGTGTTTTATGTTTAAAACCATAAGGGATTCTTCCTAGTTTTAATGGCCTTAATTTAATTCAAAGGATAATATAGCTTCATGAATGGATAACGCAGCTGAATCAACGGATAAATCAAAAGTCTACAACCTGAGTATTCTCTGAAATTATATGCCGTCTTATATGTACTAGGAATGAAATATGCAGTAATAAACTTAACCGTGGTGTTTTTGATGAATCACATTGCTGATATTGCCTAAACAATTTAATTCGCGCAAGGGTAATAAATGAATCCATCGGTTCTTAAAACAATACTTATTTGTCTAAATTGATAGTAATGTACGATCTCTTTTGGTAGTTTTTACGCTTCTGTAGTTTCACGCCGGTGGAGTAATGGTGGTATTTTGAATAGCCTTTACATTTTTCTGTTGGATAATGAGTAGGCAGTAGGTGCCTATCACGAATTGTGTATGTACCTCCACGAGGAAAATGGCAATTTATAACTTATGTTGTACTAATTTCAGTATGCATCATTCCTTGGGTTAGCGACCTCTTCAATGTGACCTCTAGAGAATAGGCTTTTACTTTCAATGCACCATTGTTGTGGGGCTATAAGCTGATCACGACCTCAGACGCTGCCGGACAAAAGAAGTCGTTTTTCTTTCCGAGAAAAACAAGAGCCATCAAAGAAAAAACGTGTCTCTGATAAGAAAAAACGTGTCTCTGATAACGGTATTTATTTCCCTCCTGGAAATATAGCTCCAAGATAGGGTTTTTTCAAGGGCACCGCGCTAAATTGACTTTTGGACGTATTTTACAGCCTTCAATTAAATTCCCATAGGCTTCCTGAGTACGCTTTTAAATACGAGGAAATGTATTTAGTTTTAAGTCACTTTTCAACGTTTTATCTTTTACTACCAATACATGCCACCCTACGATTGCTAACTTTTCTTGTCCTTTTATTTTATTTTTTACTTATGTTTTCAAAAACTTTTGTGGATCTATTATACATTTCTTTTATTAATTTATTAGAAGACAGGAAAAAAAATCATTAGATGCTAAAAATGAAGCATTTTTCTCAACGGGAGCGAGGCTGGACGTGGACAGAAGAATAGAAGTCAAGAGTGAGGAAGCATTGGAAATATGGTGCCACCAAAGAACGGTGAAGATAAAAATGGATCGACCGAGTAATTAGTGAGGAAGTGCAAAGAATAGTGGGAGAACAGAGAAGTCGTTTAAATAAAATTAAGGAGAACACTTAGTTTGCCACATTATGAGGCATGATGGCCTGATAGAAGCAATCGTGGAATAACAGGTGGAAGGGAAGAAGGGCAAGGGAGGGACCCGAATGAGTTACATCGGACAGAACGTAAAAGAGAATAATTACGTCACAATGAAAAGGCCAGCGGATAGGACAGCGGAATGGAGAGCAGCGTCAAACCCATCTTAGGATGGTTGACTTATAATGATGGTAATCCATTTCTGCTCTTACTTTTGTTTTTTTATCTCTGTTGCTCCGCTAACCCCATTTTATGATAATTAAGTTTTAATATTTTTTTTTAATTTGTGACACCATCCTATTATTTTGAACTTGCCAATTTACATTAAGTTTTTCTCGTGGCAGAATTTCCAAAGTTTTCCCCAAGCATTCATTATTGTGATACAAGTGCATTCGTTGAGGTAATATCTGGATGCTAATAATGATATAATATGTATATCATTCCTCGGGAGCCCTGGTTCGAAAATGGAAGCGGTGGACAATCAAAAGAATTGGTGCTCCACTAATCTTTTAGTCGGAGTAGGGCAAATGACACTGCTTATTTTGATTCCTTTCCCACCCCACTGTTTTGCAGTGATCCCTGTGTATGCTACCTTGCTCGCATACTATAATGATACAAATAAACTTAACTGTCATATGCTTCCCATATAACCATGATATTTATCTTCGAAGTCACAAAAGTGACTAACGGGATTTTTTCCTCTGAGCATCGCAACTATCGTAAGCGTCTCATTTTTCATACTCAGTCAGAACGAGAGCCTATACGAACTTTGAATCTTCTAGTTTGGAATGAAATATTGAATGAAAATTAAACTTTGTTTTTCCACATAAATATTTATTCTATCACGACCGCGGTTTCGACGCACTGCGTCATCCTCAGGCCTGATGACGCAGTGCGTCGAAAGTTTAATTTTCATCCAATATGAATAAATTCCACAAAGTAACGCCTCAAACTATCATCTCCTAGTTTGCTTTTTGACTGGCCAGCATCATTTATCAAATTTAAAAAAAATTGAATTTGAAATTTTACAATGATCCTTGTGACCTTGCAAATGTACTCTAAAGGCACAAATAAACTTAATTGACATCTGCTTCCATTATAACCATGATAGCCATCTTCGAAGCCTCAAAAGTGGCAAATGGTTTTTTTACAGCATACCGACTAACTTAAGCGTCTTGTTTTTCATGCTCACTCATTGAGAACGAGAGCCTATGCGAACCTTGAATTTCTATGTTTTTTGATTTCTAACTGGCCAGCTTCATTGATCAAAAAATTCCGAATGATCCGAGAAATCACGAGCTGAGAAAGGAAATTTGCACGATTGGGCATTCGGGCTACGTTCTTTTTCATCAGTGGAGAAGGGGAACTTTGCGTTGATGGATGTATATATAATAAAAGGGAGCGGTCCGGGACGGGGCGAGAAGTGATTTCTCATCGAGAGCACGACTGAACGCGCCCGACCACCGGCATGTGCCGTCCAGCGCGAGATCTGTGATGACGCGATTCCGGGCGCGCGAGTTCCGCCAAGCCGCCACCTCCTCCTCTCCGCTAGGCGCCTGATCCGAGAGAAGCGCGTGAAATCAGCTTCATATATTCATCACCTGTCGCGCTCAGATCGCCGGCCGACCGTGTCGTCTGCTCCGTTAAGTGCGTTGGGATCCGCCAGGTGGCAGCGTGACCAATTTTGGCTGGCAGAGTAAATAAATACAAGATCGCATCACAGTGACCAAAACTTGAGACAAACATTGAAACCCTAACTTAATTATCATAATCATCATAAGTCAACAATGCTAATTGTAAGATTAGTTTGACGAAGCTCTAGCATAGCATATCCACTAGCCTTTTCTTAGAGGCGTATTTCTTCTCTTTTACATCCTTTATAACCTGCCCTAAATGGGCCTACGCAGCGGGGGGCAGAGGGGTCAACTGAGAGAAGCGAAAATAAATTTAGTTCAAAACAAAAGTTATGAACAAATTTTCCTTTTGAAGAAAAATTATATTAATATAAGACATGTAACTAAAATAAAAATCATAATTTTGGTTTCAATAACATTTTCTGTGCAAAAAAATTTACAACTTGAACGAACTCAGCTAGTTTTGCCCCCCCCTCCCCCCTCCCGGTTTTGATTCTGGGTACGCCCATGCTGCCCTATGTAACTCACAATCAGTCGGGGCCGTCCCTCGCCCATCTTCCATTCCACCGATCTTTTTACGATTGTTCCCACCATAATGCCCCATAAAGTGGCCAACAAAGTTGTCCCATCTTCTCCTTGAGGTTTTTAGAAGACTTTTCCCTTCTCCCACTCTGCTCAGCACTTTCTTATTGCTTACTCCAATTATTATTATGGGAAATAGAAAAAGTGAATGAAATACTTATTTACTCATGTTATCATATATATTCTTCTTCGTGAACTTAAAATTCAACGGAATTCAAGTTTCTAGTCGAAATGAATAGGATGCAAGGAAACGTTATCATCGAAGCCAGACAATCACACCCATGATTTGATCTCGGATTTTGCCATTTCAATTTCATATTCTCCCCATTTGCAGCCCCTAAAAAATAGCTCTTTTCGACATATAGGTTGGGATTGGTGCGCCTTATTCCTTTATTTAGAATTGACGGTGGATTTTTTCCACTTTACAACGAGGGACGTCATTACTATAGATAGTTGTCCTCATTGTCCCTCCTCGTATTGCTTCCTGATTCACCGGAATGGCCATTACCTAATGAATCACCAGATCAGTACGTGACCCGGGGATTGGTTTGGCTGATCTCTCTACTCTTTTCTACAATCAATTACACTTTCCATATCTACGTTCCAATGCCTTGAGTACTTGCCCTATATATCTCATATGATGTCTCCCTTAGCTGTTCCATCCATCTACTCGTCCTTAACCGGTTGTTCATTTTTGAGTTTAATAATAACATACAACGTTTAATGTACGAAATAATATCTTTATTTTAATATCAAGTTAATTTGTTAATATAAAATTAAATTTTTGAGGCTTCGTAAACTACAAAACAAAACGAACATAATGGTAACCGTATTAGAAATCTTGATAATTTTTTAAGCGTCTGGGGAAGGGGGCACGTGTCCCCGTGCCCCTCCCTCCCTAAATCCGCCTTTGTTCCCATCAGATCATGTCCCATGATGCAGAGATTTTCCCAACCTCTAAATGTGTTGAGATTATTTTTTCCTAATTCAAATCCTAAACACTCACCAAACCGCAGGAGTGGTCTCGGGTGATTGGGGGCCCTCGGCTGAAGCTCATGATGTGGCCCTCCTTACAGGAGGTTTCGGGGGTCCTCCGCCGGGAAAATTTTAGGAAATTGCACGCCCGGAAATGGATTTTGACGCTATTCTGATTCTTTAAAACTACGATATAAAAGTTAACAAAAAAAAAGTTTTGTAAGAAAAAATGCTATGAAAAGTGACAACCTTACAGCATCTGTTATAATGTATCACGGTTTTATTATTTATTATTTGGTGAATTTGCTCCTTCAAACCGCCCTAAAATCTAAACAGATTGTAAAATAACATTTTCAAATACCCTTTTCAAAAAAGCGTTGGGTTCCCTCTTATCTTCAAACACTTTTATTTCATTTATTTTTCATATAATCTTTTTACGGTGAGTATGCGTACATTTTGCATCAACGAATTAATACGTAGTATTCTGTAATTGGAAAAAAATCTTGGTTCAACTAATGTATTTTTGTATTACGCCTTTCATATACGCTTCACAATAGACACGAGCGTTGTGTGGGACCCCCTAACCTCGGGGCCCTCGCAATTGCCGACCAGCCGACCTGGCCAGATTGCCCCTGACTATACCAATCCATTAAAACTTCATCGTTCGCTTGGAGTACATTTTTTCCGAATGCTAATCTCCTAATTTTCTGTTGATGTTAACAACCATTCCGTACAGCTCTGGGTAAAAACTCTCCAAATGTAACTTAGGATGACTTGCTTTCTTACTTATTCGCTTGCAATCAAATATGTGGATAGATAGCCAGCAAATATATTCACTATTATTACTCAGCACATTCCACAATTTTACAGGCATTATGGAAGGGATTTGGCTTGTCCATTGCGTTTCATATGAGAGAACTGTATATAAAATCTATGAGACTATTAAACTCTGTTTACTTCGCTATCACCTCAATACTATCTGTCTTGACAAAATATTTGAAAAACGATTTATGCTGTGATTCAACCTCATATTCAAGGGGACTGAGTAGAGGAGGGCCATTTCCATTCCAATGATGGCTGATTTCTGTTGCCACTTAGGTGGCATTTTAATCTGTTTTCAAAAATGTCCGCGGCGCGGTAATGAAAGCAATATGATCCACTTTTTCAAATATTTTGCACTATATTGTTTGTAATTGCGAGGAATGTCATTGAAAAGTTATGCATTTGATGTATCCCATTACTGTGTATATAAATATTGGTTAACACCCGTAATTTTACCTTATTTCCCCGTGAATTTCGGATCACTTTGTCCGTCAGCGACGCGTTTGGCGACTTTCGTTAACACATTTAAATGCACGGGGAGTGACCATAGGCGGATCCAGGGGGGGGGGGGCACGGGGGCACGTGCCCCCCCCAGACCCTCAAAAATATGCAAGATTTTTAATACGGTCCCATTATGATTGCGTTCGTTTTGTATTACGAGGTATCGTTGTGCCCCACCCAGAACAAAATCCTGGATACGGCCTTGCTTGTGCCCCTCCCAGAAAAAAATCCTGGATCCGCCCCTGGGTGTGACCACACATTTTGACACCGTCCTAAGGATCCTCTTTTGAAATACTCGTGCCCATTTTTCTCAGCCCATTTTTTTCGACAAACGAATTCTCTGAAAGCTCTCATGCTTAATACAAGGAATGGAGCACTACTGCCATAGAGATGGATGGTGTATTAGTAGAAGAGTAGTTTCACATGCAAAGAAGTAGAGGTAATCAAGGTAAAACCAAGGCTCTTTTACCATTTAACCTCGGAAACCTTAGGTATCTCATTGCGTAATCTTTTCCTGCCCCCAGGTATCACAGCCCGCCTGCATGAATGTCCGTAGGAAGGAATAGCCTCAAATTGGAAATTAGTGCACAGAAGGCCATTGCCTCTGTGCTTCACAGGGATTTAGCACGCTTTCCGACCACAGTGTGTCACTGGGAAGCTTACACCCTCAGTCACCTAGGTCAACCTCAGGGTTGGCAATTCTTATCGCCCATCATATGCGTCCTTTTTTGAAAGCTCTGTCATCCCGGTAATATCCCACAAAAATGTGGTTTTTCTTACCAAGTATTAGTTCCTACTTTTTCCTAAGTTTTATAGCCGTCATCTTTTGTCTGCGTCCAACCATTTAGCGCAGCACTCCAGGGAAGATTCTTCATCGGCGTTTCCTAAAGCCGTACATGACGATCCTCTCACTATCTTTTTCCTATCAATGAACGCTTCCATTGCTAACACAATTTCTTCGTTATACCTTTACTGCTGCCTCCATTCTGCTGTAACGGGTTGCTCTGGTAGTTTAACTGCACCACCTGCGTCTAGATAGTTCCCATCTACATGTCAAGCTTCACTTTCCTTGCTCGCGATGCTTCATAGAACCGCATAACTTTGGTCTTCTTGTAATTTGGAATTGGTCTTTTTTTTACACTCCTGCCAAAAGATTCTCTCATCAGCTCTTTCCTTGTCATAAACGTCTCCTTAGCTGACGCAATTTTCTTCTTTCTAGATGTCCTTACTTCTGCGTCTGTATTTATCTAATTTTATGCCCTAATAGTTTAATTGCTCCATATGCTCTGGTTTTTACTCATCTGCTTAAAGCCCCGTATTCCTTGTTAGTTATTCTCTGCAAAAACGCATTACTGTGGTCTTTTTGTTAAAACTATTCTTATAGAATTACAAGGGGTATTCTTACGAATGGGCAATTGTTGGATTTAAAGGTAACATTAAAGATATGGTGTTATTATGACCAAGGGGATATTCTTGATTAAGACCAAGGTTTTCTCTTCTATATGTCCTTACCTGCGTCCGTTTTACCCTAATAGTTATCACCCGTCACCCATCCTACAATAAACCTTACTCTAAGGGTAACATGACAACAAATTCATTTGTATACTTTTTAATCCGTCTTCATTGGTGGTACTAATTGGTGGAAACAAATAAAGTAGCAGTCAGTTTTATGCCTCACTTTCCTTGCTGTGTTGCATTAAAAAGTGTAATTCGTAGTAGTGAACGAGGAGAAAATTCATGTGGAACTTGTCGAGCTTTATCGAACCGGGCCGCGGTGAATAATGCGACCCGTCAATGGCCGGGGGAAAATGGGATCGTCCAGTGATGGCTGCGGGACTTATGCGGGTCTTAGTGAATGTCCATGTGAGGGAAGTGGGTTATCGCCGTAAGAAAGCAATCCATAGCGAAGAGAGAGAGAGACGCATGTATCCATGCGTTTGGGAATTTCAGCCGTGCGTACGTGTGCGCGAACGTATATAACTAACGTATACATAATGTGGGGATGTGAACTGAAACGTGGGGAATTCTCGAGGGCGGGTTCGGAATCCGGGCAATGGGAATGCCAACCAGATGCCGGTGGGGCGGGCATTGTGGAAATGAGAGATTCGTACGGAACAGGTCTGCTTCCGAGCTGCGCTAACGTCGTTTATATTAATAGTCCCGGTATTCTCGAGATTAAAGGTGGGTTTGCATTGGGATTAAAATCTTTCTAAACGCTCTGATTCGCCCGCCGACCATTTCCTCGCGTCATTTCATTCCGCGGATCAGATTAATATGACGCGTCACACCCGCTCGCCCTGTCGTATCTCGTATTTCTCCGTGACCTAAAAGTCGTTTAAAACTTTTCGTACTATTTGAAAGCTCTCATGGTATATTGAATAGAAGCTTGCCAATATTTTACTCCATCTCAATTTAAAAGATATATTAGGTATGTGAGAAAAGTAATGAGACTGATTTTTTACCAACTAAATTTTTATTTTTTCAAACAATAATGTTATCCGCTTCAAACTAGTTCCCTTGGGCCGAAAACAGACAAATATGCGAAAAAAAATTTCATTAAAAATTTTAGATTAGTCTTTTACTATTTCTTTCAAAATTCACCGCTTCAAGGTTCCAACCTGAAGATTTATTTTTCCGGTGAAGGTTCTTACTAAGCCATTGGTGCGTGAATTTCGCACATTTCGCAGTTCATGATATGATCTGGCGAACTAAAGAGTAGATGGCGATATTTTTTGGAACGGTGTAACATGTAACATAATGGAATTTAAAAGTTTTAATGGCCCACAGATTTTTATTTGGGGACGGATGGACCGTAAAAACGTTTTCATGTCATCATGTTACCTAGCTGATCTGGGATTAAAAACCCGGCACTTTCCGGTCATGGCCCCCTAACAATGCTTGCTCTACCATGTTACCCTCATTCCTGTACGACATAGATAACTGTTCAACATTAGAGAAGTCAAATTTCGTCAAAGAGCATAAGCAGTGACGCTAAATTCGTTGAGGAGCTTCTTAAAAAAATAGTCCTCCCCAAAATGTCTAGCTAAATTCTAAAAATTACTCGAGCTTGCGCCCTCCCCTCAAGGTTATCCTACCGCCTCTGCACTAAAATCTTGAATTTTTGCATTTCCTCGCTAATTAAGTGAATGAATAATATATGCAGTCCTCACCGTTCTAGGATCACTCCCATCATCTACATAAAGTTTCCAGGTGAAGTGGGTTGATTAGGGAAAGTTTGCGCACAACCAAAAATATTCAGCCCTGTAGCCGTTTTGTATTTTAAAAAAGTCCCAGTAGCCAGTTTTTAGGCAAAATATCAAGCATATGGACAAAAGTCGGTTTCTCTTTCAATTATGGTCCAATTACGGATCAAGTATGGAACAACCTACATTTTTCGAGAACACCCTTGGAACAATGAACGACGCGAATGAATGAGTAGTTAAGCTTTAACAAAGGACCATTTTTTTAAATGATGAGCTTAGAATGGGCTTCTATGTATGGCAGAATTTTAATGGAAAATTTTTGGAAATTATATTTTAGAAATCGGAGTAAGTAATGAGATGTTCCCGAGGTATTGGGCTACGAATTCATAAATCGTGGTCTATCAAGGTCATAGAGAATGATTCGGACTCAAAAATAATTATCTGGATATTATTCCATATTCCAGGATGTTCTTTAATGAAAATTTTATGTCCAGTCTGGGGAGTGTTCTGGCTTGCTACCATACTCTGCGGGATTCTCACATTTAGTCTTTTGAATAGTCTGTTTATGTAATAATAAAAATAATAATAAATAACTTTACTTGCTCTGGGAGTAGTCTGTCCTTTAGAGCGGAGAAGCTTACCTATGAATACATATGTTATAGTGTCAAACTCAATATATCCATTCCACGGTATTTTATATTTAAAAGGAAATGATGTAACGATTTAAATCCTTTATTTAATTTTTAATCGAACATCATTCATGTCAATAAATCGAACTTATTATAGATTCATTAAAAAAGCATTTTCATGAAAGAATTCACTCGAGTTTACATCCTGATGAGACAGTTCATTTTATATCCGACGTTTCGCGGTCCATAATATTCTAGATTCCTCAGAGATATCTATGTTATTCCTCTATTAAATATAATATTATCTTGATTAAATAGCTTGTACCCACTTAACTTACCATTCCAAAAATTCCTGTTGGATAAAACCAAGGTATTATTTATCAAGATATTTTCTCTGCCTGTGATGCTCCTACCTTGTGATTTCCTTTTGTTCCCCCAGATGAAAATGATGATGGAAAGGAAATATTTTGGTCACATTATGGAGGTGAAAAGAAATCGAAGGCGGAGCTGCAAGGCATCGGAAATCAAAGGTGTTTCGCGCAATGGAAGAAACGTTTTAACCGATTTATCAGTGTAAATGGAGAGTATGTACTTCGAAGGTTACTAGCGTTTTTAACGCAAAAAATTAAATTTTGAATTTTTTTATCGTTTCCGGTTTCTTTTGGGTCCTCCTTCGTATTTTAACATTTCTGTTACTGAGTCACAAAATACGTATGTGTTACAAAATATTAGCACATTTTAAACACCAGTGGATTTTCTACTACTGTGTATATCCACTTCCCTTTCATTCCATCTATAAACCCTATTACCTTTCTTCCTCCTCCCAAGCTGCCTAACATTCTCCCATTGAACAAGATTTCAAGTATCTCTCGCCGTTTATTACTCGCTCCATTAGACACATCTCCAATATATATCCTCTAGAAGTTTTCGCTCTTCGTCCACCATGTCTAGCACTTCTCCGATCCTTTTCCTCTCCGTTTGATAATACTGAGTTGGGAAACTGAAGTCAATGTGGAGTCATTACGAAATGTTAAAAATCGAGAAGAATTCCATTGCATATATGTTGGTCTTGTGATGGGCAAAGGACGGAGTAGGTACTTTTCACAGATTTATTCCTTATGTTATAATTAGTGATGGGTCGATTCCAAAATTTTATCGATTCCGATCCCGATTCCGATTCTAACATTTCGATTCCGATTCTACCGATACCGATTCCATCGATTCTGATGCCATAGGCTCCAAGAAAAATATCACTTAATTCCAGGCAACAAGAAAACCACTTTTTAAAATATTACTCTGTGAAAGAGTCAGTCAAACAAAAGCATCTTTCATATCATCACTATGTAATTAAAATATAATAGCTAAATTTCAAAACAGAATATAGGTACCTGAAAAGTGATGTTACATGATAGGTATTACTTTAGAGTATTAGCACTCATGTTTAAATTTAAAATAAAAGTATCTCCTTTAATATCTATCTTTTATTGATAATATCTTATCATTATCAATAATGTCTCACAAATTTAGTCTCCTTTTACAGACATTAAATTTTTGCTCAGAAAGCAAAGCATCTTCACTCTGTCAGCTGACAGAGTTAAGATGCTTTGCTTTCTAGGATATCCTAGGATATCCAAGGATAAAGCCTGTTGCATTTTACATCACATACTTTTCCTGCAGAACTAAATGTCTTTCGCTGAACACAGTGGATGGCGGTATGGCAAGAAACCTCTTCGCTAATACTTTCAGCCTTGGGTAGGAGATATAAGTCTTTCGGTATTTCCCAGGGAAGGAATTTGGTGGTGCATTCATCTATGATAAATAAGCTTCCACTTCAGCTTCAACAGTGTTTGCTATGGTGACTTTGGGTACTTTCCAAATGCATCACTGTATCTTGCAAGATACTATATACCTGTCACAGGCTCCCTAGTCTGCATTTGCTCCTTTGGAATATAAAAGGGATTTCCAAGTAGCACTTTTTGATCTCGAGTCGAGTTGAAAATTACTCGCAAGTATCAAGTCGAGTATGATAATTTCTGAACCAGGCAATACAGCAATGCATACTACAATTCCGCGCGACTCACCTCAGCGAAGGTGGAAAGGGAAAAAGGGTATCAGTTGTTGCCTTTCGTGGAAACTGTTCATTTTTCTCTCTCTTAAGCATGGTGACTTAATTTCTTCACTTTACTTCAATACCCGAGCCATATTTCTTATGCGTGGGATGGTTCCGAAAAATATCCAATCCTTAGTATTTTCTTTCGAGTAATGCGCTAAATGGCCAAGTCGATCTATACATAATCCTTTTTAACATCCTCATTTTAGTGTTTTAAGTCAATTAAGACGATTATCCATGCTTTACATGACGATTTTCAAGACTAATGTTTTAAAAAACTTGAAAAATCGGCCTCAGTTACCGAGCCTCAGAGGTCCGCGGCGTGTAGGTCAGCCTTGACGCGCGATTGAAAAATCGCTCTTATTTCCTTCGTCGCAAACTTTCTTTTCAAGATTTCTACTTAGTAATCTTTAAAAATCTCTACTTTATATTGTGGTTCAAATTTTCCGAGTTATATTTTTCGTAAACGAAAGATAATGTCTACTTTATGTCAAATTTCACGTGAAAAACGGGTCGGCCATTTTGCGTTGTAAAACCAGAGAGATGAGAGCCAAAATCTTCAAAAGTCATTGAAAATACAAGAAAAGCACCATGTCAAAGGAATATTGCGTTTTTTTTATCCCATTAAACTCATCCAACGCAAAACCACCTGGATAAATTCAAAGATTTTTTGAGGAAAAACGATATGTCGCGTGGCATTGAAAAATTGGTCATGTTTGGGCCACTGTATCTCACTAAAGGGTCGTATTTATGTCAAACGGCATATAAATCTATATCTGGTAATAATTTATGAGTATTTACGCTAAGTTTCAAGTCTCTATCCCCAAAAAGGTCATTTTGGACTTTATTCCAGCTTTTTCCGATTTCGTACCAGTGCGCGCCAGGTAGGAAGACGATCGGCCGCCGCGGCTGCCGTAAAGGTATTCGGCGCCCATGTCGACAACTAGTGTATTCGGCAAGCTGAAACTATCAGGCCAAGGCATTAGGATGACTTATCGGCTTTAAAAACTGCATTATAACACGAGTTTCATGATAGCACTTCCTGACGGCAGATCGCTAGGCCTACTATACTCGAAAGCTCATAACCTTAACTACTCGACTCGACATTCGTAATGCTTCTCGAAACGCTCGAGTCGAGTACCAACTACTCGACTCGACTTGAATTTTCGAGTACTCGCACATCCCAGGAAGATATGTGTTTTATTATCACGATTACGAGGCGCGAAAATTCAAATGAATTTTGGAAACGTGGTCGTATATTTTGTGGTTTGAAGTACTACTGGAATCGGAATCGATTTTTCACCTTGGCAAGTACTCGTTTTCGATTCCGGTTCTTGGCCGAGAATCGAGGAATCGAAGAATCGAGGAATCGAACCGACCCATCACTAGTTATAATGATTTCGTTCCTTTTCCTCTCCGTCTACTTCACCTTCTCCGTAACCCCACCCCCCGCATCTAATTCTCGCACACTTACTCGGTAGTAATTTCTCGCCTTCTTTCCATACAGTCCACGTTTCCGCACTGTAAAGCCCTACCCTCCAAATCGCACTCTTCACTAGCTTTTCTTAACACTATTACATGACGATCCACATTTCATACTACCTTAGTCACAAACGTAAGTTGACCCTTTATAATCCAATGTTGCTTCTAAGTAGTTCCAAAAATGTATACATTTTTCAGTCCTATTCAGGAAAGATTAAAACTACGTGTTATATGTGCTGTAAAGTTTAATGGAGAAATATGTAGCTGCTACAATAATTATGATTGAGTAAAAATATTTGACATTTTTAAAATCAGATGTCTAAAATTTAATTTCGTCCAGAATCAGACTTGGGTTATAAAGGGTTAATATACGAGTATGAGCTATATTCCATCTATAAAATTATCCATATTCCATCAATATTCCATGTATTATTTATAGAATTTTCCCCTTTTTTTTCACTATTTGTAGCTCTTTCTCGTTTCTTTACCTCTCCGTTCAGTAATACTGAGGTGAGAAAGCGAATTCATTGCGGAGTCATTACGAAATTCAAAGAGTCGAAAAGAAGCCCATAACATATATGTTGGTTTTGTAATGGACAGGGAACGGAGTGTGTGTTTTTCAGAAAGATGTTTGCCTTTCAAAATTTTCCGAATACAAGGCGCTTGACAAGGAGCCGGAAAACTCATAAAATTACGAAATTCATAATTCAGAGCCATTTCACGAGAAGCAGATTGCTAAGGAATGAATGCAATGCTAATTAACTCAACGTATAAAAAAAGAAAATTGCTCCGTGAAATTAGCCTGTCGTATGGTTTCTATATTGTGAAAGCTCCAGGTGTGACAGTGATAAGATAAGGCCAAATAATCCACGTCGCTTGTACAGGTAGTTAAATTTTGTGAGCGGAACGTAGCTCTTGCTTAACCTCTCAAAATTTTCACTTTTAGTGTATACACCCCTCATTTCATTCCTTCAGTGTATTCCTCGTGGTACCGGAAGTATTGAATATTGAATGTAATTAGCACTACGGCCCTGACAGGTAAATATTAAATAAAATGCTCCAAAAGCCGTAACGAGTTACAATTATCCGTTTTACACTTACCCGGGTTCAGCCTTGTGTTGTCGTGGTCGTTGATCACTTCAGCCTTGTGTTGTCGTAAAGATTTCTTTTCCGCGTTGAAAAGGGCCTCTTGGAGGCCGAAATAGCGCTATACGCATCTTACTTTCCTATTACACATCTTGACCCGCTCCTCTTGAGCTTTTTCTGCCGGTAGTTTTAGCCTATGTGTTTTGGTGTCTACGTGTGATCGTGTGTGAGTGAGTGAGTGCCAAGGCTGGCCGGTTGAGAGGCTGTGTATGGTACCTGTAGTCCTTTCCATTTCGCAAACCATCGCAGCAAATTCCGGGTCAGTGTAAAACGGATAAGTGTAACGTATTACGGCTTTTGGAACATTTTATTTAATATTTACCGGAAGTATTTTCTGGTATTTATCTAAGAATTGGCTTACTGAACTTATCAACTATTTTGGTGGACCGGAACGGAACATGCACGAATGCATGAACCAAAATTTAAACAGGTTCTATTTTCTATTCATGAGTTTGAACAAGTTTGGTGGTTACACGGCGCATTTTCGTGTTCATTCAAGCTTTCATACATTTAGACAGTAACTCGTACGTGTTAATATGTCATATCACCAGCCCATTATTTGACTACACGTACACAAGGTGAATGTAAATCCACGTAGAATTTTTTCCCTTTAGCTCTTTGTCTCCAATATACATTCAGCTGGCCCAGACTCGCTATACATCAGGAACAGACGAGGTCCTCTGCCTATTATTTTCCTGTATTCTTCATTTCAAGGTTGTGAATGGTTTCTTTATTTTTCCTGTCCGCTACTGAATATGAATGATGTGGGGGTATCGGCTGGCTTTTGTAGATGCGGAAAATAATAGGTAAGTTTAATAGATAATAAAAGCTTTGCAACCAACATGAACAACACGAAAGGTGAATTATGTTTTGTCATCTGTCAGAGACGCACAAAATACGTTTGTGTTTTTAGATACAAACACATTTTGAATACACTCGAATATGAATGTGCTGAAATGTAATACGCGATTCCACGGATTGATGACTTTATATTAATTGAATTATTTTTTATTTGCTCTTATAACCTATTTGAAGGAGTATTTATAGATGGAAAAGTTTCACCGGTATTTCGTAAAAATAGTAACAAAAAGCAGCTCCCCTTTTCCCATTTTTATTGTCCTGAACAGGTGACCAGTAAATTGGATTCCTCTTTGTCACTAACGTGAAAAGAAGAACAACATGCTTTGTACCTTCTTAACGTGGCGATTTATGCCTAATTTCTCTTACACAGATTTAGATATTTCGTTAGGGTGAAATATAAAATTCAAGGATTGTATTATCTACATTTTCTGTGCACTTATTTTGCTTCTTAACCGAGGTGATGCCGTTTGGCGATGAATCTGACGGCAAAAAAGTTTTGGTAAATATATGGAAAGAGTATTTTTTCAATCGTGCAGTCGCAAGACTACCTTCATAAAAAGTTGTAATGTAATCGGTGAAATTCGTTTCAAATTAGGAGAATCTTCTCGGACTTATGAATCTTATGCGTGAGTTATGCATGAGTCCTCGATTAAGAATAGACTTTCGACTGTCGTAGAAAAGCAGGTATGTATTCAACTAAGTGACTTGTCCATTGGATATTTACATGCATCATAACGCCCCTAATTGACTGCACCGGAAAAATTACAAAATTATGACGAAAAAATCTCGACTTTTGCTCAACGACAAAGGTCCTTCGCCACACTGTGCATCTAACAAAAAATAGGTGTCTTAATGGTGATGGATGCTTGCCCATTTGATCGCAAATTGTCGCATCATTTTATACCCATTCCACTGGACGCCTTTAGGTTTTTTATGTTCTTTCGAAAATTTTCCCAGTCATTTCATGAGCATCTTTAGAAAAAAAAGCTGCAGTAAAAATAAGAATCTTTTCGTTCTCCGAGGACCGCCCAAGGGGAGATGAGAGGGGGCGTGGCCCAAATCAGTGTTGTACCTTTTTGCCCCGCGGGAGGGCATTACGTTGTCCACTCACTCGAATCGGTGTCCCGCCAAAACTGTAACCGCCGCGAAGGCGTGCTCACGTCTCCGTCTTATATTCCCTCCTTCCATCAGGAAGTTACTCACACCATTTTGGCACATATAGCACATGTATGTAGGGCAGAGCTTCTATTTGACCCGTGATTTATGAGAATATTATGCAGGTGTACCTGGTGCACAAGATATAGTATTCTACCGATTAAGGTAGGTTTCATAGAGTACCTAAGAAGAACTCTGGCACTTATGCATAAAAATTAATGTTTATATTATTCACTATTATTAAAATTATTATTTAATAATTATTATAAAAATTAATTATTAATGTTAATAAAAATTAAATTGAGTCGAAGCACGGATTAGATAAGACTCAAATTGATGAGGCGCAAGGTTTAACAGAGTAAAATGGATGCCTATTTATTACAGAGAAAAGTTTCGCATATCAGGGAAAATCCCCTTCCACTAGGTAGAGTTCTATCATTTTCCTCATGTGATGCCTAGTTATGCTTGAACACCATGAGAATTAAAGTTGAATATGAAAAAATAAGACTTGATAATTATTAAAGTGTCCACCCGATCAAGGTAGATTTCTATAGAGTACTTAAGAAGTTTTCTGGCCGCCTTCCCTTCTTTCACAGACTTCCCTCTTCAATTCACAACAATACCTACTATCCTTTCATTGTATCTAAGAATACTATTACTTTCTCCCATTTACCCAACTTCTTAAGTTCTCGAAATTTCATTCAATGAAAAATTCATGATACTCCTTACACTCAGTTTAATGGAGCTCGACTACTGATGAAATGTTTATTATTATAATCATTATTATTGTTTTAAAAGTATTCTATCGGTTAAGGTAGGTTTTCATGGAGTACTTAAGAAGTATTCTGACAGCCTCCCCTTCCTTCATGTACTTCCCTCTTCAATTCAAAATAAGACCTACTCATTTTCATTCTATCTAATAATCCTATTTTCTTCCTTCCTCTCCTTCGTTTACCCAACATTCTACCCTTTAACACTGTTTTCAACATCCCCTCCCCGCTAAGTACTCCCTCCATCCATACATTTTGTCTACTCCTTCCTCTTCTAGAAGCTGCCTCTCCTCACCCACCCTGTCCAGCACTTCTTCGTTCCTCCTCTTCTCTGTCCACTTCACCTTCTCCATTCTTATCTATACCCACTTCTCGAACGCCTCCAGATTTCTCGCGTCCTCCTCCCTAAGTGTCCATGTTTCGAGTATCTTATACTGAATGGAAATATTCTGATAGGTTTTCATTAGGAGCAGTTGGTTCCGAGTAGCTGGTAACTCGATCAGAATTCGAAGAGTTTGAACTTTTTCATTCCGGTGAGAAAAGTAGCCCTTGTCGTGAGCCGTTATGATACAAAATTATAAACGAATTCCGATAGCGTTGCAACACTCAGAATCAACAGCTTGTGGTGGAAACCGATCGGAATAATTCCAGAGCTAAACAAGCTTTATGTGAAAGCCTTTGTTACAAATGTCTATACCCAAAAACTGTGACAGAAAACGATAATCGCTCTTATCCCTGTCTCCCCTGTAAAAGTTTTTCAGCCCTGTTGCAGAAGTCGATCGGCGCAGTGGCGTAGCGAGGGGTGAGGTCCGGGGGTTTCGGAAATATAAAAACACAATTACTTTCCTTCGTAAAAGAAAAAAATTGAATAATCATGAATTTACAAAAGAATTATTTAACAAATGATTTTTTTCGATTGTGAAAAGTGGAATTAGTTAAAATAATCAAATCAGTTAAAAATCCTCTACTTAGTACCCTGTTTATAAAAAATTCCCCCCCTCTCCTGGTTTTGGACCCCCCTCCCCGAACCGCATTCCTGGCTACGCCACTGGATTGGCAGTTTCGGTCTGATATCAGTTCTGATAGTCAGTGGTTTCACGAATATCACAAATTGTCTACAATCGTCGATTTTAGTCCATATTCAGTTTTTGGCGATTAAACTCCAGTCTCCGAAGTGACTTGGGAAAATTTAGAGAGAGAAAAAATTATTACTTGGTTAGTTCAATAACAAGTAGTCAAACTCGATAGTTATCAATGATCTTAGCTACCTTTGTTCAGTAAAACTCTCCACCGCGATCGTATTTGGCAAAAATTGATCGTCATTGGCAATCCGCACCCTCGATGGATAACCAAAAAGATTAGATTAATAAAGCTAAAGCCTAAGATTTGGAAAAATCAGATTTTATCGCATTCGATGAAAGAGGGTACGTAACCTATTAGAACTTACGGCCTGGCTATACGATAAATTAACACGTGCGAGTTTAAGTGTGAATTCATGGTCGATCATGCTGAACCGGCACGGAAAATGTACGAATGCAAGAATCTTGTTGTATACACATAGTTTTACGCATTAAATTTAGCGTGTACATGTATCGAACAATCAGGCACTATGGGAGAACTTTTAGTCTAGACTTAGGTCTTCTGTATACTTTTGATGGGTCCATTCGCTCGTATGAAGTCTACCTAGTTTGACCAAAGTTTTTTCACTATAAATAATACCTTTTCCAACTCCACCATCTAATTTTCATTAAGCTCCCCGATCGACTCCTAAATATGGGATTGACGGGTTGTAATTCTGCAGTGGGATCTCGGGACACGGCTTTACCGCAAGCCGAGCAGCAGCAGGCGTGTCTTATGGTTCTGTTCGTGGGAAGGGGGACAATGGGTCATCGACGTGGAACGCCTGGAAAAGAAGATGAGCGGTGGGGAAACGCCAGAGTAGAGGAAGTCGCCATTTTGCGGGGCGACGCTCAATTGTTCTTCAAGATTCCCGCCCAATCCACGCCCCTCCACACGTAGCACGGTTTCGGCTTAGTCTCTCGACTAGTAAACAAGTCCTCCACTCAACCACGAAAGAAACAAAGATCCTCCTCTCCTCCCCTCCCCCGCGTGTGGTGTATGAGCTGACTTCTCTTCCTCGTGACGAAAACGCCGACAAGATACCCATCTTACGCGTAGGCGTTCCGAATTGCGAAACGCTCGTCGTAGTTTCTAACCAAAACTCTTGACACGGCCGCTGACCACGGGGTTCTGAATGGAAATTACTGGCCGCAGAAATAACAGTTGTGTTGAAAATCGGGAGGGGCTTGCAAATATCACGTCAGGGGAAAGTTTTGTATGCCATGCACCGGTGTTTAAGATAGGAGCGAATGTAATTCACTTAAATTTCGTGTTGGGTTTTTTCGATAAATTATGTGAGGAGGTCGTTGTTATGAATTTTTGTGTGCGCTCACTGAGGCATTGGTAAACAACTCTTTTCTCTGAAAAAATGTTCTGAGATTGCGTGTTCTCAAAATCACCAAGCGTGGCTGTGAATTTCAGGAAAGCTATAGGTGAGATTTATCAAGCTAGTTTCACGTCGAAAATTTGCATTATTAACACCCTTGGCAGGTACATGTGCAGCAAATTAAGATGATTCATCACCTCATCTCCAACATTCCTTTCTAATTTCTTTTTCCGTTATGTAATTT
This sequence comes from Ischnura elegans, assembly GCF_921293095.1. Lineage (NCBI taxonomy): Eukaryota > Metazoa > Arthropoda > Insecta > Odonata > Coenagrionidae > Ischnura > Ischnura elegans. Next base: position 57,965,954 of record NC_060251.1, read on the forward strand.
TCATTTGGAAGAGCTAAGAAGAGTGGGATAAAAGAAAAACCTTCTAATCCCTAAGGAGATGACGGGACAGCTTAGTTGGCCACGTTATGATGCATAATTCCCTGATGAAAATTGTGGAAGGGCAGTAGGAAGGGAAGAAGGACAAGGGACAGCCCCGAATGAGTTACATAATACAGGTTATAAAGGATATAAAATAAAATAAATACGTTACGATGAAAAATTTTAGCGGATAGGAGTGCGGAATGGAGAGCTGCGTCAAGCCAATCTTATTAATAGTGACTATGATGATGATCACTCATTTAAAACTTTGGTTATCACCTTAGCAGTTTAACGCCAGGCTTTTGCATACTTTTGATAAATTTTTTTTCAAGGGGGAGAGCCAAATAACAGAAATAGTTTATAACAGGATTTTGCTCACTTATAATAGTGTAAATTAAATTATGAAGAAATTGTGGAAATATTAAGACTCTCGACCTCACTTAATGCATGTATTTTAAATTATTTGAAAATTTTTAAATCTTACGAGATGTTTTCAACGGTTTTAAATCTGACATGTATCCTAATGCCAACTTTGTCCCCACTGCTGTCCTGGATGAAACCTAACTCCTTCCCTCCGTTAACCCTTCCCATCATCCCACGCCCCTCGCTTCTATCCTAAATACTTCTGTATCTGTTGGATTGAGCCTTCCCCCATTCCTATTGGATTAATATAAAAGCCTGGCATGAAGTATTCTTGTTCGTTGACTCCCACTCCTTGAAAATGACATTGTTTTCAAAATTGATCAGGGTAATGAAAAGTAAGTAGGTGGAACGTACAAAGTAGTTTCTCTTATTATGCCTAACGTACGAATATTCCAAGAAGTATCACCGGCATCCATTAATTTAATTCATCCATTATGCCTTGTCTACACTACAGACTTAACTTAAGTGACTTCACTTAAATATAATCTTAAATGTGGTGCGGTAGCTACACTTGAGCTTTAAGTCGACTTCAGCACCGTGATTGTCTGTATCGGGAAACAGTTATGTTGACAGATGAAGGTCTAGGAGAGCAATTAGTGAATCTTTGATCCAAAGCGACTGTTATTTGAAATAAACTTCCAAACTCCGTGAATTAACTATTTTGGATTTAGAAGGTTAAAAGGAAAGACCGATTTCAGTTCCCGAGGGAACGCTATATGGCGAGAGGTGATGAAGCCAGAGGAATTTAGAATTACTAAGCGTGACTTCGTGGAATGACATTCATAACGTAAACGAAAACACTTATTGCTAGTCAAATTCCACTGCTTTATTAAAACCATTGATGTTAAATTTCAACCTTTAATTCCTCCCACGTCCAATGAAATCGCCATAACTTATCCACTTCGGTATCCCTAGGACTAAAATTGAAGCCCTATGCAATGGTTTCAATAACAGTGTGTGGGATGTTACTGAGTGCATTCGTTTACGTTATTTTCGATTATGACACAATGGTAAATTAACTGTTTCACCGGATCCTCTGCCGTCGTCTCATTGTCAGTCTTGAAATGCCTTAAAACGTTTCTAAGTTTTATAAATCGAGTTTCACCGTGAGCAACAGGCATAGCAATTAGTTTTCACGGAAATAAAACCGACAATAAGATGAGAAACTCCACAAAATAAATTCGTCGATTTAATAACCCCAACACTAGAAATTAACTAACGAAATAGAACGCTCAATAACCACATCATAGAATACAGCACAACTTAGAACATAATCAACGGGATGATTCAGGAGTGAGATGGGTATTATCATAGATCTTTTATACCTACATGAAAGATCTATGGGTATTATGTGCCATTTACAACACTTGAAGAGCTTCAACCGTGCGGAAACAGTTGCCTACGCAATTTAAGTTGGGTTCTAAGATGACTTAAGTGGAGGTGTACTTAAATGAAGCTGGTGACACCTACACTACCACCTTAAATAGAGAGCCAACTTAAGTAATCACTTAAGTTACTAGTGTAGACCCGGCATTAGGGATTCATATCAAATAGGGGTTTTTCACTCCGATAGTGGCTTGGCAAGCACGACTCTCGCCACACGTGCCACAGATTGGACTTGTGACGTCAACATCTTGTTCGGTAAAATCATAGAGTAAGTATATACTTACTCTATGGTAAAACCCATCCCGAAGTTCGCTCTAAGAAAATGGCTTGGTGGTGTGACTGGATAACATATCCGACCGGCAATCGGGAGATCCGGTTTCGAATCCCGGCTAATTCAAATATTTTTTCATGGCGAACTTCATCCTTTGGTGTATTTAACTTTGTACCCGTGCGCGTGACTGCGTACAGAGTCACTTGTATCTGCAGTGCTTTGGATATATTTCACATTTAAACCCTACGACCAGCCTTATGACAAGTTACATTTCTTCGATTGAAATTAAATGTAGTTGCACTCACTATTCCATACTTAGACTTGTGTACCACATGATAGTTCACTGAGCCAAAACGCGTCGCGGCGTCCGCATTAAAATAATGGTGGAAAAGTTCAACTATCTTCTATTTCAATGCGCCGAACTTCCACTATATCATGCCTGAATCGGTTGAATGAACATACCTTCATTTATCTGTAAATTTAACATGCCCCTGCTAAAGCATAATTCAATTTGGACCTTAATGGACAGGCCTAATGACTAAAAGTGGTCTCAACAAAAAACTTGTCTCGCAATGATAGCTTGTTCACATTTATAGCGGCCCGGAGGGGAACTTGATTTTCTTCAACGATATTCCTGAGGCTACTACCTTATTTATTTTTTGCCAACGGATCCAGCATTTACATAGCAGAATACTAATATTGAGAAATATAACAAGATGGCAAAATATATATCCAGTAACTATAGGTAGAACACAAAAAAATAAAAAGCTGAACCATGGGCATACCCAGGTATGGGGCTAGGAGGGGGCAGTCCCCCCCCTCCTCCTTGAAGCAAAAATCCCAATATTCTGGACCAAATTGAAAAAAAGTATTGAACAAATTTTCTTTAAACCCACGAAAAAATTTTATTAGTATAAGACATGTAACTATAATATAAAAAATGTTTCAAGGCAATAATTTTAAGAACTAATAATATAATGCTATTAAAATTTTCGTAATATATTGGTTTCAATCTCCTTTTCCGTGATAAAATTCTGCAACTTTAACGATCATGGCTTGTCCCCAACCTTTAGTTTTGATCCTGGGAACGCCTTTGAGCTGGACTCAACAAGCAATAAATAGTTAACATAAGTAACAATGTATGAAATCGCTTTAGGCGTGACGTGGTGGACATACGATATATCCATGATGAAATTAAAACAAAAAGTGCTAATTTCCACACCTTAATGAATAGCTTCATTAACTACCGTGGTTTAGACACACTTATTTTTATTCTCTTCAACACTCTCATTATTTCAGGTCTAGGAAATGACATTGGGTGCCGGTAGTGTAGCTATACATTTAAATGTGGAGATTAAATCTGTTTTTTATATTTTATTGTGGATAAGTAACAATTATATATTATTATAATAATTATTATTACTAAGGTACTCTACCGATTAAGGTTTCCATGGAGTACTTAAGAAGAATTCTGGGAGCCTCCCTTTCCATCACTTCCCTCCTAAATTCACAATAAGGCCTACTCCCTTTCATTCTATCTAAAAATCCTACTCTTATCCTCCCTCTCCCTCGTTCACCTAACGTTCAACCCTCTAACACTGTTTTCAACATTGTTCGTAAGTACAATCTATTACAAGCAGTTACACGCTAAGTACTCGCTCCATCCATACCTTCTCTCCCCTCCATACTTCATCTAAAACCTGCCTCTCCTCATCCACCATGTCCAGCACTTCGTCGTTCATAATTATATATAACAGCATAAAAATAAATAAGTGGTTTAAATACACACGTACTCGAAAGGTTATTGAGAAGCCACTGTTTTAAGCATAGATGACAGGTTGGTATTTTATCGTAAATATTGTCCAGGAACGTGTTCCTTTGGTGTTAATATTTGAGCGCTATTCTATGGAACCACTACAGCAACCTCCCATCCCCCTTTATAAGTGATTCAGATGAAAAAAGTCCGTGCGATCCACTTTATTTGGACCATCTCCGGAATCCCGTGGAATTGATTCCTCTCAGTTTGTTTTCCCAAAGCCTCGCTATAATTCAATCTTATCTGTCAGGATTCAATTTCTTGCTTATTAAAAGGAGGAGAGACTGTGTTTTTAATCGAGTTTCGATAATTATTTCTCGTCGATTTCTCCTTTACACGGTCCGTTGCGCACGGAGGGAAAGTTCACCGTCGTCTGGTATGGTTATGGTGTAATGGCCACGCTGAAGCATCGCTCGGAGAGGGGACGGGCGTGTGCATCCATAATAAGAGCTTTTTTGCCGTTCAAGTGCTTTGAAGGGAACCTGCTTTTCATCCGCGGCGAACTCTAGCGATCTTTTTCACACTTAAAATACGTGGGCATCATTTTAGTTGGTTTATTGTATTAATATAAGCATGCGTTGGTTAATGCCTTGGAATGTAGATCTTAAAACAATTAAAAAGGTATGGTCCTTTTTCACACAATTTATTTAAGACGACCGGTTGCTTTTTATTTTGTTGTTTATTCGGTTTATTTTTTGTTGTTTATGTTGTTTTTTCTATATGTTGTTTGTTTTGAACTCTAGGTTTTACACTTCAAGTATGTGGGCATCGTTTTCAATAGGCTTATATTTTTAATAGAAGCATTAGTTAATTAGTGCCTTGGAGTGTAGATATACAAGAATTAAATGAAAAATTTTTTACCAACGTTTCAGTACATTTTTATACCTTAATTAGGATTGTTTTTGGAATGAATATGATTTGTTTTGCAATTATTAAAGACCTAAACTCCAAGGCACTAATCAACGTTAAAAATTGAGGTCAAGGTAAAGAAAAAATAAACTCAATATAAGCATAGTTCAAATCGCATATTATTATACTGACTTTTTGTCCTTTATCTGCTGATGGAAATATTAACCTATCCTAAAGGTAAATTAGGATGTTAAGGAAGCGAATTCACGCTATCCTACACTGTCCGATCGTACCCGGCCCAGGAATCTCCTCACAATCTGTCTGTCTTAAAACAGCTTTTAGCTCTAAGTTAATTAGGTGTTTTTGAATTTCCAGGCTTTTAATTTCTTTTTTGAACCTTTTTGTCAATAACCGTTAGCTTTTTTTATAGGTGAGGGTAGAGCTAGCCCCAGGCTCAGTCACAGGCGTGTGAAATTCACAGAGTGGGAGGCTAGTTCCTTTCCCTGAGCTAGCTCACTCTTGGAGGATTTCTATTCGCGGGTGTCCGAAGGCTTTACACGGAATTCGAAGCCGAGATCCTAAGGCCCCTTGTACACACACCGATTTTGAATGGCCGGTAAAATATCGGCCGTCCACATTCCAATAGTTAACAATGGAAGGGCACGGGAGCTTTCACACCTACCGACCACGCCACAGCACCGCTAAAATGCCGGTTAGCTGCTGGCCATTGCCACTTTGAATCACCGACGCCGGCTCAAAAACATAGCAACTTATCGTTTGACCGGTAAAAATCCGGCGTGAGTGCAAGCAGCGCTTCACTGGTAAAATCGAAAATCGAAAAAAGTCCAAAATCGGTGTGTGTACAAGGGGCCTTAGGTCATCAGCATGGTGGTCATCGCGATAGGCTACCAAATTCTCTTACTTATGAACAAATTGCGTTAGATTTTTTTCCGTTATTCTAAAATATTATTAATAGATTGATATTCGGAGGGGCCAACCTGCAGCTGAGATTATTTGCGTCTTGAGAGAAGGGTACAGAGAAATCCGGCGTCGGCATTAGCCACCCCTTAACGAAAGTCTTCAAAGGGATCATATTTTAACATCACATCCGACAGGTGGATTAATCTATTTGAAGTTCCTTCTTCTAAGCACTCCAACAGGGATAGATCAATCTCTGTAAAATCTCTGTGATCGCTGTGAATTGAACCCGTACCCTCTGGGGGGAAGCCAACGCTCTGGCCACCAAACCAACCAATGGCTGTCTCGTATATCTAATCATTGTTTAGGTTCGAAGATGTTCGCGGCGCTGATCAGATGATCTCTGCATCTTCTTCGGGTTCCCGCTGCGTCCGTTGGCTTTAGTTGCGAACATTTTCGCTAACATTGTAGTCAGTGTCTTCGCGTCGAAGGTGTTGAAACAGAATCTCATTATTTGGCACGCCGCAGCTGCCTTTCAGCTTTCAGGTAAACCAAGCTCACCACAACCAGCCAGTTTTCATTTCAATGTTAATGTAGCGCATTTTTTTGTGTTTCGCATCTCATTTGTTATAGAAGAAATTGTTTACTAAATTGAGAACATTGATGACTTTACATTGATAACATAATGAATAATATTTTTTTTTCAAATTTCTGTCCTCTCATTGGTCGATGGTTGGAGAACCCTTTTCCATACATTTTAAAGGTGGTAGAAGTGATCGATGTTGAAGTTTGCCGGCGTTTTCACTATCTCAATAGCTTCTCTGATCATGCGAGGAAAGTATTTGGTCTCCTTTGCAATTATTTTTGCGTCTTCACAAAGTATGTCATTCCCGACGCATCGAAAAACAAATCATAATCAAAGATCAGAAGAAGATGCATCGACATATTCATTCTGATCATTGAATTAATTAATTTCAGCCACATTTTTCTTCCCAAAATAAGATTTTTGATTAATTGGGAGCGAGGAATAATTACGTAAATCAATATTTCACACATTGTGTATACTTTTTTCTTCAAATCAACTTTAAAATTATTCTACAAAGTCGAGTTTCGACTAATATTTTCATCACTTTCCAATATGATCTAAGTTTCAGTTTATGACTTTTGCTTCTCTGTAGTCAGTTGATACAATAAATACATGGTTGACATTGAATATCTATTGATTATTATCGATTTTAATTTACCAAACAACAAGACAGAACTTATCTCAAAAATGAAAAATATTTTGTACTAGGCTGGTGGGGACCTGAAGAAAATGCAGACATCATCGCATCATGGTAATCGCTCCCAGGTATGAGTACGTGTTCTCCTCACAACTTAATCGGATCATTCGCCTCGGGGCATCTCAACAATCCCACGATCGAAGCCCCGATGAATGAAAAGTGGGTGTGCAAAGTGGCGCACCTATCACGCTGAGCTCAGAGCAAGTTGGCTTGTAAATTATACCTCCTGCGTGCGTCTTGCTTCATCCATCGCCTGGAAACTGTATTCGGAAAAATAAGATGATTGGAGATTGTTTCAGGGCGTTGAATCGTGAAGACAGGGTATGGGAAGTGTTTTTTTGTGAAGATAAAATGAGTTTTGGCTATAGTTTACCAGCATTTCAAGCTGAAAAATTGGTATAATTGATCGATCAATTTTTAAAAATGAGGCTAACCATGATGATTAACGTTCATTTCGTTGAAGCACGCTTTCGGTGTTGCTAGCATGGATTCAATCGTTTAATCGTGAACACAGGGTATCGGAAGTGTTTTTTCGAGAAAATAACATGAGTGTTTATCTATCTATAGTTATATATCTATATATCTATCTATGGTTATATATATCTGCATCTATCTATAGTTTACCAGCATTTCAAGTGAAAAATTGGTATAAACGATCGATCAATTTTTAAAATGAGGCTAACCATGATGATCAGCTTTCATTTCGTTGAAGCACGCTTTCGGTATGGTGTTGCTAACATGAAATGAAAAATATAAACCCTAGTTTATTGAATGACTTAAAATCTTAAACGGAACGCCATTAATAAGGTCCAAAGATTCTGTAGGTTAGCGTTAGTTGCAAGGTGAAAATGACATGTGTCATTCAACTGCAATTCAACAAACTTTTGACCCTATCAGCTTCAGATTTTGGTCAAAACTCCTGAGTGAATGTATACTCTCCTAAATTTAAATTCCCGTACACCGTTTCGCGGAAAATATTTTTTTCGCAATTAGTAAGCATATTAATTTTTTCGTATTTGGTCACAAAAATTGCTTACATCATAAGTTCCTCATCTCCCTCGATCCAAATGTCGTGGAGCAATTAGTACATGAAACCAAGGTTTTGCTAAACATTAATTCGAAATTAATGCCATTTTTTGCAATTTCTAACTTTAAAAATATGTCAACGCTTTGTGTTTAAAATGTTTCAATGAACTTTTCCTAAATACTCCATCTCAGAATCGGTCAAAATTTTTATTTGTTTATCTAGACGATTTTATTATAACATTTCAAATATAATTGCAATGAAAACTCGTATATTCGTTTCAAAAAATTATATAAACATTTAACTCTGGAGCCCGTATGACCCATGTATATTGATTGACTGAGCCTTGGGTAAGAGCAAATACAATTGTAAATAAGGATTTTGGTTTCTTTACGATGTGAAAGTTTTCCGCAGGTTTAAGCCTGTAAAACTTCTATCAACCTTTATTGTATTCAAAAATGGCGTTTCAGGAGGAATCTGCAATTTTTTTTAAGTATACCGTGACATGGTGATGACTTTTACGGGAGTCACCCGCAATGCACAAATTTTGCGAAAAATCCACAGAGAAAAAAATCATCTGTAATACTGTATTCTGTAAATGGAATCTATAATTCTTCAGTAGGTAATAGGGGAGACAATTTTAAGATTTTTGAATTATATTTAATTATAATTATCTGTGATAATTAATCTCAAAATGGGTGAGATTGGGCAATCGTAAAATCAATACTCGCTCAAAGCTCTCGTTTTTTCCGACAATTGTAATCGCATATTTTTGTCCAACATTAATTAGTTATGTTAGAGCGTAGGTTTCCGCGGCGATGGTCTGATCTCTGCATTTCTCCAGGGTTTTCTTCCGCGTCAGGTTGTTGGTTGATTGACAACAGTTTCGCTGGCTGTCCTGCCAGCGTCTTCAGGTCGAAGGTGTCGGCTGTTGGTTTCTGCCTCGCTTATATACTGTAGGTTTCCTCCCTCCCCCCTCCCATCCAGCCTACAGTATATAAGCGAGGCAGAAACCAACAGCCGACACCTTCGACCTGAAGACGCTGGCAGGACAGCCAGCGAAACTGTTGTCAATCAACCAACAACCTGACGCGGAAGAAAACCCTGGAGAAATGCAGAGATCATTAATTAGTTAGTTTCCTTAAAAATCCAGAGTATTAAATAAAACGTCGAAAATGCTGGAAACCCAAGAAAAACCATTTTCATGGTAGCCTTTAGAGTTACTGGCGTCGCGCTGCCGTAGAATTTCGTTCGGGGGGGGGGGGGGGGCGGGTCCAAAATTGGAGGAAAAGTTTTGAAGAACAAAGTAGAGGTTTTAAACTAATTTTAACACTTTTCATGATAAAAAAAAACTTCATTGGTAAAAGAAACCTTTCGTAAAGCCATGATTTTTCAATATATTTTTTTCTTTTATGAAGGAAAGTAATTATGATTTTATATTCCTGGGGGGTCCGGACCCCCCAAACCTCCCCTCTGACTACGCCACTGAGTTGCGACCCCGTATTCATGGAAAAAAGATTATTACTCCCCCTGCCACCTCCTGAAGTATTTTAGATTCCTCCTGAAACACAATGCCTGTCTAATTTCATATTAAATGTCTCTTTACAATTACTATTTTAAGTGCACAAACAAAAATCTGAGATTTATTCGTGCAGCTAATTTTGACATTCAAAATTTCGAATCCTCCTTTTTTTATCTGTTAATGAAATTAAAACCATTCCCACGCTACGGAGCGGATGCTTCGGTCATTTCCACGTGGTGAACTTTTTACGCCTTAATTAATTTATGTGAGTAAGAGCCAACGTTCGATTCCCATGAGCGGTTTGAATCTTTTCTTTTGGCCAGTGGTGGCCAACTCATGCTTTTCACAAGTTTTTTCAGCGGCTTCACCCACTTATGATTCTGGTTTTGACCAAGGTGAGAGAGTACGCAGAGCATCAATTGGGTCTGGCCGGTAGCAGAAAGTGTTTTCTTTGCCTTTCACCTCCCTTTTTTTGCCATTCTTTCCATTTCGTCCATATCCTGACTTACTACAAATGTATGTGTAATTATATTGTATAAAAATAAAATAGAAACTTAACAGATGCAGGCGTTATACGGTGGAAGTTCGACATATTTAAATAGAAGATGGTAACTGTTTTATTTAAAATAGAAGCTGTTATTTAATTGGATGCTCAATGCCACAACTTGCTTCACACCCTCATATTTGTAAAACATGCGAGGAAAAAGGTTTTCATGTTAAAATCTGATTAATAGGACCAAAACATACATATTTTCAGCAATAAAATCCATTACAATGGCTATTTGTGCACGTGTAACTATTAGATTTGTTGTATAACCCGATGTAAAAGGCCAATATGTGCTGTTTTCTTTGGAATGGGAATAAATATAATAATAATAATGACAAGTTTTGGTCTACTTGCTGAGAGCCGTCATAATTACATCCATCCAGTATACTAAGCAAAAGGAACAACAGGAGGGGAGTATCGAAGCTGTAATATCACCATCAACTCTCATTTCTCAAAGCTGTGTTAAATTCCAAGAATGGTCATTTGAAATACAGGGTGTCTGAGGTGGAATCAGCAATACTTCAGAAGGTGTTATGGGAGACAGCATTTTGCATATTTAAGCATTTTTTGTCCATAATAATGGTGTCGTAACTCCTTAGTTGCTGGGCTATGGCAACGTAAACATTTTTTAATGCACTTCGCAGTTACCATGAAAACGGATTTTTCTTTGGTATCCAGTCTTTTCGGAATTTTATTTAATACACTGAATTTTTAAGAACATTAAATAACTGAGGTTGGACGAAAGTGTGCGATTATAACTGCATGAAATGATTAATCTCAAAATGGATGAGATTGCGCAATTGTATTGTTGATATTCGCTTAAATTTATCGTTTAATTTATCTCAAGATTGTGAAGGACGATTATTATTGCGAATAAATTCCTCCGAGTATTCATAAAATTGAAGTACCATTCGAATTTTGTATTTGTGTTTAATTTTTTAAATTTAATCTCGGCTCTGTTTTCGATGCTCTATTCAATAACTCAGTATGTTTGGATTCCGTTGATGAGGGTGGAGCTCACCCGAAATAGCCCGGTGGGTGGATGAAAATGGTAGGGGATTATTTTTATCACGATGATTTTGTTCTATGCCTACTCTTATCAAGTGAGGGTAAACCTCATTTCAAATATCGTATTTAGATGACCAGCATTTGCTTTCACCATCGTGAAATTGGTATTCATCAGTAAATTCAACCAGATCACTCCTGATAATTGTCTTGATGAAATAGCATTTGGCTCTTGTCCCAACTGAAGAATTATCGTCCCTCTTCAACGGAAGTCCATTTTGTGCCCCTTTATAAACAAGAATGTTTATCTTGGCAACTTCTTCAAACGAAATGGAATTCTTCCAGAAATTACGGTGTTCATGAATCTTAAATATTTTGAATTTTTAATATTTTGAGTGAATCTTGGAAAATAACGGCATCTTGGAAGAAATGAAATTCGAATGAATAACGAGGAGTGCATCTTTAATGCATTTAAATTGAAAGTTCATATAAGAGAATATTATCATTGCAAAATTATTTCTTAACGATTATCAATAAGTTAATAAACGAATGATACCCTTTCGGAGACTGCGTACATGCTTTCAATACAACATACACACTTACCTGAGAACCGCTATTGGTAAAAAGTATCACATCTTGCCTTCTCATTGCTCGTTGTTAATAAAAAATTATTATGGAATTACAAAAAATGAAGTATCGATTACCGTTTAATTATTGGTAATGCAATTTTTAAATGCCATTTGATGTTGCTGATGGGATCAAAATAGGGTAAAATTTGTCCTTACGTTATTTGCGAACGGTGTTACTCTCAAGAGGTAAATAGAAAAAAAAATTCATCACTACAATTTCTGAATTGAATGCTACGGAAGATGTCGCCGAAGAGATGGCATTAACGTATTATTCACCCTTATTATCCTTACATGACATGTTGTTGAAGAAGAGAGACAGAATTCTATTTTTGGCAAAAAAAATCTGGTTTAGTGTACTTGACGGAAATACAGACCGTCGCCGGCTTCAACAGTGAATGGTGTCACTTGGGGATGAAACACAGACACTGGAAAACCCACAAGTGGACCTTCAAGGCGACTGAAATTCACACGTCCCACGCCGCTATCTGAACGCAAATCTCACGAAACCGCACGAAACAAAACACGCAAGCCTCCCGTAAGTCGGCCAACCTCGCCAAGCTCTCCGGATCGTCGACGCATCTTCGTTCGCGCCGCTGTTCGCCGATTCTCAATTCCTCCGCGCAAACAAAGTCAGCTTGTCGAACCTGCTGCCACACGATAGTGAGTTTCTGTCGCATTTTACTCGTAGACAATATACAACTTACTCTATCATAAACTCAACTGATTTAAGCGTAATGTAGTGGAAGTTCGACATATTGAAATGAAAGGTAGTTGCACTACACCACTATAATTTAATGCGCGAACACTAAATTATTGTACGCATTAAATCATTGTGGAAAAGTAAAACTACCTTTCATTTCAATAGTACCTTATCATCTTGTCATTTTCAGGCACAAGTACATTACACCCTTGTAAACATTTGTCTCATAGTGTATTGTTATTTTTCAACAGCCTCTCAGATGTTATATGTTTTCACTTGAGGAAAAAGTCAGCGTTGAAAAGGGTCTACCCAATATACTTTGGAAATGACAATGTGAAAGAGTGATTTATAAAAATTTTAAATACAAACAAGAACAATATACCACATTTCGAACGGTAATGATGCTCTTGACAAAATAACGGCTTTCCTTCTGTAATAAAGAATACTGTGGTTTTCTTTATGGAGAACGAGAGCTTGTTGCGCTTGCAATCAAGATTGAAACACCAAAATCGGATATCACGTAACGGGCATAAGCTTTATAACAGCTTTTTTCATGTTTTTTATTTGCATTAGAAATTTTATTTTAATTAGATCCAATGCTCCTAAATAAGGAGAATAATCGGGGTTTTAATATAATCTATTTATAAGTATTACATTTGCCAACTTTTTCTAATCCCCATTATAAAACTGGAGTTGGATTTTCAATGTTGGCCACTTCTTTTTGCTATCGCGCAGCTACCTTGATCGCTTTCGCATATAATTACTCTGATGTCTCTTTGTGGGGTTATTTTAACATTCTGTTTAAGTACAAACTTATGGTCCTTTTGGACACGGAAAGGATAAGATGAAGTGAACACGTGAGACTGTTATTTTGTTAGTGATATGCTAAGTAATAAATGTGCTTGTACGCATTCCCAGTTTGATACATTTGTTGGATCAACATCATCATAAGTCAGACAATCCTGAGATTGGTTTAACACAACCGCTGTATTCTTCGGCAAATTCCGATATCAGATTTTATTAATATTAAAGAAAACGTTTTGGATCCAATGAAATTTTAAAGGTACAAGAGAATGAAAAGTTTACGAATTCTGAGTTATGTTGGAACAAATAATTTATTCCTTGAGTTGTTTCCTTCTCTTCCGTTTGTGTGAAAACCAAACTGTTACAAATTTTAAAGTTTCTTCCGTAAAGTTGGTCTGAATTTGTGAGAATTCTTAAAATATTTTCATAACTAATAAAACTGGAATTGGATTCTCAATAATTTACAGGCGTCCAATACTTAGGATTTATGAAAGTAATGGAAAGAAATGGATAGTATTGCAGGAAGAAAGTATGTGAGACTTGGATCCAGAAGCTGGAAAACATTAAGTAGCGTATGGATCTAAATAACATTGAAAATTAGAATATATTATAAATATGCCAAGAAATTGAAGAAGAATTTAGGTATCGGAAAAGACCACGTACGTATAAAGCTATCAGGATTACTAGCCAAATAATTAAGACCTTAATGGAGTACCTAAACCTGTCAGTTCCTCTTTATATATAGAAAGTTCCATCATATGATGTTTCCCTAATGAACATGAGCATTTGAACGAACGTATATTAGGGCGTAAGCACACTGATTCCATAGAGGGAAACGTGTGGTGGTGATCCATGTCGTAATACAGCTAACTGTCTCAATTACACGATGCATATGTTCGTCACCTATGACCTGCTTGTTCGAAAAAGAAGGGGGAGGAGGCGATGAGTGTGGACTCATTCAAAAGACACGGAACAGACTCCAGACCAGCTTGTATTTCGTGGCTTTTCAGACACCGTTATCCTCTCCTTCATATCAGACGGCGTCCGTAGTAACAAGGCGGTTTGTCTAACCAAGATGGGTCTAGGGTATTTTGGACTAATATATTGAACAAGTGATGTGTAAATAATTTGTTTATTGAACCGTATAAATCATTTAGTTACTCTGAGACTGAGCTTCAGGAATTTTGTTTGGTTTTCTAACCGATCAAACTTCCTACTCAGAATTTTAATGTCGTATTTTTTTTCTTTTTATAACATAACTTTGATACAAAGAATATAAGTCAAAAGCATCAAATTGGTGCAATACGAAATCATTTTCCTCCACAATATCGATTTTTTAAACTTTTTATGGACTTAATTGATGAATTCAATCGATTCGGCTTTTACTTTTTGAAAATCCATGTTGAAATGAAAGTACACAACCCTGGTAACTTTTCACTGGAAAATTATTTATTGGTACGACGTGTTTCGACGCTGAGGCGTCATTCGAATGGCGTACTTGAGAATGACGCCTCAGCGTCGAAACACGTCGTACCAATAAATAATTTTCCAGTGAAAAGTTACCAGGGTTGTGTATTTTCATTTCTACTTAATTAATATTTTTCACGAATTTTTATACAGCACGCTTATCAAAGGCCACATGCTTTATGAAGACATTGTGTTTGCTGAGATAACTGGATGCACTTTTTTATCAAGTAAAATTTACTCCAACTCGGGTTAAAATTTTTATAATACCCAGATCGAGGTATATTTTACTTTAGTGGAACATTGAAACTGGCTAATTCCATTTGCAAAATTCATGCCCAATTATTCATTTTATCTTTATCCGCAACCCCATTTTATCTTACGTACTCACCTTGTGCGTGAGAGGGTCGCGGTAGGGCAAGGGCCGCGATGATCAGGAGCATCAACCTGTGGTCCAGAGGTCGCCCCAGCCTCGAGATGGTCGTCAGGATGGCCGCCGTGTGTGCTGAAAGGGACGCCGTCCGGTGCGGCTCCCTCGGATGCCGCAACCGACTCATCGGATCTGCCGAGAGAGAAACGGGGATTAATGTCACTCAGATGTATGGACTTGCCCTTTCCCAGTCTCGTCTTCTCTTTGGCCGGCGAAGTAAATGACTCCAACCCTTTCTGATGAGAAAAGACAATTTTTACTCGAGGGGAAAGGACAGTTTTTTTTATTCAATAAGGATCCGAGTTCTTATAAAAAGAATTTTGTGTCACTCGGTAAGCTATCGGTTTCCCTACGGATCGTATCATTGGAGAAATTCTACGTTCCAATTATTCTCCACTCTCTTCCCCCTCGATAACTATTTTCCCTCATTATTTCGCGGTGTCCCTTTCATGTCAGCTCAGTTATGGATGCTGACATCTATTCCCCGGCCTACTTATTCTAAACGGTGTGTTAATTGGTGGGAACGGTGTCCTTTCTCGAAGCGTTGCTGTGAATTAAATGTTGATGCATTCATGGATCGAATTATAACATAACTTCGAAAGATATGGCCAGTACAATTGATAGTATGAAGCGATGAGGTCCATTGAATGAATTGAGGGATCTTACGAGAGTTTGAGAAGAGCACACTCAACTTGACATTCTCTGTGGTACACTCGTTTTCTCAAATTCACTGTTAAATTTTGCAGCTTACTTCATATATCACGTTCTCATGAGATATTCCCTACCCATTGATAAGGTTAGTAATAAGATAACTCTCAAGTAAATAACTTTTGGACTAGCGTTCGCCACGCCTTTAATGAGTCACCTGCAAGAGCACGTAAAAAGCGAGAACTCCGCTGCGGAAAAAATCATCTGCTTATACTGGAATTCCACTCACAGAAACTGCCTCCAGGTGTTCTATAGTTTAAACTACTGACAAAAATAAAATACTTCGGTAGTTTAAGTGGTGGAACAGTCGGCACGGATTCGGGTGACCTGGGTTCATATTCCGGTACAGGCAAATGATTTTTCCAGTGTCATTTTCGCACTTTCCAACTTTCCTTGACTCTGAGCAGTATGAAAATTGGAATCACGTTAAATTGGAGTTATTCTTAAATATAGGCATTAGGTTATCCATCTTTGGTAATGTGGGAAGCCGAATTACCAACGATGGACAAAGCTAGAAAGAAATAGTAAGTAGAAAAGCCCAGGCGAAGAGGGCTTTCTTCAAAAATAAGAATCTTCTTACAGCTGAGGATACAAACATAGAAGTTAGGAAACAATTTATCAGATGCTACTAGGGAGCATGTTTCTCTATGGAAGCGAGGCTTGGACGTTGACAGCAGCAGAGAATTCAAGAGTGGAAACATTCGAGATGTGGTGATACCAAAGAATGATGAAGATAAAATGGATGGGGATCGGGTTGGTGAAGTGGCTAGAGTGTTGGCCTCCCATCCGGCGGGTTCGGGTTCAAATCCCAGCGGTGGTAGAGGATTTTCAGAGACTGCCCTATCCCTGCTTGAAGGTTGTATGGAGGACATTTCAAGCGCGACATTCCGTCCGTTGGGTAGGACGTTAAGCCGTAGTCCCCTTGGCGCCTCTCGTTAAGAGCAGGCTAATGCCTACGCCGGGTTTCTCTCCACCCTTCCTTCCAGACACTTCCCTCATGGCGCAAATGACCTAAGCTTTCGGTCGCCTCCTCCAAATACCATACCATAAGATAAAATGGATCGACCGAGTAAGTGATGAGGAAGTGCTGAGAAGAGTAGGAGAAAAGAGAATTCTTCTGAAAACCTTAAGCAGAAGACGGGACAACTTAGTTGGCCACATTATGAGACATGACAGCCCGAAGAAAACAAACGTAGAAGGACAGGTCAAAGAGAAGAAGGGCAAGAGCCGGCCCCGAATGAGTTACATAGGACAGGTTATAAAGGATGTAAAAGAGAAGAAATACGTCGCAATGAAAAGGTTAGCGGATAGGAGAGAGAAATGGAGAAATATGTCAAACCAATCTCAGGATTGTTGACTAATGATGATGATGACATTAAGGAATGAGGTGTAACGTCTGATTTTTTGAAGTTGTTATTTTGGTTGTGAAGGTTTTGTTTGGGAGAGGGGATTGTTGGGAGAGATGTGAAAAAGGAGGGGTTTTGTGGAGTATTGTGGAGAGAATTGAAGTAAATAAAAAAGGTTATGAAAATTAATTGTCTTACGTTACAGAGGCTTAGAACAGGCTGCAGGTCTTCAAGATGTGGGTGTCTTGCTGTTGCATTGATGAATCCATGGCGATTTATTCCATTATTTATCAATTCGCGATTAAACTGTGGTGGTACCGCAACACCGAAGCGTCTCACATTCAGTTGTTTACTAGGCTTTAAACTTTGACACTTGATTTTAAGGAGGTCAAAGAAAAAAATGTTGATACTATACTTCTACAGGTACTTTCGAAAATATTAATCTGCACCGTGGGAACATTTTAATTGAATTACAAATGGGTACAGCTTTTTTCGTCTTTTACTTTTTGCTGAAAATATGGCGCTTGGGCCAACGTAGCGAGATCATATCCTTTTATTGCCCATTATCTTGCTTTTGATGGATATTTTTTTCTACTTTGATGGCTTCCTGTTGCTTTGCGCACTTCATTATTGAATTTTTTCCGCCGAGATCTCGAAGCGAAAATTAGAACAGGAACTTGATTTCAGTCACGTTCGAGCGATGTTATTTTGTCGGAATTACTGGGAGCTGGGAGGATGTCGAGTTTGGGAGATAATGAGTAATGATAGCCTATTTTCGGTTTGATTCCTGGTGTTTTACTGACTTGATGTCCACCTCATCTGTCCCCCTGAATGAAACTCACTATCGCAATACGAAAGCAAGGAAGAGAATACCAGCGTATGTTTTGCTCATCTACATCTACATAATAACTCGCGAAATATATAAGATAAAAAAGCTGTTCCTATTTGTAATTCAATTAAAATGTTCTCATGTTGCAGAATAATATTTTCTGATGTGTCGGGAATATTCTGGCATCAAAATGTTTTCTTTAGCTCACTTAAAAATCAAGTAAAACAGTTGAAAAAATCGTTAACGACCGAGTGTGTGCTGTTTCGGTACCCCTGCAGTTTGATCGCATATAAATGTTGATGAATAATGGCATACCGCTTCAATAGGCGTGTCGCGGAGGTTGTTCGGACACCATCCGTTAACACATAAAAAGGAAATGCTCCCACGAAATTACACCTAGTATTTATTAAAGTTCTTTATTGTGCGGGGGAAAAACGATTTCACTTACCTAACCGTTCGGCAAAATATCTCTTTTATCGTTTCTGTCGGACCTGGAAATATAGTGGAGTGGTAATACTCCGCATGTATTTGTCATATGACACTTTTCCTTTTCCTTCCAGTATTATACTAAGATTGGGAAAGAACTAATGAGGGGATCAGTAAATAAGATTTTTAACAAATAGCTGACGAGGACCTGACCGCTTTATGAGGACGCACAGGAAAAAGGACGAGAGAAGTCTGGAGGCCCTCGAAATATTGGTATGGAGAAAATGAAGAAGGTGAAGTTGACAGAGAGAGAAGAACGAAGGCATGAAGGAAGGGAGTTAGGCATGGTGGATGAGGAGAGAAAATTTAAATATGAGATGCAGAGGAGACAGATGGTATAAATTGAGGGAGTACAAAGCGAAAAAGATAGATCCCCCCCAAAGCCTCAGAGAAAAAAATATTATAAAAGCTAACGACGATTTTTTACATATAATAACTGCATCTGCTTAAAGTTGAATTTTAAGTGCCAAAATGATTTAAAATGTATCTAAATCATTTAAAATTATTTAAAATGTAAATGTAAGGCATATTGATTTTTAGAACTTTCCCGAACCTCCCGTTGTCTAGGGAGGGGTCGCCCGTCCATCCCCCCCAAAGCATATTCCTAGTTGCGCCACTGATAAGTGGATATATTTTCAAACATAGCTATCGATCGCACATGGCTATTGAAAAATAGCCAAAATTAATCCGGTATGAATTCATTAATGATACATCTCGAAGGCATGCAGCCTCAATGAAAGGGAAAAAGTTTTTTGTGTATTCTACGAGGGAAGATCAGTTTGGGATGGGGACAGTCAGGATGATTCGTCATGTAAACGTATCTTCAGCGATGGAATACGTAAAATACTTGACTTATTAATTTTGGCATTATTTCTTACTTCCTCTTGATGGTGGCACCAATGCCCTGTCTTCCACTTTATGGCAGGGCTTGGCATTTGGGGCCCTCTGGCGGGAGGAGTAGCAAAGAGTACTTGTTATGGTATCATCGAGTGAGCGTAGCATGGTCCCTGTTGCATAAGTTCTTTTTTTTTAGTAGTATTAATTAAAGACAGTTTTATTCACTAAGAGGAGTATTTTTCACTGGCCGCCTGACATTCCAGCGCACATACACAAGATATGTTCCAGAAACCAGGAGGAAACCATCGGCTGAAAAGCCCACGAGTGCTGATCAGACGAGTGCCAATGTAATTTAAGATTGGCATGAATTACCGCGTCTGCAAGATATGTTTCATCCTCAATTCGACATTGACCTTGCGACTCCATCATTAGCAGTCGAGTTCATTTTCCTGCGTGCTGTATGATATTGGCTCCAGTTTGTGGATAAGGTTCTCGTGTTTTTTTATTGCCTCCATCAATGGCGATAGGGTTAAATCTTCACGATGATGTGTCGTTTCGCGCGGAGAATAAATTGACGACTTCACAGCTCATCCGTTGAAAACTCTCGTCCCACTGGCAATGCGTTGAACTGTGTCCGATTTCCGACGGGGTCCAATGGTTTTTCTGCTCACGACAACCCCTCTTCTATTTCTTCCCACCCCCTCCACCGCTTCAAAGATCTTTTATCTCGAATTTCCCACCTCACTTGCGGAAAAAGGGACGGAAAAAATCTTTGCCGCTTTGATGTGCAATATTGAAGCATGCTTTTTTATATTCGCTTTTTCCTTAGCTTTGGCCGGAATAAGATTTAAAAGGTATCCAGTGGTAAAATGTGTACAATTATTCTTAAACGAATTGCTAGATGGAGAGCCTAATAACACTAATAATTAAAATAAATTCTTATATTCCTTAAAATAGCTTCGCAAAGGATGCACTTGAATATAATTTTTGTAGAAAATATATGCTGTAAATCGTATTATCTAGGTTAATAGAATGTACAGGAAAGAGTTGAAGTTATATTTGCGCACGTCGTTATTTTGATTTAATTTTACGACGATTTTATTCTCGAATTTAATTACTCATACTTTATCTATTTTTGATTAACGTAAATTAATAATTAGTTCGAAATAAAAGCGGAGTAGAGGAAATTTGGCGAGACTCGGCTGATACATGGAGTAAGGCACGGCAAAAATGAACGCCTACGTGGCAAAACGATTGCGTGATCGTAGATAAATCGTAATCGTAGACAGCTAACCTGAGAAATCATCACAATGTGACCGTGTTCAATAAATATTCCAAAGCTGATATGTATAAGCTGTAAACATGTTCTCTCCAGTGTCATCTATCAGCAACCTTGATTATCAACGAGAAAATGTATTTCACCGTTCCAGGTAGGTTTTATAGGGAGCAATTTTGCTAATAACTCCAGCCTGTCTTCCAACCCTAATTCGACTTCAATCAACTCACAATAAGATCTATTGTCATTGATTCTAACCATAAATCCTCATCTCTTTCGCCTTCCTGTGTATCTCCGTTAAAAGTTTCCTCTCCCCGACCAGCATAATTCGTTTACCATCTTCATACATGTGATTATTTGTGAATATCTTGTATGATGTTGGGCACAATATGGTGGAAGTTCGTAATATTATTAAAATAATACATTGCAATATTTCAAGAGGAAATATTGCAATGTCTCATTTTAATAATGATTTTTAGTGATTCATTTTACCGGACCTGCCGCGTGAACGACAGAGAAATTATCATTATTAGTCATGGAAAAAACAGCGGAACTTGGACATTTGGATTCCAAGGTTCGCGGTTCGATTCCCCATCCAGGACATTTTTTTTTTTTTCTCATGGCGGACCTTAGTATGTGGATGGATGGCTGCCACCGATGATGATGATAATGATGTTTCCATTCCCAGGACGAATCGACTTGACACCGAATCGGACTCCCCCGGAGGCGGCGAGCATGTTCTCCGATCGTCCCGTGACCCGTCACCGTATCGCAGCTGCTCCTGCGATTATAATCGCTCTCTTCTGTAGCGTCGTCCTTCGACCCTCACGACTTAGCCCGGCTTAAGCGGATCGTGACGACAAGGCGGATCGTCCGCGACCAGAGGAGCGAAAAATGACATCTTTTGATGGAGGAAGAAGGGAAGGAGATTGGGAGGAAGCGAGCGATGAGTTCGCTCAGGCTAACCGGTGTTTTACGGGGTTCTTCGAGGGGAGGCGGACAATTTGTCGTATCGTCACACTCGACAGGAGTCGATCTGAATTTCATTGTTCAGAATAGCGAAGGGCATTAGCGACGTCCACTCTGATGACTCAATATCTGCTCTCTCTGCCATGAGATATGGCGTGGTCAGCATTTAGTACTGTCGAGGACAGTAAGAAGATTGCGAACCAAGATTCAGCGAAGTCCACCACCATCAGGGGTGGATTCAGCATCAAATTTGGGGGGGGGGGGCATGACCTGGGTCCGGGGAGTGTGGAATACCCCGCGGGAGAACGGAGCGTTTTTACATAGAGTGCTACGCTCTCCTTAAAATACTCTTTTACGATAAATAACTCAAACTTCTCTCACGTTTGGGACTTGCAGCCTTGCATTGGCATATACAATCCCTATGCTCCTTTAAAAGGATGCCAAAACTATTAAACTATTAAAATTAAAAAAATTTTGATCAAATTTGGAGGGGTTCATGACCCCTGTGACACTCCCCCTGAATCTGCCGCAGTCAATCATCAACTAAAGTCATTATATATATGCTTTGCTCTTTACCGCAGTAAATCTTAAACTGAAGCCTGAATCACACGATCCTTTTTTCCATCCCTTTCGAGGGACAGCTCCAGCGATTGCTCCAATCATGGCGGAAGATATGAAAGTTTCATGCTGTCATTTACCGCGATGGCTCCAGGGATGGAAATCCCATCCCTCATTTCATCATTCGGCTCGTCCTTTTTTCGTCGTTGAAACCATCGCGAAACCAGCGCGCTAAAGTCATAACTAAAGCCGTCCTTCAGCCAATCAGAACCCACGGCTTCCAACAGCGATTGTAACGCCACGGTCGGATTTCGAATTAAATGACAGTAATAAATATGGAAAGTGACGGCAGAAGCGACAACGATCACTCTTTTGGTCCCTGAAAACCTATCGCTGGAGCTATCATTCTGAGGGACGGAAAAAATGGTCGTGCGATTTTGGCTTTAACTCCAAGTTTCGCCTCTTTGCGGCTTCTTAGGACATAATCGTTATTTGATATAAGCGAAGTGCCAAACAATGGTGGGCCCTGACGATTCCATTTGGTAGTTGTTACTGGCAGTTCAGAGGACTCTGACTCATGTAACTGCAGAACTCCACCTTCCTTTTAGAAGTCGCAACGTAGCGTTTTAATTTCTTCGCTGAAGCTCTCGCAGGTCATTGCAGCTGTTGGTGATGTCTTTTCGGGTGTGCTTCGAGTACTTATTCAGTTTGCTGCCTGACGTGGCCCTTGCTGGTCACCTTTTCTTGAAGAATAAGGATATTTTTTTTCGTGGAGGATATTTATAAGGGTTCATCGATCCTTCTCTGAAGCAGGCCCGTGCTGGACTCTTCTTAAGGCCGTTTTACTCGGGGCACGTACTTGCACAACTTGACGTGTGTACGAAGGCGCGGTCAAAATTGCGACGTGTAAAGCGGTGAATTGCTAGAACACATGCGTGAATGCGTGGACGTGAGATGGAAAAATAGCCCCTGCTCTAATTTCGTTCACGCATTCGCGCAATTCCACGCCACTTTAGAAATTAATGCAGTTCCAACCTGCGAAATTCCTAGCCCCGTGTAAAACTCCCTTTAGGGCGGTGGACGGCCATGAGGGCGCCAGCACTATGCAGGGGGAGGACTACCGGGAGATCTTGGGGTGTGGAATATGATAAATAAATTTTGAAATTTTAATCTTTACCCTTTTGAAATTGAATTGAATCTTACCAGATTGAAATAAGTTAAATTGAATTATTATTTTGTTCACTCAAGACGGTGTTAATTATGCTGTTAAATGAGACGAAATTGAAATCAAGTTAACTGCTCAATGTTGGTATTCTGACGGTAAAATTTGTCAGTTGCGGATCAGGGGTCGCCAAAGATTTCCAAGCTGTAGGGCGCACAGGGATATGTCCCGGTGTCCCGGCGGCCCAGCACGGGTCTGCTCTTAAGTTACACAAAAATAAAATGACAACTCCTTCGCCCCCTCCCTTTCAACCTCCTTCCCCGTGACACCTTATAAATACCGTCCATGAAAAAGCCATCCTTATTCCCTGATAAAAAGTGACCAGCAACTGCTACGAAACGTCGGGCAAAAAACGGAAGTACGCAGGACACAAAAAAAAAACATCATCAACACATGGGCGTACCCAGCGAGGGGCAGGGAGGGGGCAGCTGCCCCCCTCCCCCTAGAAGCAAAAATCGCAAAAGTCTTTAAGCAAAATCGGTACTGAATTGAAACGAAAGTATTCAACAAATTTTCTTTAAACCCACGAAAAATTATATGTATTAGTATAAGATAAGTAACTAAAATAAAACTATTTTTCCAAGGAAATAATCTAATAAAATAATTAAGCGATGTTATAATTTTCTTAAAATGTTAGTTTCATTCACCTTTTCCATGCTAAAATGTCACAACTTGGCTATCCCCCCCTAGACCATGGCTTGCCCCTCCTAGACCACGGCTTGCCCCCCCCCCCCCCCGAGTTATGATCCTGGGTACGCCCTTGCATCAACAGCTAGGGTTTTAATGTTAAAATTGGTTTAAATAACTCTCCTGCATTAAGTAACACACAAACAAACAATCAATGTCCGCTCACCTAATTATCAGGGAGAAAACACCCGCATTAGTCTTGGAAACTTCACGAAGGGATTGAAGTAGAAGGCATAAATCTCATGTGACGCCCTCACTTATGCCTTTCAGTTGAATGCCGTTATGAAATTCTGAAGCTGCTTCACTCACGTTTCGCTCCAATTACTGTTGAATGTGATCTAATACATTGATTATGATCTCTATCTCACGTATTAAGCCTCGCTATAACACACTGTAAAGCGTGCTTTTTAAGTCTCTTTTCCTGCGCATCTTGTACCAGATGATCGCTCTGTTTTGGATTTTTTTCTACAATATTCAAAGAATTTAGACCGTTTGGATTTTTTTATCCAGCCGTTAAGCGTGGCGAGGATTGTTTAGTGATAATAAGAAGGAGCCGTACTTATGTATCTCTAAAAATGTAATTTTGTCCTAAGCATTAGAAGCGAATTCGGGTCGAGGAGGACCGTCCCCCACCCCTCTTCCAACGTAATGAGGAGAATGAAGAAAAATTGAAATACCTTAATCCGACCGACTTTAAAAAATAATGAGAGAATGCTTTTATTTGCAATTATACAAACTTGTTTTTTTCGAAACCATAAGGCTTTTCAGTAGTTTCCATTATTATATTACATAATGGCATATTTCAAGCATAACATTTAATATTCTGAGTAAAATTACCCTATTGGTATATTTTTTACACTATATTTACATTGCATTTATATTTTCATTATATAAATGAATTCAGCTACAAAAATATGACAATAGATTTCAAGGAATATTGAAACCAAAATAAGAGAATTTATTATCACATATAAATACTCGTATCAGGTTATTTTTAATATAGTATATGTTCACAATTACGTTAATTAACCATTGTTTCACTTTTCTTTTAATTTCGGCCATATCATCCACTATTCATAACACGCGGGTCAGCGTGCAGTGATACCCTATCGCAATGGTGCTATTTGAAGAATAAAATATCTTGGGGTTCTCCCATATATGTAATCTATGTTTGGCGCTGCATACCACTGGCAGTGGAGAGAATACAATGAAAAATTAAATAGCTAGGAAACGATTGACCTAGCAATAACCTTATTTTTACTGCATTTGCAAAATTTCGTTGGTTCACTTTTTAAAATTCCGCAGATGCAAAATTGCAAAATGAGCAGAGGTTAGAGCTTTGTATTTTTTATTTGAGGCACGACGGGAAACTCCTCCCTCCTCCAGATGTGCTGAAAAGTAAACTGAATTTTATAATCTGTCCTTTACTTTCATCATGTACATCTGCTGTTACTCCCCGTAATTCCAAGAAATTTCTTTGATAGAAACTTAATTTCGATCTTTTGTCACGTTCTGCGTGCTGTCTGCGCGTGAAATGAGACATGCTCACGCTTTTGTCGTACTTGGTGGTCACGCGTCACTTTGTCTCTCAGGCGGAGGCATCGCTATTAAAATCGTCAGAAAAAGTTCTGGTGGATAATTTTCTGACAGAATTAAATCCCATACAAGGATCCCTCTACGTTCTAAGGAAATCGTGTCTTGCTATAATACGCCATTCACGCTTGCTGTCAAAGGCTTATTTTTTTATTAGAACGCCCTCATAATCCGTAATTTCCTCTTTAATTGCTACTCATGACCATTTTAGGACATGTAATTAACATGCATTTTTGGCAATAAACAGTCAGAATAAGGATTAAACGAACAACAATCTTTTAATTTTTTCTGTGCCTGGCTAACAAACCAAGGGCACTAAAATATTTTCTTATGTAATGTAAGCAAGATGAATTTAAAATAATAATAATTCATTAATCTCAAACTGTGATTGGTTATTGTGCTGGTTGAGTCTTTAGCATGCCAATTTTGACATACTAATAGCGAAATTTCAATCTGATACAATATTTCACATTAGCTTTCTGCCTATATTTGTTTAAAAACATAATTGAAACCGTATTCAAACTTTCAGACTGTCCGCATAATACAGTTCTTTTCACTATCATCATTAGCGTACACAGCACTTGCATACCGAGTGGTCGAAATAAATTAATAAATTTCAATATGTGCGCCTTAAGTCACTCGCCAAGGAAGAAACCTGGCGTAAACACGGCTTACTCCTGGAGAGCCGACTTCCCACTCATTGGTTCCGGGTTCAAAACCCAGCGGTAGCAAAAGTTTTCAGAGGCAGCCCGATCCCAGCTTTAGTGCATTGAAGAGGGCACTTAATGAGCAGCACTCCGTCCGTCGGATGGAACGTCAAACCGTGCTCCCCTTGGCGCGTTTCGTTAAGAGTAGGCTAATGTCGACGACAGATTTCTCCTTTGCCGAGCGACAAGGGTGCACATATGTAAAACTTAAAGCATGTTTCTGAATTTCTATTCTATATTCTATTTCTAACAGCATATAGTAGTATAGTTTGTTATTATACGGGACGTATTTTGGACGGTGTGGTGTGCATGTGGGAGTCCAAATGCATGCTGCATGCTGGTGATTGATCACCCCCTGCCAAACACCCTAGAGGTGGCTCGCAGGGTATTATGTAGATGTAGATGTATTGAAATTTACTACTTCTGTAAAAAAAATTTTGAGACGACATATTCTTAAAAAAAAAAACCTAAGTTGTAAGTAATTCAGTTTTCATTTAAACTAATTAATGTTCAAAATCGCACCATTCTTTTATGATAACCTTGTATATTTGGTTAACCAGCGTGAGTGACCGAATTTATTTAAAATATAATGAAGCTTTAATTTTTTTATTTGTTCGTGATAGCAATTCGACACACATTACCGCACCGCTCACGTTTGCAGCGGGTGGTGCGAACCATTGCGTCAGCGTGGACGAAAAATGAGAGTCGTGAATGCGTGTACCACGCTAACGGTTGCGTTTGTTTGGCTGTCCATTTCGAAAGTCCGCGTGTTATAGGTGCACTTGCCATTATGCATGAAGTTAAGTAATGGGTGTTTTTTCCGCTCGACCTTGACGCCCTTCTTTCTTTTTTTTCTCTTGCATTTGGGGCATTGCATAACGAGAACGCTCTGGTGGAGTCCCCAGCAGCGAAGGCAACGACCGCAGTCAGCAATAACGATGAGGCGCATGAAGGCGGCGCCCAGCATTTGCATGAAAATGGATGTTTGTGCATCCAAAAGCAATAGACTTAATACGCGATCGCCGTGAAAGTTGACGTTTTTATGTATGTATTCAAGGATAAGATTCTTATGCTGCCTAACCAACCAGCACCGAAGAATGATGAAGATAAAATGGAACGACCGTGTAAGTAACGAGGAAGTGCTGAGAAGAGTGGGAGATAAGAGAAATCTTTTCAAACCCCCAAAAAGAAGACGGGACAACTTAGTTGGACACATTATGAGGCATGGTGGCCTGATGAAACAATCGTAGGACAGGTGGAAGGGAAGAGGGACAAACGATGGCCCCGAATGAGTGACAAAAGACAGGTTTTAAAGGATGTAAAAGAGAAAAAAATGCGTCACTATGAAAAGGGTAGCGGATAGGAGAGAGAAATGGAGAGCTGCGTCAAACCAATCTTAGGATTGTTGACTAATGATGATGACCCCAGCAGCAAAGTGATACATTTTTGATATCATTTTATTTAGCAAAAAATATAACTCATGAAGACTTTTATGCTCTAAATGATTACATTTCATACCACCAAAGTGAATTTTCCCAGTTAAGTACTTTTATGTAAAATAAAAAAATGAAAGCTTTCCTAAAAAAATGCCATGGGCGAACAGAAAGCGTTGCAGAGATTGTAAACGACTTGGTCTGGGGGCCGCTAGAGAATCGGATGCTATCCTCCAGGCTGAAATTGATTGAGCAATTTAGAATCATAGAGAACGACACAGAGAACATCATATTAGTACACCACTATATTTCCAGGTCCGACAGTAACGATAAGTTAAGGGAGATAATTTGTCGAATGAGTAGGCATAGGAATTCGTTTTTCCTCCGAACATAAAGTACTTAAATAAATGCTTATCGGAACTTCGAACGTGAATTTCCTTTTTTGTCAGCGGCTGGTGTCCTAACATCCCCCACCAGACGCCGATTTAGGCGGCTTGTGGGGTAGTTTGTAGATGTAGATACAAAGGGTTATTTTTTGACATCACTTTACATAATTAGTAGTGTTATCAAAATGTTAACGTCCAAAGAGACATTTGCATGATAGAGAGATTTCAGATATCACCAAAGAGATGAGGAGTTAAAGGTGATATTGATGATGTAAAATTGATTAGATTTAGGTAGAGAAATGAAATGATACAGCTTGGGTCCTCGTTGTTTGAGGTTACCAGGGCCCAGACTCTTCAACAATTTAATGACAAGAGGGCCCGCATAAGTTAAGTCCCGAATAAATTCTCAAAAGTAATTACGCATTGAGTACTTTTTGAAGTAGTGGAATGTATCAATTTTTAGTGTCTACAAAGTATTAAATTTAAAATTTGCTAAAAAATTATTCCCGGTGGATAAATGAAGGAAATTATGGTAATTAGCTTCTAAAATATATAATAATCGATTATTAAAACCCAAATCACGGGCATAGTTGACTTGCTATATTAATTACGGAGAAAGTAGGTTTCTGCGTAGATGGACAAAAAACGCGTTCTCAAATGGCGGTAGATTTCAAACGGTTCGATGGAGAAAAATCTTTACGTATAATATTCAGAAATTAATTTTAATCTTGAAGTAAGAAGACATTTTTAATTACTACATAGATTCTGTGTGACAAACAAAAAATCCAAAATTTCGCAATTTTTTGCCATTGTTACAAAGATAACAAGGAACTTTGTAAATAAACCTCATATTCAGATTCAGCGGTCCAAGAAACCTTACCACGAGAAAATATTTCGGAAATACTTTCGGAAAAAGTACTTTTCGTCTGAATTATAGCGGTTGTTGACTAATTACCCCGCTTCATTTCAGGATACTGAGTAATAACTCTACCTATTCTCCATTACAATATCAACATTTTCGCGAGATGACGTGAATTCAATGTTGGACTCGGCTTTCGGTAACAGAGCAGCAACAGAGAGGATTTTTTCACACTCACTCTGAAGTTGATGGAGGTGAGAACCTTCAAATCATCATTAACAGATCCGTAACAAGTCAATATGTAACCTTGTCGTGGCAATCTAACTCAATTGCCATCCATGATAAAAACCCACTCTAATTGGAACGAGATGTGATAATGACTCTTGCACTTCTAAGCTGAAATTGTTTGAGAGAAATAAATCACACGGAGAACTGTTTGAGTGCCATTCTCACCTGTCAGCTGATGAGTTTCCCGCGGCCAAATTCCTGTCGTTGGAAATGGCGATTTAATGGGTCAATGTTTCAAAAGAATTCTCGCCACACTGCGAAAATGTAATGCACTTATAACTGAACCTAAAGGTTTTGAAATGGAGATATACATGAATATGAAAATATAAATATAAATGAAATAAACACAAAAAAATGAGATCATATAATTTTCAATTGTTTTTGAGAGATATACGTTGAACCGCGATTTTGTATTGCAAAATTTATGGCGAACTGGTGCTCTAAAGTAGGTGCTCATCGATAGCACGCTGTTTATCTTTTTTATAACTGCTCAGGGGACATGGAGCCCAATTGTGTGGACATATTCATCTCTATCTCCTGTATGTTTCACTGTTGCCATTTGTAAAATTCAAAGCGACTATATGTATAGGAAATATCTTGGGAGAGGTACAGATGTTTTATTTTCATTCTAAAAATATTAAAACACACTAGTTATCTTCACCCATTGCCGCTATATGGGGCTGAAATAGTTTTATCTTTGCATGATTCTTTCTCAGTCCAAATTTATTAATCTGTCTGATTATGTGACAATTTTTCTTCTGATTACAACCGAACAATTAAAAAAGAATTATTTATCATCTAATTATTTTGTGGCCATAGTTGTTCATGCGATGCCCATAGCCATCAAAGTTCCACTCAGCACTAAAGTGCCACTCATCCTTTGGGCTGCGTTAATACAATCATTATGATGTCGACTTTGCACAAGAGGGAAACCAACTGAGGAAAGTACCTAAAAAATATAGGCTCTGACTCAAATTCAATTTAAGTCCGAGATCTGAACCACTAAGGTAGAGTAAAAAGCAGGGGTGCCGACTTATTAATAATATTGGAGGGTGTTAATGGGGGTCTTGCCCCGGGAAAATTTTTAAATATTGAGTTTTAAGTTTTTTGAGTATTTTAGAAGAGTCATATGATCAAAATTAGAACCCTGAAAACTCGACTCTCGAGAACTTGACACCCCAGGGAAAATCGACAAGCCTGACACATCTTTACCTCCCCACTCATAACGAATTTTTGAGGGGGCTCGGGCCCGCTCAAGCCCCATGGAGTCAGCGCCACTGGTAAGAATTCTAGATTGATTGAGGTTCTGCATTACGACTCACTGTCTTAACTCTGGGGAACAAATTTACAGCATTTGACCTTAGCCACAGTTGTCAATGAGCATCCATCCACCATCCTGTCAACTTCTTTCTTGCGGTAGCCCGCCATCGAATCCCCACACTCAGGTATTATGCCCGTGACGCTATCCTTTCCTCCCTCAGGATCTCTAACATAACTAGCCGCCGTGTCTTATCTGCTCTCATGTTTCTGCATAAAAATTTAGCGGTTCTCACCGGACAAACGAAATTCTCCCTCTTTTCCGTTTTCATGTTCCTCCTCGCCCCTTGCGAAATAACTCTCTGCTTCACATTCCGCGATTCCGTCTTGCCATCTCTCAACGCTCTCTGTTCTACCGAACCCCGTCCTTTGACTGTGACTTCAACTCTAATGACTTCGAAAAGCCCTTCCCTGGACCTCTTTTCCTCTGCCACTAGTTACAAATCCTTCTTAAAATGCCATCTGAATAATTCATCGTTGTCCAATCCATCTCATATTTAAAAAATTTGTTTTCTGTTAATTTTTATTGATTGTGTTATTGTTTGTTATCTTTTAGCTATTATTTATTAAAGGAACAGCCTATGTAAAAAGCCTTTGTGCCATTTTTGGTGGTGAAATAAATAAATAAACTGCTGAGTTTTGTGGGCAAAATTATAGCTACATATATGTACCAAGGGAGCATCTCTCCACCTGACCCTACAATCCTGCATACTACCTCCCTCTCTTCCACTCTCCGTGTTCTCCGTCACGGCCGTGCTCAGCTTGGAGTGAGGGTAGGGGTCTTGTTATGAAGGGAGGGGAGGAGTTAGTTGCGGGGCGCACGCAGAATAAGGAAGTGGAGATTGATTCTGCCGGTCCGGCGAGCGTGACGATGCGATTTCTAGAGCGTGCCCGACGCGAGGCGGAGAGCATCCGAAAATGTAGGTGATGTCTGAGGGAAAAGGTGGAGAGACAGGAGCAAGAGGGCTCGACTCGCTCACGTGATCTCGGGCCGAAAAAACATTATTTTTGGGTAGGGATGTGCGAGTAGCACTTTTTGACCTCGACTCGAGTTGAAAACTACTCGCGAGTATCGAGTCGAGTATGGTAATTCTTGAACTAGGCAATACAGCAATGCATGCTACAACATATTCTCATTTTTTTTCAATTCCCTTGAGAATTTTCATTTTTTATGCTCTACTTGATGTAGAAAGGGAAAGATAACGAGGGACGTTGATAGTAATTGAGTCACAATTAGGAGATGAATGAAAATTATTGTGTCTTAAACAGTTCCATAAGCACACTTGAAATGAATTAACCTCTAGTAATATGTCGTCAATGTATGTATCCAAACTGCTCAGAAGAACCCTCAACAAAGATATTTGTACAATTGTAATTAAGATTTTATACGTAAAATCATTAATATTTGATCCTTTCAAAGGGTTTTTTTTCTCCGACAGTATAGTCTTAGTAATTACGACCTCCGTCCCAAGTGCCACTCTGTGGACTCGTGACGTCAACGTTTCGGTAAAACCAATCCTGAAGGCCGTTTTACACGGGGCACGTACTTGCACAATCTGACGTGTGTACGGAGGCGCAGTCAAAATTGCGTCGTGTAAAGAGGTGAATTGCTAGAGCGCATGCGAGAATGCGTGGACGTGTGATGGCCCCTGTTCTAATTTAGTTCATGCATTCCAGCTATTCCATGCCATTTAAGAAATTAATGCAGTTCTAACCTGCGCAATTCCGTGCCCCGTGTAAAACGGCCTTGAGATTTGCACTGAAAAGATGGTGTAACTGGTTAGCTTGCATGACCAGCATTGGGATATTCGGCGTTGAATCCCGGCTAATCCAAATATTTTTTCATTACCACTTTTACCACACTTACGGAGATATAAACCCTACTTCGTCGCTATTCGGCGATTTATCTCAAAGCACGGGATGAAACAAGTGACTTTGTACACATTCATGCACACGAGTACGAAGTTATAAAAACCAAGGATGAAATTCGTCGTGAAAAAACATTTGACCAAACTGGGATTTGAACCTGCATCTCCGGATTGCCAAGAGGTCTGGGTACGAATTTTCTCGTCTTTCCTCAAGTGCCCAAGTTTCCGCACCGTAAATCGCTTTACTCCACATTAGAATCCAGCTGCGGTATTTTAGATTGGTTTTTCTCGGAGCCAAAACATACTTACTCCTTACTCTTCCTCCTTTGGCTACTCGAAACCTAGGTCTTTGGCCTCACCAACTAGGCGCCTCCACATTCTCCGGTCGCCTGCCATATCCACACATCCTTCTTAAATCTTTGCCCCAGACATTTTTGGTCTGCAGTTAAGTTTTCTCGGGTTTAGCACCGGGTCAGGTAGCCCATACCTCCTTTCATGGGAGTCCTAACTCGGTGCGAAACCCGAGAAAACTTTACCGCAATTTTTCGCCGGGAAAAAAAAACAAATATTATATCATTCTAGGTCTTTCTACCAGTTTTTTGCCTTCGGGTTTGCCTTCCAGGACATACAAATTTAAAATATAGGAAAACTTTTACAATACATCACTCTGCATGGCATGAATGCAAGATGATAGCATAAATTTGAACGGGCAATGCGTCACGAAAAAAGACGGAATGCGATCGGTTGAGCGGGAACGAAGCGCCGCTTCCTTAAGTGAGTGAGTGGAGAATCATCAGATGAGAGAAACTGAACTGTCGGGGGAGTGACATTTTTTCCTCCATTCCGAGGAAGAACAGTCGTAGACCGGTCCGCCACACGGCGTCGGCGCGCGTCCGCCGAGAACCGTATGATGTTCTCGGTCGGGGGCACGAGCGATGACGGGCAGGAAGAAGTTCGAGGACCGCGAGTCGGGGAAAAAGAAAGCGCGCTGTCGCGGTCGACTTCGTTAGGCTGCACACACGGCGAGGA
This sequence comes from Ischnura elegans, assembly GCF_921293095.1. Taxonomy (NCBI): domain Eukaryota; kingdom Metazoa; phylum Arthropoda; class Insecta; order Odonata; family Coenagrionidae; genus Ischnura; species Ischnura elegans. Next base: position 57,999,462 of record NC_060251.1, read on the forward strand.
CGGAGGATTTGGAAAAAAATAAATGACGAGCAAGGCTCTCGAGGAAGAAAAAATACGGATTTCAATAATTATTGCTGTAAAAGTTGATTCGAAAATCAATCGTGAAAAGTGAAAGTCATCCTTTAACTCCTCGCTAATTTGAGAACGACCTAGTATTTGCCTAGGTAAAACTAGCGTTTAGAACTAAAAATATTAGAATATTATATTTCATTTACATGTTTGGAGTGATTTCGCCTCATCATCATCGGTCGACAATCCTGAGTTTGGTTTGACGCAGCTCCCCATTTCTCTCTCTTATCCGCTAGACTTTTTATATGGACGTAATTCTTCTCTTTTACATCCTTTATAACCCGTCCTATGTAACTCATTCGGGTGCATCCCTTGTTCTTCTTCCCTTCCACCTGTCCTTTTACAATAGTCTTCATAAGGCCGTCGTGCCTCAAAATGTGGCCAACTAAGTTGTCCCGTCTTCTGCTTAAGGTTTTTAGGAGGCTTCTCTTTTCTCCCAATCTTCTTAGCACTTCCTCGTTACTTACACGGTCGATCCATTTTATCTTCAGCATTCTTCGGTTTCGCCTATTCGCCTCCGAATTCGCCTATCATAATGATAATCGGCGTTTATGAAGAGAAGTTGGGTATTTTACTTTAAAAAGTTGAGTAGTGAGTAAGAATGACTTTGCTCTCGTATAAAGTGGGATTTCGGGCGTGATTATATTTGAAAAAAAAACACCTAATGGGGAGCAAGCTCTCGAGGAAGGAAAAGTATGTAATTCATTAATAATTGCCATAAAAGTTTATTCGAAAATCCATCGTGAAAAGTGAAATTCATCCTTAAATACGTCGCTAATAAGAAAACGACTTCGTATTTACGAAAGACACTGGTGTTTAGAACTACAGATATTGGAACATTATCTTTCATTGTCATGTTTAGAGTTAATTCGCCTGTCATAATGATAAGGCCGCGTGAGAAGGGTTAGGCATGGAAAATTACTTTTGAAAGTTGAATAGTGAGTAAGAATGACTATGCTCTCATCTGAAGTGGGTTCTCGGACGTCATTACGTTATATTAGTGATGTCTAAACTCTTTTTTTCTCAGACATACTTTAAGTAACGTCTTCTTTCAAGCGTTTTATTTTTCAAACAATCACCGTCCATTTTTTATAAATATATTTCATAGCGATCGATAAAAAAATGAACCTTCAGCTCTCAAAACATCTTTAGAATTTTTCAATGCGTCATATTTGTTTGTATCAATATTTGGTCATGCAATTGCATCATAATGACAAGCAGTAATCTCTAGCAAAAAAATATTACTATTCTAGTTTCAACTGATGACTTCGACCAAGCATCATCAAAGGGCACGGCGGTATATATTTTATTGTTTATATAAACAAATAACATACGGTAATATTATCATGTGGTAACTATCCATAGACCCTTGAAGGGATGCGAATTGCATTGGAATATATATCTACTGGATGTCTATCTTGGTGATCTTAATGGGTATATTTATAATTCTATAACAGACATTCCATTTTAAAAACAGCCTTAGTCAAAAATTATTCATTTCATAGGATCGAACTTAAATACTTTGAATGCAATTATTAACTTCTCAATACCCATTGCCTATAATGTTCGAGCAAAGTTCGGCTTAGAATGGGTGAGCTCTACTCTAACCTATCCGAAGCTTATTTCCCGCGGCGTCAGGGAGTACCTACTTCAGCGCCCAGCGACGGCATCAAAGCCTCTGCGTCGCGAATACCTCACGAATGGTTAAAAATTGAGTTCCAAGAACGAAGAATCGCAAAACTAAGTTAAAACATTGACAATCCATCCTTGCATTGACGCGAGAAATGTGAATACTCTAGGGGATTGACGATCTTATTTTCAGCTAACATGGCGCGTCGTGTCGCCACGTCGTCGCGCCTTGGTATAGGTTTCGGTCCCACCTCAATGTGGTATACGAAAAGCATGGTTTGCGATGAGTGACACATCCTTGGGCAATACAAAGGAGGAGGAATTAGGGGTTATATAAGTAGAGGCGCCATGAAGAACAGCAAGGGACAACAGGCACAAAGTCAACAATGATACCGGGGAAAGGAAACATGAGGAAGTTGGAGAGTTTCTTTTGACCGGTACCATGGTGTCATGGGAAAATTAGCAGTGCCGGAAAGCACTTTCCTTAACTTTTCTTATAAGCGCATGGACGGATTTTGGGGGGCACATGTCCCTCCAGGCGCTTAAATAATAGAAAAAATGTTTTATAGAGTTATCATGACGTTAGTTTTGTTTTGTGTATTACGTAGCCTCAATAATTTAATTTCATATTAATAACTTCCATATTTAAATAAAGAGAATTTTTATAAAGTAATTATTGTATCTTGTTTTTATCTCAAGTATAAGAAGATTGTTTGTCTGTCAGACCTATGATGAGTGAGTTTCTCATCGAAAGGTTGTATTTAAATAGTCAAACCCGAGAACATTTTATCAATATTGAAGTTGAGATTTCCATGTTGGGCTCGGCTTTGGTTACTGCGCAGCTATCATACACGCTCTTGTTTATTTATCATTTGAAATATTTATAGTAGCAATATGTGATATATTTATAATTAATGAAGCACTGAACTTCATAAAATATAAAAAAAATTAACAGTTGCGGTCAATGCATGTCCTCTCGACCCAGAGTGACTCACGACAATCAAGTTCACATTACAGACACATAAAGGAAGGCAAAGCCACAGACGTTTGTCGTGACCGCAGTTATTTTTCCAAAGCATGATTGCAGTTTTAATTACCATCTATATGAAATAACAAGCATTTCTTGCAAGTAATTATCTTGCTATTGTGGTTTTTATACATTTTTCCTGCCTCCCACCTGTGGTTTTCACCACAAATATCCTGGTTATCGGCAAGAGGGCCGTTGTCCACCTCTCGGCAGCGCGTTGTGAATTAATTTTTTTTGCGTTCATGTTTGTTCCGAGTCTTTCTTGTTTGCAGTGTTTTTAAAATGCTTAATATTAAAAAATTACTCTTCGTTCGTAAAATTTTAAGGTGTGATATTGCTTAAAATTACTTTGTTAATTCGAAAAGGTATGTCTTTACACAGAATTTCACTCAATCCGTGCCGACAATGAGTCGCTCACAACCCTTTCATGACTCTATAGGAAATTTAAAATAGGAAGACGACGAATTTCCGGAATTAGGTCGATTTCTAATCCACAAATTTTCGTTAAAACAATTTTTTTAAACTCTTAGCCGCCGCCAATTTACGTCCCTGGCATCTTGCCTAGTTCTTTACGATAACCCAATTTGAATTAATTGAAGGGAATGATATGTTCAGAACTTTTAATTTGTAAACTATTTGTAGACATTCTTTGGACAATATGCACGGGGGAGAAAAATTGCGTCACGAAATTTTAGCCCTGGATAGCTGATGCCAGTAGGAACCAAAATCAACAATGATGTTTCTGTCGAAAACGCACCATTATAAAACTATAGAAACTTTTATCCAAGCGCTCATACTGGATGCAAGTTTGTCCTGTTGCCGGATGCCTTGCATACATCGCGACCTCCGCCGGGCAAAACATTCGAAGTCATTAGTTGTCCAGCCCATCCGGCAACAGGGCAAACTCGCGGCCAATCAGAGCGCTTGGCTAAAAGTTCCTGTAGTTTATAGATAGTGCGTTTTCGACCTGAAAAAATAAAAAATACTTGAAAATTCCCCATCATCTTTCCTATTATTTGTAGTGGAACAAATAATAAATTGAGCGACAAGATATTCGTGGAGAATATCATAAACACCCAAAGGAATAAAATCGGTGCAACTCCATTTGTATGGGTTAATCTACATCTACATACTACACCGCAAGCCGCCTAAAAGGCGTGTGTCAGGGAGTGCTAGGACACCAGCCATTCGCACATAAATGGAAATGCTCTTACGAAATTTCAAAGGAATAAAATCGGTGCAACTCCATTTGTATGGGTTAATCTACATCTACATACTACACCGCAAGCCGCCTAAAAGGCGTGTGTCAGGGAGTGCTAGGACACCAGCCATTCGCACATAAATGGAAATGCTCTTACGAAATTACGACTGGCATTTATTAAATCCTTTACGGTTCGGGGGAAAAAGGAATTCCCATATCAATCCGTTCGGCAAAATATCTCTTTTAACAGATCGCCTCCGTCAAACCTGGAAATATAGTGGGGCTCTAAGATGATGTTCTCAGTGTCGCTCCTAAAGATATCTATTCTCAATTGTGCTAACAAGCTAAGCCTAGCGCGCAGCCTCCGAGTCTCCAGTGGCACCCAGCCCAACTCGCTTAATTACTGGGTAACGCTGTCTGTACGCCCGTTGCAGTTTTTGACGAATCGCGCAGCCTTCCTTTGTATTTTATTCAGTTCGCGGATTAAGCCTTTCTCCACCGGATCTCATACGCTCGCCGGTTAATGAATCGTTCTACCAACTCTTTACGATCTTTTACTTCCTCATCATATTAATCCTTTAATGATAAATATATTTTTTCATTCACATATCTCTCGCGTTTTTCGATTTTACGTTTCAGCAGACTGGTCTCTTCCTGCACCGCAGTTTCGAACGCGCGATGTTCCTAACAAGCTACGCTCCGACACGCCTGCCGAGATGCCGTTTTCCGAATCTCCCGTATGACATCAATGGCGGATGATTTGCTGGCCCCGCTATGGTCATTTGACGCATCGCCACCTTCACAAATTGCGCCTCTCCCACATAGTGGCCCGCCCCACCGCTCAGAATGTTTCGCACTTGGAGTCCATTCCTCGCTCTCGAAGGCAATTCATTATTATTTCGTCATTCCACTTTCCTACTTCCACGGATGCTTTTTCCGCGGCCGGCCCGCATTCCCCCCAGGGCAACCCTTCACTCTTGGCTATCTCGGAACGTTTTGACAGAGCCAGCAGCGAGGGAGTTAAAATATATATCGTGGCGTATCCAGGTCACCATCTTCATAGGGCAGGGAAAGAAATGAATCGCGCTTTCAGAGTCGTGATTTCTTGTTTAACGGCTGTGGCGAAAAAAGTGGAAGCAATGATTCACAAGATGTGCGAGAAAAAGCGGTAGTGCTCTCAAAACTATCATTTTTTGTGAATCAAAGAAATCAATTTTTGAGATATTTTTAGGCGGCTTTCAGGGTAGTATATAGATTTAGATTTCCTCGTCTAGATGAAGTAGACAACACAGTTGCGACAAAATTATTGCATGCGTGTTTATTTTCTGTGGGTAGCAAAGTAAGCGAAATATCTTGTATTTCTGTTCCCATTGTTTTTTCTGAGCTGGGTCATTGAATTTAAGGTTTGACTTATTAACTATTCAATAAATCTCTCCTGCCAACGAGATAAGTGACATTAGACAGGTAGAAATTGGGTCCGACCCTCGGTCAGTGATTGAAAGCTCTACCCTCTAGGCCTGTATACAGTCGTGGGCGAAGTTACCATTTACGAAGAGATTTGTAAACTCATTAAATTTTTCCCAAAAAGAAAAAAAGAAAAAAAGTTTTTACAAATCTGTCTTGGTGAGCAAAATAGCATTTTAATTTGAAGAAAGAAAAATAAAATTATGATTAAATTTGGTTTTGTGCATGTTCAAATGAGATGTGACCAATTTTTAAATTCGATTACAGAAAATAAAGCACCTAAAATTGAGAAAATTTCAATCCTCAATTTAAATAGGAAACGAGAAGTGTGCATATTCTCGTCCTGCCATATCGCCGATGAAAAGTATGGATCAAATTTTTATCCCAAATAGCTTTACCGTCATGGGCTCCGTGTTCCTTCATAATATTTTCGGATTTTTACTCTATTTCTGACTGATCGACTTTATTGGGATTTAAAACCGAAGTATCATTTCAATTTCCCTTTTCTCTTTAGGAAGGTGGAATTTGTATTCCCCAAATTTTCAATCGTATTAAACTTAGCACGCAAGAATTATTTATTTTGTAAATTAATTTGTATCAGTTGTTTTCTTGCGAGAATTTTTCAAGCAATGCATCAGACTTATTTGTCGAAGGTCTAACGAAATAACGTATTTCAATGATCTGTGATTTACTAATTGTAAGATATATATATATATATTTTTTAAACATTCGTATTATATATATATTTAATTTTAGTTTACTCTAAAAATACTACCCTGGCAATACTATTTTTGTATTATAGTTATATTATTTTTTATAAACTCAAATTACAGATTATGAATACCAATTATCATTGCGATAAATAAGCAATATATATGATTTGAAACGTGAGTTTATGACTCCAATATACCGCATACTTATTTTCATGACTGATTAATGTATGGATCTACCCTCTCGTTACTGAAGTTATAATTTGAGGATTTTAAATGGTTGTCTACCCAAGAACATGGGTTGAAACAACCGCAGGCAAAGAAGACCCTAAGCAAAACTAGCTGGGAATACAATGGTCTTGACGAGTCTTCTGATTTGCTAGACTTGGTTTAAAACTTTCCTTTCCGGCATGGACTGGAATATATTTTCCTTCGCTGGTCTTCACCTCCTTATTTTATTTTCCTTCTCGGAGATACGTACGCGGGACTCTTAATTAACGTGCACACAGTTGTTCTTGCGGGAGCGCATACAATACAGAAGTAAGTTACCTCCGACCGATTAAGTTGTAAGAACTGGTACGAACTACTTGGAGATGCAAAATGCTAATTCTCTTTGGATACACAGGAGCATCCGCGGATATAAACGACTGACAATTTGTTTCATTTTGAGTGATTCAGTGATTCCTCATTTATCTTTTGGTATTTTTTCATTCCTAAAATCGGTTCATCTTCCGAATTTGAAGGGTTCATCTGATATTTTAAATACAAAAAATGGATCTATTGAAATCGGGGGAGCGTTAATTAGGTCTCGATGTAAATGTAATGAGTTTCACAAGATTCGACTCGAAATACGAGTACTTATATATACTGTGGCTCGTTTAAACCCTTTATCTTGATTCACCAACATCAAGATACGTGTAATATATGTTTGTGCAAAGAGGACTCTAGCTATGGCCTCAGTAAGGAAATCTATTGTTTAATTATCACTAAGGAATGAATAGTTAAATGCTTCATTAACATATGCGTAATTGTCATATAGAGTGCGGTAGCCGTGGATTAGTCCGAGTTGAGTTCTACCCTTACCTATTTATACCAACCTTAATTTTTATTCAAAGAGTGATTGAACTTTAGCTTTTTATGTCATTTTTTGTACGGTTCTCCATTTTTAATAATTATTTTTACATTATTCTGTATAAATTAATGATATAAATGTGATTTATAAAAAAACATTACCTATCTTGACCCTTGAAATAGTGGTAGCGGTCTTTTCTAATTATGCTTACTTCCGACGTTCATTATCATCGTTATGAACCTTTAGTCTTTATCATGATTCTATTTTAATGATAATGGTTGTCGTAACATGATTTAATAACAAAGAAGTGTACTAGTTCAATACTTTAGAGTTGGAGATCTTTACTTTCTTAAATACGGCAGAAAATGTGTGATTGCTATTTTATGTACGCCGCCAAAGTCCATAACGCAGAGAATAAAGTCAATTTAAAATTCGCTGCAATTGATACCTGATTGCAGCTCCTTCAGTAGTTCCATTACACGGTTATTTCTTTTCCTTTTACAGACTTCAATATTTAGTGTTAAATTTGAATCTTGGAGTGTAGGTCTTTGAAATGAAATTCAATTTTTGCCGACGACTAGATTCTCGACGGTTTGTAAGTAAACCAAAAGTTGGCAAAAATTGCATTTCAATGTAAATACCTCCAAGATTAAATTTTAATATCTCATGGTTACTTGAATAAGGAAATATTTGTGCATAAAAAGTTGTAAGACGCTTATAGTGACCACACTTTTAAAGTTCGCTTCACCTTGGCCCCATAACTTCAATTTTTTCTTTAAATCGCACTGGTCTGGTCTGATCGACAATCGACTGGTCAAGAAGTTTCACATTAAGCTCTGGAAACGTAATTTCTGCGGCCGTCACTAACGTACCTTTGTACTTCTATTTCCCAATATAAAGTGGTTTTGAACTAATAAGAGGTTGTATTCTTGGGGGTCTGGAGTATTTATTTCATTTTCTAGTTTTTACTGTTTAAGCATTTTTATCACTAGCGGCTGGTAGCTATATATTTCCAAGAGCAATTTGAAATTGAAAAAATGTAGACTATTATCATTATGGTATCAAAATATTCACGCGCATGTATCCCTAAATGATTGCTATGAAAATAACCAGTCCTGGAGATTTACACATTATATGTATAGATACTGCATTTTCTTTGAACATATCAAGCCCCAAAAACGCATCAGTTATAAACTCGCTTTGTTAAATTCGTTTTATTAAATTTGCTTTGCACTGTCCCTTGTCAAGTGGCAGACATTCAACTAATTGTAAGTTCACCTTTTACTCTGTCTGAATTGACAACTCAGATTACATTTTGGTTCTAACCTCGAAATCGCAATCTTACATCACGGTCAAACTATCCGTGAATGGCCTTTTTACGGACTCAGTATGATTTCTTGACCGTTCAAAATGATGTTCGGGGTTATTAGGATTTGGTGCATTTTTTGTGGCTCGAAAATAGCTGTAGAGTGAATAAAAATAGTAAAGCACTAAGTTCCACGAAGTAAAATTATAATAAGCGTCTATAATTATGGCGAAATCGTAGATTTCCTCTAGTTTCTTCGTTAACCTTAGTAACAGGGATTGTTGGGAGAAAGTTGATGCGTTTGCAAAACACCTTACCGATAAAGGGCAATTTTTAATTCTCTTACATTTAAAATGTTCTTGGAACGGTACAGCGGGCAAGCAGGTGTGTGTACGATAGCGGTTGGCCGTTTCCTTCCGTTGTTAATATTCACATCATGCCTCTAGCTATACAAGCAAGCGGAATATACCGCTAATGAAAGAGTATGTTTTTTTCCTAAACAGGCTGATAGTCCTCTTATCCTTCAAATGATTATTTATATAAGGATATTTTTAGCGCCATATTTTTTATCATCATTAATTGATACATTTTTATTTGATCTATTTTGGACGATATTCAGTAATAATAACCACATCATTGGATTTTCCTCAGGGAATACATTTTTTTATGGAATGCACCATTTCAAAGTGTTTATCTATTGGATCAGAGATGATATTAGTCAGTACTAACTAATGTTATTCGTCATATTCCATAAGTAAACTTCAAAGGTATATAATTATTTCGTCCAATTTAAACCCAGTCACAAATGAATTACGGTGATAACCACGGTTTTTAAAACTGATGTCACGTATGGCACATGCGTATGAATGTAATTCAGGTAAAATTTGGCCAGGTCCAATATTTTTAGCAGAAAAAGCAATCTCTTTTCACTTTACGGAAACGAAAGATCGCTATTTCAGCCTACACTTTCATGTCATCATCATAAGTCAACAATCTAAGATACTTTAACGCAGCTCTCCATTCCGCTCTCGAATCTGCTAGCCTTTTCACATGTAAGGATTTCGTCTCTTTAGCGTCCGTAGTGACTTGGCCAATGTTACTCATTCGTGGTCGTATTTTTATTTTCTTCCTATCCATTTGTCATTCGACGGTTATTTTCATCAGGCCATTAAGCCTCATGATGTGACCAATAGTGATGGCATAAACGACTCTTTTTGTGGAGCTGCCTCACCGCTCACAGCACACTCCAGAGAGCCGCTCGCACTGTGCCACTCAGCAAAGTGTTTCTGTGTTGTGTGGAGGGGGAAGAGGGGAGTGGAAGAGAGGGGAAGATGGAAGGTGGTTCGGGGGGGATATCAGAACGAGCATTTTAAAAATGCATTTCCTAGATCGCAATTTGAAAAATTGATTTCAAATCAATCATGTACTACATAGTCACAATGCTTAACAGGTGATATAACGTATATTTATATAACTTGTAAATATTCTCTCCGAAACTACATGATCATGTTAACAATTCATAACTAATTTCCTCAAGTAAGCTTAGTTGTTTGCGTTAGAACAAATTTTCATTTTTGTCTCGTATAATTTTCATAAATTTGCCGTTGACGAAAAATTTATCTGACCATCTTCAGCCCTTTTTTTCACGATGCATGGTAAATGCAGGAGAGAGAATTACGATAAGGGTCATATGAGATTCTTTAGAGTAATTTTTTAAAGAATAAAATAAATCAGGAGAATCTTTCAAGCGACGTGAAAAAGTGAGCAGTGGGCTACCCGCGAAAAGTGCCATGTACTCCCTTTGACCCGCCAAACGTGCGATGAGCCTCATGCGGAAAATGTATGTGGAATGAGTCGTGTGTGCATGGATTCCGACTTCCACCGCTCACGACTCCAACACGCACAGTGTGCGCGGAGCGAGTCGTGTGCGGAGGGAGTCGCGACTCACCAAATAAGACTCTCTAGCCTCACAGCTCAATCTGCTGAGTCGCACATTTGAACCGACTCACTCGCACACTGTCCATCACTAATGACCAATGACGTTTTCACGCCTCCTTCTCATGGTTTTTAGAAGACTTCTCTTTTCTCCCACTATTCTTAGTACTTCCTCGATCGATCGATTTCATCTTCATCATTCTTCGGTTTCATCACATTTATAATACCTCCGCACTGGACTTCTCTGCTGCTGTAACGTCCAAGCCTACCCACCCCCATGGAGAAACATGCTCCAAATGTAGGATCTGATAATTTTTTTCCTTACTTATACGCTTGTATTCTCAAATTTTAGGACACCAGCCGCTAAGAGAAAGAAAATAAATCGTTTCAGTGCAATTTTACAAAATATTGTTAGTTCCATCTACTTTTTTTCGCCCTTCTTTGTTTGGGAAAAACAGATTCCTGCCCGTGCGACCAATTCCTACTCGTTTGGCAAAATATTTTATCGTTTCCGACGAACAAATAAATGTACTGCGTCTAATTTTAAGATGTCCCTCAGTAATGGAACATATAGGTACATAAGGTGCATTTTGTCGTAGGAACCGGGTACCTATTACGTTAATATTATCATAAATTTATGCATATAAAAGAATTTTGCCTCCTCAAGAATTCTCCCACCCCAGAAAATTCTCACGAAACACTTTGTTATTACAGTGCGCCCGGATGAGCAAATGTGTGTGGATCTGTTCTTCGCTCTCCCATCTTCAGTTGTTTGACCCCGCCCAGCAAGGGAATCCGAGCCGAGCATTTTCTCGCGGTCTCATCTCAATTAGCTGGGTGGTCGTTAGCGCACTCTTATCTTCATAATAAAAATAACATAATTCGCAAATACCATGAGAACGAACGAGTTCCCGTGACGATGGGTGCAGAAAAAAACAGCGGGTGGTAGCCCTGTAATTCCCGTGCATGCGTTCAAACTGGTATACTCAGCAGAGAATATTTAGGGGTGGATCCTGATTTTTCAAGAGTGTATAAAATCTGAATGCAGATTTTTGGCATTTTAAATTATTCCACGCTTATTAATCAAAGTTGGTATTAGATAGACGCACCAAATTTTAGGTGACATACCTTAATAAGTACAATACTATAATAATAATATGAATTTTAGGGACTCTTCAATGAATAACTTAGAAATACATGCCGATAATAGTAAACTACCGTAAAATAAAAATTCGATATACATCCCAATTCATGCAAACCTTGAAGGATCGATTACTAATGCCAAAAAAATCAGGAAAACTCTAACTCAACTGTATCCCTTAAAAAATAGAATTGTCTCATTATTCCCAGATAATAGAGTAACTGTTACTTATAATTTGAAAAATCAATAGTTTTTCATACAATGTTGTTTTTTATGCAATTCTATATCATTTTCCGTTAACTGTCAAAAAGTTTGATTATACATACTGATACAGGATTGGGTAGATATGATTCTTTGAAGAATAGGACATATTCAAGTGTTTCTCCCTGCCTACGAAAGGAATACCTACTGTAAAAGTACTAGCTCCTTTTGTTCTTCGAAAATGACGCTTCAAATATTGGAATGGGTCGTTACGATGTATGTATTTTGATAAAATTTCGGCAGAATTTATATATTTTTAATTATGCACTTATTTCCTTTTATTTTCATTTATTTCTGCATTCTAATTTAGAAAATAAATTTTACAAAAGGGTTCAAATTTAGATACACCATCTTTTTAACTGTTTTTGGTGGAAGTGAGAAAATTGTCACCATAAATCTCGGATAAATTCGTTGCGGTATTTTATTTCACCTACAAGGGTGGGATCATAACCTTTCATTTTGAATAAAATGATGATTTCTCCATTTACTGTCTATCATTTCTGCTGTGGATTTAAAAATAAAGACACTAGCATATGATCCCTTATTTTTAGAAGTATAATAAACCATGTACTTGATTTGCAGTCATCAGGGTAATTCTTTGAATCAGCGGCAGTAATATCCCAAGAACAGCGTAATGAACGGGCTAATTTTAGTGGATAATTTGGTTGTGGACTTCCCGTACGCTCATAATGAGGACATTACCGGGCGTGACAACAATCTATAAAGCTGTCAAATCATTTTCGTACCGGGAATCTTCGCTCCTACTTGGCCTTAATCGTCGAAGACGGCACAAATTCCTTCCTCAGTCATGGTAATTGGAATATGAGAGAGAAATGTCTTCCTAAATGAACCGGAAATAATATAGGGTATCGCGCGATCCCTTTCGCGATGATTTTTTTTTTGTCCAGCAAAAATGATAAATAACACCTTTTTTCACACACACGTAGTCGGTAAGGTTCTTTGATTTTTTTTCCTGAGGTTCTTTGTAGACTGGTAGATTAGCGACCGACAGCTTAGGTCATTTGCGCCATGAGGGAAGGGTAGGGAAGGAAGGGTGGGGAAAAACCCGGCGCCAGCCTTAGCCTGCTCAAAACGAAAGGCGTCAAGGGGACCACGGCTTTCCGTCCCCGTCAATTGGTATAGTGATTAAATCAGCTCATTTCCCAATCTGAATTTTAAAGCAGTCCTGTACCAAAATTTCCGTTCGGGGTAATAAAATATGATTATCACTTAGAAACCCGTGGTATTCTCATGTGCGGGTTGCGTAAAACTCAGGGTTTTTGTACTTTTTTTTATAAAATCCCGTGCATTTAGAAGCCGCTAAAAACCTTCCACACGAGAAGACCAGATAGCTAAAGCTAGAAGCTAAATAGTTCGAGCTCGAGAGAAACGCACGAAATATTTTTCCACGGAATCAAATACGACTGCCCAAGCTCTACTGGAGCTCGGATCCCTGGCAGAAAATGTACATCCCGAGGTATACTCGAGGTACGGTTTCAAAGTGTTAACATTTAAATATATAAAAAATGAACTCGATGAAGTGTAGCTTTTCCGCGTTTTTTTTCCTAATCCATAACTCCTTGGAAGGAAAAGATTCAGATCTCTTTTTTTTGGAATTTCTGAAATGAGAGAGGAAATCTAGATGTGAACGTACTTTCGGAATGGTCGATCGTGAGGTTAAAAAAAAATTAGGTAACATTCACCAGACGACTAATTGAGAGTTCGAAGTTGCAACCGCTCTGCTCTCTCATCAGAATGCAGCGAGAGGATGGTAGGAGGTAGAAATCTCGGTTTAAGGTGGCTGAAAAGGTACTCGCTGGTCTGTGAGAACCCATGTTAGTAGTACTATGTCCAATGTCCATATCACATGGAAGGGCTGATAAGTAGAATTTGGGAGTCATTGATCGCGGATCAGAGGAAGGCAAAAGAATTAAAGAATTTTATCGCATGAGGCCCAAATTGAAAGTCCGAAACAACGTATTTGGGGGATTAAATAGAGGAAGGCCCAGTGTATAATTACTACGTACATAAAATATTATTTCCATATTAAATGGAAGGACTGGCAAGTGGAATTTGGGGCTCAATGATCTAGGGGCAAAGGAAGGCAAACGAATTTTAACTGTTGGGACCCAAATGATCTTATTCACCCGAAATTGAAAGTCCGAAACACTTAGGTATGAAGTTCAAGTAATAGGTAATATTTAAGCATGGAAAAGGTGAATGGAACCAACATTTTCAGGAAACTGTAACAGATCTTTATTAGTTTTTAAAATTATTTGCTTAGAAAATATTATTTTCCTTAAAGACATTTGCGATTTTTACTTTCAGGGGTGGGGGGCAGCTGCCCCCTCCTGTCCCTCGCTGGGTACGCCCATGATCCGAAACAACTTAGGTTACAACATAAAGGAAGGCCCAGTGTGCTGCGGAGAAAATTTATTAATGCAATCACTTCGGAGGCAATTTAATCGGTTTTCAAAAATGTCCACATCGCAGCAATGAGTGCAGAAAGATCCATTTATTCTTACTTTCTTGTTAGAGTCCTTCCAATCGCGAGGAATAGCTTTTTAGCATTATGAATGAGATAGATCACATCATCATAAATGAATACACACTTCGCTTAAGAGCCTCAAACATTGCTAGTGTTCCCGTGAAATTCAGATTGCTCTGCCCGCAGCATCACAAGTGGCAAATTTGAAAACCCATTCGTGTGATAGAACATTTAGTGGACGACTGAAGAATCCTCTTTTAATTCTCGTGCCACTTATTACCATTGTCTCTGGAAACATAATGAAGATACACTTTTGTATGTTCCACAAGAGTTTTTAATACCGACCAAGGTTTCGGCAGTACACACTGTCATTATCAAGGTCGAAGAATTTGTGGACAGTGTGTACTGCCGAAACCTGGGTCGGTATTAAAAACTCTTGTGGAACATACAAAAGTGTATCTTCATTATGTTTCCTGTCAACAAGTTCCACCAAATATCGCCTTCCAACCTTAAGCTGACCATTGTCTCTACTTGCATCTCTCCTTACCACCTTTACATGGGGAAAAAGAAAGCGAGCGACAGAATAGTCACAGGAAAGGATAATAAAATAACATAACTTTGTTAGAAGCTAAAAAGTTTTGTTTCGGATATGAACATGTTATGAAACCCTGATCGTGCCTATTTAAGTATATTAGTGAGATAAATATGGTTTTATTCTTTTATTTTTCACATTGAAAAGGTTTCATATAGTTAAGCCCGAAGTTATCACTCGTACGTCATAGGAAAGTATGGGGTGGGAAGGTTGGAGTGAAACCTATGTCGGGTTCACTTGCGCTTCATATATGAAGATGTAACTATGTTATGAAACCCTGTCCGTGCCCTTTTAAGTATATGTGAACCTAACAGAGTTTTAGTATGTCATTGTCCATAATGTAAAGGTTTCACATAGTCAATCCCGAAGTTATTAGTGATATATCACAGGAAAGGATGAGGAAGGAAGGGTGAAGTGAAACCCGTCGTGGGCATTAGCCTTCTTTTATCGAAAGGTGACACGGGTACCACGATTTAATATCCCATTCGAAGGACGGATTCCTACATGAAAAATATACCTCAGTGCTGGGATTTAAAGTAGAGCCCACAGATTAGGCAGCTAACAGTGTAGCCACTACACCACCTCGATACCCGGTGGAATTTAAACTCACACTGATGAAAAATTATCAGGCTATAATTTTTAGAAACAGAACAGTATCAGGTGGGACACAGTGGAATTTATCCATCCTGGTGATAGAAGTAAGAACACTGGAACTTAACAAATAATTATTACCTTATGTTACCCGATTATCTCGTGATACCACGCTGTTTTGAAAATTATGCATGGAATCACTGCGTTATAATTTCCCTCTTCATTATTTTTATGCTTTATCTTTTCCCAATATCTCCATTAATTTTTCATTTCCCAATTTCTATGAAAATATATAAGTATTAGAAACAATGCGTTTTCAATGATGCCCTGAAAATGGCTTCACCTTTCGGTTAGCCAAGACGAGAACTATATTTACACCTCTGGGGTAAAAACTCGTTCATCGGAAGTGGGTCATAGACCACCCGCAGTTTTTCCCATGGGAAGTAATTGTTGGTTTGCTGTGATTGAGCCCGCAGGAGTGATGCAGTTCATATGTCTCCATTAAAAAGGCGCTTTCCGCGGACGTTTTATATCGCCGAATTTTTGTAGGCTTTCTAAGATGTATGCTTTGATGTCCGTGCTCAATAGGCTTCCCAAGTTTTTGCTTTATTTTTCTTTCTTCATAGAAAAAACTAACCTAAGGCTATCAAAATCACAT
This sequence comes from Ischnura elegans, assembly GCF_921293095.1. Taxonomy (NCBI): domain Eukaryota; kingdom Metazoa; phylum Arthropoda; class Insecta; order Odonata; family Coenagrionidae; genus Ischnura; species Ischnura elegans. The sequence goes on from NC_060251.1 coordinate 58,015,606, forward strand.
CAAAATGTGTCACGCGTCCCTTTCGTGAGAAATATTTCACTGGCTAAGGGTAACACGGGAAAATTATTTTTCTGAATTTTCATGAAACATCATGGAGAAATAGAGGGTAAATTAGACTCTTGACTCTTTTACTCGTAAATACACACATGTATGCAGTGCCAAAACCTAAAAACCATTTCAGACATATCTGTCGCTTAAAAAGTGTTTAGTGGTTTCCGAATATGTTCCAGCTAGACTTCGAAACTCTTTTTGCCACATTTTGAGCATCCATGCTTTTTACTCCTGGTATACTCTCCTTTAAATCTTTATTCGCTCTAATTATATGCTCATCTCCTTAGCCTATTATGAATTTTATCACAAAATATTACAGCTTTTTCTCATAACTCATTGATCTATCAATGATGTCTTCAATACCAGTGCCGCATGTATTTTGGATGTATCATGCGTACCTTTTGTGAGAAATATTTCACTGGCTAAGGGTAACACGGTAAAATTATTATTTTTCGAAATTTTCATGAAACATCATGGATAAATCACCTCGAAGGCGCACTCTTGCCTCCTTTACCCGTACTTTTACTCTTGTTAATGCGGTCTTCCAGAACTGTCAGCCACCTCCAAGTATAGGCTGTAGGTACTCTAACGTTATTACTGGCGAGACAAAAAAAAACTCGACACTCGAGACTTTGATAAGGTCTCACTAAATTTTTCGGACGCCTGTCTAATAGTTTTTATCGTTTTAAATATTCGTATGGTTACAGATGCAGTACCTATTGTCCAATTTTGAAGTCAAATTTAGGCTTCGAACATCATGAATGAAATAAATTTTAAGTGGAATAAGCGAAATCTCTATTGCTTATGACGGAACGGTTCCACCACAACTTGCTTGAAATAACCGGTCTGAGAGTGAATTTGAAATAGATCTGTTGATATATTTCAAAACTTCATGAACTCAAAGAATATCGAATACACGTAATGGAATTCCAAAATTTTATATGTTACGAATTTCCATTACATCTTTCCGTATTATAAATTATCATCATTATTACTCTGAAGTATATTTATAATAGCGATACAAGGGAATAATAATAAAATGTCTTTGGCTCATACCATGTTCCACCGTGTCAGGGTGGGAGTAAAAACCGACAGCGACCAAAAGTACAAGTGAAAAAATAAGTCAACGTTGAAGCTATATTTTTACCAAATTAAATAGCAATATATTATGGAATTGAAGCCCATGTGAAGATGCCAAAATACCATGAACGCATTAACCGTGCGTACACGATTATATAATCCAGAAATTCCTACAAGTTCGCAGGATCGGGATGCTATTTCGAAAGCGTGATTAAATACGAGAGATGTTACCTTTAGAGGTTGAAGTTCCATTTTTATGGCGACTTGAAGGCTGGAGAAGGTTGTAAATGCGCACCATAAAACAGAATTCTTTCGAAAGCAATACAATGACTTTTTATGTGTGACGAACAGTAGCGTATACATGGACTTAATTCTAGAGTGGGGAGTTGATGAACTGTTCATTGTGGTCATTTGGAGTCGGCCGTTTAATTCTTTACCCTATAACTCTGTTTCCTCAATTTCTGTTTTTCTCTTCATGGTTTTGTGGGGTCATATTTTTTATTGCGTTCCTCTTGACCTAGCGATTCGATGTGTGCATTGAAAGACTTTATGATTTTTCACGGGGTTCACAAATCTTCACTGACCTTTAAGATTCTGTCGAGGAATGTTCCCAATCATCAACTGTTTCACATGTTTTTATGGCGTATTAATTTTTATGTTTTGTTAAAAGTTCATAAGGTAGTATCATATATATGCTGCATTACTGAATGATTTTATTCTAAAGTGATAACTACTTAAACTAGACTGAGGATGATTTCCTTCTATATGTCGCATAAATAATAAATGTTCCAAGGTAAGAATTAAATAAAAATGCTGCATTAAAATTGATCCGATTTATTTATTTACTAAAATTCTCATGGCGTATTAAACATTGCATCTTTCCAAACAGGCTTGAGGTACATGGATTTATATTTTTGATCAATATTCATCAATTTTTAACTATTTTAGTACGACCTTCAATGTAAAATAATTTAATTACATACTCTTGTTATTCAAAAGATAACCATGGACTGCCGGGCGGCGAACCTTTACATAGTCACCAACAAGTGTGCTTAAAAAGTTGCATATTTATTCGTGATTCATTCTGTTCTGCTTTCTAAATTCAAATATCTCAAATAATTCTCTGGTTCCTTTTTATCCGCCTTCCACTCGGGCTTTCGAGTGTAACTTCTTCAAAACATCCAGCGGAGAGGTAAACGAGATTCACACTGCGTGTGTCCATGTATGTAGACGACAGTTGGATTTCGAGTAAACCTTTCCGCTGAATCTTCGCCACACCGCGAAAGCCTACGCAAGAAATCTTCAAAATCATGTTTATGCTTTACTGTCAAGAGTCACCGAGTTCAAATTTCTCACAGGAATGAGGGGCAAGAGCGACAGGTGGGCAGAAGAGGAGAGGTTGCGATTCGGAAACGTCTCACTTCCGAAAGCGTCGTCTTTCCCAGAATTCCTTCGTCATTGGCGGCTCTCAAGCGTCGTCACGCTTCAGAGCGCAACCAAGACCGCTCAGGTGCCAGGGAACTAAGTGAACTCCCTTAGTTTTAAGGGATTGGATGAAATCACGACGAAAACGGTCTCGCTGAACTATTCATCGTGGTCATTAGGAGGCGGCTATTTATTCCTTTCCTTGGTATACATATATTCATCTAAGGAGCCCATTCAGGGGACGTTTTTGTGAAAGTTGTTTCAGGTTACTCCTGCGTAGCGTGACTCGTGAGGCATGTGACCCAAGTGGCCCAGACCCAAGTAAGCCTTCATTAAAAATTTTTGACGCTGGGATCGATATTTATGACGCTTTAGTATAGCAAAATTTAATGCAAACAGTCTTGGGCTTCTACATGTTATAGACTGAATAACTTTTAACATTTAATAGACATTTAATAACAGGACTTTTATCGGATTTTATAACATTTTATAGACAGTATAACGAGACGATACCGATATACGGGAGGAGAAATATTGTTTTAACCTGAATAGCTGATGTCAGGAGGAACCAAAATTAAGGATGATATTAATGTGGTAAAGGCAACATTCTAAAACAGAAATAAATTTCAGTTCACTAAAAATAAAACTAATTTTGGTCCCTACTGGCATCAGCAATCCGAGGATAAAATTTCGTGATAAAATTTTTCTCCACACTGTATAAACAGAGTGTGAATTTTGGGACCAACTGCCTCGATAGTAGAGCGCATAAATCTATATGAATGTTAGTTGATGGGCATGAAGATCTTTAATCTCTTCCGGGCTTTACCCCGCAACTTTACATATTTCTTCCGTACTACAGAGTTGTGGACAGACACGGTGTAAATCTTGGAAGAGCTACATCTTCAAGGGTAGTGAAGATTTCACGGGTTTTACACACGTTAAGGTCCTCCATATCTCTTCCCCACGTTTCGACGTATAACACGCCCATTGTCCTCAGGGATTAAGGAATCCAATGGAATGGAATCATTGAGGACGATGGGCGAGTTGCACTACGAAGCGTTGGAAGGTCATATGGAGGACCTTACCCGGTGTGAAACCCGATAAATCTCCCCTGCCGTTGTTCGCCGGGAAAAAACAGACATTACATCAAGGGGATCTATATCTGTTTACGCATATGATCTAATGGGAGGTCAAGCCAAATATACATATACTAATACGGACCATTTATAGTTATAGCGTAACAGAACCGTAATCGCACCTCACAGTCGCTCCCATGGGGGAGCTATGGCACAAGTTGCCCCTTATATAAAAAAAACCAAGGGTAAAATATAGGAGATATTTGAAAAAATACATCATACAGTATTCGGTGGATCATAGTTTTTGTGGCAATGCGCACTTCATCCTTCGACTGAGTTTGTGTCCCACACCAAATTTCTACGCTCAAAAATTCGTTGCACTATAGCAGGAAATTACTTAATGGTCGAGTTCATTCAATAATGGAAAGACTTCCACGTTTCATCCCTTCTTCACGGTGTACAAATTTACATTGTTGTTCATCCCTACGCGTCGTTCCCATACTCCCCTCTCGCATGGGAGTCTTGAAAGAGTCGCACAAGCCGGTATCACGCAATCATATTTTTTGATCTGCCTATTACCCATCAAGCCACCTATAGATATGCTTGCCTAGGGGTGAACCATCACAAACATGCACCAGTGGACTAAAAGTCACTTCCACTAACATGGACTGCGCATCATGTACGGTACATACGACACATAAGCAATGGGATTTATTTATATCACACTTATGAAGGCAATCTGCATATGAAGATATTAGATACAAAGATGCTTTCAGAAGTAAATAAATAAATTTTGGTTCACTAAAAATAAAACTAATTTTTGTTTCTACTGGCATCAGCAATCCTGGGTTAAAATTTCGTGACACAATTTTTCTATACCCTGTATAAACAGTGTGTGTATTTTGGGACCAACTGCCTCAATACCACCCGGAGACCATCCGGCTGGAAGCCCGAATAGACTTTTTTGAACATATTCGCCGGGAAAGCATCAGATTTTACTTCATGCTTTCAGAAGTTTTCCATGGTGCCTAAAAGATAGCTCAAATGTTCACTTGCAAAATTATTGAATTAGTTATCTTCAATATTGTCGATTTTATACAAATAAGTCTTTGTGTCACCGACGCTTCAGGAGCGTGATTCCTCAACCCAAGCTTGGAGGTAGTTTAGCGACAGCGAAGATTGAAATAAATGATTTCGACGTGTGTAATAAAGAGAAGCTTTGCATCATGTACGACCCCCACCAAGGTTAAAAAGCAAATTTAGGGTTAGAGTTAGGGAGTTCTGGGGGGGTTTTATCCCCCAAAACTCCCCTCGCTGCCCCACTGCTCTAACCAATAAGGCTACCACGCTCCCCGAGGGGGATGTGAGAGGTTAAATATTATTTCTATTATTATTCGTAATTTATAACGAACTTTGCATCATTTTTTGTTGAAACTACATACAGGGGTGAGAAGCTAAGGGGTACAAGTGATTTTTTTTCTAAACAGAGTTAGGTACGGAAATTTGGTAAGGAAAACAAACGAGATCAACTACATGTTAAGTAGTGCATTTGATTTTCCACTCGATGTCAGCACATAACAGAGAATCACTGGTATCCCTTGGCAACCAAGTTTTTGTGTATTTTTTAAATTAATATCTGTGCCTAACTTTGTTTAGAAGGAAAATCACTTTTACCCCTTGGATTCTCATACCGTCATATGTATTCTGACATAATTTAACATTCCTTATGTTTGAATAAGTATTACCATAACAACTTGTCTAAAAATTTGGATATTCAAATGCATACACCCAAAAATGAAACACGGAAAGATTATTTGCTTTGGCCTTCAGTTGAAGGTACAATCATTAGAGAAAACTTTTAATATTTCATAAATAATTACGTATAATTCGTCCTTTGGACAAACCTTTTTGAGCATCAGTCCCTCAAGACCGGTTCTATTTTGTCTTTTTGGTCTCGTATTTCTCGTTTGAAACTCAAGTTGTCATCTTGAAATTATGAGAGTGTAAAGAGGAAATAATAGTCAATATTTTCAGGTATCTCAAATATGTAATTTCTCATATGAGAACAGATTTTGTTTTTAATTTTGAGATAAAATAAAATGTTAGCAAGTAGGTATTCCAAGGTTTATACGGGATCTAAAAATCAAATTTTCTGAATTTAATTCTTATGGAATATATTTGGCAATTTCTTTATCGCATGTAATCATTTTTTCACGATTTCTATTTATTAATATACTATGACATCAAGCTGAATGCTGAGCAGTAAAATATTTCATCATCATCATCATAAGTCAACAATCCTCAGATTGGTATGAAGAGGATCTCATTCCTCTCTCCTATCCGCTAACCTTTTCATAGTGAAATATTTCTTCTATTTAACCAGATTAAAACCAGTTGGAAATATTCATCTATCCTAAGGGAAAATTATGATTAGGCTCGGATGTGAAGGAGGAGAACTCACCCTATCCTACATTGTCTGATATTACCCGACCCAGGAATCTTCTCCCAGGATCTGGCAAGTCTGTAGTAAAACAGCTTTTTTCCCGAGGTTTATCCAGTGTTTTTGAATTTCCAGGTCTTCGATTTATTTATTGAACGGTTTTGATTTCGGTTTTTAAGTATTATTTTTATTTTATTTTATTTTATTCTCAAACCACCGAATACAGCTCATATTGGCCATTTTATATCGGGGTATTCAACAAATTCAACGACTGAACGTACACAAACAACCATGCCCTGGACAGGGGAAATTTACCCAGGCGGGACTCGAACCCGCGACCTCTTGTTTGGCAGGCGAGGACGTTACACCGCCGCCGCCGAGGCCGGCGTATTTATTATTATATATTATTATTATATATTATTATTATATTCATTATTATCATTAATGGAATAATAATAATAAAAGAAATAATCGAAAAGGCAATAGCCGGAAAAATAAATAAGTACCAAGAATTGGTAATAGAAATAAAAAGAATATGGAATATAGAACCGGTTTCTATAGCTTCAATTTTCATCTCCGCAACCGGTATCACCCCAAAACATATACAAAAGAGTAAAAAAATACTCAACCTTCATCCAAAGACATTCATCAAATTGCAAAAGGTTGCAATAATTTCAACCTGCCATTTAACGAGAAAATTTCTCAACGTGATAGAACAGTAAAGAGTTACTCTATTGAGAACCCATGCTCTGAACACAAAAACAACTCAGTGAAAACTGAAGAAAATTTAAGGAAAAAGACGATGACAATAGTAATAATAATGATTGTTATTAGTATTAGATTTACTTTAATATTATTCTACTGAACAATCATTTGAGTGAGCTATGAAAGTTTCAAGATAATATTTAAGTCTTTATCCATCAATTCGTAATCAAAAAAGGCCGACCGGTCTAGAGGGAGTGATGAGTCAACTTAAGAAGAAGGCGTTGGTGGGACCCATCTTAGCGCTAGCCTTCCGCCATGCAGTGGTGCACGCCACTGTCTCACAGCCAGCATTTCCCCTCCCCCCACTCCTTTGTTTCCTGCCCATTGTCCTAAATCGCCCACTGTATCCTCCAACCCCTCGCCGCTTCCAGAACACCTCACCCTCACCCTTTCCCCTCCCGTTCTCGACTGCCCCCCATCGGAGCACGCAGCCATAGGGTCGCACGACCTAGAGCGCACCTGCTCACGACTCCTCCCTCTATCTGTCTGCTCTCCCCTTCGCCGGCACGCTATACTCAGCCCCGAATCGGGTTAAGGTGGCCAGAGTTTTATTTGGAAATTTTACTGATATGAAAGGGTACAACATATGAGGCATATTTAGATGTACTTTTAATAATCATTCCATTTATTATTAAAATAACTACATAATATAGTATTTCTTGGAGTTTAGGTCATTTATAAAATAAGTTTCAGCCAACGTTTCGATTTATTTTTTAAATCATCTTCAGGGCTATGTAAGAAAAAGTGTGAACAATATTGGAATATACAAAAAATTTTGACATATTCCATTCTGTTCTTATATATATATGCTACGTGCATCTCGTTTTTCTAAACATTATGATTAGATTATATTATATTATATATATTTCTTTAAATTATATTGTATAAAAACCTTAAATATTTTAAGACCCATAAAAGACCCTTTTTCCACGAAACCTATAGAATCTAGCTCTCCTTTAGCCTTTATATTGCGAGTGAGAAAAGTAGTGAGAATATTAGTGATATGAGTTTATTATAAAAACTCTTAATATTTGTGTGAAAGTGGCATTGTCGGAGATTGCGCGCCGTTTGAAGATAGCTTTGTTTTTAAGAGAACAATTGAGTGGTTTGGAAGCCAAGGGGTGCTGTAAGTGATTTCTTTTTCCCTACGCTGTTAAGTACAGAAATTAGGTATAGAAAACAAACGAGATGAAGTAGACATTTGATATTGCGTATTTGATTTTCCTCTCGATGTCAGCACAGAACTGAGACTCACTCGTATCCCTTGGCCACCAATTTTTGTGTATTTCTTCTAACAGTTAACTTTGTCGGTGGTTGCTTTCGAGAAATGCTGCGTGGGTAACATTATCTGCTCGACGTTTCACTCCTACAGAGAGCGTTTTCAAGAGAATACCAGGAGATTCATACATTGATACCAGATATTCCCATTTTCTTTAAAACGTTCTCAGTAGGAGGAGTGAAACGTCGAGCAGATAATGTTACCTTCGCTGCATTACCCAAAAGCAACCGCCAACATTGATAAAAGAAGCTGTGAAAACCTTCATACAAAAAATACAATTAACTTTACTTAACTCTGTTGAGAAAAAAATCACTTGTACTCCTTGGCTTCTCACGCCCTCAATTAAGAGCGAAGGGAAATAGACATTAGGCCGGCCCTTATTTTTCAGAATTGCGAAAAGTTATGTTTTCCTAGTCTCAAAATGATCCAAATGAAGTATATATTCACATGTTAAAATTTGGTTACTTTAAAATAACGGCAACCCGTGCCCCAAGGGCCCTAAGTACTGAGGACCCTCAATTGAGTTTTTTGGAGCAGAAAAAGTGCTATTCCTATGTAAAACGTAAAAGTAAAGTCCTTCGGGTCCGATTTTCTGTTTGTTTTGACCTATCTCTAAGTGTTTAAGAGATATCATCCGTCGTGATGCAATCCACTCCCCAGGGCGCTACCCCGCACCGCGGCGCCGCTGAGGTACGGACCGCACCACTTACTGGAGACTTCCCCTCCACCCCCTCCCTGTCTATAGACATGGTATCATCTTGGTCCGCTCTATTCGAAACTCGACCACTTTTTTTACGCTCATTTCGTTTTAGAGATTTAATTTCAAGACTCACCTCCACTGTTAAAATTGCTGATAATCCAGGACCTTGAAGCAAACAGGTCTGAAGAACCATTTCCGCTGCATTTACATTTTGCTTGTATTTTATTTTTTAGCATCATGAGCGTGACGTGTGTCCAAAATAACCGGCCAAAGAGAGACCACCGAAGTGTTAAAAGCTGAGCAAGGTGTGGTCTATTAAAAAGGAACACTGCCTTTCCTTAAATAATGTGCATTTCACTTAATTGTATAACAAAACAAATTATAATTACATTTATTGTATAATTTGAATTCTCGCTTCAATTGAAGTCATTCTGTAAATATATCGTAATTTTCACTTTTCCAAGTTAGGGAATGCATCCTTAGATATACTAAAGCGCATAACGTCAAATACTAACTGTAAGTCATGAAGAAAGAATTCCACCCTTGTGTTCTCTTTTGTTTCACGTAACGGACTAGTTATTTCTTCACTATCTCGTAGTTAATTATCGTCATCGTGATACTATGTAAGTACGTAGTAGTACACGCTTTCGGTGCACGTTCTATCGAAACACGTTCGGTACACGCTCTATCTACATACTTTCGGTACACATTCTATCGAAAAAGATGTGAATTGAGCTAACACTTTTTCAAGTGTAAACGCTTTTTTGTAGCCCAAAGCCTCAACTGATTCTCAAAAACCTCCACACAGAAAAAAAATCGTTTACGCATAGACTCGAGCAAGGAACTAATCATGGCGTTTACTGCTGTCCTACCAGTGGCTGTATTGTGAGATTTTTCAGTTGTATCGGAAGAGAGATGCTACTTCCAACTCTCCCGGGCGCACCTCGAATACGCATTCCGTCCCCTCTATAAAATACATTCACTTTTATCCATGTGAAATGAGTTCCATCGGAGAGGCTAGAAACAACTTCAGGGCATTGTTCATGACGAATTAAATGAGTTTATCACTCATGATTATCTTGAAAGATTATATTTACCATAGTTTCATAAATTATTATTATTCTAGAAATATAATATTGGATGAATTGTTTTGCAACCATATTCGTTCATTACATAACCCTTAGCAGTTATCTCCAAATAGAAAAAATAAAAAATAGCCAAAACTTTCAGAAACATAAAGCTAAAGGCTGCCATTCTGGATGCCTAAAATACATATTGTTGGTTGTAAAGTTTGAGACTACATTTTAAAAATGCTCTTGCGTAAATATTCACGACAGTCCATTTAATGGTGCCAATACAAATTATACAGCAAATTTTTGTATTCACAAACAATGAATTAAACTCGCAGCAAGTGATAATGAGCGCTACAGGGGACAGCCTGGTAACTTTGATACGCAGTTCACCACGATGAATTCTACACCTGAGCAACTTTCATCTTTATGGTAATTTATAAACTGCGATGGCTAATTGAACAGTGGTTTTTTGTGATCCTGTCCGACCAGCATGAGATGAATCGATTCCGAGTATAGAATACTGGATTGCAAACAAAGGAATGCCGATGACCCCTTCCTAAGAGCAGCCAAGAAATTGCGATCTAGCCATCTTAAGATGGACCTCGAGGATTCCGCTCCATTTAAATGCATGAGAAATCGCGCAACTCTGAAATTTTTTCTCAGGTCATATCATTCGGATGACACTGCGAATGGGAAGATAAATTATTTGATCCCAGACGACATTTCCACTATATACGTTGACCGCCATGGTGTTATAGAGCATATCGATGGCTAAGTTCTAACAACACGTATCTCCAAATTTGGCCGGTTTGAGACAGCTATCTTAAACAAAGTGTAATGACATTTAAAAAATAAAATTCAAGCAAAAAACAACTCTTCGTTTTCAAATGCATGCTTCTTTTTCAGTTTTATGAATTTTTGGTTTTTAATTTCTGTGTACCATTGAAAATATAAATCGTTTCTTTTGGTCTCCTGAAAAGTTGCTATTTTTGAGATACGTGTCGTTAGAACTTAGCCATCGATATTTCCAGAGACGCCATGTAGTAGTTTTTATATGTGGTTTATCATTGGTTCTAGACACGTAGAAATATCATTTCAAATGAATTCCTCTGTGCTTGGATGTACTGCAGTCATAACGGCCATTATTGTTATGATTCATTCTTGAACAATCGGTATAGGTCACCCGTGGTGTAGCGTAATTCCACACGGATTTAGACGCTCCGTGGCAAGTCACTATGACCAGCAAGGCCTGGTGGTCACTATGTTCAGTGTGGTGATCAACGAGTTAAAATACATGGTAGTCGGTCATATTTGGAGGGCCCGCATGGGATTCAGACTTCAACTTTTCCCGTGCGCCGTACATAGCGACCAGCATTCCATCTTATATATGATAACTTCATAACTTTATTTCCCTACAAACTTTTTATCATGGGATTATGATCCTAAAGTACCTACTTAAAATTAAATTTGCAGGCAAAAAGAATTTATTTTGGCCCATATAATCCCGAAATTATCGTCTTATGCTCATACCCGTATATTAAGTTTCCCGCTAATCAAGTTTCTCCGTTGTAACAACCAAGGTTCACCTTACATCGGGATTATACTATAACTTTTCGCGTGCTCAATGATTTCTTTGACGAATGAGAAATGTGCATCTAAACACTGCCCCGCAAACCAGTCTGTCTGTAGTCTTTTGAGTTCAGTTGCATAGAAGGTGTCACGGAATTGGCGCTGCCGCGACCTCACTTTGATTCTTCCCGAGGACCCGGTCGTCGCCGGGAGCACTCGCGAAATCATGCCGAGGTCGTGAGAACCGCGTGTTTTTTTTCTGTGAGAAATCCTAAACCAATTTCGAGTGTAGTCTCGGGAGAAAGTGAGAGAGGGTGTGAAAGCACGCATGAAAGCGTGGGTGCAAAAAAATTGACCTCGAGTGGCAGGAAGCGTTTAGCGAATTAAAATGTCTTCCGCGCCTCCGAAAGGGTAAATAGCCGCCACTTCGTGCGAGGTCTTCGAGTTCGAGAGTCTTCGCGAATATTTTTTTAACCCACTACAGACCGTTCACAAGATAGGATACTGGACCTGTATTGTATGCAGGGCGGATTCAGCATCAAATCTACATCTATCTACATCTATATAATACCCCGCAAGCCGCCTAAAAGGCGTGTGGCAGGGAGTATTAGGACACCAGCCGTTTACAGCTAAAAAAAAAAGAAGTACTCTAATGAGGTTGGTACTAGCGTTTATTAAAGTCCTTTATGGTTCGGGGGAAAAACGAATTCCCATATCTATCCGTTCGGCAAAACATCTCTCTTAATTTATCGCTTCTATCGGACCTGGAAATATAGTATGGCTCTAATATTATGCTCTCTGTGTCGCTCTTAAAGATATCCATTCTCAATTGTTCAAGCAATCTAAGCCTAGCGCGCAGCCTCCGAGTCTCCAATGGCTCCCAGCCTAATTCGCTTAACATCTGGGTAACGCTGTCTGTACGCCCGTAGCAGTTTTTGACGAAACGCGCAGCCTTCCTTTGTATTTTATTCAGTTCGCGGATTAAGTCTTTCTGCACCGGATAAAATTAGGAGGGGGAGTCATGACTTGGCTTTGGGGAGTATGGAATACCACCAGGGGGGGAGGGCATTTTTACACCAGGGAGTTCTAAGTTCTACAATAAATACAACTCAAACTTCTCTCAGGTTTGGGACTTAATCTAAGCTTCAAACCTAGTCACCGAGTTTTTAGCGGCTCCCAGCCTAATTCTTGTATAAGCTGTGTAAAATTTTATGTTAGATTATGGTAGTGAATGACGAATCCATCGCTTTATTCGAGGAATGAGAAGTGAATGGAAGAAAATAAATAAAATATGTCACACTCGGGTCCGTAAAAAGTGTTGTTTCGTTGACTTGGAGATATTATTTAGCCCCTTAAGGTATCAAATGGAAATAATCTTCATTTCCGCTTGTGGCCGTGACGGACCTAAGAGACAGGACGAGAGAACATTTTTCCCCGAATAGAAACCTCCGACGCGATTCGGATGTGATAGGTGATTGATACCGAACGGAGGGCGCCAATATAACTATTTTAAATCGACGACTTCCGGGAAAGGTTGCTGGAAAGAAAAAAAAACTTCATGGCTAATCTCTTATTTACATTTAGAACTCTTTCCTTGTTCATGGCTTTATTCTTGTGCGCGAACAAATCGTTCTTAAGGAGCAAACGCCCCCTTTCGGAAAGACTGTCATCCCATCCGTGTCATTAGAAAATATCCATCTCCTTTTCGTCACTTTCACCTTTCAACGCAAGAATGGTCAAAGGGATCATTTTGGTCGTTCGTCATTTTTAATGGTGATGAATTCAGTAAGCGGAGGTGGTGGTGCCATTCCCTATTAAGAGAGCCATGTTATACTTTCCTCGCCAGATATTGCGCAAAGAGGAAACATCGTACCAATCATTTTCGGGGATTTCCTTCGCCGTAATTCGTCTTTCGCACAGCAGTTCGATCAACTCCAAATACCACATAGAGGAAACGATATCTTAATGAATTTCTTTGTCGTACTACGAGAAAATTATTGCAATTCTACAATCGTATCTTATGCAAGAATGATGAAGAAGGTTTACATAGAAGGCGAGGGGTAGGGTCAAGGGGTTCAAACCGCATACAAAAAGTGTTTTTCTAATGAATTTCTCTGCAGTACCAATGTAAGAGGAAATTATTTCAACTTAATATTTTTAATTTATGTAACAATGAAGAAGAGTGATTACATCAAGACCTTAGTAGGTGAGAAGGAAGGTCAAGGGGACTCAATCATCATACAGCAAGTGCTTTCTCAATGAATTTCCTTGCTATTACGAGAAAATTATTGCAACTCTACAGATGTAACTTATGTAAGAATGAAGAAGAGTGTTTACATCAAGAACTTAGTAGGCGATGGAGTGAGTTTAGGGGTTCAAACCGCATACACGACGAGCTTTTTTAGTGAATTTCTTTGCCGTACTAAGAGAAAATTACTGCACCCTTACAGTTGTAACTTATGTTAGAATGAAGAAGACTGTTTAATAATAATCTCTGTTGAAAGTATTATAAATTTTTTTTTTACATGCGGATATTTTTAATCGAGAAAAAGTTATAAACTATAAATTCTCTTTATACTCATTAGTATTCTGATTATCATTGTATTCTCCATCAATGTTATCACTCTGCGTTTACTTCCTTCGATGTCGACAAATATTCAAAGGAATTTTCACTTTCTCACAACTCAATTGATCGATATTTCTTGGGCAAAAGTTGCTATTTTCCCTTCCTTTCAGATGCATGCGCATACTTTCGTTTTTTATGTCGAAATTCCACCGGCACAATTAATTCAGTTCAACTAGTTCCTGCGTTCGATTCAAGAAAAGAATCCATTTGAAAGTCGTCCATGCCCAAGAAATCATGCCTTACTTTTTCCAGTAATGAAGAATGCTTTGAGTCTGATTTTCAATTCGGGAATTTTAAAAACAGTTTGCTGCAATGTATTAATAGTCGTAAGATTATCATCTAGATATTTACAGCTCCGTACCTTTTACTTGAGCATATTATTTTACGTTTCCAATACGCCCTTGGTCAGTAAATTTAGAAAATCTCTTTTTCTGTGGTAATACGACGTTTTTGAGTTTCTATCTTTCAGTTGGTCAGCTTGAAGTTATACTTCTGTCTACTTATTTCATTTATAATGTGCTGCTCTTCAGGAAGAGCTACAGAAGCAGTATTTACGAAAATACTAATTAAAATTCCCCAAATGCGGGATGTTTAAGCAGGAATCTGCAATACTTCAGGATGTAGTGGGGGAGACCATTTTTAACATTTTTTTGTCCGTCAACATTGGATCGCAACTCGATTGTTACTGAGCTATGACAACGCAAACATATTTTTGAATGCATGTTGAAGTTTATTCGGGATTGCCACCGGATAAGGTTCTCTATCTCTGCCGACGTTTCGATGGCCGAGCCTTCCATCGTCATCAGGTCTGGGTTACAAAACCTCAGATCTTTCTTCATATTTTTGAATGCACTTTGCAATTATTTCAAAGTGAATTGCTTCCTCATCCAGGCCTAAATTGATATCCAGGTCTTATATTAATGGATAATATCATGGCTCTTGTAAAACATTATCTATGAAATACCATTCATTTTTATAACACTTATAAGTTTTGGTGGGTAGACTCTTTTTGATTCGTAGAGCTATGGTTGTAATCGAAGATCTCCTTCTTAAAAAGCAACACTACTCGTTTCCGAGGCTTTTGAACTCCAAATTGCGAACTTCGTTGATCTTTTCGGTGCAGTGCATAAGTTTTGTAGTATTCGTCCTATAGGAACAGTGAAACCTGTCTTAAACGGTCACCGAATGGGTTGAACGTAAAAACGGCCGCATTAGGTGGTGACCGCTGAACAAAGGTGAGAAGTGTAAGGTTTCCCGGAATTAAATGTAATAAAAGGAGCTATTAACTATGTTTTTACCTACAAACGGTATGATTATTCGGTGCTGTGTTTCTAAATCTTAATTTCATTTCTACATCTTTACTAGAGGCAAGAAGGAAGCAATGTTGGTGGTTTGCCACGAAGAGCGACTATGTTTGTTATTCATTCGAGTTGTTTAGAATATTCTTCTGATTGCACTGTTTCTAGCTCATAATAGGGAAATGGGGAACATGCATGAAATTTGTTCATAATTCTAGTAAGTCTTGTTGAATATACAATGTTCTCACGAGTCCAGATATATAAGCCATTACTCTCTTAGCACTCCACAAACGTCATTAAATGCGCATTAAAAGTGATAAAATATCGCTTGATGTCAAGTGACCAGAAACGCCTTCTGACGTCATAGCACGGTAAACTATTCACTTCGCACAGAGAGTAGAAGGGCAGAGTCTTGATTGCAATATATCGAAGTAAAAATCATCAACGAGCTTTGTAGTAGTTCCTCAAAGGACAGGTTGGCTTAAGAGGGATATAAGAAAGCACAATACGACAGTTTACTTTTGGTCTACACCCTTATGGCAGCTGATTTTCTGAAAAATAGTGATTTCTTCCAAATCTCAGTGGATACCGTGCCATGACGTCACGCTCCGATCACGTCGTGTTTTCAAGCAGCCGATGAAGATTAATTTTCTAAGACTATTAAATCAGCTAAAAAACATTATTCATCCGCGAAATTTTCGGCGAGTATATTTGAGGTGGGGACCTTATTATTCTAGTACTTTGAAAAAATTGTGCGTGTTCCCCATTCCCGAGTTATATTCCGAAATTGTTTTGAAGAATTAAAGAATAGAGGCTGCCCACTTAAGATTAGCAGTTAACCGACAAAATATTGCCCGCTGGTCGTTCAGAAGTTGACGGCTGAAAAAGGTGGAATTTTGATTGGTCATGCGGGGAAGGCGTTCGGTTTCAGGGATAAGAGGCCGCTTATACAGGTGGTGGCTGTCTGTGGGTTTTTTTGGCCTATTTTACTTTCTATCATCATGACTTGTCAGCAATCCTAAGATTGGTTAAACGCAGCTCTCCACTCAATTCTCCTATCAGCTAATCGTTTCACACCTACGCATTTCTTCTCTCTCGCATCCTTCTTTACTTGTTCCATATATTTTGTTCGAGGTCTTCCTTTTCCGTTCTTGCCATCCACTTGTCCCTCGACGTGTGTCTTCATCAGGCCGTCATGTCTCAAGGTATGGCCTATAAGGTTTTTCCGTTTCTTATCAACATTTTCATAATGTTTCTCTTCTCGTCTACTCTTTTTAGGACTTCCTCTTCACTAACTCGGTCGATCCTGTAACTGTCATTGGTCCAAAGAGATTTCGGACGCCTATTACTATAAAATATACTGTAATAACAGTCCCTAAAATGGAAATATGCAATTTAGCCACACAATATGATGTTCTATATTTGATTCCTGACGGATATTGAATATTTCCCCGAATAAAAGAAGGTGGAATTAATAATACCTTTTAATTAGGGAAATACGTTTTCTTCCAAGAAAATGTGGCCGGTTGCGGTTTTGGCAGGTTTCACCGTACAACCTTCTTGATTTTTTGAGTAAGTGATGGAGTGAGCGTCTTATTTCCTCTGCGCGCGTTGGAAGCACCCAGTGCCCTGCCACGATGCAGCCGGGAGAAGGGGCTGCGACTTCTCCGCTAATTGGAGTGGATAGCCTCCTCGGCCGGCTTTCCCCCCGCGTCCGAACGCTCTTACCGGATGTGTCCCGCTCCTCCTCCTCCGTGAATCGCACCACCCGCGAACTCCTTTCACTCTCGAGGAAAATTTTCGGCCATAAAAATCCTCGACTTGCGATGCTCCGATCCTGTGGGTGCCCCAATGCCTGTTTCGTTCCATCCCAATTAATGAAATATTAACATCCTTTCACTCTTGTTTTTTTCAATCGGCTTAGCAGTGAGGAATGTTTCGGAAATATTTGGTTTCTATCTATATCATCTCAGGCTAAACCTTGTAGAAGTTATTTTTATCACAAATTAAGATAAAAATTTCTTCATCTGAAAATAAAAATCTACCTGAATTTGACGCCACTTCGTCGAAGCTAGCTGTACCTGAAGGTAAATTGGTGGAATGTAACAAACTTTTTATTTTCGTTTATGATTCAGTTCCTGGTTGAATGCTTGATGGGCGTCGAGAGAGCTTATATAATAGAACCACGTTTATACGGATTAACTGGGGCTGGACATGATCCGAGTAAACCGAAGCAATATGAATATCAATAAAAACAATAAGTACTCCACTGTAATAGAAAAACTTACCACTTATTTATCACGATATCGACCATAACACGACTCACTACACACAATAAACTACATAAAAATGAGACATTTTTTTAGTTTTTGCTTACAAATAAGTCGTCTATCTTCATTTATTTTGATTTTTTGTGAATTTTAACCGCTGCACGATCGCATAATCACTTGATTACCAAAGTTTTTGGTTAATTTCTCGACTTCATTCCACAAAAAATCAAGTACTCAACAAAAACAGTGTCAGTCATTAATTTTTAGCTTAAGATATTTTTGGAGCATCGCATTATTTCGTTAAATATTTTATAAATTTAATTTAATATGTGGTAGGAGGTTAGCCACGCACTAGAAATAAATTATTATATATTTATATGACAATAAACTAAAAAGCTCGCAATAAGGTAATGACATAAAAATTATATAATTCTCAACACACGAGGATTTTGCAAACTTTGTTAATTTTATTTAGAAAAAGTGTAATGATATATAAAAATAAACTACGAAAAGTAACTTCTTGGATCGCATCTTTGAAAAGAGACGAATTACAGAAATTAAAAATACACAGCGAACCAACGAGTGCAGGATTAGGCTATTGCTAAAATACGAATCACCAACGGTTACTCCCAATTTATGCATTTATTTACGTACTATTTCTAAGGTTATTTTCAAATAAGTGGTTTAAAAAAGAGGATTCGTCTTCAAGAATTGGAAATCGCGCGCTTCATTTAATAATAATCCAATTATTATTCAACTCTTCAATCCCGTTTGGAAGAGATTGCGAGCTAAATTTCTTTCCACAAATTCGATGTGGAGTAATTGGATTTTAAAATCTGATTATTAAAAATTGGATTTTTAGTGGAAGATAAATATATGCTGGGGACGTTTTGAGAGTGATTGGGGGTCATTATGGTCCTATTACCTACTTATACATTTTTTCCCTTGGAACTATACTGAAATCTAAAAAAAGCTCTAAAATAACCGTTCCGAATGACCCTTTAAAAAAGCATCAGGATCACATTAGTATTCTGACACCTTTATTTCATTTATTATATTATGCGATCCTTTTAAACTGATAGTGTTGCAATTAAGTACAATTAAAGAAAACGTTGAATTTTGTTATGGCTAAAAAAAATTTCGAGTAATCCAAGTCTTTTTTATTACAATTTTCACATATGCTTCACGATAGACGCGAGTGTTGTGGGGCCCCCTAAGCTCGGGGCCCTCGGCGATTGGCGGCCAGCCGACCTGGCAAGATCACCCTTAATACATGAAATCAGTCGTATTTTTTTAATACTTACGTTTGAACGGATCGTAACTGTTCATTGTGTTGAAAATCCGAAAGAAATAACTACCGGTCATCCTCAACAAGAGAATTTTTTTTAAAGATTACCAAATGTATACAAAATTATGTAAAGGCATATGAAACTACATTATTTAACAATCACAATAAGAGAATTAATTATATTTTTAACCAAGCAGGTGTTCCAAAAAATAATTTGGATGAGTTTTCTCTAATCGGCTAAAAGTTAAATTTTCATGCTATTGATGACTTAAGGCTTGAGATCCTTGTTTTCGGGTTGATAAAAAGTGAATGTGATGAAAATAATACTAAAATATGCCTTTTTATTGAGGATGATTTTAAACATAGGTAGGTACTTCTTTCGTTCGTGATATTATTTTGAACTTTTCCACGAATATTCATCGATCGATTATTCATATATGTGAATCACATATCTTGAGTTTTTATTCAATGTTATTCTGTAATTGTTTGCAGAATCATTGGAAAATAAATTTTCATTAACCTGATCAGACTCAAGTATTCATGACTGAGCGATGCCATAGCAATCGGTGGCTGGATGTAGGGCCAAAATGTTTGGAGATGTCGTAGTAAGAATACACGTGGTGCGAACGCTACAAATAAGCCCTATCACCCGAAAGGTACCCCATTTCCAAATGATATTATTTTATGACTACGACCTTTTCATTGAAGATATAATCTTTACGATTATGCCTTCATCATAAAGTAATGATAATCTTCACGATTAACTGACCGGTAATCCTTATATTTATTCAACCATTCCTGCCATATGAGAGACAACATTTTTCTCGTAGTTACATTGACTGTGAGAAAGAATTACATTTAAAAAGGTAGATATATAAAATTATACGACCGAATGTACACTTAAAGATATATTAGACTTTGCAACTAATGATTGGAAGCCCGAATAATCGTTGATCAGAATATAGAAGCAGCTCTTCCAAAAAAATAAATTGCACGAGTTTTCCTCAATCATTAGTTGTTGCGCCGAAAGCGCGATAAAGCTGTCCCGGTAAACCAAGTTCACCCTAACCAGTCAGTTCACATTACAATAATTATTGTGTGCCACTGATCGTGTTGTGCGTGTAGTGTGGTGTTTGTGTGAGCAGAAACTTAAAACCAAAAATTTATTATTTTTTTGCATAAGATTATATTAATATTATTTTTATTTTTTTAAATCATTATTTTTAAAATATATTTCTTTTTTCATTGTATACCTATTTGTCTTCTCTTTTTATTATTTTTGTTTTTATTTATTTACTAAATTGCATATTTCAAATTGCAATTAACAAATTTAAAATTTAACTAACAAAATATAAACAAATAATGCTGAGAAATTTTATTAATTCTTCAAGAAGGAAAGATATAGGAAAGACACATGGGCGAGTTATTTTTTGAGGTAGTTTTTATGTTTTTGGAATTGATAATCACAATTCCATGTGTGTCAGAATAGTGTTTTAGTCTAGTTGGCTAACATTTAAAGCTTCATGTTATTGTTGACTTTAGGCTTGTGAGCCTTGTTTTCAAGTTGATCAAAATGAATGAATGTGATGAAAATAGCACTAAAATACACGTTTTTACAGTGGCATAAGTATGATATTCCGAAAGCGTTTGTAGAGTAATTAATCATGTCATTACACTGATTGGGAAGCGGGTCACACTTTGATTACAAGCAGAATCTCGGCGTTCCAAATTTAATGAGTGCCGTTTTTTCTCACAATAATGAAGGTAACTTAGTATCTCACCTGTTAAATCTCCGCCGGCACGCAGCTCGCGTCGTCTCGGTCAGTGCCGCGGGCCAAACTCCCTCACGACGTCCCCATTGGCCGTTGGGGCGGTCAAGGGTCGAACGCTACCAAGCACACTGGAGATCGGAAACTTCTGCGCGGTTTAGTCCACGCCACTAAACAAAACAATCGTAACCAAGGACAGCGGATTGTAAACAGTACGTCCTCGAAGGTGGCACGTTTATCTGTTTTTTAATGTCCACACCCCTGATATCCCTATATATAAAAAATATCCAGGGTGAAAATGGGTTGCAAGCACACGTCTCCCAGACGCTGAAAATTATGAGAACGATGTTTATAATCCCCTCACCTGGGGAAACACAACACTCACGGGGGGCGTCGGAGAAGCAACTGTTTCGCTTGCATGGTCTGCAGCGGAGACCAAGCGGAGGAGGCCGCCAAAAAGCTTTCCGCTACCATGACCCCGCCGGCAGGTGGCCGCCTTTGCGATCTCAACTCGCTCTTGTGTAGAAAGGGGGAACTATTACGGTGGATTAATGAATGGATGGCGGCAAATGGGAAGCCGGGTGAATTTCGAATACGGAAACGCCTCAACCCACGGATGTCTTTCCGTATTAATATTTTCTAGGCATGCTTTATTGGGCTGAACAGCCAAATATCGTATTTTTCACATTTCCAACTGAAACTAAATCTATCCATCATGAAATCTAAAAGTATTTTTTCAATCTTCCCCAGCTGTCTTTGTGAATAAAAAGTTATTTTTGTTAGTCACACCTGTGAGAGAAAGAAAAATTTCCCTCAAACTTCCATTTAGAAGAGAAAATCTTATTTTTATCAAGTTGAAATTTTTAAAAATTATTCTACGTAATATATAATTTCGGAGATATTGCAATTCTAACTAACGTAATGAAGCTTACATGATCATTTTTTACATCTTTTGCATGAATAAGGTATTATATCCGTAACATTCTGTATCCCTTTGATCGTAACATAGCCAAATGAGGCTTTGAAGACACACTCTTTCATGTACTTTATTCAGTGGCGTAACTGAAAATATGCTTTGGGTGGGATTGGGGGGTCTGGGGGTCCCAAAACTTTTGAAAAATGACATGCCTGGAAATACATTTTACATCATTTTGGCACTTAAAGGTTTGTATTAATAATGATCTTTAAGTCTACGCAGATGCAGTAATTATTTGTTAAAAATAGACAATAGTTTTAAATATTTTTTTTACTTCTCTGAGGCGTTGGGGGGATCTATCCCATCATCCCCCCCGTAGTCCCGCCACTGACTCGATTTAAGTCAACTCTGAAATAACTAAATGAGACTGTGTACTGGTGAGGTGGGCATCAGGGAATAGTGAATCCTGGCTCCTTTGAAAAATATACTCTTCGCTTACCATTTCCGTTCCCATCTTTGGATGGCGAATAAGTATATACTTTTTAAAACTAAGCTTTAAGTCAGTTAGGTTTGTTAGTAAAATGTCGCTTTGAGTCAAAATGATAGTATAATATTTTTCATCACTTCCTTAAATATTTACTACCGTTATCTTTTGATCACTGCATCTTAAACTTATAGTTTCAACATGAAGTAACAGAAAAAGATTAGAAAAGCGTCAAAACAGAACTTGTAGGTTTTCTCAGGAGACCTCTAAGAAAAATGAATGAGTGGCGCCGTCTCCATGAGGCTTGAGGGGGCCCGAGCCCTCCCCCCCCCCCAAAAAAATTTGTTATTGGGGGGAAGAAAAGATGTCAGGTTTGTCGATATTCCCGGAGAGTCGAGTGTTCAGGGTTCTAATGTTGATCATATGACTCTTCCAAAATGATTTTTTGAAAAACTTTAAAACCCACTATTTATTGAATTTCCTGGGGCAACACTCCCCCCCCAATATTTTTTTATAAGTCGGCAGCCCTGTTCCTCAGTGCTTGTGGTACGCATTCTTTGCCGACTCCAAGGCGACACCTTTGTTGGAAGAAATCCCCTCAACAATGGTTGTATTTCTTTGGTTCTTGTGACGCCAAAATTCGCTCACTTAGCAACTATTACTTTCGTATATGTAGTGCACAAATTGGGATGAGAAAAAATATTAGTTCTATTTCCGTAAACATTTTATGGTTATTCTTATCCCGACATTCGGTCACTGAGCAACGATTACTTTCGTTTATGCAGCAGGTATTCAAATTGGTATAAGAAATTATTAGCCCTAACTCCGTAAACATTGTATGAAAACTTTAGTTGAACAAACACTATTTTAGTGTTTTCAATCCTATCATAAATTGGAGGGTTTGAGGTCTTGTGCATATTTTTAGACGGACTGTGAAGTTGACTAAATTGTGGCTTTCTTATTATTTTTCTATAATCCATTAGTGGACTTTATCACCAAGCTACTTTTAACTCGTAAAACATTGTAAAAGTCTCCTTGAAAGTGCAACGGATTTCCTTAAATATCCCTTCTATCATCCTATTTGATCAAATTTTCCTTTCGCGATATAATTTGATGTGTGTATTATTTTGTGTGTATTTAATGACCTGGTGAAATATACTGGGCATCTTGGGTGTACAAATTGTTCCATACTGAGTGTTTTTGAAAGGTTCCCATCAACTCAGAGTTTCAACCCGTAGGTTAGTTTGGACAGGTGGGGGTAGAGCTCGCCCAAGCTAAGCCAGAGGTGTGAATACATTTTTTCTTTCCTCAACACTATCATGGTGGAGGTTATTATCCCTGGCCAGCTCACACTTAAAATATTTTGTTTGTTCTGAAAGTTAGAGCACATTGAATTGCCCGGAAAACTAATATAAGGATCTCAGGTTCTAAGGATCTCACTAGTCTTAACAAATCTATCTGCTGTCCACTGCACTCATTTCATGTTTCACTGCTGTCCTAAATAGCTAATTTGCCTCAAACTGGCGGCACATTCCAGACGAAGCCTTACAAATGTCAAGCTCTTTCGTAAATTCCTTTCTGGTTTTACTTTGTGTCCTTGCTAACCGATACGGAAGGACTGACCCGGTACAGAACCACACTCACTAACAAGTAAAATTCTCACTCACTTTCTGTTCTATTCTTAGACTGCCTACGCTAGTATTTCCCCATAGCTTCGAGACCTTTGTTATGCCTAAACGAGACAGGCCAACTTCACTGAATAAATAGAGCGCAAAGTATCAACTTATTAGAAAAGTATAAAGAGGGCGTTGAAAAGTACCAGAATCCTTAGAAATGTGAGCGCATTTTTACGGATTGGAGGCGGTGAAGTCTATAATTTTGCAAAATTTTGTTTTATGAATAGGTGGAAATGTGTGTCATAAAGAAAAATACAGCCACTAGGCTCTTAATATTATTAGTAACGCTTCTTACTTACCATAACAGCTAAATAGGGTAGTTTCCTATTATTTTTTTATTGCCTGAATCGAAAGATTATTACTCCTGGAGTACGTATTTCACACGTTTAGATTTTTAAATGACGATATCTATTTTTCACGATTAAATGAAAAGTGAAAATTTTCAAGCGAGCGAAAACGCGACGCTTAAGTATGAATGCCGGGAAGTCTCTCCGCGTGATTTATTTCTGGTTCCCGTTGCCGCCCTGCGAGGTGACCTTGAGGCAAGGCTTAGCGCTGATACGACGCAGGCTGCCAGCGGGTAGCCTAGTACCCTGCTGGCTGGTAGCGCTTGGCTTAAATAAGGATTATTAATAACTTATCAAACGAGGAAAACTTTCCGACCTTAGCCAGTTTTAATAAGTGATTGTTAAGACATGTTCCCCTGAGCTCTGCGCCTCATGCATGCATTGGTAATTTCAGACGATGTATAACTCCTATCTACTCGTATAGAAACTAGGTCCCTGTGACGTCACGTGGAGTGGCATCGCATGGGCGCCAATCTGGTCCTTTTCAAATGAGGATAAAAATGGACCATTGCCATTCGTCTAACCCGGTATTAATAAAACCAAATAATTTGTATATTATGAATACACGAATGGTGGGTAACGCAATCAATGCATTTCGTTTTCTTTGTCGAAGGAAACCACCCTATTGTTTAGTTTATTCAATGGAATAGTTCAACGACTAACGAAGCATGTAATTTTCATTTAAAATTCCAAAATATCGATGGCTAAGTTCTAACAACGCGTATCTCAAAATTTGGCCGGTCTGAGTTAATACTGCCAATACCGTTAATACAAAATGAAATTCAAGCAAAAATCAACTCTTTGTTTGCAAATGTATGCTTATTTTTCAGATTTATGTATTTTTGGTTTTTAATTTCAATTAAAATTATAAACATTTTTTAATCTATCTTTTTATTGCTCTCCTGAAAAAGTTGGTATTTTTTAGAAACATGTTGTTAGAACTTAGCCATCGATATGCTATTTAAGCGGTTCTTAACATCTGACAAAAGAAAAAATTGGATTTGGCATGATGTTTCCTAGAAATTGTTTGGGTTTCAAATTTTTATACCATTAAGATGATGATGATCCAAGCTTGGGAAAATGTTGATTGCAGCTAGGATATAAATGCTTCCGCGAAAAAAAACTGATATGAAGGTCACAACTACAAAAGAATCATGGTTGAAATATTACGGTAAAACTTTTATAGTCATTAGCAAATAAAGTTTGGAATCGAAACCAAATCACTCTAGTTAAATAAAAATGGCATTACCAACGGTTATATAAACTTGACCAAATATTCGTTATAAATGTTAAGCATTGTGACATTAACGTTTTGCTACGCTGTTCCCCATCATTTTGCTTTTTGTCCTCGATGGATGCCATCTATGAAATAAAAAAATTTCTGTGGATAAAGGGGGAAAGAGAAGAGTCCCGCTAAAAAGAGTAAATGGAAGCGAGAGAATGTGTATCAGAAAGGATTTAAAAATGTTTAATCAAGGGAAATTATTTTTTTTAACAACACATATCCCATAATTTTCTTAAGGACTATATTTTTTTCGCGGGATTTGATTATTACTGCATTTAGAAAAAGTTTAAGGAAAGAGAAAGTTCGGGGAATATTCTGGGTTGATTACTGGGATAAATGCTTTAATGGATAGCTAAGTTCTCACTATAATGCGTTTTAACCAGAATGTTGGTTCAACAGACAAGAATATACCTTATTAATGTAATACTCTTTACTTGGGCAAATAATTCATTTAGGTTTGGAGGGGCGATTTTATTTCTAAGTCACAGAAATTATTTTGACGTTTGTTTTGAGAAAACGATGCTATGAAATTGTTCATGAATCATCCTTTTGCCTTGTTCATTATATACATGGCTAAAACAGTGAAACCTCGCTTCAGAACAACCGACTTCGCGCGTACAAATTACACCGTCGTCTCCTGCCATCTAAAGCCATAATAGTTCTGCGCCGGAAACCACAGTCAACCGACGCTTGAAAATGTGATCCCTTGGTCGGTTACCAAGTCCATTTTGGGACTTCCCGTTGGGTATCCGTGAAAAAGTTTGAATTATTGGCGAAATATACACCCCAGCTTTTACAAAGACCTCATCAAAATTTTAAAAATATAGATGATGTAGTCAATAGGCTTTAGCAAAAATATGGGCTGGTAAACTTTAATTTACACTGCATAAATAAATACTATTTGATACTTGATTTCCGCCTTCTAAAAATCTCCCTCCGTCTCTCTCTCTCTCTCCATCTTCTTCCAACCTTTTAATTTCGAAAAATCTACCGCATCATTCATTATTTATGTCCCATTTCCCTCCCATCTCAGTCTTTCTCGGTGTCTCTTGCCCTCCATCATCCCTTCTAGAATTTTCCATTCCAACCCTGAATTTATCCGCACAACGGCAATGCAATGTCCCACTTCTTATGTTTCCCAAAGGCTCCGCATTTCATTCAGTTTTCTTAATACCTCTCCATTTGTCATTCGCTCTTTTCATCTTACTTGCACATCCTTATCCAGCTCCACACCTCAAAAGAATTTTCAGACAGATATATGATTTTGTTCTACCCCGGCGTATGACACTGTTGAAATCTTCTCGGGTTTTCTACCACGTGAGTTGCTTTTACGCCAACGGTTCGATAGCTGCTACCTCTACCATCGCCCTTAGGGATAGCAGGCATCGCACTGAGGACAATGGCAGAGATGGAATTCGAAACGTCGCGACGTCATAGACCCGTCGGCCTAGAAGCAACTCACCCGATGGAAACGCCGAGAAGATTTCACCAGAATTTTCAGAAAACTAACAATTTTTTGGCCTCATGAGAAATCTACAGACTGTCAGTCCCAGAAGATAAATTTTCCAGTCTCTCCTATACCTACCTATATAGATAGAGGAGAGTAGGGTATTATGAAATAGTCGGGGAATATGGAATACCTAGGTTTTGGCTCTCTTAGGTGCTGCTGTTTTGTGGGAATACCATGAACTACCAAGAAAGACTCCCATGATACCATTCAGAGAGAGGCGACCGCTTGAAGACGTTGTGTGAGTTGCTCTGAAGTAAAGTGTAATTTGTGATTTTCAAAAGTTTTTGCAGGTAAGTTGTCATAAATTGTTACCACCTATACAGCATTTTACTTAAGAATTGATATTATTTTAATGTACAGCTAAATAACTGTAGTTTTTGATGCAATTATAGTTTTTAATCTAGCGTTGTTTGTTCTCTCAGTGTGTAGGTAAATTTTCCAAAATGTCGTGTCGGGTATTATGGAATACTTAGTATTCCATTTTACCCGACGTAAAAGGATAGTATTCCATATTACCCGACAAACTTCACTTGATGAAAATAAATGCTATAAATTGCTTTCCGTTGTAATAAGATAGTAAAATAGTAATCATTGAATGAATGAATGGTAATATAGGATACATTTAAAACCAAAGCGGTCTTAATTGGTTTATTGCGTTTCAATATGTCTGACGTTCCGTTAAAATCTGTCCCCCCTACCTGCAAGACTTTTAAGTTACAATTTTTTTTATAGATATGCCTAGATAGAAGGAAGACGAGGGGAAGAAGCGAAAGCTTTGGTGTCAGACGAATATGGCTATGGCCATAGAAGCTGTTCGTGAAAAGAAGATGGGGTACCTTAAGGCTTCCAAGGAATTCCACGTTCCAAGAGCGTCACTCTTCCGTCTTGTGCACAGTAACGAGGAAAATGCAAAGGTAGCAGCTTCAACTACTCTTGGGCGAAAACCTGTTTTTTCTAAAGAAGTAGAAGCCGAGATATAAAAATATTTAGTGGAAATGGAGGCAATGTTCTTTGGGCTTACAAAGAGGGATGTCTGCAGTCTTGCCTATCAACTAGCAGTTCGCAATAAAATACCTCATCCATTTAAGGATGAAACTGCAGGGAAAGACTGGTTCTACGCTTTTATGAAAAGGAACCCGGCACTTTCAGTCCGTAAACCCATGGGTACATCTTTTGCCAGGGCTAGAGGTTTCAATAAAGAAGAGATAGACAAGTTTTTTGATCTACTTGACGATGTTTTAAAAAAACACAACTATCCTCCGAATAGGGTATACAATGTTGACGAAACTGGTTTGTCTGTAGTAAAAAGTAAAGTTCCACGCGTAGTCGTCCTAAAAGGAAAAAAACAAATTGGGTCACTTACTTCGGCTGAAAGAGGTTCTCTTGTCACTATCATTCTTTGTATGAGTGCTGGAGGTGAATTTGTCCCGCCCCTTGTGATTTTCCCTAGGAAGAATATGAACGATCAACTACTTAGAGGTGCTCCACCAGGGGTAATCGCTTCGTGCCATCCGTCTGGTTGGGTTCAGACAAACATTTTCACTAAGTGGTTTCAACATTTCATTTTTGTAACAAAACCCACTGCTGATTCACCTATCCTTCTTCTACTTGACGGGCACACAACCCACAAGCGTAACATTGATGTAATTAACTTAGCAAGGGAAAATCATGTTACGATTTTATGTCTGCCCCTCCACTGTTCACATAAAATCCAACCATTGGATAAGACTTTTATGGGTCCTTTAAAAACTCACTATAGTGAAGAAGTCGGAACATTCTTAAGGCATAGCTCAAGGCCCTTGAGTGTTTTTGACATTATGGAACTGTTTGGGAGGGCATATCTTTAAGTGCAACGAGGGGACATAGCAGTAAATGGGTTCAAAGCTACTGGAATCTATCCGGTGAACGGAAATGTGTTTAGCAGTGAAGATTTTATTGCTTCTAAACTCACCGTTCCTGGACCACAGACTACGAGAACAGAAAGTGATTCGTCAAAAAATTTGAACTCACCTGAATCCTGTTCTTCCAAAAGTTCTGATGCGCTGCTTTCCCCAGATACGAATAAGTTAAAAGATCTTGTGCTACCGATGGAGATTTCACCACCACCTCCCAAAAAGCAGAAATCAAATAGGGGAAAGAAAGTGGGATCTTCTTCCATAATTACCAACTCCCCTTACAAGAATGAGTTAGAGCTCCAGATGAATGATAAAGGAAAAACTAATAAACGGAAAACTTCAAAAAAAAAAAAACAACCGAAGAAACCCATAATTAATAGACGGCATGTGAAGAAACGTTTGTTAGACAACTTATCGGGAGGTAAACTAACTGGAGGTGACGAAAGTGCTGACAGCGATGTATCGTTTCATTCTGATTTGTCATCTGATTTGGATTTCTTGCCATCAGCAAAACAACCAAAGAACATGGACGCTGAGTGTATCTTCTGTAATTTAAAATTTTCTGAAGATCGACGAGGAGAGATTTGGATCCGGTGCATCAGTCGCTCACTTTGGGCTCATCTTGACTGCACAGACGCAGAAAAAGATGACTACGTCTGTGACTTTTGTAAATAGATCAGTAAGATATCTAAAATGTCTATGTTTAATTAGTATAAAATAAATAGTGTTTTTTGAGGTTTAGTAAATTTTTCAATAGAAAAGCCACCTATTCCATATTACCCGACAATTCCATATTAGACTCGATTTGTAATTTTTTCTTATACATTTATTTTTTTTAGCATCTAAGAGATTAATATCCTCTTAACCAAAGGCAGTTCATCGCTAATAGCTATATAGTGTGCTGATTATTATTTGAGGTATTTTCATCAATTATCAACCAAGATATATGTATACATGTAAATGGTATTCCATAATACCCTACTCTCCTCTACCTATGGCAATCATTTACATAAAAGTCGACTGAAGAATAGTTTTCTATCTCCTATTATTTTCTATTGCCTAAATCGAAAGATTATTATTCCTGGAGTACGTCTTTCACGCTTTTATATTTTTAAATGACGATATCTATTTTTCGCGATTAAATGAAAAGTGAAAATTTTCAAGCGCGCGAAAACGCGACGGCTAAGTATGAATGCCGGGAAAACTCCGTGTGACATCGTTCTGGTTCCCACTGCCACAAGTGAGGTGACCTTGGGGCGAGGCTCTGAGCGCTGATACGATGCAGGATGCTAGCAGGTAGCAGAGTACCATGCTAGCTGGTAGCGCTTGGCTTAAATAAGGGTTATTAATACCTTATCAAACGAAGAAAACTTTCCGACCTTAGCCAGTTTTAATAGGTGATTATTAAGACATGTTTCCCTGAGCTCTGTGCCTCATGCATGCATTGGTAACCTCAGACGATGTAAAACTCCTATCCACTCGTATAGAAACTAGGTCCCTGTGACGTCACGTGGAGTGGCATCGCATGGGCGCCAATCTGGCCTTTTTCAAATGAGGATAAAATTGACCCTTGCCATTCGTCTAAACCGGTATTTCTAAAACCAAATAATTTGTATATTATGAATACACTAATGGTGGGTAACGCATCGCAATCAATGCCTTTCGTTTTCTTTGATGAAGGAAACTACCCTATTCTTCGCGCATGTATGCTTTTTGATTGTTTATCACCAGGGCCGATTCTAGACCATTTTCTCGGGTAAGTGAATAAGAAATCCGACCTCCCCCCCTCAAAAATAACCGGAGAGGTATTCCCTGGATTCATTTTAAAATAAATACAAATACTTAAGGAATAAGGGTCGAGACTTAAATGTCAGCGTAAACTTTTAATTTGCTTGCTCTTACATATTGAATGTGATATTTTTAGAACTTAAATGCCAATTATAAAGAAAAATTCGGAGGTAAATTGCAAATAAAGCAATAAATACAGAAAAAGGCAGCTTTCAAGATATTCAACCGTTTATTGACTCATATATTACTGAACATTGGACTGAGCACTTGGGAGCCCACTTTTGATTGGCGCCCTACGCTGTCGCGCACTTTGCTTACCGCTTAAACCGGCCCTGTTTATCGCAGATATGAGGTATATTGAATTTTTCCCCTTCCGGCATTGAAATAAACCGCTATCTTTCGAGTGCCATCGTTATCAGATTTTCGGGCGTTAATTTTATGTATCATTGGATGAGGGACGCATGCATTTTGTATGCGGTTTATCACAAATATGTGGTACATATATCGATTTTTTCCTCCTCCGAAATTGAAATAAACCGATATCTTTCAAGTGCCTTTCTTTCATCGCTATCAGGTTTTCGGGCTTTAATTTTATATATCATTAGGTACCTATTATCATTGGATAAATGACGCATGCATTTAGCATGCGGTTTATCACAAATATGTGGTACCTTTATCGAATTTTTTCCTCCTCCGGAATGGAAATAAACCGATATCTTTGGAGTTCCATAGTTGTCATATTTTCGGGCTTCCATTTCATACATCATTATATAAAATCATTGGATAAATGACGCATGCATTGAGCTTGCGGATCAATTATGGTTCGTGGGAAGTTGACACATCTGCCAACTGCTCTCTCCTTTTTCCATTTTAAAACTAAATGTAACAGCCTACAAAATCGGTGAAATAAATCACAGGTTTTAATCTCACGGTCTCCTCTTTAAGTGAGAGTAAATTATCTAAAAAAATCATGCTATCCCACAAATGATGGTATGCCAAAAATTTATTGGCAAAGAAAAGTAATAATATAATAACGAAATAAATTTGATCTGT
The DNA here is from genome assembly GCF_921293095.1 of Ischnura elegans. Lineage (NCBI taxonomy): Eukaryota > Metazoa > Arthropoda > Insecta > Odonata > Coenagrionidae > Ischnura > Ischnura elegans. The sequence goes on from NC_060251.1 coordinate 58,047,269, forward strand.
CTTTTTACCCAGTTCAATGGCTGTTTGTGTAAATTATTTTAATGTATACATAGTTTTTAATGGGATTAATAATATTTTAAATAACGTGCCCTAAAATAAATACGTGATTATTCATTTGTTTTGCATTTTTTTTCCTTCGGTTGTACTCCTCAGATGCCTCCTCATTCAATTCATTATGGATGTGTTTGGTCCCTACGTCAACCCTGAGAACTGTCGTCACGGAGCCTATTCATGGCATGGTCGCAGCGGGACGCGAAGACGAAGCGCAACTCATGAGGCATAAGATACTGGTAGAACAAGGCAAGTTCTTCATGAATAAACTTTTCCCTGGTTTGCGCGCGGGTAAGAAAAACTGAGGCAACCGACGTTTCGGGTTCCGTGTCTACCTACTGCTACTGGGCTAACTACTACTACGGCTACCGTCTTTACTAGACTACTGAATAAATGCCTTGAGAAAGGGTGACGAGACGGTGTCGCGGAAAGTTCTCTGCGAAAAAAGCGCACAGCTAACCCTTTCGGAGTTAAAAAAGTAATCGAGCCACAGTCTTCTTAGAAATAAGGAACGCTAAATTATTAATTGTTCTATCTTCTTCCTTAACCCCCTATATGCGTATATGTTATAATGTGCTGCAGGCTTACCCTTTTTAACAGCAATGAATTTCAACTAAACTACGTAAAAACACAAAAAAAATTTAAATGTTCAAAACACTAAGTAAACTAGTAACTACAAATTCAACACTAGTAAGTTTAAAAATGTGGTGAATGGTCAGGAGGAATGTACGTGAGCTATTTTATTGCGAGATGTCTCACCTCCGAGCAGCGCAAAGTATTAATTTCCTTCTAACGTAACCCCCATCCCAAATTTTCACATTGGCTAGCTTGTGCGCTTTCTTCGCACAAATCTGTGTGCGCGCTTTTTTACCCATAATCGACGAGGCAGAACCCGAGACGTCGGCTGCCTTAGATTATCTTACCCGCGCGGACATCCGAGAGAGTTTATTCGTTCTATCCCCCGGGAAAGTGTTACAGCAGAACAAGCTCTTCATATTTGCTCACAAAAAAATTGATTTTGGGACGAATATTTTGCCCTAGCAACGTATCTATTGTTTACCTGATTCCTTTCATTTCTCTTCCTCGTTATTTCCTCAACTTAGGGTATATATCTTTATTCGATCACAGTGGCCGCAACAAGGATCAAATGCAACCCGTGTGTGATCCCGGAATGAAACTCGGAATTCCATAATTCTCTCTGAAGATAATGGTGGACTAATTTTCGAGCACCTTCGAAGCGTGTGAAGCGTGACGTTGAGAAACAACTATACGATCCGGTGACAAACCCAAATTTTCCCGAGCTCCTCCAGCGGTTTCTGCTTCCAAGTTAGGAGGGTTCATTCTTTTGTAGAAGAAAAATGGACATCATGTCAATTAAGATGATTAAGACAATGAAGAATGCTTTCTTCGAATCGGTGAGAAAACAGGTATGTTTGTTGACAAATCCGGGTCCCTTGTTGATACTACGTCGTCAAATAATGACTCATGAATCTCTTTGATTATTCATTCAATGAAACTTAATTCATTTTCCCTTACCTATTTATTGCATCTTCCCACCATGCATGAACATACTGTTTGTATGTTGGGAGTGCTGTGCTCATTGTACAGAGTGAGAAACTGTGCACAGTACATTAGTGTTGCCTCCGTTCACAATAAAAGGTTTGTGGAATGTGGAAAGAGTTATTCTTTGAATGAATTTCTTTGTTAACTATTTCCTTTTTAGCGTTGTAATTTTCGCAGAATTTCGGTTAACAAATATGGAATAAAATAGAATGTATCCTTAAAATAGACCTGTTGCCTTGTAAATTACCTAATTTCCAACCCGAAAATTGCTCATTTACGGACAACTGGAAGAAACTTAGTACTGTTCATGAGTTCCTCAATAAAACGGCCTTTATTGTGTCGTTTAACCATTTATTTTCCTCATTTCTCCTTCCTTGTATATCTTTTTCAATTCATCTCCGAGCAGCTTTCATCTAAATTCTGTTTCTTCTATATTTATGTTACGAAACCCAAGTCATGCCCGTTAATCATATACGAGTAGTGAACCTTACGAGATGCAGATTTGTAATGTTTCAGTGTTGGTTAGTGTTTTACTCTCGAAGGTAAATGTCCCTAAATTCAGCGTTCTGATTCTGTCAAACTATTATTGATCTACATCAAAACTTATTACATAATTTTCTGTGCCTAATCTAATATCTTATATGCGGCTGTGGAAATTTCACGAATACTTGACATGCAATTTCGTCTTTTCCACTTCTATTTGCAGTACAGTGGGTATGTATTTAGCAAATTTATAGGTGGGGGAGTCTAGAGCGCTAATAATCGGTATTAGAAGTACTACTTTCTTATGCATTATCGTTAATCCACGTACGCTTGGCGTCTTCTTATCTTGAAGCGTGATGAGTTTCCTTGTCTGAGGATCCGGAATACACTTGTTGAATAAGTCAGTGGTTCATCTATTGAATCTTCCCGTTGGGTCTTTCTCCAGTTTTGCCTCCACAATTTCAACGGAGACAAAGTACAAAAGATTAATTCATCCTGGTTCGCTGTACTCTCCAGAAAAGAAAGAAATTTCCATAAAGCCCAATATCTGCCCTTAATCCATATCATCCTCGTGATGATATTCTCTCGATTCGCATTTAAGGCAGAACATTAGCCTTGAGAATGTCTCCAGCATCGGGCACAATATTCCTTGCGCCATAATTATAAGTAATGAATTCATTGGAAGTCTTACAAAGCGTGCCTTTGACGCGGTAACAAACCCAAAAGAAACATCGCTAAACATCCATGGACCGCAAAAGTTTTAACAAACTGACAAACATGAATATTATTTGACAAATTTTCAATTCCAACTACTTAAGTTAACATACTTAACTATTGAATGCAGTACTGTATATGCAGGTGCGGATTATGCATCCAATTTGGGGGGGGTCATGACTGGGTCCGGGGAGTATGGAATACCGCCCGGAGAGAGGGGCGTTCTCCCGTGTAACTTTAAAAAAAATAGTATACTCTGTACGATGAATGCAACTGAAACTTCTCTCTCGTTTGGGACTCGTACCCTTGCATATAAAATCCATCAATTCTTTTGCTAGGATACAAAAGCTATTAATCTAATAAAAATTTAAATATTTTGTTAAATTTTTATCTGTATAAACCCGCCACTGCTATATGCTAGGTAATGTCTACAACTTTTTAACTTCACCCGTGGTCGAATATCAACGTTATTGCTAAAATATCTCTCATGTGAGCATGAAGAGGTTATTTAATGTATGAGCCAACATTGGAAAATTTATCGTTTGTACGGCTTCCAAGGGATAAATTTGTCTTTACGATCGGAGGTCAAACTTTCGTGATGAAAGTTCGAGATCATTAGAGCAGTTCTATGCATAAATTGCGCTCCCTTTACAGATTTTTATTAATTTCGTCATCATCGTGCAAGTTCCTTCCATGAGTCATTTGAGCTGCCTCAGATATAAATCAAATATGTCTATGTAATATGTATAATATTACCCTTCGTTGAAAACCTTGTCAAATATGAATTTCATTTGACATATTTTCCTTATGAAAAACATATGTTAATATGCTACACCAGTGGCGCAGCGAGAGGGGGAGATAAACTCCCCCCCTCGCTGCTAACCCCTGAGCTCAGAGAAATGTTTAAGTTTAATCCATTTTACTTACTTGGATTGATATTACTAAAGAATAGTGTAAGGATTAATAAAATATCCCTCAGTAAGCAGTAAAACGCATCATTTTGAACCATTTATCTTAAAATTCCACAATTTATTAATCTCGCACATACCGCTTATCCTGGTGGGTATTTCATACCCGCACACAACCCGATATTAGTAGCATTTAAAATCATTGACGAGTTTTGACGTATAATAAATCTTCCTAAAATTCAATTTTAGAGCCAAAATGGTGTAAAATGTATTTCCTGACATGCCGTTTTTCAAAAATTTTACTATATTTTGCATGGGGGAGGGGTCACCACTCTAGGCCATCCCATCCCCCCTTCCCCCGGTCCCCCCTAGATATTCCTAGTTACGCCACTGCTGTAAAGCTATTTATTGACTGTTGATAAAACGAACCTGAGTAAGATATCTCCCTCTGGTTTTTTTTACTCATAAATAAAGTGATAAAATTAAGGCTTAGAAGAATAAGAAGATTTGGCCAACATCGAGACATCTAAAAAAAAGTTTATAAAAAAGGAACATTTCTCCACCATAGACTTATATTCCAAAAATGTAAACCAGCTATCTTCCAAAATTAAATAGCATTCAGTACTATTGATTTATCTGGTAATCAATCCTTACTGTGATGATTTTTGTGCTACTCAGCTCATATGTCTTTCCCCTTACTAACTTTAAATGCCCCGCTTTTTGTCTTTCAGAGACCTGTTGCCATCTTCTGTTGATGGCTGACATTAAATGGAACCACAGTTCATTAATAGTACACTTTTTCGCCGCCATACATTGTGAGCCGAAAGGGGCAAAATACGCGGGAAACACATGACGCATGCCCTCCTTCTTCCGGCCTCTCCAAGAAAGATGGCGGCTGACCAGGAACAATTCCAGCAGCTTTTGGGAACACTTTTGAGTACAGATAATGCTATTCGGTCGCAAGCAGAGGTGATATATAATTCTGTGATATAGATGTTGTTGAGAAGTATTAGTTTTTTGCATGTACAGCCGTAGTGGTTGTAAAACCTATGTGGTTAAGTCTGCCGTACACGTTGGCAATCGCCCGCGCACATACTGACGGCTCAACCGCATGTTATTTTAGATGTGAAGTGTGGCAATTGCTACTTTGTATGCATTGTTTAGTGTGAGATTCACGTAGGAATTAGACTAACTTTAACGTTACGTAACTACACGCGTATGTTCTGGAATATCATGTTTTTTGCACTCGAAACGCCATTTTGGCGGAATTAATTGTAATAACATCTATTTTAGCGAATGCTTTCCATTGCTCAATTGTGTTTGTAAGCAACTTTTGTAAACATAATCAAATTTTGCTGCGAAAGTTTTGCGATGTTCTCGCGTGGTTGAAAATGTTGGTCCTTTTAACTCTTGCTCAATCATGGTTATTAACGTTGAATGTTTTTATTTTTCAGGAAACCTACAATGAATTGCCCTTCGAGTCCAAAGTACCATTCCTTCTAGCCTCTATCCGCAATGATGGTCTCGGTGAAGACTTGCGGCAGATGGCCGCAGTCCTTCTCCGTCGGCTCTTTTCCGCGGAATTTACGGAATTCTATCCTAAGGTTAGTTATCTCACAAGGGATTCGGCCTTTAAATCCCTGCTTTCGTCACGAGTGCGTGTTTGTTTTAAATTTCCGTGTCATTCATACCTGTGCTTGCGTCTAGTAACGCATTGTGACGTAGGTAATGATATGGCAGTGTTAAGAGTCGTTAATGTGTCATTTATTGTGATTTAGCAGTCTTCATGTAAATATTTTTGTAGACTGCGTTTAGTGTTGTTTGAATCTAATGAATGGTACGCTATGATGATCGTTCAGAATGCAATGGAATCCTTAATTTTTGTTGGATTATTCCCACGATTCCTAGTGGTTTCATAATAAAGGTTAACCATCGGCTACTTGATTCCTTGTTATAAAGTCAGGCCAGCCGCAGTCATTGTCCTCCTTTATGCTGGCATTTCTGAAGAAACTTCTTCGCACTAATTACCGAGTCACGCTTATAGGTGAAAGACCTTTCTTTGTCGGTGGAATTAGTAAGGGTTGCTGTAACTTTTTATCGGGATTCCACTAATCTAATTGAAATGTGTATTCTTGTCAGTCGGCGTGAGTAATTGGGTATAATACAAGGAAAATTGAGCTCCATGTTGTCAACTCATGTTCAATCAGTACAGACGACATGAGTTTAACTGTCTTGGAGCTGTAAACTGTGATACAAGAGCCAAGGTGCTTATGGCGCTGTATCTTAAGTTAAAGATGTCGGGAATAGCATATGAATTAGTGTTTTGACCCTTAGTTGGAAATTCTCTTTAGAGCGTTCTAAAGCTATAAAGAATGCTTTTCACTTCACTTTTGCAAACTTATCCTTAGCCCTATAAGTATATGTCACAGTACGTAGTTGTATTTATTTGGTTTTATCCATGATGTAAGCTGATTGTAACGCAGCACAGATCGTGTATTTACTTCTTCTTATCTTCAGAAACCTGATTGTTTATGCTTATTATACCTTTTCAAGTGATCCCTTCTTGAGTAAAATTAATGTTTATTCTATTGCGTTAGTGTTAAGGTAATACTGTTAAAGAAGACGTGCCTGTGACACAGCGTAAGACCATCATTCTAGGAGAATTGTCATAGGTGTGTAATGAGTTACACTTCAAAATGATGGGATAGTATCAGATTCATTTCCTTCTACAAAAATTAACTTTCCCATTACCTAGATAATGGAATGGAAATCAGGGGAAAAACTCTTGGAGCTGAGTTTTTGCTAGATTATATTTCTGACCTCAAAATGTTTGTCATATTAGATGATGGGGATGATTCTTACATTTCTGGTGGTCAACCTGAAATTACTCAAGGAGTGCTAGTTTTTCCTTGACAGGTGAGTTAATTCTAACTTGAGTCTCAATTTTATCATGAAAGAAGTAGGAGTAACATTCATCTATTGTTTTGTCTAAAGATATTTGATATCTAAATAAATATAGCAGCTAGTGTGTGTCAGCTCTGCTTTACAAGCTGGTTTTATTATGGTCTTTAAGTCTAATGACTCCAAGTCTGCTGTTGTAAGAGAAAATATTGGTTATTTAAATGGTACCAATCGTTCTGAACTTGAGGATCATATTCCCTTGTTTGCTCCTATTAAGCAGAATAATCTTTCGCTTGCATGGAAATCATAGACATTTTGATACATGTCTAATTGCTGTGACTTTTTTTTGTCACCACATTGTATGTGGTGTAACTAAAAATAGTGGCAATAACAATACATTTTAGTATTGAACCAAGGGCGTAGTGTAAAAATTTTCCTTCTTAAGGCCTGTTTACACGGTACATTAACACGTACGGGTTAATGTATAAATGTATGAACGCGAGAATGAACGCCAAAATGCACTGTGTAACCACCCAACTTGTACGAATGCATGCACAGAAAATAGAACCTGTTCTAATTTGGTTCATGCATTCATACATGTTCCGTTCCGGTCCACAAAAATCATTCACACAAACGTACATCAACTCGTACGTGTTAATGTATCGTGTAAACAGGACTTTAAATTAGTCAAACATTAGTTAACTGGAATTCATAGATGTTGAATAAAAAAATTTTGGGCTATATTGCCGCGTACACAAAGCCCAAAAGTTTGTTATTCGACATGACGAATAGCCGCAAAAGTTTTAACAAAGAATTATGGAATTAATAGTATTAGCTTGTTTATGATCATGGGTTAGTGAGATCACCAATGTGACTTTTTTTGCTATCCCGTTATAATATTTATGTAAACTACTAAATGCTAAAGTACCTTCTAAATAGGTTTGCAAAGGTGGATAGGAAGTATTTAATCATCGTGACCAGTTTTGTGAGTTTGGTATTATATGATTTTTTCAGGTCTTGAGACATCTTGCTATACAGAGCTTGTAATACCGTTAAGTAGTGAGTGGGGAAATGAATGCTGCTGCCTATTTTGTCTGTAGCAACTCTCTGTAGCATTAAACATTTGGCAGTACCATATGCACTCATAATTCTGGTATCAAGTTGTTTTGCTGTATAGATTTTCTCTGCCCTGCTTAGTAACTCCCCTTGCATTATTTTTTAGTTGCCGCCAGAGGCACAAGCTCAGCTGAAGGAGCAGGTTTTAGTGGCTGTCCAAAGGGAGCAGCCAGATGCATTGCGGCGAAAAGTTTGTGAAGTGGCCGCTGAAGTGGCACGGTGTTTGGTGGATGACGATGGAAATAATCAGTGGCCCGAATTTTTGCTGTTTCTCTTCCAATGTGCTAACTCTCCTGCTCCTGTACTCAAAGAAAGTGCCCTACGCATGTTCACGTAAGTACCTTTATTGCCTCTAGACAGAGTATTTGTATTTGATTTTTGAATGTGATCAGTGAATTTGTTTACCCTGCATGGTAGAATTTTCAAAAATCTGCTTGTAATTCATTTACGGTTGCATTTTCTCCTCTTGCAATAAATATTTTCTACAGTGATAGGATGGTAACACCAAATGTGAAGTGGTGATATATTTCTTTTGTGATACGATTTGGGAATTGAGGTATTCACACTTATTTTCAATTTCAATCTTGGTAGTTATTACATATTACCCTTAAATACTTTCCTGTTGACATTATTTTTGAATGGCCTTGTTCATCATATTGTAGCGTAGATTGTTGTAGTCTGTGAAAAATTAAGTGACCCACATTTTTTTCAATCTTTTGATCCCTCACCTACCTATGGTGTCATTAGCAGCTTTAACTCTTTTTTTAAGATCATGACATCGTCAATTCATCCCAAGGGGCTAACTGCTTTTCACTAACTCCTCGGTCTTGTGCTTAGGCCTTGTGTAGTTCATTGCTGCTCCTACCCTTACGAGGGATCCCTTCCTTCAATGAGATGTTCTTTCAATATGAGTTAATTAATGAAAACAAAATTCGAACTAAGTTGCCAACTCATGAAGTGTGGGGAAGAACGTTGGCATTTATTTATTTTGCAATTATGAGGCAGTGGCTGAATGAATAAGATTTTTTTCTTCAACTTTCCCAAACATCAACAGAATTCTTGTTATAATTTGCAATTTTGTGTCTGAGTGAAGTGCATTAAATTTGGCAATGCTACCTGTCCTCTCCATCGCCATTGTTGTAGAGTAAAAGGTTTTCTGCTATGCTTTTTTTAGTTAATTAAGAGAACATTTTTAGACCTGATATAAAATATTGTCTTAATTTAGCTGCAATTATCATACAGAACAATTAGAAATCCTATAATGTGATACTAAATTGATGCCACCTGTGCATCTTAAGTTAAATGTGAATGCAGTCAAGTGAAGGTGACAGAAGTATTCTCTAGTTCTTTTCTCTTCAATATAAAGCATTTGATCTCAAAATGTTGTCAGAATCGTAGAAAATGTACTCATATTCTTAATAAAGTAATGATATCCTAATAATGTTGACATATCACCTGGTTTTAACTAAAGATGCCGTATTTGTTCAGGAAGGGGTCCTTAAGGTACCCCACCCCACTTAAACCAACCCACTACATTGTCATGGTAATTAAATTTTCCTGTGTTGCTTGTATGAAACACATTTTGAGTGACAAGCAAAATGCTGTATTTTTTTTATCTATATCAATAGTGCAATGTATTTCAGGGTATATCATCTTTGCCAAGCATGACAGAAGTATTATTAAGGGTGTGGTATAAGTGAATTGAATGTGTGAAATATTTTTCATGAAAGGTTTTATTTCATTTTTTTTGTTTCAGGTCTGCACCGGGTGTCTTTGGAAATCAACAAGCTGGGTACCTAGACTTGATCAAACAGATGCTTCAGCAGTCTTTAATTGACCAGGCTAACTATGAGGTAAAATACATATACAGTAATTTGCCGTGAGAGGTTACTTCTAGGGTTTGCATCAATTAGCTAAGAACAGTGACTTTAAACGACAGTTGATTGATTCATTATTGAAAATCATGTGATAAGTTAGTGGCACATATTGTAACCTGTTTTTTTACAGAAAAGAATTCTATTTGGGTCGATTTATATGTTTTTTTCCTATAAAATTAATAATTCAACTCATGTGGTGGAGGCTTGGAAACAGTTTTCACAGTAATAAAATTGTTGATATCAATACGAATAGCATTTAACTGACACAGCCTCCATCACAAGAAGAGAATCATTCATAATAGTGAAAAACCATGTGAAATTTAATTCAAAAAAGTAGTTTTCTAGTAAGCAAATGCCCAGGAAAGCTGTCGTTATCACTTAATAGATAGGCTGTGGTTACTTATGCTACTTGGGAAGTTTGGTCCAAAGCTGAAATTTCATGGTGTGGGTGATACCAGCTTTTATTGTATCTACAGTAAACTCTTGATTTTACGAAGCAGGATTTTACGAAGTTTTCGATTATACGAAGTGATATTGCGGTCCCGGTGAAAAGCCTATGCTAAATACATGGCGCTATTCGATTATACGAAGTTTCGATTACACGAAATTTTTTGAATTTACGAACCTCGGCTCGGTCCCTAGGAGCAAATGGCATTCGTTTATACGAACTACGGCGAAAAATTTGTCAACAAAACTAGTTACGCCGGCGTAAGTAGCTAAAAAATCAGCGCTTCCAACTGTGGTCCATCAAAAGTGCGAAATCGTAAATGATAATGCAACTTTGGAGAGAAATGGGTCGCCAAAAACCTCACTGTGGGAATTTAGGGGGAGTAGGAGTTCAGTTAAAATATCGCGGCTGACATTATGCCCCTATTTACGTGCCTGTTCTTAAACATAGCATCGAAAATAATTCGTAGTTTAACATGTCAGGAAGGTCGCGCGGAGTATTTCGTACACCCCTAATTAACCCTTTGCACTGCTGTGAATGTACTTCGAAGACTACTTGACTACTTTTCGCCGAAGCACTTCGAAGGGTCCCTAATCCGGGACCCTTTCCTCGACGAGCTCACCCTCGCTGGCCCCTGAAACTGGGCTATTTTTTAATGCATTACCTGACGCAACCCTGGGTTTCAAAGGGCAAAGGTGCCATGGGGGGAAAAGGAGTAAAGTGCATGTTACTGTGGGGCTGTGCGTCAACCAAACGGGCACGGACAAAATAAGCCCGTTGTCATTGGGAAATTTGAAAGGCCACGGTGCTTAAAACATGTAAAATTGGAAGCCCTCCCCGTTTTTTACCATGCAAATAAAAACAGCTGGATGACCCGAGAAATTTTCCAGCAAACGGTTATACGTCTACAGAGAAAAATTGCTGGAGAGAACAGCAAAATTGTTTTAATAATGGATAATGCCGCCGTTCATAAATACGTGGAAGATCTAAAATTGGCTAATGTTCGAGTCCTCTTTTTACCCCCGAACTCGACTAGCAAGTCCCAGCCCTTGGACCAAGGCATTATCCAGGATTTTAAAGTCCTATACCGGAAGAAGCTTGAGCGGTATTACTTGCGATGGATCGGTATGTATACATTCATCTATTTTGCTCATGTGCGTTTGGATATCGATTTAGATATTTTTATTCATGATTATCATTCTTTCAAATCTATTTGCTACTTTTATAAATGGGAACAGAAATTAATAACATCCCGAAATGGACGTTGATACATGCAATCCGCGCCATAATATCTTTTCGTGTATATATTGGCCTTTGTGAATGAACAACTTAAATATCTTGAGTACTGGGCTCTATGTACCGCCAGTTTATATTTCAGGCTTCTCGTAATGAAGACGCACTTCCAAGTCTAACCATGAACTTTCTTCTCACGCGCTTCCCCGTTCTCCCAGGCTGGGGTTCTGTCTTTCCAAAGCCGTCCCTTCCCTCCTGCCGCCTTTGGCTGATCTTGCTGACACCCACCTTACGCATCCCAAACCCCTCCTTCCCCAGCATTTCCCATTCACTCCCTCCCTAAGGAGACTGAGCTTGTGTGCGTCGCAAAAAAATACGGCCCCCAAAAGTAGACTGAGGCAGAGCTGAAGGCCATTTCCCCACCCTTCTTTGTCCTGCCCCCTTCACCAGTGCTTGTACTGACCACACTTCTTCCCTCAGGCATTCCCCATCCCACTCTTATTCACCCCACCCACTGGGAACTTTCTCCGATTGTGGAGAAGGGCATGGTTCATCTTTACCTGCAACGGGGGGAAGTTATTAACCGGAGAGAGGCGGAAGAAGTATCTTCCACTATCGGGAAAATGGTGCCGCGCTTATAATTGTCTCTCTTCTTCTCAGCTGACTTTTCAATTGAAATTAATTTCTTTGCTCTTTCCACACTATGTTTATTTACGATTATGGCGCGACTATTTTTTAGTGCTAAAACTAAGAAAATCTTTTCTCTATGTCAATGATCCTTTGCCTAACTTTCAATACGGCGGAGAAAGGAACACGAAAACTAAATGAGGTGACGGTACAGGTTTTTGCGTGTCATTTTTTTGGAATTCACGCTTGCGAACCAATACTTAACCACGTTGAGAAATGATAAAACGTCTCTTGTAGGAAAACAATCAATGTGGATAATAACGTTTCTATCTATATTTCTCCGATACTGTAAGATGTTTCTCCTGTCGTTTTCCGGTTGGAACCTTGCTCCTGTGGGCATAAAAGGAGAGAAACATACTATATGAACAGGTCACCTCACACCCGGTATGAAGAATACAGTCCTGATGAAGAATTAAGTCTTTTATGGCAACGTCTGTGAAGATGATGGACAGTAGTTGGACGGAGAACTCAAACAGAATTTACTTCAAATATTCTCCAGAAGATAATCACATTCTACGTTATTTATGATCGTAATTGAATCTCAGTGAAAATAGAGCACATTCTGCTGAAAATACGAAGTAACTCGAAATATTAACTTACGTAGGTTATTTTGGAAACTGGCTAAGACCCTTGTTTTTCTTTTTTTCTCGTCACTGAGCGATAGAGGGCGACATAAATGGCGGTTAGGCCGGCTGCCGCTAAAATTCCGTGGGTGTCAGAAACAAATATCAATCTTTTGCATACTTCATAGTAGCTATTGGCTCCTAACCACAAATTTATTACTGTTAATTCTTATAATAAACATTGCAATTCATTATTTGATTACGTTTTCTAAACTGGTCGGGAATTTCTTTAGCGATCGTTGATGTTGAAGTATGAACAAGAAATGGGAATTTTATGGTGGTATAATTATTTAACGATTTTTCACATCATAAATCGATAGCAAAAAGCCTTTTCTATGAATTATACCGAGAATAACCACTGAAAACATTTAAATAAGACCACTAAAGACAAAAAAACGGCGGAAGAAACAAAAGCGAACATTTTTTTCGTGACTAATGAAAAAGGTTTGAATTTACGAAACTCGATTTTACGAAGTGCCAATTTTCCGGTCCCACTGACTTCGTAAAATCAAGAGTTTACTGTATTTTGTTAATTTGTGATGAAATCTTAACTAGTATACGTTGGTGCATAGTCATTTTGGAGATGGTATCACTTCATGGTGCAGAAATGAGTAATAATAGGGTAGTTTCCTTCATCAAAGAAAACGAAAGGCATTGATTGCGATTCGTTACCCACCATTAGTGTATTTATGATGTACAAATTATTTGGTTTCACAAATCCCAGTTTAGACGAATGGCAATGGTCAATTTTAACCACATTTGAAAAAGGCCAGATTGGCACCCATGCGATGCCACTCCACATAACGTCACAGGGACCTAGTTTCTATACGAGGAGATGGGAGTTTTATTTGGTCTGAGAATACCAATGCATGCATGAGGCACAGAGCTCAGTGAAACATGTCTTAATAATCACCTATTAAAACTGCCTATGGTTGAAAAGTTTCCTTCGTTTGATAAAGTATTAATAATCCTCATTTAAGCCAAGCGCTACCCGCTAGCAGGGTACTCTGCTACCTGCTAGCAGCCTTCATCGTATCAGCGCTCAAAGCCTCGCCCCAAGGTCACCTCGCACGGCGACAGCGGGAACCAGAATGACATCGCACGGTGTTTTCCCAGCATTCATACTTAGCCGTTGCATTTTCGCGCACTTGAAAATGTTCAATTTTCATTTAATCGCGAAAAATAGATATTGTCATTAAAAATAGAAAAGGGTGAAATACTTACTCCAGGAGTAATAATCTTTCGATTTAGGCAATATTAAATAATAGGAAACCATCCTATTGCAATGAGCTCTGAAATTCTATAATTTCTTTCAGGTTCGCTTCCAAGCTGTGCGTGCTACTGCAGCCTTTATTCTTCTTCATGAGAAAGGAACAAACATCCAAAGGCACTTCTCTGACCTCCTTCCATCGATGATACAGGTATTGTGCCTATGTGAAACAGTATTGGAATAAGCTTTTGTTCTTTAGGTTACAAGGCTATTTCAGTTAAAATTCAGGAATTTGTTATGTTTGGGGTTGTTTTGTAACTTCTCTGACATTCCTTTGTAGTGAATTGGTAATTTGAATATATTTTATATCTACTGGAATAATTTTAAATGTCAACTGCACTGTCATGGTAATAAGTTTTCCTTTAATGCTTGTATGAAACATTTTATTTGCAAGATGCTTCCTAGCAGCTGAGTGAAGAGGGAAAAACCATCCAAGTACCGTCACTTTAGTGAACTGAACATTTGTGTCTTCTGTTTATATTCAACCATTGTTGATGAGTTAATTTTGGCAGTGATTTGCGTGAAAATAGCATAAATGCCTTGGTCAATTTTTTTAAAGTACATCCATTAGAAGTATGAATAGATTGTATTTTTTAGTACATCGGTCTGATGACTTATTTTTATAAATAATTCTTATGAATTTCTCTATAGTCAATCTACGGATATTCTTTTTAAAAAATATTTTAATTAGGGTCATTACTTTGCTTTTTATATTGTTCTATTAAGGTTAAGAAGTACTTATGGACTAAGGCAGTGAAAAACTTTACTCAAACAGGTCATTGCAGAAAGTATCGAGAAGCAAGATGATGATGCCCTTTTGAAAAGTTTAATTGACGTGGCTGAAACATCTCCTAAATACCTAAGGACGCAATTGGAGGCCATTTTTGACCTTTGTATGAAGGTGAGATATAATAATATATAATGATTTTAATAGTATTCTCTTCCTTTGTCATGACCATAAAAATTGATTCTAATTCTCTATATTGGCTCTCTTCTTAGGTATTCTCAAATACTGAAGTTCCAGACCCATGGCGTCATTTGGCACTTGAAGTTATGGTCACTCTTGCTGAAACAGCACCAGCAATGGTCCGCAAAGTGTGTGGAAAATTTATACCAGCGTTAGTTCCCCAAATGCTGTTGATGATGACTGATTTGGAAGATGATTCTGATTGGGGTGTGTCAGATGAAATTGTGGAGGAAGATGGTGACAGGTAAATAATTTTGTTATGGACTGCTAACCTTGTCAGTGTCCTCCTGGGAAGCCAAAGTAGTATGTCCAGTTCCTTGGGAGACATTAAATCTCAGGGAATTTTATATTACTGGAAATATCACGAAATTTTGAAGTTATCTGGGAATGTTATTGCCATTGGTAACATCAGGGAAAGTTTGCAAAGACTCTGTAATGTATTTGCTGACAATGTGTAAAACCACAATGGAAGCAATGTGAAAGAAGGCTTTTTTTGGAAAGTTATTACAATTTTGATTCTTGTTTTCACAGTGAGTAGGAACTGTGTATTCTAAGAAAGTACTTAATGATCATGTTGGTCACTCCACAGAGTTCACACTGAAACCCTAGATGGTCCTGGGTAGTGAATTGGTCTGTGCAGTGGCTTGGAAAGATAGGTGTGTTTCAATTCTAAGTAGAGGTCAAATATCTCAAATGGCAAATATTGTGAATTGTCATGTCGTTTCAAAATATTCTAAATCACTGGTGTATCTTGGCAATAGTATGACTAACATTAACAAGAATCTTTTTTTGTTAATTTTTATCTGCAGCAATCCAACTGTCGCAGAGTCTGCTCTAGATCGGCTGGCTTGTGGTCTTGGTGGTAAGACGGTACTACCACAGATAGTTTCAAGCATCCCTAATATGTTGTCCAGTCCCGACTGGAAGCATCGCCATGCAGCTTTGATGGCCATCTCATCAGTGGGAGAAGGCTGTCACAAGCAGATGGAATCCATGCTTCCTCAAATCGTTGATGGCATTCTGAACTTCCTGAGGGACCCAGTAAGTAGAATTTATGGAGTCTCATATTCCCGTATGTATATTTACAGCCATTCAAGAAGAATGGCTGCTGTGCTTTGGATATATTTTAATGGAATTGCATGTAGACAGTGAATCTCACTGCGCTCTGGCTTCGCCCCTTAAACTGCTCGCTGTTCCTCCTGGATGGTCAGATCGGATTCCTTGGATCCAAATATGTGTGGATATTGCCCTCATCAGATACTTTGGATCCAAATTCACTGAAGGCATTGGATCTGAATCCGAAATTTTAAATTTACGCTTCAGGGAATGTAGTGTCCCATACGAGGGAGTGGAAAGAGTTTCAATCCTACCTTTGTATTTGCCGTTGCACTGTGATGCTTGTCCTACTCAAGAACCAATTTGTTTATAAACTCGTTGGGGTTATGTAACAATGTCAGCTGCAGAAATTTTTATGGCAAAATACGATAGGTACATAGTGTGAAAGTCGAATGTACGAAAGTCGAACCATTGACTTCAATACTAATTAGGGGTTACGTTCCATAAGAGTGGAATATACGTACTAAAACCTTTTTTCCACGGATTTTATTTCAATTCACTAAATTTATATAATATGTTAATAAAATTCCTCAAATCATAGATTTATTTCGAAAATACGTGGAAACTGTAAATAAAAGTTGAAAAAAAAAAGAATTCCATTGGCTATCGAGTGAAACTTCCTCTTGCCGTTTAAGTTGACATTCTACTTATTACGTCCACTATAAATAAAAAGACATATCAAGAAGCATAAGAAATGTAATTGTTGAACCAGCACTCTGGATACCTTTTAATTTTCACATCAAAATTCGACATTCGGTAGGTGACATTCGTGATTGCGTATATCTCGCATGCTATTCAAAAAAGACAAACGGAATTCGGGTGATATTTCGTGCAATATGCAATATCGTTGCTGAAGTTGTACTTGAATGCTTGAAATAAACAGCCCTCAAACGATAAAACACAATTCGAAAGAAGATCTTACTAGTTTTATTGAAAGCTGTTTGATTATGTCTTGTCAACTTTTTTGAAAATCTCTCCAATGAAGGCTTTCTTTTTGTCTTGATGAAGGAGCCTATAGCAGGCAGTCTCTCTCCCAAATAAATCACCTAGATTAGAGTCAACTACCAACAATTCCCTTCATTGTAAACGTTCGTATTGATTGCATATACTGCCATATGAAACAATTGAATGTTGGGATGCGCAGTAAACACCGCGGGGATTTAAATAAAAATACAGACCAACGTCCGAAGGTCCGAATTTAGCGTACGGAAGTCAAGTAAAAGGTGTCAATTTTGAATGTACGAAAGTCGAGGACCGCCTGTATCTTAAAAGGAAAATATGAAGTTGTGCAAGAACAATGGCAGCATGATCCATCGTGCATCATCTTTTTCATCTTACTTGCTTTAAGTCTCTGTTTCTGGGGAATAATTGCTTGGTGAGTGACTTACTGGACTGGAAGATGTCTCGATATTTTTCAGCAATTGGATGATTTGTACGAGATTCAAAAAAGAATGAGACCAAATGCGTAATTTTCCTAGCATATTTAGGATTTTTTAGGTGCAAAATTGAATGAAACCAAGTTTTTTTAGGTACAAGAAAACTATGCCAATATTAAACATTGTCCAAACAGCATGACTTTCAAAGAAACTGCCATAGCTTCAGTACCGTCTAACAAGAAGATACGGCCTGGAAACGCCAACTGTGTATATAATATAGGTCGCCCGGCTTCACTTTGAAGGCAACGACGTCTCAATATAGCAAGATCTGACATGTTCGTTTTTGACTCCCTCATTCATAGCCTCATTGCTTGAAAGATGGGGGAGCGCAGTCCTTCCCCTCCACCTATCCTTTAAACACTTGTGCTGCCCACCCCTTCCTCTTGCTCAGTGTTCATCTCTGCAATTCTGTTCCTGCAACTAGTCGCATGTGATGCTTATGTTTATCTAAACATCGTTAATTGTGTTGCATATTCTACAGTTGTAACTTATGTAATAATATGTAATGACATACCGATAAAAATGTCGGAAATTATCACGAGAAAGTGCTAAATCCACCTCACCGCAGCTGAAGCATTTGCAGGTTAAACACAAGTCAGTATGCGATGAGAAAGTGACAAAATTTGGGGGAACTTATGTGAGGAATATTAAAATTCAGTCAATGGTTTATATGAAGATGGAAACTTATTTTCATTTCCAAACACAAGTGTAACAGTTTAGATCCTGGGCGTGTAAAGATTTTATCATATTTGAAACATAATTTGAAAGCTTATGAAAATGATTTTTAATAAGTAAAAGTATTAAAATGTGTATGTAAATCTAAAAAGCATTCCATTGATTGTATGTACCCAGAATAAACTTTATAGCAGGAATTTAAAAATGCATTTGAATCCGATCCTGGTCTGAAAAAAATCATCCCTAAATAAAATTGGGAATGGTTTCCTTATTGTTTGGGGAATCCTTCTTGTATCACATTGGGCGTAAACTGAAGAAGCTAGTATTTTGTAATAGTAATTACTAGTTAAAGTATTTTTATGGACTTGCAGCCCTTTGGTGATCAAATCCCTAATATAACTTCAGCATTGTGTTTCTCTCTAATTCACTGTTAAATTTGGAAATAAAAATTCAAAATCTAGTGAGTGTTCTCAATAAAATGTTTGGAACTTCTATTCTAGCACCCTCGTGTGAGATATGCGGCCTGTAATGCCATAGGACAGATGTCTACTGATTTTGCTCCATTGTTTGAGAAAAAGTTCCATGATAAAGTTATCCCTGGCCTCCTCATGGTCCTTGATGACAATTACAATCCTAGGGTGCAAGCTCATGCTGGTAAGTTCATTAAAAGTTCTCATGTTACATGATATCAGTTACATTAAATTGAAGCGCATCTTAATGCTTGAAAATTATGGTGAACTAAAAGTTGTAATTCACATTATTCGCAGTATTGGTTTAAGCCAATACCCCTTTCAATGATCTAATGTCAAGCTAATGCAGATGACCTCCACAAATGCATATGTTGCAGTTGTAACTCATCAGCTATCTAGCCAGTGATAAGGGAGGAATGTCATTGATATTCATTATAGTTGAAGGTAAATTAGTTTAAATCAAATAGGTTTGGCAGGCCTATATAAGTGATCATGTAATGGTATATATCCAAAGTTATCTCATACTAAGTGTGTTAACTGTTATACATGTAAAGAATTTTATAGTTCCTTCTAATCATTGTTCAAACTGTGATGTATCCATATTCCCTCATTACATCCATCAGATTTTCATATATATTTCTAATTTGTGTCCCCCTCGGTTGATTTCACTGCAATCTAGTGGAATGTGAATGCGTTTTCTTTAGTGTGTGATTATGTATTTGTATCTTTAAATTAAAGTTTTTTCTTCATAGGTGCTGCACTGGTGAACTTCAGTGAAGATTGTCCGAAAAGCATCCTTACGCCTTATCTGGATGGTATTATGGGAAAATTGGAAGCCATATTGAGTGCCAAGTTTAAAGAGGTGAATAATTGGTCTTTATATTCACTTGTATTCATTATTCATGTTATTTTTTATTGAATATTGATAATGGAATAAAAGCCTTATTTTTTGACATGTGATACTCATTTTTATTTTTAGCTTGTGGAGAAAGGAACCAAGTCTGTGTTGGAGCAGGTTGTTACCACCATTGCTTCAGTTGCAGATACATCTGAAGAGCAGTTTGTGGCTTATTATGATAGGTAAAGAGATTCTTAGTCACAGCAGTTTTATAAGTAAATCATAGTCATTGCCTTTATTTTATTATGAAGCTGAAATTTTTATTTCTTCCCATTTTGTGTCCCTAACTGTAGATATTGGAGCTATTATCTGTGACTTGGTATTTTTAGCAGTTTCTTTGTGGTAATCAGTAAAAATGTAATAGTCATACTCATCTAATGCATATTGGAATTTTTAAAATTAAATTTTCAATTATAAATCTGCTATCATGAATGAGTTATCTGTTCTGCAGGAATTCTTCTGTATCCACTTCATTGTAACTCGTGAAACACTTTCATTCATTTTCTTACCCCTTTACAGGCTGATGCCTTGTTTGAAGTACATCATTCAAAATGCCTCCACTGATGAATTGAAGCTTCTCCGAGGAAAAACGATAGAATGTGTGAGCCTCATTGGGTTGGCTGTAGGTTCAGAAAAGGTTAGTTCCTAATTCTGTCAATTTCTGAATACCTTCATCTTTCTTCTTATAACGTTAGCTCTAGGCTCTAGCATATTTCCATTTAAATTTCATTTTCTAATGCATTGCTGAAGTTATATATGCACGTATGGTTACATTTAGTTTTGTAATGTAACTTATACCATTAGTTAGTCCTTCATAAATAGCTGCACGTTTATTTTGTGAGGGAATCGTGCAATGATTAAAGATTTATAACGTTAGTGAAATATTTCTTGTGTCAAGTTGAGCATATTGTGTTCACTTATATTTTCTAGTTCATGAGGGATGCAAGTGATGTCATGAACATGCTTCTTAAGGCCCAGACACAAGGAGATTTGCCTGATGATGACCCACAGACATCATACTTGATTACAGCATGGGCCAGGATCTGCAAAATATTGGGTAGTTATAATTATTTTGCTCCAAAACTCCCTTCATTGCCGAACCAAATGGAGTAGTGTGTCCTGCATTCAATTTGAGATTATTTTGATCGTAATTTCTTGTTTTTGGTGTAACTTGTTTAAACGATTCATGCCAAAGTTTTGGATTTTGTTGTATGAATTTAGTTATCCGTGTGGAATGCATTGTAAATATGCATTCAAATGGTGGACATTGTGTGTGATGATTTAGGGCTTGCTAGTTACATACCCATGATTTGAAGTGTTTACCTCGAATAGCGAGATTCAAATGCCCAATTTTCACATTCAGTGTTGGATTTAATTTCAGTGCCCTTTATTATTGATAGTTTATTAAGTATGTGATAGTTTGAAGAAATGTTTCTCAAATTCAAATAACAATTTTAAGAATTAAAATGACCTTGGTTTACTGTCCTATGAATTTTGTTTTGCCAAATTGAATGGCTTTAATCACTAAATTTACTATTGAGTTTTGTGTGGCCTCAGCATATTAAAATGTATTGTAGTAGCATAGAGTAAATGCAGGTCTGATTCAAAAATCTGTATGTTAAGTTCGGGACTTGGGTTTCTGGTGATAAAGGATAAATGCATACAGAATTTTGTAGCCCATTGCCAAAATCAATAACCTGGCAAGCAATTTCAGTAGGAATTTTTGGTCATGTTGCAAGATGCTATGTGGCAATCTGATGCATGAAAATGAGGCTTTTGGTAAAAATAAAGAGAAACTGAGTACGGTGTAAAACTTGGCTATGAAATTGCATTAAGACTCTTTATGTGTAATTTTTGTGTAGAAAATTCAATGGAGAGAGGTAATTTTAATGGCACTGGTCTCCCCTTGGACTTACAGGCGGTCCTCGACTTTCGTACACTCGACTTACGTACAATTCGCACTTTCGTACGTTCAAAATTGACACCTTTTACTTGACTTTTGTACGCTAAATTAGGACTTTCGGACGTTGGTCTGTAATTTTTTTTAAATTCCCGCGATGTTTATTGCGCATCCCAACATTCAATTGTTTCGAATGGCAGTATATGCGAACAATACGAACCATGATACGAACGTATATAATGAAGGGAATTGTTGGTAGTTGACTCTAACCTATGTGATTTATATGGGAGAGAGACTGCCTGCTATAGGCTCCTTTATTAAGAGAAGAAGAAAGCTTTCATTGAAGACATTTTTCAAAAGAAGTTGACTAGACATCATCAAATAGCTTTCATTAAAACTAGTAAGATCTTCTTTTTAATTGTGTTTTTTCGTTTGAGTGCTTTTTAATTCATGTACACCTTCAGCAACGATATTGCACGAAATATCACCCGAATTCCGTTTGTCTTTTTTGAATAACATGCGAAATATACGCGATCACGAATGTCACCTGCCAAATGTGGAATTTTTGTGTAAAAATTAAAAGGTATCCAGAGTGCGGGTTCAACAACTACATTTTGTTATTCTTCTTGATATGTCTTTTTATTTATAGTGGACGTAATAAGTGGAATGTCAACTTAAACGCCAAGAGGAAGTTTCACTCCATAGCCAACGGAGTTCTTGTTCTTTAAACTTTTATTTGCATTTTCTGCGTATTTTCGAAAGAAATTAGATGATTTGAGGAGTTTTATTAATATATTATTAAAATTAAGTCAATTGAAATAAAAACCGTGAATAAAAAGGTTTTAGTAAGTATATTCTGCTCTTTTTGAACGTAACCCCTAATTAGTATGGAAGTCAATGGTTCGACTTTCGTACAAGTTTTCGGGAACGCATTGTGTACAAAAGTCGGGGACCGCCTGTACTTTTTTTTTCTTTTTTTTTTTTCTTGGAGTTGGCTTTCCATCTTGCATTGTGTATGAGAAAGGTCCTAGTTGTTTATTCTGGTTCTATTGTACATTGGTTGATAATATTATTTTTCCTACAGGGAAACAGTTCGAACAGTATCTTCCTCTTGTTATGGGACCAGTCATGAGAACTGCATCGATGAAGCCAGAAGTTGCACTTCTTGATAATGAAGATATGCAAGGAATTGAAGGAGATCTAGATTGGCAATTTGTTTCCCTAGGAGAACAGCAGAACTTCGGTATCAGAACTGCAGGTTTGTATCGATTTTCAACAGTCCTTAGCTTGGTTACTAATCAACGCAAGTAGCTTTACCAATGAAGAGAACTTGAATGAGACGATATATTTATTATAATTAGCAAGCTATAACTCAGATTTCGGCTTAATCTCACTTTGCCTCCCACTTATACTTAGAAACTGAAATTTTTGTCTATGTTTTTCTGAGACTGAATGGAAAAGTAGTGGTGAGTGTAATTGCAAAGTAGCCATGGCATATTTCACATCATGAGTTGTTAAAGGGAAGAGGGATTTTTAAAAGAGCTAATGTAAGTCTTTAATGACAGACCAACCATGATTCTAGAAGAAAGTTATCTACCATATTTCTCCTAATATAGTCCCCCCCTAATTTTGAGGCTTCAGTTGCGGGAAAGAAATTTATAAATGTGTTTTAATATATTCCCCCCTTTACTTTTACCATGGGCAGTTTTGGATAAAAGGGGGGAACTATATTCAAATAAATACATATTATTTAAGTTTATGATCTTATGACTTGGATATTGATTTGATTTGGATTTCAAATTGTGTAAAACCCTAACATAAATAGCCTTAATTATGAACTTCCTCTAACATTGCTTGTAGGTTTATAAATTGTTTTGGAATATAGTGTGTTATCTAAACTGCCTGAACTTCAGTCCCTTATATTTTTTTGGTTTGGTACCTTGTCATTATTTCTTTTCATTCGTTAGGTTTGGAAGATAAGGCTTCAGCTTGTGAGATGTTAGTTTGTTATGCACGGGAGCTGAAGGAAGGTTTTGCTGAGTATGCAGAGGATGTGGTGAAATTAATGGTTCCCATGTTAAAGTTTTATTTCCACGATGGAGTCCGAACAGCTGCTGCTGAAAGCCTTCCATACCTCCTGGATTGTGGGAAGATTAAAGGTCAGTTTTTTCTTTGGCATTTAACACTTAAGGTAGCATATAATTTCTTCACGTGTGGTGATAATTTAACCATTTTTTCTTCTCTCTCTTCATGCATAGGACCTCAATACTTAGAAGGAATGTGGAACTTTATTTGTCCTGAATTACTGAAGGCCATAGACACAGAGCCTGAAAATGAAGTCCTTTCAGAGCATATGCATTCTCTGGCCAAAGTGAGTTTATATTTGTTGTTTGATTTAGGTTAAATTTTAACCCTATGAGTTTCATGTGGTCTCATGTTAGCCTCAGCTCTATTTATTTAGAAAATTACCAGAAGGCCACTACAATAATTACCATCCCTAACCACTCTGAATTTTCAATTATCAATTTTGTGTTCGTAGATTTTTAAAAAGTTTATGGGAAGTAGATTACATTAATATTTATTTACCACTATTATCAATTATTATTGCAATGTCAAGTTTGTCAAATGCAAGTCATCTGGTTTAAGTAGATTTTCTATTTGGTTGCAATGCCTTTGAAATTACTTTTTTGTGTGTAAATAAAGTTACCTATGAGCTTCGTTGTATTTTAGAGTCAATTAACTAGACCATAGTTGTATAGTACTTGATTGTTTAAGGCTCCTACATTTTTTGCTGGTGTAAATTATACTGAAGGACATCTTATTTACAAAATACTTGATTACAGTGAAACCTCGATATAACGACACCCCACGGTGCACTAATAAACACTCGCTATAGCGAATTGTCGCTTTACCGGAGGTGGAGCAAATAATAGCCAATATACCTGTTGCGAACAGATATACAGGAACAGGAGTGGTGCGGCGACAGATAAACATCTATCCGATAAACGTTAGCACAAATCCAGACGAAAGGCGATGTTTTTTTGCATCAATAAATTTCCTTACTCAAATAACGACTATCTATTCAAACAATTTATAAGCGCCGCACTGAATAAAAATCATGCAAAGCATTGTTTCGCCATCATTATATTTATCGAACGACAGTTTACCACATAAATTTGAGACTGAGCACTCCATTAACTTCATTTCTAACAGATCGCTAGCAATTACAGAGGTTAAGGAGTCTTCATGAAAGTCTTCCGGCGGTGAAACCCTCGCTATGGCGAGAGCCAACCGAAAGGGTCTCGTAAAAACGAATTTTTTAACACGCTTATTATAGGGTCAATTGACGGTGCATCGGCTATCTCTCGTAATAGCGGGGGTGTCGCTATAGCCCGTACTCGCTTTAACGAGGTTCCACTGTATGTCTGTATACAACTGATATCTTTGCAGGATAATTTTGATATATTATAGAAAGGGAAGTTAGAAATATTGTTGGTTTTGAAATTGAGTTGGCAATCATACCACAGTACCATGTACATTAAACAAAATTTTACAATCCTGAACTCTTGACCTCTGTAGTTTGTCCAAATCTAGAATCAAGGGATTTAATTTCAGGAATGCAAGGTACATAAAAGCATGAATTAATTTGTGAAAATTTCTGAGACTTAAGAGGGATTATAGAAAACAATTTATTTCATTTGCATAAATATGAGACACCTTACAGTTCACATATTTTCAATAATGTCAGTACAACAGTTATCCTTAAGGCTATCACTGGCCATCACTGTAAATACAGTGGTAGTCCTCTATAAAGAGTATGACTTATGGTAAGGTTAGTGCTAGAGTAGGTGAGTTTTTGTGTTACTTTGTTCATGTGGAGAAGTGTAGGAAAATAAGCTGCGGATAGCTAGTGTTTGTATGTGCTTGCTCAACAAGGAGTCAACTTTCCCTCGAAGTGTGTCATTTATTGTGCATAACTTAGGATACACCCCTGCTAAATTTCTACTGTGGAGTGGAAGCTCATTTTAGACATTTCATCAAAAGTAAAGGTAACATCTCGGCAAAACATTTAACATAGGTGTCTCCTATAAAAGTGATTGATATCATCATCCACTTTGTGCCTTCAACACATTGAGACCACCTCCAATCCGGACGTAGTTGAAAAATGCTATTGTACCTCGGGGTCCAGTACATTGTAGAGCCGTTGCTTTTTTAAATGAAAATTTTTCCATTTGGCATTCTGAAATAAGTAGATTGGTTAAGTTGACTGAGACAGACATCTAGTTGTAAGTGTGCCATCATACTTTATTCCGTAAGTGGTTGTGCAGCAGCCATTTTTTGAAGTCTGACTGTTGGCCCCCTCAGCCATCCTCATTTGTCTCCCTATGAAAGATGGCTTATAATGAAACAGTAACGGCAGAACCAACTGAGCCCGTCAGTCACCAAAAGGTGAAGGAATGACCAGAAAACTTCTTTTGTCATTCCTCTCTTTAAACTTCTTGATGAAGAAGAGGAGAAATTCCTTAGATGTAGCAAAATTATTCGATCCAGTCTGTTATAATTATCCTTGAATAGTAATGGATATCTTCTTAGTATTATTTTTCTTGTTCTTATATCATTAAATAACAGTAGGTGATGGTTAGTGAGACTGGGTAACAAAAGTCAATAACTTATTTTTTTATTTTCAGTGCATTGAAACCCTTGGAAATGGATGTTTGTCTGAAGCATCAATGACAGAACTCATTCGAATACTAGACAAAATTCTCAAAGAGCACTTTGACCGTGCCATAGCACGTCTGGAGAAGAGAAAAGATGAAGATTATGATGAGGTATTTTTTTCATTAATAATTTTAATGACCAAATTAATTAGGAGTGAGCTGTGATAAATGTTAACGGATGTATTTTCAATTTCTCAATTTGTCTTCAAGGTTGTGGAAGAGCAGCTTGCTGATGAAGACAATGAAGATGTATTTGTTTTAAGCAAGGTTGCTGATGTAATCCATGCCTTATTTTCATCGTATAGACAGGACTTTTTCCCCTACTTTGACCAGATCGTTCCTCACTTTGTTAAATTATTGGTAAGTCAATTGTTGCCTCCTTTTTTTGTAATAAAACACATACTATATATTTCATTTCTTAGCTTTGTCGTCTTATTTGTCAGCAAATTTATAGACAATTACTAAATGGTGAAGATGAAAGGTTTTTTATATGTTTGATGTCATTAAATTTTTATCTCGTTTCATTGGTAGTTTCACTGCATTTACCATTTGTGTCTTTTTTAGGCCCCAGATAGAGCTTGGTCAGATCATCAGTGGGCTCTTTGTGTTTTTGATGACACAATTGAGTATGGTGGTCCCGCATGTGCTAAGTATCAAGAATATTTCCTTAACCCTATGTTGGCCTATGTAGATGACAAATCTGCAGAAGTTAGGCAGGCAGCTGTTTATGGTTGTGGAGTTCTTGGGCAATTTGGTGGAGATCAGTTTGCAGGTTTGTTTAATTTTTTTATATATTTACTTCCTGATTTGATCAATTTTATTGTTTTGGTGAATTCCTATGCTGAGTAGAACTTAACTTGGGGAGGAAAAACATTTTTGTAAGGTGATGCCTCTTAGGACTTCAGTACAGTATATTCCTGGAAACTCTTCTAATAAAATAATAAATTCATGTAATCCCACTGTCTGAAGTGTCAGGGACATGAAGAATTGTCTTCGCAGGGAATGTTAAGCTGTGTTTTTCTCGTCTTTATACGCATTCGTGTACCTTAAATAATTGAGCAACTTGATGCTTTGCAGATGGTCTTATCTTGACCGATGTGTGGGAAGTAGTAACATGATGATGACATTAAAGTAGAGATGTGCGAATAGTATCCGCGAATACTCGAATACCTCGAATAATAGAAAGTATTCGATATTCGAGATCTCGAATAGTTATGCCAAAGGTACCGTCTCGAATACCTCGAATACTTTGAATTTCGCGTCATACACTGTCGCTCGCACGTCGTTGGTAGTTGACTCGGAAAAATGAGAACTCTAGTCGTCTAGTGCATGCAGGGCCGTTTTAGGCAAGCTGACGAAATACATCAAATTCGCGGGTTCGAGCGGTGAAAAGAGTTCGACGTGGGGAACCGAAATTGATCGGATGAAAAAAATCCGAAAATCCCAGGTGTCCCCTATCAGGAGAACCTCAGTTCCGTGGGATAGCAACATTGGCGCATTTCCCACGATCCGCTATCCCCATCCATTCAGCTTTCGCCCCACCCCCTCCGACGATTTCCTCTTCCCCGACAACAAAAAAAAGGTCCCGGCTCGTGCAGGGATCGTATTACGAAGACCTCAGCTTTGAAAAAAATATTAAGTTACCGGAAAATAATAGAATCGTGTTTCACCCTTCCCTCTTTCTCCCCACTGACCATTTTCCCGCATCCATCTTTTGATAAAATGAGAGGAGGTGTTTGCCGTGTGTCCTTTGTGGCTAATAATGACAGGAACTTATTTTGAATCTTCCCCAGGAGATGAAACTACCATAGGGAGGAACTCAGTGTCGTGGGATAGTGACATTGGCGCATTTCCCACGATCTGCTATCCCCCTCCATTCAGCCTCACCCACTCTTGACGATTTCCTCTCCTCCGAAATCAAACAAAAGATCCCAGCTCGTGCAGGGATTGTATTACAAAGACCTTAGCTTCAAAAAATATCAAGTTACGCGAGAAAAATAAAAACGTGTCTCGCGCCCACCCCCTTTTCTCACCCACTGACCTTTTTCTACCTACCTGCTTCGAATTCCCCCCTTTCTGGAGGTCAACTGCTGCATGAGTCATCTACTAGCCCGAAAGGTGTCTAACAATGACTTTAGGCAATTGTTATTACACCTTTATTGGAATGAAATATTAGTAATGTGCGCGTAATTTAAAAAAGAATAAGACCAAACACGACATATTTCTGACTTTATTTAAGCATTTTGCGCAGGAAAATAAATACCGGGAAGAAGAAGAAATACGACGGAGGCGTAATGCTCAAATAGGGTGGTTTTTTTTATTGCCTAAATCGAAATATTAATACTCCTGAAGTACGTATTTAACGCTTTTAGAGTTTTATAAGACGATATCTATTTTTCGCGATTAAATTAAAAGTGAAAATTTTCAAGCGCGCGAAAACGCGACGGGTAAGTATGAATGCCGGGAAAAACTCCGCGTGACGTCGTTCTGGTTCCCGCTGCCGCAAGTGAGGTGACCTTGGGGCGAGGCTCTGAGCGCTATTACGACGCAGGATGCTAGCAGGTAGCCGAGTACCATGCTAGCTGGTAGCGCTTGGCTTAAATAAGGATTATTAATACCTTATCAAACAGACTGTGTGATTATTAAGACATGTTTCCCTGAGCTCTGTGCCTCATGCATGCATTGGTAACCTCAGACGATGTAAAACTCCGATCCTCTCGTGTAGAAACTAGGTCCCTGTGATGTCACGTGGAGTGGCATCGCATAGGCGCCAATCTGGCCTTTTTCAAATGAGGTAAAATTGAACATTGCCATTAGTCTAAACCGGTATTTCTAGAACGAAATAATTTGTATATTATGAATACACTAATGGTGGGTAACGATTCACAATCAATACCTTTCGTTTTCTTTAATGAAGGAAACTACCCTATTGTTTACATAAAATTAAAATATTCTATTAATCAGCTGAATTCCTGTTTGAATCCTTTAAAGGCAATCACAATTACTCGCCAAAATCTTGGGTTTCCTGCTGCATAGGCGACCTAGTCAAACATTTTCACATTCATCGTTTAGTATTCGAGGTATTCGAAATTCGAGGTATTCGAATATTCGAGCTATGATTTAATATTCGAATTCGATATTCGAATTCGAGAAATCTACTATTCGACCCATCCCTACATTAAAGTAATTCAACCTTAGTGGAATGGTCGTGCATTTTGTTGTGCTATCAATTTCAATGAAACAGATTACCCATGTTCGATTGATGTGTGTTCCTCTAGGAATATGCTTGACTTTTATATAATTATGTACATAATCTTCGTTAAAAATCATTCGTATATTTATTACCTATGTTCAACAAATGTCAAGTTCCTTTCATGTCTTCATCATTTAATTCTGTTAGTGTCAATATTTACTTCGTTAATTGTTGATATTTGGCACTTGTAAGATTAGCAGTTGCAAAAATGTGTGCTGATATTTCTAGTGTTTTTCTCAGGTAATGTCTGAAAGCTCCATGTTAGAAAACTATTTATCGTTAAGTCTTGAGAATTTCAGCTTGAAATGTGAGATCCCAGCTTGTGATAAATTTTTATCAAGTCTTGTTGAGAAGAATATAAAGGCCTGGTTATTTGAGACATTAACGTGTATGAGTTAATGAGTTTGGTGGAGAGGAACGTAACATGAACTAATGCATGGACCAAATGAGAAAGGGCCTGTTATATGTTCATGAGTTTACATATTGACTTGTAGGCATTGTGCCACCTGAACTTAAATCTAGAAAACGAGAGAGGGAAATCAAAGTTTAAGCAATTAGTTACGATTCTGTGGTGGGACTTATGAAAGTGTATTTCTTAAACAGAAAGGTAAAATGCGGGTGCATAAATCTGGATGTTTCTTCTGTCGTTTTATTTTAATGTTAATTTTGCGTTGATCTTACATTTATCTGAGAATCATCGTTTGAATTCCACAATGGGAATGGTGAATATTTTAAGAATGATTAGTATGACCTAAAAACGCGTTTTAGCAGGATCTGTGTAACTGGTATGTTGACTGATCGGCAGTAATATTTATTTTACCGGTTTGTTTTGTAAGGCTTCGTGCCTACTTTATAACCAGCATTTCTAAACAGGTTGTGTTAATGATCAGTATGTACTTTATGGGGGTCTATTTCATTAGCTGGATGTCATTCTTGGTTCTACACGTTGTGGTATGTCAAGGCCTTAAATGTGAAATGTATCTGTGTGGATTAGTATACTTACGAAACTTTTTTGTGGTTATAATAACCAAAAGTGTAACTCATTGGCTCTTTCTTTTTGTCATGAGTACCTATTTCCTCCTCTCTCTCCCAAAGTACTAATTTCTCTTTTTCTCATTTTAGCGGCTTGTGCCGAAGCTATCCCACGCTTGATAAAAGTAATAACAGCACCAGAATCAAGAACACCTGAGAATGTTAATCCTACAGAAAATGCAATATCTGCCGTGACAAAAATTCTTAAATATAATAGCTCAGCTGTAAATGTAGAAGAAATACTCCCACACTGGTAAGGATTAAGTTCCAGGATAAGTTTTATGAGAAGACTGAATTTCATTGACTTGTTAATCTCTGCTTTTTCTCATAAATTGTTGCTACCTATGAAAAAAGAATATGGATAAAGGTACTCCATATATGATAGTGGTTTAAGATTTTTAAATTCTATTTTTGGATTGAGTACAGTAGTGACATTGCAAGACATTTAGTTTAGGGCATGTGGGTGTGGGCAATCATATTATTTTGTTAAGGCCACTTTACACGGTGAATGATCATTTGAAAGATCTTTTGAATGATCATTCGAATGAAATTCATTCGCCGGTACTGCTATACACAGTTAATGATTACGGCAAATTTTCTGTGCATAAATGATGTGCAATGGTGCGAATATCGATAATGTATTTCTATTCTAATGATGTTTCTGACCACATGATTTGTTTTTGAAGTCGCAGTCGACGGAATGCTTCGTTTACATGTGCGCTTCAATATACTTTTGTATTGCTTTGACTTTCGGTGGGGTGTGACGTGCTAAGCAATGAGAGGAATTAGAATGGTACGAATTGGCAGCGGAAAACCACTTCAATAAATCGTGCGTTTTGTGATCCCGCAATGAAGTACATAATAAGTTGTTTTAGTCAGAGCAACGATGATTATGCTTCAAGATAGTGCGCTCTACAACATGATCATATGGAAACTTACTCTTCAAATGGCTACCCGAGGTCTTTACCCTTCTGATTCAGTAAATTATAAAGTGCGTGAATTGGGGGCAAAAATGCACGTTGTTTCTCACTCAGAAAATCCTACCTTATGGAGACGAGTCCCGTATTGACGCCTTAGCGCCCAGCTCCAAAAAAAAAAACGCAATAAGCTTAAAGCAAAAGCTCCGCAAGGGTGAAGGCCGGTCGACAATGAGTTTTTATGTTTGGGGTCCCTTCGGGTACACAGCCTTCACAATGCTGTCAAGCAAAGGTCATTACTGTGCGGGAGAAGAAAGGTACCGGGAAGAGAAAAAAGGAAGGAACCTGCTCTATTTTCAAAGGAGTGCACTTCATCATCCTCACACTTTCTACTATGAAGTTGGCTCAGTGTTATCTCATTGCTTGCTACTTCCCCATTACCGCAAGGCTACGAATGCTCTCAAGATATCTTGTGGGATATTGCACACAATTACAGTTAAAGGCTTTATGAGTACCTAAATTATTCACCACAGAGAATCCATTGTACTTCAAATATCAATGCAGGGGAAGAAAGTGGACTGTGACATTCATAGACTAGTTTTTGGTGTTTTCTCCTTGACTTATAGGCAACCCTGTGAGATCATGACTTCCTAGGTGGGCCTGTATGATATCAAGGCTCGTTTTGGCTGCAATGTGTTCACCGAATAAACAGAGATTTTGTCATTAAGTGGGAGTCTCACCCCAAACTTTAGCGTTCAAATCATTTAATATAGTTTGATAACTGTAAATCAAACAAAATATAGATGCAATCGAGGAGAAAAATTATGTTTTTGAGCTTTAAAAATCCGGAATGTTTTTTCCGTAATTTAGAGAATTTGAGAATTTCCTATTTAGAGAGTTGATGTTTGTGAATTTACTTTCTTTCAAAGTAAATATTAATTATTTGAGCTATTGCATGGGTTACTATGCTTCCGAAGTTTTTATACATGATCTTAAAATTCCGAGGTGGTGCCAATGGCAAGATGGACACCGTGCGCTCATATCATTCAAGGAAATTAGAAGAGGCCTGAGATTTCATTCGAGTGATCATTCGAATGCAGGAAATTTCTGTTATACATGTTGAATGATGGTCATTCGAATGATCTTTCGAAAGATCATTCACCGTGTAAAGCGGCCTTTAAGAACTTCAGCCAATGCAGGAGAAAATTAGGTCCTATAGAATTTGACATTAAAATGATAATTTAATTTTTAATTTGATGATTAATGGATATTTTCCCTCAAATTAGTAATACTTGGTCCTCTTGAGTGACCATATCGATAGCTAAGTTCTAACAACACGCATCTCAAAAATAGCAGATTTTCAGGAGAGCAAAAAAAACTATTAGTATTTGTTACTTGCACACTAAAAATAAAAACCAAAAGTTCATAGGATTGAACAAGAAGCATTCATTTGCAAACAAAGAGTTGTTTTTTGCTTTTTTTTATATCTTTAATGTTATTACGCTTTGTTTAAGATACCTGTCTCAAATTGGCCGAATTTGAGGTATGCGTTGTTAGAACTTAACCATCGATACATGATAAATAGTCAAGCTGATTTTTTAGGATATCCATCCTTTTTGCAAATACAGTAAAACCTCTATGTAGTGAACCTCTTTACATCGTAAACCTCCATACTTCGTACCAACCCTCTGGTCCCGTCAGATTTACATGTAAATTTATAGGAAAACCTCTATATAGTGAACCTCTTTATCTCGTAAAACCTCCATACATCGTACCAACAAGGCAGCCCCGAGACGGCCTAACTACCTCCGCAAATCGTACCGAGACAACTAGAGACAATTAATGCAGCCGCGATTACCTACATGGAATGACATTTTCAGCGATAAATGATTCACGCTTATTTTTTTCTTATACACCTTAAATAATTTTCACGTTAACCATTAGTTAGGGGATCCAACTATCCTAATAATATTAAGTGACCGTAAATGAAGACAGAACACATCGTTTTCTCTCGAATCACAGTCAAAATCGCACGATAGCACTCGCTTTCTTTTACTGATGGCTTTATTTTCTTGTAAGTGCCTACATACTATGTTCAGTTCATAAAAGAGGCGACCAGCGCAGCCTATAATCACTTACTGCCGGAAATATTTCAACTAACTTCACTCCCATCCATGGAGACTGAATTACTCGACTGCATTGCTACTTCCGCTTCTAAAATTAAAATATTTCGAGAATTTTCCGCGACTTGAAATAAATCAAATACAGTTTCGCAATTATTTTATTCCCATATTTCCCGGTGTAGCACTTTCTTACTACCGCCTTGGTAATTTTTTCGATGCTTTCGTGAACGATCGTAGTTTAAAATTTATTGCGCTTAGCGACAGTCATATGTCTTGCCTGCGTATTTATGCCACGAAATCTGACTATTCCATCAGGAGTCCGGGACGTCAATTTCTACCAATACTGAACGAACATCAATCCATGCGCGGCAGTTTTAGGTGAAGGAGGCAGCTAATTAGCTGATACGCGGTAGGGCAATGAAATTTTTTACCATCGCATTCTGAAGTAGTTCGCCCAGCATTCTCACCGGGAAATCACGTCCTTTCGCAGACCAAGCGTTTCTGTGTGCCCTCGACAGAGTTTTTATTCGGAACGCTACGTGCATTGTATTTTGGAGAGAGGGAATTCAACAAAATTTTCAAAATTACGCTCAATTTTTTGTCTATTTTTTTGCGGTAGTCACGTGTTTATTTATTTTTTTTATAATCTTTAACAAGTCACATGTTATAAGAACGATAAATCAATTCTTAAAGGTATAATAAGGAGTATTTTCAATTATTTGCCATAAATATGAAAAAATATGAAAATTACTTAATTAATCATAGGCTGATGATGGATTCGAGAAATAAAAGAAGGCGACTGCTTGACATTACCACATAATTAGCAATTTTCCTAGCCATCAACGAGGACCGGCAGAAGGCAGTGACCTTTGGAATACCATCATTCACCCTCACATCTATTTTATACAACCGAGGAAAAACAGAAGAAACTGGCTAGGCTGCACAAATAAAAAAACTCAGGCAGTTAAATACGAGGATGAAGAAATTATGTTTAGAAATATAAAACTATTGTTCTTTCCTCCGAACACTATTCGTAAATTACAACCCTTAGACCAGGGAATTATTTCTTAGGTCAAAAGGCATTAACGAAAACAGCCAGTGATTTATTTACAGTGAAAATGGCATTAAAAAGTGCTCGTGGAATTGAAAACATTATTTCGAAAGAGTTTGAAAAAAATTTTAAGCAAACCTATTAACTAATTTATTTTCTAAAAAGGCCTCTTGAACAATTTACTTTTACCTTTGTGTAACCATTAAATTGTAAATATATGTTCACTTATGCATACCTATATATTTAAATATATTAATATAATAGCCCAAGGATATGAAAAAATGGTGCCTACCACTAAAACCTCTCTATAGTGAACCTCCATACATCAAATTGCCCAAATTTTAGTCCCCTCCATTACGATGTAAAGAGGTTTTACTGTATTTGTTCAAGCAGTCGATAGAAAATCTAGTTCCAGTACCATGTCGACTTGTGTGTTTTAAATTTTTTTATATGATAGAGGACATTGCCTACCTTTTATTTATTTTCTGTATCTCAATCTCTTATTTCAAGCCTTCCATGTACTCTGCACCTTATTTTTCAATGTTATCTACCAGATTGATAAACTCAAGACAAGTTTCATTAGTGTTTTCAACTTGGGATGTTGCTATTTTTCTCCTATCTTATGTTTGTATTGATGATAAGTCATCACATTTGATAGTATTTAATGCAATATTTCATGCAGTGAAGCTTAAACTTAATTTTCACTTGGCTCCTTATTTTTCAATAGTTTTTATGAGACTGGTAGATGAGTATTGGTTTTATGTACTCGAAATTTTGCCTTTTTTCCACACTTCTTAAGTATAAAATGATGTGAAGCTCTTACATTTGAAAGTATTAACTTCAACATTTCACACAGTGAAGCCTGAACATAATGTTTTCTGTGGTATTCATGTATTTGCTCTTTATTTACCATGCCTTGCCCTTTTTACCATTTCTTGGTTCTTTGGCTGAGGTTGGTTCTTTTAGCCCTTTCCTGCCGGTGCTTAGGACAGGAAAATATTTTCCTTTCTCTACGGAATTTGTTCTGTTTTACTTTCATAGCCTGAGTCCATTGTCATCCTATTACATAAGCTGTGATTTTTAAAAATAAATATTGTTAATCATTTTCATTAATTTGCACTCATAAGAATGACTGACATTTTTTTAAAAGCATCGTAGAATTTTAAATGGATTTCTAGTGTTGATAACAGCAAAGGTAGTCAGCACTATGGGGTAAAATTTTTGCTCCTGAAGTCCATTGAAAATAACACTAAAATTTTGTTTAAAAATTGCTTATTCACCGAACAAAACAAAGATTTCATTTTTAGAATCAAAAAACTGGATTATGCAAAAAATATTCCTATGCAACAGCCATTAACAATATAACCACTTCACAACGTATTCCTACAGTGAGGTGGGTCCTAAATGAGTCGGGCCCAATTGCCGAGGAGTGGCACAAAGGTCTCGCTAAGCTGGGTGTCAATCAGGGCCTGAATACCTCCTACTATTTCTACCTCAGCGGTCACTTCCCTTCCCCCAATTACTAGCTGTTTGTTTGCATTGAATAATCCACGCCGGCTCGAGCTAATGTTAGGTCTTTTGCATGTGCAAATACTCATCGGCTATTGTTGACTTTTGACGAGAAAGGGTTAAGTACCACCCACTTCCAGATTTGTGGGGCATTGCACTGACACTATTTTTTTCAGAGGCTCCATATTACCACTCATTAATATCAAATCAGACCATCTTTCTTCATGATTATGACTACTGTCGATTGTGCAATGGCATTTTGGCTCCTCAACTGCTTCGTTTTACAGTTTACGTCCCATTGTTATGTATTTACGCTTTGGAGCATTACACCTCTTACAGTGTTTTTTATGTGGTTGAAATTTAAAAAAATTAACTGATAAATTACTGTCCCCTTAACCCGTTTGCACTGGGTGCCTTAAGACACCCAGTGCAATGCCGAGCCAATACTCCTGCATTTAATATGTGAATTTTAGCGTACATTTCGGTGCACATGCTTAGTAGAAGGTTTCCCCTATTATTCAGTCAGTTAGGATTGTGTTGAGCTTGTATGTATCATTTTTTATAAAAATGAATGATGTGTGATGAAAACAAATTGGGCGCTGATGGGTAACAGGTGACGGGTCCTCGAGTATAGCCATGTGAAGAATTATGATTGTGACCAACGCTAGCATTTTAATATTCTTTTAACAATTATAAACCATTTCTATTTTCAGGATCTCCTGGCTCCCTGTGTATGAGGATGTGGATGAGGCACCTCATGTTTATGGCTACCTCTGTGACCTCATTGAAGGAAATCACCCCTTAGTTCTCGGACCAGCTAATTCAAATCTTCCCCGCCTAATTGCAATTATTGCTGAAGCATTTGCTTTGGATGCTCTCAGTTTGGATAATGATGTATCGAAGCGTATGTTGGGTCTTGTTCGGCAAATTCAGGTATCTATTTTTCCAGGAATTTCATTTTTAAGTGATAGCATAAGGTTTTAATTTTGCAGAAAAGTTGTCTTTTCTTTAAATTTCTTTTTGCATGCGGAAAATTTGGAAAGTTTTTTATTGGATGCAAAAAGATATATTACCTAGAGTTCCAAGAATGCCAATATTGTTTCTTCTAGTCCTTGATTTCTTCCCCTGACTGTGCGTTGGTACCCAACACTGTTTACAAGAACTCCCCTCACCTACTAAAATATTTGCTACTTCAATTTGCCTTTGCGTTATTATACTTACTACTGTGCTAATGTTTCTCGTCCTTTTCTCTCATCCATTGCTTCACTAAAAGCTATAAAACCTTTCTACCAAGTACATATGTTTGTTTAAGTAAATATTGTACGTTTACTATTGTATTACGTTTTGTACGTTTGCCACGTTATTGTACCCCCCGTTAAATGTTCTATTTGTCTGAGATTAACCATCTATCAGTAACCTTAATAATTTTGATTGGATAATACATATGAACTTCACTATATGTCTCCCATTTATCAACACCAACTTAATTATTATTTTGAAATGTCTATGCCCCTTTCCTGTTAATGGTGCTTGAATCCCTTTGAGAAAAGAAAATTATTTCAGTTCAACTAATGATTGTTTTATTTTGTTTATTCATAGGGAAATGAGGCAGTATTCCAAGCCTGTATAAACCAGCTCACACCAGATCTGCAGAGGGCCCTTCATGAAGTATTGAGTGCATCCAACTGACTGCTGTCCTTGAGTAAATGCTCTTTAGTCACCGTATGTGCCCCTAGTGGGTCTCTATGTCAGCTTGACCCTTACGACAGATTCACCTCATATTTTTATGATCTAGAAGTCATTCGTGTCTCTCAACCAGTGGCTTCGGATTGCAAAATATCTTCCCATTATGGCTTGAGAGATCGGTGTGAATGTAATGGTTTCAAACTGAATGAATCTATCTCCAAAATAAGTGAAGTAACGTATCGGGGATTTTGTGTAAGATGTGATCGGTGCCTTGTCAACATGAGTGAAATAATGCTAGATCTTGGTGATTGCAGTGGTTTCAGTGTTACAAGGACAGATGTTAATTTAATTTTGACATGCTTAAATGCAGTTATATTTCCATTGTGTATGGATAAGGTGAAATCACTGGGCCACTGCGAGAACTCATGGGAGGTAAAACAAGGACAGTTGCAATGATTTCTGTGGTGAATGGAATTTGACTACCCCTCTACTCTGTGTGCTGTGAATGGGATTGTGTGACAGGTGTGCTTTACATGCAAGTGTTGCAGTGCTTGTGTATAGCATAAGTGCTATCTCTCTTCACGACTGATGTGGCATTGGATTCTCTGCAATTTACATTTCTTTGGTGGAGTAGGATGTGTTTGCATCTCTTATTGACCCACTTTGACATGCTCATTGTGGATTTTTGCCTTACAAGGACTATTTTACTCAACATTTGGCTCTCTCACTTCTTTTTGACCTTGCTTCAATTGCCTTGTTTCTTTTTATAGTACATAGAATTTTGGATACCCATTTTATGTAAACCATACAAAGAAGTGAGCATAGAGACCATGCACCATGAGTCAAGACATCATTTGGATAGTAAATTCCTGGTGGACTAGTTGAAGCAGTTTCAATTATTGAAGTAAGCTTCACCTTCGTGGCAGCCTATGCAGTCTTTAATGTTACTGCAAGTTCCTTGCTTGTTTGGAATGTTGATCCTACATGCCATTACTTTGTGTGTTTTGGCCTAAGACACGTTGTTATGGTACAAAGATTAAACATCAGTCTTTGTGAAATCAGTCACATTTGCCATATTAATGAATCATGACAGTTAAACAGAAGTTTTAAGGAGTAACCCCTAAGTGTGTATAGTATATTTTTCCTACAAAACCGGAATTGTTTAATCTGTGAATCAAATTATGATGGTGTAAATCCTCTGTATGACTCATACATATTTCCATAATTCAACTATTATTATTTTGAAAATATAAATTATACGGAAGTGAAGATCATTCACCATACTCGACTGTGATAGTTGTCTTTTATTTTGTGTTCTATTTCGGAATCTGTACAGTTACAGCATCTTTTAAACTTTTAATGGCGTTGAATGAAATAATTTTGCCCATGCAGTAATTAGTTTTATGTAAAATTCCGTTCAAGGGACTTCTTATTAATGTACTGTCATCTAGTATATCAATAAATTACTTAGAATTGTTTCTAACATACTAGTATTTAAACTAACTTATTTAACAACCACCTATTACTCCGATCGTGCACTGCGTACAATTGATCATTCACGCATAAACAAGTATTCGCTTAATTTCCTGTCACGAGTGCTATAAGCAGTAACTTCGTCGTAAGAAATCAACGGGGAAAACTCGATCCCACTACCGGTGAACTCGGCATTCTGGGGCTCACGGTCGTCGTCACAATGTCACGTCACATGGCGTGGCGATAGAATGCAGCCACAGCACCTTCGTCATCTCCGGTGCAGAGAAAGAAAACAGTGGCACGCATGAAGGAGCTGCAGTGGGTGGATAGGGCTTGAGCAGGCAAGGCGGTAATTTTACGTACAGCAATGGAAGCAAAAGTAGACCGTAAGCACACCGAAAATGGAGGAACTGCAGGGAAACCACTCGTCAACTGCAGGAAAGGTATTGTTCAATAGGGAACGGAATTGCATAGATTAATTACCATAAATTACCCGAGGAAATTTCCTGGAATTAATTTTTAACAAACTTAAAGCCGTAAATACGATGTGCACTGCAGAGGACGAAGTCGGTCAGGGGTAATTGAGACGCACGAATTATTGGCATCGTTGCAAGGAAAATCGTTAAATAAATAGTTGATACTTGCGAGGAAACTCTCCGCATAACCAAGTGAATGTGATGTATACGGTGATTTATTGACGTTAAATGCACAAATTCCGTGTACTTGTTGCGCTTACTTTCGAGAATGTAGTTCCATCTAGAATGTGACGAAAGAACTAATTCGTCGACGTCACAGGGCTAACCAACTGCTTGTGCCGTCTGCTGGTAGTAATTTGGTTGCCATAGGAAAATGTCTCGTGAATTTTTAATCATAAATGGCTATATTTCCTCGAGTAGTGGCGATTGTATCTGCAGTTATAAGTAAATGTTGTTTCCATGGGGACTGATGTAAATTGGTATGTAGTGATTTCAAAAATATTACATCATTCGAGCAAAGTGAATCTAGCATTGTTCTTACAGTTGTAAACTTATACTTTGAATGAACCAACCTATTTCCATCTGCAATTTGAAATGCTGGTGGAACTTGCAATGCTTATATTTGACTTGGATGTGACGATTCTTATGCGGTTCAATCAGAAGAGACTTGTAATTTGTGGTTTCAGGGGCTTCGCTTCACAAAAGTACATGGATGAAAGATCGAAGACTTCCGACAATGTCAAGAAAGCGTCCCTATGATGAGATTTCCCGGGACTCCACTTCTCAGGATTCCATGCCTCACCTAAAAATGGTAATTAGTTTCTTTTATGGCATATATTCCTTTGCTAAGTGAGAAGTGTCACACTTTGTAGATTTCAGTTCCATTTCTCAATGAAGGCTGTTTGCCAGTCTTGGTTCAATATTTCTCTCCAATTATCGAATTCTCATCTCCATTCAATTAAACGCTTTTCCTAAAAGCTTTGTTGTGTGCTCTTGACATTGGTGTTGATTGAAGGTCCGTTGGGAGCCGGAAATTGGCGCCAGTGCCTTAGTAGTTGCTGAGAGATTTGAATTAATACGATCTTACTGGTTGTATTTCGAAATTATTTTCCGCGGGAGATCTATTTGTTTATAATCACTTTTTTGGCGTACGTATGAATAAAGATCTAAGGTTCTTGAATTTATTGAAAAGGTAAATGTGTGCGCTCATTTTGACTGCATGTCTCAGTTCATAAATATCATTTGTTACGATCAAAACAGCTCCTTTGACATAATTGGACACAGGTAAAGAAAATTATGTTTAGTCCAATTGATGTCCTGACGTAGGGAGATTTTACAATGGATTGATATCTCCTGTATGTCTACGATACTTCTATCATGTATCTCAGATTCCTCATCAATTTTTTCTCTTATTAAAATGATTTTGTCGGTGAAGCTTGGCATTTAAATATTCAAATGGTTGATTATTTTCTCTCCAACGCTGATAGTTTTTGCGTTTTTATTCATATTCCTCTATCCCCGTTATTAATGATATTTTGTCATTAAAATTGTTTATTCTTGTCCTGGTTTTCCTTGTGAAAAAGTGCTCCATAATTGTCATGCATTATTGACTTTTTAGATTACTTATATGCATGTATTTAATCATATTTATCTTACAGTGTCTAATCTTGTCTAGTTTATTCTTAGCTTGTGAATGAATGCGAATGAAGTAATTTTTAATTGACCATTTTCTAATGCCTTTCACATAGTTTGAGATTTATATTCACTAACCCTCATCATTTTGCTGCTGATTTTTTATGCTATTTATGACTCTTTTAATTTATAATGATACCCATTTTTGTAATATTACTATACATGTAGGTACAGGTTTTTAGTTTGTGTAAAGTAATGATTGCTAATTATTGTTACTTTTTACATTATTTTATTATGTTTTTCAGATTATAGTCATGTCCGAAACTCTCTGTTATGTAGTCTCTGCTATTCACTAATATAAACTATTATTAATAGCTTGCACATGTGCTGTTTTTGTCAGATTAAGTGTCTGTTTGTAACGGTTCACCTTTTGGAGCAACATAATTGCTCAGCTTTTGCATTCACCTCTCAGGGAAAATTCTTTTTGTTTTTTTGTGGTGTTTTGGAAAATACTAAATGGTTGCACCCTATCGTTTTGTTTTTCTTAGTTTTGAACTGATCACTGGTGCTCAGCCTTTATTTGCTTAGCTCTGAGGAAAAGTGCTTCATTTATAAGGATTTTTTTATTGGAGCTTCATGTGTTTTAGGATGGATAAAAAAATTTAATCTCTCTGTACATTTGGGCAAAAGGTATATACCTAGTATGTAACATTTTTCTATGAGATGTTTTGCTGCGAGAAATATGGTTAACCTCATTAAGTGATAGTCAGTTTTTTATGTCATCATTTAGTCCACTTGCAGAGCATATTATAATGTCATTGCACCCAGGTTATACAAATATTTTCCTGTGCAAAATGTTCATTGTCGTTCTGATATCCCGTGTGATTTCCATCTTTTGCCAGTATTAAGTAGTAACAATTTTTTTATGCTGCAGAGGTGGCACTATTATCTAAAAGTATTCATTTGAGCGGAGAAGTGACACTTAAATTGTCTTACATAATTTTGTTTCGGTTTCTTCTGACTCATGATAAAAATGATTTATTTGGTACAAAAAGTTCACTCAAGTCTTGACATTCTGCTTAATCTTAGTGGTTCGGACTGCATTTAAATTGCCTTGTATTTTTTATTATCACTACAATTTTAGCATGTCATTTGAATTAATCGGTTATTAAATTAACTAAATTGAATGTGGTGGTCGGTAGCTATGAAGTTTTGGTATCCTTCTCTTAAGAAGCATTGTAAATCTGATCCAGAAATATTCATTTATATGTTGATAAACTTTTCTTTTTCTGGTTTTTATACTCAGTTGCATTTTTTGCATTCTTCTCTGTTTTTTTCCTGCCAATACAGTGTTCCATCCTCTTGCCATAATTACAGATTTAGGTTAATGTTGTGCATGCTTTCTGGTCATGATTACAGGCTAATAATAACTAATAACAAAGCCTGAATTTTTGTTGAGATTTTTGTGTGAACCTATGGCAGTCATTGACAAATACCTTTTTCAATATTTTAAATTTCTCTTCTGCTTGCCCATTTTTACTAGGTGCGTTCTATTTTTAATTAGCTACTGTCATTTCATTGGGCCTAACTCATCTTTATTTAATGAGATGTTTTTATATGCTGCCTGGCTAAGCTTGGGCTTTTGTTAAGATCCAATGGATCACTGGACCCTATAGTGTTTTTATTTGCAACTCTTTCTCATGCACAAATTTTACCTTGTCATTGAAATTACCTGGTGACTTTTTGTATATACTCTTGCTTTCTTTAAGTGTATCCACAGCTTAACATATTGTATAATTTTAAAGAATATTTGTCCTAATAGCTCTGTAAACGTATTACAAGGCCTCAGTAAAACCGTAATTTTTTCCCGACTGGTAGACCTGTTGGAATAGCTGAGAACAAAGCTTATAAAAATTAAGCCCACACATCATGGTTAAATGTTTATGGATTGGTTTGATTATGTCTGAAACTCGCCATCATTTTTCACCCACAAGTCTAGGAATGGTATTAGTAAAGGTCTCTGTCACTTTTTCCATCATTATAACCAACTGGAAAAATCAGGATTCAGTGGCCCTCCTCCAAAATATTTTTGGTATTAAAGCCATTGCCTTAAAGTGACAATCAGGGAATTTTTTTCTGTCTACCATTAGTTAAAAATTGACATAATGCATTTTAGTTATCAAAATTAGATTAATTGTTATTTCTCAAACGATTATAAGCTAAAGCTACTAGAAAAATGTTGAAATGGCAAAAATGAGGGTAGACAATTTTGGGTTGGC
This sequence comes from Ischnura elegans, assembly GCF_921293095.1. Classification (NCBI taxonomy): domain Eukaryota; kingdom Metazoa; phylum Arthropoda; class Insecta; order Odonata; family Coenagrionidae; genus Ischnura; species Ischnura elegans. The sequence continues at coordinate 58,090,754 of NC_060251.1, forward strand.
AACTGCTTTCCGTGCCATTGACAGCATAATCTCATGTGTAGTGTTAGGTGTTTGCTGGTCAGGGAACAGTCATGAAATTGGAAATTGGTCAGAGAATTTTATCCATGATGTAAAGGGAAATTTATGTCATGATGCGCAAATCAAAAGAACCGTCTCTCTGCCGTCTGGGCGCGAGCTTCTGTTTTTATAAAATTTATTTCGCCGAAATTATGTTCACTTTCTGTTTTTTCTGCTTTATCAATGCGTTCGTAGAGAAATTCGTTATAAAAATGATTTAAAAGAATTTGTATTGCATTGCCTATTATTCGTCATATATTTTATGCAATGGTCGATAGGAGAGGAAAAAATGGAGCAACACGAAGATTTTTGTCCGAGGAAAGTCGGGGAAAAATTTGTATTCGGGAATCTTGTGACAACGCTATAGTACCTCCGCATGCTTTGTTTAATCTCGTTATTAAGGTTCACCAAAGAGCACTCCCTCGCGTCTATAGTATACATCTCACTTGTATAATTGTTCGTTATTGAGCTGTGTTTACTTTTCCTTCAAAGCACTGGTTCTCCGGAGCGTGAAGTAGCTAGTTAGTGGACGTGGTCTCCCCGCTGCTGTCTGGATCGGCCGATTGCATTACGAAGGATACCGCGCGCTGATGGCGATTTTGAATCCTTGATTGCGTTAATCTTCTTGATACTCAGTCGTCAGGTGTTTCCTGAGCTTACGGACACATCAGGTGATATTTTGCATGATGTTGGCTAGGATAAAGCCGTGGCAAACGTCGAAGCGCGGTAAGAATTGCCGTCTCAGCAATAATCGCATCGGAGATAAACGCCTCTGATATGTCAAAATGAATAACCTCGTTTCGCAAATTTTTTCCCTTCGCGAATGTCGCATGATGGTGGTGTGATGATCAGATGCATCGCGTTAATTTTTCCATATTAATGACTCGGGTTGTAAAATTTTCAAATCCCTTTTGCTATACGCAATCCTTTCACGATATTTTTACTTGTTAGTGGGACCCTTAAATGCATCTCTGATTTCTTGAATTATCATTTTCAATGAGCACTTGTTAGCGTAATCGTAGGTATCGCTTTTGACGTTATCGGTTTATGTATTTCGTGCCGTACCTACTTTTAAGTCAACCGATGATTTAAGATGAAGTAACACGCGAAACCATTAGTTATTTTGCGTTTATGCTTTTTTTCTTTTCTCTAATTTTCTTACGATATATCTCTTCTCATCTCATCCCTGACAACATTTGCTTCTAAGTATTTTCTCGATTCAATGCCTGGATTTGACTCTATTTCCAACTTCGAGAAGTATCAGAGAGGAGGGTATCTCTTTAACCCATTAAATAACCCTCGTCCTGCAACTTACAGTGCCTCCAGAAAAATACTCATAGTATTTGAAGGATAGGAGTACATTAGAGATATCCATGTCGTGGAGGGTAGTGGGGGAATTATTTCTTCGTGGCGGGAGTATCGTGTGGTTGAATGGGAGGACATACAAACCTAAATGCGAAGGCTAGACAAAGAAATAGGAAAAGAAGCCTTTATTCCCGCAAAATAAATTTGGGATTGCGATAAAAAAGGGAAATAGCGAATAAGTATGAAGGTATGATACGTACGTTTGAGAAGTTAGGATTTTTATAGCCTAAATGAAGTACCATATGATATTCAAGTCAGTTATTCAGGAATCGTACAAAAATTCAGACTGTTCCTGACTCACACGTTCTCTGCAGGAGGTCTTCTATCGTATACTTAATGATTTTTTTCTTGTATCTTCGCCGATCTAATTTTTTACCATATATTTATTTTTGTGCTGGCATAATTTTCCTTTACGCTAATGTCGATAAATTTATGGCGTATAATTTATTTCATATTTGACCGAATTTGTCATCAACCAGCCATTATTCGACCCTTAATTCATTTATAGTCATTTGAGTACGCGTTTATTGTTTTTCTGCTTACGGGAGAAAAAAGTAGCGAAATAATATGAGCGTAAACGCTGTCTTTTTGTGGGTACTTCCACGTCACTTTATCACTATCAGAAATTATTTTGCTGCTTGTGGAGTCAACGAACGTGTATCGGCTTTCAAATTATGGGTTTCTATGGGCTAGAGATTATCTAGGAAAAAAATAGTCTAACAATGTGTATTCTTAGTATAGCATGAAAGGAAGCCATAGATTCTAGTTTTTCATGAGAACATTTACATTTGCATTTCCGCAAAAGAGATTCCAATTGATAAAATCCACGGATATAGCGTCGTGGTTTCAAGGTGTTGTCATTCTGTAGGTCAGGTTTACGTTCAAAAAAATTTCCTCTGACAAGTTGTGAAGTAGCTATTTATTATGCATTATCTCATTCGGTCGTGAAATGCCTTGTATTGAATGATGCCTACGAGTGATACTTATCGCTTAACGTGGATTTTATGTTAAATTTTGATGTGCAATGAATTTTCGTAAAAACATCTACTACAATTTAAAAGAATTGAGTAGTTAGGATTTTATCTGTTTTGCCGTGCTTAATTGTTTCCGTCGTATAGTGAAAACTGGAGAGGAATTTTCGCTGATGTAACCGCCGCAGTAATTGTAGAGGACGTCTATGCTTCATATTCCTGCTTATCGATTTTTGTTTCCGCCCGTCTAGTCAGTCATTTTTAAACTAACTTTGAAATGGCCTACAGGAATAAAATCGTGATGACCATTAATTTGATCCTAAGAGGGGAAAGCAGTTGCGATTCGATGGTCATGTCCAGATTGTGGCTGTGTTGTTGAAGGACTATTTCATGAATACACGACTATCTCCACACTGCCTAGCTTAAAACGTATGCGTCCGATTAAATGCAGAGGGATTGCTTAATCTGACTTAAACACTTGGTCGATGCGTATATAACTTGTGAATAAATTATAACGTCGTGTACACTTTGCATGCACTTGTTCAAGTTGTTGGTGATTGCGTTAACGATCAAAACTGTCATTTAAGCACGGCAAATGGTGAAAAAATGTGAGCCTAATTCCAGGAGATACGTTCTATTTCATACGTTATGATTCTAGTATTCCCTTACGCATCTGACCCCGTGAGATGAGTACTCGAGTACATGCATTTTTTTAAACACGGCATGCGTTGGTTATTGTTAGAAATTTCTCGGATTATTTTGCAATGCTGCGTTTTCAGTAATTTTGATGACACAATTAGATTATAAAGGATGCATGTTCGCCCTTCACTTGACGAGAGATTACATCGAGGAATTAATTTCATAAAGATGTTGTCTCCGATAGCAAGTGCTGATAATTAATTTTTACTTCTATATTGATGATTAAAGTGAACCATATCATATCATACGATGTGATTTGTTCGTAGAATTAGTCTTTATCTTTTCCTCCATGACGTTTTCAATGGCCTTCGGTTGTGTTATCATATCATAGTTCTTTGTTTCCTGCCGAATTTTTCCGGTCATTGTGACTGTTATAAATTATTTTTCTCCCTGATTATACCGTTTTAAGATATGCAAATGACGTCATCAGATGTATAGACATAGGGAATCAGCGCCCCAGTTCTAAGTATTTTTATGTGTGCGGCTATATCAGTATCATTTCGTACGAGCACGCGGAATGGGATACGATAGTGTCATAATAAAAAGCCTGTCGCTTTGAAGAACTTCAGTCCATCTTTGAATTAATTGCACTGAAAGTGCAACGCGAATTAGTCGACAAATTTTTATTTTTATTGTTTTTTTTTCCTTATAATTTAACTTTCTGCTTTCTGTTTGAATTTGGGATTCAAATCTGGCATCCGGCTATTGATTTAAATAATATTTTCTGTAAATTTTTTTCAAATTTTGCTTGTATTAAAATATTTGAGAAAATTCCCTCTTCAATGCTGTCATCTTTTTCTGTTTTCACTTATTATCATACTGAACAAACGTATTTTCCACTCAATATCGTGAAAAATGTGCAGAGGACGGTGAGTTTGCCATTCTTGTCAAAAGGAATGAAAGGAAAGTGACAAGTCATTTAACATGTTAACCACCTATAAGGTGTGAATAGTTTCGCTAGCATTTGCTCTTTCCACGTCATCTTCGATCATCAAAGGCGGCATTGGTATTAGATATTTTTGGATATTGTGTGCAAATATATACTCTCGCCAGTATCTTTGTTTGATCACGCCCCTCTCAGTGTAAAATATAAGATAAGCACGTCTGGCGATTAAGAATGAATTGAGTGATGATTCATTGCATTTTTTTATCGCTACCCATTAGTTCACCGCTGGACTAAGAAAGTGAGGTTCTTTATGTCTCGCCAAAATCCTTTTTTTAAAGGCTCATGTCGAATCTCTCATGGGGGTCAGATTAAGTAGAAAACTTTCGGGCTTTATCACGTAATGTATGTTCGAATTAAAGTCCGTAACCTACATTTAATCGTGAATAGCGCATTCGAAATTTTTTTATCTATTTTCCTTAATGTTACATTGCCTCGCTTTGAATCGTTGATTTTAGTACTGTGCACCTTGTTAGCCTCACAATTTACTGTTTAGCCGTTTCCATAAAAACCTCTTACCACACATTTCCTGTCATGCTGTGATACCTTTGATATTTCGTCATTGTCTCAGATATACAAGGAATTCAGAAATACAAGTTTTGAAATTACCCGTGTGAGGTTTTAATTTTGCTTCTCATACCCTAAACGAGAATAATTTCCGACTTTCTCTCAGTTATCAAGAGTTTCTACTGTTCACGCTTTTACCTTTTTTTAATTACTTGCAGGATGATGGAACTTCGTAATGGTTTTATTTCAACGATATTGTTCCTATAACGCACTGGCTTTGTTTAGTATTTTATTTATTTATTGCCACCTGTAATTTTCATCATCTGTACTCTATGATATCAACTGTTGTATTGCCCATTTTGAAGCTTTCTCTCATTAGTTCACGCGTAGTTCGGGGTTTTCCCCGACGTTTGGTCCATATATACTCGCTGACGTTCCAGCCTCCGACCTCAGCTGTTGAGTTCTGGTGGTGAAGGCGCACAATCGGATATCCTCAATTGGCATAGGGTGGATCTGGACGTATTCAAAGCTGAATTTTCGTAATGACTCTGGGCTATGGTGTTTTTGCTCTCATTATTCAAAATTTTCAGTGTACTTCTCATTTTTCCTTAAACTGTTATGAGCATGCTTTTCAAAATGTATTACATTTTTTAATTTTAACTTATCCATCTTGAGTTGCACTATATGTCATCCGCATCTCTTTAATCTCTTAGTAGCTAGAAGCTTTTATTGATTAATAATTCTGTGTGATCCTCCTTCATTTTTGTTATACTTCCTACACTTGTGTTAATTGGTATTTCTGAATGTTCGTATCTGCTTCTGTTGAGTTCAAATTACCCCTATTTCGTGGAACTGAAATGCCGCCGTTTTTATCTATATAAACGGATCTGGTCTGTATTTTTATCATAAAATTTTTGAAAATCCCGATGGACCACCAACCTCATCAGGTCACCGAATCATCGCAGCTTTACATGGTACCTCTTTCACATCCTTGCACTTATAGGAGGGAAATCCAAGTTGCCGGCAATGGAAACCGCGATCTCTGACTTATCGGGCATGGATATGATACAACCTTGGCGAGGACTATAATGCATTTTTTAAATGTGTCTGCTCACTAGTGAAACGAAAGGCTGGGAAATCCGTTGATTGAAATGAGTGAGAATTACTATTGTATTTCTTTTAGTTCCCTAAGTGTTTTGAATATATATTTTGCTCGGGAATTAGAATAGATCTCGATGCATTTAAGAGACGGTTCATGGTGGTCCGCCCTACAGACTCGTCAAATCTATTGTTATTAAATTATAATCTGGATAGTTCGAGCAGCGTAGAGAAAAATTGCTTAAGCTGAATTTAATGGAAAGGTTCTACAATTCGTAATGTCGGGGTTTCTATTATAAGTATTTTCGGAAGAGGAGGAAATATTTTTATAAGCACTGCGCATGTTTATGGAGATTTAGAACTTTGAAATTTTAAGTTATGTTTCCTAGAGAAACAAATGTTTCGACGTATTTCTTTGTCATCTTCAGAATTTATACTGTACTTTTTACAATTAAATTGTGAGCCCCGTTGATGGAAAATGGTTTTCCGAAACGGCGGCTTCTCTCGGAAATTTAACCTCATTCCTGGACCAAAAAAGATACTCACTAATTATTATTAATGCAAGTGGGTGACTAGAATATTATTAGTGATATTTTTGTTTTTAAGGCGTTATAATTTCACTCCTAAGGTTTTAGGCAAATTTTTTTAAGCGGACTTGCCAGCATTCCTTGGTGAGTTCAGCCGTATTGATGTAAAACTACTTCCGTTCCTGTCATCCCGTCACTTAAGCTGATGCCATCTGGGCACACTAACGGGCATACATGGCTGATTTCTCGTTTCGATGCGTGAACATTCTCTTTTGGAGGTTTTGACTGTCGCAGCGCCCAGTGCACATCCTGTGCGCGTGCTAACGTCACGGGGTCAGCTTTCCTTTGACTGGCCAGCTTTGCGTGACGCAACTCGTAATGCGTTAATTGCTCGAAGACATGTGGGACTCATTACAACCTTCCAATCGCGTTTAGCTTACTTAACCTCATCTTCCTGCTCTGCGTCGTTCTTTGGTGAGATCGTATTTCCACAGCCCTAGTGATATACGCCGCCACTCAGGCTTAAAGTTAACCTAATTCTTTTTGCCTTCATGAGTTTATGCTGTGACTTTGAAAAGCTCGGTGTACTATACTCTGGTATGTATTTCCGATGCCATTAAGCTGTATACATGGCTCGCAGCCTGACTTCTCGACAGGAACTATTATTGATCATTTGATTTAAGCTTACATGCATATAATGGTTATAACTACATTTTGGCTCTTCTCCCCCGTATTCTCTTAACCTTCCGCTAGTACTTATTTCTTGGTTTTCGTCAGAGGATTTCTCCTTCAAATTTCCCTTCGTTGTAACTCTCACGTAATTACTACTTGTTGGGAGATGCCGATCCACCGTATTCGTTTTTTTAATTAGGTGTGGAGTTCATGCTGGAAACAAATGCTGAAATTTGCACAAAAATCGGAGCCAACTAATATATTGAATCGGAAATTAGCGTTTCTCATTATTTTTCTGTTCTTATCACTCTTATCAAAATTATTGACCATATTTTGTTTCGTAAATATGTTGAGACGATAGGTATTCATGCCTTAGGGCCTAGTGGCTAGAGCGCTTGGCTGGTGTCCAATGGTCCCGGGTTTAGACAACCGACGCCCTAAAACTATCCTCGAAGTATCGTACGAGGAAGTAGGCCTAACTGGGAATTGAAGTGGGAATGTCAGGAAAAAGCGGGATGGTTCACTAAATGCTCCATTTCAATATATTATACTATACTAAATGCTCCATTTCATCATACTATACTTTAACCGGTAGGATACTATGATAATAATAATGATAGTCATGAATTTGTGTTCGTTTCCATCAAGCAGTCGTGGTGGTCCTGGGGCCGTATTCTGTATTTCGTCGGTGCCGCACCGGTCGGTTTCCCTTTCAAGCCCACCGACTGGACATCAAACCGTACCGACAACGGATTCCGCACCGACGACGACACTTTCAGCGATTCTGTAAGGTCGTCGGTTTCAAACCAGTCGGTACGATTCTCTCTCCTTCCCAAACAGGGAAAATCCGACTATATCCGAAGTTTCACGTGTCTCCACCAATGAAAGAAGGGTAAAAACAAGAGAAGACTCATTGGCACAGTTTGTTGTCGTCATTCTCAATCTTTTTATTTGAGGAAATTACGACTTATTGCTAGATTAAGATAAACGATATTGGATAAGTTGTTAACAATGCTTATATAATGTGTGGTAGTAATGCTGTACCTACAGAATCGAAGGAAACAATATTACAACATCACAATAAAGTTTGTATGTGATGGAGATTGTTGTTGCTGGAATGAATTATTGAAACTATCCTGGAGATCGTAGTTTCTTTTTTTAAATATTGGTTCCGTATAATGCTATTTATTCATGATTTGGTAATATAGTTGTCATTAAGTAAGTTCCGTATAAATGTTATCAACGGAAGGTTTTGCCATTGGCACCGTAGCAGACGAAAATAGCATACCATGGAACGTGAACGTAGGATTCAAATGCAAATGTAATATTAGAGGAACAAGTGAGGAAATTGTTATAAAAATATGGAGCTGGGTGCAATTAAAAGAAGTGTAATGACGAGGAAGTAAATAAATTGTGATTGGGTGAAATACATAAGTATAAGTTGCGCATTCCAAGTGAGAGAAAATGATAATATTGCGGTAAACCTCATACTTATTAACAAATATCTTCTTTCATCGTCAAGGGAATCAATGGCTGACGATAAAATGAAATATAGTTGCCTGTTACAGATGAAAGAAACTGATACCGTTGTGGCAAACTTCATACTTAAATAAAAAGATCTTATTTCTATGCCGAGAGAAACGCCAAATGATGATTGAGTGAAATAATAGTTGCCAATTCAGAGTGAGATAAAGTGATAACATTGCGGCAAAACTCATATTTAATCAAAAATATCTTTTTTATGTCAAAGGAGCAAATAAATGATGATAGAGTGAAAGAAATCCTATTACAAGCGAGTGAAAGTGGTAACATAAATGAGAGAAAGTCATTATATAGTGGCAAACCTAATGTTTATTAACCAATATCTTATATTTCTGTCAAGGTAATTAATATAGATGATGACACAGTGAATGATAGAGGCGTATTCGAAGGGGCAGAAAAAGATAACATTGGAGAAAACCTCATTATTTACTCGGTGATGAGGTAAAAACAAAATAAAACGTACAATGCGCACCGGGGAATTCATGAAACCCACTAGTCGGTGGCCGTACCGACACCTCTTTGCTGTCGGTACGGCTACCGACGATCTCCCGTCCTCTCGTCGGTGCCGCACCGACCGGGTTCGTACAGAATCGCACGACTTCTTACCGGGAGTCGGTGTGACGTCGCACCCGACGAATCGGTGCCGCACCGATCGGTTTGGAGTTACAGAATACGGCCCCTGATTGGAGTGAGTTCTACACGGGGAGGAGTTGTTAAAAATGTGTTAGAGTGATGAATATTAGATAAGTGGATAAGGGAGAGGAAAATTAGGGGCTTTACAGGCAAAATGAAGGGGAAATAGCTTATCGTGAACGGAAATGGAAAGTCCAAGTTAAAATGGTAGTCAGGCCGAGTTAATTCGCAAAGCGCTACAATAACCCTATTTATACCGCTAGAATATTATCGTGTTATTACTTTGCGTGTATGGGCTTATATTACGCCGAGTGAAATCCTTTTTTTTCCTACGGGCGTAATATTACGCCATTCGTCTTTTGAAAAATCTTATTTTGCCATTTTTTAACAAAGTGGTAAACCTCTAAATTATTATTATAGTATTCTACCGGTTAAGGTAGGTTTCCATGGAGTACTAAAGAAGTAATCTGGGAGCATCCCTTCCCTTCCAGCGCTGCCTTATTCAATTCACTGTAACGACTACTCCCTTTCAATCTACCTAAAAAACCTATTCTTTTCCTTCCCCTCCCTCGTTTCCCTAACATTCTACTAACATCATTTTCAACATCCCCTCACCGCTAAGCACTAACTCCATCCATACCTTCGGTCTCCTCCGTATCTCATCTAAAAGCTTCCTCTCCTAACCAACCATATCCAGCTCTTCGTCGTGCATTTTCCTCTCCATCCATTTCGCCTCCATTCTTCTCCATACCCACATCCTTAAAATGATACCAAACACCTACCCCACTCATCAAAGGTTGTTTGTTAAGAAACAACACAAAGTATTGAAAATGGCAAGCAATGGGGTATATCTACAGTACTAAGGTCAGCACGGCAAATGTTATTATGCCCTTGAATTATTTCCACAAAACCATGGTCATCCTCCGTCAATTTCGGCGCCTGCAGTAGTTACATCGAGTGCTTCACCTCCTCTGGTCAGGGACCAGTGGGGTAGGAAACTCGCCGTCGTGCATCTGCTTCACCTGGTCCGTTAGTGGGGGGAGGTGTCCGCTTCCTCGCCATGGCCAGGCGTCGCTCCCCTGCCCACGACCCCTGTGCTAACCCATCCCCCCTGTCTTCGCACCCTAATTAGTACCTTGCGGCGGATTGTGCACGTGGTCTGGGGTTCGTGCGATATCTCTCTACGGCGTCAAGCCTTGAAAGCGGGAGTCAACGACCGTTTTCGTGATCAAGTAGGGTGTGAAGGCCCACGTGACCTTGCCTTCGGTACGAAAAAAGAAGCGTGGCAGGCAGTGCCAATGCATGGGAGTTCGAAGATGTAACTGGCGGACAGAATTAACCCTTTCTAACCCAAAACTGCTTCTGGGCGGAATTAAATTTCACGGCTTCTCGATTTTAAAAAAAGTGAAAATTTTCTACTCGATTATAATTATTATGGCAGCTACATATTTCACCCTAAAAGTTACGGCACCAAAGAACACGTACTTAAAATCTTTCCCGAATAGAGCTGAAAATGTATACATTTTTGATGTTACTTAGAAGCAAAATTGGTTTATAATGGGTTAAGGGGTGAGAAAAATTTCTATAGCGCTGTTTCCACACGTGATTTTGTTATTTCCTACCGCGATTGACGGAGCATTATTCGTGAAGCCAACTCAACCTCTGCTACGTTAATATCCATTTTTGCCGACGGTAGGGCAGCGTCTCGTCAGTCGTCACCCTCTGTTAATACATACGACGGTGATGATCAAGTCGTAGAGGAAATTTCGATACCTCCACTGCACAAACGCTCAACAATCGCCCGCGGAATCAAATCCGCTCATCTAAGAGACCTACTAGTAATAGATGAGCGGATTTGATTCGGTGGGAGATTGTTGAGGGTTTTTGCTGAGCAGATATCGATTTGTCTGAGAATAGGTTACGAAACGTCAGCCACCATGGAGATACTAAATACGGTGTAGACCTTACAAGAATAAATCTCCCGTAAGAAAGTAAAATCATACTTCACAGTAACATTAATAGTAAAGTAATTTAACCTGCTTTTACTTACAAGTTTGTTAGTGGGAGTTGGAGGCATTCATCATGAAAAGCACTTGTTTTTAATCATCACGTCAATGCATACCTACCAACCAGGGTATCGATAAAATTGTGCCATCAGTACCCAGATGATTGTAAAAGTGAGATGAAAACTGGAAAGGTATCTTCGAAAAATATCAATTAAGTGACTCAACTGAAACCATGGTCGGAAATAATAAAAATAATTGTTGAAATGGCTAAGTTGAAGTTTTTCGAACCATCTTCTAATGGAGGACTTCCATGAAGTTATTCCCGTTACCATTACATATGAATTTGTAGGCAATGAAAACTCACTTCAGAAGTGGTAAAATGAGTTTGTCCATTGCGGTCATCTACATCTATATAATACCCCGTGTGGCAGGGGGTGTTAGGACACCAGCCGTTTACAGCTAAAAAAAAATAAATAAATGAAGTACTCTAACGAGGTTGGTACTAGCGTTTATTACTGGAAATATACTCTACCTGGAAATATAGTGTGGCTCTAATATTATGTTCTGTGTCGCTCTTAAAGATATCCATTCTCAATTGTTCAAGCAAGCCTAGCGCGCAGCCTCCGAGTCTCCAATAGCTCCCAGCCTAATAGGGTGGTTTCCTATTATTTTTTTATTGCCTAAATCGAAAGATTATTACTCCTGGAGTACGTATTTCACGCTTTTAGATTTTTAAATGACGATATCTATTTTTCGCGATTAAATGAAAAGTGAAAAATTTCAAGCGCGCGAAAACGCGACGCTTAAGTATGAATGTCGGGAAGTCTCTCCGCGTGACGTATTTCTGGTTCCCCCTCCCGCCCTGCGAGGTGACCTTGAGGCGAGGCTTAGCGCTAATACGACGCAGGCTGCTAGCGGCTAGCCTAGTACCCTGCTGGCTGGTAGCGCTTGGCTTAAATAAGGATTATTAATAACTTATCAAACGAGGAAAACTTTCCGACCTTAGCCAGTTTTAATAAGTGATTGTTAAGACATGTTTCCCTGAGCTCTGCGCCTCATGCATGCAATGGTAACCTCAGACGACGTATAACTCCTATCTTCTCGTATAGAAACTAGGTCCCTGTGACGTCACGTGGAGTGGCATCGCATGGGCGCCAATCTGGCCCTTTTCAAATGAGGTTAAAAATGGACCATTGCCATTCGTCTAACCCGGTATTTCTAAAACAAAATAATTTGTATATTATGAATACACTAATGGTGGGTAACGAATCGCAATCAATGCCTTTCGTTTTCTTTGATGAAGGAAACCACCCTATTCGCTTAACATCTGGGTAACGCTGTCTGTACGCCCGTAGCAGTTTTTGACGAAACGCGCAGCCTTCCGTTGTCTTGTTTTGTTTGGAATGAAGGCAATTTTTTTAAGAGTATCATCACATTTTTGATGTGGGTAGAGGATAAGATACGAGAAATACGTGTACTCGATGTGTATGAGGCATTGGTCAAGATAGATTATATCGTTGGGGTGGAGGGGGCAAAATCATTGTAAACTTAGGTTTAATCATTTTTAACAAGGGAGCCCGATAATATTTTATCCGTAAAATTTTTATATAGATAATGATAATATGTGTTTAGGTTTTATTGTTCAACTCTTCATTCATATTCCTTGTTGAACGTGTTGAGGTTTTTGGTCGAAATATAATATTTACGACGGCATATGCCGCGGCGATGCCATCGCGCATGCTTCCGTAGCGTAACTTAGACTAAGGCACTTAATTTTTACTGTAGTAATAATCAGTATTTGAGTGGAATTTTCGTGTAAATACGTAGTCGTCAGTCGCCGATGTTTGTAAAAGTATAAGAAATACCGAAATATTTTATTTAATAACGAAAAATAGCGGAAGGTAAACGTTGAATTTCAACGGAAAGTAAACGCTAAAATTTAGCTTTACGCCTATTAAAGCAGTAGTTTACTTTTTACAGTAATTTTAGAATTTCATATGTGTTGAACCCATATTCAAGCCTAGTAGTTACAAAATATATGTAACTAAGTTACGAAACCCGGGTCGTGCCCTTAATTAAACAATCAGTGAACCTTACAAAGTTTTATTTCCTTAATTCCAACTAGTAGTTACAGTTAATTCTAATTAATAATTTATGTCGTGTAAATGAAAGATAAACGGATGTATTTGGGTTTAAAAAATAACAGTATAAAAACGAACCGTATTGAAAAATTGAATGAAAATATTCCACTTTTTCCGTGTATTGATGAAATTCATTCCAGCCATTACCATGAGCGTAAGAAAAAAGGCTTTCACGGAATTAATTGGTGTTTTATGGGAATGAAGAAGTTAATGTAAATTGGTTAAAACAGCCCAAATATTTGTTTCTCGCATAAATAATTTGTTAGTCCGCCTATGCGTGAAAAAAATCACGTAATTTCAAAATATGCAATGGCTAGATCTTCATTTGTTTGGGCTGCGCGTGAATGATTGAGTGAATCAGTCAGTCAGGACACGTTTCTCTATATAAAAGAAGATAAGTGTTCTTTTCCGTTGTAGCGGTCGCGATGGCATGTCGCAGAGATCCGTCTCCTTGGGATGGATTCTTCCATTGTTGGGGTAATTCGTGGGAGAGGTCCATGCGAGGAACATACCTCTAGAGAGGACTCGCCCTATATGCCGTCGGCAAGGGCAATCGATGAGCAGAGAAGGAGGTCGCAATGCCATACGGACTGAAATGTGGTCGGCCCCCTGCATGGGATCCCAAAATGTAGGTTTTGGAAACTGTAGACGAAGAGTTGAGGGAACGTAGTAGCCTAGTGGGTAAAGCACCTGCTAACTTATCGGTCCCGGGTTCAGACCACGGTTGAGGCCCCTGTCCCAAATAAAAATCCTATGCTAAGTGCGACATGGCCCTGGGGAAGGAATTGGTCCTCCAACCTGAAACATGAATATTCACTCGCCTTTGGCATATTCTTCATTGAGCTCTACCCTCGCCTTTGCGTAACAACTTACGGGTTGTATTTTTGAGTTAGGAAAATGGAGCTGAAGTTGGGGTTTCAATGCCGGCGTTAGGTTTTGGTTACGGCGCAGCCACCGTGAACAATTTAAATTTTTTTCCAGACTTTAATATAGGGATTCCTCCGGTTGAAGAGGTTTTGTTTCGGAGTGAATTTAAATAAGAACAATTTTCAGCTTTTGCGCATGCGACCACGATTTCGCTTCCGCTTTTCTATATTTTCCTCTGAAAGAGAAATATTACGGCAATATGGTGACATGGTACGTTATGGTATGCTAATATGGTGCGTAATTAATCAAGCGTTGAGCTTGTAAAAATATGTAAAGAAAAGACAGTTGCGGAGTGACTCGCGACGAAGAAGGTCACAATATGGACTTATATGTCGCAGAAAAGGCCACACAATTATCATGGCCGTAGTTTTGTTTAAAAAAAATTAATTTATATTAATTTTAATTCTCAACTATTTTGAAAAAAAATCTTCTCTTTCCAATAACCGCCTTTTTGTTATGGTTACTGATTCCTTTTGGTAGACTGCGAAGACATCTTGAGCGCTCTTGTATGTACTCATATATGAGGGGGTGAGAAGCCTGTGGCACTAGTAATATCTTTTTCCAAACAGCTGGAACAGAAATTATGGAAAGAAAACAAACGAGGTCAATTGGATATTTAGTAGTGCATTTGATTTTCCACTGGCCACCAAGTATTTGTATATTTCGCGTATATATCACGCGCTTAGGCTCCACCTGGTGGAGCCACATGCCTAATGTGCTAAATAAATCACTTTGTAATGTTCCACAAAAACATTTTTCCACTGGCCACTAAGTATTTGTATACTTCGAGTATATATCACGCGCTTAGGCTCCACCTGGTGGAGCCACATTCCTAATGTGCTAAATAAATTACTTGGTAATGTTCCACAAAAACTTTTATTCTTTCCACCCTGGGTATCGAATGGTATATAGTCGTACCTTAACACCTTGATTATGACTATATAATATGACCTAGGGTCGGAACATTAAAAGTTTTTGTGGGACATTACTAGGTGATTTATTTAGCACGTTTAAGAATATTTCTTTTATCGAGATCTGTACCTAGTTCTGTTTTTAAAGAAAATCCCATGAACCCCTTGCCTTCTCATCCCCCTCCCCCTCATATATTTTGAGGGAGAGACCTCCCCTTCCCCTACCTCTCTTCCATTGGACCGATTCGATGCCGGCTGGGTAAATTATGGCGGCCCCCCCTTCTCTTTTCGTTCCGTCAAAGCGCATTGGGGAGAAGGGGGAGTGTCAGAGGCTCGTATTAAACGGTCTCTCTCTCTTTGCAGTGTGAGCAAGCACCTCGTCGGAGCCCCGTCACGAAATTCGAGACGAAGCGAGGGATCGATTTGGACGAGGCTGCCTCGGTGGTACTTGATGTTTCGGAATTGGAAGGCAGTAATGGTGTTGCTTGCCGGAAATTAAATGTGTTGTCCAAACAGCGCAATCCGCAAACCTCCAGATTTCACTAGGCTGTTTTCCCTTCTCGTAATTTTTTTGTAGCTCTCCAGGAATGGGAAACTTATTCTGAAGTGTCAATTAGTCGGATCATCTTATAAACAAGACCATCTCGGATTTGCGATCGTAAGATTTTCGATTATTTTTCAGAAAAATTGAATATTACCTCCAAGAAATAAATTTTGTTTTACTGCTTAAGTATGCAATATTTACAATTGATTTTTTTCATTTAGTAGAAGTAAATTATCTCTTGTTTGAACACTCGCCTAATTACGATTCCAGAAATAATTAACAGGGCTTGTAAATATCCCGACCAAATATGTTCACTAGTTTTCTGGCGTGTGGACAATCTGAAGTTTTTACGCCAAGATTTGTGATATCTGAGAATGTGGAAATGCATTCTAATGCGTCCAGACCTCGACGTATAAAAACTACGCTAGCAAAAATTAATGCATAAATGTGTAGAAAATGGTAGTGTCGCCCTTGCTATTCTTCCGGGAATAGTCCTTAGCTCCAATATAACTAAGGCCTATGATAGCTATTATTATTCACCGATGCCTGATGCATAATTGGACTTCAATAATGATTTGGTACTATTTTGTAATCTCAAATTCAGGGTTAAATGAATAAAAATAAGAATGTTCATTTTATATCCAATTGCACGAAAACTTGCCGAAGAGAAGGAAGGTTAAGGTTATGGTTATTGAGAAATTGAATATATTGCTTTTCAAATCTTGATGAATTGCCTTTTTTGAAGAGGAATTTGTGGAGGTGGAAGTGTTTTTTTATGCTACCTTTTATCATAATAAAAATACAATAACATGTATGGATTGTATCTTTTATTAGACGAGATAAGGCGAGGATTTTGCTCACGATTTTTAAACGAATTACTTTATCATGGAAGTCCTCCATCGTTTTCTGGTAGTTTTCTACCATTGCTCAAAGTGAAAATTTGGTGGAATGTGTCGTAAAATTTCTGGTTATAGGAACCTCTCAGGAAAAATATGGAAGATTGTACATTGTGATATAATCGAAAAGCCCAGGACCAATATTGAAACTCTACTATGAGAAATGGGAAAACAATACTTAATTATAATTAGATACTATTAAAATCCCCTTACTTTTCTTTTTTGACTATTATTAAATGTGATAGGCATAAAATATTTAACCAGTATGTGAAAATATAAATATACACTATCATTGAAGTTAACCGGTCCGACCCATCAAATCCGTCACGTGAACTAGGCTTTTCGCATCTCAATTTTGGTCCCATGCACAGAAGCCTATGCGCGCTCTTGTGAGATTGAAACAGAAGCGTGGGAAATAGCTGAATTCATGGAGAATACACTCCAGTATGCTTCCTCTCGATGGAAATAATGTAGATGAAGTAGTCTGTCGGAAGAATTAATTGCCGCGATAAAACGAAGGAGAGGCGAGTAGGGAGATTATTCTGCGGCAAGTTGCCAGCTTCACGCCAAGGCCTATTTACTTTATTTGAGAATGATGAGAAATTTTGAAATCCTGTTCGTATTTCAGTGCATTAATCTCGTATGAACCTGTTCATCGCTGGGGTGACGAGAAAATTGTTGTAATTAATTCCTAATTAATGTATCCTCGCATTTGTTGGCTTCAATCCTATCCTTTTTTGATTTACAAAGGCATCATTTGTTCCATGAGACACGCTTGATCCCGCGTAGGAAATAGTTCTGTGTCCGGTGTCGTTGACCCACGAGTGATGGATCCTTCTCTTCTTTATATCTTGGAATTGGAGCATGTTGGGAATTCTATCTCGCCATGATTGCGTTAAATACGGATATGCCGAGAGTTCATCCCATAAGAGACGTTGCCTCTTTTTTTGCATTCATTTTATCCGTTTTCATTTCAATGAAATTCCTCTCTAGACTAGATTACGTGTCTAGGTTTTTCTATTTTCCACTCTATGTGCAGCCCACTTAACCTTAAGCCGCGAAGATAAGATTTACCTCTCCACCGCGTCTGGTGATGTGCTCGTCTGTGAAGCATGTTGACTTAATCCCCCTTCGATTGACGATACTTCATTCATCTTGTTTGCGGACAGGTTATTAATCGCGCGAGGCCATGATTACGGATAAGATATGTGGTGTGGTGCGATTTTTCTCATTTCATAATGATTGGTAGATTGTTTCCTAATAAATGCAGCCTCAAGTAGGTGTATTTCCTGGTGATATCATGCGTCACTGTTTTTTGTGGGCAAGAATGTTTCACGCGTGGGTTAAAATTAGGGTGGTGATTTAATCAGGATCATATCGATAATGTTAAATGCTATATCATATTGATGGAGCTCTAATCGTCGGAATTTTCTGCCGGACGCATGGAAGAGGCCCGAGTCCGTCCCGTGGGCGTTTGATTAATAATGCCACTTAGGGCGCAATTTATTCGGTTTTGCAAAAATGTCCGCAGCGCAACAATGAATGGATATTGTTCAATTTGTTCTCATTATTTACAAAAGATTAATTTCTCCTGCGACGAATATCCTTATAGATTTATGAATGTGAAAGAATTTACTATCAAAAATATGAATTTGGGTGAAAACACATTTAGTGACTGACAGAAGAATCTTCTTTGCAATATTTTTGACGGATCGTATCCGGTCAAGCGTCTTATTTCAGTCAAATAGGTCTCCATCAGATTCCGAATACTGAACTCTCGGAGTGAATGCTTATTTTCTTCTTCCTTCACAATTTTTCTGTCGTTAGCGCTTTGAAGAAGGTTGATCCGAGGTACTAAACTGTTAGTAGACTCATGCAAAGTTCAAAATATGCTCTTTGAATTATACCTTCGATTAACGGCTATTAAAATATAGAATATCCGTTTTTTTATTTTCTCTAAATTTATTTGAAAATTCGAATATCATTCAGGCTTTTTGGCGATATTTTTCTTAGTTATACCTTTACTTAGCTGTTTGACCTTCCTGAATGACGTCTATGATGGGTGTACATTTTTTCTTTAGAAGTGCGAAAAGTAAATCTTCGTTGTCAGAGAAGCTTTATGGATCAAAGTGCTTGTCCTTTTGTCGATGAACTCACTGAAATTTTCCACAAAAATTTATTATTCCGACCCTGGGTTTCTACTAGTAGATAGGCGTGGATAATGACTATTTAGTAACAGGGCCGGATCAAAGGGGCCTGGGCCACCAACCAAGCATGAGTCTTCCGCCAATATAGAGGTAAATCTCACAAAATCGGAGAAACAGTAGAAAATATCATGCATGAAGGTTTTTATTTCTAAGTGAATCTGGGTTATTTTTGTTAACATGAAATCGTCAGCATTCACATCAATAAATGGAAAATTGTGTTACTTGCATTTCCTGTTATTGCGTTACAAATTGCAACCCCTTGAAACAGTGGGCTTCCCACTAAAATGGACCCTTGGCCACCCACATCCTAAATCCGGCCCTGTCTAGTAGTTGAAACCCATGGTCGTAATAATAGTTTTTTTGGGACATCGCAAAGTGAGTTATTTTTGGTAGCTATGTGATCCCACCAAGGGAAGCCTAAACACTTTATGTATTCTCGATCGACTTTGATATTGCTTTGGGATTGGCCTTGAAATGGTCTCCGTGCATGTTAATGTGTTGAAGTCATCCGAAAGAGAAAATGTAGCGTTTCATTCAAATTGCACTCCTCCCTGTAGTCTCCTCTCAACCGATGGCGTCTTGTCAGTGAGACGAGTAATTGGTTAACGGCATTTTCCATTCTCTCACGTTTTACTCGTCCCTCCGCGGCCTCTCGCGTCATCCTGTCATATCGTCAGCTCTTTGGTGGCATCTCTTCCGCGAAACCAAAAAAAACTTGGCCGAGAACGTGATGGGTTCTCGAGCGCCTTCCCTTCGAGCTAATGTTCCGTCTCCCTTGCGTTTCGAACGCGGCGTACTTCCTGCCTCGCAAATATATTTATTTCGTTTAAAGTGAGACATCAAACGGTCGTATTGTGTCTTTTTTCGTGACTTTACTAGTTTAGATCTATAGCTAATATCTTGAAATTTTCAGGGCATAAAGGATAGAACTTCGCCAGTATTTGCCTGTAATTCGTGTAGGAAAATTTATGTATATCAGAAAATACACTGGTGATCTTTTCGAATTTGAGATTCGGGGAGGGGTTTTGGGAACCATGTTTCAATCTACATCATCATTATAAGTAAACAATCCTGAGATTGGTTTGACGCAGCTCGCCATTCCGCCTTCCCATCCGCTAGCTTTTTCATAGCGATGTATTTCTTCTCTTTTACATCCGTATACTAAAATAATAATATATCCTTATAACCTGTGCTATGCAACTCACTCGGGGTCGTCCCTTGCCCTTCTTCCCTTCCACCTGTCCTTCTACGTTTGTTTCCATCAGGCCATCATGTTTCATAATGTGGCCAACTAAGTTGTCCCGTCGTCTCCTCAAGGGTTTTAGGAGAGTTCATTTTTCTCCCACGCTTTTCAGCACTTCGTCATTACTTACTCGTTCGATCCATGGCATATCCAGATTATTTGTTCATGATAGCCGAAGTATTAAACGATTAATTCATCTCTAAAAAAACTTGTCGATGGAGATAGTTGCGTCCGCTTAACATGTGAATCCCACATTAACCATTTACTCTCAAGTTGTTGGTTTGATAAGGTGTGGATCGGCAACCAAGGTCATTTACGACAATAGGGAAGAAGGAAGGAGAGAAACCCGGTGACGGCGATGAATCACTTTTGACGAAAGACGCCAAGGGGACCACGGTTTGACGTCCCATCTGGCGGAAGGAGTAATGTATTCTCAAAGTCCTCATCCCAGTGCCATCGCAGGAATGATATTTCTGCCCAAAATCGCATAAATGTTTAATAATTCGGACCTTTGAGTTTTACGTCTATTTTGTGTTATTTTCTCTTCTCCACATTTTGTGAAAACTGCTCGGACTACCGAGATGCATTTAGCTTTTGTGTGTCACATCTTTATAATATGTTGATATAACATGTTGATAGGGTTGGTTATTTTTTCGTGTGTTTCAAGTCCAATTTCGATGCATAAGTTCAATTGTAGGAACTCTCTAATCTTTACCGTTCTAACACAATTATTGAAGCTTCATATCTATTGACGAATGCTTTATATTAATTGCTTAATTCTTTCTAAGTCTTTAAGCCGTTCTTACTCCTAAAGTCATTCTTTGATGTTGAAACTCTTCATAATGGTCAGTTAGTGTTTTCTCATGCATGTTTTTCGAGGACATATCCCGCTCCAAGTATTTCGAGGGGCTCTGGTTTCAATTTTAGCCATTTCCGTATTTACTATGTTAATTACCTCGTCATGATCCATTGCGATACGTCCAAACCGACGCCAACTGGTTCTGTGCCAATTTCTCATCGCGCTAACCGTTTCATAATGAATATTTGTTCCGTGCTTCATCCATCAGCATCATCTTTCTCTATCTATCTTTTCAATGCTATCTCAGCCAATCCAATTTCACGTGTAAATAAAATTGACTTTTAGTTTGATACCCATGAAATGTTTTACCGTTTTGTCTTAACCTGACGGAATACGATATGGATTACTGAACTAAAATGTGATATTAAATCAGATTCGATCGCTTGGATTAATTTTTAATGTTTAATAACTGATTTTATTTGGCATACTTTCATTTTATATAAAATTTCAAACGCTTTTCCTATTCTAACTGACTAATACTATCATTAGACCTCTAGATTGAAAAATTTTGAGTTCATCATATGGAGTATCTCTTGTTGTCTCACAAAAACATAATCAGGTACTTACCTGGTATTTGCAATCTTCGCACGATCGCAAATCTATCTATGTTAAAATTTCGTCTTAATATTTTATTGACAATAAAAAATGTCTGGTTGTAGGTGTTTATTTGAAATACGCAGCCGTTATTTGCTTTTCATATTAATTAAGTACTTTAGAATTCGAAAATTGTTAAATAAGTTACGGTTTCCATAGTGGGATGTGCATCTAAAATGCAGTATGTGACAAGGAAATTGACGGCCTTGAGTCATGAAAAAAATTATTTTCATCACGTCATTATAACAAATACTTACAAATGGGGACAAAAAACAAATTCGCTTCCGCCGCGAAGTAGTATATGCCAAAAGAATAATGTGGGACGGTGCATGCGGCACAACTTGGCATTGATACGAAGTTCTTCGATTTGTCTAGTTTGCATGTATGTCGCCAATTTAAATGGGTCACTTTCGTTTGTTCGAATTTTATCGCTACTCTTTTGTGCGTGGTTATTTAGTCCTTCTGTAGAGGAAATCCAAAAAGTATTTATTATGCAGAATCGATGGAAATAATATATATACGTAAATCGTTTGGCCGAAATTTATGGATTAATTATTACTAATACAGTAAACTTTGCTGATTATTTTTTAAAAGCTATTTAATTTCGTAAAAAGTTGGTGTGAAAAAAGTGTTAAAATGTTCGAAAGCGTAAAAAAGCGTGAAAATATTAAGTCATGAAAATATAAACCTACTCCAACCCTAACTTCTTCCTAGATGACATCGTCGGAACGGAAGTTTGAGTCTTCGTTTACTTTTGTTCTCGTTTTATATTCGCTGATTCATTTCTGAAAAATTTCAACGTCATAAATGCTCGATAAACTACCATATTTTATCGCAAACCAACTAATTATTGTTCAATATATGATAAAATCGGGATGTTATCGAGGGATTTTAACTGAGGTTCCACCCAAAATGGGGGCTCTTTGGTTCGTGAAATTTACCTTTTATTGCCTACCGCATTTGATGTTTCTTAGGAATATTTTTACTCTCCTAGTTGTCATCTCAGCGTAAATATGATGAGCATAATGTTTACACCCTCCTGTCTGCGAAGGAGTTGAAGCAAGGGTGGATCAACCATGCGTTACAAAATATGCATGGGGAGGAACTCTACTGGGATCAAGAAAGGAGGTGAAAGAATGGGTTTGAAGGGCCTTGTGATGAGGTTTTTTTTTTTTGAAGGGCGTGATTGATTTGGAGTGTGTTAGGTTATCGCAAAGGAAGGAAGAATAGGATTTGGGTTTTGAGCGGCTCCGAAAATGGATAGAATAAATTAGGGACGCATACCTTATTCAGTGTATTTTTACCCAGAGATGTTTGCTAATTTATGTCATCGAGGAATGTGGGCATTATTATGTGCCAAGATCAAGTCTTTTTGCGATAATTTATGAAGTTTTCCATAAGTCAGGGAATTTTAGCTCGATCAGTGAAAACCCTTTTTTAAAATATTAAATATTCCGGAAAAGGTAAAACTAAGTTCACTTTTAGAGCACTCATCTTCCAAATGCACTGGCCATCATTATTTTCGCCGTCTCAAATTAACTTTCCGGGTTCGTAACCTCGGAGTAAATAAACACGAGGGTACCAACTTAGCACTACTCACCTTTATTTCTAGTACTACTATTATTTTTTTACATTATTTCACTGTATACCTTGCTTATGCTTTCCAATGATACATTTGCAAGACAATTTTTATTGTTATAAGGTCGGGGAAATTTAAATAAGTCGGACTGGAAGTCAAAGTATAGTCAGAGATATTAAAAACTAAAAGTTAGTATGAACGTCACTTCCTGCAGCCGTCTCCTCACCCACATCTCCAAAGCCTTTATTCCACCTTTCTCCCAATATGGAATTACTAACGGAAAATAATCGAACCGACCTTGTGACGGTTATTTCCAAAATTTCCTATTTACGGATTCACTCTCGGAGTAAACATATTCAAGAGCGATTTAGTGCCTCTTCGCATGGAACGAATGGATTTCATTGACTTGACTTTTGCGAAAGCGTTTGTTTTTATTATTTTCATTTCGATCAGAAATCTGAATTTCATTAAATTAAACACTAACGAAGGAGGAAAGGTATCGGTACTCTAATAAATCTATGTTTAAGTATTTATTTTAATAACTTTATCATATTCTAGAGCAGTGCTGAAGGTATTTCAATCATGCGGGAGAGTCTTACCCTAGCCTACTAAGCTGCCGATATGAGTTAAAACTAAGTTCACTTTTAGAGCGCTCATCTTCCAAATGCACTGGCCATCATTATTTTCGCCGTCTCAAATTAACTTTCCGGGTTCGTAACCTCGGAGTAAATAAACACGAGGGTACCAACTTAGCACTACTCACCTTTATTAAGTAAGTTTCCGGTCCAAATGCCGGGTTTAGCCTTCGGACTTAAATCCTAAACCTGCGAGGTGGCCCATGGAAATGAACTGTACCCCTGCCTTGAATGTGAGAATTTCACTCACCGTTGGCGTAATCTGCGGATGAGGTCTATCTTCAACCATACAACCCAACTTTCGGATTAAATCACTAATATTAATGATAAACAAAGATATCTCACGGCCCACTAATTTTATTTAACAGTTTACTACGCGTGTTTCGATTACCTTATAATAATCATAGTTACATGATTGTAAGGCAGTCGAAACAAGAGTTGTGAACAGTTACATAAAATTATTGGGCAGTACGACATCTTTCTTTATCATTCGATATGTTGTTCCACGATATCTCCCCTGAAAAAGTCGACTCTTTCAGTAATAATTTGTTAGTTGTGAAGACTTGAGACTCATTCAAGAAAACATCTTCTATTTGAGAGATGGCACCTGCAAAGGAACCTCACCTTTAACGGGTGGAATTCGCTTACCTTGGGTTTCGTTCTGGATGAGCTCTACCCTCATCTAACCTACTTAAACTTCGAGTTGATTCACTGAGTGAGTGAGCGCGTCAGTGTTGGCCTCTAGTTATGGTTGCTGCGCAGCCACCTTGAGCGCTTTCGTACTTTTATTCTAGAGTTTTTGAACACGGAAGAGAAGAGCCGAGTAGCAAAGGGGACTATATAAAGGAGGTTCAATTCCATCCCACAGAAGGCTGATTTCTGTTGCCACCTTGGTCGCATTTTAATCGCTGTCCGCTGAGCGGTGATGAGTGTAAGGCTATCTACTTTTTTCCAATATTTTGCTGTATTAAAGTTTTTTTAATTGCGAGGAATTGTATTGAGTTATCAATTTCATGAATCACATCATCTTCATCATATAATATTACAGCAAGGTCTTTTTCTGTCATTCCGTATATGCTCCGTCAAAAATACACATTCAGTGATAAATGATGTATCGTTTTAAACGTAGAATCACCGGCATCTGACGAAAAATACTCTCTAATATCTCATTCTCAAATTTCTCTATTTACCCTTTAATTTGACTTAAAAGGTTCGTAAAGTAACATAAGCATATAAAAATATTAAAAATAAAATCTGAAATGTTAAAGAAAAATTTTCTGTTTTGTTTACTCTATTTCTTACAAGGAATGACTCTCATATTACAATCAAATATTTCAATTTATCAAGTATGAAGAAATTACTTTAACTACACCTCTATTTATAACCCAATTACAACGTTTCCTTAACATACTTATTGCCTGATAACGTGAAAGTGCGAAATTTTCGCACGTGTTACCTAGTGTATATATATTTCGGGTAACTCTCCAAATTATACCTTATTTCCCCGTGAAAATCAGATCCATTTGTCTATCAGCGACGCGAGTGGCGACTTTTGTAAACCTATTTAAATGAATCGAACCGTCGAATGACAACACATAAGATACTCTTTAGTGATATTCGTGCGAGTACGAATTTGTGGGAATCTTTATCGAGACCGCGACGGCCTTGCTGGTGCATCCAATGCCTCCATCCTGCATCGCTCCACTTTTCTCCAACCCCCTCCTTAAATACGCCAGCCACCAATTCCTTCCCCCCCCCCTGCTAGGGGGACATAACTGAGCCTGCTAGGGCGCCCTCTTCTTTCCTTCTAGAGCGGCTACACTCTCTCGACGTCGTGTGGAGTGAGAGAGGGAGGTATATCCAGTTTGTTCCCTCGTCCATGAGATCAATACTCTTTTGCTCGAGTCTAGCACTTGAACTTGTGTGTGCATCGCCTTACTCCGCGCCTCTGGAAATCATCTGCATAGTTACTTTCACTCGACTCCCTTTTCCTTTATTTTTTGCCCCTTCCGATCCATCTCGACGAGTCGAAAATTACATTCCGCACGTGGATGGATTTTATTTTTCGTCGTGAGAATCTTGAGAGCCAAATTTCATTCGTGATGCGTTATCTTCTCGCTTTCGAACTTTGTTCATCGCGTGTAAGGGATCTTTTTTTGTGTTTTAGGCTTCAATTAAATTTCGTTGTCTCGGGCGTGGCTTCTTGGAATCGACTTAACATAATGATATGTAAAAAACTTTATA
This sequence comes from Ischnura elegans, assembly GCF_921293095.1. Taxonomy (NCBI): domain Eukaryota; kingdom Metazoa; phylum Arthropoda; class Insecta; order Odonata; family Coenagrionidae; genus Ischnura; species Ischnura elegans. Next base: position 58,116,554 of record NC_060251.1, read on the forward strand.
ATTCCGCATGAATTCAATACTCCTAGACCTAGGTTTCTATGTTTCAACCAAGTGATGACATGCCACTTCGAAACCTAGGTCGTACAATACTTATTATTTGAAATTACAAATTTATTTTTACATTTTATTATTAGCTGTAATTTGTGCATGGAAAATAATGAATTCTTCTCGGGTTTTGCTCCGCGTAAATGAGATGGCTGCCGACGTTTCGACCCCAACCATCGTTCCAAGATCGTATGATGATACTTCGGCCGTCTCACTTTCACGGTGGAATACCCGGGAAGACTTCATCACCATCATGCGATGAAAAAACACGAGGTCCTTTATTATGATTTTGAAATTTCTTCTACCAAAAGATGTTCTACATGCTAATTACAAGTCCGTATTTCCATTGAAGCTTTATATCCGCTAAACAATTTTCGTTTTCTGTCATGTCATTCTAGTTAAATATTGCGCCTACCTTGCACATTCATCTATTTTTGTTATATAATCGAAAAAATTGAAAAACAAACTTTATTTGAAGAGGACCGTATATTAATCGCTTTTTTTTATCTTCTCCAAAAAGTTAATTAAAAATTTTTATTTATGTATATATTTTAATCAGTGTCATATTTTAATCATTGTTAGTTCCCAAAAACAGCTGTGACTATTACCCTTCTACTACTTCTATTACTTCTTTATCCTTTTTCGAATCTTCGTCCCAAATTACATTCCATTCAGAAATGTATATTTTTCTTTTGGGCAGCTCGAAAGTCAAATCTTCTTTCGGGTTTGGCATCCTCTCGCCCATATATTCTGTTTGCGTATTGATAGCAATGTTTGCCGTTATCTTTGTCCAGGCTCCATGTGAAGCAATTCTCACCCTTTCTTTTAAACTCGCACTGCTGAACTCGTAAAATTATCTGAAGGAAAGAACAGTATTTTTTTTACATACAATGAAATTTTACTTCATTATTGAACTAAGCGATCGAATACATGTCATTGCAATTCGAATACTAATAAACATGCTGATTCCTATATTTCTTATCTTCGATGTCGGAGAATTCCGATTTTTTGGAGGCCTACGCCTGATTTCGAAGCTGTTGCACAGGTTGTGTTTTATAGTCCCATGGTCTCAGACCCTATACCCAAATTTTTCCATATAAACAATGGCAACTATGTAGGAATCCAGTGTAGTTACAAGCTATACTTTTTAATTTCTCATTTCGATCTGCTTTCCCACGATGTATAACCATTTCGCTTATATTTATTACTTTTGTTCTTCTTAAAAATATCGTTGTACAAATGGGATTGGTGCTTTTTTATTTTGTAAGTACACTCCTATTTTCTCTGCAAAGCAAACCCAATCTTGGAAAAATAATTTGAAAAGAAATTTATCTCGTAATTTCTTTGGGATTTAATCAAAACTTTAGCCAGCTATTTAATACTTTGCCCGAATGAGTTCGAAGTTTATTTTGATTGAGAGTGAATTTTTGAAAAAAAAAATGGAATTTTATCTTCTAAAACTTGGAACTTCTAAAATCGGAAGTATCATTCTTTTGCTCGTTGGCTTCCTGTTCTAAAGAGTTTTTTTTACCGCTATACCTTTTATTTTGTTCTATATGTCGATGGATAAGTTCTAACACGTATCTCAAAAATAGCAACTTTTCAGGAGAGAAAATAACGATTTATTTCTTTAATTGTATATAATTTTAATTGAAATCAAAAACCAAAAACACATAAAACTGGAAAAGAAACATACATTTTCAATCCAAGAGTTGTTTTTTGCTTGAATTTTATTTTTATTAACAGTATTAGTAGTATTGACTCAGACCTACAAAGTTTTGGATATGTGTTGTTAGAACTTAGCCATCGATATATCCGTACGCGAGAGAGCTTCAGGGAAAACATTCAACCGTAGATTCGTTATTTGATAAAGATGGTAAACTTGTCACCGAAAATATTGGCAAAGCTAACACTTTAAATGCCCACTTCGAAAGTGTATACACTACTGACGAAACTCAATTCAATGTAGACATCCCATATACTGAGGATTTGATGGAAGAAATATCTATAAAACGTGATGGGATAACTAAACAACTACAATCGATTAAGAATAGTAAATCTCCGGGTCCGGAGGGAATACCCGCGCGTGTGCTCAAAGAGTTAGCTCCACAGATCGCGCCTTACTTAGAGATCATATTCAAGAAGTCACTCTCTGAAGGGAAGTTACCGCCCGACTGGAAAATTGCAAGCGTTACACCCATTTTCAAAAAGGGAAACAGAAATGACCCAGGCAACTACCGGCCAATTTCACTAACATCAATTATAGGCAAGATACTTGAACATATCGTTGTTAGTAATATCATGACTTTCTTGGACAGACGTAACTTCCTCCATGACTGTCAGCACGGATTCCGAAAAAATAGATCCTGCGAAACACAGCTCGCGCTCTTTCTTCACGACGTTATAAAATCTGGTGAATCGAAAAGACAAGTTGACGCACTATTTCTAGATTTTAAGAAAGCTTTCGACACTGTACCTCACAACAAACTTTTATACGAATTACAGTCATGCGGATTAAACGAAACAGTTGTAAACTGGATACGCGACTTTCTCAGAGATCGTAAACAAAGAGTAGTTCTTGACGGAATTAGCTCTGATGTTGTAAAAGTTACATCAGGTGTTCCACAAGGAAGCGTAATCGGCCCCCTGTTGTTCATTATATACATTAATGATCTCTGCTCCCGCATTAGCAGTAAAATACGTTTATTTGCTGACGACGCTGTCATCTATCGCGAAATTAGTGATCACTCTGACTCTGAAATTCTATCATCGGACTTAAACAACGTTCATTTGTGGAGTCAAGAGTGGGGACTCGAACTCAATCTGAGCAAATGCATGGCGGTACATTTCTTGCGGAATTCATCCAACACTAACAATGTTTATTCAGTGGATGGCATTAACATAAAGGCAACAGACGAAGTGAAGTACCTGGGAGTTACGATAACCTCGAACCTCACGTGGGGAACACATATAAAGAATATTTGCGGCATAGCCCTGAAGAAATTAGGATTCGTCAAGCGTATTGTGGGAAGATTTTCGGATGAGAAAGTAAAAGAAAGATGCTATTTCGCTCTCGTCCGACCGCACCTTGAATATGCAGCGAGTGTATGGGATCCAGTGCAGGAAGACTTAATCCGCGAACTGAATAAGATACAAAGGAAGGCTGCGCGTTTCGTCAAAAACCGCTACGGGCGTACAGACAGTGTTACCCAGATGTTAAGCGAATTAGGCTGGGAGCCGTTGGAGACTCGGAGGCTGCGCGCTAGGCTTAGATTGCTTGAACAATTAAGAATGGATATCTTTAAGAGCCACACAGAGAACATAATCTTAGAGCCACACTATATTTCCAGGTCCGACAGAAGCGATAAATTAAGAGAGATTTTTTGCCGAACGGATAGATATGGGAATTCGTTTTTCCCCCGAACAATAAAGGACTTTAATAAACGCTTGTCCCAACCTCGTTAGAGCACTTCTTTTTTTTATAGCTGTAAACGGCTGGTGTCCTAACACCCCCTGCCACACGCCTTTTAGGCGGCTTGCAGGGTATTATGTAGATGTAGATTTAGATATATTCTAATTCCAGGCGATTCGTATGATTCGGCTTTCTATCTTTTGGCTGGTTCAGTTACAGTGATGCTGACATCCTACGTTATTAGAAAGTAACATCATGTAAATATATTCTTCACCCATCAATTCCTTCGCGTCTTTCATTTTTGATCTCAATTCCGAAACGTTTTACGTTTTCGGTTGTCCTACGACCTCTTCTTGCCAGCGTGCCCTCCGGCGCCGCTGTTACAGCCATGACGTATTAAATTTGGGCCGTAAAGGTCTTCCCTTTTTTTCACTTAAGGTTCCTGGGCGGTAGTATCGACCCTGCTGCCCCAAAGGAAATGAATATTGTAGATGGTATTAGGTCATTCTGGGAACCTTCTCGGTTATTTTCCTAGCTCGCCCTTTCCTTAAGAATGTGGCACGTTAGACGGTGATATTCCAGCATGATGGTTTATCTTTCAAAGGTTAGTAAATTTACAATTACAAAATTTTTACCACTTTTCTAAGACACATAAAATGATCTCGAAGCGCCAACGGTAGTCGGAAGAGAGTTCTCGTTGATAATTTAACGATTTGTTCTATTGTGAACTAGATTTTGAATATTCGCAAATGAAGCATTAATTTGCTTAATTCCACAGATTTCCTTGTTACCTATTAGTTTTGATATTCAACTCTACATAATGGAGCCTAATACTACTAACCGCAGATTTTGAATCAAGGATGAATTTTTAATTGTCTCTAAGATGAATAGTATTGTAAAATTTCTGAATGCGACATGATGAGCTGTCATGAATGATTGTGCGATAACTCTTGTCTGTTTTTATCCACACAACGTAGGTTTTGCGTAAATTTCAAAAATTAACTAACGTCTTTGTCGAGACCACGTGAGTTTGTACCTGTGGTAGGCGAAGAGGGCTGTCGCCGATCCCCTAGCGGTGACATTTACTGTCATACAACGGGACCTGGAATGTCGTCAGGTCGTATTCGCCTGTTTTGCGGATTCTCAGAAGGCATGTAACAGGATAACTTATTCTCGGGAAATGCTAAAGAAAACTGTATTGATGTGAAGGGTTTTTTCGTAACATTTAAAAGGGTTGGAGTATGTACATATGGTGACTGACGCCGAATAAGTGGATTAGTGATGGAAAATGTCTGTAAAAATCGATTATTCTAGCAGTCGATTTTTAATCGAAATGTAAAGCTCGACTTTACAACAAAATTTTTAATTTGGACCAAAATATCGGTCAATCGAAAAAGTCGGCTGTTCTTTGAAAAAATACACTATGTACATAAACATGTTTATTATTCATACGAAAAGCAATCAAAATATACATTTGAGCAGGAGAAAAATATCCAAAAATAATCTGCTCAGAATATATGCTTGACTTTTTTTTAGCAGTAAGAATTTACAAACGTACAAGTACATAAAAAATTGGGAATCACCGCTTGGAATCATTCTGCTTCACTAAAATGTTTAGTGTTGCACAAATGAAGGTTTAAATCGATCCTCATGGTTTTAATACGGCGCGCTTATAATATTAATGGGGAATTTCTTTTAGAGTTGAAATCGTGTAATGTAAATATCATTGAGATTAAATGATTGTTAGGAGTCGTATATGGGTGTTGTGTTTTATGGTACTGACTTTAAGACAAGGCGAATAATGCTATGAGAGAGATCAATGGCCTTCAGGAGTTGTTGTTGTATTTGTTGAAAGTTGTGGATATTGATGGCGATAGAGTAAGAATTGAAGGAAATATGAACACAAGTGATATAGTGCTCTGATGAAGAAGGAAACGTATGAGTGTGGTAAAGGAGGTATTTTAAGCGTTGAAGAAAGTAATGGCCAAGGGTATTACTTAAGTATTTTATTGCGCTTGAACACTGGGACCTTTTTCTCTAGCAATAATATTTAAGGATTAGAATAAGCTGTTGATTTCCTACGTGTATTTATTCCTTAATATATGTATACGTCATTGAAGTGTGGATTTTCTCAATTATGCGGGAATGTTGATTACCTTTAATAGTCCGACGAGAGTTGAAGACACGCTTAATTTCTATTTCAAAACTGATAGTTATAATATTTATTTCATACATGATTCATCGTGAAGTGCTGCAAATTTAAAATTCGCCTCTAGATGGTAATGTAATGGTGTAGCTGTGTGTCCAACTTTCGCTTCATTTGATTGTGAAATTAATTCACCCCAGCGTGTTTCTTTCTGCTGGAGAACAACCGTGTATTCAAGGTTGGTTCTGCTTGAAAATTGGCCTACTTGCTGGGCGCACGGTTACTCCAGGGTTGTTCAAACAGCTGAAAACGTTTTACCCTTCGAGCTGGTCCTCGGCTGCAGCCTCTCGTCTCTTGGAGAAATTATTTAATGCGGTGCATTATGGAAAGCATGATACAAGGACCGTCCCTCGCGACTCGTCACTTTTACACCTGATATCCCGGTCATTTTCTTTCTTCGTTGATGCTAGGGTGACTCCATTACCCGACCATTAGCAGCGCTTTTGTGTACCTTTCCCCGGCTAGAAGTGGCCCGTAGTGTTTTCATTCGTACTTCCCGAAACTGCTCATAAGCGTCCCCTTAAATCCGTGTGAAACATTTTGACCCTCCCTAGCGAGACTTTTCCTGTGGGAAGTAGGTTGTAGTAGGCTGCACTGTGTGCATTAATTACCCCCCTTATTTCCTCGTTGTTTTCTTGGTGTGCATGACCTGAATTTATTTATATTCCGGTCAATATATTGATTATTTATAACACGTTTTCTCGCGATGAGTGCTTGCTGTGAATGTGTTTGCTTGGTATGTATGATTTTACACTTTCCCGGCGAACAGAATATTTAAACTTTTCTCGGGTTTCCGCGCGGGTAAGATATTCGAAGAGCGCGTAATAAAGGCGCTCTTCGAATATCTTATCCGCGCGAAAACCCGAGAAAAGTTAAAATATGTTTGCTTGGTAGACGGAAGTACGTGCTTGGGATTGACACCTATCTCTATTGTTTATGTTAGTCTTTTTGCTATTATTATTTCCCTTGCATACCACCCTTAGGCGTATGCTCCGTATCAATTTGATCATTGATGCTAAAGTATTAAATAGTTTTTTTTCCGTTTCCAAAATAAGAAATTTTTTGGTTGATTTTCGGATTCTCCAAATGGAAATGGAGCATTTAGGAAAAGCGTGGTGATCCAGTGGGTAGTTCTAAAGGTGACTTTAGGTGACCTACAATTGCTGTTAGCGGCTGTGCGTTGTGATTGACGTAAGGACAGTGCCAGTGATGATTTCATCTACGGAAGAAGGGGCGTGCCGATTTATGGGTAAAGCGATGGGATTCCCATTCCTGGAGCCATTCCGAAAAATGATCGCGTGAAACGGTAAAGCCAGCACGATAATTTTTTCGTCGCTCTCAGTGTCCACTCGAGCGATCACTCGTCGGGAGCGGAAAAGTCATTACTTGAGGCATCACTGTTTTGAATCACGCGGTCATTATTTCCGTCACTCTTCCCATCACTACTTCCATTACTTTTCGGCGTTCTCACATCTTATCTTTCATGTTTACCTTGTCGTTCCCACGATTGTCAATAGTTGCGCTGCTAATGCCCTACTCGGCCATGGGTGCTGATATGCGGTTTTAGTGACTGTTTTAGCGACGGAAAAAACGATGTCGCGGGTGATGAAAAAAGTGGCGGGAATCCTCATCAATGGAGTCATCGAGGGAAAAACTATCGTGCAAGACGATCATTGCCGTGTGATCACCTCAGTGATCGCTGGAAGGGAAGCAGTCGAAAGTGGCGAAAAAAATTATCTACATCTATGTAATACCCCACGAGCCACCGCTATGGTTTTTGGCGGGGGGTGATCAATCACCAACATGCAGCATGCAATAGGACCGCCACATACACAAAATATAACTCTGCCGTTATAGTATCTTATTGATCGTGGAAAAACGGCATTCTGAACCTATCGGTTCTACAGCCTATCGTCTTATTTTATTTATATGATCTGATCTACCGTAGTATGCTGGCGTTCGTAAGATATGGCTAACTTTCTTGAACTTAACTTTTGAACTTTCAATTAGGTGTAGTCTATTTTTCAGTCTACTGTCTGACAGAGTTTCCCATTCGAGTTAATGTAAGAGGTCAGTGAGGGGGGAAGAGGGTCAAGCTGATTCTAAACCAATCTCACGTGGGGAGAGGGGGTTCGTGGCAAGTACCGCGTAATTTTTTCCTCAAGAAACATTGTAAACTTGCGATCTTTGTAATCTTAAATACTAGTCTTAACAGATATTAAATAAAAATAATTAGGCATATTTTTATAAATACAACGCAATGAAGCATAGATTAACTTACTTACCCTGAAAATAAGTATTTTGAAGAATATCACTTGAGATTTGAGAGAGGGGAAGGGTCCAAAAATCGCCAAAATCACTACTCATAAATAATGTATCGTGTGATTCAGGCTTATTTTTTTCCGCAATCATTTGAGCCAGTGGCGTAATTTAGGGGGGGATGATGGGATAGATCCCCCCCAAAGCCTCAGAAAATTTTATAGTATACTAATTTTTTCCCCTGCTGTGATGATTTCCCGCAGAATTACGAGTGTAACCCAATTTTGTCAGTTTTCAAAAAATTACCCGTTGCCTGGGGGAGGGGGGTGAGGTCGCCCCCAGACCCCTTCATCCCCTTCCCAAAGCCCATATTTCTAGTTACGCCACTGATTTGAGCGATCGCTGGAGCTGTCCCTAAGAAAGGATGGAAATAAATGATGGTGTGATTCAGGCTTTACTCATTAGGGTGTCGGGCGTGGAAGAGGCCCAGCAGTCAAATGGGGCGACGACGTTGAGCGACGCGACGTGTCTACCGCTCGCGCCGTCTCTCGCCCCGTGTCACTATTTTTACCGCTTCTCTCTCTTTTTCCGCTTCGATCGAAGTGTCGACGCATCTGTATGCAGCCACGAGCGAGCTGCCTGCCGTGAATGAGTCACGGCCTATCGAAGTGGGAGGGGGGTGACCCGTTCGCTGACGTTCCTCGCTGTGCAGACCGATTGCTTCATTAGCGGCGCTGGGGGAAATTCGCTCTAGGGGGGTCAAGAAGGGCGGCGTGGTTTAATCCATTCAGTTTAGCCTTTATCTCCATTAATTATCTTATCATGTACTCGTTTAATTCGAGGCCAGGTCTCCTTGAGGAAATTCCTTCATTCTGAGCCTCGTCTTGGATTAAATCTAAACTGGAAGGTATAGCGTAGTGGAAGGGCTCCATAATAGCAATGAAGAGACCTTGTAACTTTCACAGTTAACTTAACATACAAAGATGGGATTGAAAATTGCTTGAGAGCCAAAACCGGTCGTTTTATGTTAAATAAACAGTGGAAGTTACTCAGTTTCTTCATTGCCATCACTCGTCGTGGAAGTTCAGAGTTCCATAATCAGGAGACAACAAGAGTGATTTTATTTTGATCAACTTAACGCAAAATAAATCTTTCAATTCAGAATTTTAGCGGAACTTAGGACTTAAAAATTGAAAAATCTCAATTTTGAATAATTGATTTTGGAGGGATTGTATTCACTGATCCCCTCCCAGAGTTACGCCTCTATTTCTCCAGATGCTATCATGTAAAGAATTAAATTTTTTCTGCCAAGTGAAAATCCATGGTTAAAATGTTGGTCTACTTTTCGCTGGGTATCTCGGGTTCAAATACTAGCTGAGGGCTTTGGACATAGTAAATCCTCAGTACGAGAGGTGTCCCATGATACGGAACTGCTTCCCTGCCCTGAATGTGACAATTTCGCACACCTTTGCCTCAGTCCGGGTTGAGTCTACCCCCACCTATCCAAACCAGTCTTTGGGTTGAAACAATATACCAGTGGAGTGGAAAATGCAGTAACGATATTGAAGATTAACGAAATAATCTATTCGATTATTTTGTTAGAATTGCAAACTTTAGAAGGCAAATCGTCACTTCCACTCCAGAATGCCAGTCCAAAATTATGAAGCAAAAGCACACAATCATGTTATTAACGTAGCGACAATATATAAATTAAATAAGGTATAATGCAAGATAATTCGGCTATTTCTGTGCGAATTTACCCGAGTATTAAATTACGGTAAATCAATCTATCGATTAAAATAAAAGCAAACAAGGAAAAGACGCAAATTAATCTAGTTCACTCTCAAGCAGGGACGCGCGATACGAATCTTATCTCCGAGCGGTCAGCCCCCGGCTCGGAACTTGTCGCGGTTATTTGGGGCTGCGCCGCGTGCCCTAATTGCCCCCTTCTTTCGTCGTTGATTTCTTGGCGTGCATGACCTGAACTTATTTATATTCCGGTCGATATATTGTTTCTTAATGACAGGTTTTCTCGCGACGAGTGCTTGCTGTGGATTGTTTTGCTTGTTGGACGGAAGTACGTTTTGGATTTGGCTGCTACCACTATTGTCGATTATTGCCTTTACCAACCTACCTGAACCGCATGAGATCATTAATGCTAAAATTTTGATGGCGAATTTCCTTTTTCAAAATAGTAAAGTCATTGTTGATGTTGGTATTGTTGATATAATGCTGGAAAGAAGTGGGTCCTTGTGTTAGAAAATTATTCAGAAAATACCTATTAGATGTTTTCATTCATTTTACGGATAAATATTTTCTTTAAGACATTTTATTGTGTTCAATTATGGTCGTCTTTTTAGAACGAAAACAAAAATCTCTAATGGGGGGCTTTGGGTAGTCCACTAGCTGGTATGGGTTACCAAGTAGGTATGTAAACTTCCCGCGCACTAGGTGTAGCACGGCTGAGCCCTACCCTCACCTATCCAAACTTGCCTTCGGGTTGAATCACTGACAGTGAGTGAATTAACAGCCATGGCATTGTTGCAGATAAATTCTCTGGTTTCTATCGTTTGCTTCATGTTTTCAACTTATCATTACGTGACAAGGCAGGTTGTATTCATTTAATATCTCTTAGTTTCCATACAAATATATTTTGTATTTTACAAGGTATTTGTAATACTATTTTGTAGTTTGTTTTTCAATACCCAAGTCAAAGGTATTTTTATTTTGAATTACAAATACATTTGAAGCAGTATTTTGTATTTCAAATACTCCTTGGCCTGTATTTTGCCCAGCCCTGCCGGTGACGTGTTTCTGTGGCTAACCGCGCTGCTTTCTTCAAGGGTGAAGTGAAAGGCAAGTTTTTGTTCATGATTCCGGGAAGAGTTATGAGATGACAAATGACATTGCTTGTTTTAGGTCGATAAAATCAATATGACTTTAGCCTATAATTGCGTTCGTTTGCAGCGATTGCTGCTCTCTTCTTCGCGACCTTATTTTCCGGGGCACCCATCTTACGTTCCACTTTCCCCCTCCTCGTTAATTTCCTCGCCGATGTCGTTTTCGCTGTTTCCCCGCGTCAACGGCAGTTGCCCCTCAGCCCTTGTCACACCTTCACTCACCAATTTCTCCCGGGAGAGTCTATTTACCGAGGCGGGTGAACTCAGCTGTGATAAGATCGATCCCGCGGAACTAGTTTATTCCGCGAATGCAAACGGCATTCCGAGCGCTCGCTTAATTGGCGATGCCCGACGACGCGGGACACTTCGCACGCTCGGAAAATAATATTCGCGACCCGTTGCCTCGTCATGGTGCGATCTTGTTGTCCCTTTGGTCTTCTTACCATTATTTATTTTTTTGCTAATACGGAGGTCGAAAAGTTTTAGCCGACCTGCAGCGTGTACGCTTTGATCCGTCTTTTTTTTTTGTTAAAATTTCGCGGGCGTTCGCAGTTTATATGTTGATATTCTCCTTCTTTTTACCGCTTTTACCACTAAAATCTGTCTTATCGAATGGTTAATAATTATATCTAATCTTCTAAGAATCCATATGAAGTAATTAGAAGATTTCGTCTCTAATTGTCACGCATTTACTGGAATAACGTATTTCTAGAGTTGAACTGGAATTGCTAGCGTAAAATATTTCCTCTAATTCCCATTACGTAGATCTAGAGTTGCCCTCTGGATTGATTCTTTTACCACGTGAGAAAGAAGAGAGAGTTTTACTTGGAGAGAAATTGTGGTATTACATAGCTGAGCAAATCAGAACTATAGGATGACTTTAACCACAGGTCTTCTTGAACTTAAATTATCATAAAGTGTTGCCAAACTATTGTTTGAAGCAAAATCTATTGCGCGCTATATTTTGGTCTTATTAAATTAAAAACTTCATTTGAAATTTAAGAATATAACGTATTAAGTTTTTTTTTATTATTTTTTTGTGCCCAAAATGTCCCTTATTTTTCGTCGATAAAATAGAAATTCTTTCATTTTCTTCAAAAATAGTTGGTCACTCTATTGCGTGTGTCCACTCGCTTACCCGGAGTTGGAAACGATGCTGAGGTCGCGTTTATGTAACGAAGACCCTCTTTTCCCTTCTCCCATTAACCCCCCCCCCCCCCCACCCTCTTTCCCCGGCCAGCCATTGAGTGCGACCGCGAGCATCAAGTCATGCTCTCGGGCCGCGACCCGAAACAACGAGGTCGTGACATCGGCGAGGCGCGCACACGAGTCGGGAAAAAGCTGCAATTGCATCGGAATCTTCGCCTCCGCCCGCGGCAGGCGTCTTTGCGCCCCCGTGGCGGCCTGTCCGTGCCGCAGTACGTAATGAGGTCGTTCTCTAAGGCCCCAAATCGTATGTCACTATCGGAATTTGATAGATGGAAAGGAAATAAATGTGAAGATGAGGTAAGACGAAAAAATAATCTTACCCTTTTAGTCATTCAAGCTCGAATTAAGGTAAAGCTGAAGTTGCCGCGCCCACTTTTCAAGAGCTAGTGATGTAACAAGAGTTTGGTTAATATACTGGGTGTTTGAGAAGGAATCTGCAATACTTCAGGAGGTGGTAGGGGAGACAATTTTAAATATTTTTGTCCGTAAACATGGGTCTCAACTCCTTAGGACATTAAATAATTAACTGCTATGGCAACATAAACATTTTTTAACCCACGTTGAGATTAATTGCTTCAGAAAATTATAATCGCAAATTTTACCCTTACCGCACAATCCACCCTTAATTATTTAATTTCATTAATAATCGAGAGTATGAAATAAAACGTCGAAAAGGCTGGATACCCAAGAAAAACAGTTTTCATGTTAATTGCAAAGTGCGTCCAAAAAAAATGTTTGCGATGCCATGGGTCAGTAACTAAGGAGTTAAGATACCATGTTTGTGGAAAAAATGCTTAAAACTGTTTCCCCTACCACATCCTGAAGAATTGCAGATTCCTCCTGAAAATTCCTGTGTATAAACCAGAACTCTCATTGCATCACCACCTCTTGAAAAGTGGGCGGCGACTTTTGCTTTTCCTTAATTCGAACTTGAATGACTGAAAGTAGAAGAATATTTGAAAATGTCGGAAAGGCTGGATAATCAAGAAAAACCGTTTTCATGGTAACTGCAGAGTGCATCAAAAAATGTTTGCGTTGGCACAGTTCAGTAACTACCTATGTAGTTAAAAATGTTTAAAGTGATCTATCCTACAACCTCCTGAAATAATGCAAGTTCCTTATAAAACACTTATTATTTACTCGCTCAGGGAGAACCTTTCATTTTGGGGAGGAATCGCTCGCGAGAGTGCAAACAATAACGAGTCGCGCGTGGGCGATGAGTAGTTGAGGAGCGGTCACGCGTTCGGCAAGAGTTAGTGACGTAATATTCTTTATCTGCGAATGGCGCCGTCGATTTTTCGTCGCGAATAGCTGGAGAAATGGATGACTGATCGGAAAACGAAAGCATAGAGGTCTATTCTTTTTTAATCATAGCGTAAACGGTAATAATGTAAGATAGCTAAATGAGCCAGCCCGTTTTGAGTTCAGAGGTGGATGTGTATGACCATACTATTCAGCGTCGTATATATCTCTTTTCGTTTTAATCGGATTATTTGGCTTATATTCCATGACGTCATTCCCTCTAACTAGTACGGTGTTATTAATTGTATTAATCGGGTGTTTTAGGACTTGTTTTCGCCTTCGTTATCCTTATTTATGGTGGAATAAAGCGAATATTCAGCTTTATAAAGTGTTTTTAGCCTTGAAAATTCATGTCCTCCCTCTCGAATTTGTTACTAATTTAATTTTTGTGGGAATTTGCTGGTCTCATTTAAATACGAAATGGGCTCGAATAAGTTTTCTCGTAAGTACCGATCTCGTACTCGGGCTCCAATTCAGTATGCTTTGATTATGATGTTTTTACTTATCGGTTTTATTCAAAGCCAAGTAAAGGAAGATAATATTAAAAAGGGTAGATGTATTGAAAACATATTGTAAGTTTCAGACTTCGAGCAGAAAAAAAACACCATTACGATATTCGTAAACCTCAAAGCGACGAGAGAGTGGCATTTGAACGTGATCAGGTATTTTGTATATGCTACGATCCAATATTTTCAAAAACGGCTTCGTGTAACCTCACGCAGACTGAAGTCGATGCACTTCGACATCATCAGCGCTGGTGTGCCGGCGGCAGAATTCATCAATGGGAAGGATTTACGACTAGCAAGGCTCGGAGAATGAAGGACGATTAGTTTCGCTGATAGAATCAAAGGAGCATTTGTGGTCTCTAGATATCATGGCAGACCCACGAACGACATTAAAGAATTAAACCACATCACTCGCCTAATTGAGGTCGGCCTTTCAGAAAACGTATCCTGTGGAAACAGTATATCTGGATCTAATTATATTTTCCCCGTAATTAACCCTCCTTCTGTAAGCTTCAAATAAGGCGCGAATTTCTGTTATTCTTCATAAATCCTTATCTTCCCCCATAATATTCGGAGATAATTATATTGTTGAGTATCGATTACCGTTAGCCATCGAGTTCAAATATTTCTCTCCCCTGTGGTAAGTAAATAAATACATCAGAGTTCAATAACCTTTAAACAAACTGAGAATTGGACCAATTACAAAAATGGTATTGATTCCAAACAAAGAAACCATTAACCTTTGTAACACCGTTCCGTGATGCCGTAATCCCAACCTGACATACTAACTAAAATGAACTGTTTGCAGATTATTATGATCTATAATACAGCTTGAAATCCCTGTGTTAAGTACCACCTCAACGAAAATTTGTATTGCTAATACCATGCATCATGGTTCGTCGCACTCAAGAGAGTGCTCGGGCTTTCGAGTCGTGTACCTCATTCTTGAATGAGGAGCTGTTTACATATCGTCAACCTTAATTTCTTGCAAGTAAAAATAACCATGAGGGTCTTACTTCCCCGGCCAACGTCTCTACTGAGGAGGAGCAGGCAAGCGTTTAATCTGATTATACCACCAGTCTTACCTCCCATATTTGTTTCCTCTTCTAACTACTGTTTTTCTTTTTTTTTCAAACGAAAATTCCGCCCAAGTTTGCTCTTCATGTCCAGATTCATGCGCTTGTCATCGAAGTGACCGATATAGGTCTTTTATTTAGTATAATATTTTTTTTTTCAAATTTTCCCTCGCGGTCTCCTCTTGGATTGGTAATTATCACACTAATGAAATTGCTTTCGATGTCTCATAATTTCTCGAGCTCCAGAAAATGTTCACGCTATTTTGTAACTACATTCTCCGTAGTCTTTAAGGGCCCAATTTGGATGATGGTTACGTTTAACTTTATTAGTTAAACTCTCATCTTCTTGCATTCATCTATGATATCTAACTTGGCTACATTTGATCGTTTTTCATAGCAAATCTTTGCTTCTTATACTGCCTTAAGTGTTTTTGTTTTCTGAAGAGTATTGCTCAGTTAGCGATTCTTATCACTCGATTTTCCCTGTAGTTAGTATTGAGTGTTCGTGTCCCCACTTTTACTAGATGTGATAATGATTTAATTTTCCTATAAAAAATACAATAAACTGAAAGAAATGCTTTTTTTTGTCAATAGGAACGCTATTAGTCGACTCTCCCTCCCTGGGGACTAACATTGTTCCTATCTATAAAAAGCAATCCCGTTCTTTCCTGTGGTAATTGGATCAAAGAGTAAACTCAAGAACTCGATAATCAAGATATTTTGAAATAAAAGGTCCCAAAACCAGTCATGTAATGAAAAGCTATTTAAGTCAATAGAGCGCTATTGTATTTTTCGACTGCTTTCTTGGTGGACTTCTTGCTTCCGCGAGCATTTAATCACATCATTGGGTTCAAACTATTTTCGAAAATATTCCAGGGGCATGTTTTTCTCCATGAAGTTTTCGCGTTGTCGAGCTGGATTAGTTCGGTCGACCGCACTCGTTTTAACGGATTGAGGTCGCAGGTTCGAATCGTTTGAGCCATTGACGGCAAATGGTGCACTGCCTTAAGTCAAGGGGAATTGGATTGCAGTCGCACTGTCACCGTTTGCCGAAAACCATTTACAGAAGCCGTCTTCGCCAATGAACAATAATACCAAAACAAATATCTACTTATGAAATATGTTGTGGAAAAAAATATTTACTTTAATGGCATCATTAGTGCTTAAATAATAAAAACATGCGCATAATATGGACATTTAAATGTTAAAATTTTAAAAAGAATGCTTTTTCAAGCTCTATGAGCCATTTGTGGCACCATTGTCGTATTATTAAGGATATTTAACTCTAATTTTACCATTTCATTGAAAATAACTGTAAAAGTATTATGGTTACGTGCCTAAGCTTCATTTTTACAGTGATTATTTTGGTCTTGCGAGCTTCACATCGGTTCTTGTTGTTACAAAGACATTTATATCGTAGTTGTTATCAATATTTTTCTTATGCGTTCCAGTGGAAGGTGGAATATTACTCGAGCTTTCGTTACATCTACATAATACTGTGCGAGTCACATATAGGGTGTTTAGCAGGGGGTGATCAATCACCAGCATGCAGCATGCAATTGGAATCCCACATGCACACCTCACGGCCCAGAAAACGTTACGCATACTTAAAAATTATACTACCACATGCTGTTAGAAATAATAATAAAATTCGAAAAGATACATTAAAGTATACATAAGTTATTTGGCTACACTACAAGTCATCTAATCTATTTGCGAGTTCTAACGCTGCCGTCATAATGTCTTATTGATCGTGGAAAAAAGACATTCTGAATCTGTCTGTTCTGCAATCTATCTCTCTTATTTTATTTACATGATCTTATCTACCGTAGTATTTTGGCGTTCGTAAGATATTGTTAACTTCGTCACAGAAGACATTGCTCTTGAATTTATCTGAAAGGCTTAGTTTTTTTTTCAATCTACGGTCTGACAGAGATTCCCATCCGAGTTGAGAATTACTTCAGAATGACAGAGCGTGTCCAACGAATCCTGAAACTGCATCATACTTTTTGTGAATGAACGAACTCAACATCACTTTTTGTCTATTTATCATTCATATTTTACCTGTACTCAACATTTTTGCTGTGTTTTGCCTGGAATCCTCATGAGGCTCTATGTTTAATGTCTGATTTATAATTCCAAATCCAGTCAATATTAAGTAAAGCGTAATTTTACTATTGTCGTTGCATGAATTTTAAATATAAGAGAATAATTTGGAACTTCCGAGGAAATGACATACATTTCGTTTGTCCTTTGAACCTCCCGAATGCATTACATTTCAGCACATTTTTGAAACCCACTGAATGTGGTTTTTCTCTTTTGCATCGGAAGTTATTCACTTGTGGTTTCGGGTCGTAATTTTTATTTGGAGAAGTCACTTGGGGTCAGTATCAAGCCTTATTTACGAGCCAGTTAGCACATGCGGAGAGTAATATTTGATAACATCTTCAAGGGGTGAAGAGGTTGCGTGAAGAGGGTGATAAATTATTAATGGTCAGTACATGGGCGATGAGTGGTGAATGAAATGGAATCGAGGATGATGATATTCCTGTAGTGGTTCTTTTGCCTCTAATCACAGTAAAGATAACGATGCATTCCTACTGGGTAGTTGAATTCATATATTATTCTCTTACTATTTGCGTATGGCTACGAACCGCCCTGTCAATGAATATTATTTAGCCGTTTGTATCAAATTTTGAACAAGAGTTAATTTTAATATTAAAAAAATATTTTGAATGCTCTGTTGAAAAATCTTTGTGGAGATAGTAGTTATGTATTTTCGTTTATTTATTATGTCGTATATTTTTGTACCCTCCATTATTGCTACTTTATCGCTAATTTTTGCTAGTGATCAAAGCAAAATCAGAGGTCATTTTTCCCGTAAGTAATCCGGATTTAATTGCTCGCTTGTTTCTATTGCGAATTGGCAGCGGGTGTTTTAACTAAAGCTAGTTATGAAATTGAGTAAAAGTTTAATTGGGGGAAATGGCTGTTACCTTGAAGATATTCATCTTGTTTCTGTGGAAAATATGTGTAATTTTCATTGCGAATTTAAAAAATGAATTTTTTTAACAAAAGTAGTTTCTGTGCATATAAACGACTTATTTCCGTATAACGTCATCAGGGTAATACACATTAATCATTTATATTGAATGCCATTTTTTATTATGATTTTCTAAGAAATTTTTACACGTCCTTCAGTGAGGAAAACTGATTCATATTTTATGAGCATCTGTTTACGTCAGGTCGGCAGTCACAGGATCTCTCACGGCTGTTTATTTATCCTTTTTCCGGTTTCTGTTCTCGGGATTGACTCGTCTTAGATTTCTCCTCCTAAGAACACCCTAATCTTCAAAGGGGATTAGCTGCGGCAACAGCAGCAGCAGCTCCTCCTATCTTGTTTACATTTTCTTCGTATGCCCCCCTCCCCTGCTTCCATCCCCTCTTCCGTCTCCTTGCACTTTCTAATCTCCCCCACCCCTTTGCCGCGTCTTCCCCTCCCCTCCCGCCGCATGACGTCGTCAGTGGCGTGATCCTAGACCGAGGAGGAGGGGAAGGCCGAGAAAATCCCTTTCTAGCATCCCCCCTCCTCCTCCTAGATATTCGCCTCGTGGCGTATGTCACGAGGTCGGTGACTGCGTGCGCTCTTCCGATGCTAGTCCAGGGTGGCTTCAGGGGGGTGTCAAGGGTCATGACCCCCCTCAAATTTTATGAAAAAAAATATTAGGTGAATAGTTTTTGTATCCTTATAAAAGAATTTTGAAGTTAGTTAAGAATTTTAAAGAATTACTGCAATAGCTTTTGTGTGTTGTTTGAAGATTTTCGCAGCGTCTTTTATCTATCTTGTAAGTTCCTTTCGGGAAATGCTGCGTTGAAAAATAATGTGATAGATAATATGGCGACTGAGAGAAATATTTTTACTACGCAGTATATCCCGAAGGGAACTTACAAGATAGTTTTGTATACCTGTAAAGGAAGTATATGTGCAAATTCGTGGCTACAAGTCCCAAACGTGAGAGAAGTTTGAGTTGCATTTACCATACAGCGTATCAATCCCTACAAAATATTTTACACGGGAGAACGCCCCTCTTTCCGGGGGGGTATTCAGTACTCTCTAGACCCAGGTCATGACCCCCCATGAAATTTGATGCATAACCCGTCCCTGTATCTACAATACATTCCATAAAAGTTTAGCGTATTAACATAAGTGGTCCGAACGGAAAATATGTCAAATAATATTAAAAATTTCGCGGTCGAGTAATATTTATCGTTGATCATAGCCTATTCGTATCGTAGAGCGTATCAATTAATGCCCCTTCAAACTGTACCATATTATTTTTGTTCTTGGGGATTTTTTTTCTGAACAAAAAATATTTTTCTACCTATCTATCTATCCCAGGGGTTGTTCCATGCTCCCCGAGTCCAGGTCACTCACCCCACAAATTTGGTGCTGAACCCGCCCCTCACTGCATTCGGCTACGTGAGGTCTCTGCTAGGAGTACAGAAGACGTATTATTATTTTAAAGTATTACTTTATTTTAATTTTACATTGGAAGGTCTAATTTTTTCACAAATAGACTATAATTTTCAATTAAAAATATTTTATGACATCCATGAAATATTATTCCACGGTCAATTTCTCCTGACCCCATGGCACGTCACGCAGACAACAGGCTTATTGCAATATTAGGAGAGAACAAAAGAGTAGTGAAAAGTTTGTATTATCTTTTCATGAGTTGTAATATTTTACGAACACTCTTCCATTTCGAAATGGAGCCGACGGTATACAACATAATACTAGCATATTACAGGCTAGAAATTTAAAATATCTTAATGTATTTAAAACAAATTATTTAATTCGACGTCTTAGGCTTTTGGTTGCTGCCTCTTATTTATTGATCCAAATTTCGCCAGTTCATATACTTCATTTTTCTATTCTCTCATTGTTGCGACGGCTTTATAGTGTATTTGAAGCTTTAAAAGGTGTCTATTTCCTCCTAGTAACTTGTGCGAATCTTCCAATAGAGTTTAGCGAAGTTTTCAAAATTCGCAATATGGATCATTATCATTGAATATGATAACCTAAATGGCCAATAAAAATAACCGCTTTGATGAATATTGGTTTCGCGTCCGCGTAAAAACATCTGGAATCATTTTTATCAAGTGTTATCAGTATTCGCAGATGTTATGAGGAGGAAGTATAAGGTGTCATTATCTATATTTTATTATGATGTTTTTGCCACTCCATAAGCTCTTAAGTTCTAACGATGAATTCACCGTCAGTTTTATAAGTCCACCGCTTTACCTACTGGGCATTAAAATTTAATTCAGTGTATTTTTGATTTAAGAATATGCATTTGTTATTTTTTAAATTATTTTATCAATTAACGCTGTAATTTGTTCAAATTGGAAGGCAAAATCTTGCTTTCTGTAAAATAAACCAGTGTTAAGCAGCACTCGTAAAACATTAACATTCATACCGTGAGATGCATGATTTATAACATCTTCGGAATGCGTTTCGGGAAAGACTTAAAAAATACAAAAACGTCGCTTTTGTGGAGGATAGAAACTACGAAACTATCCCCGATAATGGTTGGGATAATTCATTCTATGCATTGTGACTTAAGTGTGATGGTAATTACGCTTTACATCAAGTTAAAATGCCTCACCCATTGGCATAATTATCTCTTAGAGTGCATCTGATAACACTTGATAAAAATAATTCCAGATGTTTTACGCGGACGCGAAACCAATATTCATCGAAGATGTTATTTTTATTGGCCATTTAGGTTATCACATTCAATGATAATGATCCATATTGCGAATTTTGAAAACTTCGCTCTATTGGAAGATTCGCAGAAGTTATGAGGAAACGGAATATGGCTGGAAATCAGTGGATCAACGAGTTCCTCGTAAAATAAAATCTATTCACAGCCCAGGTTTCGCCTGTGTCAGCATTGTCAGGTTGGCTAACGGAAATCATACGAGCTCTTTGTTCTCCTAAAACTGCTGCAACCGGCGAAATGCGATTCGTTTATACATTTCATAGCTATCGGTATTTGGCAATCATTAGGATTTTATGTGGGATTAACATTTATTATGCTGTTTAGTTTATATTTGTCATTCTCATTGGTGCTCGTGGCCTTGAGTTGACTAAACTTGACATCACCCATGGATTCGTGCAATGGTTTGATTAAACAGACACGTCATCAATATTTTTGCCTTCCACGATGCCCATGAATCCCTTCCTTATCGATAGCTGTCATCTGAAAAGGTTTGAAAATTGTGAGCGGTTTTCGCTGAGGTGTTTATCTATTTGGACACCCAAGCCGCCTGTAATTCAATGGCTAGAAAAGAATTTTAGAAAAAAAGACACAGTATTCTCCTAGGATATCGTAAGCCGCGTAGTGACAGATCAAAGGAAAATAATCTTCTACGGGACCTCTCGGTAGCTCCTCTGCGTAGTTCCCTTGATTTCAGGATTCGTTTGCTATTGCCTCACCATTTTAAGTTGGCACTTATTGCTAGTGACGGTGGACGTAGGATTGCTGCAGACGACGGTGGTAGGTGTCGGATTTAAGCTGGCAGTTCTGATTATTTGTTATGCCGGACGGATTGGGACCTTTATTTTTTTATCCACTTGACTCCGTTAAATTGCGTTGTCTTACGACCCTCCTTATTCCCGCCAACTGTCGAGGGCATGGGTCTATGGACCACGCCGCAGATCGCAAACAACTCACAGGCTCACTCGCCCAGGTGTGCATGGGACCGCGCGGAAGTCATCCTTGCAGGGGTATTGCTTTGGGGGGCGGCAGACCGTTTCGGCCCCTGGGGTTCAGTGGAGCGGGGAGCCGCGTTTGTTTAAGCCCAGGGGCGGGGATGCTGGAATCTGTTCGCGGCGCTGAACACGTGCCAAGCAGAGTCCTCTGGATGGCCATTCTCAACACTACTCCCTCACGTACGCTACCACTATGGGAAAGGCGGTGTCTGCCATCGTTAGTCGATGCAAATAAATAACATTATTGCTTTCCATTTTTTTTTCAAAAATATAAAGGCTATTATTGTTTATCGCTAAAAATACTTTTAAAATATTGCTTTATCCATCTGAAATGCATAATTCTGTCCATCTAATAGCTATTAGGAAAACATTTTTATCCCTCTTTGATTTTAATTTTTGATGAGTGAAAAAAATGCGCATCCTACTCACTAACGCGTTATCTTAATTTATGGGTGTGTGGCGCGGCTCAATATACTATTTTTTCTCTAAAATTTTGCATTAGAACCCTGTATTTGGATAAATCGATACCTCCACTGTACAAACGCTCAGCAATCTCCCACCAAATCAAATCCGCTCATCTAGGAGCCTAACAATGCCAATGCGCTCAGCTGGCAGTGTTCGGAGCACGAACGCTTCTCTTCGAAGCGTGTAGAATTGGAGGTTAGCGTTTATGCTCCGGCTATTGCCATCTGAGCGCATTCGTATTGTTATGCTACTAGATGAGCGGATTTTATTCAGTGGATGATGGTTGAGCGTTTGTGTAGTGGCGATATCGAAATTACCAAGTATCCGCGTATTAGCTGTTTTAAATTCGTGGCCTTTATAAGGAGCTGACTTGTAAAAAAAACTTGAATTTGTCCTCCCAAATCCTCTTATCTGGCCGAATGTGCGATGTACCTACTCTCACATAGATTCCCGTCTGTGTCACGTCGACCGCTGCGGGCGTGAAGGAAAGGTGGAATTGTTCAGAGACGGCCCTGAGTGTAGCCACGTGCTTCGTTCAGATTACCATTGTTCCAGCGATCGTTGGAACTATCATGCATTCACACGACGATGGTTAAAACCTGTGCTTTCCTCCGGTGCTGAAATCTAAAGTGAACGAGAAACTGACGGTTAGCAAAGCTGTTGAGGTATGGAGGGTTAAGGTATTATCGTGTTAAACTTTTATTTAACTTATAATTTTTCTTTAGAGCATGGTCCTTATGGGTGGGAGCTTTACAAACTTTTCGTCCTTCTCCTGTCACTTCATCTTCCGGTTTTACAGCGCCTAACCATCGTAAAGTGGCAACGTTCCGAACTACGTGAATTATCGTCCGAATATCCATTCACACGACTAGTTCTGTCAACTATCATTAGGACGATCGCTGGGACAATCGTAATCTTAACGGGACAACAGACGGAAATAGGAGAGGGGGTTGTTTTAGATGTCGCCCATGAGAACGCAGTGTTCCCAGTTCTTTCAACTTCACGGTCTATTTCCGTGTGCCGCCATTGTTTTACATCTTGTCTCGGGCTTGACTCCCATGACGCTGAGCACATGGGGCTATTTCGTCCTTTGTAATTGAGTTGGGCGTGACCTAATTTAAAAGGCAGTCTTGCTGGCGCCCATCGTAATCAATCAGAGATGAAAATTGCGCTCCTAAATGATCTTTTGTCCTCGAAATGTGGTGCTGGCCGTGAACTTATCTTTGCGAGAATGTACTTTCGTTTTATCTTCAGTATCAAACGCGCTAAAAGGTTTACTTCAGATGTTGATGCATAGGGTTCCACGGCGGATTTTAAGTTTAGGGGGTTGATTTCCCCCTTTCCTCCACGTATCTGAAATCTATGACGATAGCATTCAAGCTATATGTGAAACTAATGACTAAATATGTGCCTCTGGTTCCACATCTAACCAAGATGTCATTATTCTATCGATATTTAATTATTCATAAACGCAGCTATTTCGTGCGAATATCTGAGTTCACTGCCCTGCGAAAATATTCATTGAAGTAGCTTTTTAAACGGGCTTTTGTACGTCTGATATTGTTCTTAAAAAATTTAAAGTGAAATTTTTTTCAGAAAATTCTTTATACCTAAATCGATAGTTTATACTTTCCTTTTCCTCAATCTTAGTCACCTAGGGAGCTTTCAACAAAAGTTCTTCGGGTCATTATGAATCCCGGTTTTTTTCTGCTGGAGACATAGTAGTGAATTTTTTTAATACCTTTTTTATTGTCATTTATGCAAATATCTGTGTTAACATTATCCGTACATTTTTTTCTGTTCGCAGCTGCTGTTTTCGTTCTTTCGATAAATTGCTAAATGACTTAAATTTATTCTTATGCCTTTACAAGTACAATTTTTGAGTCATATTCTTTTTTTCCTATTTACCATCTCGGAAATAACTCATCCTTTCTCACCTGATTATTTTCGCGTTCTGTATTCTCTTATTTTCCAGTCGTTGATATACATACTATGCGAATTTCTGAGTTTATTGAGATGTTATCAATCTCATTCAGTATTCTTTGAGTATGATGGTAGTCATACCCTTCGTTCGTATTCATTTTCGTAATTTTGACCATAAAAAGTATTCAATCGATGGTTTCTATCGTGTAGATATAAAAATATTTTTTCAAGGCTGATAAATAATTATTTACTTCGGATCCATGTGGAATATATTCTCTTTTCTCGCTGAAGTGGTCAATTTCGATCTGAAAATGGCTCTCCTGAGGCTTCTTCGGCCTTGATATTAGCACGCGGACTGGCTCTTCAAGAGTTGGAGAGGAGGGGTTCTAAAATAAGGTAGATATGACCTCTAAAAACAAGTCTTTTCACCAGGTCTGGGGCCAGTGAGTTCCTTAGGTGCGATAAGAATTTATATTTTTTCCATTTTCGTTTGGGGGGACAATCATTTTTCCTAGCTTATGTCGAAGTGCCACGTATCATCATTCTCACGCACGTTTTCATCATGCATAGGTGTCCTAACTCAATAATGAATTCACTTTGATCTCTTTTTTTTTCCTTTCAATTAAATTTTACCTTAAAAACGCATCACACCTTTTCTGCTCGTCGTATTTTTTTTCTTTTTAGTGAGGTGTTACTCGTTTAAAACTTACTGAATGACCTTTTTAATGTCAAGGAATATAGAGTTGATCATAGTCAGAATTCACTTACAAACGTTTTTAATCTGAGAATATGCTTGGATAAAATTTCCAAATTGGGAAACGGTAAAATTGAAAAGTCTAACCTGTAAACAAGAGTAAATACAATTTAAAGTATATAGCATGAAATTGTCGAAGATAATACCGTCATTTGAAACGAGTTGTATATCGCGAGAAAAGACTGATTTATTGGGACTGATGCGTCCTTTTTATACTTGATCCGACTCGAATGAGACTATATTCAATATTTTGTTTTAAGTTAAATGTTAAACTTCACCTTAGGTGTAAATTTTTAATGTTTGAGATACAGGATATCTTATTAGATGTTAACAGATGTTAGAGTAGGCAATATCTATTATTTGAGGCTTTTGACATCTCTGAAATCCCTAGAAATTTTAGAAGCCCTAGAAATCCTTAGAAACTCCCACTCTATCTGTCTTTTATTTTCGATGAGTTACTCATGAAAAGCATACGATATCACCGTCAAATTATTCCGTCGGCGTGAAACCGATAATAATAGTATATTTTTGTTTGATTTTCTGATACAATTTGAGATATATAGTATAGCTGATGAAATAAGGCATGTATTAACTTATCAAAAATGTCTGAAGATAAGAATAAAGTAGCATTTATTTTTAAATCTTAAATTTCAATTCGATTTTGTTCGATCTTCCAATGATAAAATCACGTTTTTACTGTCTTCAGACATTTTCACTTCAGCCAATTATAAGCTCATGTATATCACCTGGCATAAGTTTGTTTTCCCCCTCATCTCGCGCGGAACATCGTTCGCGATGTAGAGTGCCTCAGGGATGTGTCGGTTGCACTTGATGTTCGTATTGCGAGGTTCATTGCCTAGTGGTTCGCTGACCGCATGAGTTGCGCTAACCGCGGAACAAATGAGTAATCTCCATGATGTGTGTATCTGTCCATGCGTTATCTATCTTGACAGCACGGCCACAAGGCGATTCCCTGGCGGTGGTTTGACTCGAGTACACCTAGACTAGATGGAAGCCGAATTAACGTTATGAGAATCCATTTTAAATTTAATAGGCATTACAAATTTGTAACGTTTCAAGGATTTTTTTACGACCGACCTTGGTTTCCACTGCTTTACGTTTATTATCAAGTTATACAGCCAGCCTTGTCAGTGTCCTGATGCCAGAAAAAATCATATATTGCATTAAACATTGTTAAAAGATATTATTCCATTCGTTTAAACTTTCATGGAGAATACGTCTCATGGAATTGGACGATGTGTTTTAATTATGTTTAGTACCAGCTTAACGCCTGCGCCCTTCTATTTACCTCTCATATTGGTTAATTTTTTGGAACCTCAGCGAATAACATGCTGAACTATACTTCTTATTTTAAAGTTGTTTGAAATAGATGGTTCTCTTTGTTTTGCAGTCGCTGGTCATTTTATGCTTTTTGGATATGATATCTTCGTATTTCACGTTGTTGATGTCGCTCAAGTGTATTTTTCTTATCTCTACGGTCACCCTGTCGTCCGTTTGCCAATTTGAGCTTATTCGCTACCTCCTTGTATTCCACTCACGAGAGTGTTTTACTCACTTATTTCCCTCTCTTCGTTGCCATCTTTAAATTCACCATTTTCGCCAGAACTTTAACCTACTTTTTTATGATATTTGTAGTTTTATCCGTTCTCTATTGTATTCTTTTGCTTTCTGTGCTACTCTATTTATCTTTCTCTGCTGCACTCTTTATCTTTTCTCTTCTTATAAATACTAAGGGGCGCTTTACGACCGAGAATTTTCCTCTTCTTCTTATCGTCTGATTCCATTAAATTAATCGCGAAAAGTTAAAAGCGTGACTTAGGCGTTCAATGCGCTAGTTGAGAAATGTGTATCGGAGCAGTACGTAGTGTCATTAAGTTGGACCCATTGCAGGGTTAAAAAGTAACGAAAATGGAATAATTTTTCCAAGCCTCATTCTCCCATTCTCTACGGTTTCCAATACAAAATGAAAAGTTTTATTTGGGACGGTGAATGTATTTCCTCATCTTATGAAAATGTTCGGCTTTATTTTGCGTGAGACTCTCCAAGATGTCAATATGGGGTTTGCTGGTCATTATCTCAATGAATAATGCAATGTTTTACCATGACATTTATGTAAATTTGCATTGACATTTCAGAATTTTTGTTCGTATACGAGTTTCACAAAAGGCGCTTACGGAAGCTCCGTATGTGCACTCAAAATGACATAATTCGGAGGAGCAGGTTTAGAGAAAAGGCGGATGCATAAAGCATATCGTATCTGTTCCGGTTTTTTTAGCACTGCGATTGTTAATCGTGAAGCGCTCAAAATTAATTTCCTCGCGTTCTGTACGAGGCGTCGAGTTGTCGTGTGATGGCGGCCGAAGTTGGCCTTGAGTATAGAAATAAAAACGGGGTGACCCTGAATTTGAGATGAGCTTCTCCACACTTTCTTAGCGTCACTGCGTGTTTCGTTGGCTAAATTCATTACGCATTCAATTTTTTTTCTGCTTTCATTATTTACTTTAATTACAGTTATGGGTCAGTGGTGTGGTTAAATGGTAGGTGCTGACAAATAAAACCGGAGAGATTACTCACAAATATGTTTCTCTCTTTATTCTCTATAAAGTACCCTCCGTACGCTTACTCTTTTAATACTCATCAATGAATGCCATGGATACATATGCTCTATAAACAAAACAAAAAAAGAAAATCCAGAGACCGGCAAACAAAAATAATGAAGAACGCATACAGATAAGACATAAAACACATGGATTATCATGTATTTGTAAAAAAAAAAGTAATGAAGTACTCTGATATTGAACGCAATCTCATCGACAGTGATAGTGTTGTAAATGTATGTACTTATCATCCTATCTGAGTACGTAGCATCACTATTTGGAGCGGGGTGAAGTTTTTTTCCCCCCTTCCTCTTGTTCTTCATTTTTATTCTTAAGCTCCTGCTCCGAGACATACTCAGGTTTGGAAAGTGTAATCTCTAACGAGTTGTTCGATTTTCAGCTATTTGATGAATTACAAAACTTTTTTTCGATTTTTGCATAGACTTCTTTTTAAAGCCATTTACCAAATGGGTATAAACCATAATGTGAACTTAACCGAAATTATATTATTTTGTTTCATTACGACAGAAGGTCGAAACAAAAAAATCGGGGAGCTTAATTAGTAGGTGGTGCACCTAAGACTGTATTGACTTTCAAATTAGATTTACGCTATGTACGCTATGCTGTAGTTATTATAAAGCGTATTCTTGGGTTAGATAGGTATGGTATTTAGAAGATGTGACCGGCAGCTGAGATCATTTGCGCTATGAGAGAAGGGTAAGGAAGGGAAGGGTTTGCCTGTTCTTAACCAAAGGTACCAAGGGATCCACGATTCATCTGACGGACGGAGTACTGTACTGGAAATGCACGCCTCAAAGCACTTATCTACATAACACCCCGCGAGCCACATCAAGGGTTTTTTGGCAGCGGGTGACCAATCACCTGCATGCAATAGTATTTCCACATGCACACCACACGGACATAAAAGTGTTACGCATACTAACCAGTTTCGTAGCCAAGGTAGGGGTCTGGGGGGTCCGGACCCTTCCCCCTTCCCTCCCCCCCCCCCCCCCCCCCCGAAATATAAAAATACAATTACTTTCCTTCATAAAAGAAAACATAATAGGTATTGAAAATTCAGGAATTTACAAAATTCTTCTTTAACAAATGAATTTTTTCGAGTATTAAAAGTGTTAAAATTAGTTTAAAACCCTCTACTTAGTACTCTGTTTTTCAAAAATTTCCCTTCCCCCTGGTTTTGAACCCCCTCCCCCGAACGAAATTTCTGGCTACGCCACTGATACTAACAATTTATACTTCCACATATATGCATAGGCAAAACTTGCCAACTACTCACGAAGAAAATCTGCCAATAAAGCTAGAACTCAAGTAGGGATCGGTAGTCTTTGAAAAATCACTGTCCGGGTTTGAACCCGGACCCGATGGGTGGTAAATCAGCACTCGCTCCCCAGGTTTTGTTAGAATTATCTCCCATTAGGCGGCTTAGGGCATAGTGAGGGCGCGTGGATAAGCCATGACGAAATCTGCTTTAGTCATACGCCCGTTAATCGACTCAGTGGCAGTTCGTGCGTAGAGGACGTAATACGTTCTTCTTTCGAGTGTTTCGTCATTTTTCAGTGGTGTGATCATCGCACTGGGCATTTTTATTTGTATGATTACACTTATCACAACTGGCTAAAGAATAATTCTCGTGTCTTGGAGTAATTTATCACTACTCTGCATGGTAAACTGCCTGAAAATTTTGTCAGTATACATTTTCCGTAATGCATAGTAATTTACTCCTTGAGTGACACGTGTAAATGGAAATATCGAACTCCAGAAATCGTATCTGTTAAGCTACATCTACGCCGGGGGATAATATGGGCGATTTGTATCTGGATATGTGTGTCCACGCCTCCTTCAACAAGTAGGCAACTTTTTCTGAGTCGAATTTCTTTGTTCGTTATGCCATATCGCCCTGCTCTGTTGCAAGCATTAATAACTAAGGGTGCATTATTCGGAACTGAACTCTTCCTTAGTTTCGTGACGCAAAATCTGTTATAGCTTGCATGGTATGGTCATTTCTGGGTAGAGTTCAAATCAGATGCATTATTCTGGAAACATTTTGAAAATGCGTATTTAATACAAGAATTTACTGACCTTAATGACTATTAAAATTTCTATATTAGCTGGAAAGGCGGTATCGCCGGCGAGCACCGCAATTTTATTCCTTCACTTTTCATATTCGTATGTCCCACCCTAATTGAGATATAGCTATGGTACAGAAAAATAAAGTAAAATTATAGTTTTCTCCGAAATTCGGGCGCAGCGTAGAAAAACCTAAATCGTAATATACGTAAGTTAGCAGTCAATTACTTTGTACCTTACAAAAATTCCAAACGTGTCCGAAATTTATTTATTTGCACTTGGAAATATTTGGTAGAAAACCAGTTGCCGGAAATCGACTGAAGAAGATAAAGTCAAAGTAGCCGCTTTATTATCGGGAAATAACAAAAATAATTTTATTAAGTATTACTTATTAAGTACTTATTAAAAAAAATAAGTCGTTCAATTATGTGGCATATTTTTTTAGAAATCGTACTATATTGGATAGCGCAGTTTGCTGTATTTTTGAATCGGTGACAACGTACTTATAGAGATAAACTAGGTAAAAGAATCTCTATCGTAGCCGTTAATCCGAAATAATTACAGAAAAGGAAATTGAAAAATTAAAAGCTTCTGAGGTAAACAAGTACATAGCGTTTAATTGATTTTTACGTGATCAATAGGAATTTTAACTGTAATTACGAGCAAGAGAGCCATTATACCACATTCAAAAACACTAATAATTACATTAATATATCCAATAACAGAAATATTTTCAGGAGATACTTTATGGAAGTTATTAATATTCATAGTAAAACTTACTTGTAAACTCCGCTCGTATTTTAATTCTAAGCGACTCGGATTTCGAAAACTCAGTGTTTTAGACCTAGAAAATGGCTCTACGATGAAATTCGGGACGGTTTTGATTAAAATACGTTTAGAGTTAACGGTTGTGAGTATGAGCATATGTGGATTCCTACCCGGAACACATGTATCCGTTTCAAACGTCAACGGAGAATTTGAGAATAACGATGGCTATATTCTAACAACACATATCTCAAAATTTGGCCGGTTTGAGACAAGTATCTTAAACAAAGTATAATGACATTTAAAAAATAAAATTCAAGCAAAAAACAACTCTTTGTTTTTAAACGTATGCTTCTTTTTCAGTTTTATGAATTTTTTGTTTTTAATTTCTTTACCATTGAAAATATAAATAGTTTCTTTTGCTCCCCTGAAAAGTTGCTATTTTTGATATTACTAAAAGTTGCTATATTTGTTAGAACTTAGCCATCGATAAGTTCCTCAATTTTGCCCAGTTGTTGCCTGATGTTTTCCATTTCGAGTAGGATACGCGGCAACACCAATACTTCATTGTTATTTGTCGCCGGGAAACACGGCGATTTTTCATTGTACATCTACATCTACATAATACCCTGCGAGCCAGCTCTAGGGTGTTTGGCAAGGGGTGATCAATCACCAGCATGCAGCATTCATTTGGACTCCCACATGCACACCACACCGTCTAAAAAAACGTCCCGTATACTAATAAACTTTACTACTATATGCTGTTAGAAATAATAATTGAATTAAGAAACATGCATTCATCTTTACATATGTTAGTAGTCTAAACTACAAGTCATGCTATCTACTTACGAGTTCTATTGCTGCCGTTATAATCTCTTATTGATCGTGGAAAAAATGACGCTCGGAATCTGTCTGTTCTACAATCTATCTCTCTTATTTTATTCATATGATCTGATCTTCCATAGTATGTTGGCGTCCGTAAGATATGGTTAACTTCGTCAGAAAAGACACTGCTCTTGAATTTATCTAAAAGGTTTAGTCTATTTTTCAATCTACGATCCGACAGAGATTCCCATCCGAGTTTATCTAAGAGGTCAGTTACACTAACAAGACTATCGTAACGACCTTTCACATACCTGGCAGCTCTTCTTTGCACGCGTTCTAACTCTGTTATTAAGCCTTTTTCATGAGGGTCCCAAACACTGGCAGCGTATTCCAAATGTGGTCTAACGAGGGAAAAGTAGCTAATTTCTCTCACTTTGTCGTCGCACTTTCCTAATATTCTTTTAAGAAAACCCATTTTACGATTAGCTTGATCGGTTATTTCTCGAATATGTTTATTCCACGATAGATCATTAATTGGGTACGCTGAATTATATAGCTACGTTGTAGGGAGTTGTTGTTCTTCCAGAAATTCATTACGACGCATTTTTCCAAATTTAATTCTAACTGCCAAGCATCGCACCAAGCTTGGATAGCAGCAGGGTCATTCGTTAGTTCATCTATATCTTTGCTGGAACGGATTTCTCTGTAAACTACAGCGTCGTCTGCAAATAATCATAACTTACTGTGTACTACTTCGTCAATGTTGTTTATATAAAGAAGGAATAGGAGTGGGCCTATGACACTACCCTGAGGAACGCCAGAAGTGACTCTAACCTCATTGGAGACCAATTGGAGAGAGATTGTATCTAGACACTCCGTCAACATCGCTTTGTAACTTCGTCTGGAATCATATCTGGATCATAAACGAACACTTTCGTTATTTCTACGAGATTTTACTGGGCAACCTCGGCATCTACTTACGCAATGCCATTATCAAGGTGGCAATGAAGTTGTGTATCACGTACTGACATAAATCCGCAGAGTATTTGAATGCTAAATTTTGGTTAAAACTCGAAACTTTTCGTCAAATATTTTTTCCAAGTCATGAATTTCATTTCCAATGCACAATAAGCTCAATGCTTATTCCTTGGGGCGAGGTTAATAGCTTGCCGGCTCTGGAAGTCGTTCTCATTTTGCGGTGTTGTTTTCCTAGCACTGTTAATGCGCAGAGCGTACAATTTACTTCTCCTTTGCGGTTTATTATTGTGTACATCCGCACAGAAAATTCTTCCTGCATTTGAAATTTCCTTTTGCCCCTGAGAATGAATGCTCTGGAGATGTTCTCCATGAATGCATCCTGCTGTCCTCATACGGGAAATTCTTCATCTTTGGTCATTGAGAAAATACCCTTCCTATATATTTGATTTGAATTAGTACAGTACTGGGATTATTAACGTGACTTTTTAATTCTAAGTATGTTTTTCCTTCGAATCTCGGCCCCCTGGAGGTTCTGAGTTTAAAAAACCGCAATTGGAGTACTCGGTCCTTCATATTCAGCATAAAACCATTCATTAGTAGAATGTTTCCACTGCAATATGTGCCTTGTTCACAACTACTTAACTTTACGTGGAGTTACTATGGAGTTGAAAACTCAAAAAGAGGATGTTGTTCACGGCACTTTAAAATGGCGTAAATCGACCTTGATCAGTCATTAGTTGAAAGAAGCTCGAATTTATCTTCAATTTAACCAGTAACAAGGAAGTTAATTGAGCAATAAATAACAAATTGTATTCATTTTGTTTGGGCGAGCTAAATTGAGCCATATTACTTCAATTTAAATTTATTTACCTATAGGTTTATTTTTTGAATGGCTTGTCTTCTTGTCCTCGAAGTTGATTAGTTCTCAACATTTAGATCGTATTCCAAAATGATAAAGAAGAAAAGGAGAAGATAAAAATAACATTGCAATTTCAAATGATATTTTAACCTTGTTCGACTATGGTTTCACTGCGGTACAGAATTTTCAGAAAACGTGCAGGTGGGTGAAAAAATATTTACGTGGTACTACTATGGAATTCTATGGTATTTTTCTGTTCATTTTATCTTCTCCCCGATAAAGAATTCCATCCAGGTAACTCGGAAAGAGTTTTTGGGGTATAGATCGAGGAGGCGATAAATTTTCAAATTCGTCGTAATTGTTTTGGTTCCTTCAGATCTTAACTTCAATATTGTCATTCAGTTTTGCCAAGTTTTTTGCGTACAAGTCGACACGTAGCTTTATCGATGGTCGACTGATAGCGTACTCTTGGAAGAAACCGCTAAGAGATGTTTCGCTCCATGACTTCTACGAGTTACGTCACGTTTGATGGAAATACCATGAGTCATTTGCGTCTGGTAGATATTTAGGTCACTCGCCCCTCAAGATCAATTGCCTGAATTGCTCATGCACTGTTGTCATATTGATTACTCCAATCTCATTTCAATTTATGATGCACTTTTTCCTCTGTTGGTTGTAAATATTTGAACTGTCTTTATGGTTTTGGGAGGTTGATTATTTCGTTAGCTTTTATTTAACGCATGCTTCTAAGAAGCCGCATTGCTTCAATTTTTTCTTAATTTTTGCATGGAATACATGCATTATTTTCACTATTTGATAACCTGGAAAATGTTTTTTTTTTCCATTGAGTAGATTTTACCTCTGAATGTCAAACATATTGGCGAAGAACAGTTAGTTTAATTACTTATAAATTACCTCAATCCACCTTCCTGGAAAAGAGCTTGTTTCTTTCATTTCCCTCTTTTAGTGACATTTCTTGTGACTGAAGTATATCAAAATCGTCCATTTCATTCGAGGTGATTGCTCTTACAGTTAGACTCTCTGGAACCTTGCTTTTTGAAATACGTTATTCGTATCTCGTTCTAGCCATTTATCGAGGAAAATGCTTGTAAAACCTAGTTAGTGGGAAGGAATATCTAAAGATCGTGTTCTGCCTCAATGCCCTAAAATTTCATTTTAATTCTCAGCTCATAACTCAGCCAGTATATTTGGATGTTGAATTATGCTGAGAAATTTGTATGCCTGCATTTTTCATAAATGTATTTGTTGCTGCAAATTGCTTCTAATGGAACGGCCATCCTTCTGTGTAATCCAAATGACAAGATTACGGCACGAATCCAGGTCTATACCTTCTGCGAAATGTGGTAGTTAAGACTCCTTTGGAACGAACACAGTGTCTGCATGTTGAATTCCGCATAGTCATCACCTCACCTGGTATTCTTGCGTGTTATCACCGCCAGCACGTCCCAACACGCCTCTTACGTCCACAGTACGTCTTATTTTTATTTCGCCGACCAGAATCTTTGGCATAGCTCTCTTCCTCTCTGCTTATACACGTTTTTAATCACGCCGAGAATAATGCCGGGCATCATTGTCCTTGGCCCGTCTTCGCCAACGTGATGAAGGTGGGCCTTGTAGATCGCATGTGGTTTCACGAGTGACGCAAAAATAGTTTGAAAAGTCACTCCGTGAGATTAAATAGGTTAGCGTACTGTTATATCCCTTGAGGGAGGGGCGTTCAGCTGAACCCAACGCGTGGCTGGACGTCGCCTCGACTGATGTTTGGTTCTATTATCGAGAGTTTGTTTTGTTCACTTTAAGCTCTATTGAATCAGCTTTTGTGATGTATTATTCCGAGTACAAGCCCAGTGCAGGAGTTTAGGCTTCCGTTAAGTGGTTCTCACGATGATGAAAAATGTAGGTTACTTCCACCTTCCCCGACAAGGTGATCATATGCGGAAGAAATCCCGAAAGATCTTCGTCTCTTCCATTTTTGATTTTTTCTTTGATTTATTTGTTTCCGCTACTGCGTTAAGAGAACACTGCGCTCCATTTCAACCAATCATAATTTGTTCAATTTCGCGGAGAATTCACGTTTTATGCTTACATTATCATCTTTTAGTTTACGAGTTTTATAGATTACTACTTTGTAAACATTTTTTTGTGTATCGTATTCTAAAATATTTACAATTTTTAAATTTAAGCTCAGGCAAATTTTGACTGAGGTGAAGTTCATGTGCCCCCTGAAAATTCCCAGATAGTGACATAGCACTGCATAGAACAAGTGACTTTGTACGCAGTCACGCGCACTTGTTCTTCAGTCATTCCCTCGTTCTATGCAGTTCTTTGAAAA
Organism: Ischnura elegans; assembly: GCF_921293095.1. Lineage (NCBI taxonomy): Eukaryota > Metazoa > Arthropoda > Insecta > Odonata > Coenagrionidae > Ischnura > Ischnura elegans. Next base: position 58,151,875 of record NC_060251.1, read on the forward strand.
AAACGTACGTCTCGGAATAGCGACTATCAATAAGAGGGGTTTTTTCTCCGACAGTGGCTTAGTAAGCACGACCTCGGCCTCCTATGCCACAGTGTGTACTTCGTCGACAGATGTCAATATCCTGTTCGGTTAACCCAGTCTGAGATTCCTCATGGAAGAAGATGGCTTGGTGGTGTAACTGGTATCATACCTGATCATATGGGAGATCCGGGTTCGAATCCCGGTAAACCAAATGATTTTTTCATGGTTAATTTCATCCTTGATAATGACATAATTTGTAAAACAGTGATACGACTGGTAAAATTCCAGTGATGAGGCCTCTTTAAGTGATTAAGCTCATCGTAAACACACGTAGGCATGAAATAAGATCTGATGCTTTCCCAGCGTATGCTAGAAGTGAAGGCTGCTAGGGTGCTCCTCCGGATAATGGTTACCGACGTTTCAGAGGTCGATTCGTACTCCATCCTCAGGGCTAAATGAACTGCCAGAACAGAATCTCGGCCTCAACTCGGCCCCTGAAACGTCGGCAGCAATAGAGGAGATTACCCGATGGCGCATCCTAGCAGCCTTCACTACACTTAGGTATACTAGCAAGTCTTTCTTCCTCTTTCCCAGAACCTTGTTTGGATCGAACCATTTGTTCCTATGCACGTTGTTTTGTATTGGGACTCGTCAAATTTAATCGGTAATCACTTTCACGGGACGGAATGGGTTATATTTATGTCCCAGCGACGAATATTTTCAGATAGAATCCCCACACCGTTTATTTCTGGAAACTATCGAAAGCGATGGTCATGGAGGGGACGTTATTCGCCTGTCGTGAAGTTCGTTGACATTCGGCCAGAATACTTGTCCGTAACCTCACCCCCCCCCCCCCCCCATTCGCCAACCCATTCCCTCACTCTCGCTATCCCCAATTTGTTTTCCCGCCTCCTTCGTCTGCTGAAAGGCTTTACGAAGGCCCGATTGCGTTGTCTCCGACATGTCGGAGACTTCTGAATGAAGTGAAGATGTTCCCTTGATTAAGGAGCTCGAGGAGTGGCCCCCGCACCAAGTCTCTTGTGAAGTTCGGACGCAAAATTTTATATTTTCTTCCATGCACTTTACCAGTTTGTGCGTCAAGTGGACCGATGTCAACTTTTGCCTGTATCTCTAGTATGAAAATGTTACATTTGAGTAAAAAGCGAGGTAATATTTGCTAAATTTAGGTGCAGGCAAATGTTGACAAAGGTATCTTTATATTGGCTGAGAATTTGAAGGTGATAGCGAAATTTGTATGCAAGTAATGCGTCACGAAAAATGACCAGTCACGTGGGAGTGATGTTTCCTCTTAAATAATGACTGCTCGAATTATAAAACTTTGATGTAGGCTGAATATTGAGGTCATGTTGAATTGCCAGTATAGTGACCTCCACCCATATTTAATGACTTAATAAATGGCCATGGTTTCAAATCCTGGTGGCATTGGCATGGTACCATGGACCTTTATTTGGACTCGATGCTGAAATCATAGTCAATTATTTTATTTATTAAATTAAGTAGATGCAAATTTTATATTGTTTCACCTATTGGTCCGTATTGCAATGCAATAAACATATTTAACGTTTATTCTTGAAGGAAGAAACTCTGCATAAAATAATCTCTCGACCGGAATTTGTAAGTGTTTGACGGTTAGTTAGTTGTGCTATAAGTACCCGGAGTATCAATTGTAAGTAAATCCGATACGTAACTTATTAACATGCATACCGTGTAACTGGTAGTGCAGATGTCCAATAGTTGGCTGACGCGGATTTGAATCACTCTCAAGTCAAATTATTATTTTTTGACCAATTTCTTGTTATGGTACATAAAAAATCTGCGAACGTATGATAATGCGTTTGAAATGACCTTATAATATGCTAATCATGGCACAATTCACTTGAATAGGGGCCTGTATTTTCTTATTAAACATGAAATCTCTCCTTTAGTGAAAATTGATATGATAAAGTTTCAGGAAACACGCTAGTTGCGTGAAATGGTTTCATTTAGGGTTCGTATAATTTACTCAGAAAGTCATAGGATATGGAATGTATTATGCCTTTTCAAAATCGTAATTTCTTTACCTTATTCCACAGTGGTTTTAGCTATTCCTGAATTAATGGGTAGAACTACTGTCGAGAAGTTTGTTACGTCGATATTATTGGCTCCTACTCGTCGCCTTTAATTGAGATCGATGAGCAATTTTTCAACTATGACTATTGACTATTGGGCATAAGTCTCATCTGGTGAGAAAAGTAACTCACCTCTTCATTCGTGGAAAAAGTAGAATATTCGTTCTATTCGATTTCAGAAAAGCATGCTATTCACAACATGGCTTGTGGAAGTACCTTGAATGATCTTGTGCCTGGACCGCGTGTGATTTTTAAACAGTAATTCATCTCAAAGGCTTTACTCGTAGTTTTACAGAGACGTTGGTGATATTTTCATAAGTTGCAATTTTTTTGTCTTGAATTGTGTGTAGTGGATACTTAGTTTTCATGCAAAAAGTTTACCTATGAAACAGCAATTATTTCCGTTTTCTGTCGGTGAGTTTTTTTTTTAAAGATCTTTTGTATGTAGTTAGGATAATCGGTATTTATTAAAATAGCATGGTGATGGAAATTTGAAATGGGAATTCGGTACTAACTGTATTTGGAGTAAGGATGCCTGCTTCTGAATTTTCGGGTGTATCTAAAATTCTCAATCGTCTTCTGTCTTTTGTGTTTTTAATCATATTTTAAAATTACCACATTACGTAAAATTTTAATGTTTATTATTTAATAGAATTTATTTTTATTGTATTTAACGTTGGTATCGATTTATGTTGTCTTACTTAATTTTATGGCTATTAAAGTTGATATAATGGATGTGTACGGTGTATTTCCTTGTGTATGTTTTTTTCTCATTGGGTCCGCGATTTCTTATGGACTCGCCCATGTAATATCCCAATTATTCAATTATTCCCTTGTCAGGATTGATGTTCGGTGGGCTGCCCTATTTAAATCGAAAGGATTCATTATGATTAAAAAAGACACCATTATTTTCCGGATTTTCATTTTGTTCATCTTCGAGGGATTTTTACTTTCTATTTTATTTTCTACTAATTCCTGATGACTACAATTAATAAATATCTCATTCAATCGACGTAGAACATCGAAACTAGTCGTAGCGAATCGAAATGGTTGTGTGAATAAGTAGGCGTTGCTAATCGCCATGAATCCTTATGCTAGGACTACGCGTCTTGAAAATTGATTTCCCTGGGTGGCACTTGGCATTTGTGCTCTGGCTCTAATGTCGATATAGCCTGTCACGTCTTCATTTATTTTTTTGGCGGCGATCTGACGGACACCAGTTCTCCGCTCTTCAATAGTCCCACTATCAACTTAAAAAGAGGATTTTGACTTATTTTGAGGAGCGAGAATTGAGCTATATAAGTAGCCAGAATGGTAGCTTCCCTTTCTATCGGTCTTCTGCGTACCCATGAGGCGAATTTAATTTGCAGTTTCCTGCGAGGGTATTTGATTAACTAACCATTCAATTGCGTTTGGGACAATGTTAGAAACTTGTCCTTTGGTAGGTCTATCAAAAAAGTCGTCGATGTTATTTCGATTATCAAAGTAAGGCATAGATACGCAGTAGATTTATTTACGAAGTGTATCAGTTCAATGCCGATGACCAATCACTTTTGGGTGATATCAATTGTCAATTTCAAATTAACTGTTCTCGTTCATTCACTCAGTATCGATGTCATACTGATGGTTGATTATTTATTCAATAGTCTTGTTCTGTCAATGTCGTTCCACTCGCGATCGAAAATTGAGTGTCGGCAATGACCAGGACTATTCGTAAAAAAAGGATCCCTAAGTCGGTCTCTGGATGTGTTGTCAAACACTGCTAATTTAAATGGGTTTACGGAAGTCGTCACTCATATCGCTGACAGGCAAAGAGATCCAAATTTCACGGAGAAATAATACACAATCAGGTATTTTAACCAAAAGTAATATTCCTGATTATGTGATCTATCAAGTTCATAGGCTCTCAGTGCAATTCCTCGAAGTTGAAAGTACTATATCGCAAAATCTTGGAAAAAGTGGATCATTTACACGGGGACTAAATGTGGGGGCACCTGTTGGTCCCGTAGAATTTTGTTTTGAGCTGCCGCTTCGCTCATTTGTCAATTGGTTTTCAAAAATGCCCGCAGCGGAGCAATCAGCGCAAAGTGATCCGTTAATTTCCAAGCACTGAGACAGTAAAGTCGATTAATCACATCATATGTAATGTAAATTTCTTTTAATATCCCCAACCACACTTTATTTCCCGTTAAATTTTGAATGCTCCTGCGACTACTTCGCGAGTGACGACTTATGTAAACCCATTTAAAACCGCGGTCGTTGACTGCACATATAGTGGCCGACTGGAGTATCCTCTATTGTAATGTTGGCTCGTAGTTTTTGGCGGCGTTCTGGATTCGTGGATTTCTTCATTTTCCGGGTTTTCGCCATGTTCGCAGAGCTGTCGCACTTCGACCTGAAGATGCTTGATGGAATTCCGGCGAAACTCGACAACCAAACGCGGTGAAAACCCGAGAGATGGAGAAATCCTCGAACCTCCAAGGTCGTCTCTGGCTCAACTTAGTGAAAGTTCATTTTAACGTTAATAGAATTAAAAACTTTGCTGTGTTCCTCCAATATATTTTTAGGTACGGCTAGTTTCGACAAGTACTTGAGGATGACGCCGCTGCGTCGAAACTAGTAGTACCTTAAAATAAATTGATGGAATTCAACAAAATTTTTTGTTTCATTAACTCCACTGTATTCGTGGTCGTTCACCCGAATGGTCCTTGCATACCTATCAACCTGTACGCAAATGACCTCAATAGGCAGTCCCCTCCTGAAATAACCCATATCTCGGCGAGGGAGGGAGAAAACCGTGTCCAAAAAGAGGCGTAAGAAGGAGAGAGAGGATATATTCCCCACCCCCCACCCTCCCAATAGCCCAACCTCCATTGCCCCTTGGCCCATCTGACGAGTGGTGCGTTGTCCCGCGCTATGTGCCACGTGAGCCCAGCCCTCCGTATAACAGCCTCACTGGTTGGGAGAGCCAAGGTCACGGGGTCATGCTAATCGCAATCCGACGGTTCCTCGGCCTCAGTCGCCCGTCGTATCGCCAACCACGAGGCCAACGGAGTCTCCGAGCAGTGGCCGAGGCGGTAGCGGCGAAGTCGACGGGGAACAGCCGGCGGCGGAGGAGGGGCACGCTGAGGTCCACCTGAGGGTCGAAGGCGCGGGACGCGACGAGGATCCGTTGCCGCACGACGACGGCGATCCGGCCGTCAACCTTGCCACGACTCCGGCCGCGACGGCACCGCCGGCCCAGCTCAGGATGTGCCCACGGGGTTCGCGGCGTCACTCGCCGCCACAGACGGCCTCGACTTCCGCACCTCAGGGCAACACGGCCCTCCCCGGTCTGCGCATCCTTCCCGTATTACCAGTGAGTAATGGCCGGAAGGTCATGCGTTGCGCCCAGTCTCCACGGCCAGAATTGATTAGTGCAAAGTGATTTTTTTGTTAAAGGGGTGTGGAGTTCTATTATATCGAGGTGTGTCTGTTGTGTTTGTTATCCGAGCTAAGAATAGTATCTTTGATGGTTATTTTTTTTAGTGTTGAGTGCTACACGTGAAGTCTGGCGCTGTTGTTGTGTTACTGCGCGGTGCAGTCGTCGATGTTATTGTGGTCCATGGTGCGGATTATTTCAAGGTCAAAACTACTTACGAAAGAAAATCGGTTGTTGACTTAGTTTGCTTGTACGTGGATTTTTCGAGGCTTGAAATGTTTACTGTTTTTTACATCCTGCTACGCCTCATGTCATCTTCTTCCTCAGTGAAGCGGATCCAATCAATCATTTGACCTTTGTTCTCTCCTCATTATCAGCGATTAAAATTTGAACTCTCCGACGAGGTCTTACTTTACGAGTCTTCCCTTTTTTTAGTTTTTCCCTGCAAGAAATTTATGTCTAGAATTGTATGGTAGATAAACAGCCGAACCACGGAAAAACTTCGTTTTCTAAACCTGGATATTCCTGATTATTTTTTTTGGAGGAAATACATTTTTTGTGAAATCGCTTGTTATACTATGGTTGGCCAATATCGTGAAATAATTTTCAATTTTCAAAGGAAAATAGTTTCGTCTTCTTTGCTCAGCTCTTCGTGTTGCACGAATGTACTTGATATGTACGTGAGTAGGGGTGTTGCTATCGAGTTTATCTATATAATGATAGCAGTGTTTCGAAGCGGTGGTTCCACCTTAGCGTCTGTGTACGTTACGTTTTAGTAAGAACTCCTTGGATAGTGTTTGAGTCGAATTGAAGCACTATCCAAAAAATGTGTCTTTTGGTGGTGTACACTTCTGTGGAAATTCGGTGCTATTTTTGGAGGAAATATATGTATAAACCCCTGTTTAAATACCTGCCAGCGTTTTATACTCGAGTTAAAACAAACCAGTTGATTTTTTTGTAGCTATTCGATTGTTCGTGGATTTTTTTACACAATTTCACGGGCTACTGCCTCAGCATTTTCCTTCCTGTATTCTAAAATATTCGGCTTCACTTTCCTCTTATTTTTTTATTAATTAATATGAATAAAATCGCATTAGGTCTGCAGCCATAATAAGCAGACTTTGTAGTGCTGTCGAGTTCATTGTCAGCCAATGTATGTTATATCTTTTTTTAAATTTTATTTACATTGAAAGAGCAAAAACTCTCGCCAGTTCTATTTTTTAACAAATTCCTATTTTGTAATTATGAATCTTTACCGCCATTTCAGAGAACATGTTTAAATTCTTTCGAGGTATGGCGTCAGTATAAAAGCCATTCTTTACATCACAGGATTATTCAATTTTGAGTATAATTCATGAACTGTACAGCTATGCTGATTGATTGCAATTTTTTAAATTTATATTAATAGCATATTGAGGCATTTAATCTTGTTGCTGTCGAGTTCATCTATTTAATGAAAGCAGTATTTAGAAGCGGAGGTTTTACCTTAACGTCCGAGTATGTTACGTTTTAGTAAGAACTCCTTGGATAGTGTTTGAGGCAAATTGATTATTATCATTATCCGTATAATGTGTCTTTTGGTGGTCTATTATTTGTGGTACGTTAGTACTACAAATAATAGACCACCAAACGTTACCACCACGTTAGTGCTACATTAGGCGGAAATTCACGTATAAACCCTTGTTTAAAAAGTTGTTATTATTATTAAAGCCTATAGTTTCGCCACACTGCAGCAAGGTAGCGTGTAGTGGAACTTGCCTTATCGCCAACTTCTCCGCGATAACCTCTATTGTGACAACTATATTTTTCATTAAATTAGTTGTATTCATTCTACTTGTCATGCTATAGGGGTATCTTAAGATAAGGGTATAACTAATTCCTTGGCATACCGAACGAACGACCTGGTTTTTCCTGCTGTCAAAGGATAATTTTGTTATCTTTTGCGAGAAAACGAGTTTTTATACTTCTCTATTCTGGAATCAATTTCCATAATTTAAAACCCTCCATCACGGCTATCCCAGTCATTCCAGTTTAAGATTTTCTGGTGTTATCGGAAAATAAATAACCATAATTAACACGAATTTACCTACGTTATCATACCTATCGTTGTTAGCCGAGTAGTGAAAGTAACGTCCTCTTAAAACGCTATTTATGTCATAAATTTTGGACAACATCTACATAATACCCTGCGAGCCACCTCTAGGGTGTTTGGCAGATGGTGATCAATCACCAGCATGCAGCATGCATTTGGGCTCCCACATGCACACCACACCGTCCAAACTGTACAAGCTGACTTACTGCTACTAAACTGACAAGCTGTAATTCGTAATCTACTCACTGAATACCTCATATGACAAGGATTATGAGATCGTTTCATGGCTTTTACGCAGGTCTCTCTAGATTATTTACGTGGCTTTGGGCTACAAATTTTGTCTACGTTATTACCGTAAGGGGTAGAATCTCATGGAGGATAAACTTTTGGAACATAATGCCTTGGTTCACATCCCTAAGGTGGCATATATTTATAATATATTTTAACCTCTTCATGATGGCGTGTTTCGCTCTATTATATATTTAGATAATCCGGAAATTTCATGATGACAACAGAAGTGTTCGACGAGTAATTCTTCGCGAAAAAAAAACTTGATACGGCTGGTCGAGTGTTAGTGAAACTTCCGCTTAAGTGGGATCGTGGGAAGCTGTTTCAAGGTAATTAAATCTCTCAATGCGGCCTTGCAGTACAGTGATCCACCTTTCCGGTGTGTTGTTTACTTTTGGCCGGGGAACGTGGAGGGGGTAATTCTGCGCGCATGCATTTCCTCTTGGCTCGGAAGTCACCACATGGGGGTGTGGGTTCCGCGTCGCGCGCTTTCAATCTACGTAATACGCAACAAGCATCGTGCGTGAGAATAGTTCTATCTTCTATTGATTTTAGGAACGTAATCAACAACTTGCAATAACCTGCACCTACCTCCAATGAGGAAAGGGGAATATGAACCCTTACCAATATACACTTCTTTTGTCGCATGCATTCGCTAAAAAGTAAATTAAACCCTTCCGCATTATTTTTTGTCGGAATAAGAAATTCCGTAATTTGACCGTAAATTATATTCCGAACAATTTAGTGACTGCTTTTAAGTCTGGTATTTCCAACTTAGTGAAATTATGATCAATTTTGCAGAAAATGCGACAATTTAATTTTATTCGCACCGAAATGCTCGTCAGAAAGACGTCGTCCTTCATCCTCAAAAAAAATGTTTAATGAATCGAATATCCCGCTTTAAAACATTACCCATACATATGACTTCATTTAATGCAGCTTTTGTAAATGCCCACGGCGGATGGCATTATTTCTATCTCACGCACGTACACGAATTGTGAATTTACGATGTTTTTCTTTTGTGTGTGTATACATTTTCATGATGCTCATTTTAAAATATTACCCATTGATGGCTTTTCCTGATAATTCCACCCCCGTAAAAAAATAAACAAACCGTCGATGCTACCCTCCGATTATCCTGAACCATCTTTTAAGGCCGTTTTACACGGTACACGAAAATGCGCAATCTGACGTACGTGCGAAGGCGAAATCAAAATTGAGTCGTGTAAAGCGGTGAAGTGCTAGAACACATGCGTGGATGTGAGATCTCGTTCTAATTTCGTTCATGCATTCGCGCAATTCCACGCCATTTTAGAAATCAATGCAGCTCTAACCTGCGCAATTCCGTGCCCCGTGTAAAACGGCCTTAAAGCCTGAATCACACGATCATTTTTTTTCGTCGCGAAAGTGATCACTATCGCGATTTCTGCGCAAAATGATCGTCGGCGGCAATTGTTTTTCGCGATCGATATCACGATGAGGATTCCCATCGCTATTTTTCATCACTCGTCCGGTCGCTTTTTCCGTCGCTAAAACCGTCACTAAAACCCCATATCAGCCAATAGGAACGCATTCCCCTATGGAGCGATTGCAGCGCAACGTTTGACAATTGTGGGAATGACATAAATAAACAAACACGCTGTATAATTTCGTGATGTGGGTCCTATGACAATGAGCTGTGATATTGGAAATGATGCAAAAAGCGACGGCGGGAGTGACCGTGTGATTCAGAAAAATGATCACAAGAGCAATTGCTTTTCGCGACGGGAAAAAATGATCGTGTGATTCAGGCTTAAGATAATAGACTCCTCTAGTCCCAAGATGGCCTACTGCGCGATGCCGTAAGCCTACGCGAGAACTGTACCTTCCTATCGCACTTCCCAAGAATTCTCGTCATTCCCCCCACTCCATGCGGCAGAGCGGACTCGGCCGAGTGCATCAACAGTTCGTTAGCGGGAAAGAGCCCCTCCCGCCACTGTTTGTGCAACCTGAAGCGTGCTGACGCCCTCTACTTCCGCTCACGATACTCGGCGATGATTTCATGTTGTGATCCAATCCCATTCGAAGGACGGTGTTGCTTCCGACTTTTAAACGGATTCCAGAGACATCAACTTCGTCCACAACAAAGATGTTTAATTAATCGATTGTCCCATTTTCACGCATTACTTACTCATATGAATACATTTAATGCAGCTATCATAAATGTCCACGATGCAGTGGCTTAGCTTATAATTTCGTTCGCGGGAGGGGGGGGGGTCCAAAAGGAAAATTTTTGAAGAACTGGTGACTAAGTTATGGGTTGTAAACTAATTTTAACACTCTTCATAATCGAAAAAAAACTTCATTTCATCAAAGAAATGTTTTGTAAATTCATGATTTTTCAATATTTTGTTTTCTTTTATGAAGGAAAAATAATTGTGTTTTTATATTTCGAGAGGGGTGCAGACCCCACCCCCCTTGGCTTCGCCACTGCCACGATATATGCCCGTACGGTGGCAATATTTTTATCTTCTCATCTAAATCTACATAATACCCTGCGAGCCACCTCTAGGGTGTTAGGCAGGGGGTGATCAATCACCAGCATGCAGCCTGCATTTGGACTCCCACATGCACACCACACCGTCCAAAAAACGTCCCGTATAATAACAAACTGTACTACTATATGCTGTTAGAAATAGAATATAGAATAGAAATTCAGAAACATGCATTAATTTTTACACAGGTTAGTAGGCTACACTACAAGTCATGCAATCTATTTACGAGTTCTATTGCTGCCGTTATAATCTCTTATTGATCGTGGAAAAAATGACATTCGGAATCTGTCTGTTCTGCAATCTATCTCTCTTATTTTATGGCAGCTCTTCTTTGCACGCGTTCTAACTCTGTTATTAAGCCTTTTTCATGAGGGTCCCAAACACTGGCAGCGTATTCCAAATGTGGTCTAACGAGGGAAAAGTAGCTAATTTCTCTCAATGCTAGTATCTTACGCATGTATACGGAGAGTATTCGATATTTTTCTTTTGTGTACATACACAGTTTTTTGATACCCTGTGAGAATCCTCTAGGATGTTTGGTAGGGGCTGCTTCTCCTCGACATGCAATAAGCTAGATTTTGGTGCTACCACAATTACACGTGCAGTCACGTGGGGGGATTAGCTCTCACCAAGCATTATCAAGGAAGTGTATTGATTAAATGAAATGGTCGTTATTAAACTAAATAAAATATTTTGTGTTTGGAGAGACTGAGATTTTGGGAAAAGGTTTCTCTTTCGAAATCATGAATATGATTTCAAGTTGATGCGTAGTTTTCCGCGGCGTTGTTTAGATGATGTCTCCATGCTTTTGGGTTTCACCGCGTGGATTTTCTTTGCAGACATCAGTGTAATTTCAAGTTGAATCTGATTATTCTTTTTTCAACAACTGTTTGCTAGCATTTTTAGGGACATGTATTCACTACTGATCGAAAATCAGCTGATATAACTGATGGTACGAGGAAAGAATGATACTAAATCTCCCTTCTTTTTCATTCGATTTCCTATTTTCTTCTTCAGCTTGTGATCCCGTCTACCATAGAACGACGGCAAACGAAAGGTATTTTTCATTTTGTCGGAGACTACTTCTCTCCGAAATCGCGTAGTAAATTTAGCATATATTTCTCATACGATACTTGTATGTCGACTTTCATCGACACCCTGCACTTGAATCGCATGCGCTACGTGGAACATCTTTGTGTTCGGAGTCTGCGAGGCGGCTCTCATATCACCGAGCGGACGAGACGTGTCTGGAGATCAGCGAGCGCGTGCGACTGCGTCCCTTGGGGCAGGTCAGTCCGCGGTGCCACCGACTCCCATTCTTATATATCGATTGTCAGGTAGCGCTCCCGCCCTAGTCTCTCCCCGAGGTCGAACGGTGGCAAGGCCGAGGCTGAATTTCCTCCTCTCTGTCGAGGGTAATTTACCCCCTAACAATCCTTTCTCCAGGCCCTGAAACCAACACTGGTTAATTTTGATTGTGTATCTATCTTATTTCTAATAAATGACTATAATATTTTATCCTATTCATCTACATCTACATAATATCCTACGACCCAGCTCCAGCGTGTTTGGCAGGAGGTGATCAATCACCAGTATAGAGAATGCAATAGGGTTCCCACATGCACACCTCACGGTCAAAAAGCTCAGGTTACGCATTCTAACAAATTATACTTCCACATCCATCCAAAGGCAAATATTGCCAATTACTCGTTAAGTTAATCAGTCATTAAACCTAGAACACGCCAAACATGCTGTTATAAATACTAAGGCAATTCAGAAACGTGCATTAAGGAATATATAAGTTAGTTGGGTACACTACAAGCCATCTAATCTATTTGTGATTTCTAACGCTGCCGTTATAGTCTTATTGATCGTGGTAAAAAAGACATTCTGAATCTGTGTGCTCTACAGTCTATCTCTCTTATTTTATTTTATATGATCTGATCTTCCGTAGTATGTTGGCGTTCGTAAGATATAGCTAACTTCGTTTGAAAAGACAATACTATTAGTATCTAAAAGGTTTAGTCTATTTTTCAATCTAGGGTCTGACAGAGATTCCCATAAGAGTTTATCTAAGAGGTCAGTAACACTAACAAAACTATCGTAACGACTTTTTACGTACCTGGCAGCTCTTCTTTGCCCTCGTTATAACTCAGTTATTAAGATTTTTTTCGAGAGCATCCCAGACACTGGCAGTGTACTCCTAAAGGGGTCTAACGACGGAGAAGTAGCTAATTCCTCTCTCTTTGTCGTAGCACTCCCCTGGTATTCATTTAACAACGCCCAATTTACTATTAGCTTGACCTGTTATTTCCTGAATATGTTTATTGCACGAATGACCATTATTGTCTCAACTCCTAGATATTTCACGGATTCTACAGTCTCTAAATCGGTACTCAGAATGATATAGCTATGTTGTGTGGTGTTATTCTTTTTCCAGAAACTCATTACTACGCATTTAAAAAAATTTAATTCTAACGGCCACGCTTCGCACCATTGCTCGGATAGCAACAAGGTCGTTCGTTTGTTCATCTCTATCTTTGCTGGAACGGATTTCCCTGTAAACTACAGCGGCGTTAACAAATAATCGTAGTTTACTGTGTACTATTTCACCAATATCGGTGATAAAAAGAAGGAATAGGAGTGGGTCTATGGCGCTTACCTCGTTGGAGACTGTACCGGTCGGACGGCCGTGTAATACTACACTTTGCACGCGGTTGCTCAACATTTCTCTAATGCAGGATATAATGTCTTCATCTGGGCCGTAAGATTTCATTTTTATTTAGGCCATAAGATTTCAGTTTTATGAGAACTTTCCGTGGGATACTTTATCAAATACTTTTTTGAAATCAAGAAAAATCGCGTCCTGGAATTTTGTCTTCTCCGGAGACTAAAATATCGTGGGCCAAAACCGCTAACTGATTTCGCATGATCTATTTTTCCTGAATCCATGTTGAGTTCTCACAAACAAGTTTTTTGCGCCTAGGTGTTTCATTACTGAGCTGACAACAATGTGTTCGAGGACTTTATGTGAGGTAGACGTTAAAGAAATCGGTCTTAAATTAGATGGCTGTTCCTTGTCTTTGAATATTGGTATTACATTGGCAATTTTCCTGTCATTAGTTACTTGGTGTTACTAGACGGATTTATTGCATATTAACTGCCACATGCATGTACTATCCCAACTGCATGTGCAATTACGTGGCGTTACATTTCACCAAGCTTGCACCATTCATTCCGCTTCTTACTACTGTACTTCGGCCTAGACGGACACGCATCACGATATTAAGGCTGGCAATAATTCTACGTACCTATCGACTTTTTAGTACTATATTGCGCATTATTGGGCAATTAAAAATAACAAACTTACTATACTGTCTTACGGAATACTATTTTTCATTTCTCGGTGAATGCTGTTGTCTTATTTTATCGTTCTCGTAATTCGCTGATATTGATTCATATGATCGCTATATATCCTCTTTTATCAACCTGGCCGTCGTGCAGTAATTCGTCCGATGGATGTGGCGTTGCAACCTTTGTTTATTCGGATCCTATACTCGTGTTGATATCCGGATGACATAGAAACCAGCTTAAATTTCCGCCTTCCTTGAATAATCCGTCGCTTACTCACTCCCCGTAGATAGCATAACTGACGTCAGAAGTTCTCCACTTAAATTAGTCACACCATCCTTTGTCCAGGTTCTGAAAACAGCGTGGGTTCATTTCTGTTTATCTGTCATTCTAAGTGGTCGTTTCGCCCCAATCTCCTCTCACCCTTATTTCCCATAACCACTCACGTAAATTGTGAGACCGCAGTCCACTTAGCCCCCAGCTGCGCACCCGTTGCGGCCACGATGTTCATTATCTAGGCCCCGGACGGGTGAGGCGAATGAAGCATCCTTCCCCGCCTTCAACGCAAAGTTTTCCCTTGGTATTACAGATTGCCATTTACTCCTATTAACAGGATCTTTGGGTGCAGAGAAAAATGAGAGGGTAGACTTTTTAGAGCCATACCCCTCACTACAACCTGGTGCGAGACAGCTTCGTGGCATTACGAATGTCGCCGAAAATTAAGCGAATGAGCTCCTTCCTCACTAGTAAAATCCACACCGTGAATTACCTTAGCGTTCAGAAATAAAAAAAAAAACGCTGGAGAACTAAATTAAATAGTTTTTCAAGTGCCAATAACTCGTGTAAACACACGTAAACTAACCGTACCACAGACAAAGCAGGGGTTGACTACAAGTAGCGCTCGTAGTTCGTTAAAATTCCGCAGCCTCAAAATTGTGCCACCAAAAGTGATCGGTGGCCATGAGGAGTGTCACCGGCGTAATCCTGGCCACCCTCAAGCCGCCTCCCCTTGTACTAGTCGTAATCATTTGCGCTGAAATGACGTGTCTACCTCGTCATGAACTTCCGATGCCAAATCGCGCAATGACGAGTGTAGCTCGTCTTTAGATTTTCATAATTTTAGCTCTATTTAGGTGAACAGTATAAATTTTTTGAAAGTTAAACAATGTTAAAATATCCATAATGTGTTCATTATCCCCCTGCCAAACATCCTAGAGGTGGCTCGCAGGGTATCATATATATGCAGATAACGTGATTAAAGCATTTATATTTCATGAAATATGATGCATTGGAAGTAATAAAATGATTTTAAACGAGTAGCAATAGATGTATTCTCGATGGATTTAACCAGGTACTTTTACAATATGAAATAATAATAACTTTTTATTCCACTTTTATACTTTCATAACAAACTATAAAATAGCATTCCATCACCTACCATTCCATGTAAAAAGGGCCACAGAAAAAATAAATAGAGGATAGGAGCACGATATTCAGCGAATAAATTGAAGTGGGAGGGGTTAATTTGAAACACATTACTACCGCTTCAGCTCCGTCACGAGTTTAGAAAGCGGTTTCCCAGCTTACGGCTGAGCTAAAATGTCTGACTTTCTTTGCGAACTAACTTTCCCTTAATGGAGCCGGATATCTTTCTTCTTTAATCCCGCCATTAGTGTGAGGAGACTTAAAGAATTTTGGATTTAGTCACTTTTGAGCCATCCTAGGGGCTGTAAGATGCTTAAGTGAAGGCTTCGTCAGGTCCCTTAAATATTCACGAGATTTTTTCGAGCAAGTCTTTGACTTAAAGAACGAGAATTGGAAGGAGGAGATGCTGGACTTGTTGTATCTCTATTCATGGACTAAAAGTAAATTTAAAGCTAAATTATGTTTATATATTCCCTATTTAGTTGCAGTGCATCCTCTACTTTTGATTATTAGCCTTTTTTTATGGATTGCTTCTCGTTTTCGCTGAATTGGCTCACCGTATTACAGACGTTATAGGCGGCTACATCTTGTTGGGGGATAGGATATTGGAATTAAACCTTATACAATACTATGTGTTGCTTATAAATAGGATTAAAGCACACATTTTCTGGGATGAAGTTATTTTAATTCATCCTTTTGCTAAGAACATTTTACATTTATCTTTTTGAATCTCAACGTTTTTATAATATGGACGCAATGCGTCGATCTTGCTTTCATTATTATGACTCTAGCCTGTAAAATATTATTGCTTTATTCATTTTTATTAATTTTAAAGGTGTTATAGTGTATAAAATACATTTAAATGATGTTTTCGCAAAACTATTGACAATATGAGTTCTTTTGATAAAAGTTAGGCTCCAAGTGCATTAGTGAAGGGCGGTAATTGAATCGTTTTATATGCCACTCCGGATCTCCATTTCGATGTAATCTGGACCCAACTTAAAGGGAAATGTATAATCCTTTAATTCATATTGGAGTTTGATAATCAGTTTAGAAGAGAAAATGTAAACCCTCTGCTATAGGTGCATGGGATATTTTTCCGGTTTTAGGTAGATAATTAATTTATCGATTACAATGTTTAGCTATTATTTAGGAATAGATGTGAAATTATTGGTCATAATCCTTGCATTAGAATGTCCAGGGGAAGCAACAAATATTTAGTGAGAAAGTGAGAGTGAGAAAGTGAGGAAGTGAGAGCAACAAATATTTAGTACCTATTCATGGATAATTCCGTGTTTGTGATTGCAGTTTAGACTTCGGAAATGGGGTTTCAAAATGTCGTTCCGCTCGCTTGCACAATGATAGTATGCTTTTGACTTTTTTGCATGTTTTATCCCTTCCTACTTTTTCCTCTTTTTCCTTATTACTTTGAGCGAATTTAATTATTTTCACCACTTACCATCCGTCATATTTTACGATTGTCTATAAGTGTATTTGTCCGGTAGGTGTGGAACGAAGCGATTCGTGCTTGGGTGCTCTCACTTCCAACTATTCAATGTTTTTTCTCGTAACCATTAAGTGCCCACTGAACCTGTAAAGCATTGCATGTTGATGAAGACCAATCCTCTTACAACTACCCTCGACTTGCATCTACAAGTACCCTCGCATGCTATTGCGTAGATGTAAATTTGAAAAATAATTGTGAAAATTATTAGCTTTATTGCTGTGGAATGTGGAATATTGCAGTTTTAGTCAGCTCCCTGTATTCGACGTAATTGAACGTTATTGAAGTTTGTTCTCCTTTTTATTTTACTAACAAAGTTTATCTGAACCTTCTAGGGTAGTCAGGGGTAATCAATCCCCTTGGCTTGACTGTTCTCTCCCGTGCCCCCCCCCCCTCCCCCCATACAGCAAAACTCTCTAAAACACGCAACTCCCGCTTCCCTTAACATTTTCTTTGTATTTTTATCGACTACTGACTGTAGCGAGTACTACTCTTTGTCCACATTACCCATATTTTTATTCATATAATTTATTATTCCTCCCCATGGGCACATTTCAAATAGTGATCATTATCTATTATCACCCTTCCTTGTCTATGATAGACTCTAAGCCGCTATTTATTCGTAGTGTCCTCTTGATGACTATTTTATGTGCACTCTTCAGTTATGCTTGTATCATTGTCAGGTTCTCTTTGCTCTAATTTGTTATTTATCTCCCCTCTTAACTTCAGTGACTGTTTTAGTAGCCTTTCAAGTTCTAAAATATCTCTGATAACATTATCTTTAACGACTACTTTCCACGATTCGCAATACTGACAAAAATTACGCTCATAGCATTTCCTGAGAATCAATTTTGTAAATTCCTGTCCTTCTTAGAACTTACGAAATTGCTAACAAAAGGTTTTTTTATTTTGTCACTTTATATATCTACCACAATTTGTTATAGAGACGTTTGTACCTTGCTACAGACAGAGTAGGGAATCTCCCATATATATCACCCTTAATCGTATGAAAATTTCAGAACTCTCCTGCTATACGAGTTCTTATAGAGGAATATCCATGGATAAAATCGTAGTTCCTCACCGCCAATAAACCTATTGACTTTAAAAATCAGCAATTCTCATTGTTCTAATTACATTTTATGACATTGTAGTCCTACAGAACTAAGGATAGTTACGGTATTTGCACGTTAAATGATAAAAAGTGACTATTAATTATTGTTCGGTTTTTTATATTTTTATACCTTTAAATTATTATTCCACGAGAGAGCTTTGCCCGTGTTGGTTGCTACGAGATGGGCTATCTAATGACCTATCTGAAACCTCGCCTTTCTATCCTTTAAAGCCTGATAATGAATTGGTAACATTTATTAAACATACTTTCTGTTATTGGCTGAGAATCTTCCTTTCTCGCATTTGGAAAGTGAATTGGATATTAACTGATGAAGAGTTAACTATTTACCTACCTTTTTTATGTATTACACTTCGAAAAGATGAAGCAGTGATTCCCTAGTCTTATAGTCATATCCCAATTTAACCCTGCACCACATTCTTCCATATTTAAAAAAGGTAGAATGGAAAAATAAAAATATGCAAGCAATCTTCCTAGCGAGTTAGAAATTAATTTCATGAATTGCGCAACCAATACTATCCTTTTTAGTACGAGGAAAGAATGCCAGCTTAACTATCTCTCCTTTGCAGTCTATTTCCCATACCTTTCTCTGGTGGTAATTCTACGATTCGAGTCAAAGTAATTTTTTCATAGCGAATTTATTTCGTATGTATTTTAAAAAAATGTAGGGTTAGCAGACGTCGACGGTTGCCGAAAATGTGAAAGGAAAGGCATTTATTTAACGTTCCGACTGTGGATATGCATTTGAGCTCCCGTCTCGCATCCTTCAGCCGTGATCCCTCGGAAAGGGTAAGCAAGGTCGTAAAAAGTTTCGCATCTTCGTCCGATGAACACTGCGGATCGATTCGGAAACTCCCGAGGCAAGGGAAGGGCTGGGGCGAGGAAAATAGAGGTTTAATCCCGAGCCGAGACGCAATGTCGAGGCTGTTTGATCGTGTAGAGGAAGGTTTCCTTTGGGAATGCGGCCCTAGAATGAAGACTTTCATCAGCGCCATAGATATTTAGTCTCTTTGTTGGATGGTATGATGCGGGACCTTATTTTTATTAACCTTTCCATCCCTTTCCCCCTGCCGTAGAGGAAAACCTCTCCGTGTACTATCCTATTCAAGTGAACTGCATCATAAAATACTACCGAAAAATAATCATTTTATAAATATCGTCATGCTACATAAAATGTAACATGAACATATATCTATTCAGTTATTGAAACTATTGCATCAATAAATAAATATAATAAACTATTTTAATTTTTCCTGGTGAATAATATTCAGGAGCCCTTTGGAAATACCTGAAATTAATATAAATTGACAGAAGGGAGAAAAAGGATAGGAACGTACAACATGAAATAGGCAAAGAAGATGTTTATGTGGAAGATGGTAGAAGCCAGATGTCTTTTTGTAAACATGCGGCCTGACCAGGATACGAGAACCTTCTGTTGTCGCGTCTGTTACTCTAGCTAGTTGCGTTGAACGAACAGAGCTCTGAGTTTCATTAAGATATCGGCGAGATAAAACAGAATAGTCTTTATCCAGAGCCTGCAGGAGTATTAAAACGTATGCTATAACTGGTAGTCAATTCCTAGTTTAAATTAAGAAAGAAGAACTTTGTACTTTCACATTAATATTTATTCACGACCATGGTTTCAACGTTAGACGTCATCATCCTGAGGATGACGTCTAACGTTGAAACCATGGTCGTGAATAAATATTAATGTGAAAGTACAAAGTTCTTCTTTCTTAATTTAATTATGAATCGCTTTCACCAAGTTACGCCTCAAACAATTAATTCCTAGTTTTTTAAAGTTCGTGTTAAATCTATTTCTACGATTACAGCTCCATCTCTTTTCGCCGCTTTGATTATAACGGTTTTTGTATGAAGTTTTTCTTAATTTATTTTGTAATATGCGTTGGCGATCATACATATCGATCACGAGTTGAGTGGAATTGAGCTTGCCCGCAAAATACATCTCTTACTGCTTTATTATGCAAGGTAATAAAGCGGACCAGCCAACAGCATACTTCTATCCAGTCACCCGCAAGTACTCCTAGAGTGCGAAAACTCCATGGAGAAAAATCATTTTCCTTGACCGGGATTTCAATGATGTCTATTTCTATATCGACGTAGTGTTCAAAGTTCTGCTTTTAGCCTCGGGACTTCGGCGCTATGCGCACAAACGTGCTACCTCCCGGAATTGTGTGCTTGAAAGGATCCAGGATTTGTTTCTGGGGGGCACAAGGTTCTCACAGGCAAACGATCCTCTCATACTTGACATTAAAAACAAGATACAACAATTACTGTACAAAATATTCTCTTTATTTTATTGTGAAAGGTATTATTATGAAATTAAATGATTGAGGCTCCGTAATACGCAAAACAAGACGAACGTAATGATAACCGTATAGAAAATTTTGTCCATTTCTTAAAGTGTCTGGGAGGGACTCGTCCCCCCGTACTCCGCAACTATCTCTCTCCATCTCTGTACCCCTAAATCCGCCTATGTCTGACAGCATAAACCATCGTATCCTCTAAAACCCACAAAATTCCGCAGAGGAGGACTCTGTTTATAATTACAAAATGACCAATCGTTGCTCAAGGAGCGTGCAGCCTACGGCAATGCTGCTTCGCCCGGACTCGTACGCGAAATGACGCGTCATATCATGTACGGATTATTTTTAGCATATTACAAAACTTTTTTATTTCCACAATGTTGAAAAGCATAATTTACAATTTTAGAATCAAATGGGTACAGTATTTTAGCTTAATGTCGTCCAATTCGCAAAATATTGTTCTAAATAGTTTGGACTACAACATTGCAAATGCTACTATCGTGTAAAATTTCGTCTTCCCCCTGAAATAATTATAATTTTTGTCTTTTCGAAAAATATCTGTGTTTATTGTCGTATATTTTTAAGTTGTCAATTTTAAGAAGTCTTTAAATCGTTTTTACTTTTCCCAAAAGCAAATTTTCCGGTAAGGCTTTTTAAAGCCATTTGTACGTTTTTTTCCCTTTTCTGCAAAATTTTCGCTGGCATTATTACGAATGATTAAATATTTTTCCCTGTGTGAGTGAAAATCATTTTTTACTGTTATTTGTTATGAAATACGAAAGTTTTCAATTTTTATACATTTTGAGCTACGCTTAATTATCGATGTGTCATTCTTGAAGAAGTAATGCTGGTTTTCTTCTTCTACATTCAGTCACAAAAATCGGCCTTTTTTGTTTCATTGCTTAAGATCTGTTATGAGTCATTATTCCATGGTACGACAACCAGTCGATGCTGTTAGGGGGGAGCCAAGTCAGTTAGGTTTTGAGAGTGAGGTGTTACGAATGCTGGAATTTGTGTGGGTGGTTGCTGAGGAGTTGCAGATGAGAGTTACTATTTCGGGTTTTCCTCGTTAGCAGCGGAACGTCTAAGCGTCTAAGGAAGTAGAAATACACGTTTTGGTTGTAATTGATGGTTTGTAAGTAAGTTTCTCTCTCAGTTCGTGAACTATTAGTAAACAACCTGCTCACACACAAGTCGCACTCACTCGAGAATTTCAACCATTATGAGTCGATTACTAGAGGCGGAGATGACCTCGGATGTAGTCGCTGGCGTGTGAAATGCTCATATATGTGTGTACATAAACACTGTGAGCCTCCTCTATGGTGTATGGTAGGGGGAGTGACTAATTACCAAAATACAAAATCCACTTGCGGGCTTCACGTAATTCAAATATATGTAGCAATTAATAATAAATCTATAACAATTATATAATAATTAATATAGCACCCAAATGAGCAGGTGGTGTAAGCTCCCGCCAATCATCCGTGCAAATAAGTCTTAAGTAGTGTGTACACGGTGCTTCTTTTCGTGCAAGTACGTGGCGGGACAGATGCCAGGATAAATTCATGAAATTAGAACGGGCTATTTTCTGGAAATTGCATTTGTATGATTTTCGGTGTTTACCCGGTGCAGTTTTGATTGTTAACATGTTAGCACGTCTAACCGCGCGGGTAAAAGCATCGTGTAAACATGCTTTATGACATATTTACAGTGTCTTTGGCAACAAAAATTTGGTAGCGGTTAGAAATTGATATCATTGTATCCATTCAATGCTAGTGTCAAGCGAAGGGTTTTACCGCTAAGTCTCAAGCAGTGATAAAAAAATAAATAAATACACAGCGCAAATGCAGTATAAAAAACAGATGATATATGAAATGGAGAAAACAAGCTATTTGCTGTAATAGCGCGTGGGGTGATTAATTTCATCAATTGCGCAATTGCTAATTTTCCACATATCTATTGATCACATTTCGCCTATGTTTCAAGAATAGCTGCGCTTAACGTGAAATTCAATTCGCGCCTAGATGATCGAAGGTTTTTTTTCTAAAGGGATTCATCCTTTTCTAAAAGCATATCGATTTTTTTGCTTTTGAATTTCTTATCGGTCTTCTAGTTGTAGCTATGAAAAGGTGTCGACTCTATCAAACACCCTGGAGGTGGCTCGCAGGGTATTGTGTAGAAGTCGATGTGTAGATGTATCTGTGTCATACTTACACAGCTAATTGCTTAGTATGTCCTTAAAAGCCTTTTACAGAATTTTTGTTCAGCTAAGGAAGAATATTCATGAAGTTATAATTACTTTCTAGCTTCGAAAATGACGAAATTACTGTGAATAATTCTTTAGGTGTGATCATTGAATAATTGTATTTTTAAAGCCTAATTTCCGTCTTATTAATTTCACTAGTATTTATTTCCGAAGGTAACTCTGTATACAGTTTTATACATTGCACCAAACAATTGAAATAATTTTATGGTATGATTTTTGCACTATTATTTTTGTTAAAATATTAAATACCTATTTTTTGCTATTCTTTTGACTTCAAAAGGCTCTGGCAGTTAAAATAAAAATTCTCGAGGCGCTCAATTTGAAATAATAACTTTAATTTATCATAACCCATAAATTACAAAATTTCAGTTTACACGAGTGGTCAAAAAAAATATTAAAAATCGAAAATGACGAATGTTGGCCGTCAAGTACTCCACATTTCGATAACACTTAGACAGATTTTCTACTACAATTATTTATAACTAAAAGTGTCACCTGCTGGTAGTCAAAGTGTGCATTAAAAAATTTGCACGTTACATTTTTGGGGGTACAATATTAGTTAAATACGTAAATGGGGGTACGGAAGGAAAGAAAAAGTTGGGAACAGCTGCTCTAGAGGAAACTTAAGGTTTCCATCACGTCCATTCCACACAGATCTATGAGTGTTAGTTCTAGTTCCCAAGAGGCTTTTCTCATGCCGCGTTAGCAGCGCATCGTTACGTAATTGTCGTGCAGTTTGCGTCGACGACACATCCCCGGTCGTAAGAATTTTTACTTCCCGCTGCAGACGGGCCTTGATCGCGTAAAAAGAATCGTTAAGGAAGAGAAGGTGGAGGACTGGTAATTCATTGCGAAAGAGAGAGGACGGCGGGAAGAGATGCGATGGAAAATCCACGGGGTACTGGGCGGGTGTGGAAGAGGGGGCACCACTTACTCTTAAGCCTCCGACAAGGACGATTTTTCTGTGGAGGAGACTCGAAGACTTAGCGCGCCAAAGGAACGTCGATGAAGGAGCGGCATTTCACCAGAAAAAGAAGAGGTATATTTCGGACTTGTAAAGGTGACAGTATATGAGGAAAAAATGAGACGCACGATAGTCATTGTCATAGAGTTTAAAAAAATAAATTTTCCGTCCTTAGACATTTTCGGATGCATCAGTCAAGTGTGTGACCATGGAAATCTTTGAGTTTCGGAACCCACTCCAGGCCGAAGTGTATTTTAGATAGAGGATTTTATTAAAATGAGGTTTTATATATAAATATATCACAGTTTTATTCGATGGGGGACTAGAAGACTAAACGCGTCGAAGGAAAGTGGATAAAGACGAGGCTTTTAATCAGGATACGCGTGCAAAGTATATTACGCACAACTAAAGGTGAACATCTGACAGTAAGAATTAAGGGGGTTGTTGCCGGGAAGTTATGTTTTGTTTTGATACCGCCAAAGGTCCAAAATTGGTTTAAATGAGGATCTATATGAAACTGATATTCATTAGAGGAATGCATCAAGTTCATTATTGATAATCGCTGTATTAATGGCATTGATTAGTCATTTGTTTAGTACTATTTCAAAATACTGCATGAAACAATTGACTTTGTTCGTAGTCATGCACACGGGTGGAAATTTATTTACACCAAGGATGACCATGACTTGGTGGTGTAATTGGCTAGCACTCCTGACCGGCAATCAAGAGATCCGGGTTCAAATCCCGGCTAAGCCAAATATTTTTTCATGGCGAACTCATCCTTGTTGTATCATGCTGTTCATTCTCATCATTCATCGGGAAGAGTATTTAAGATATACCTTGAGAAGCCTTAGAATTTGAACGTTCATTCTTGGCATTGGAGCCAGGTTTCTCGAAGCCTCTCCTGTCTCTGTAATAGGAAAGGTAAACATAAGAAATCTCCTGTGTCGTCCTTGTGAATCTGGGAAAATATTCTTAATCACTGAGCATACCGGAGAATAAACTATCTTTTTTTATACCCATTTTAATTGATTTGTCATTTTTATCGTTCCCTCTTTGAGTTCGTTTTTCACAGAACAGATTATCATGTGTTCTGTTGAAGACCCGAGGCAAAAAATTACCTCGGTACTCATTCTTATCCTCGCTTGATTCTTTGACATTTGGACACCATTTATATTGACTTTTTATTATTATATCATTTAATTGGACTTCCTTCGTTCCTGAATTCATTTATCGATTTTTATCGCATTCAATGCTTGTGCCGCTGTGGTTTTCTTGTCGGTGATGCCCTTGGAAAACTAATGATCACATTATTTCGTTGTTCCGCGCTGGTCGATAAATGCTTTGTTCTATTCACCACCACTTCGGCTTCTGCTTAATAAAAAATTGAGTGTAAAAAATGTAAAATGGATCTCTTCTATCTGAATGCTAATATCGATTCTTCCCGATTCACGACTTTTTGTAAGCTCCATTAAAATAATGTTGAAAATTTATTAAACCGCATCGGATAATCCTGGCTGGCTAGGCCTAAGTTTTTTTTTCGAAAGTAAAAAAGTGGTCACTAGTCTCATTATTTTTTTCACTAATGAATGGACGGATAATTTCAATTTTTCGCTCCATTGCTTCATATTCGTAATTGAGGGATATGTATGATTAAATTAGCTCCTACAAAAGTCATCGCAACGCAAGATTTAACCGCGTTGGATTATCCCTCCCTCGTAGAATACCTGTTTACTCACCCCAGTCATTGAATCGCCCTCCGGCTAAACCTGGTGTAATTGTGGAATTGAAAGCTCAACAGCTAGCAGTAACCATAAGTTTCGGCTAACGTTGATAAAGTGTATAAAATACGTTAATTTTTTTTATTGTAGTCCTTTTATTTCTTCATCTTCGAGAACATTGTCTTTAATGGAAATATAATTTCGAATCAAAATTAACAGCATGAAAACCAACACTATCGTCGAAGTCAACTAAAGTATTATTTTTTCTCGTTTTAAGAACTCTTATTGAGTGGTGCCAGATGATTACTAACTTTGAAACCGCCGTTTAATAAATTTTATACGTACGTCGTATTGCAATCTAATATTGGTACACTGCAGCCTTCCATTTTTCCGAATACCTATGTATTTCTTTTACCACCCTAAGGCTCTTCTTACTAATAAATTTCATGTGAAATAAAAATGATAATCATTCGAAGTAAATTTTTTGCCTCTATCGAGCCTTTGCCGTGGAATCCGCTCTCTTCATTTCAAAACTCTCCGTTGGTATCGAAGTCTAGCCGTTATACCAAGAGAATATATACTCTCTTCATTATTTTTTCTTAGATGTTTGAAAATGCGATGGTGGGTGGCGTAACATGGTGGAACTCCTTCATGATGCACAAAGGGTAAGAAAAAAAGACTTTGCTGTTCCACAAAATAAAATATATATTTGCGACTGGTTTCGATACGGCGTATCATCATCTGGCCTGGCATCCTTCGATGAGAAGGGTGCCAAGTCAGGCATCGGAAGATGATGATACGCCGTATCGAAACCGGTCGCAAATATATATATTTTATATTGTGGAACGGCAGTCTTTTTTCTTACCCTTTGTGCATTAGATGTTTGCCTTATATACACTGGACTTGTTTCAATATTTGAGATTGATTGAAATGTTCCATCGTAATACAATGCAATCGTACTCAGAATTATTGTAACTCTTGCTTTGTACATTTTCTGTCATCACCGCATGTATGTCAAGGTCATTTATCGACAGTGCTCAGCGACCTTATTGCGGGGTCGACATTGGCAGCATCGGAGAAACTTATCAATATATTGATCGCCATCCTAGACGCCGTATTTTACCGTACGTAAATCTAGCGCGACCTAATAATTTCGCATATTTATTATATTGGCGGGTAAAGCTATTTACTGACCCCATTAGATGTGCGTTGCATTTTTAAGTTTGATTTAAGAGGACTCAACACTCGTTCGATCGGTATTTATTTCAGACGCACTGTGTGTCTAACACTAACATCACGAAGTTTCTAGGTTCTCTTCTGCCTGTATCTAGGAGCAGATTTAGGGGAGGGGAATCGCAGGGGTCATGACCCCACCCCCCAATTGTATCAAAAAAATTTAATTTTTATTAGTTTAATAGTTTCTGTATCCTTGTAAAGGAGTAAAGGAAGTGCATATTTAAATGCATGGCTACAAGTCCCAAACGTGAGAGAAGTTTGAGTGGTATTTATCGTAGTTCGTAGCACTTCCTACTGTAAAAACGCCCCTCTCTCCCGGGAGATCTACCATACTCCCCTCACCCCGGTTATGACCTACCCGACCCCCAAATTTGATGCTGAATCCGCCCATATATATCTCAAATTTGATAAGTTAACCGAAGTATTCACTCAGATTTAAAAAGATTATATTTGTAGTCACGAATATTACAAAAGAGGATCCTCAAGTCGCCCTCTAAATGTGTTGTCATATGACGCGCATTTAAATAAAAGTCGCCACTCGCGTCGCTGACGGAAAAGCTGATCGGAATTTAACGGTATTAAGGTATAGTTAGAGGTTTTAACCGAAATTCAAATACAGGATTAAGTGAAATATGAAATTCATAACTTTTTAATGTTACTTCTCGCAATTGAAAACATTTTGCAAAATATTGGAGAAAAGTGGATCGCATTGCACTCATCACCGCGACGCGGACATTTTTGAAAAGCGATTAAAATGCGACCGAAGTGGCAACAGATATCTGCCTGCAGTGGCGTAGCCAGGAATTTCGTTCAGTGGAAGGGGGTCCAAAAGCAGGGGGGAAAGTTTTCGAAAAACAGGGTACTAAGTAGCGGGTTTTAACACTTTTCATAATCGAAAAAACTTCATTTGTGAAATAAATATTTGGTAAATTCATGATTTTAAATATTTTTTTTCTTTTATGAAGGAAAATAATTGTGCTTTTACGTATCGGGGGCGTTCCGGACTCCCCGAAACCCCCCCCCCCCCCCCCCCCCCCCCCCCCGCGGCTACGACTCTGAACTTATGAAGCATTGCGGGTTACAAATTCCCCCTTGAGCCTTTATTACTTTATTTTATGTGTATTATATACTTTATTTTAATAAATACTCGTACAAAATTACTGTATTTGAGTCTCAAAAATTACGTTTTCAACATCAAAAATCCCAAAATTTTACGAACCCCCCTTTGCCCTGAGATGTTATCCATACACCCCGGAAGGGCCCTGAAATCTCCGGGAAACCCCCCCCCCCCCCCCCCCCCCCCCCACCATTTCAAAATTCTGGCTGCGATATTGCACAAGTTCGACTGTAATTGGCGAGATTTGGTGGAGAAACATAATGAATCGAAATTTAAAAAAAATGGCTCTTGAGTATTTATGTAGCTTTTCGACGCGTCGTAACCTTTGAAAATAAAAAGGAGCGGACCGTCCTTAAAAAAAAATTACTTCGTGTCTAGCTTTTCTCGCGTTGTCGATGACCATCACTGTTTTCGAGCGACATGCCTTGCTCTGTCCTGAACATTGCACTAGTTGCCCCTCCTTCTTCGCTCCGTTTTGTATTCCGACAGCCAATAGCAAGACGCTCCACGCATTCCTCCCGCCCTATTCATAGACATAGGTCGCCGACGGTGCGATGGGTCGAGGTGTGGCTTTGGGAAGTGCAGGGGGTACTTTACTTTAAATTTGGGCGGCATCGGGATAGGGGGCGCTAGTCGCGAGCGGCATGTATTCCAGAGTCATCTCTTGAGCAAACGCGTCTAACCTTAGCCGTGAATCGGGAATTTCACGAAGGTTTGTGTAAGAAGCTATATACATAAATGTCATTTTCATTCAATTTCCGACGCATTCTTTTCTTTACTTTTGCTTCGATAACGGTCAAAAAATAGGCTTCGTGTATGAACCCAGTAAATTTATTTTTTCTTAATTTTCAGCGTATGTTTTTTTACTTGCACTTCGAGTGACGGTAAAAAAATAGGCATTCTATTCTTAATTAAAAAATTTGAATCATTGATTTAATTAAGAAATTTTTTAATGTACCTATGTAAAAATTCGCAAGTCTAAGCGAGCTCTTAAGGTGCACATGCCTAAGATGAGTATGAATTGATTCTAGAATGGACCAATTCCACTCCATCTCGCTAGAATCTTCGGATTTTCTGCATGACTAGAATGCTAGGATTTTTTTTTTTTTTTAAGGCTCTCTGTACTGTAAGAAAAGTAAGGTCACAGCCAGAAAACAATTTTGGAGGAGGTCATTTGGATAAGAGCACTCTTGACGCCGTTTCTCTAAAATATTTCGGGGGGATGGTTTTTCAGCCCCTTGACCACCTCCACTCCTTGTTACGGCCTTGAATAATTTTATCTTTGGCTTGTTCGTCGCTGGACCATATTTTGAATTGTTTTCAAATGAATGCTGTAAATTAAGTCAATTAATGTTAGTTTCTTGAAAATAACACCAAAGTTAGCTCAAATAGCTTGTAAAAGTGCTAACTTAAAAATGGAAGGATTGAGTTACCTACCATACTTTGAGTTGCGTACACTTAATGCTATTAGTTCACCGTAGGTTTTTCTCTTCGACCACAATGTATATTGCCTACTTGTCTACAGTGGCAAAATATTTTTTTATAACATTTATGAAAAGTATTTCATTTGAATTGTGCAGTCAAGGATCTACCTCCTTAAGCCCATTCATGGAAAGTGTTGCACGAAATGAGCGTGGTCCTTAACTGTAGTGAATCCAGGTATGGGCGTACCCAGTGAAGGTTGGGGAGGAGGGGCAACTAGAAGCGAAAATAAATTTAGTCTAAAACAAAAGCTCCGAACAAATTTTCTTTTGAAGAAAAATGATATCAGTATAAGGCATGGAACTAAAATAAAAATCATTATTTTTTTCAAGCAAATAATTATAAAAACTAATAAATTGCTGTCATGATTTCCTTAAAATTTTGGTTTCATTAACCTTTTCTGTGCAAAAAAGATAAAACTTGAATGACCACTGCTACTGTTTTGCCCCCCCCCTCGGTTTGATTCTGGGTACACCCATGAACTCAGCGGGAGGGGAGGTAGAAATTCCCTTTCTTCAAATCCTAGTTAAAAGTTTCTTGTGGAAATAATGACTGAATGTGTTTGAAATCAAGAGTCATTAATATTTTGACGTGACGCATGTAATGCCGCGTAGAGGCCGTCCTTTTTGTTGAAAGGAGCGCAATCATGTTCAACTTCTCCCATTATACAAACAAGGAAGAATGGAAACTTACCTATTTTGATAGTGCATGTAAGTGAACAGCTTCTGAATGAGCATAGCCCAATTTTTGCTCAAAACGGCTGATTTACCATTTGATTCTCATATTAGAATTTGCTGCCCTAATTATAATTGCTCTCCAAAGAGCTACCACATGCTCGCCTTTTACTTTTCGAGGTCTTTTAACCCTCTTGTTCTCTCGCTAATAAGGTTCAGACCCTATATGTTAAAAGCTGTGCCTCATTTATTCTCAAATAATGTGCATTTATTATCTGCTTTTTTTGTACTCTTTACATATTTACTCATCTAAAAAATCACGTCCTTGGCTAATGAAATGCATTCTGATTCATGTTTTAAGTGTGCTTCTTGAATCATTACCTAAGCTAGATTCATTCTTAAATCCTTAAGCCTCATTTTTATGTTGAAGTAACTCGTAGTGAAGACACATTGTTAGACCTTTAGATGTCTGCATAGTTTAAAATCGTGTGTTTGTGCCATGTTACCTAATATTAATTGAAGCCTGTACAAATTGGTCATGTTTAATAGTATGATAAACTACATAATCATGAGTAGTTCTTTGTGTGAACGATCCATACTCAACCCAATTCCAATGGAAATCGAATTACATTTCACTGGTTTGTCATTAATATCACGGGTCACCAAAGTTTTAGCACGAAGAATTAAATTTTTCTTTGTCATTTAATCGAAATATGTGTTTTTCATGTATGGGTCTCATGTTCTGGCTAACCATTCTGGCTTGCAGTAGAAATAATTGCATGCACATGAGTGTTTGAATATTTGTCATCTTTTTTTATTTAATTTAATGACAACTACTCATGATATCAAGGCTTAGAGCAATACATAATCCTACTCAACATTAGCAAGTGATCTTGACTGTGATCGTCAACCCGAGAAAGGTGATTATCGATGAAATGTATGACATTTGTTATCTTTAATTGGCAAGAGTCAGGGTGGTATACCAGCAGTGGTTGTAATTTTGTGTGAGAAATCAGTGGCAAAATCATTGAAGGAAATTTTTCAAGGGTTGACTTAAGGACTTAAAAAGCAGGGAAAATAACTTGCAAATGTGCCTAAATTTTACTTAATTTTCTTGAATTTATTAGCAGAGAAATTCACTGTCAATCAAGACGACTTCCTTCCCCAACCGGCCACCACTGGCAATGTGGGGCCTGTGGGTTGCTTATCACCCTTGATACAATGTGTGCAACCTGCAAAAATATTTATTAGTTAATTAGAATATTTATGTTTGCTATAATTATTGGCTTAATTGAAAAATTTTAAAGACAGTACAATCCTAATGATAATTGAAGTTTGACCAAACAAATATTTTCTAAACTGATTTTTTGATCAACTTGGCAGCTATAGAGAGGGGAATAGGTGGTACTCCACATGGTGCTACACTAAAAGTGGAATATAGTTTACATTCATGGAAGGAAAATGTAGTCTTTACTTACCCTTCTCTAGGACTTTAAGCCTAGCTCTTGGAGCAGTAACACTTATTTTCCTCCCCATAGATAATTGCCACGTCAATCAAAAAGCTAGTTTCTGTAATATTAATTTTTTCCAACTTTAATTGGATTTTAGGTTTTCGTGTCTTCCGACCTTTTTATTTAGTTCATTTATTATTCAATGATGGCAATTTATTATTGAAATAATAGTTATTGCATCCATTATAGCCGTAAAATTGTATGTAGGCCACAGGTCTGAAAATATCATTGACTACTCTTGAAGCACTTCATTGCCATTAGCATTACTTTGCATTTTCATTGAACCACCATGTTTATATTTGTTGCATGATTCTAAAATTTTTGTGCTGGTCAATATGAGGAACAGGTATTGAAGCTTTTATAATGTTATTACAATGTGTATGCTTTCATGTTGATTTTGCAGTCTATCTTCAAGCCGGCACCATTTGATGATGAAGCTGATGCTCGTTTGGAGAGGGAGCGCTGTGATTACTCAGTGAGAATAACTTATGAAGAAGCATGTAATGGTGCAGGTAATTTGCACTTGTACATTTAATTTTGACCTATCTTTTGTGTTAGAATTTCAGTTTTCTTGACTTATTATTTGCTAATTTTTTTCTCGGGAATTTGTTTCATGAATTACTGGTTGTAAAATACTCATTTTACCTACTATTTTAAAAATTTCTTGGTTGAAGATTATTTTTTGCTTCTTTTGACAATGTTGAAGATCCTTTTGGGTAATATTGCATCCTGTCCATTATGAACTACAATATGTCTCATCTAGAATTTCTCATTATGAAGCTAATGGAGGGAGAAATGAACATAAATGGATTTAAGAATGAACTTAATGCAGAAATAAACTTATGTATGTAAGTGTTTTTGTTGACTCATATTTTATTGAATATACCTTGTTATTTCTTCTCAAAGTACCCTCAGTTAAATCCTATTTGTGTTCTCTCTCTCTCTCCTGAATATCTCCTTCAGGGAAAAACTTTTATTGCATTACTCCAACTTACTTTCCTATGATAAATATTCTAACAGCTTTGAGTTATTATAATATCCACACTATTGTTTTTTATGTGTATTTTAATATTTATTTTCCTTGGTTCCTTAATTAATTAATGATAGAAAAATCATTGTTTATTGCTAATTGTCTTTATTTGAGGTGTACTTTTTTATGTTAGTTGTCTCATTTCTTTTTGTCATGTCATTTTTAAGCTACTCGTCCAGTTCGTGTTTATGCAGATGGCATCTATGACCTTTTCCACCAAGGGCATGCAAGACAGTTGATGCAAGCCAAAAATGTCTTCCCTAATGTGTACCTAATTGTTGGAGGTAAGAGGAATCTTTCATAATATTTCCATGTATATAGATATTGAAGGTTCCACCATGACTATAAGATTCATAAGAAATGCATAATTCGTATTTTTTTATTTGTTCAAAGAAATCGTTTAGTGTGTGAAATACTCAAAAGCTTAGCATGAAAAGAAGCTTGAATTTCATTGGTATTATTAAGTGGGCAAACTTTTCAATTCAACGAGAGTTGGATCCAGTCATTAATTTTTTTGGGAGATACTCAATGGAGTATTGTCGGTATACCACTGCCATTTTTTTCAAGGTCTCATCGGTTGTGAAATTCAAACCACAGTGACAATGCCGGAAGTACAAGAATATTATGTCTATAGTAATTCAAAATATGTAGATTATTCTTGTTATTTTGGTTCTTCATGAAAAAATATCGTACCTATGTAGATGTGTTGATGGTGAGACCAAAGTTTGGTACCTCTTTTGCGAACTCGATGTAATGATAATGGTCAGATGTGATTCATGTATTGTACAAAGCATCGTTTGTAGTCTTAGACATATTTTTCACTCTTGACTGTGGGTATGGTTGAGCCTCTCGATATTTTTTTAATGGAGGATGATTATGCCCGGTAGTTGATTATTAGAGTTTTCGATGGAGGTGTGTTGTTTGAAAACTGCAGTAAATTTTTATTTTGCTTCCAGTGTGCAGTGGTGCTCTGACGCACAGCAAGAAGGGACGCACAGTGATGACTGATGATGAGAGGTATGAGGCTGTGCGCCATTGTAGGTACGTGGATGAAGTGGTCCGAGATGCTCCATGGTCTCTGGATGACGAATTCCTCAACAAGCATAAAGTGAGTTTGATCTCCCGTGTCAATGTCTTAGTATGTGCAATGTTTAACGTGCAGTATTTGTTCACTGAAAATATTTAGTTTTTATTCTGCTGGGTTTGGGTTCTCAAGGATTCAGCATATGTTGAATCAATCAGGTCATGCCTTATGGTAGTGAAAATTTTTTTTGGCCAGTTGAGGCTGTTCAAAATTACTAGAAGGAAAATTAAGTAGTAACTTCCTTATTAGCCTCAAACAATCTCTCTTTATTTAGTTAAATCAAGGAATTGGGAAAAGAAGATGATAAACCTTATTTATTTATTTAATCAAAGAGACATTTAAAATGCGTAGGACAAGTCAGTACGTATAATAAATTGGGATCACAACATCAATTCATCCACAGAGTAAAACAATTTATTTTGCAAAAACACTTTCAATTTTTCAACTTTTCAATTTTTTTGCAAAATTCCTATAGCAATCAATCCTTTTCAATTCTGAAGGCAATTTATTAAACAGTTTACGACCAGTTCATATAGGTCCAAGAGCAGCACCCTTGGTCCTTACAAAACACCTATGGAAGTCATCATGGGTTCTTGTGCCATAATTGTGGATATGAGAATTTTTCACCAGCACATCACCAATCTGCTTCACATATATAACGGAGTAAAAAATGAACAATTGTGTACATGTATTTGTGGTCTTGCCCATTTTTAACACCCCTTGTTGTATTCATTGTTACCTGGTGATTCTTTTATCTTCATCACTAACTGCTTTGGATTGCTGATTAATCGTGCAAGTTTAAAAGAGTCTTGAGTCTGTAGACTTCTTATTTATCATATCTTAGTGCAGCATATAGTTTCTTTTTAGAATGATATGTCTTAACTTAATGATTGTCTCCCTTCAAGTTTCAAGGACTGCAAGTTGTATTAAATATACCCCCTTGGTTTCGTTTTATAGATTGATTTTGTTGCCCACGATGAGGAGCCTTACACCACTGGATCTGGAGTGGACGTCTATGCCCCACTCAAAGCTCGTGGAATGTTTGTAGCCACACAACGTACAGAGGGTGTCTCTACATCTGATATTGTGGCCCGAATCGTTCGCGATTATGATGTATATGTACGTCGCAACTTAGCAAGAGGATACAGTGCCAAGGAATTGAATGTTTCCTTCTTGAATGTTAGTAACTTATTTAGTTTATTATGAGACTGCATCTTTGTAAAAAGATGGCTGATTTTTATGAGATTCATGCTTAACTTTGATTGTAGAATGGTCACCAGTGGAAGCATAGACCAACATAAGTTTATCTCAAAGTTTGCTGGTTTGGGTGTCAAACCTATTAGATGGACTACTTGTCTGAATTCTTCCATTGTAAATTCTTCTTTTTGTTCTCACTAATCTTTTTTAAGCTTTTGATACAATAAATCTAGTGCCATTTTTTTAAATTCGCACCTGTTCAGTAGGGTATTACTAGGAGATGGCTTTGCTGGATGAAGTTCAATCTTGAGGGTTGTTTGCTAGATGGTAGTTACCTAAATACTCTGAAATTTTGTATTCCTATTTTGTAAATTAGATCATGATTAAAAAATCATTGCAATAAAAAGAAATTTATCCTTTTATGACTTAATCAACTCTTCTATGCTTCTGGTGCACCACCAAATTCATGATATTACAGCCATAATTTTGAGTCAAACAATCTACTACAATGAGTTCCTGACACAGGCAATTAATATGGAAAATTTTTCAATTTTTTTGGGGTACTTGTCTTGACTCACATCATAGTTAATGCTGCGAAATGCTGAGTGGTGTTATAATTGAGCCTTATTGCATAAATTAAACCCCTTGAAAGCCATGCATTGATTAGTGATTCAGTCAATATATGCTTGATGGTTTTACCAGCCATTGGCTGGTTAGTTACCTCTCGCGCTGGGCCTGAAAGACTTCCTTCTTTCATTTTCTTATTCATAAAAATTAATTTCAAATGTTTATCCCATAAGTTAACAAAAAAATCATGTGGCCTGCAGAAATGTTACTTACCCTCCAAGTCCAAATATAAAATCACTTATTTTGACTCTTCAGATTTA
The DNA here is from genome assembly GCF_921293095.1 of Ischnura elegans. NCBI lineage: Eukaryota > Metazoa > Arthropoda > Insecta > Odonata > Coenagrionidae > Ischnura > Ischnura elegans. Next base: position 58,187,265 of record NC_060251.1, read on the forward strand.
AAATTACTTATGGAGAGAGTGATTTGCTTATATCTGGTGTCTTAATGTTTAATTTATAAAAATATCACTTGCAAATACTGGTGTTTATATGCTGATATCCTAAAAAGCTGGGCAGTTGCAGCCCTCAGGCATAAAGGTTGCCGAGCCTTGCTCCATCACAATCTCTATCTAATATCCTCTTATCTGCTTGCAGGAAAAGAAGTTCAGGTTACAAAATAAAATGGATGAGCTAAAAGAGCAAGGAAAGAAAGTGATAGAAAATTTGGATGAAAAAAGAGTAGATATGATTCAGAAATGGGAGGAGAAATCCAGAGATTTCATCGATACTTTCTTACTTCTCTTCGGGCGAGAAGGACGACTGGTAAGTCAATAATGGTGTGAGTTTTGTAAATTTTTCATTGGTTTCCACAGGTATATCAGTTCATATTGTAAGTGTGAATCCTGGCCTATAACGCTAAATACTTATCTTTAGGGACTAATCTGTGTATTAATGTATCTTGTCTATATACAAGATGAAAATATTGTATGATTGAGAATCCATACTCTGAATGAGGAAGCACCTTAAATTATAGGTTATGAGATACAAAGTTATCACGGGTAGCAATGAAAGTGAATTGTTCTCAAAACTGGGTTGGTTCTTCTAGAATCGGGAATCGAGGAATTTTCTCCAACTGCTATAAATTATTTGGTCTTTTATTCTAGAACTAGCTGTTGAAACAAGTAGAACGAAATAAATTTTGTAAAATTGTACCAATTTTTGAAAATTATTTTTAATATCAATTCTCTTGAGTATTTCCTTCATCCCGCTTCCTAATATGAACAGTAATGCTGGCAGATTCCACTGGGAATGGAAGTATGGAAATAAATCTAAGGTGGAGTCCATAAATTGTGTGAGGCGATTGTGGCGATTTTTGGAATTTTTTCATCTCCTCCCCCCTTAGTGTGATATCGTGAGATTTGGGTCGACCCCCTCCCTCTAATCTCACGTGAGTTTGTTCAAAATGCATATTTTCAGCGTAAATACGTTAATCTATGCTTCATTGCATTGGATGTGTTAGAAAAAACAATTTGTTTAATTATTTTATTTAAGATTAGATAAGACTAGTAGTTAAGATTACTGAAATCATAGTTTAAAATGACATTTTACGCTGTTTCTTGCGGAAAAAATTTATGTGACACTTGCCAGGACTCTCCCCCACCACGTTAGATTGCATGAGAATCAACTTGACCCCCTCTTAACGCCTCAATTAATTTATGGATTCACTAAGGTACATTTTAGCCCATTTTTGATTTGACTGCATAGCTGCTGGAAGAGGAAATCTATTCCATTCTACTGATTTCAACAGATAGTTGTTGAATAGGGGATGAAATCATATGTAGCTGTTGGAGAAACTTCTTCTTGAAGAACCAACCTAGTCTAGATAGGAATTTCATTCTTCACTGTAATAGCTTAATGTCTGACTCATTGTTGATCAGGGTTATAATAATTAAATATTTTTTCTAATAACTTAATAACTGCACATTAGTTTACAACCAAAGAAAAATTGAAGAAATAGTTGAGGAAATCAGTGAAATGGAATCAGGTTCTCGGAAATAAACTTTTTAAATTATTTTTAATCAAATCATGTGCTTCTTGAAGTCGAATAAATGCAGGATTGCTTTCTCATGAAAAATAAGCCATAACTATAGGGTTGATCCTTTTTTAATTTATTTTTGCTCTCCACATCGTAAAATGTATGTTTCTACCTCCTCAGTCTCACATTTGGAATGAAAGCAAAGGAAGGATTATGCAAGCTTTGTCTCCCCCTGGCAGCCCCCATCATAACCATGATGACGGCAGTTCATCTGCTACCGGGTATGATGACTTGGATGATTCTGCAAGGTAATTCAATACATCTGATTGATTGATTTTAATGGGGCTGTCTAATTTGTATGGGAATGTAAGGCTTTGGAAACTCAGTGTTTCCGATTACTAACCTTTTTAATTTGTTTCAAGTGGCTTTGCATGAATTGTTAATTTCAATTAACATTAACTTGTGAATGGAATTTTAATTGCATGGAGAAATTCGTGCATTATAGTATGTCTTTGAATTTTAATTGAAATTGGTATTTCTTTTGATCCTGTATAACTTTGGAATAACCATTGTTGACTTCAGTTTTATCTCCATTTATCACGTAATTTTTTGACTAAATTGGTAATGAAACTTTAAGTGTCTCTAAGCATAGGATGAAAAATAGCTTTGGGAGTTGAAAATTTGAATGAGTTCTCTATTTAAATATGATAATTCTATGTATTCTAATAATGAATACCTCAAGATTATGAAATCTTTCTGGCTTTTGCTTATTATTATTCCATATTTAGGTATGGACAGAACCAATTCCAATGTAAACTATTGGCCGATTTTTGTGGTTTAGGTGGAATTGGTATGATAGAATTAAAACGATAGAAAATCCATAACCATTGCCTGTAGTGCTTACATTTTAACTGAACTTATGGCCAGCAAGGTGTCAAATATTACCTCACGAGTCCTCTGCTACTAAAAATACTCCTTCAAATCCTGGAAAATGTACAATATTTGACAACTTGAAATTGCACTTTTCCAGCTTCTGTTTATATCTTTTGTTTGTATTACATGTAGAATGAAATATTATCGTGTCGGCAATGGTATCAGTTTCTGTAATGGTATGCATTGGTATCAAAAAGTCTCGTATTAGTCCATTCCTATCCATGACTCAACCATTAACTAGACTTGTTGGACATCCTTATCATCTCTTTCGTTATTTATATATTTTTAAAAATTCATGCCATCTTAACACTTCTTGTATTTTGCTATGTATTTTAATTTGAATTCTTTTAAATAAATTTTTTAATATTTCTTTCAAGTCAGGCATTAAGCTCAAAACACATTAAGCCAGAACTTAAAAAAAATGAAGAAAAAAATATAGATCAGATCTAACTAATAGATCAGATCTAAATAACTTTCCTATGAGCGATCATTTAAGTTTCCAGAAGGTGCACTATGGAAAAGTGGCCAAACACTATAACTCCTCATTCACTTGAAATTTTTTCGTAATAATTGTTAAAAGTGCAATTTTACAAATTGTCAAAATAATATGGTGTTCTTTTTTGGAATTCGGAAATTTTGACTGGCAATACATGCCTGGCTTCAATTCCCGTTCAGTTAGAAGTAGCCCAAGGCAGTGACGTAGGGAGAGGGGAGGTGCAATGGGTCCAGACCCCTTATTTCCCTCCCCCCCAAAGTATAAAAAAATTACTTTCCTTCCATAAAAGAAAACAAAATATCGAAAAATCATGAATTTACAAAAGACTTCTTTGAAAAATTAAGTTTTTTTCGATTATGAAAAGTCTTAAAATTAGTTCAAAACCCTCTGCTTTGTACCCTGTTGTTAAAAAATTTTCCCCCCCTGGTTTTGGACCCCCCCTTTGAACGAAATTCCTGACTACCCCACTTGCCCAAGGAATTTTAAGTAGGAAAACATGAATACTGACGTATAACCTCAAAGAGCACCTGAGATTTTCCTGACTCTTTGTACTTTTATCAAGTTCATGGTCAGGAGGCAGAGCTTCCTGGAATTGACGTATGCATTTTCACTTTCTTTAATGCATTTGTCTGGTCTAATTATTTTTTATAGACCCCCACCGATGAAATTGAAGAGATTTCATGATACACATATGATGATGACTTTCATGTGCCTACTCCTTCCTCCAAATTGACCTTTTTATTAGATATTTGCTCCATTTAATACTACTTGCAATTCCTATTTCAACACGGTCTTTCAAATCGATTCCAAATACTCATCCGTTTCTCTCTCCTGCATGTCAACAATACCTTCTCCCCTAACAGCTTTTACTCGGTCTACGATTTTGCCGATTACCTCTTCAGCTGATGGAAACCCAAGGAAATTGTTCTCATCTTTGGACAAAGGCTTTTCCAGCAAGCGTTCAAGGTAGATTCATTCACTTCAATCCATAAACCCACTGTAATTTCACTCGAATCTGTAAGAGTAAATTAATGCCAGAAATCAGGGCTCGAACTCTAGGATTTTTGTATCTTCTTACTCGTACAACTGTCTCTTGAAAAGTCTCTTTTAAATTTTTCGTCACCAAGTAGTTTTGGGATGTACAGTTTATTTGAAGAGAGAAAGGATAACTCAATCAGGGTGGCAGATAAAGAAAATTTTAAAAAGAGGTTATTTCAAAACGCGAAAATCATGTAGGTATTAAAAGTTTCTCTTTCTGCAAGAGAGTCAGAATATTAGATTGATGTCTTTAAGTTCCTATTTATTAATTGAGAGATATTTAAGTTGTGAAACTTCAATGCAATCTATTGTAATAATGTATTTTTCACTTGTTATTGAATAACCAAACATTTAAGTGTCTACAAATTCAAGCCTTGGCGGGTTCATTGGCGTGATAGGCCAACCTTTGTATCCATCCCTGACTTTGTGATTTTACAATTGTTCATTAAGTTATGGAGTAACTACTTTTTAGTGTGCATCATGAATGTCCGTAGGACCTTTATATATTGTGTCATTTCTGTAGGTTGGTTTTTAAATGGGAGAGGATAAAGCTCACCCCAAACTAAGCCATCGGCCATGTGATGTTCTACGTACAGGTTAGGGAGGCTCAATTATATCCCATTGTATTTCTGTTTAATAATGTAATCCCATTCATTTTGTGGTGGGGGTGTATGTGGAAGTCATTTTAAGTATGGTATCAATCTATAACCCTGGGTTCTAATCCGTGGTCCCCTCAGAATCTTCTTTTGAGAGTAGGCCATCACCAATGCAGGATTTCTCTTCATATTTCCACTCTTCCTTTTCCTCAAAGGTGCAAACAGCCTCAGCTGTTGGGTGCCAGGTTCATATAACAAACCATTTACCTTACTTTCAATATCAGCACATGCACTGTCCTTTCTCCTATTCACCCTACTTCATTGGACTCGGATATGAATTCTAGAGGCATAAAAACAACTATTTGTGTCTTATTTTCATGAAGATATGTTTTGCAATTTAAATTGCTTTCCACTGGTTATTATCTTATTGTTAGTGTTTTTATGTGACAACACATCCTTAAAAGGCTACACACTTTTTAGCCTTTTGTTAATGAATTAATTTTTCTTCTATGTTCCCTCATCACCCATCGACAAAAATTCATCTTGCTCATCACTGCACATGGTGTCTTCAATTTTCTCTCATAAAATTGAAGTCAACTTGTTTGCTGGTCAGTAGATGTTGATGCCCCCTCAGGAAATAGTGAGGCCAAGGAGGTTGAAGCTGTTGGAGGAAAGACATTGAGGTGCGGCTGTTTACGATGCCCAAAACACTGCTTTGCATTATCTATCTTATTAGTAGTGAAACCCTACATGAGAACACATCATTTACGCTCAACAGATGAGGTTTTCATATCTCTTCATGATGTTTACTTGTTTAAAACTTAATCTATCATCTTTAAATATTCTGAGTTATGAGAGAGGATCATTTTTCAAATTTGTCTGTATCTCAAATTTGAAAATTATGTGAATCTATATCTTTTTGCTTTTCCACCGCATGCAAATTTTTTATTGTTGGTGGTTTGGTTGGTGAAACTACTTTCATCTTCAGGTCTACCTCTGTACACGGTGGAAACCCAAAAAGATGGAAGAGTCATCAATTACTCCACAGATACTTGAGAAGCAATACGAAAATTATACATTTGAGAAAACACTGTGATAAACTGCGTGAAGATATCTCGGAATGGCCACCAGGTGAGAAACTGTATTACTGCCGACGTTTCAATGTCCGACTCGGTCATCAAAACATCGGCAGTAATAGTTTCTCACCTGGTGGCGACCCTGAGAACTCTTCCCGTAGAAAATTCACTGGGAAGGCACTAAATCTTTCCTCTCTCTGTTAAACTTTTCAAATTGGAGATAAAGGAAATATTTAGCTGACTTGGTCTTTTCTATATTACTTGAAAATTTCAAGATGATAAATGAAGTATTAAATGCATAAATTATCATAAAAAAGACTGTTTGAGCAGGCCTGATGCATTCTCCTTAGTGAGAACCCTGCGTAGTGCCAGAATTTATTCATCATTAACTTATTTTATTTCATTTTTGAACTTCAGTTTATGAACTCTAAATTCTTTTAAATGATAGGGCTTGATTTCACTTGTTCAATTACTTTGCACAGCATTGTGAATACTTATTTAGGAGTTTACACCCACTAGAAGAAATTACCAAATTAATTCCTTCCAAAGCTTATAAAATATTTGCTGGTAGCTTGAATTTGATAGAGGCCATAGTCCTCTGTCTATGCCCACCCATATACATAGTTAATATCATGTTACGTAAATGGATGAAGATAATTTTACTGTAAATTTGGATCAGTGTCTTGTGGATACTTGCCTTTTTGGAACAAGGAAATCCTCTGCTGCCATAGCCTAGGAATCTTTTTTTAAATAATTTAGACTTACCAAAGACTTCCATCAAGGAGATTCAAGTTAAAATATTTGGAGAGAGATCACTGAGATTTTGAACTTCTGAAAATATTTTACAAAGCAGTTTTAATGACATTTAATTCATATTACAGTCACTCTTGATGTTGCTATTGCATAGTGCACTGCATTAAATGGATACAATGTCCCAGACCGTAGCTGCCTTGTAAATTTGTGTGTATTGTTATGTAAAATATCATGCTGACAAGGAGGCCTCAGCTAGAAAATTTAAAAAATGTGTTCTGAAGATGTCCTGTTCTTATGGGGCAGGGTTTTTTGAAAGGGGTTCATTTTAGGGGTTTGATGCTACCAATGATGTCAGTGAGAAACAAATTTATTTTTAGTGGCGTTAAGAGTAGATTCCTGCAAGGCAGTAGTTAAAAAATTTTATTAAAGAGGGACACCTAGAAGTACCCTTCAAAACAATATGAAGTTTTGAACCTTCGCCCTGTACTTGCAATGGTCTTGGCCTGTTACTGTGAAGAAAAAATTAAACTGCTTAAATTTACTTAGTGGTCATAGTTTCATGAGAAAAATAAAAGTGGTTTAACCGAAATGATATGTAATTTTTTACTGATTATGTAGTAGTCGTATACATATGCATGCATCCATTTGTTTATTTGCTGCACAGTCATTGGTTTGGCTTTGGTTTTCCATCATAATTTTACGTAGTCACATAGATCCTTAGAATGTATCAAATCATTGGTCTGTGGGTTCACTTCTTGGAATGGTGACATGATGCAATCCAAAATAAACTTCGTTATATTCCACACAGTATGTATTAAGAATTCAACAGTTTTCGACCATTTCATATGCGAGAGGTCCAAAGTGGTAGAGAAGAATCCAGTTTATTTTGTATTGTATCATCTTAGAATGTAGCTGTGTCAAATAGCTGTAATCTTTTGTAATATTTTTCTTGATTATCTGTGAAATGATTAGGATCTCTGATTCGGGTGAAGGAACAAGTGAACTGAATTTAAGACTCGTTTGAGTTGAGCATTAGCATATGTATTATCTTTTATGTAGCAAATTTAATGCAATTTTATATTGACATAGAACTGTGAGGCATATGTTAGTGTTAACTATGCCTTTTAAAAAATTACAACTTTTCTGAATATGGGAACTTAAGGGCATAATTATGTGAGTGCTATAGTTCCTCAGATATTTTTATCAACCGTTTCGTGTCAAATGTCAGTAGTGGCCAACGAGCAATTTCATATGCAAAAGAGCTAACGTTGGCTGTAGCTGACGTGAATTTTTCAACGAAAATGAATGGACACTCGGCAACTCGGCAATTGGCCATGACCCTCCTACTCATTCACAATCCTCCTCACTGTTGAAATCCATTGTGTATTGTCAATGGTTTTTGAAAAGAAACATTTTGTTGCATATTACAATATTTTATATTTTGAAATTTATTCTTTCTGTTTTTATGCGTGTAAGCAGTTTTTGAACGAAATTCAAGAGTTACTATTAATGGACTTTTCATTGAGGTTTGACATTCATTTAAATGGCTGGAACGCTTGAAAAAATGTTAATTCTGATAGAAGTGTAAATTATTAACCATCTATAGCAATATTTTGTTTTAAAATCGCTGATAAAGCAATAAGTTGACCATGGACTCATGCTAAAATAAGATCAGAGGGTCTTGTCCAGTGGCCATGGTAATGGCAGGTCACCCCGTTGAGTTGGGTCCCAAATCATAGGGACAAGAATACCTCGGCCACTCCCCTCCTAAAAACGAGCTCCGTAGTGAGAGGTTTACAATAATCTTCCGGTATTTGTAGCTTGGAAAGATTTTCCTCTCTGGGTGCCATCAGGAAAGGTTTAAGATATCACTCATTTCATGTCAATGTTACCATTAAGTTATTTTTTCATCCTGTTTTATTTGCATCCCAATTTTCCATTTTGTTTAAGTGCCTAAACATTCCTCCTCCCAAGAATTATCTTCAAAATCTTCTGATGTTTCCTCCTCTCTGTTCTGTGGAGCATTTTATTAGTTTCATTGAGTTAATAATTTCTGTTTAAAATTTGTTTTTATCCAAAATGCTTGTGAGTGAGAGAATTTTCTGGTTGAATTTTGGGCCAATGCATTTTGGGTTGGTAAAAAAGCTGACATGGGCTGACTTAGATGATCTTTCTTCATATTGATACATCTAGAATCAAACTCACATTAGCTAGCTTATCTCTCTCTCTCTCTCTGTATATAAATATTGATTTGTCGCCTGTATTCAGGAGAAAATTAAGCAAAGCAACTGCAATATAATTGCCTTCATATTAAAGGCACTACAAACGGAAATATTATGAGGTACCTATTTGTATGCAAACAGCTGGAATATGGTTATTTCTTCTTGTTACCCCTGTGTAATGTCTATATGTCACACATTGTTTGTTAGTTAGTGGATAGTTGAGCGGTAACTAAGCTAATTGAGTGGAAAACCAATTTGAAAGTCCTCTTTAAGTTTCCTTTAATCAGATTTACCTCATAACCTTGAGAGATGAATTAAAAGTGGCATAATCCACATTTGTTTTAAATACCATCCCAAGTTTTTACTTAAAAAATTATCAAGGTGATGAATATTGTTTGGTGTTATTACAAACATCTAAGCCAATCAAACTTTATGAATGTCTTGAATAATTAAATTTATCTATGGTATGCCTCACATACTTGTCTCTATCTCGTATTAACAAATTAGTCCAATCACTGAGGCCATCTCAATGACAGTTTTTGTGGGTAATGCATGTTTTGACCTATAGCTCTGGAACTAGGTAAAACATGAAAAATTGGTATGTCTGTGGAAAAAATCGTGTGGCGTCAATTCATAAATAAAATGCTTTAATTTCAAGCTAATACCTAGTAAGGTTTCTTTACTGCTTTTACTAAATTTTATTATATAAATTTTAAAGTGCATGTGGTTATATTTTTTTGTAGTGATTTGTTGATTTTTTTCCCTCCCACGGCTCTAACTAATGAACTGGCACTAACCTCCCTTGTATACACAGCTAGAAGGAATCTAACAATTTATAATCATCAATTTAAATATGTATTCTGGTAGTGAATAGTAACGCTGAGATATTATTGTGATCTTACATTTTGAAAATATTTTTGCATATTTATCTTTTGAGATGGTGGGTAACTTCTTATAAATTTGAATGATTTTGTGGTTGGGAAAGTTTTGCTATCTGCTCAATGAAAATCGACAAATGAATGCATTGGCAGCGTCATGTTATGCTATCAGTGCGACAGTACAGTGTAAGACACTCACTGTATGTTGCTTTGCTGGAAAGTTACAGATAAAGTAATACCACATGTATGTGTCTGAATATACCTAGTCCCCCCTTTTTTCCCAAAAATGCCTGTGGTAAAAGTAAAGGAGGGACTATATTCGCATGCATTTTAAAAATTTTTCCCGAAACTGAAGCTTCAAATAAACTCTAACTCTCTGACTGACAATATTGACTTGGATAGTTACATCTTGGGGTAATTTAATATTTAATACTGTCTTCATATTCTGTGGATGTTTCGCACGATTGTGCATTGCGGGTGACTCCTGTAAAAGTTATCACCGCGGCTAGTCTCAGTATACTTTAAACTAGTCAAAAGCGAACACCTCTTTGTGTTCTATGTCCAGGCCTGCTCTCCAGCTGTGGCGCTGTGCGCACGATTTGGACTGCTTGTGGCATCATATGCTCAGCAGTCCAGCCACACCTTGTCCAGTAGTGTCCTCAAATATTCACAAGGAAGAATGACGCCTCAGTAGCTTAACTGTCTAAAGCACTCAACTGGAAATCGGGGGATCGGGGTTCGTATCCCGGTCAAGGCGGATGATTTTTTCTCTGTGGATCTTTAGCATAAAAAATCTTGCGGTAAGATTGAAATGTAAGAGAGACTGGGTAGGATAGTTGTGTAAATTTCTAATTTACATGAAGTATGGCGGCGTAGTGCAATTGCACAATTACAACCAGCCCCGACTTCGTTCGATGGTCATTTCTGCCTCGAGATGCATCGCACATTTAAATCTTATCATAATGAAGCTCCGACAATGTGCATAGAGCATGCAAACAGTGTAAGAAAAATCCTGTTGTGGGTTGTGGCATGCTTTTCTTACTCTGTTCGTAATGGACTATTACTGGCAGGGAGGGTGAGTACTCTTTAATATAAGCTAAAATTCAGGGGGATAACTTTTTCAGGGGTTTTAGTGGAAGGACTACATTTGGACGAAGGGGAGCACTTATAACCTTATTTCTTAAACATTTCAAGGGGTTGTGAATCCTAAGGCACCCAACACTAACCACGACCCTGCTAGAATTAATATATCCTTTTTCTTCCTTTCAGCCCTCCACCCAAGGCTGGCCGCTTTGAATTCCCTTCACCGCGATCATCCACAACCCAAATGAACTCTTCTAGCCATCAAGATCACTATGATGATGAAGATGAGGAGGAATCGCGATCAGAGTGATACAGAACCCACCTTAAATGAGAGAGAAACACTTGGGCATTTGGAATGGGCAGGAATGCCATGTTATTACTTGGGGATCGTGTCACTGTGGCCACTCCTCAAGAAGAAAAGACTGCATTGGGGCAAAGAAGGACAATACCACTGGGAACGTGAGAACTGGTGGTAAAAATCCATTCTCTCAAGAGTATCATTAATTACTATACTTTCCCTTAAATACCATGATGGCCTGGTTTGCCTAACTTCAGTTGACTCATTCAGTTTCATTGACCAGCCAAGCCATTTGAATGTGATGATACCAGGGTGGAAGTTATGGTGAAGTGTTTCTGACACCATTCCTGGAACGAAAAGTTTGCCAAAGCACCAAAAAAGCATAATTTTATAGAAGATGAGAAATGAACTGTTGATAGATGCTGTTGCCACGTAAAACAGATATGCCCTTAGTTTTATATAGAGGAGTGGTCCATTATAACAATGGAGATGCTTCTTTCTATTGTTTTAGATGGAATGAAGAATTGTAACACCCATTATGAGCCATGGATGTGACATTCCTGCAATGATTGCTTGGGTGAAGAAGTAATGGGTTGTATTATTTATTATTGGTATTGCTTCTTATCACCAAGAAGGTCTTGAATAAAATGAAATTACATCCACTTATGGAGTATTTTCTTTATCTAACGAATTAGTCAATGTTATGTTTCACCACCAGGCTCTTGTGATAAATAAATTGCAATATTGTAAATAAGAAAACTATGGATATATTATTCAGTTAAATTGTTTTATCATGATTTAATAATCCCTATTATGTCACTGCTTTTCGTGTGTGAGGTAAGTGTTTTAACTTCTTTCCTACTGATAGTGTACCTTTAAGCTAGCCCACATACCTAGGGTAGATACATATTTATAACTTGACTGAAATGCAGCAGGTCACCCCTTATCAAATTAAATCCTGAAGAATTTACGATACACCTACCATAATCCTGACCAACAACCAATCCTGACCAACCTGGGCACCAAGAATGGCAACCATGGTGCCATTCATCAGTGTTATAGAAATGAAACCATCTCAGAGCAATAAACAATTAGGCATTGATTTCAGTTTTAAGAGAGGTAAGGTTGAGGTACGTATGTATCGTTACATTTAAATACTCACTTTCAGACAAAATTATATCTGATGAGTTGACTGAAGTTACAAAAAGAACTAGAATAAAGATTTCAGCTAGACTGGTGTTTAAGTAAATCACTGCTTCCTAGATTTTATGTGAAAGAGGTAACAAATAGAGCATTAATTATGTTGGGCATAAGATTAAAATGTTTTGATTGTACTAATTACTGGCTACCTTCAGCTTAACTTTTTAATACTTAGCTTTCAACCAGCCACAGATTCTGAATCAGAGGGGATCCAAAAAATTTTCAAGTATAAAAATAACCTATCAGCTACCAAATAACAGCGCCATGATCATAGAAAATGTGTATTTCAAATGAAATTATACAGAAGCAGAAGTCTTTCCAAGAATTTTGTCTTTAAATTCCTTGGTCACAGACGTACCTTAAGCTATACAGTTAGGAGCAATATTCAATACACACTAAAAATAAAGTTACAAATATAAAAAACCAATTATAGCAATTAAAACTTGAAATTGCAAATAATAGTTAAAAAAATAATGAACATTTTTTCAAGCATCTCAGCTTCATAAATATTATCAGAAAACAACTTATAAATTCAGGAAAACCTCAAATATTCTTACCTACATTCCCGTGCTGAGGTGGGATTTTCTGAAGCTAATAAATCTAAATGAAATATCAACGAATTTTCCAGCAATACTTTCCTTCTGGGCACCAAAGTTTGATTTGCCTTTAAAAGCAGTCACAGAGTAATAGTATTCAAGAGCATAATTTGAACTGGGAAACCAAAGTTCTTCACAAGATCTATATCCATCCAGACTTGCTGTCAACATAATCACCCTGTGGTTATGGCTGATTATCTCCCTTGCAGATTAAGCTAATAATTTCTATGATCAAATATATTTGGATATGATTTGATTCAATGGTAACTACCAATAGAAAAATGTCCTCTGATTTTCATGCCATATCTTGACAAAGATTTTCAAACCTATTCAATGAAATCACTGGATCTTCCTTTGCTCAGGAAATTTAAGCACTTTTATGTTAAAAAAATCTTGATACAAATGAAATACACTTTTCATTCATATCAATCAATGTTTCATATTGATTTCATTAATATTTATGATTATCTGGTCTTTCCTGGGTTGCTAACAGGAGCTATTCAAGAGGCTTCGAACTTGATTGTAAGAACTTGATGTCCCACACAGAAATTTCTTACATTATCAGAAAGGGTAGGCCTCATTCCAAACTTAAAATTAACTTCTGAAAAAAATTATTCATCTTTCAACTCCTCTTTCCCCGTATACATACTCTACTGCTTAACTTTGGTTCAAACATTCAGTATTAATTTTTGAATGTCAGACATGGGAATTTTAAATTGTTCCAGAACGATGTCAATTGTACATGTCTCATTTTTAGGAGATACTCGCAGCAACAGGCATGCGGCAGCCTCTCTTTCCTCTGTATTACCATAAAATGCATCACAAATTTCTAAAAACCCCACATCAAAATCGTCACTACCTTTAACGTGATCCAATGACCAGTTTTCTGGCAGGGGTTGATTTGAGGCTTTGGCTTTAGCCAAATGAAATGACCCAAGTCTCCCATAAATGGGTTTTATATCACATGTCATAGGGTACATCCCCAACTCAAGAGCACATTTGTGGTGATTGAAGGGGTTTTCACGCACCGACTTCTCCGCAGTAAGTAGGATCAGCAAATCTTCTGCCTTCGGGAAGTAAAGTACCATGGGGGTTGCCAAGAGCTCTTTGGCTATTGCCAAAAAACTTACCAGCTCCTACAAAAAAATTGATACATCAGAATGTTAATCTTGTTCCCAAATAATCTAAATACTATGGTCTTAACTATAGTAGAAGATCTAAAATCATGGACACACATCCCAGATAGCACAAAGTAAGAGAGTTAACAGTTTCTTATGGTTTTCTTACGGAAAAAATTTATAAGCAGCTTATCGTAAGCTAAGGGGCTTAAATAAGGCAAGGGTAAGATTCTAGGGAAGAATAGGTAAGGAATGCCATCAAATATCCTCAGACAACGAAAGTCGCTTCTGTTGGAGCACTGAAGGCGGCTGAACAGCATACTACACATGTTACACTGCTCCTCCCTACATAAATTTAAAGCCTACCGGTGAAATTCAGCCAGTCTTAATGAGAGCTTAACAACTAATATCAGATTTTCCCATAAATAGAAAAAAATTAACAACTGCAAGCGACCAGCTGGTGAAGATATGAAGCATAATACAAGTAATTTATCCTTTCGGTGGAAAGAAAAAAAATCAACTTTCGGGAGGTCCGAACGTATGACCTACACATCCGCAGTTCTGTAAGCTAACTACTTCTCCACGGCAACTGGTGAGTACTATGAGCGTAGTCACCAGTTTAAAATCCAATTCTGTAGAAAAAACTTGGCTGGTATGTGCATGAAAAACTGAAATTATTCAAAGTCCACACAATATAACATTTATGAATTTTAATTTATGGCCTGATTACGCGACGAATACAATAAGTATATTAAGGCCTGGTTACACGGAACATTAACATGTACAAGTTAATGTGCGTTTGCGTGAACGATTTTGGTGGACCGGAACGGAACATATACGAATGCATGAACCAAATTATAACAGGTTCTATTTTCAGTACATGCATTCGCACAAGTTGGGTGGTTTCACGGTGCATTTACGTGTTTGTTCAAGTGTTCATACATTTAGACATTAACCCATACGTGTTAACGTATCGTGTAACCATGCCTTTATAGAGATTCCTTCCGGCATTTGTATATTATTCTACATCGCTATTCGTGTGAAATTGTATGTTTTTCTTACAACAGTCGTTTCGCCATCAGTTCATAAAGGTAAATGATTTTCAGATTATGGCCGTATGATGTTATTTCTACTCATATTACAGAAGTGCCAAGAATGGCAAAATTATTCTTATACATAAATCCCTACATAATACCCTAAAATGATGGAATAATAATAACATCTGAGGAAGTGCTGAAAGTTTGGCAACCATTTTGACATTACTCAGGCCTGGCCGTAAGAAACCCATCACAAGCTTACTTGATAAGCGCCTTCGTTATAGCTTCCTTTCACCTTATCTCAAAGGCCTATAATGTGCTAGCTGGAATGATCAGCAATATTCCAGAGTTATGCTTTTTACAGTGTTTACTTCACTTACTTTACAGTGAGCGATGAAAGTAACCAGACAACAACTTTAATCAGGGTATAATGAACTAACAAAACATGCCTTAACCATTTTGCACCGAATGTTGCACATAAGCGGATGGGGATTTTCTTCTCAAAATAACGAGAGCCGCTCATGTGTGGCATTGATCTTCCAGCACTAACAAATGAAAGCTGCATATACGCACCTCGGGATGGAGGAAAGTGACCGCCACAGACACAATAGACCAAGCATGGTGGTTGTTCCTCTAGACCCAACTTAGTGCAAGCCCAGGCCCTTCCTTAGCCTCTCAGATGGACATAATGTACCTAAATTTGCGTGAATGTTAAACACAGTGAAAAAAACCTCATTGTGGAGACTAATGCAGTGTTGGCTTTCGATGGTGAAAGATTCAGTGCATTATATTTCATCATTTTTAGTTTTAATTGCTTAGTTACCTCAACAAGAAATTGCAACACTTTCTTTGTTAAATTTTGTAAAAACAATATTGTTTATAAAAATTTTGTCACCAGGGCAATGAGGTTATTTGACAGTGCATCACATGAGACTAATGCTGACATATTTTACGATTCTTTTGACTCATTTAAACGAAATATGCTGTAAATACACTACCTATGGACTTGATGTAACTTGCACATAATATGCTACTTTTATTGCTCAATAATTGTAACTTTAAATGTATTAATTTTCTTGTAATCTTCCTGACAGTTTATACTTGTAAATTGGTTTTACTCCCATAAAATTAATATTATTATTATTATCATGTATGTTATTATATTGCATTATCCCATGTAGTATCAAATATCTCAGAGGCATCTCACGAGACATGATCTTATAGGCATACAGACCTCTCTGAGTGGTCATATATGCCTCGTGATATGTCTCTGGAATATTTGATGCTATATGGGATACCCAGCTAGCACAGATTTGAATTTATCCTTGGAGAAATCAGATATTGTAGGGATAAGCTTATCTGCCACGTTTATTATCCCTTTTTTCCCACAATTTCAAGCATTTGGGGGATGGGTTGTCACAGTACCATATTGCCAAAATTGGCCGCGTATCGGCGCTGACGTCCTCCATTACCGTTTACGCCATTAGTGGCTTCGTTTTTACTTGTTTGTTGTTGTGAATAGTGGTGTTTGTGAGTTAAAACAATACATCTACGCAGTAATAGTTTAGTGATAATCCGACCTAAGCATCGTTCTTGTGTCCCTAGGTTCGATGTGGGCTACGCTGGTACGCACAGGTGTATTAAGATTTTTGGCGAGTAAAGCTAAAAAATCTGGATTGTCATGGATATTAATGAAGAAAACATAGACAGTGCTGTGATTGTTAACAAATGCGAGGTATTAGTGATTGCAAATGTCTGTGGTACCTAACGGTAATGGATTACGAATTTGTGCTTTTAAAAGCCATGCGTAAGGTACTTCACCAGTCTTTGCTATAATGTGATAAGGCTAGAATGGACTTCAACAGTAAGATTAATGGTTTACCGATGAAGGTATGAATATTGCTCCGTGTTCTAGTGCAATGTATATCGTTTTAAGATGAATTATTCATTAAATATATCTTTTTTGGAGCAATCATTTTATTTTCGACCTTCCTCTATCAGATATTTTGGTATGTACCTAAACTTCTATGCATTTACATTATTTTCACGTAATTCTCATGAATCTCGTGTGGTGGCGCAGCGATTGTACGAGAAACGGCTGCCACCCACCGGCAATTGCGGCATAAGGATAGGTGTATCTCCAGCTATGCGGACATTCATCTCCGATTTATCCCCCAATGGGATGAATGCCTGGATTCTTCATACTTTATCTCTGCATCCAGATAGGTTTCGTTACGGCATATATGTATAATATCCTCGTATTTAGAGATAACGCAAAATCTGTGCTAGCTGGGTACTGTAATTTAGTAATGAAATGCAAAGATAATATATGATGCATTGAATCTTTCTTCATCAATAGCCAATTTATGTTATCACAGTTATTACATTATTTTCATGTAGTTCTCATGAATCTCGCGTGGTGGCGCAGCGATCGTACGCAAAACATCTTCCACCAACCAGCAACTACACGGCGTAAGGATAGGCATATCTCCAAAAATGTGGAAGTGCATCTCCAATTAATACCCAATAACAGCATGGATTCTTCATACTTTATCTCTGCTTTCAGATAGGTTTCCTAACGGCATATATGTATAATATCCTCTTATTTAGGGATAAGGCAAAATCTGTGCTAGTTGGAATGGTACTAAAATATATACTACTATTTATGCCTTCCTATGAAAGGGAGAAAAGCACTAGGGACAGAGTGGAGGAGAATCCTTACAGCCAGTGTAGATATATGCAGTCTCTTTCCTACGCCCAAGAGTGCCTGCACCGCAATAGAGTAAGTGCACGTTTATGGGAAGTGATCTTAAAATAAATTTAAACCTAAATTAGGCTTAATTCAGAGTCTGAGAATAGTGAGGTACTTTTTAAGTGAGATATTAATTGTTAAAGTTTGAAATATTAATGATGTGCTGAGACACCAGTCGGCCATATTCTCAGGGCTGTGACATCCTTTTGTTTTTCGTGCTCTGGCATACCTTGTTCTTTAGGGTGAGCCCCTCTACAGCATACACAAGAGTTTAGAAAGAAGTCATGGAATGGCTAATGGACTAGATTAAACGTGTGTACATGCCATCATCTACATCGTATAATTCATTTATTTCTCAGTTACGCTAACAACAAGACTCTCAATCAACTTTTCTACCTTTGAATACATTAATTCTACAAAAGAACAAATACGTCCATAAAAAATGTGTTTTGCTTAGGAAATTAAGATCAGATTACTGCTTAGACTGGACCAAAATGTAACTCCAGTTATTTATGCTTACGTTTCAAACCTCAAATAGCCCAGAAGAAGAAGAACCCAACTCAGTAGCGGCAATTAAATAATGAACCATGGATATTCATCCAGTCACTACAGGCCAAAACTCAATATGAAAAATTATTTTTCGCGAGTCAGTAGGTTAAATAACAATAGAAGAGAAGATAGTTAAATAGATAAATTAAGATTGGTTTTTGAAATAATCATACAAATATCGATAGTTATCTATGCACCGGCACTTTTACTTCCGTAAACCTTCGTATCGTACTTATAAACTTTTGCCCCATTAACTACTGTTACGAACACTCTTACTTAATTCACTTTGACCTAATTTCTGATGAGGTTTCCAGTCATTTGCTCTTTATTATGAATGAGGCAACACAACAAGAAAGCTCCAGTGCAGCATTAAAACTTTGTGCCATGGTATGTATAGTTAGTCCAGCACAATCAGCATGGCCAATCATTGATTCATCCACCTATGGGATATTATTTGAAGAAACCTTCACAAAATCTGATTCCATGATATGCACTTAAACGTATTTCCCTTTACACACTTGAGATCCACCAATGTTTTCCAATGGACACGTATTGTATCATAAACACGATAAACACCTTGCACGCTGATGAGATAGAACAGAAAGACATCACATACCGAGGAACTAATAGATGAGCGTTTTCGTCGACTCAATATCATTGCAAAAACAATGCATATTAAATATTAATTATTACACAAACTAAGCTACAATTAATGCTGTTAATCGAAAGTATTGGTATTTATGATACACTTCATCAAATAAACTGCATTTCAATCGTATTCCTCCAGGGTGCACACACACTATTGTGCAATACCTGCACCGTCGATACTTCTTTCTGCCACCTTCCTCTTGGATGAGTTCAGGGAAGTTAGATTGAGATATTGATGGTAAAAGTGGCTTGGGATAAGGAATTTAAGATGGAAGGATAAAGGATCTAATGACATAAAGACTGTATTTTTAATTCAATTTTTTGTAAGTCTGAAAGGAAATCTTTGAAAGTAGAGAACTTATTGTATTTATTATAATTTAAAATCTGAAACCTTGCAAATTCTGGAAAAGAGCCTTGGCAGTCTTGGCACATCTTACACAAAATGTAAGTTAAAATGTAAAAGCAGTAAAACGGTTTAGAACCAAGATCTAACACCAGGAAGGAACACCACAACCAACAAAGGAGTGAAACTTATCCAACACCATATTTATCACCTTTAAATTTAAAGCCATTTCCACAAACAGAAGAGTTTATAATCCATGCCTATGAAATTACCACAGAGCAATTCTGTGACTTACAAGACTGTTGAAGTCGATTAGTGAAAATTTACACATACCTCTGTCCCCGCTGGAAAAGAAATGTAGTTTTTCTTTATTTCAGGACTAAGTATTAACTTAGCCTCAGGTACTGAATTCCACACTGGGATGCACCCTTGTAAGGGAGTTTCTCCAAACATAGTCAGTATATTTCGAGTGTTAGCCCAATTTCCAGCAGCTAACACTACTTCTGCTGCATCGTCCACATTCCATCGAGGATACAGATCTTTAAGAAGGGCTGAAGTCTGTTTTCCCAAAGTCTAAAAAAATGTAAGGTAGCAAAAAATTAGGAAATATGATGGTAAGACACCATTACCGAGAATTACAACTGAATGAGCACATTTAGTATTTTAATGCCTGAAAAGGAGTGAAATATACATTATTGCCATGAGAAAAATTCTTCTGAACCGTGAGTCAGACCATGGACCCTTAGTTTTCCAGGCCAATGCGCACATCACTACACGACAGGTTTTTTTGATTCCTATGGCATTTTACCCAGGCTCATGGTGCTAGATGTTGGGCCCTCACTTTCCATTAAGGATGGTAAACAGAAGGAGCTAAGACTTCAACGAAGCCACAACCGGTTGAGAGCCTCAAACCTGCGCTTAACCATTTCCGTGCTGTGGGCCGATTTATCAGCTCTTGCATAGTCCATTATTTAATTTGATATAACTGACTATATTAGATTTATATTTCAGTAGGCATAAAAATATTTTTTCAATACCATCCACTCTAACCTCCTCAATTTTATAAAAAAAACGCACATGGATGTGTAATAAAATAGCTTCGTACTATTTTCTTTTCCTAGTTGCTACATTTTATTTAAACACCTTCCGCATTTCTCGCCAGTACCCCAGGAAGAAGGATAGCACCAAGAGGGTTAAGCCAGCTTCATAGGAAATTTTTTTCTCATGGCAATTCAAGAATGAGCATTTACATGATGTTTATAGTTTCAGTGTCTCGAGGGTTGTGTCACATGCTCATGAAGCATCTTCCTGATAAGACTGCCTTTCCTGCAACTTCGTGCGAAGCAGCTTACTGACAGTGTGTCTGGAATATGATTCCTGCCATCGCTCTTATCTGACACATCCTACCAATCCAGGACAATCCCAGATACATGACATGGTTCCCACGCTAACTTAAATATAAAATTCACCGTGTTTTCCAGGTTTTCATGGTCTAAATGTCGTCAAATTCACGGTTTTAAGATAAACCATTTTAGGCAGAAATGTTGATTGCGAAACGATCATCGACCGCAGGTTAGCTAAAAATTAACAAACGCAACAGATGCCGTGACTTCAAGCACAGCAATGGAAGTGCTATCTCTCCTGACGTCACATATCGTTTGCAAAATTCAGCTCCTGCTAAGGTTGTGATCAGGAAAATGGAGGGACCAGGGTGCCACAGAAATTAAGAAGTGTTTGAATATTTGCCACGGTTAATGAACACTTCGGTTACCTGTCTTCCGGCTTTGGTACGTCATGTATCTAATGTGTCATCACGGGGTACGGACCAATAATTGCGCTTAGAATATACATGAGCAGATAAATACGTGGACAGTGTCTGCACATGACTGACATTGAACCATGATCGACATATCGATTTTTCTTTTGGAGGAAGAGTTCTCGGGTTTCAACCCTTGGACCCGGCTAGATACCCGAGACCTCTTCCTCCAGTCTATTCCCCGGGAAAACCTTAGGTCCATCACTTTTCTTCTGCTCTTTCAATCGTAGTTCTAAAATCAAGTTTGAAAGATTTTTATGGTTTAAAGACGAAATTCACGGCCTTTTCCAAGTTTCCCATGGTAGACGAAATCCACGGCTTATTCATGGTTTTAAGGTTTTCACCGTTGAGTGAGAACCCTGCACGAAAACATAAGTGAACATGGTGCTACAGACCACCATGGACACAAGGTTTAAGGAAACTAGTGCCAACATTTCTTGAACATTTCATTTGAAAAATAAATACATAATTCAATTTACATGTGCTATTTGCCTCCTCCACAAAATATTACTTATACGACAGAATAGCAGTGATATTTGGTGAAAAAGGGAATACATCAGCTTAAGTCTTCACCTTTGGATACAAAGAGCACCCAATATAGAGGGCAATTTTCCAGTGACTATGAGCAGTCATGAAACCAAGCTTCCACCATACAATATAAAAATGATGTTAACGCCTCCAGGCAAAGAGCATCTTCATTGCATTAGAATTTTTACTCGGACCCATCAAATATTAAAAAAGTTCTGGATCACCTAATTCAAAATTTTACCATATTCATCAAATAACCATTAATTGCGACAATCTACTGTTCCACTGCATTGTATCAATTCCATGTCCACTGAAACACTGCTAGGACGAATCAATAAGTTCCTACAGAAGAAACTAAAAAAGCATCTTGTTTGGTAAATTCATTTATTAGTCCACCATATCTCATCTTGTCTTGAAGCCCTGGTTACACGGTGCATTAACCCGTACGGGTTAATGTCTAAATGTATGAACGCGAGAATGAACGGAAAAATTCACCGTGTAACCACCCCAAAATGTACAAATGCATGAACGCGTGAACGGAAAATAGAACCTGTTCTAATTTCGTTCATGCATTCGCACAAGTTGATAACAGAGCCACCTGGTGGGAAACAACACATTTAGTTGTTATCTGCAGGGCTATTCCACGGCCGTCTTGGCTATTCAGTAACTCTTTACGCGTATTTGTTCGTTTGTACTGTATCGTAAGTGCTTGAATCCTACCACAAACTCGCCATTTGCATCTACACTAATATTCGTATAGATTATCCCTGTATGTATGCCGGACATACCAAGTTTAGTATTATGCCGGAACATAACAATCGATGAGGTTGTCACAGAGTTTTCAACACGACATTTGTGAAATACAGCGGCTATCATACGACTTATAGAACACATTTAAACATAATTAATATCATACGAATTAACGACGATTCTACCTTTTATACGTACGAGGTGGGAATGCGCTGGCCCACCACAAAAATACGACTCACATTACGCAAGTTCATAAATCGACAAGACCTCTAAACCAACATCTTTTCCATCAACAGCAAATATCTTCTTACCTTTATAACCGTCCCGGACAAAAGTAGAACAAAGTATTAAAATTATCTATTCTCATACATAATCTACACTCAGTGAAACAGATGACAGAAAAATGTCTAGTAAACACGGCTTAAAAACAAGATGCGTCTACAAATTTTCAGCCTAAGTATTAACTTTGATAACGGTTTGAAATAAATAGAGTACTATTGAGATATAGCCTTAAGCTAGCGATAACGATAAGTATTAAATATAAATAAATATTACTGGCACGAAATTAAACAACTTCGGCAACTACAATGAAAACCACTGTTTACACGGCAGCGCAAATATATTACCAGTATGTGAAATTTCCTGGTCCTACAGGAAACAACGAAAAGGGAATTATTTTCTGGTAGGTATCGTCTGCTTCCTACCTAATGATACTGTTTTCACATTTAAATTTTGCGCACTGTAAAGGGAATAAACAAAAACTAAATGCCTCGCGTTACAAGAAAATGTGTGAAAACTTGTGCGAACGCATGTACCGTGTAACCGCTCATTCATGCTCCTCGTTCACGCAAACGTCCATGAATTCAGACATGCAAACAGACACGCATTCATACATTAACCCGTACGGGTTAATGCACCGTGTAACCAGGCCTTGAGAAACATGATCCATAGTTGAACTAACGCTTTTGAATCCAACCAAAAAGTATGATGCACAAGAGGCTCAAATAAGCATTTGCTTCAAGCATAATTTGATGTGAAATTTCACCTAAGTCTTTTTTTCAAAATTGGGCTTTGAGAAAATGTCGTATGGGACAATAATTTTCCCTTTCTCCCCCGAAGCCCTGTCGATCTCTTGAAATTATACCACTTATTTTTTCAATACCATCACATTCAATAGAAGCTATCCTCATCTCTCACTAAACTTTTAAATATAAGCAAAATTCTTAAGAAATGATTCTACGAGCCTCACTCTACTCCTTACCTGTACAATGGTACTTCAACATTGAATTGAGGTAATTTGAAAAATAAGATAATTTATATAATCCATGTTTAACCACGGCTACGAATAATTGAATTTTGAAATTTAACCTTCATTTTATGGAATGAGAGATGCTAGGAAAAACAAAATTAGCAGCACCAAGCTATGCCTCACCATAAAATAGGACAGTTAAACCACACAAGGAAGTTTATTAATGTAAGAGAAAACGTAACCATGTACTTCCTACCACTTATTTCAAAATTAGCTTACCAATTTAGCTTGAACATTGTTCATTACTTTGCAGGCTTCTCCCTCTTCAACATTGGTAGCCTCCATTTTTTTTGGGCCTTCCGCCCAAAAATCTGCCTTAGTAGCGATAATAACAGAGACAGCACGTCTCATTCCCTCCTTCGTGATAAGGGCCCATGGACCCTTCACCAATGGTTTTTGGGGGTGGTTTAACAATTCATAGGCGTCTTCCATATACTTGGACTCATATTTCCTTATTTCTGAAAGGGACTTAGGAGCCCATTCCAGATTATCATCACTCTCTTCACCTCCAGTCACTGGTTCGGAGGTCCACTTCCAATGACCGCATTTAGGGCATGGGCCTTGATTTGAACAACTGATGCATGAAAAGAGATAAACTCTAATTAGGTAGGTATATGAGTCACCTAAGTTAAAAAATATTGTATCCTAATTTTGGTGGTTGAAGGGTTATAAAGAGCTAGATTGATATTTTATTTCTTTAAGATGACAGTAGCAGATGACAGTGCAGAAAATATTTGGTTTTGGTATATTTTCCTCAGTGACAGTTACCACCACCTTCACCCGCATTTACTAAGGCCATATTGAAAAGTTAGGAAGAGGGCCCAGCCAGCACAGGCCGCTAAATATCTTGATCACATATTTACGCTGACTTGATGATAGTGCTACGCAGGCGAGGATTCATATTTGGCCAAGTGAGAGAGAGCAAACATTGTAAAAAATCTTGAATTTCAAGTGAGATTACAGCCGGAGATTCAAGATTTCCTTCCTTAGCAAAGATAGTTCTCCTCTGAAGTTCTGATACTTCCTATTTCTCAATAAGAATACGTTATCCATGCCAAAATTGTGCCACTCATTAGTGATATTTTCAGGGCGAGCACAGTTTCAGTACTTAGAATTTGAAGCTAAGCATTTTAGGACAAAAATTATAATCAAATGTATGAACTGCTATAAAGAATACAGACTAAATTTTACAAGAATTAATAACAAATAAATTTATAATTTCATTTACACCCATGCTAAGTGCAAGGGATTCCAAGGGATGTTCCTTGGGGTCTTTGCACTCTATGAAATTGCGTTACATGAGAGCGTTTTAATGTTGGGAAGATAGGGATGCGTACCCGGTGGCATAAATGTTAGGTATTGAATTTCCAAAAAAATCATATACATTCCTATTAATAGCCTTGGAAAACCTCATTAATATAAATATTTATACTTTAAAATAACTTTAAAATAGTAGGCACGCATTAAAATACGTTTTTTCTTGCTAAATTACGTTTTTTCTTGCTAAAATAAATTAGTACATGCTTTTGAAATTCCCACCTTTCGAGCAGGTGGCCTGACATCCAGGAAAAATGCATAAGCTACGCTGAAATTTTGCGGGCTCCATTGTAACACAAGTTCCCAGCTGTTATAGATGTCCACTGAGAAGTTCAATATTTTTGTTGGTTTCAGTTATTAAATTTTCTTGATTTTGTCATGGCATAGTATCGTAGGCTGAATAAAAAAGCATGCTCTCTCAGGGGTTAGTAATGCATTGCTGGCTGATGACGTATTTTCAAACCCCTCTAAATAAAATTCTTGTGTCACCCAGGCCCTTTTGTTGCTCATTCAAACAACAGACAAATTTTACTTTAAATAACATTTCATTGCTCGAGGAGTTAGTGAATGATAAATCATAACTGGCTTTAATTTTAACTCCCCCAAGACATTAGCATCACACAGCAATGTAAAACGATCTTTAAATGCCTTGAAACCTTACTTAAGTTTTTCTTCCCTGAAAATGAATTAGCGTCATTGCATTCTCTTCTAAAACAATTCCGTCCCGTCGACGTTAAAAACTAGCTGAGGGGGAAAGGATCCACTCTCAATCACAGATTGGAGTTCATCAGAAAATGTTGCGGCAACTCTGCCATAAGAACTTTCAAGTTCACCTGATATTGTAGCACTAAAACACCACCTCAAGGTTTAAAATTCTAGGACCAAGCACAGCTTTCACTTAATGTCACAGAGCAACCTCTTCCCTTACCTACTTTTGTAGATTCCACTAAAGCCACAGCTTTAAAAATACTGCCTGTGATAAGAGGAACGTCATTCAACCGTTTATTATAAATCCAGGTAATTAGAAGTCTTTCCATTTTTTCCAGCAATGAACTTCGTGTATGTGTTGACTACTTGGCTGAAGTTAGTGCGGCTGATGTCACCGACATTTTGACCTTGTCTTAGTTCGGAATAATAGTGCTGACTGTTGACATCGTGAGCTTGAACTTGGGTGCAATATCCCTTTGATGGTCTTCATTTTTTAAAGCAAGTGATCACTTTCAATTCTAATATCTATGTTTTTGTACTTTTCCTTGATTACTTCTTTACTACTCTATCCCATTTTTTACCATTGTCCACTTGATTTTTACTCCGTGTGGGTCTATCATAATCACCTTCTACTGCTGGACATCTGCCGCACTATATTCCTGAGATGCAGAGAGCCTCATGCTGCTGGGAAGGAATGAAGCCATTGTCCCATTTTGTTTGGAAGTCTCTCTCGGACCCTTTTACGTGTTGATGCTATTCATATGCAACTGGGCCTCCACTCCCCGATGACCTTGAAGGGTGGACCCTATACGTCATAGTCAATTCACCCGATAACTTACGACGGCAAAAATGACCTTTCAAACCGTATTGCTTAAAAAAAAAAACTCATTCCCACTAGCTCCAAACTTAATTAATGATCAAAATTAACCAATGTTATTCAGTTAAAGGGACGAGAAAAATTACTTCGGTGGGTCGGCTGTCCGGACACATGAAGATTAACATTTTTGCCCTTTGCACTGCAATGGATTTCGACAAATATATAAACAAAGAATAAAATACGAGGCAACAATACTATTAATATGCGTAAAATGAGTGTAATTTCGTACGTACTTAGTACAAGTTCACATTTTATCAAGAGAGTATTAAAGGCTAAGCAGCATTGGAATGTTTCCCTGAGGGACGCATCGATCTTTCATGTAATTATTTTAACGAAAATAATTATTTGATGAAAATTAGTATTCTTCTCAAAGTATCCAAGAAAATAATCAGGTAATTTTTAAATACTTTATTTTTGTTAATGACCACAGCCATTCAACGATAGCGAGTATACAATGTGAAACTATTTGCGAAATGAAATCCAAAATAATTTGAAAAATATCACTACAGTGTTAATGTGAATATATTGAACTTTATTTTTCAACTTTAAACTTTTCTTAAGCATGTGTAATTAAGTAAATGCCTCACTATATACTTTTTATACTTCACTGTAGGCAATTCTGCACGTGAGTAATGAAGTGGTAAAGAAAGGGTAAAGGTGACAAGGGTGAATTTGCCCCAAATTACCAAAATAATTTCTATCTTGTAACGGCAGTGCTAATTATTATTTATGAGTAGCACTTGTCCCGATCTCTACCCTTTCCTTTTTCTTCTGACTATTAAGTGTATTTGGTATAGATTTAGTTTATTTTGTGTATGCTTGTGAACAGCATTTTTTTTAATACCGCGCCAAAGTAAGTGAATCACGACCCGACAGAGCGCGCGAGTGAAACCACTGCCCTCCCCTCCCTTCCCCTCTCACGAGGCGCTTGGAGATGGAGCCACCATCATTGGAGAGAGACGGTTGAGAGAGACGGTCATTGATTGAGCCACCAGGCATGCAGAGAGAAAGCACCGGCAGAATCCCGAGACGACCACGACTCGCCTTGACTCGAGTGGGTCGAGCGTTTGAGCCACTGGACATCGGAGAGAGAGAAAGCACCTTGGCAACTCTCCAGTCAACGGCTTGGAAAATGCAACGAGGAACCGTCACGAGCTCATGAGAAGTCCGCTTGGCCTCGCCATCACCTGGGACTTCGTGTTCCCGAATAAGGTGCAGTAATAAACCGTGCCCTCACCACTTTCCCCGGTCGAAGCAGCGTCGAGAACGTTTTTCTCTCCTACCCCCCCTTTTTTCCCCATTTCAAGAAAGCGCTCGAACGATTAGTGAATCTTGAATTTCAAATGTGCAGCAGTGGACTTATAAACCCTGCGAGAAGATTTAAATGCAGTTCATTTCAAGTTTACTTTTGTTGTCAAGTTGATTTTTGGTTTCTTTGTATTTTGTATTTGATCCTTGACAATCCGGCCCTACTAACATTATTTCAAGTGCTACTCCCCATATTTTTGTATGTTAAATTTAATTATTGCGTTCTTTGTGAATAAATGCATTTCTTGTGTCCGCAACAACCCAGGAATACCTGTGGTCTCTTACCCACAACCTCCCCTTCCAATTATCCCGTACGTTACGCATTCCCAAAATGACTCGTTTTTTCACGTCCCCCCCGCTCTGAGGTGTTTCCTGCTCTATTTTATAACGGACGCAAAACCCGTTCATCACAATCTAAATTACCTTTTGAGCTGACTGGGTTTTGTAATTTACGGTGTAACCAGGTCATTTTCAGAGCGGGTCAATTTTTTGGGAAACCACTTTCTAGTGATATTCTGGGACAGAGACACTGCAATGGGGGTTTGTGATTGAAAAGACATTGAGCCTAAAATTTATCTGTACTTTCTCTGCATTATTTGAAATATTCACAGCATAAACACTGTAGACATATTACTAGGACTAACACAAATTTCTACTTCTACAGCATATTGGTATGCATCTCATATTAATGCTGCGCACTGCCAGTATTTTCAATTTTTTTAAATACATTCAACCTACAATATGTAACTTACGTTTCCGAGCAATACATCAGGAGATTCCATTCAAATATTGCCGAAACAGCATTTACTACAAATGCACGGGCTTTTTCTGTGGATGTGGAGTAAAAGTTGTATGCCCAAATCAGGGCTTGCTCCTTCTGAACATCATTTACATCCGTCCAAACACCTATAATAAAATGGAAAAAAGTAGAAGGCAAAGGCAAACTGTAAAATTGGCATCTTTATGAGTCTGCAATCAGAAGATAGGTTTGAAACATCTGTCCACTCTTATTTTCCTATCAACTGATGCTCTAACACTTGCCATATGTGAATTTGCATTCTCTCAAAGCACATATTGCACATACATTTGCCATCATTGAGGTCAATATGCTCTGAAAATTATATTATAAGTTATTCAAATTCCAAAGTGGAGGCAGTTCACAAGATGGATGCCACTCAGTGGTGCTGACTCCATGAGGCCTGATGGGGCCTGAGCCTCCTCAAAAATTCGTATTAAGTGTGAGAAAAAAATGTGTCAGGCTTGTCGATTTTCCCCGGAGTATCCAGATATCGAGATTCTAGTTATCAGGGGTCTAATGTTGATCATATGACTCTTCTTAAATGCTTAAAATCTCAAAACACACTACTTATAAAATTTCCCGGGGCAAGATCCCCGGTTTTGGGCCCCCCAATATTCTTTGTGAGGCGGCATCCTTGATGCCACTTGATGCTTGTATCATGCACTCATTCAAGCAAAATCAGAGCATGCTCCCTAATAAGCAGATATTATTACATAATTTTTTTTACTCATGTCATGTTGGTTAAGCAAGATATTTATTTTTAACAAACAATTTTTTTTGTGCAAAACAGTCTCTGATTATTTTCGGAGGTATATATAATATCATCCAGATACTTTCACTGATATCCGAGAACTTGAGGGAAAAAAAATTCAACTGGGATGGAATAGCCAATTTATAAAGTATAAATGATATCCCAAATTATTAATGAATACATTATCTTTCACCATGCGCAATATTGGAATTGCAGAGTTCAGGTGCAATGTGCAGAGCACAGATGCAAAAACAAATATTAACTCTTAGCATGGCTCAGTGGTACACCAGTTTAACGCACCATTAGTAGTGTAGTTAAACACTTACATGATGTCTTTCAGGCTATGCATAGACCCCTTTTCATGCCATTAAACAGCATGCCATTGTATGAAATTTACAGGGTCTGTTAAATAAGTATCGGGACTGGTTCGCTGTAGCCTCAACAATGCGGTGTTTGGGGGTCCGACTTGTTGGCTCGGTAGAGGGGTCCTTCACCACTCCGGTGCACTTTAGTTCAGTTGCCCCAGGGCATGTGTTGAGATAGCAGGTTGATTGTTGTGACTTTTGATTGTTTGTGGCGTCGTCGCTTCCCAGCATGGAGCCCACTGTCGAGCAATGCTACTCAGTGAAGTCTTGCATTTATCTCTGGAAATCAGCATCGGAGACCCTTGAACTCCTTAAACAGGCTTATGATGATGCCTTTAGCCGCACAAGTTTTTGAGTGGCACAAAATGTTTAAGGAAGGCCGGAACATCGTCGAAGACGAGCACCGCATTGAACTGCTCAAACCGATGCATGACAATGCGCCGCCCCACAGTGCAATTCTTATGCAGCAGCTGCTAGCAAAATTCAGCATGGTGACGTTGCCTCACCCCCCCTATAGCCCCGACATGGCTCCATCTGACTTATACTTGATTACGCAAATAAAAAGGGAGCTTAAGGATATTGGTCCGACTCCATCAAGGCGCTTTAAGCAGCGACGAAAAAGGCTCTGAACAGTATTCCGGAAACTGACTTCCAGGGGGCTTTTGACGAGTGGCAGACGTGCCAAACTATGTGTATCGATGCAGGAGGAGTGTATTATGAAGATAATTAAATAAATATTAAGATAGCTGCAATAAATTTTGATTTTTGGAAACAGTCGCAATACTTATTGAACAGACCCAGAATGTGAATTCTTTAAGATCAGTTTTTTTCATTTTGCTATCTTATTTGTCTTTTAATGCTTTTATTTTTCTTTATTGCCCCCATATTTTGCTTAATCATGCTGAATAATCCACCACTGATTTGTCAGCATGAATGCGAGAAGTAAAATCTGAATAGAGAGTGTCAAAAATAAAGCTACTTTAACCCTTTCACTGCCAGCCCATTTCAGGTGGGATGTGCGAAGACTGCCAAGGCTATTTTCTGGAATTTGAAACATTTCAGATTCTAAAATTTTTCAGCTATTTAATTTTATAAAATACAGGCGGTCCCAGACTTTCGTACACAATGCGTTCCCGAAAACTTGTACCAAAGTCGAATGTACGAAAGTCGAACCATTGACTTCCATACTAATTAGGGGTTACGATCCAAAAGAGCGGAATATACGTACTAAAACCTTTTTTTTCCACGGAATTCATTTCAATTGACTTAATTTTAATAATATGTTAATAAAACTCCTCAAATCATCTAATTTCTTTCGAAAATACGCAGAAAATGCAAATAATAGTTTAAAAACAAGAACTCCGTTGGCTATCGAGTGGAACTTCCTCTTGGCGTTTAAGTTGACATTCCACTTATTACGTCCACTATAAATAAAAAGACATATCAAGAAGCATAACAAAATGTAGTTGTTGAACCCGCACTCTGGATACCTTTTAATTTTTACACCAAAATTCGACATTTGGCAGGTGACATTCGTGATCGCGTATATTTCGCATATTTAAAAAAAAAGACAAATGACAAACGGAATTTGTGTGATATTTCGTGCAATATCGTTGCTGAAGGTGTACATGAATTCAACAGCACTCAAACGAAAAAACACATTTAGAAAGACGATCTTACTAGTTTTATTGAAAGCTATTTGATGATGTCTAGTCAACTTCTTTTGAAAAATATCTTCAATGAAGGCCTTCTTCTTCTCTTGATAAAGGAGCCTATAGCAGGCAGTCTCTCTCCCAAATAAATCACCTGATTAGAGTCAACTACCAACAATTCCCTTCATTATATACGTTCGTATCATGGTTCGAATTGTTCGCATATACTACCATTTGAAACAATTGAATGTTGGGATGCGCAATAAACATCGCGGGAATTTAAAAAAAAAAAAACAGACCAACGTCCGAAAGTCCGAATTTAGCGTGCGAATGTCAAGTAAAAGGTGTCAATTTTGAACGTACGAAAGTGCGAATTGTACGAAAGTCGAGTGTATGAAAGTCGAGGACCGCCTGTACATCTAGATTTTTTCCCAATACTTAAGATATATTTATATCTTATAACCATACATAGATTATGAGGGTTTACTAATACTACAGCTGTTGAAAAGACCACAATCATGAAAAAAAAATCAAATACGTCGGGCTGATAAATCGGCTCCTGGCAGTTTTCCCTCAACCAGCGAGGGCCGATATATCGGCCCAGTGGCAGTAAAAGGGTTAAGCATCAAGGGTGTATGCCACATAGTGGCGCAGAGAAATGAAAGAACACTCATGCTGT
Organism: Ischnura elegans; assembly: GCF_921293095.1. Lineage (NCBI taxonomy): Eukaryota > Metazoa > Arthropoda > Insecta > Odonata > Coenagrionidae > Ischnura > Ischnura elegans. The sequence continues at coordinate 58,219,314 of NC_060251.1, forward strand.
GCCTGTCAGTTCCGTTGTTCCCGACGGATGGTAAACATTGATAATTAATTTTTTAAACTGAAGTATAGAAGTAAAACATGAGGGCACTATGCAGCATTACCAGTAAACCGTAATTAATTATGGTCCATGAGGTTAACAAGTCATATGCTGATGTTACTAGGTCCATAAAAACTTTTTAAAAAACTATTGAGAATGGGAAACAAAATTATTTTCAAACAATGATAATGTAACATTTGATTCAAAAATTAAATTTATTAAAGAGAGATTATACTACTCCACAACAATTTCTTAAAATTATTAGTATTAACAACATTCCAAAATGAACTGACTGATTTATAGTATATGATTGCTCTGAGAGGAGCAGGAATGTGTAGTCCCACATATTTAAGAGGTTATTCATCATGAAAAATTTGATAAAACAAATTGCTTCTCTCCTCAGCATAATGTATGTAAATGAACTTAAAATCTTCAAACCTAATATAGAGAAAAAAAACTACCAACTCAAACACAGGGACAAAAATGCATTTCAGATTAATAAAAATTTCAGACTACCCTGTAAACAAAGAATTCACTATCTTCAACTGTGCATGTCCTAACATTATCATTCAAAACCGCAACATCGCAAAAATTATATGTGGTAAAGAAAAAAATCAATAGTAAAAAGATCAACAGAAATTGAAAATTACACAGAAATTAATTTCTATATTAAAAACAGTTGCTCATTGGCAACTATCAAGCATGGATTTCCCATGCAAAGCTGAAATTTTGATGAAAAAAAGTTTTGCATTTACCTTTTGGACGATATATCGGCAGTTTGGGAAGTTTTCCCATATTCATTTCTAGAGCAAGAATATGCTCATCAACAGCAATGGCTTGGTCCGCTCCAATATCTTCAGATCCCTCAGACACTGAGGAAAGGAAAGATCCCACTGGTATATTATTAGTCAGATAATATAAAAAAATGCAATTTATTCACAAAAATATAACTCAACAAGAAAATTGCTGCTTCAAACATACTTAATATTTCACAAGATATGACAGATTTAGGGAAGAGTACACTCGATCAAATTTTTGTTCCAACAGTCATCAAAATTAAATTTCAAAAGGTGGTGGCTGCAGCCAGTGGAAATCCCAAATGGCTGGAAGGACGACTCAGCAGTAGCCAAAGTGAGGAAATGGGGACTCGGTGGGCCACTGGTGGCCAGAAAACATACACATAAAAAGAGGTCATATTTCAGGGAGAAGAGAAAGTGAGTGCTGGGTGGGACCTTTTTTCCCTCAGGCAGCATTCATTCCTCGATCGTCTCCTACTTGACTGCTTATTTTCAGGTTCTCCAGCCGCGTCTGTCGTAAATGGTTGACAACAGTTTCGGAAGCCATCCTGCTTCCGTCTTCAGGTCGAAGGTGAGAAGTTTTTATTTTTTTCAGTCTTATATAGCACTGGCCGATCTCCTCCTGTGCGCTGATTGGTCAGAACTCTCTTCCAAACGTTGCTGATTGGGTAGCCGTTGTCCCTGTTGATATTTTGTGTTTTTTGGATTTCAATTGCTTCCCTGATTTGCCTTGGGTAGCTCTCTCTCTCTTGCCACTATCTTTGCTTTTTCGAATTCAATGTTATGGCCCGCCTCACTCCAAACATGCTCTGCAATGGCTGGCAAGTGCAGTTGTTTTTTATTGGTAGCTCTCACATGCTCCTTCATCCTTGTCGCCATTCCTCGGCATGTTTCGCCAACATATGATTTTCCGCAGGAGCATGGCACTGTGTACACGCCTTCGCATATTGCCTGCGGGATACGATCTTTTGGTCCACGTACAATGTTTTGTATCTTGGTCACGCAGTTGAACCTTGTGACCACGTCATATTTCCTTAGTATCCTAGCAATACATTCTGACACTCCTGATATGAATGGAATTGTAAGGCGTGCCGCAGGTTTGGTCAATTCCTCCTCTGTGGCCAGGGGTTCTTCAGATGGTGATGAGTGCATCTTCTTGACCTTAGCGGCCCTTTTGAGGACCATTTTCCAGTCGTAGCCGTTCCTGATAAGTGCTTTGGTCAGGTGCTTCTTCTCTGAATCTAATGATTCGGCGTCGGAAATGGTGAAGGCTCGGTAGAGTAGAGAGGTTACCACCGAGGCCTTCTGGGCGGGATGGTGGTGTGATGCTGCGTTCAGGTATCAGTCCGTGTGCGTTTCCTTTCTATGCACCGCATGTCCAAGACTGCCATCGTCTTTCCTCTTAATCATCACGTCCAAGAAGGGCAACTGCCTTCGCATTCCTTTTCCATTGTGAAGCAGATCCTTCGGTGTTGGTTGTTGAGATGTATCAAAAATTTGTCCAATTACTCTGCACCGTGTGGTCATATGATGAACATGTCATCAACATACCGAAGCCAAAGCTTTGGTTGCTTGTGGTAGGTATTCACGGCCTCCTCCTCAAACTTTTCCATAAAGAGGTTGGCCAACACAGGGGAATGTGTTTCATATGTAATAATATCCTTATTGAAAACCTATCCCCCCTCCTAATAGCCTTCCTGAACCTCAAGGAAAAACTAACAACCCATAATCCTTCCCCTCCCCCCACCCCTACGGACACCTCCGTCATTACCTTAGTCACCAACAACCTTCCGTTATACTCAGTGGCGCCGACTCCATGGGGCCTGAGGGGGCCCGAGCCCCCTCAAAAATTCGATATAGGTCTGAGGAAAAAATGTGTCAGGCTCGTTGATTTTCCCCGGAGTGTCCAGATAACGATATTAGAGTTATCAGGGCTCTAATGTTGATCATGTGACTCTTCTAAAATGCTTAATAAACTTAAAACTCACTACGTACTTATAAAATTTCCCGGGGCAAGATCCCGGTTTGGGCCCCCCCAATATTTTTTGTAAGTCGGCGTCCCTGGTTATACTTTGTATTAAGCCCGCCCCTCTTCAACTCTCACCACCCGCCCAATCACCTACTTCAGATTTCCAAACCACCCCTTCCACCTACCTTCTTCCTCCCGATTCCACATGATATATAAGGATGTTTGATTGCTTGTAACCTTTGTACCTGAGGATGACGCCGCTGCGTCAAAACTAGTAGTACCGCTTAAATAAATTGGTGGATTTAAACAAAGTTTTCTTCATTTTTACTCATTATTAATCAACATGTATACTGCTAAATCGAAAGCATACACTGAGATGAGGCAATACTCTATCATTACTGTCAGTGAGAAAATAAGCTTATTTTCTCACTGACAGTAATGATAGAGTGCACTAAGAGTAGGTTTCTAATAGGTAATAGAACTTCTTGATGAGAATACGCAGCTTACCTTCTTGAATGCATAGCTGTATTTAAATGTTGATGCAGGTTATCTGGCATCTATCATGTCCACAGTGGAACCTCGATCTATCGTTTTTCAGGGGGATGGACAAAAAACGATGAATGCGGGAAAACGATCGACGCGGTAATGTTTGGCTAGGTTGCGTATGTCCCAGGAAACGTAGGATTTTTGGCGCGTAATTATGATATTCATTTAAGGATTCAAACAAGACTTTTAGCCAATTACAGAAATACTAGTACTTTATCGAGACAATTAGGTCATATTGTTGATTCGAATAATATCTCTTTCAAATATCTTAAAGGATTACGCCACCTTGCTAAAAAATGTATGCTCTCCACTCGGCACTTACCCTGCTATTATATGGATTTCTCTCTTATGCAAAAATCTATGAAACGCAATTTCCAGTATACGTATTCACGAGAGCAACGTGCATGTCATGCCTAAAACAACCGCTTTCGCCGGCGCAGTGATAGGTTGTGAGGTGGATCATATCAGGGGTGGATACAGAAAACACTCAAGGGGGGGGCGCAAAAGATATATTGAGTTGCCTTTACTTTTTATCGCGATATCGCAATAAAAAATAATCAAGTCACAGGCAGAGTAAAATAAAATTTTAATTAATGTAATTATACACATATATAAGACAATGCCATCTTATTATATAAAAAAGTCACAATCGTGGTTCTGCCATGTTTGCCAATACGGCCGGACCCGCAAGGGAGGGGCGCGCGCCCCCCGCGCCCCCTCCCTTGCGGCTCCGGCGCCCCCATCTGTATCCGCCACTGGATCATATAGACCAAAAATAGTCAATTAATTGTAATGTTCCTGTCTAATAAATATATTTTTCATGTAATTTAGGCAATGTGCAAAGCGTGAACAATGTTGCGTTAATCGTCAGCGGTACACCCGCCTGAGCCTCGGCTTCATCCCACTTCTTGTTTTCACCAGGTAGCTCGCTCTACCCCACCCCTACCGTCATGTGCTAGCCGACAACCCACGGCGTTCTCCAATATTCACGCGCTTATATCCAGGATGCTTTTCTTCATATTCAATTATTTTCAGTCCATTTTTTGAAGTATTCACTTTTTTCTTCGGAAGGGCGATGGTCCGAGACGGATAAAAATAAAACTATTAAAAATGAAACCTGACTTTACTAAACCCACACGGAAAACACTCGCTAGTTTGAAGTCAAACCACCCTGGAAAGTACGGAACCACTTGTGCGAGGTGAAGGTCGGAACTGATGCTATTGCGTACGTCATACGCAGAACATACTGCCGAGGTTGAAGCATAAACATATGATTGCGCCATGAAATTTCTTGTCCTAAAGTGAATGCAACTTACACATTCTTTTCTAATTAGCGTAGCGCCAGATGAGTAGATGAATTCGGATTGTTAGTAAGGAGAATCAAAATATCCTGAGAAGATATCCCTTCCTCAGTAACTCTGACAAGTGAGACTCATTGTATAACTCGTAAATTGATAACTGATAGTAACGTGATATCTTGTTTCCGGAAAAATGCCACATTAACTGCCGAGAAGCTCAGCTACGAGGATATAGTTTCGCTAGAAATCATCAATGTATTTTTCCAACTATTTCCTTGTTTTAAATGTCTCAATAACGTTAGAAATACGCGGTGTTTGGTCTCATTCTTTTTAGAATTACGTGCACTTTACAAATATTTCATTCTAATAAAATATTAATGCCAATTTCCGAAATTCATCGTAAGACACCTCTTGGGCTAATAGGTGATTCATGCAGCAGTTGGCCTCCAGAAACTGGTAACTTTGAATCAGGTAGGCTGAAAACGGTCAGTGAGTGAGAAAAAGGGGGGAACGAAATACGTTTCTATTGTACTCCTGTAACTCGATATTTTTTCGAAGCTAAGGCCTTCGTAATACGATCCCTGCGCGGGCTGAGACCTTTTTTTTTACTTGGGAGAAGAGGAAAGCTTCAGAGGGAGGAGGCGAGTTCTGAGTGGAGGGGGATAGAGGATCTTGGGAAATGCACTAATGTAACTATCCCACGGTACTCAGCTACTCCCTATAGTAATTCAATCTCCTGAGGGTGTCTGTCAATATTAGCCACAAACAACACGTTGTAAACACTTCGTCTCATTTTCGTCAAACGATGGATGCGGGAAAATTGTACGACGGGACCGCGATCTTCAAACGATGGATGCGGGAAAACGATACTTCGGAGAACGATGGATGCGGGAAAAAAATTACATTGCCTATATGAAACTTTATTTGGGACCAGGAACGGCGAACGATGACTGCGGGACAACGATCAATGCGGGAACGATAGATCGGAGTTCCACTTGGCTTTACATATATAAAGACAAAATAAATACCTGCTGAAAAACATTATTTTCACTTTTACTTTATTATTCACATAAATTCAAACGAGGTGAGCGTAGTCTATTGAGAGCTATTGCCATAAATCGAAAGCCTATTTGCCTATTTGACGTAGAAATGCTTCCTTAAGTAAAATTCCAATGGCAAAATCATATTTCGAAGCATACGGCATGTGCCCTAATTTTTGGTGGGAACCAAAATTCGAGTTACAAATCAGATAATTTTTGTAAATGGTTCATTCTGGGTCCATGAGAAATGCAAATTATTTCATTCGTCCTTTTTCGAATACAAGTCCATCCCAAGCTATCACTGAAATTGAAACGGCTAGACAAAATAACAGACTTCCGCCATTAAAATATCGGTCATCATGCCGTCATATACTACGGACCAATTACTACACTTCGAATATTCGTGTATAGAGAAATGCGTAGACTAAAGAGTCTGCGCGTGCCCGACCATGAAACATGATTAACATCGTATTTGATCAGTAAACCGTAGTATTATTATCAGGATTGAGATATTTTTCAGGTTTCATGGCGAAATTCACGGCTTTTTCCAGGTTTTTTTTTGCGGTAGACGAAATTCACGGCTTATTCACGGCTTTAAGGTTTTCACGGTTGAGTGGGAACCCTGAAATCTCACGTGGGGGAAAGGAATGTTCATAGCAAGTATCTCGTAATTTTTTACGCAAGAACCAGGGTAAAATGAGATTCTAAACCACGATCTTAGTACTCTTATACACTAACCTCAAATAAAATAATTGAACACTACGTTATCTTTCATATATGCAGGGCAATCATGCATAGATAACCGCATTTACATTGAAAATGCGCATTTTGAACGAACTCACGTGAGGTTAGAGGGAGGGTCTCGACTCGAGCCGAATCTTACCTTATCTCACTACGGGACAGAGGGATTGGCAGTAATATCATTAGGGGGAGCGGGGATACAAAAGTAGGGGGGATTAATTTTTGAAAAACAGGGTACCACGTAGAAGATTTCATGCTAATTTTTGTATTTATCATAACCGAAAAACCTTCATTTGTCAAAATAATCGTTTGTAAATTCATTATGGTTCGACAATTTGTTTCCATTTACCAGGGGTGACGGCTTACAAAAAATATTAGGGGGGGCAAACTGGGGACCTTGCCCGGTAAATTTTAGAGTTAGTGAATTTTACATTTTTTAAGCATTTTAGAAGTCATATGATCAACATTAGAACCCTGTTGACTCAAATCTCGATATCTGGACACTCCGAGGAAAATCGACAAGCCTGACACATTTCTTCCTCACATCTGTAACGAATCTTTGGGGGGGGGGGGGCTCGGGCCCCCTCAGGCCCCATGGAGTCGGCGCCACTTCCTTTTACTAAGGGAAGCAATTGTTTTTATACTTCGGGTGGCGGGGGTCCGGACCTCCCACCTCCCTTCGCCACTGCTAAGGGGGGAGAGGGAGGTTCAAAAATCGCCTCACGTAATTTAAGTACGCCCCTTCAGCATGTTATCCAAAATTGGGAACAACAACTTCGTAAAATTAACAGTGACGCTCGTAATACTATAATGTGGCAACGAAACTTATGAAATGGTATCAACTAATAACATTTCCTATCTACCTATTTCAGTTTACCTGTATCCCGAGGTTGCTTTAAGTTTTCCATCAAAATTACGAGGCCTTATAGAGTTTTCTCCAAAATACTGATGAAGAGCGAAATAATAGCAGATATAATTCGTGCATTTGCGGCGAATTCGAAAAATCCTTAAGGGTCAACAAAGAAGCAGGATACGGGCAACAAAACTACTTCAAATATGTAAAGTGAGAAGGATTATTGACAAAATGAACGGAAACATGGTCCACATACTTAGACTATTGTATTCGCTCCGTTAAATAACATTGAAAAATATTAAAGTTCAACCACAATTTTATCGTGTAAATGTTTATAATTCCGCTACAGAAAATCGAGGAGGCTTAAAAATACGGAGACTACAATCAGATATCCCATGCGGTTAAAGTCATATTGAATAGACAAATGTAGGCGACGGATAAAAAAAAATATGTGCGGCGATCAGTTAGGTTTCAGATAATCAGAGTCGACCCGTGATGCTATGTCAGTAATGAGAATCCTTGGCCCTAATATAAAATAAGATGTGCATGCCTTCTTTGTGATATTAGAATATATGCACTTAAGTTGAGAGGACTGGTTGGATTTCCATATTCAAGGGGTTGGGCTTTCTGTGAATTGCAGAGGGAGCTCCCAAGTTACCGGCCGGGTGCTTCGGGTAGCAAATAATCGTGTTGCCCAGTACGACCTACTGTTTGCTAAGGGAAACATATCTACTGACATGCAGGGTGCTTGCTTAGCAGACGGGCAAGGGCTTACAAAGATTGATATTCCACCGCACGCAATTACAATAGTATAATGTCACTTGAGATTATGGCGGGGTGTTTGTCAGCAGGCTTTGACTGCCGAGAAGTTTCTCATTTACCACCCTCCGACATCGAAATTCCAAAATGTGGTCCGCTGAATGTAAACACGCATTCAACCGCAGTTACTCGCACGTTGACAAAACAATTGCATAATTCAGCACATTTTCAACATTTTCCTTCAATTTGTCTCCACTTAATTTTATACATCTAGAATCTGGACAGAACTAAAAGAGATCACCTTACGCTCTGACCCCATTCGAATGTAGAATTCGCCATTTAAGACCATCACTTAAGTAATTCAAAATCAACAATTTAGATGATATAATTTAATCAGGCAATAATTAACGAAAGGACTGGTGTCCAATATGAATTAAAATCCTTCAATTCACGAAGGTTCAAATGCAAAGCGAAGACTCATGCAAAGAGAGGAAATAGAAGGCTCAACGGCCTGCAGCAAATGCAATGCGGTAGCAATCATCTACCCCATTAATGAACCCAATATGAAATGTTACGCATGTACAGCCACAAACCCCGCCAAAAAAATGGAATCGAACGATACAGGAGCACATGGAATGAAATTTCAAAGCAAAAAAATGGAAACTTCGGAGCAATCGGTATTGGTTAGTTCCTTCCATCAACGTATGCTAAATTTAACAGAACCCCTTAGGCTCCAATTAGGTTATCGATCATGAATGCCAATAAAACAAAGACACACAACTTACTCTTAGTAGAGGTTCCAATCGCCAGATATCCCTCAATTGCAGAAACCCAGAGTGTAAATTACGGAACACGGAGGAACTGGAACAAAAATGTCAGATGTGTATGAACCGTATGAAAATAATTATTTTCTTAGAGCTAAATCGTGCGCGAAACAAGATAAGTTTCGAATGATCGCAGGCTTTCCCGGCTTATTATACGGTGGAAGGTCACTCGGGATTCCCATCGGGTCAGATTCTCCATCACGGCCGACGTTTCGATTAACAAGTCGTATAAATACAGGTAAAAATTAACACAAGGGCTGAATACAGTAAAAATTAAAAGTTTCATTCATGAAGGGCCTTCACTGATGCAATGAGATGAAGATTGAAGACTCGTTCATCGAAACGTCGGCCCTGATGGAGAACCTGACCCGGTGAAAGTCCCGAGAACCTTCCATAAATTTAAGTTTCATAAACCAAAAATTCACACCAACATACCAAATGAAAATACGGCAATGACACCAAATGACACCACAGGCAGGTACGCCCACTGAGACCTTCCAGAGAACAACTCAGACCACCGACCGCCACCGACTCAGACCTACTTCCAGCGCTTTCCCATAAGAAACTGCATCTTGTAAATATCTTGTCGCTGCCTGCTGGGAGCATATGAAGACCTATCAGAGTGCAGTAGGGGGAGAAATTGGAGAGATGATGGCAGAGTGGACCAATCGGAGCCTCTCCACGACTCCGCCTTTCCCGCCTTTCTTCCTTTACCCCACTCCTATCTTCCTCATCCCCCAGGGCCAAGAGACCCCATCCCCAATGTATTTCCAAGGGTGACCCCAACGCGGATAACATTGGAGATGGGGCGAGTCGTTCATTTTGCTGATTCAATCATTTTGATTCAAGTCACTTGAATGGTTCAATCATAGAAGAATCATGATTCTTCTCTCGTGTGGGATTCACCGTTCCCCTTAGCGATTCTCATTCTCGATCGTCATGGGCCCGGTATATACATATTAACGATATTAATTCATTGTCAGTGGCGCAACTAGGAATATGCTTGGGGGATGAGATGACCTGGGGTGACGACGGGGGGATGAAGAGGGGGGGGGGAGGAAAGAGAAGGAGTCAATGGTAATTTTTTAATCGCATGTCTGGAAATACATTTTACATCAGTTTGGGATTTAACTCTAAGCAGATGCAGCTATTATATGTCAAAAGTAGAAAATATCTTTAAATATTTTTTTTAATTTCTCTGTAGCTTTATGGTGGAGAAGATATTCCCTCATCCCCCCATAGATACGCCACTGTAATTGACTGGTTTATTAAAAACGCTAGATTTTGATTTTAAAAAAATCGTTTCTATATTCTACGCGGTGCATTCAATTACATGCAAATAAGATGCGATGGATGCACTTTTAAAATTTATAGGTTATTTTTAATTGAGGTATTGATAGTTATTTAATGCATAGATTTTGTTACAACACCTGTGATGCACATTCACGCTGCTAACAGTTACAATTTTGAGTTTTTATATTAAATCTTATTTATCTATATGATTATGTCCCCTCATTTATCAAAAAACATTTCTCGTTGGGAGTTTCTATTTTTGAGATTCGAAGGATTCGGTGGTCACCACAATACAGGTTCTATCCTTCATGATCATCACAATCGACGATACACATATTGAAAATCGTATAACCGTTACTTCTAAATCAGGAACTGATACACGATATCACAATAGTGGCATTCCATTTCTCGATCAATTCCTGAGCGTTTTCCAAATTTCACACCAATCAAAACCTTCAAATTCCCTCATATGTCCCGGCACTTATTTCTGTGACCGTTCTCGAGAAAATCCGAAGTGCTCGCCGATTTTTTCCAAGGTACCACAAATATAAAGGAAGGATGTCCCGCGGTGGCGTAACTATGGGGGGATTAGAGGGATAGATTCCCCCCAGACCCTCAGGGAAAATTATTATAACTGCCAAAATGATGTAAAATGCATATTTAGGCATGTTAATTTTCAAAATTCTTCCTGACCTCCCTGTTTCCTGGAGGGCTAGCCCAGGCTAGTCCCCACTAACCCCTCTCATCCTCCCCCAAAGCATTACGCCACTGGAACTACGCATGCATAATTTTCATCCGATAAAAATATAACGTGTTTGGATTCCTGATGACTTTTTATGCGCAATTAATACAAACAGGGGCGCAGCTAGGAATTAAGGCTAGGGGGGTTTCAGGCGCAACTTATACTGGGGAGATTGCATACCCGCTAGGGCAAGCAGGAGGTGCGGAGGCCCTCCGCCGGAAAAAAATTAAGATGAACGGTTCAAAATGGTGATTTTAACGGCCTTCTGAGGGATATTATATTAATCCTCACACTATGCTATAAGCAATATTAATCCAATTAAGAAAAATAGATTTAACTTAAAAATTTCTATGTGCTCTGGGGGGGTTTTATCCCCCAAAACCCGCCCCTCGCTGCGCGACAGAATACAAACTATATATATTAGCTACCAGGGATGCCGACTTACAAAAAATATTGGGGGGCCCAAACCAGGGATTTTGCCCCGGGAAATTTTATAAGTAGTGAGTTTTAAGTTTTTTAAGCATTTTAGAAAAGTCATATGATCAACATTAGAGCCCTGATGACTCGAATCTCGATATCCGGACACTCTGGGGAAAATCGACAAGCCTGACACATTTTTTCCTAACACTCATAACGAATTTTTGAGGGGGCTCGGGCCCCCTCAGGCCCCATGGAGTCGGCGCCACTGTTAGCTACCAAATATGCTGCTTGGGTTGTAGTGCTTTACGGTGCAGAAACTTCGGCGTCGACGAAAGAGGGACAAGAAAAGAATGAAGGCATCCGAGATGTGAGTATGAAAAAGAATGAAAAAGGTGAGATGGACGGTAGGGCGGATCGCAAAAATCGATTTTTTTCAAATCTATCTGGTCCAATGAAAAAAAGTTGTGGGACCGATCAAAAATAAGGCCTGAAAAATTTGAGACCTCTACGTGAACCCCTGACCCTCGCTCAAATGCAATGGGGGGGGGGGGGGAGAAGGATCAAAATTCGAAAAATATAATATTTTATGGTCATTTCCTATAGATTTGCCCAGTTATTATTCTCCTAGAAAAATTTCGTGCATTTTGACGTATCTGCCGCCGTTTAGCCACAAAATGCCTAATTTGAGTCCGCGCCTGCGAAGAAAATATTCCAGCGCCCACGCAGCGTCGCGGATACGGATAAGAGCAGCAAGCCGATCCCGTCCCCTCCCCGCTCGCTTCTAACCCTCCCACGCCTCGAATACAGCAGAATTCATCCCGCGTGTGCTGCTAGGAGGGCGTTCATATTTGATAATATAAATCAGAAGATGGTAGAAGGTAAAAAACGATGCGTAGTGAGACGACTTGTCCCTTATTTGGCGCCTCGTCGGCGTTAAACAAATCGATGTTACCAACTTTTAGAGAAGTGATGAAATATTTTTAAATCCGCGAACGCAGGAAAGGAGCCTGCGGTCTATGAAGACGCCTCTCGAGTGGCTATGAAGGTGTGCGAAATATGGTGACGCGCTTCTCTTCCATTATGAATGTGACTAAATGGATTTAGCGGTAATACCACAGGAAGTACTAAAACTTACGGAAAATCAGAATAGGTCAAAAGTAGAACGCCCTCCTAGCAGCACACGCGGGATGAATTTTGCTGTATTCGAGGCGTGGGAGGGGGAGAAGCGAGCGGGGAGGGGACGGGATCGGCTTGCTGCTCTTATCCGTATCCGCGACGCTGCGTGGGCGCTGGAATATTTTCTTCGCGGGCGCGGACTCAAATTAGGCATTTTGTGGCTAAACGGTGGCAGATACGTCAAAATGCACGAAATGTTTTCCAAGGAGAATAGTAACTGGTCAAAATCTATAGGAAATGACCATAAAATATTAAATTTTTCGAATTTTTATCCTCCCCCTCCCCCCCCATTGCATTTGAGCGAGCGTCAGGGGTTCACGTAGAGGTCTCAAATTTTTCAGGCCTTATTTTTGATCGGTCCCACAACTTTTTTTCAGTGGGCCAAATAGATTTGAAAAAAAATCGATTTTTGCGATCCGCCCTAATGGACGGAGAGGAAAAGAAATGAAGAAGTGCTATCCTCAGAGGAGAGATTTGAGGTAATGAGGGAGGGGAAGGATAAAAGCGATGATATGGATAAAATGAAAGGGCCTAATGCAAGTGGGCGTTACTGACCCACCAACGGCGCTTACGTCGCGACGCGTCGCATTTTCCGTTGTTTTTTTCTAAAGGCCGTTTTACACGGTACACGGAATTGCGCAATCTGACGTACGTGCGAAGGCGCAATCAAAATTGCGTCGTGTAAGCGGTGAATGCAGCTTTACCCTGCGCAATTCCGCGGCATCAACTTGCACATTTCTAAACGCCGTTTTACACGGGGCACGGAATTGCGCAGGTTAGAGCTGCATTAATTTCTAAAATGGCGTGGAATTGCGCGAATGCATGATCGAAATTAGAACAGTGGCTATTTTGCCGTCTCGCATCCACGCATTCTCGCATGTGTTCTAGCAGTTCACCGCTTTACACAACGCAATTTTGATTGCGCCTTCGCACGTACGTCAGATTGCGCAATTCCGTGTACCGTGTAAAACGGCCTTAAACATCAAAGACATAATTGTATCGACTACCTTCACCATGAATGCGGGTGGTTCGCGTGCTCGCAGTGAGCATTCGTGGTTACAAACTAGCTGAAGAGCCTCACCAGGGGTGCCGACTTACAAAAAATATTGGGGGGCCCATACCGGGGACCTTGCCCGGTTAAATGGTATAAGTAGTGAATTTTAAGTGTTTTAAGCATTTTAGAAGAGTCATATGATCAACATTAGAACCCTGATCACTCGAATCTCGATATCTGGACACTCCGGGGAAAATCGACAAGCCTGACACATTTTTTCCTCACATCTGTAACGAATTTTTGGGGGGTTCGGGCCCCCTCAGGCCCCATGAAGTCGGCGCCACTGTGCCTCACCCTGAGTCAGATTGCGCGAAGCATTCGCAGCGAGCAGCCTCGCACCGTGGATACCGGCCTTTAATATTTAAGTTGTAAGTTAAAGTTGGGAGGGGCGCAGGCGGGGTGGTTCGTAAAATATTCAATGTAATCCAACATTATCAGGGTACCATTAATAATAATGAAATATAATCCCTTTTTCATTTCAGAAGGGCAAGTAAATTATGTTTCCCCAAGACCACCATAAATGGTTGACTCATAATCATAATGTCGCGCAGATGCTCGCACAATTTTGCTTAAAAAAACACTGAACAATACTAATGTACGAGCATTCCCCAGAAAGAAAAGGACTACACTGCCTCCGACGCATTGTGTTCTAAAAGACTGCTAATTAACTCAATCGCTACTTCTTTCAGTGAAAAATTATATTTATCTTAAAAGCAAATTAAGGCAATCCGATTGCTCATCTGAAAAATGCAAAATTTATCTTCTCTCATGCAACAATTGCCTAACCGGTAGTTTTTTCCAGGTAAAAAATTAAAAAAAAAAACTTTTTATTTTCTGTTTGCAGGATGGGAATAAGTGGGGGTATTCAAAATGTAGGCATCACTTGTATTCCGAATAAACTTAAACTTGGGGAGTAACTGCTGTTTTCATTTGTAAAGATTAAAAATTACTGAAAATACTTCGCCGCCGACACGGGTGAACGCGAGCATGGTGACCGTGACGCAGACGAAAATATTGGCGTCTGTATTTAGATATTTTTCACTAGACGATGTGGAGGAAAAAATATTGGAGTATAATGCTCGAAATGCGCCGAAAATTTTATTTGTACAATATGTGCTTTTTACGTTTACCAAACGACTCAAATTTTCCTCTCTCTTCCTCGCGCGATGGGTTACATGCCGAAAATCCTCGAATTCGTCTCCGCTTTCTGCGATGGTGGAATTGTTGTGCCGGCCTCGGTGGCGCCGGGGTAAAGTCCCCGACTGTTAACCTAGAGGTCGCGGGTTCGAATCCCGCCTGGGTAGTTTGACCGCCATCCAGGGCATGGATGTATGTGATTGTCAAACAAGTTAATTGTAAGAGAGGACTATCTAGTCCTAAATTCGCTTGTGAAATAAAGACGACATTATTATTATTATTGTTTGGTTGTGGGGGGGGGGGGGGGGTGGAGGGTTCACCTACCTTTGAAATCGTGCGTGGGGCTTTTGGCGAGGGTAAAATAGTTAAACTGCACCATCTTCACAACCCGATCAAGTCAAATTGATCCCTAGTGGTCAAGGAACACGGTCGACTTGGGAGAATAACGGAGACGGCTGCGCCGACTATGTGGACCGACTTTTGAAAGCGACTGTACATGATCTTTTGTTTTTTTCCAGCTGGAACCTGGACCAAGTTTGTGACTGAGAATGTCTGCGCTGGATGCATACGAAGCACTTCGTGTGGAGGCAAAGATAACCGCGAGGTTCATTAAGATACCGCCGTCAAAGGATTGATTGTGTTTTGTTTCCCCTTGGGTCTCCATGTCGTCCATGATATCCCAGGATGAGGGAGTGAGGCAAGATACGCAACAATGTGCCTACACAATAACTTTTTTCACGTCAGCCGAAGTTGTTTCAGTTGGAACCCCGGCCAAGTTCGTGACTATGAAACGTCTACGAGGGATACATAAGAAGCGCTTTGTGGGGAAGCAAAGATAAGCGCGATGTTTCATGAGATAACCGTCTATCATTGGCAATGATGGACCAAGGCGAGAGAAACTCCTCCAGCCGTTGATTCCTCAGCACGTTTTGTCCCCCCATGAGGCTCAAAGCCCTCTCGTCCAGTAGCAAAGAAGCATTATGATAGCAGAGACTAGCATTATGACTCCCGTGCCGCAGGGAGACACCACTGCACACACTGTCACTATTATTGCTAGCCTATTTTGGATAGAATATTAGCAAATTGTGAATATGTTCATCGGTTCTAACGAATATTTGTTAGTGGCTTTGTACCAGTGGCTTAACTAGGAAAATGCTTTGGGAGGGACCCCCCCCCCAGGCAACTGAGTACCCTGTCCGGAAAAGTTTTGTAAAATGACATGCCTGGAGATATATTTTACATCATTTTGGTATTATTTTACATCATATTAATTAATGATCTTTAACTTTTAGCAGATACTGTTATTATTTGTCAAAACTAGACAATTTTTTTTCTGAGGCTTTAAGGGGGATCAATCTCCCCCTTACTCCCCCCATAATTACGCCAATGATTTGTACAATCATATATAAATTAAATATTAAACTTGATCAATTTTATGATTTTTTTAAACGCATTTCTTGGCAACGCATGAACCGATCAGGATTATTCGCGAGACAAATTTGATGTTATCCTTTATGAGTAATCCAAGGCCGCAGCAAGAAGAAAATCGGGATGGTTCACCTGTAAAGGTACATTTTGCGGGGGGATATCCACCCAAGAACCTGTCACCACGGACTAGGACACAGCCGACGGGGAAGAATTAAATAGCCAGTAGAAACCGCTACGCTATGCCTATGAAATTGTGGTGGAACTCAATAGGCAGGATGACAAATGATCTGTTCCAGCAGCAGGACTTAGGGAGTACCACATTATTTATGTATGTACACTTCTACTGTATCCCACGTTCCACACCGGGGGGCGGTCTAGGGTAATATGGGGCCCTCGGTTGGGGCTAATGATGGGGCTCTCCTTACCGGGAGATTCGGGGGTCCTCTCTAGGAAAATTTAAGGAAATTGTATGCCCGAAAATGAACTTCGATTTCATCATAAAAAAATGAAAATAGAAAATTTCACACCTGATAAATTTAAAAAATATACTTTGGTTCTGCTATTTAGCGAATTTTTTCCTTGATAATGCACTGAAATTTATTTTTAAAAACCCTAAAATAGCCGTTTCGAATTACGCATTTGGAAAAAAGTATCAGGTTCTCTTTTATTGTCTGACCAGAGGTGTCATGGCAAAATTAGCAATGTTGGAACGCACTTTCATTAATTATTTTTACAAGTGAAATATTACTGCGTTTTTTATTACAAGTTGCGTGTGCATATTTAAAACTAAATTTTTGATTTGGTTACGAATTGTATATAGAAGAAATTTTGAGGCACCAAAATTGATTAAAGTGTTTCTCGACTTAACGTCTTTTCTTGGCATGGTGCCGGAACGCCGTTCCGGCAACATGACACCGCTGCTTCTTACACTTTCATTTTAATTAGTTATTATATAATCTTTTTACACTGAGTATGTTGTAAATAAAGCTACTAATCAAATGGTAGACTTTTATAAATGCAAAAAAATTGATTCAGGTTCCGGTTGAGTCTTTTGTAATTACGTCTTTCTTATACACTTCACGATAGACGCGAGCGCTGTGGGGGCCCCCTAATCTCGGAGCCCTCAGCGATCGCCGACCTGCCGACCTGGCCAGACCGCCCCTGTTTTCACAGCAGTTCAGGGGTCCGGGATCCAATGGACATTCCTTTGCCATGTCTATTTCCATAAGCCACCCGCTGCGTTGTAGCAAAATCAAAAAATGCAAAAAAGTAAATACTGCGCTATCCAATACATAGGTGTACCCAGAGTCCTCTGGATTGTTGATAATACACATGAGAGAGTAGTGTAGAGAACTGCCATCCAGAGGACTCTGGGTGTACCCAGCGGGGAGCAGGAGAGGGCAGTCCCCCCCCCCCCGACCCCCAGGAAGCAAAAGTGAATTTAGTTCAAAGCGAAATTTAAAAAAAATTTCTTTTAATCTCAGGAAAGTGATATTAGTATAAAACATTTAATCAATATAAAAATATTTTTCCGAGCAAATAATTTCAAAAACTAATAAAGCGCTATTATAACTTTCTTTAATTTTTTTCATAACCTTTTCTGTGTTACAACTTGAACGACCATGGCTTGCCCCCCTCTAGTTGTTATCCTGGGTACGCCATTGAATTACGATAACGAATAGATTACGATCACTTTGACTGGAAAGAGAGACGCTACCACGTCGCCGGGTTTGGTAGGGGGTAGGATATTGAAATATTTAAACCGCTCACGATCAAGGCCATGGTCGGGTTGTTGCTTGAGTACCCAAACCAAATTCATGACTTCTCTCGGGCTCTACTGTAAATAAACTCTTCATATCCCTCACTTCTTCGCGCCCTCCGCATATAATTATTGAAGATTAAGTCAGTATTATTATTATTATTAAATAATTCCAAATTCTTTGAGCAATATATTCAAATTCTTTTTGAAACATATATATCAACAATCAATATATCAAATAACATCAACTTGCAAACTTATTTTTGGTAAAATAGAAGTCGCAAAACCCAATCTCTCAGCCACCCAACACCCCCGAAATATTCTCTATTTTTTAATATGAAAGTGATTAATATGAAATCAAATCATTGAGGCTCCGTAATACACAAAACAAAACTAACGTAATGATAGCGTATTAAAAATGTTGTCTTATTTTTAATCGTCTGGGGGGCCGAGCCTCCGTACCCTCAACCCCTAAATCTTCCTATCAAGACCGTTTTACACGGGGCACGGAATTGCGCAGGTTAGAGATGCATTAATTTCTAAAATGGCGCGGAATTGCGCGAATGCATGAACGAAATTAGAGCAACTTTTTGACGTCCCGCATCCACGCATTCTCGCATGCGTTCTAGCAATTCACCGCTTTACACGACGCAATTTTGATTGCGCCTTCGCACGTACGTCAGATTGCGCAATTCCGTGTACCGTGTAAAACGGCCTTCAGGGACGCAATTAGGAATTGAGGGTGGTGGGGGGGATTTAGGTGCAACTATTATCTGTTCATTTTATCTCTGCGGGTCAGCTTTCGTGAGATCCCGGACACTATCGGAGGGCCTCGCTGAAGGGGGAGGGGCCTCGCTAAAGGGGAAGGGGTAGTACCGAGAGAGAGAGAGCAGGTTGGAGAGCAGGTTGGAGAGCAACTTAATACCGGGTTGTGTGGGGGTATGGTATACCCACCAGGATAAGCGGTAGGTGCGAGATTAATAAAATGAGGAATTTAAGATAAATGGTTCAAATGATAAATGGTTAAATGGTGAGTTTTACGGCTTTCTGAGGGATATTTTATTAATCCTCACACTATTCTATTAGTAATATTAATCCAATTAAGTAAAATGGATTAAACTTAAAAATTTCTCTGAGCTCTAGGGGGGGTTTTATCCCCCAAAACCCCCCCTCGCTGCACCACTGCTCCCTATGACAACAGTAATGATCTAATGAGATGGGGGCACAGAAATTAAAAGGCGATATTAGGACATCGCTGGAGGAGAAAGTGAAGAGCATGCTGGGGCGACGAGACATGATTATCGCTTATGAGTTCGCTGAGGAGGGAGGACCACGTAGGAAAACGAACCCCAAGACGCTTCGAGCAAAAGCACGCTCGGCCATTTAAAACCGCTGACGACCGCTCAGACGTGATTGTGGACAATGATTCTTCTCAGCTCCAACGTCTACGCAGTTCTCTCGGATGACGCCATCAACTCCCAAAAGCTTAGACCGTATAAGTAAGTTCTTATATGGTCCAAGCCCAAAAGGAACTCGACCGCAGCGCTCAAAATTCTACGAGGGGAACTCAAGAGGGGGGGCAGAGCAATATTTACGTGATACTGCTCTGTCCCACTTCAAAACGATGTCCAGAAGTGGACATCCATTAATTACGTGGTGCGTCAAGGGGGGAGGGGGAGGGTATCAAGCCGATTCTCACCAATCTCACGTGGGGGAGAATGGGTGTCCGGACAAGTATCACGTGATTTTTATTTCCGTAAAAAGTACTAATAAGTTTCGAGAAAACTGGGATGAATGGAGCAAAACGTGATTCTCTCTTTCTCTTGGACTTAATTAGGATGAATACTGGTGATGGTTTTCCGGGTTTACACCGCGTTGATTCATGTTTTTGCGGACGACAGTTTCGGGCGCGTTCCAGCTCCCGTCTTCGGGTCCAAATGATCTGCAGATCTGCGATCCTTATATATATATAGCTGGTCAGGCGGCCGTTGATTTGAATTCCATTGTTGGAAAAGCCGTTTGAAAGATGAGGATAAAGGATAGCCGTCTTCCCTATTGAAGTTCTTTTGGTGACTCGCTATTTCTATCGTCTCCTTTATCAGCCTAGGGAAATATTTATTTTCCCTGGCGACGATTTTCGATTCCTTGAAAAGTATGACGTGCCCAGGTTCCGACCATGCATGCTCTGCAACCGCAGAAAGACGAAAATTTTTCTTTTCGGTTGCCTTTAGATGTTCTTTTATTCTGCATTTGAGTGATCTAGATGTTTCACCGATGTGTGATAAACCACAGGAACACGCTACTTCATACACTCCTTCATAGACATCTGATGGATGACGATCTTTTTCACTCCGGAGGAGGTCTGAGGTCTTCTTCAAACTTTTAAATCGCGTCAGAACGTCATGTTTGGCGAGAACTCTAGCTATTCTTTCCGACGTTCTTGCCACGTATGGCAAGAGAGCATCAATCAAAAACATGAATCAACGCGGTGTAAACCCGGAAAACCATCACCAATCAACTCACCGCGGAAGCCTCCGTAATAATTTAGGATGAATGCTGATTACCATTGTGTGTAATTCTCATTTTAGTTTTTAATTGCACAGTTTTTCCACAGTGATTCTACACTACGATCTTAGTAATCTTAAATACTAGTGTTAACAAATCTTAAGTGAAAATAATTGCAAAAATTGTGAATCAAGCAATGAAACATTTATTAATGTAATTACACTGAAAAGGGCAACCTCACGTGAGATTAGAAGGAGAGGATAGAGCCAAATCTCACGATATCTCACCAAGAGGAGGAGGGGGTGGGTCCAAAAATCGCCGAAATCACCTCGCGTAATCAATAGGGTACACAAGCTACAGCTTTGGGCTCCCACTTTCTTAGCCTCGCCCCCAAAAAATGTGCACAGAAGGTTACGAACTACGCAGTTTGTCATTTGATGACTTCATGAGTGAGTTTGCTCTGGCAAAGGCAAGAATGAAAATGTGGATCTTAATTTAATATAATTCCTAAACCTTAGAAAAAGAAGTTCAAAAATTAGTTAAAATCCTTCGTAAACGTTGCATTTCAAAAGAAATTTTAATTGATTCATTCATTTTTTAATGAAAAAAAATTATTTTATTGAAGATTTATTATTTCACGTGATTATAATAGATTTTAACGTCATCAATCTTGTTTTGAACGTTTGGATAAATTTTTTCCAGATTTGGGAGTAGGACATGGATATTACTGAATAGCAAACCACGCTGGGTAATACATGATACCACGAATATTACAAAAGAGGATCCTCAATTCAGCCTCTAAATGTGTTGTCAACCACCGCGCATTCAAATGGGTTTACAAAAGTTGCCACTCGCGTCGCTGACGGATAAATTGATCCGAGATACACGGGGAAATGAGGTATAATCATTGGCGAACAATGGGTTGAGGATGAGGGGATGCCCCCCCTCCCCCCAAAGCAACAGAGAAATAAAAAAGTTATTTAGAAATATAGCCTAATTTTGAAGTATAACAACTGCATCTGCTTAAATTTAAATGTTTAATGCCAAAATGATGCAAAATGTATGTCAGGCATGTAATTTTTCAAAACTTTTCCCTCCCTAAGCCATCTCATTCCCCCCCCCCCCCCCCCCCCAAAGCATATTCCTAGTGACGCCACTGGGTAAGTATAATTAGCAATTTTAACTAGAGATGGGTCGAATAGCAGATTTCTCAAACTCGTCGAATATCGAATTCGAATACTAAATCATTGCTCGAATATTCGAATACCTCGAATACTATAATTGCACAAAACATATTATTTCTTTAAACTTCTTATTTCTTACTAAGTTTCTATTTCTCTTGATGAATGTATAAATAAAAAGTTATACACTGGAACCTCGATCTATCGTTTTTCAGGGGGGGACGAGAAAAACGATAAATAAGGGAATGTTTGACTAGGTTGCCTATGCAGCAGGAAACCCAGGATTTTGGCGAGTAATTAAGATTTCCTTTTAAGGATTCAAACCGGAATTTAGCTGATTAATGGAATATTTTAATTTTATGGATACAATTTGGGCTTATAGTTGATTAAACTAACATCTCTTTCAAATATCCTAAGGGGGCACACCACCTCGCGAAAAAATGATTGCATGCCATCTCAGCTTTTACACTGCTACGATGGATTTCTGTCTGATGTATATATTCTTATCTACCAAACTCTATT
Organism: Ischnura elegans; assembly: GCF_921293095.1. Classification (NCBI taxonomy): domain Eukaryota; kingdom Metazoa; phylum Arthropoda; class Insecta; order Odonata; family Coenagrionidae; genus Ischnura; species Ischnura elegans. Next base: position 58,241,394 of record NC_060251.1, read on the forward strand.
TCTGCGGCACGCCGATCTGATACTCGGCTTCATCCAACTTCTTATTTTCAACAGGTACCTAGCTCGCTTTACCCTCACTCCTACTGTCAAGTGCTAGCGGACAATCCGAGGCGTTTTGCAAAATACACGCGCTTCTCCACCGGATGTCTTCAATTATTTTCAGTCCATCTTTGGAAGTTCTCACGAGATAAGCAGATGAATTCGAATTGGTAGCGGGGAGAAACCAAATATCCTGAGAAAATATCCCTTCGACTGTGACAATAGAGATTTATAGCATAACTCATAAATTGTAACTTGATGTATGTTTAAAAAAAAAAAATACGGCATCAGCTTCCGAGGAGCTCAGTTGCGAGGATATCGAGTTTCGCCAGAATGCTAAGTCCGTCGTATTTTGACATTTATTTCTTTGAGTAAAATGCTTAAATAAACTCAGAAATACGTCGTGTTTGGTCTTATTCTTTTTGAAATTACGCGCAGATTACTAATATTTCAATCCAATAAAGGGGTAACATCAATTGACGAAAGTCATTCTTAGACACCTTTTGTGCTAATAGATGACTCATACAGCGGTTGACCTCCACAGGAAAGGGGAACTTCGAAGATGTTAGGAAAAAAAGGTCAGTGGGGGAGAAAAAGGAGGGCCCGAAACATGTTTCTATTGTTCTCGTGTAACTTGGTATTTTTTCTTATCTAAGGTCTTCGTAATATGATCCTCGCGCCAGCTGTGACCTTTTTTATTTCGAAGAGGAGGAAATCTTCAGAGGGGGGCTAGTGCTGAATCGAGGGGGATATCGGATCTTGGGAAATGCGCTTATTTAAGTATCCCACGGTACTCACGCAGCAGTTGACCTCCGGAAATGGGGAACTTCGATGCAGGTAGCCAGAAAAAGGTCAGTGGGTGAGAAAAGGGGGGAGGGCGTGAAACACGTTTTTATTTTTCTCGTAACTCGATATTTTTTTCGAAGCTAAGGTCTTCGTAATGCGATCCCTGCGCGAGCTGGGAAATTTTGTTTGATTTAGGAGAAGAGGAAAGCTTCAGAGTGGGTGAGGCGAGTGCTTAACGGAGGGGGATAGCGGATCGTGGGAAATGCTCTAAGGTTGCTATCCCACGGCAATGAGGTTGTCCTGGTGGGGGGAAACGGGGATTTTCGGATTTTTTCACCCAATCATTTTCGGTTCCCTTCGTCGAACTCTTTTCACCGCTCAAATCCACGAATTTGATGTAATTCGTCAACTTGCGTAAAACGGCGCTGCGAGCACTAAATGACTACATGTGACTACAGTTTTCTACGTTTTTCCGAGTCAACTACCAACGACGTGCGTGCGACAGTGTATGACGCGAAATTCAAAGTATTCGAGGTATTCGAGGCGGTACTTTTCGCATAACTATTCGAGACATCGAATATCGAATACTTTCTAGTATTCGAGGTATTTGAGTATTCGCGGATACTATTCGGACACCTCAAGTTTTAACCGAAATTCACATACATGAGGATGTGATCTATCAAGTGCATAACCTTTCAATGCTATTACTTGCAATTACAAACATTGTATTGCAAAATATTGGAAAAAGTGGATCGCATTGCACTCATCACCGCGCCGTGGAAATTTTTGAAAGCCGATTAAAATGCAACCGAAGTGGCAACAGAAACCAGCCTTCTCTGGAATGGAATTTGGGCCTCCTCTATGCAGTCCCCTTGCATGATTCAATAGCAAACCACACCAGATGATACAGGATATTTTACGTTTTAGAATACGCGCAACAAAATGCAAAGTTAAACGACGCGCAGCGATGCAAATAAACTGCTTAATTGATAAAATTAAACAAGCTACACTAAAAATAAAAAAAAACTAATTGTGTTTGAACGAGGTACAATTGCTGTGATACAAATATTTTATTTTTAGATGTTCATGGTGAAACAAAACACAGTACTATTCCAAAAACTTATATTTTAACAGTCTGCTAGTTTCGACGTTCACACCGTCATTATAAAACTCATTCTAAAACTGAGTCTTGATAATGACGGTGTAAACGTCGGAACTAGTGGACTGTTAAAATAAAAGTTTGTGGAATAGTACTGTGTTTTTTTTTCACCATGAACATTTCATCGTTCCACCAAGTAACGCCCAAATCAGTTGATTTTATTTTTAGATTTCTGAATTTTCCATCGCCCCAAAATTTCTCCACCGCTTCAGAAGGGGGAACAGTTGGCGATTTTGTGGCGATTGGCCAACAGTGGAATTTGTACCCCTGACCATTGGGGGCACTTACGCGCTGCGTGCCTTGAACGTTATGAATATTTTAATGTGTGTATGACATTATAATTGCTCTTTTCAGCGACCTTTTTAGGCATGCACCGAAGTTAAGGTCGTGGGCCATAACTTTACACTTGGTATCATGACAAGGTCACTTGAGATAATCAGTGGCGTAACTATGGGGGGTATGAGGGGATAGATCCCCCCAAAGCGTCAGAGAAATAAAAAAGTAACTTAAAATATTGCCTTAACTTAAAGTTTTGACATACAATAGCTGCATCTACTTTGAGTTAAATGTCAAAATGATGTAAAATGTTTTTCCAGGCACGTCATTTTTCAAAAATTTTCCCGGACCCCCGTTGCCAGGGGGAGGGGTCCCTCCTCCAGGTTACCCCATCCCCCCAAATCATATTACTAGTTACGCCACTGGAGAGAATAGTTCAATAACAGCCATTCTACGGCTAACAGTCTCGCAGAAGAAATTGAATTTCTGCGAAATACTCGTCTAAACCCCAAGATGGTAACTGTTTCTTGAAAAGCCTTTGCTCATAGTTCTAACTGAAAAACTCCCAGACGGCACAGAATCCTCCGTATCTAATTCGTATGCAGATAGTATCCATTGACAAAAAGCGACGGAGCGGTAGTCAATAGATACTATCTGCATACGAATTAGATACGGAGGATTCTGTGCCGTCTGGGCTACGGAAAAAATGAGAATGGATAACGTCTTCGATAATTCCTTCAAAAAACACTCAATGTATAAATTCTGTCAAGAGGGACGTGAGACGAAACAAAAGGTCAGATGGAGTCGAATGAAAACCAATCTCGTTTTATGAAGCTTACGGTAAAATTGACAGACCCTCTTGCAGTTTGCAAATAAATATTTACCCACTGAAATTACGAGGGAATAGCTGCATCGAGTATAGTACAACACTTAGAAAAAATAAGGAAGCAAATTGCTATTATTTCATCCACAAAAATATTGCTTCAACAAAATGGAAGTTAAATTCATTCGCATTGGTTTATAATTTTCTAATGCTGAGCAAACACCAACGGTGAGAGGTTGCATGATTTAAAATGAGTAAGCAATACGAGTGGTATAAAAAATTCCACGAGGGAGAGTGCTATTTGCGTGCGGTGAAAACAGGAAGGAAGTTGGGCACCTTACAGTTATCATCCCAAGTCATTTAGCTGTGGGTTGAAGTCTTAAAAAAAAACAAGTAATTTTGAGCCTTAGTCCAAGGTTCACGGAAAATTCGCCTCCGTTGGTCTCCCGGCGATATTCCCATGCAAGGGCAGGCGGTCTGGGGTACTGGGAGCCCCTCGGCTCGGACTCGTGACAGGGCCCTCCTTCTCAGGGGATTCAGTGGTCCTCCCCAGGAAAATTTAAGGGAATTGCATGCCCGGACATGGACTTTGACGCTATACCGGCTCTTAAAAACTGTATAAAAGTTATTGAAAATTGCAATTTCGTTAGAGGAAATACAATGAAAAGTGAGAATGTCACAGTTTACGAAATTCAAGTATACATGATGGATCCCTTATCTATTCAGTGAATTTTTTCCTTATGCTGCTCTGAATATAATGACTTTAAATCCAGTTGAGTTGGTTGCCTTGCACGAGAACAGAAAGATGCAGCTACTAGCCGAATCCGCCGAACATAACTCGTTATTAATGAACGATTTATATGAAGCGGATCCAGTTAATAGAAGATCTGGAATTTATAAGAACCGTGAATACGAAATTACTAAAGAGAATAGACGTTCACCATCTTTAGCATATTTGAAAGTGGCGTTGGTCATTGGTAATGGATGTTGTTTGCTGCAAGGACTCGATTTTTCGCCCTGAACTGATTTCGACTTAGTCCAGTAAATATTCGCCACTTGTAGAAATAAACATGCTGATTATACGTTCGTCAGCGATCAAAAATCACTTCCATCCACTACTCTTGCGTCGTACACTGATTGATTCGGTTCAACTGAAAGAATCAGAATAGTGAATGTCTATACCGTCTATACGGGCTATACCTTCGTTCATTTTGAGCGATTCGCAGGATCGAATCCTGGACTAGAATCCATTCACGTGAACCGAATCCTCAAAGTGAATCGAAAATCTCGGCTCTTCTACGCATTATTTTTGGCATACTGCGTAAAACTTACCGCAATAGACACTGGCGCTGCCTGCCGACTCCCCAAGTCAACCATGCCCCACCCTGCCTCTCCTCTTCTTCCAGTCTATCAAGGTCAGAGGTGGGGGAGAAGGGGTCGGCTTTTTTACGAAGAGTTCATTTTTCGTCAACAACCGTGGGAATGGAATCTCTTAGGCTTTCCCACAGTCACCGAGAATAACTGCGCAGTTGCTTACGAATGACGTCGTTTCCATCTCAACTCTCATACCTATACCCTCAGAAGCAGAATCCCGAGAGTTCCCGTTGAACTGGCTTGGCTGTTTCTGACAATTTATCGGAACGAACTGCGCAGTTTCCATCGGCTCGCCGTCTACGTTGATGTGCGAAGCTGAGGAGAAATGGTGTGCAATTGTGTAGTCATCGTGTGGGAAAAGGTGTTCGAAAGTCATATCTGCGTGCTATTTACCGCTCTTGACACTGCATTACGCAGCTATAGAGAAGATAGAGAATTTCTACTTTTGAGATGAATGTTATCTTTTCTGCTAAAAGAAGTAAGTTTTATTACCAACCGTGGGAATTGAATCTCTTGGGCTTTCCCATAGTCTTCGAGAATGAAGCGCAGTGGCTCACGAGTGACGTCCTTTCCATCCCGACATAGGCATAAAATTAAGTTCTAAAAATAGTTCAGTTACCTGTATATATTACCAGGGTCGCAGCTAGGAATTAAGGCTGGGGGGATTTAGATGCAACTAATACCGGGGGTGTCTAAGGGTATGGAATACCAGCCAGGATAAGTGAGAGGTGCGAAAGTAATAAATTACGGAATTTTAATATAAATGGTTAAAAATGGTGAGTTTCACGGCTTACTGAGGGATATATTATCAATCCTTACACTATTATATAAGTAATATCAATCCAATTAAGTCAAAAGGATTAAACTTCAAAATTTCTCTGAGCTCTTGGGGGGTTTATCCACCAAAAGCCCCCCCCCCAAACTCGTTCTGCCACTGTCTTTTACAATTACTCATATTTTCATCAACCAGCGAAGCAATTCACGATCACAATAATTCGGCTCGAATGGAAAAAATATTTGGAAGCGGCATAAAGGCAGGCCTTCTTGTATTCTCCGTAAAAAGTAACTATGAAGAAACGGAAAATTTAGGATAAGGAGTATACGCAGTGCCGCAATGACGTGGAATCATCTTCATTACCCGTACAGCTGGAAGGATCGGAAAAATTTATTTATGTTTTCAGGGGAACATTCATTCCTCAATCAAAAATTTTTTGAAACTCACGAGTCCACAAAATTCGACACCTCTAAGCAAGGCCAGATTTATGACGTGGGTGGCCCAGGGCCCAGTTTGGTGGGAGTTCCACTGTTTTAGGGCGTTGCAATTTATAACGTAATGACAGAAAATGCAAGTAACAAAATTTCCATTTATTAACGGCAACGTTGACCACTATTTGATAACCAAAAATACAACGCAGCCTCACTTCGACAAACATGATGTTTTTTCTGTTTTTCCGTTTTTTAGATTTTCCTCTATTTTGAGGGACGGCTCATGCCTGGTGGGTGGAACAGGGCTCCTCTTTGTTGCGGCCCTTCCTCCTAAGTACCCTTCTCCATTAAACCTTGCTTTATGACCTTATATGGGAAAGGGGGTTGAAAATCCAAAAATGCATAATTTCACATATGTTACGAACAGATATTGCCAGGGGCGGATCCAGGATTTTTTTCTGGGGGGGCAAGGAATTTGAGGGGGGTAATTTCAAGGATACCTCATTGTACAGAACGAGCGCAATGATAATGGGACCGCATTAAAAAATCTTGCATATTTTTTAAGGGTCTGGGGGGGGCACGTACCCCCGTGCCACCCCCCCCCCCACCCCCGCCCTAGATCCGACTATGGATATTGCCGAATTACTGCTCGTTAGGTCGTACAGGTTGTACATTGTGTCGTATCTGCGACCGTTCAGCCAAAAATCAACTATATAGCGTGTGGGTGGTGTATCCAAGACCAATCCAGGGAAACTCCCACGCCACGACGCACAGTGGTCCGGATTCGGAAAAAGGTGGACAAAAATCATTTTTTCGACTTTCTTCAAACTCGCTTAGACTATACAAGTTATGTAGTAATATGTCTGGGGTATCAACTTTCATGCTTACTTTTTTATAAAAAAAATTGCTTGCTTAGATATATTGCGTCAAAGTAGCACTATTTCTAATGGAAACTTGATTTTTCCGTTTTTTCGAAAATTACGCATTTTAGATTTATTTTTGGCTTTACGCCGCCAATTATATTCGTAAATTAACTTTGCACTATAGTAATATAGACATTTTACTATCATAAAATATATATTTCAACCTTTTAGAGATGTTGATGATTGCTGTAGAATTATTTGAAGGGGAGTAATTTTTTTCGGAAAAAATCGCATAAATGTTGAGTTATAAAAAAAGTGACGTCGATTTGCGCGGATTCGGCTATTTATGACAGTAAAATACAGTATCATAAAGATATTAGTAAAGAAATCAGCTGCAAATCTGTGCGAGTTTGCGAATGACAACGATTTATATGCCTAGCCGTAGTAGACGTGAACGTCGACACGCTAGCATCAGCGCAGTGTAGGCACATGGTAAATTGTGTCTCCCAATGTTTCATGGGCCAGAATCACAAAAATAAGAATTTTAGCATTTTAAAACATATTTTATACTTTGTAATCATCCAAATTTTATCTGTATGTGGACCAATAGAATAATTTCGGAACAATTTGAATTAGGTTAAGCGCAGTTGGGACGCTGGGAGAGGAGATAAAATATTTTTTCCGATCGCTTCTCAGAACAACTTCAAACGCGATTTGGTAATAGATTTAAGTAAATACGACAGGCTACATGCACTGCTACCAGGAAAACCCACAACCGTCTCCCTTTCTTTCAATGCGAAGGGGCAAGAGACCCGTTACCCGAACACGTGTCGGACCTCAGGGAAGTGGGAAGGGGTCTTTAGTCGGGACATTTTGCCATCTTTTGTCATCTTGATATTTTGCCACTTGGCGCACCACCCAACTTGAGTTTATTGCTTTTCTAGGGGCGGTATGACCTGTAAGTGAAGCTGCACGTGTTAATAGATGAGGTCTTTACCCTCCACCCGCTTCCTTTTGGACGGGTTTTATTGCAGGTCCGCCGCTAGTATGCATTTTCGCACAAAATCCAAACATTTCACATTTTCTTGACGGGGTCCAACCTTACCCCAACCAGTTATCCTGGGGAATACCCACATTTCCATGGGTAAAGATTACTCCTCTTTTTAACCCCATCCAAATTTCGGTCGAAACATTTTGGTACCCTTCAGTTTCAACTTTTCTGTCGATGTGAACACACCCATAACTAATTGCGAAGTCCTATTTTGGCTACAGTTTTTGTGATTTATTGTGATCTCGCAAAGAAGTCATAGTGTTGTGATAACTGAAAAAATTGTGATTAAGTTATTTATTAGTTCCTGACAACCACATAAATAAGGATTATTGAGCAGGTATACTATGTTTCATTTATTTCCGTTTCTTGTTTCCGTTTTTTTTAATTGGTCTGAGACGAGGCAGCGCTCTAATTGTCTATATTTTCCCTCCTATTTGATATTTAACCTTTTTAGAAAGAAGACTGTTGTGTAGCTTTTTGCAAACCTGTGTTTTATATTGTTGACTGTCGACAATGTCATGGGCATTTACGCGGCGAAAACTGCACGAAAAAATGCTGGAGAAAAAAGAGAAAACCATGGATGCTCGAAAAAGGAATTTGAATGCATATCTGGAGAGTTGTTTCAGATTACACGGAGATGAGGAGGCAAAACTCGAGCTTAATAATTTTTTAAACATGAAATTTTTTTATTCCTACGAGAGAAGATGGCGAGCTAGTTCGCGATCAAAATCTTCTTTTCTGAAGAAGAATTGCACTTGGTTGGACAAAATGGTTGATTTCCCTGATGTCGTATTTCGCAACCTTCAAAGCACCTCAGGTTCGTATTTTCCTTGTATTCTAATGGTGATATCGGGTCCCCTGGGATATTGTTCTATTAGTCTTATTTTTTAATAGGTACCTCCGTTATAAGAAAGGGTAGGCCAAGTAAGCAATTTAATGACGTCACTACGCACTCCAAAATGAGGAAAACGAAGTTGCTTAGGGAAAGCAATTCCCCTGCAGAGTTATCTTTTGCCACAGCAATGAAACTAAGAGAGGAAGGACATGGCGCAGAAGCCTCTCTTGTTAAAGAAGCCACAATGACTACCCCTACACGGGCAAGACGAATACTTACTAATGCCCCGTTCACATTACCATCTTTCTTAACCAGCGTAAGATGACGTCAGAACCAACGCGCGTTCACACTTACCATGGTTACACCCTGGCGACATCTGATGAGTGGTAAAGTAAGTGCAAGTGAAAAATGAATATACGAGAGCGTATAACCTTTTGGAAGGAAATAGAGAATGTGCAGGGAAAAGTTCTTGTGTTAATTGCAATGATTTTCAACGTATGTGCATATTATGAGCTGCTTATGAATTAAAAATTGCATTACAGCGTCGACAATCATTGTTCCTTGCTACGTAGAAGGTAATATAAATGTGTTCGTCCAACTAATCATTTCATCGATAGTGTGGCTTGCATTCTCCTACTGCTCTATTTAATACGAATAAAAGCGAATATTAGTTATAATTAGGTTGATATCAACAACATATACTACTACTTTCCCTTGATTCGGATGTGTTGACAAATCATTGATGTAGGTGGAGAAAATCGAGGACCTAATCTTGAGACTTGAGCCTCAATTGAGACACACTTGTGTTTTGGGATGGAGATACACTTTTCGCTGCATTAAATTCTTCTCAATTATTGTTTTCTGATTTGGCAAAGGACATGATCCAATCCGATGCTCTACCGTAAATTAAAACTCTTATACCTCTTCTTCAAATGTGGACGAATAACTTGCAGAAATGTGACGATTATTGAAATTTAACTTATGAAATAAGAGAAAGAACGTGGTACTTTTGCGATATGTAGTATCACCCGAAGTTTCTAACTTTATTTTCTATAGTTATATCTGACAAGCCATTAGCCTGATATTTTATATTGACAGTGGAACTTTTGTCCAAGGATGAACATAAGTGATCTTTTTCAAACTGGGACTAAGCACTCTTACCAAAACATTAAAATCATAGTGACTTTCGGATTTCTATTATGGTAGTTTCGCACATTTTACTTAATTCTAGCAAAATATTAATATAGATTATTCAATCTGTCCGTAACAATACAATACGAGCTAAAAGCTAATTCACTACGAACTATATAGTATATCGCATAACTTAAATCAGGTTTAAAATCTCATAATATACAACAAATTACGGAATGAATCAATAACACTTTCCTTAGAGTTAATTCTGACGAATATAATTCAACAATAACGGCCGTCTCCTCAACGAATGCTTTATTTTCTGTTTTCTTTCCTCCTATCCCACTTCGTTGCTGCTTCGCCTTCTTCTTTTTCTAACCAGCTTTTAAACAACTTGCGTTCACACACGCATGAACTACCGCCAACCATGGTCGGAAAACGGTGGTCAGAATCCCAACCACGGTTAACGGGAACTTGCGTTCACACCTCGTTTTGTAACCATGGTCGGGGCTAACCGGCGTAAAAAGAACGTAATGTGAACGGGGCATTAGTGGAAGATAGAAGAGAAGCCCATCACGGCAATGTCACCTGACGAGAGTTTAGCACTAGTGGTTAATTCAAGTTTGACAAAAAAACAGTACTTGCACATGAGAAACGCTCTTCTTCCTATTGGAGAACTGTCGGAGGAGGCCCAGGAATCTCGAAATAAAGACATTAGAAAATATCGCGAGCAACACGCGAGAAAAATATCTCGACTTCACACTAATGAGGATATTTTCCGGAGACTGATCCTAACATCGGATCCTTTTATTAGCACATTAGGAACTGAACTAAACAAATGCCGGGGCCTTAAAGATCTTCCGCAGGAGGTTCGTGATCTCTTGGTCCTGCAAGAATCTCAACATTCTTCGAGTGAATGCGAAGAGGAGGAGGGGTGGGATTCAGAAGAATCTGATGCTGAACAATTATAATACATAATTGTAAATTTCTGAGGAATTATCCATGCTTTTATGAGAATAAAAGAGTTACTTAAATACTATTTTGATACTTATTTAATAATTACTATTAGTCCATGCAGAAGAATCTCACGAAATCTGGAAATCGCACCTTTTTAACGTAAGTCAATGCACCCAACAACCCTACTTTTAGCCGTTTTTTTGTTTATTGAGTAATTTGAAAGATCATTAACTCATTCTATACAACTATACAACTATTTATTTTCATATTTTATCATGATTACCGTTTATCTATGCAGTCAGCGTTACAATTAGCCCGTTAATAAGTTAAAGTTCCACGATATCGCATGAAATAATAGTTTTTTCGTAAAAATAACTGCAGAAATGAAAATAGCTCGCCAAAAAAATATAGAGAGCAATTTTTAAAGACATCCAACCAAAATCTGATATTTGTCCAACTTTTTCGCGATCCGGACCACTGTGCGACGCCGCGAGGCGCGGCGACGAGGGTCGAGGCGTGGGAGGACGGGCAGTAGACCTCTCTCCTCACTCGCCTGCAGGGGTGCCGACTTACAAAAAATATTGGGGGGCCCAAACCGATGACCTTGTCCCGGTAAATTTTATAAGCAGTGAATTTTAAGTTTTTTAAGCATTTTAGAATAGTCATATGATCAACATTAGAACCCTGATCACTCGAATCTCGATATCTGGACACTCCGGGGAAAATTGACTAGCCTGACACATTTTTTCCTCACAGCTGTAACGAATTTTCGGGAGGGCTCGGGCCCCCTCAGGCGCCATGGAGTCGGCGCCACTGCTCGCCTGCTCACCTCGGACAGGGCAAAATTCACGTTCAACGCGTCTTCCGCCGAGAATCTTGCTAATGCGCCATAAGTGGACATTATCGCCATAAGATTCTCTTCCAGCTCTACAAAATAAGTTAATTTCACGTTTCAACTTTACACGAATACAATGAAGGGAGACAAAGATTAGAAATACAAACATGAATCCTACTTCTAAATAATTGTAACTCGCAGATAGTGAAAACCATGTTACACTTTTAATTTTTACGAGTTTTTCATATTACCACATCACATTTAGGCTTCGCATGACTATGAAAACGTTGACGGACCTAATTACAGCAAAAAAATACAACTTTGCCGTTTTGATGCCATGCATTTCTGATCCCACTAAATTAGAGTTCTGGCTCATGAATTCGGCTGCCATTACAGCGTAAATAGCTGGTAGGTGTCGGATTGCCCCTTAGAATGTCCTGGAATCATTTCTAGATAGGAGAATAAACACCTTGGAGAATCTATATTTATATGCAATGGCGAAGTAAACGAGGCAACTTGCCAGTATTATCAAGGAAGCAGAGACCGAGTTTTACGGTTGACGTTCAAGATATTTTAAAATGGTTCTACGTCATGCGGACCATCAGCCAATCAGAGACCTTTATGAAGAAAGATCTGAGGTTTTCCCGGCGTATGATGTTGTTGAAGTTTATTCGGGATTGCCACCGGATAAGGTTCTCCATCTCTGCCGACGTTTCGATGGCCGAGTCGTCCATCGTCATCAGGGCTATGTGTGTAGTGTGAGCCCTGATGACGATGGACGACTCGGCCATCGAAACGTCGGCAGAGATGGAGAACCTTATCCGGTGGCAATCCCGAATAAACTTCAACAACAGAGACCTTTATGCTTTTTTTTACATATTTTAACGATAACATTTAGCTTTAATATTAATTTGTGACTTTCATATTAACATCTTTGCATTCCGCGAGAAAAACATAAAAGGAAAAGATGAAAATCTGATGAAATTTCATGCAACTGGCCCATTGCAGTCAGGGGAGGACTGGGACTCATAATGGGGCCCTTCTTATCAGTGACGTAGCGAGGGGGCGGTTTTGGGGGATAAACTTCCACCCCCAGAGCTCAGAGAAATTTTTAAGTTTAATCCATTTCACTTAAAGGGTTAATATTACTCACAGAATAGTGTAAGGATCAATAAAATATCTCAGAAAGCCGTGAAACTCACCATTTTGAGCCATTTATTTGAAAATTTTTCTAGGGGAGGGCCTCCACACCTCCTGCTTACCCTGGCGGGTATTCCACACCCCAAATCCCCCAGTGTTTGGTGCACCTAAACCCCCCTAGCCATAATTCCTAGCTGCGCCTCTGTATCTTATTGGGGATTCTCCCTCAGAAAAGTTTTGGAAATTTCATCCCCGGAATAGATTCAGACGCTATGATGGTTATTAAAAAACAGAAAAAAATTAATAATTAAGTAACAGTTTCGTAATAAAAAATAAACTGGAAAGTCAGAATTTCAAATGTAATATTATATTATGGTTCTAATAGAATATATTTAGTGTATTTGATCCTTGAAATTGTACTGTTGTACTGAGATCCAAAATAATATCTAAAATAACATTTTCGAATGATCCTTTCATAAAAGTATCATGTTCTCTTTTATCTGCCGATACCTTTATTTTATTTTTTAACGTAACCTTATTGCACAGAGTATGTTCATATAAAATCAAATAATGAAAAAGCAGAATTTTATAGCTGTAGAAAAACTTTGGTTCAACTAATCTTAGTATTGCCTTATTACGCCGTTCGTATACGCTTCACGATAAGACGCGAGCGATGTTGCCCCCCCCCCCCCCACGTTCGTGGCTTTCGGCGATCGCCGACCATCCGACTTGGCCTCTGACCAGTGGCCAGACCGCCCCTGTGTCTGAAACAATTTAAATGAAGTTAATTAATTATGTTTCTTTCAATTTTTTTTATGGAGGAGTTCATGAATAACTTCTTTCAAGATATTTATATACCGCAATGAACTGTTTGCTAATGTATTTTTTACTTATAAAAGACTGCAATAGTTACCAATAAATATTATTTTTGCCTTTTTTCGTTTGCTTTAATTTATATGCATCTACCTAAAGTAACCTTACTGCCTACTGTCCAAAGGCCTTGGTGGGTGTTTCCTCCAAATATCAAACCAATGAAATTATCCTATCGGAAGCTAGGCGGAAGAGGGGACTTTTTAGTCTCAACGTCGCCCGAATAAAGGCATCTATTAATTCTCAAGGCCGTTTTACACGGTACACGGAATTGCGCAGGTTAGAGATGCATTAATTTCTAAGATGTCGTGGAATTGCGCGAATGCATGAACGAAATTAGAACATGGGCTATTTTGCCGTCTCGCGTCCACGCATTCTCGCATGTGTTCCAGCAATTCACCGCTTTACACGACGCAATTTTGATTGCGCCTTTGCACGTACGTGAGATTGCGCAATCCCGTGTACCGTGTAAAACGGCCTTCAGAATGTGTTATTTGGTGCGTACCAGTTCCCAAAATGCAGTTTAAGGTATGTTTACATCGCACTATTACTGTGAAAGGCCGAAAATAATTGACTTAAAAAAGGATGGAATTGAAAAAGAGCGAGTTGTGGTGATTTGAATTTGGCGGCAATTTCTTGATTAGCCTGAGCAGCCAGATGCGTAATTTGAAACGCACCCTGAAAAACACTTCATCGCATAATGAGCCGTGTATGTTTTTTAGAGGCTTGAAACACAGTGTTCTTCTCCCTGGTAAATTAGGCCAAAAGGAAGCTGATTTGCTTGAAGTTGAAGGTTCTTGTGTTCCGTGATGAGAATAATTAATTAGGCAGTTAAGTTTTTAATGGGAAATGCCCGAATGGGAAATGCGAATGCTGGGAAAAGCCCGTGTGACGTCATTCAGCTACCGCCGCGCCGTATGAGGCCACCGTGGTGCGAGACTATGAGCGCCGCTACGATGCCGGCTGCTAGCAGGTACCATAGTAACCAGCTAGCAGATAGCATAGTAACGATCTAGCAGGTAGCGCTTGGCTTAAATAAGGATTATTAATACCCTATTAAACGAAGGAAACTTTCCGATCTTAGGCAATTTTAATAAGTGAGTAGCAAGAGATGTTTTCCTGAGCTCTGTGCCACATGCATGCATTGGTAATCTCAGACGATGTAAAACTCCTGACTACTTGTATAGCATCTAGGTCCCTGTGACGTCACGTGGAGTGGCATCGCATGGGCGCTAATCTGCCCTATTTCAATTGAGGTAAAAATTAACCATTAACATTTGTCTAAACTGGAATTTCTAAAACCAAATAATTTGTATATTCTGAATACACTAATTTTGGGTACCGAATCGTAATCAATGCCTTTCGTTTTCTTTGATGAAGGAAACTACCCTATTGCGTAAAAATGTCATCAACGCAAAAATATTTAACCCTTCACAATTACATTAAAAAGAAGGTAGTTATTTCATTGACTTACTGCTGCGAAAATACGAGGGGCAAATGAAAAGTAAGGTCTCTAAAGCCTAGACGTCGCAGCCACCGTGTCGTGTTTATTGGTCCTTCCCCCTTGCCGTCGCATAAAGATTCTCATTAGCAAGACAATAGGGTATATTCCTCCCGCCAAGTCTGAACTGCGGCCTGTCATTAAAGTTTCTGCATGCAAATGTTTGCTCCGATTGAAATTCACCGCCAATTGGAAGACGTGTATTTTCCGAAGTGTATACAGTTGAAAAATGTGCGAAGTAGTGCAGGAAATTTACTGCTTGCCGCCTCAACGTTCAAGACGAGCAGTGGAATTCTCTAAATCAGCGGGCACGGCTATAGGGTTCTTCTGGCAGGTAATAGGGTCTTCTGGGACAGAAAATGTGTCCTGCTGGTCGCTTTCATGCCCAAAGATACAAAAATCAACCAACAATAAGGCAATATGGGACCCTGAGCAAACTTCGAAGGGCTATCCAGAACAAAAGACCTAACAACTTGACAGCAAAGGCGTTCGTTTGCACCAGGAAAAGGCATATGCCTGCATTCGCCTTATATATAATCATGCATGATTCCCACAAGGGACAAGGATGCGACCCACAAAGCAAAGTCTTTGGATGGAAGGTGATCGATCACCCACCTCACAGTCCAAGATGTCGCTCCCTGTGAGTGTCATCTCTTTCCGGCTATAAAAAAAGATGTGGGAGGGCGACCATTCGCGAACGATGACGACGTTCGCGAATCGGTCCCTGTCTACCCACAGGAAGCGGCGGGAAGCTGGTGCGAGGAGAGAGCGAAAAAGTTCGTCTCCCGCATTAGAAGTGTCCCTTGAAGCCCCTCCCCCCCAATTTTAAAAACTAATAAAGAGCTGTTACAGTTTCCTTAAAATGTAGATTTCATTCACCTTTTCCATGCGTATATCTTACCTGCAACTTGAACAACCATGGTTTTGATCCTGGGTACGCCTTCACTAGACAGAAAAATAGTTGAACGTTCAAGATTTCTAACGATTTAATATGCATTTGCAAAAAAATTCAGCAACTATGAAAAAAAAATTGGAGACTTTACTTATCACATGCCCCACGTAGCTTCAAATTCAACCTTCAGTTTTATAATAAATGCAAATAAATAGTTGGAAACATATTTTTTGCCAAAATTAAGACGAATACACTAATTTTGTAACGAAAGGATCAAAGTCAGCTGTATTAAATCCATGCAGCAGCGGCCAGTGGCGGAGCGAGGGGGGTTTTGGGGGATAACCGCCTTCCCCAGAGATAAGAGAAATATTTAAGTTTAATCCATTTTACTTTATTGATTAGTATTACTTATAGAACAGTGTTACGATTAATCGAATATCTCTCATAAAGCGGTAAAACTACTCATTTTGAACCATTAATCCTAAAATTTTCTTGGGGAGGGCCCCCGTAACGCCGGCTTACCCTGGCGGGTATGCAATACCCCACACCACGAAGTATTAGTTGCTTCAAAAACCCCCCCTAGCCTTCATTCTTTTCTGCGACCATGGCAGTGGCAATGTTATAATTTACGAAATACCTATATTATTATATGACTCTCAGAGAAGATGAGGCCTTTAGAGTGTATTGGGAGTATTAAAGGCAAAAATCGGTGAGATTTGAGGCTTGGATCCCCACGGCGAGAAAAACGTGTAACGAGGCCACGCTAGACTTATACTGATGTTGGCAGGCGAGTACTAAACCTTCCTACACGATGCCCTCTGATTGGCATTGGCTGGAGCGGTGCTGAACGAAAAGAGGATTAGGGGAGGCGGTGCATTACGACAAGCCAGCGGCTGAGGTGAGGAACGATAAGCAGCCGGTTAATCAGCAGTCAACAAGAACAAAAGCTTTGAGGAAAAACGTAAACAAATTCTAAAGATACTGTTTACGAGATCACCTCCTGACATATCATACGACACTAACAGCCAGCTTCTAAAATGCCCTTTTCAGGACAAATCTGGCGTCAGAAGAGGCAAAATCTACGAGATTTGAGCCGTGCACCTCCACGGCGAGAATAACATATAAGGAGGTTTCCCTGTAAATTGCCCAACTTGACTTCATCTCTTGCTGTTGGTGGACGACACTCACCCACCATCACAATGCTCTGATCGCCATTGTGCTCAGAGGAAAGAGGATTAGCGGAGGGGGTGCATTAGGAATAGCCAGCCGTTGAGGGAAGGAACGATAGGCCAGCCGTTCAAAGAACAGTCAACAACCACGACAGTTGCGAGGAAAAACGTAAACAAATTCTAATGATACCATTTACGAGATCACCTCCTGACACATCATACGACACCAATATCCGTCTTCTTAAATGTCCATTGTAGAGAAATTTTGACGTCCCAGACGCAAAAAAAATCTGTAATTATTTTTATTATTTATTTTTTATCCTCTTCTATTCTTGACCTTGTTTAATACATTTTATAATATTTCTTGGAGTTTAGGTCAATGTAAAACAAGTTATAGCCGTTTCGATTTATTTAAAATCATCCTCAGGGCTACGAAAGAGAAAACATGAACAATATAAAATACAAACATGACAACGATATACAATATTTTTACATAAAAATGTTACGATCACGGTTTTTATGCAGTAATATAATTTAAAGTAAAAAAAATCTGTTAGATTTGAGGCTTTTACCTCCATGGCAAGAATAACATATGCGGAGGTATTCCTGTAAGTTGCCCAACTTGACTTCACCTGTCGTTGCTGGTGGGCAACAGCTCAACCTCCTTTCACGATATTCCATTTGCCATTGTCTGGAGCGGTGCTTAGCACAAAGAGGATAAGCATAGGGGGAAATAACAGCAATTCTTCACCATCAGTACCTGGTTTGCAATAGATAGCTACAATTTTCTGTATCCCAAAATACTACCTCATTCTAATTAAATAAACCAATGCTGTCTACATTTTGATTTGAAATTTGCTGTAAATTATAAATTTGAGAAAACATTCAATGGAAAAATAAAAATACTATATTTTTCACATTAATGAAATTTTCTAAATGTCATTCTGGAAAATATTTTTTTCTGAATGATTATTGTTGTCACTGTCAAGATTTTTTTATGTCTGATACTTTCACTACATAATAACTAACGAAATAATGTAGTCCTTAAATATTTGTTTTTCCGATAGTTATCTCATGTAGCACTGCCTAATGTTCAGTAGGTACTAATCAATCAAGGAGATTAGAGGTCAAGGTTTGATTTACTCAACAAAATGATCGTAGAAGTAAGGATATATTGTAAAGTACCCATACCCCAGAAAAATCTCTTAATAGTCTTCTTAAGTTCGTTTTAATTTCCAGAGCAAATAAATGGTAGAATTTCTTGAAAGCCCTGCTCATAATGTCATTAATATTTACCCCTACCACCTCTCAGGTTATTTTTGAGGGTGTGGGCAAAATGTTGTCACTTACACTACAAAAATGTCTAGAACCAGCCCTGCATGTCACCTGGCACAGTGATAGCTTTTATGGTGCAAACAAGGGGACTGCGTATAGGAGGGCCAATTCCCTCCCAAAGAATGCTGATTTCTGTTGCCACTTCGGTCGCATTTTAATCGGCTTTCAAAAATGTCTAATGAGTGCAATGCGACCCACTTTTTTCCAATATTTTGCAGTATGGTCCTAGCAAATGCGAGGAATAGTATTGAAGAGTTATGAATTTGATAAATCACATCAACATGAATAGTAAATTTCGGTTGACACCCCTAATTGTATCTTATTTCCCCGTTGAAACTGATCAATTTCTTTGTCAGCGACGCGAGTGGCGACTTCTGTTAACCAATTTAAATGTGTGGTGGGTGACGACTTATTAAGGTCAACTCGAGGATCCTCTCTTGTAATATTCGTGGATGCTAATTTGCTAGTGATGACAAAAATTTTACTTACCATCTGTATGAAGTGCAAAATAAATTATTAAATTAGAAATGAGTTTATTTTATTGCTTTCATAATAAGTGAAAAAAGATCAGTATCAGTGACTGATTGAATTTTGTAAGATTCATGGCAAAATTTTAGAGAAACTATGCATCAGCATTGAGCAGTTTTCAGAGTTGGTGGCACGGCAGAGCAGAGGTCCAGCTAAACCCCTCCTCAAATTGCTTAGGAGATACAGTCTATCCTCCCATTTAAGCCCTCCTACATCTATAATCTCTCCAAATGAACTCCACTCCCAAAAATATGTCTTTGCCCACAGCATTGGGATTAAGTGTTATCTGATATATTTGTAGCTTCCTACCTTTTTCCACTCACTTGGATGATCTGCCTCACTGGTTCCCAGGAATTTCTCAGAGTTGCCAGCATCACAGTTACGTGATTTCTGAACATTTTGATGGTCTCCTTTGACTGACTCGGAACTTGTCAGCAGAGAACATAGGTCATGTCCCAGAAAATGGTAGGGTCCCTGGAAATGCTATGCTCTGCTACAGATGATTTTAAAGGCTAGCTAAGTCTGTAATCCTTGAGGGGTTCATAGATGCTCTAAGTGAACCACAGGCAATTTTTTTAACCAAAAACCCAACTTAAGAGATACAGCTACTGCACCGTGCTAGCACATGATTAAAGTTGCTCAGGCTAAAATTTTTTGCAAAAGGTGAGTGTTCTGTCCAGAAAACATGAATAACCAAAATGGGCCCATCAAGCAAGGGTTTCAAATGGATTACTTATTCATTACCAACATTCTCCTTATCACATACCAAGTATTTTTTAAAAAGGTGAACATCAGTCTTTTATTTCCCTCATAAAATGCAATGCAGATGAACAAAAACTACCTAATGAAGATTAAACTTATATTATTCTGCTTTTGCATATGCTTTAAAAATTTCAAGGTTTGTTTTTTCCACCCAATTTGGTCAATTAACATTAAAAGCCATTTAATTATCGCATATATCAAGTAGACACTACCTCATTCACCTGTTTTCACATGTGTTGAAGTTACAATCTAGTATATGTCAATTCACTTCACCATTGGATTCAAATGATGACTAGTGGTCTTGCGGGGAAAAATTTTTTAATAACTATTTGTAACTCATTAAAAAAAAAAAATATGGGCCTATAACAATATTAAATGCATGACTTCTTCAATGTTAGAAAAATGTTGGGAATACAAAAGAGCTACATCAAATCCGTGCATGGGCCAAATTGGTTAACAACCATCACCAATCGGATGCGAAAAGATACAATTTCTAATGCACTCTAAATCCACACTGCTCCACACAAATTGGGCCAGGAGGGTACTTGAAATGCGTTGCAAAGTTTAAAGTATACCGGGACTAGCCGCGGTGATCCCGGTCAAGGCGAATGATTTTTTCTCTGTGGATCTTTCGCGCGTTGCAAAGTATTGAAACCCTAACATTCTCAAACAAAACATATCATTTGTTTCTTTAAAAAATATTCCATCACCCTTAAATGGCCTTCACCCGAGTTCTGATAGAAGTCCATGCTTTGGTATGATTGCATTGCTGTCGAGATAACCTTCATAAAATCATTAACAAGAACATGAAATTTTTTTTGCAGATATGATTATTCAACTGACTTAAAAACTAATTACCTATGATGAATTCATGATGAACAATCACTTCACTAATTCATTATCTCTAGAGGGAGATTGTTCACCACATTCACAGCCGGTGCCTTCATTAGAACATATAAGCTTTCTGCATTCTGATGTCTCACTCTCTTTTCCATGTTAGGTATATCCTATTCGACAAGAGTACATACAAATTTTCCATGGATGAAACAAAGGTAAGAGAAAAGAAGTCATCAGTTACTCAATTACTTTTACTTATCTCAATGTGCATACAAAATAGCGGACACACGACTCAAAAGGTTATGATTCACAGAAGTATGAAAACAGAGTTAATGAAACAAACGAAAAACAATAAACATGGAGGAGAGTGAAGGATGTGTTTAAAGCAACACCACCACTCATAAAATCTTTACTCACATTAGGTACACTTGACACGCTTACCAACACTGCCCCAAGACCACTTGTCTATTATAAGCTCACAATCACCAACATCCCACATTTTTCTTCAGTAGCAATCACAGAAAACAACAAGATATAACCAGGCTTTCTATTCGTGACAACTTTATGTACAACCTTATTTGCAACCTACCGAATAAAAAAAAAACTGCTGCCATGAGATCATATCAAAAGCATTTTTTGGCAAATTTAAAGTCATTGGCAGAAATAAAAGGTTAATTAAAATAAAATATCATGGGAATTTTAATAGCTGTAATATACTCAAGTCACTCTCACTTGCCTTCAGTTCAAGATACAATTAGTGTGAAATGAAGTAATTTTACTTCCACAAATATCGAGGAAGACAGGCACCAATGAAAAATTTTCTAACGACTCGATGTACAAAAATTATAAGAATCCCGTCTTTATCAACACCTGCTCGTATTGCATCACAACCCTGCAGGAAGACGGAAAGTGTGAAGATGGTCCACAGGTGACGTCAATTAGAAATGCTCTTTCAAAACACAATCAGAAGAATCCTCTAAATGAAGACACACCACAAAATCATTAGGAAGCTTTTCATAAAGGAGTGATAGCACAGCATTGAGGGATAACCAGTAATATTCTTTTTTAGTGTAATACCCGAATGGTAAGTGCTCCATTAGCAATCAGGAAAACAACTCATCACTCACATATTGTCATCCCGGTACTTTATCACTTGGTCACGATGAAGCATCATTACACAACAATCATCTCACTAGACCACGAAGGTCAATCAAAAAAATAATAGGCACGTAACACTGGGCTAATAACGGCCCAATTCTTAAAAACTGCTGTCCCATTTTTTGCTTAGCTGTCAAAAAATACTGTATTGGCTGCAGAAGAATACAAGTAAGGAAACTATGCAATGGAGAGTTCCATCTTTAATACTATTTAATATCCCAAAAAAATGTCCTTAAACACAAACCATCAACTTTGTCACTCATTTTAATAGACGATAACATGAGAAGATGCCTAAAGGAATAAAAATTATGTACCTAAAAGAGGAAAAATTACGGTTAAATAATTTCTAATTCAGCCAATGAAATCCATAGAAAGAGGAAGCTCTGATCAAATAAATACATAACAGGTAAACTAAATGATTCACATGGCCACCATCACAAAAATGATAGTCTAAGCTAGTCCTTAATTCACGATTTCTTCAAAATATATGAGCCTACACACTTAAAGTAGCTGCAAAGGATTTTATACTGAACAAAAAATACTTCTAAAACTAAATAATTGTATTAAAAACCAAGGTAAATAAACCTATTGAGGGAAAATTGAAAAAAAATCAAAAATAAATTATGCCTTTTGTGTAAAGATCATTAAAAAAATTAAGGGAAAAGTTTAAAACTAGTTGTCACATTTTTGGAAAAGCTAAAATGATTACAACATGGCCGCAAAGAAAAATTTTAATGCATTTTGACAAAATTACTACCAATGAGCTGACTTCAGTGCAGATATTTTTGAAAGACTAAGCCCTCAACCCACACCTCTGCAGTACCTGGCTATACACCCATGTGCCACTCACAGAGGAGTGTGCAGATACAGAGATCAATAATTTAAGCCATAAAATTCCTCAAACACGAAAACTGTACAGAATGTATTTCATATACAAGAACTTTTTTATATTTCTGGAGCATGCAAATAGAAATAAAATGCAACACCATCAAAGAAATGCATGCCAGTTGAATTTCCCAGGTTAACTTGAAGTTTGAACGGTATCTAATGAAGCTTCAGCTCATTAGCAATGAAACAGCAGCTTTGCTCAGTCATGCCTTGTACCTTGTTCTCTCCATAAATAGTGGAAAAATATCCATGACACTAAACACGGAACTCTAGAATTTCCCAATCGAAAAAAATAAAAATTTTGACAGCTGAAATTAACCTTCCTGCTTCTATTTAAAAACTCAGGTTGATATTTCCCATCACTAGTGCTTCCATTCATACATGGCATTAATTATCACATTATTAAGAGACAGAATGATTGTTCAAAAAGCAATGATTTTAACTATATCATTAAATTCTCTTCTAAAAATAACTTAATTCTTGCATAGATAAAAAAACTTGAACGCCATTAGCTTTTTCATCATATGTCACAGTGTACATATTACTGTACTCATCTCTAGGAATAAAAGCGAAAAACTGATGACTTTCGGTTTCACAATAAAGGACATGTATGTATGTAGACATGTATATCTCACAGTAATCATCATCTAATGAGTTGTTTACTACAAAGTTACTACGATGTGAGTATAAAATTAACAATGTTTCCTGATCATGGCTATAAAAATAACTGTGATCATAAGAAATAAAATGAACTTTACATCTGCTTTTAACTATTTCTTAAACGTATGATTCCTTCTAAGCTTTACTACTTTCCAAAATGTAACTGAAAATGTCAACCTAAGTATATCTTTAATACCAAAAGCAGAAATTTGCAGGATAATTATGCGAGAAATGCATTGTCTGTTTTTTTGAGCATAAAATTTGGGAATTTCTATTTCTTACACCTTCAAAGTAAGATATGTACATTAATTATGCAGAGTCTATAATTTTTAAATTGATTAAAATCTTCAAAAAGAAATGATTTATTTACATTCAATACACTAACTAATGTTAGGGTCGAATCACCAAGGGAAATAATTTGCAATTTTAAAAGGTGTGAACGATTAGGATTCCAAAAAAATTACATTTATGTACCTGTATAAATTATAATAAAAACAGGAATCCAAAATTGATATTGCACAAAAATGTACAGCAAAAACATCAAATAATTTAGTAATGAATCTTTAAAAGTACAAATTCACCTGCTTGCAAAAATATGCCCACTTTGCCCTAATATCATTTCATTCATCATTGCTATGGCTCCATATTTTTTCCCTATTCTATTTATACAGAAGTGACAATAAAAACAATGTCTCAACAATCACCAATCCATAGATGATTTTTCTGCTAATTTCTCTTCTGCCAAACTTAAGGTTTCAATATCTCTGGCGTTTTTTGGAATGAGAGGGCGTTTCTTTACGTTATGCACATTTTAAAGGGTCCCCTTAATGGAAAGCACATTTTAAAGGGCCTTTAATGGAAAAGTTTTCGAAAATACCCAATGCTATTCACTCAAATGTTAAAATTCAATGGAACTCTGTTTTTTTTTAAGAAAAATCTATTTCACAGGACTGCTTGCATGGTGAATTTTATTTCATAAGCTGAAAATTCTTAAGAGAAATCATCTGATAACAAAACACTACACACAAGATGCTTCAGCATAAAAACTGCTGTCAAAGGCTTAGAAGGCAGAAGAGATAAGCAATGAATTGATAAATATCAGCACCCTTTTCTTTCCTAGTATACAAATCATTAAATGGATCCCCGAAATAAAATGAACCTAGAATAAATTGAAGGTGTATAGCACTCCCAGGTCCTGCTAATTGTAGCAATGCCCAAACACACATGAATATGCATCTTTGTTTTACAAGGCACGACTAGCATCAACTGCACCTTTTCATAACTTATGAATGTACAGATGGGTCACAGTTATAATACTTTGAAAAAATAATTTACCCCGTCTGCTTAAATATCAATGGTTGAACATACATATACGCAAGTACTCATGATTTTTTTGTGTAATTTAGCAATGAAATAAGGCTCCAAATTTTGAGGCAACCTTTGAAACAGAAGACATTACGCGAGAAGTTTATTTCAACATTTACAACAGATCCAAAACCAAAATTTTAGACCTTACAGGTATCATTTTATTTGAACCTGCCAGTCTATTAGTTATCTTAATAAAAGACGGGAATTCATGTCTGAAAATTAATTATCAATAAGAAAAACCGCTAACTTCATGGTAAAAATTCTAGCAGAGTCACTCAATTGTAAGCAAATGGGTCACGTCAAAATGCATTAATATTCTCTATGAGCACCCTTGATTAAAACACAAACTTAAAAAAAAAAAAAAAAGAAACACATAGCCTGAGGCTTCTACAATCTTCTAACCCAAAAAGTCATTGATAACATCAACCCATAATTTAAGTGAAAGCACATATAAAAAGACAGCTAAACGGCATAATTGGAACGCTAGTTAAAAAAGTTCTATTGAAATAAATTACAACAAAAAGAATAAATTACTGCTCATATTAAATCAAAATATTCAAACTCATTCCATGATTTACAATTCAAAGGCATTATCAAAAATTTAAGGAAAATAACTACAAAATCAAAACTTTTAATGGCGAGGACTGGTAAAGCATAGGTATCATATAAATATCTAAAGAAATCAATCCAAACACTAGGCATAACACAAAATATTCACGAGAATACCATGGTTATGAACTAACAACTTGTCATTGCATTCTTTACCAGGCTTTACTCAGTATCATTTTCAAAGACTTTGACAAAGGCAATGGCCTATGGGAAGGGCCAGTGAGGGAACTACATGAAATGAAAGCAAACAATTTTCAAAGGACTTCAAATAGCACCAGAATAACTGTCAAATTTCTTAGAATGGAATAGCTTGGTAGATTTTGATAATGAGTGGTAATTTTTTTTTACATTCAAAAGGTAGACAGCCATCATTCAAATGTAAGAGAACTTAATACCTTAGCAGATAAAAGCCATTAAACACAAGATAGTAAGAAGAGAAAAATCTGTAATTCATACCATATAAATCATTCTAAAATTAACAGTCTTTACAGAACCATTTAATGAATCTCTATACTACCTATTGGCAACAATATAGCTTCCTTTCACCTTTCAGGCAAAAGAATGTTCTCAAATAAAAAAAGATATGTAAGATCATATATCTAACAATGTGTAATTTATTTAATAATTCGAAATATAGGTACTCAGTTATTTAAATTCTACCAAGCCTACAAAAAGCAAGGGTCTAAGTAAAGAAAAACAAAGTATCATTTCATATAAATATATAGAGAGGTGCCATCACAGATAGCACTTTTATGGAAAGCTATAGAGTATGACAGAATAATTTTCAAACAAAAGTCAAGTAGAAGTCTTAGGTATAGATTACCAAGATAGATGATTTGAAGTAGGGGAGTTAAGGGTATAGAAAGGAAGCACAGGAAGATTGTTAAACCTTTTTCATTAATACTGGCTGAATTTTCTTCACAGCCTTGGCCTTGCTGTATGAACTAGAGTGCACCACCAGTTGTTGACTACTAGCATATACACAGCGGCCAACTGTAGGGCATCATTTAATTCAGCTCTAACTGATGACTATAACCTGTTTCACCTAAACACAGTCAACCCTTTGGGTTAGCATCGGCTGGGTCACCCTTCTATGGAAGGGACATTTAACAAGCATGAGGCACGTTAATCTAAACCAAACTCATTAAAAAGAAAACAAATTCAATATGCTATGATCCATAAAATTCATTATTTACAAGTATGTGCGTGCACATACTTAAATATTTACACTCATTTCAAACTTATTTGCATGGTCACTCCAGAGAGCATATTGGGTAAAAAATGTTCTCTCGAAAGATATAAATCTATTGTCTCTTTCACACACTATTACTCTCATTTTTTTTCCTTGTCCTCAGAAAATTTCAATCATTAGTTTATTATGCATTTTCCATATCATCTGCAAACTATACATTATGAATCTATTTATATAATTTTCATATATATAATTTCTCCTCCATGACTTTTAGAAACCAGTAATTAAGAATTAATCAGGCACACGGCTACAAGATTATGGCCCACAATGGGCTCCATTAGAACAGGAAGAGTATAGCTCTCCTGAAGAATAGATAAGCACAGTTCTCAGCTCACCACTTGCAACATCACACCATTCCTACTCAGCAACCAACTTCATTCACTTAGGAAGAGACAATGGTTGTGAAACAACAAGGGCATTAATAGAGGCAATTCACAATCCATGACAGCCTTTCCAATCTATTTCTCCAAACACTCGTTCAATTTTAGTCCACTGAAGCACCCAATTAATGCTGCCATTAAAAATGTCTATCAAATAAACAATGAAATCAAAGAATTATATAAAGCAGGTCATTAAGTTACGCAAAAAAATGTTCACTGGATGATATAGATAAAATTGTTACCAACCTTGGTTAAATATTAACTTTTTGCACTGCCAGGATTCATTACCATTCACTTATCTACTGAAGCTCCACCAAGACATAACTAGAGCTGAAATTATCTTGAACTTGTTTCTTGATGTCTTCAGTTTGGCACCGAGACGGGAGGGCAGATTCTTCTTGATATGAGATATATTTAACGTATAGAGGGGTAAAATATCGATGAACTGAACCAAATATTTTGGAAAATCTGGACTGAGTAGCAGCCAAGGAATCAGCACTTTTGAATGAAGACATCCACTAATGACTCTTGGCAGCATCTTTGGCAGCGACTATGAGGGGTGTGAGGGATGCTAGTGGTCTTGCGTTCTTGAGGAAAGGGTGCTGAAAAGTAAAGGCCAAGTTAATCCTCCTGGTTTTTCCCCTCACAAAAGGTTCAATCAAAGTTAAAATTCAAATACACATGAAATGAAAATTGTGAACTAAGAACAATTTATTTCAACTTGGATAACAGCTCAAGATTTCAGCTATGAGAAATAACCATATTTCTTGGCCCATAATACGCACTTTTACTGACAAATGCGGTCTAAAATAACCCAGTGTCTTACAAGCTAAGAGTACTTGGTCCTCCACTAACATAGAGATGTTTCGCCGAGAATACGGTTGTCTTTATAACAATTATTGATAATACCTGTTTTCAGCCAGTGCTAAGAAAAAGAGTTCCACTATTACTATGACAGTTATTCCTTCGAAAAATTACAAACAAATCATATGACGACTTGTTTACGTGGTAACGAGGCCACCTAGCAGAGTACTCTATCCATTCAAACATTTTTCCTAACATCTAACCTGAATGTTCAACTAGTGTACAGGCATTACTAGGTGGAACCACATATCTTTGGTGCGAAATAAATCACTCATTAATGTTCCAGAAAAACTTTCATTATTCTGACCCCTGGTTTTGATTAGTATAAGTGACCAAATGGTTCACAGCGAGCCTCTTATAGACATGCCTTTTAACACCCTCTCTGTATATATAAGGGGATAGCGGTGAACCATTTGGTCACCTTGATAATGACTATATACTAGTAGAAATCCAGGGTCAGAACAAGAAAAATTTTTGTGGAACATTACTAAGTGATTTCTATTGCACTATCTAACCTGAAAAAAATAACAGCGTGTCTTATGTGTCAGTGCATCTAATTGGCCAGGAAATACGGTACATACTAGGGTGGTTTCCTATTATTTTTTTAATTGCCTAAATCGAAAGATTAGAAAACTCCTGAAGTACGCATTTCACGCATTTAGATTTTTAAATGACGATATCTATTTTTCGCGATTAAATGAAAAGTGGAAATTTTCAAGTGTGCGAAAACGCAATGACTAAGTATGAATGTTGGGAGAAGCCCCTGTGAGGTCATTCTGGTTCTGGCTGTGGCTGTGTGAGGCCACCTTGGTGCGAGGCTATGAGAGCCGCTAGGATGCAGGCTGCTAGCAGGTAGTGCTTGGCTCAAATAAGGACTATTAAGAGATATTTCCCTGAAGTCTGTGCCTCATGCCTGCATTGGTAATCTAAGACAATGTGAAACTCCTATCTATTCGTATAGAAACTAGGTCCCTGTGATGTCACGTGGAG
This sequence comes from Ischnura elegans, assembly GCF_921293095.1. Classification (NCBI taxonomy): domain Eukaryota; kingdom Metazoa; phylum Arthropoda; class Insecta; order Odonata; family Coenagrionidae; genus Ischnura; species Ischnura elegans. The sequence continues at coordinate 58,269,932 of NC_060251.1, forward strand.
TGGCATCGCATGGGTGCCAATCTGGCCTTTTTCAAATGCAGTTAAAATTGACCATTAAAATTCGTCTAAACTGGGATTTCTAAAACCAAATAATTTGCATATTATGAATACACAAATGTTGGGTAACGAATCGCAATCAATGCCTTTCGTTTTCTTAGATGAAGGAAACTACCCTATTCTAAAATGAAATTTAATAAATAAGTAGTAATCAGATACATAGACTGTGTCTTCCAATTGTGAAATACAGTGGAACCTCGTTAAAGCGAGTACGGGCTATAGCGACACCCCTGCTATTACGAGAGATAGCCGATGCACCGTCAATTGACCCTATAATAAGCGTGTTAAAAAATTCGTTTTTACGAGACCCTTTCGGTGTTGGCTCTCGCCATAGCGAGGGTTTCACCGCCGGAAGACTTTCATCAAGACTCCTTAACCTCTGTAATTGCTAGCGATCTGTTAGAAATGAAGTTAATGGAGTGCTCAGTCTCAAATTTATGTGGTAAACTGTTGTTCGATAAATATAATGATGACGAAACAATGCTTTGCATGATTTTTATTCAGTGCGGCGCTTATAAATTGTTTGAATAGTTAGTCGTTTTTTGAGTAAGGAAATTTAGTGATGCAAAAAAACATCGCCTTTCGTCTGGATTTATGCTAATGTTTATCGGATGGATGTTCATCTGTCGCCGCACCACTCCTGTTCCTGTACATCTGTTCGCAACAGGTATATTGGCTATTATTTGCTCCACCTCCGGTAAAGCGACAATTCGCTATAGCGAGTGTTTATTAGTGCACCGTGGGGTGTCGTTATATCAAGGTTTCACTGTACTGAAGTTTACCCCAGATAGCACAAGGGGTAAAATACAAAAAAGTAGTTTGATTCTATGGCTCTGATCCTTCTATAGAGCTACAGTATCTCTAGTGCCTTTAAGAACACATATCATGTACAGCAAATGCAGTGATAAAGAGAGACATTCAAGCTTAGTCATCACATGATAGGATTAATAACTACAATAAAAGATGGCATAAGGACTTTAATCCAAATTTTGTTAGGACTACTATTCCAAAGCATTGACCAATGTCCATGGGGTTAAATATTTACAATCATTTACCCCAGGACCTCAAAACCAAGATAAGTAATGAAGTACATATTTAGGAAAAAGGTGTTGAATTTTTTCCACTCCAAAATGTTTCGATTCAAATTTTAAAATCTGATATTTATTGTATTCATTAGATTTATTATTATTATTATTAAAATAGAATGCCCAGGGCATTGAAGGAAATCCAATCTAATATTATTTTTAAGTGAAAAATAAGGGATTTTCTACTTGAAAACCTCTTTCACTCAGTAAATGAATACTTGGGAATGGAATGAGTAATTTTATTTACATTTTACTATTTTATAAGTTTGTATTTTATATTATCTTGTATACGTATTTGTGCAATTTATTGACGTGCCTTATATCGATGCACAATGCTGTAATTGGTCTTTGGGCAAATAAATACAATTATTATTATTATGCATCTCAGTATTCACGGCTGCAGTAGCTCAAAGTGGTGGCTGTCCATACATTCCTTAACTTCCCCTCTACCTACTCCCATTGGTCAAAGGCCACCAATAGAAGATAAGTGGACTTTATTCAGTCAGATCTGTCATTTTATCAGTCACATCTGTCATATGGAATTATTTTCTGGGGGGGCTCACATCAATCTCATAAAATCTTTAAATTACAAAAACAGGCAATTAGGGCTATTCTCAATCTACCCTATAGGGAGTCATGTAGGGCACATTTTCAATCCTTACAAATTATGCCTCTTACTGCCCTGTATGTATTTAATTTAATAATGTATGTCAAAAAAAAATCTGAATTCATTTGATCTAAACTGTGAAATACACCAAATAAACACCCGACAAAAACATGATATACATATTGAACTGAGATCATCTAAACTTGCTAGTGAAGGACCATATCATAAAGGGGCCAAACTTTTTAACTTACTACCACCAGATATTAAAGCAATCCAAAATAGCAACTCATTCAAGCACAAATTAAAAACGCTTATATATCAAAATTCAATTTATTCACTAGATGAGTTCTACGACTTGTGTAAAAAATATGTTAACAAAAAGAACTCGACACCTTACAAGCCATAACAGGCCATAACAAGCCACCTTACAAGCCATAATTGCCGGCCTCGGTGGCGGTGGGGTAAAGTCCTCGCCTGCCAAACCGAAGGTCGTGGGTTCGAATCCCGCCTGGGTAGGTGATCCCTATCCAGGGCATGGATGTTTGTGTTGTACTTTGTTAATATTGGAAACCCTCGTTGTAAAAGGCCGTTATGTGCTGTTTACGGGGGATGTAATAAATAAATAAATAACATGTATATATGTCATCTGTCTTTTATGTTTTTATCTCATGTGTTGTTTGTCCACTATATGACGATTTCTATGTTACATATGTAACCCAACGGAAATAAAATTATTATTATTATTTATTCTCCACTGTGTGACCCAGATGTGGGTTCCACTACAGTTTGAACCACGAAAAAGAGATTCAGCTCTGCTGCAAACATTTGAAACCCAAAAAAAAAATGTTGTTCCAAAAAGTGACCCAACTACCCTCAGCATACCTCTTATTTTAGCTTAAACCTTTACCTTGAGCAACTCAGAGGCTGAGGACCTTCGGTCAACTTCTACCTCTAGGCACAGGTCAAGAAAATCTTGGAACAGGGCAGACAGTTTCTCTTTTTCCTTGATTTCAGGTTTACCATTGGTCGCTATCAGGTATAAGGCCTAACAAGAGAAGGGATACATTTTAATGCAATATGTACAAAAATTTAGAGTAATTTTGTAAGAAAAATACAGTCACAAAAGTTAAAAGTAGCATAGAAGCATTTAAAAAGAAGCTGGAGATTCTTTGCACAGCTCCTTTTTAAATTGCCAAAATTTTGCTTTGTTCTATTAACACTAAAACTACCGGCATGGAGTCATTTTGACTCCTCGCGGTTTTTATTTCTCTGCCCTGACTACAATTTTCTGAATTCTGGCCTGAAATTCCGTGACTTTTATTCATTTTTGACATAAAATTAGGCTTTTCGATTAAAATAGTTCTAGAAAATAAAATAGTACACATCTTTCAAAAAAATCGTGAGGAGTCAAAATGACTCCATCGGTAGTTCTAGTGTTAATACAAAATAACATTGAGTAAATTTCTGCCAAGGTAAGGCTGGCATTCGAGGTTTTCCAATCCAGTTTTGGAATTCAGAACACCAAAATCAACAAAATTTGTTATAATTAACTCTTTAACTGTCATTACAAATTCATTACCATTAAATCATTATAATAAAAAAAATATTTATCAAGTTATGGGGACAATGTATCACACATTCATTTTTAGCAGCAGCATGCAAACTTCAATTAATTTTGACAAAACTCAATCTTTCCACCCCTACTTTACACTGCAGTCAATTTTCAATATTATGCCTTCAAATTATCTGCAGGGCAGATTACTTGAGCCACCTGCTTTAAAGACACGGGACAACAAACAACAATAAAACCAGGTTGCATGATGAGGCAACCAGATTTAAGACCAAATGGGAATTTCATTATTCAAGGTATGATTTTCATGCTTTCTACAAGTAAATAAGAGGTATGTATATTACAAACAATTTATGAAAATGAGCTCAGTTATATACAATATCAAAAGAAAAGAAGACCAGCAAGACCAAAGACTTCCGACCTACACCAAGAAGTGAAAGAAAGATTTCCAACTTTAAGTATTTTAAAATGATGCAACATTAATATGGTGCCCCATTTAGCCACTTCCTTTCACTCTGGAATTTTTCTATTGTCATTATCTAATTTCCCTGACTTCCCTGTGAGTACTGGCACCACGATTCCCACCAATAAAAAGTGGTTAATTGCAGCACACTAATGAACATAACATAATACCAGGAAGTTTATAAATTCCTCATCAAAATTCAAAAGTGCAGCTAAAAACAAAGACACATTGCTCACCCTCAAAGGATTTTCATTGAGGTACGGAGGCTCTCCTTCAATCATCTCAATGGCCATGATGCCCAAAGACCAGATATCAACCTTAGGTCCATACTGCTTGCGTGTAACCACCTCCGGAGCCATCCAGTAAGGTGTACCAACCATAGTCGTCCGTTTTGACTGCTCAGGTGAGATTTGAGCACAAAACCCAAAATCAGCTGAAAGAAAATTAAGTGTGATAAAAGATAAGGATTAGAAAAGATGCGATTTTATATTTAACATAAGAACATCGCTAAAACCTTGATTATCTGTACCTCAATTAAATGATCATTGGAAAAAAATAACATCACTTCCCAGACCAATTCTCCCAAACACTCCCTGATAAGAGTACATACAAAATTATCAAAATGATAGTCACCAACTACCTTCACAATTTACCCAACCAAATAACACCTTTGCTCCAAATTTGAAGGAATATCCATCTTTAATGGACTCAAAAATGTGATTAATGATAAAAAAAATAATAACCAAACAACACATAATGAATATTCACGATTTAAAAATGAATTTTAACAGCTATGTATTGAGCAACGCCTGAATGTCATGTTGGAAATGTGAAATATTAATATAGAGGAAAAACCAATGCAATGACCGGAGGAGAAAAAAATTTTGATTTGACTTTCACAATGCATAATTTTTATTTTTCCCTAATTTCCCAATATTATATTAATTTTTCCCTGAAATTCCAAGAATTTCCAGAGACTACGTCATGACTTTCTGGTTATATCTCTCCCCTTGTCTACCCTTTCCTTATCTCACTTTCATACCATCTCAACCTCAACACTAGCTTCCCCCATATAGCTGTTAGACAGAATGATTGAAAAATACCATACTAAGCATGACACAAAAACCAATGTTGAGATTCTAAGAAAAAAAAATCATCCGTTTCTTTTATCTATTTTGGCTTTCTCCTCCCTGAAGATGGAAGTTCAAAGTTTTTCTGTTCTGTCTACCAGCACAATTGAACAACATATTTCATTTGAGTGGGATTATTCCAAATAACAATGAAAAAAATCAATTTCTAATTTTGAATGTTTCTTTCAGCTTCTTGTAAAGATATGTTTAATTTTTGAAAAATGTTAGCACAAAAATGGAAATATGTATAGAATGAAGAGCTAGGGCCAGCAAAATTTTGGTAGTTGAAATAATTTTTAGAGTTTCATTTTATGAGTCAAGTAAACTTAACTACCCCATAGATCTAGACCTAAAAATATGAAGCATCAATACAAAAATAATAGGATATACTGACCAACATAAAATCACCTTGCCTGTTTTGAGCCGATGGCAAGCTGTGTGAATAATAATCACACAAATTATGGCATTTCATCAAACCTACAATTTCATTCAGCATTGTTATTGTGCACAGAACTGGACTAGTGTCTATCTCTAACATGTATTAAATAAGAAGTTCCAATTTTCATAAATGTTGAACATTCCTCTATTATGGTTCACCATAATGATATTTATGTCAGACAGAGGTATCCTCACAAAATAGAGTTCACCACAGTAAAACAAACTACAAAAATGATGATTTCAAAATATAAGCCACACCACTTATCTGGAGGAGCTAAAAAATTTACTATAAGCCAATACATAAGTGAATGAGCAATGAGATAACAATGACTAATTGTTGTTGTTTATGTTTTTGTAATTAATTCTATTTTACTGTCGTCAACAATTTGTTTTTTGCTTTTAGTATGCCTTCCGGTTGCCTTCTTATCACCATGTGCAGTAAACTTCTATAAACATCAGTCTTCATTAGCTTAAATGACATGTCTAATCCCTTAAAATCCTCACAATAATACATGATTTACATGTAAATTGTCTCTATGCTGAAAAATAGTTTAATAGCATTGATTAATTCAATGTATTTGACACATTAAAAAAATATAACAACACTCCTCAACACACTCACACGGCAAAAAAATCAAAATTACAAGAAAAAATCACATTGATGTTTGTAATACATGGAATGGCTTTGGAGTGACAATTTAAAGAATTTTCTAAGCACCCATAAGCACACTGCATCACATTCCAAAGAGAGATAATTGACTGAGATAAGAATACTCACAATTAAGTATGTTATTTGAACAAAACAAAACAAGTACATTTCCCCATTGGTGAACTCACTAGTTCTTTAGCCTTTGCACCCAGCTATGGAAGGAATAAACTACATACTACTGCCTGGTATCACCAGTAAGGCACTCAAGTGCATGATGGAACTTCTTAGATGAAGGGCTTCTCTGTCACAGTGCATTACATGAACTTAATTTTTCCCTCTTTCAAAAGGTAGGTCAGTTAGCATGCTGAAGCTCAATTAGTGCAGCAAAGTTTGACACAGATTAGAGGTACAGGATGCAGGCGGTATTCTAGGCTGAAGCTCATTTAGTGCCAGATGGCAGTTAATCTAAAAAAAATACAAGTGAAACCTTGATAGTACTCCCCACCCTCAACCTCCTAGCAAAACTCTCACTTCCAATCACTGTCACTTTAAATGCTATGTTGTTAGGCAGAGTAAGAAGAGGCTTCAGCCATACATATCCAACTTCACACTACTGTGCTCCGATAAATTGCGTTAAAAAATATTAAAAGTTCGAAAAATAATCTGATAGATGATAATCATGAAAGAAAGTGTTAAAATTATTTTTCAACAACCAAGTAAGGCTTTGGTTTAACCCTCTGAATACCACGACCCGATATGTTGACTTTTGCTTCTCAAGCAAAAAGAGCCAGGTAGTTTATTGTTCAAATTAATAATTATACAGCAACTAAACTCTTGAATAATAAAATCAGTATTAATTATATAGTTTAAACATTAATTAAATGTTAATAAAATTAAAGGAAGTTGATACACCAAAAAATCACGTAGCAAATTTTTTCTTGAAGATGTTACATTGAATTTACAAACCTTTATTTAATAACATAAATTTGGCATTTCTCGCCATTGCTACTCCAAATAGGTTCACTTTAAAAAATAGTCTCATGCCTATGCTTGTCGCAATTAAAATTAATGAAAAAGTTGACGCCGTATGATCACAATGAAGACAACAAAATAAACACCCATCATGGAGCCCCGAACCCTGGACCCCTGGGTGGTAGCTGTAAACGCTAACCACTACCCCACCTGACCCGGCTGCTGAGCGGGGCGACATTATGGAACTATATGCGGATTGTGAAAAGTGTCGCATGAAAATTAATTAATTACAGCCAAACTAAGGCTCATTCAACGGAACCACTACTAGTTCAGGGACGTGTTCACCATTCCGAAGGCCATAAAAAATACGGCATTGAAAAAGGAGGAGCAAGTTTCGTAGTCTCCCCTTGTAAGTAATTTTACCCATACATCTCTAGGGAATTTTTCAATTTGAAAACAAGTCAGCATGCTTTCATATCCGTGTTTCCAGAAAAAATATTGAAACCAATTAGGGCTAGTATATCAAGACAATCATACTTTCTTGAAAAAGAGAAAAAATTTATAGGCACAAAAATGCCACAGCAAAACATTTATTGTAGCCACAAAAATCCTAAAACCTTTAAGCAAAACCATAGCTGTTCACATCCATGAGACCAGGATGTTTATTCTGGTTCATTTGTAGCTAAGGGTTTGCAACAGCTAACGTAATACCCAACGATCATGGCAAGAGGATAATACAACAATCATGGCAAGAGGATAATACAACAATCATGGCAAGAGAGACACTTTCTTCCCAAACCAAATTCTCTACCTTTCATGATTACCAGAATAAATGCTCCCACAGTACAGGACAGTCGCATTCTTGGAGAATCCTATGATTGCAGGAGTTACATTCTAAAAATTATAATTCCAGAGGTAATACTCTTAATTGCTTTAGCAAATGACAAAAACAAGTATCGGGGTGACAATCAGCTTGATTTCAGAAAAGGTAAGACAACCAGTGATGCAATAGCAGTCTTGACGACTCTTATGGAGAAGAACCTAGAATAAACCCAGGAAGTGAATGTCTGTTTTGTGTATTTTAAAAAGCATTTGGTCGAGTGGACTGGGTAAAATTAATGACCATTCTTAAGAAAATAGGTGAATAGGTTTAGATTGGAAGGATAGGTGACTCATTCATAATCTTTAAATAGCCCAGACTACACGAGTGAAGGTAGCAGACGGAGAATCAGGGTGGGCAAGAATTCGCATAGGAACGAGGGAAGGTGTTAGGTAAGTTTTGCAAGGAATATGGCATAAGAATCGATCATAAGAAGACCAAAATTTTGTACTTTCATAAAGCAGTGTGAGTTAGGATTGCAAGACTCAAGTTCACATTAGGTGGTCAAAAACTTGAGCTGGTAAAGCAATTCAACTACATATTCGAGTAGCACACTAGAAGAAAACGGATGCAGCAATAAGGACGTAAGAAAAAAATTTTGTCAGCAAAGGAGTTGCTCATGAGCAGGAAAGAGCTAGTGAGAGGATCATAATGTAAGAATTTAAAGAAAAGACTTGTGAAGATTCTGATCTGGAGTGTAACACTAATAGTTCAGAGACACGGACACTTGTGAAAGGAGGACAAGAAAAGAATCGAGGCGCCTGAGGTGAAGATATTGAGAAGAATGGAGAAGGTGAAGTGGGTAGAGAAGAAAAAGGAATGACATAGTGCTTGATATGGTGGGTGAGGAGAGGAACATGAAGACGACGCCTCTAGATGAGATACTCAGGAGACTTGAGAGTTGGGATGGAGCGATTACTGAGCAGGGAGGAGACAGTGAAAACAGCGTTAGAGGGAAGTATGTTGGGTAAGCAAGGGAGGGGATGGAAATGAATAGGATTTTTAGATAAGGAGTGGGCCCTATTTGGAACTGAAGAGGGATCTAAAAGTTAGGAGAGACAGGCTGGGGTGAATGGCAAAATGCTCCATGTAAACCTACCTTGACCAGTTGACAACTTTAATAATAACAACAAAACATAATATCTGAATACATGCATCCTATCGTCTATCATGAAAAGTTATATTTTTGCAATGGTATAATGAAATTAATACATAGAATACTTAAACACCTAACTAAGCAAAACGTGCTTTCACATTTAATGTACATTTTACGATTCCACCTAAGATTAGAATGACTTCAAATAGCAATGAAACTGGAATACTCACTTAATTTTACACTACCATCCATCCCTAAAAGTATGTTGTCAGATTTAATGTCCCGATGAATGACCTGATTACAATGAAGAAACTCCAAAGCTTGCAATACTTCACGGCAGACCGAGGCAATTTGACCTTCATCCATACAAGTCTCTGTGACAACATCTGTTAAAGAGCCACCAGGCAAATATTCCATCACAACCTGGAAAAGAGTAAATCAATTGCATTCAAAAATTAACACATTTTCAGTAGTAACAATGGATGTATTAGTGAAGAAAAAATGGAAAGGCTATGTAGTTATGAACAGACCCTTCTGTCAAGCCATGTGGCTTAGAAGAAATACGGATGCATATGATGTCTCCATGTTTCTGGGCTTCACCGCGTGGATTTTCTTTGCGACGACAGTTTCATCGACCTGAAGACGCCAGTTGGAATACCGGAGAAACTGTCATCACAAGGAAAATCCACTCGGTGAAACCCAGAAACATGGAGACATCATCTATACAACGCCGCGGAAAACTACACATCAACTTTACGGATATATAGATATGATAAATAAATCTGTGTAACATTTGAAGGACATCACAGGTGATATACATAAAAAAATTCCTAGAGAGGCCACAAATCATTTGCCATCAAAATCCAAACTGTGGGAAAAGGTATGGGTGGGGACAGGAAGCGAGGCAAATGGGAGGTAAGATTGCAAGAAGCTCGATGGCTATTGTCCCAGAAGTTGAGTGAAGTGGTGGTTACACAAATGTAGAAGGCAGGGCAAGAACTGCATAGAAGGATATAAATTACATAACTAGTGGTGAAGGTGGGTGATAGAGTTAATGAAAATGGAAAAGTGAGAAATTTGTAAGGAGGTGATTGAGTAATGAGAACCACAAAGGTTTTGCGACAGGGCTGTTGGCAAGGGATATGTAAATGTTAGTACAGGTAGTGAACCTTGAGAGTGGTTTAGTTGTTTTGAGTACGCAAGACAGATTTGGGGGGCGATGGACTAAGGATGGGCAACTAGAGAAGATTTTTCCAGTAGTGATGTTGTTGGACAGAATCAGAAAGAGGCTTTTAACAATTCTGATCAAAGCCTGCACGCCAGGGAAGTAGGTGGTGGAGAGGGAGAGGTATGTGGGTTGTTTATTTGTTTGACTTTTGGGTTCATAGGTTTTTTTGCAGGATTTTCTTATGCAGAAGGTTCTCAGGATATCCTTGATGAAGAAAAGAGTGGTGAAGATTATTAAGAAAAGTGTCTAAGGAGTCGGGGTTATTGCAAATTCTGTGGCCTCGTACTGAAAAAGAGTAGGGGAGGGCTTGTCTAGTATGCGAGGGATGACGGCTATTGTAGTGCAGGTATTGCTGTTTGTTAGTAGGTTTAATGTGGACTGAAGAGACGAAATTATTATTTTCTAGGGAAATTAAAACGTCTAGGAATGTCATTCAGGAGGAGTGGTGGGAGGCGAAGGATAGTTTGGAGAACTCATTGAGTGCCGAAATGAAAGAACTCAATGAGGCCAGAGAAGGAAAATGCCATCTATATAACGAAGACAAAGTGAGGATTGAAGTGGTTAGGGAGATAGGAAGGATTCTTTGAGGAGACTAAGAAATAAATTTGCGTATGAAGGGCTAAATCTACTTCACATGGCGCAGCCTTTGATCAGCAGATAGTATTTATTGTTGAAGGAGAGGGCATTTTTCGTAAGGATTAGGCAAGATAGATCGGCTAAAAAGTCAGTACTGCAGAATTACTATGGGAATGAAATACAACTTAAAATCGGACTTTCAATGTCCAACTTCAACACACTATTTTTCTCCAGCAAACATAATGCTGAAGTCTAGCACTTTTCCCTCCAGAGGGAAAACGCAGGGTTGGATTTGTACAAAAGAAATTATGCTCTTAGATATATTCAGAGCCAAATGCAACAGATGCACTTGAATCATGCGCCAATGATCTATCTGACACAGCATATCCCAAAGCAACTCTAAATCTTATAAAAAGCCACATTTAAACAAATATAGTACACCCTCTATTTAGACAGATTTGCAAAACATTTTTTTGGAACTTACATAACTCTACCCATTATTTTTCAACAAGAGATTATAGGCCAAAATGAATGGACTACATTCATAATTATTCAGTGAATTAGTCGAAAAGAACATTTCTTACGACAAACCAAGAAATAACTTAATCCACATACATGTCAGTGTAAAAGCCATGAAACATATACTTAAATGCATTAATTGACAACAAAATGATAATGCCACTAGCATTTGGCTAATTAAATATGTAGGGATCAGTACTATACTACAAATGCTTCACTTGCACACTTTCATATTTCTTGAATTTCCAATTAATATTCTCTAGGGTGATAGAAAAACAAAGAGAAATATACTACTGTGAATAAAATAATTAGAGGAAATACTATTCATGCCTAATACAAATACATACCCAAAGCTCTTCTCCCACTAAATAGCTGTCAAGATAATTCACAACATTTGGATGCTTGTTTTCTCTCATTACAAGGATTTCATTTATTATTAATTCCTTCTTAGGTTGTTGTGACAGGTTCATTTGCTTAATGGCAACCTCCATTCCTGTTGATGCCTCTATTGCTGTATATACTGTACCCGAAGCGCTAAAAATATTAAACATAAGATTAATTTTCTTGACATAATAATAAAACCTAGTTTTAATTTGCTAGTAAATCTTGGTACAATCATGTTCCATGATACAGGCATGTCAATTTTACTTAACATAATTTAAATTCATGTCATAAATTACAGATAAAGAAATTCATCAGGAATGAAATAGTGAACCATGAAGAATGACCTATGTTTACATTTCGATTAGGAAAATTAATATCTTGTAGGAGCTTAATATCCAATACTTGTATTACGAACTACCAATTAACACATGAATTACACCTTACATACCAAATACAAAATACTAACTGAGCAGGCAAGTAACCAAGTTGTTAGCTTCAAATTCAAGAGTCAGCAGATGTTTCATTAAGACATAACAAATACTATTCAGGTGATACCGAGGCAAACTTCAACCACAAGACCAGATCAGCATGAGGGTAAGTAAAACAATAGTATACTTAAATCCTAGGGTTGAGGATAGGCCAATGGTTTATCTCCCACCACTCATCTTACAGACTCCTCCTTTCCATGATCCTAATGACTTTAATTGACAGTCGCTTCCTTGAGATAACAAACTAATAAAAAAATGGAATTTCCTCAATTCCTCAAGTACTATTATACTTGGAGGACGGGAGTTTCATGCAACCTAGAAGGACGGCTAGGGGTCATTTGACCCCTAAAATGCATTTAGGAATGAAACGCCTCATTTTCATCCAATATTCAGTTTTATCGTATAAATTGTTAAATAAGTTCATTAAACCACATTTAGTAGTCCATTGCAAATCTAATCATGAAAATACATGCACTCAATACAAAATTTGTGTTTAATATTTAAACAATAGGCACACTGGGTTTACAAAATTTTGTTTTAAACACTGTTTAGGTGGTCAATTTTTGAGAGAGTAACATTAAGGTCAACGACAACACAACATTATTCCATAAGCTTTGTGTGCTCTCCAGAAGCGTAGGTACAACAGAGAAGGGTGAAAAAGGAGAGTGACAGGGAGCAGTTGCAAACTTTCTCAGAGTCCATTTAACCCCCCTCATCACAGTAAAATTCGACGCTTCCAAAATATTGCCCTGTGATTTTACCATTCTTACCAGTACCATTTGACTTTACAAAGTACCTAAGCCATATTTTCACGCCATGAACATGATTAGTACAGCACTTACCAAGGTTAATAAAAACTATGCAAGCAAAACTGAATAGGTACTGGAGATCCACCTACGGACCAATGAATTTTTATTGTGCCTAGGGCTCTTTAGCAATGGCAACAAATCTTGGCCTGGATATGTTACGAATGTTCACTTTGAAAAATTGAATCTAACGATGCTCATAACACCCGTAAATATAAAATTTTTCCGTATCAATAATGGAGAACTTACACGGTTTTTCTACAGCCATTTCAACCCACACACCTTATAGATAATCAATATTTTGTCATACTTTTATTTCAAAGAAGCAACCTGTATTTATTAAGCTGAGGTGAATCAAAAACATGTCACAGTTTCAAACAAAGCTTTCCACGTGCGAATTACAGACAGGTACGTGACTTCATAACTGCCGTTGAGTTCTGGTTTCGTTCTGAATGCTACATTCTTGGTGACAACTTGCATGCACTTCCATATTATTTGATTGCCAATCTTGTCTATGCACCTATAATTATTCATTTTCACAATCATAATTGCATTTACCATACTACACCATTTTAATTAAGTAAAACTACATAGTATATACTGAGTACGGTATAGTACTGAGTTAGAGGTGACAGAAGATGAGAGAGGCTCTAGAATTTTGAAGTCTGAGATAGCAATGAAGAACATGAAGAATGGAAAAGCAATGGGTATTGACAAGCTTCCTATTGAATTATTTAAGTGCTTAGATGAAGAAGGTCAACAAGAAGTAGTAGAGTTGTGTCACAAAATATACGATGAAGGAATGTGGCCAGGGGCCTTAGTAAAGACAAAAATGATAGCGATTCCAAAAAAGGGCAAGCACCAGAAGGTGTTAGGAACACCAGATTATCAGTCTGATTTCATACACGGCCAAGATATTGTTGAGAGTTCTGAATCTGAGACTCCAAAGAATAATGGAAGAGAATGTAAGTGAGGAGCAGTTTGGCTTCAGAAGAGGAAGGGGTACGAGAGAAGCCACTGCACTACTAAGAACAACTTGTGAAAGAAATTAGGAAAGAGGAAAAGGAGTAAGCCTATGCTTTATGGATCTGGAAAAAGCATTTGACAGAGTAAAATGGGAAAAGCTAATGGATATTTTTAAATAAAGAAAGCAGACTGGAAGGGTAGGCAGCAGATTAGGGAATTGTACAAAACCTAGATGGAGGCTATGAAAGTTAATGGAAAATTGACAGAATAGATGGACCTGGGTAGGGGGTAAGGCAGGGCTGCTTCCCTTCACCCACCCTATTTAATATATACAGAGAGGAGATAGTCGGTAAAACCATGAAAAGTGAAAAAGGGACGCGAGATAAAATGCATAAGGTCTCCCAATGACATGGTGATTCTTGCTGATGACAACCAGGCACTTCAAAGAATGATAAAAAGTTCAGAGGAAGGTATATAAGAAAATGCTGTGAAAACAAAAGGTATGAGAGTAAATGATGATATCAGAGTGTCATATATGTAAAAAGGTATAAAGGTTGTTTTACTATGAATAATAGGATACATTCCTATGAAACAAGGAGATGTAATGACGTTCATGTCAAACAATCGAACCTAGCTCTGGTATCTAGAGGGCCTGAGCTCATGTGTACAAAACTGTATAATAACCTACCTGTAAACATTAAAAGTATAGAAAATATTGATGTTTTTAAAAAGAGGGTCTTTGCTTACTTAATAGAGAAGTGTTTTTATAGTATAAAAGAATATCTTCAATCTGAAATGTAGCATTTTCTTATGTGAATTTGTAAATTTTGACGTGCCCTATATACTTGTTTAATGATTTTATCATGACATATTGTATCCTTGGGCAAATAAATATTATTATTATTATTATGATGGGGGAAATGTGAATGTTATGACCAATAGGGAAAAGATAGAGCAAGTTAGAAGGGATAGATATTTGGGAAGCATGCTGACTGAAGACTGGAGGAGTGAGGCAGATAAAGACAAGAAGAGCTATCAGAAAGGTACAGTGCAACCTTGATAAAACGAGACCCCACGGTGCTCAAATAAACTCTCGCTATAGCGCATTGTCGCTTTACCGAAGGTGGAGCAAATAAGAGCCAATAAACCTATTGTCAACACTTATATTGAAACAGGATTGGTGCCGCGATGGAGACATTTCTATCCGATAAACTTCAGCATAAATCAAGACTTAAAGGCGATGTTTTGTTGTATCACTAAATTTCCTTGCCTTAATAACATACTAGCCATTCAATTTATAAGCGCCGTACTAAATAAAAATCATGGAAAGCATTGCTTTGTCAACATTACCAATGCACAACCGACGATGCCATTTTTCTATTACATTGTGCATTTACGTGATCAATCTATTATTTTGATATTTCCTACGGAAAATTCAAACTATTGCTGATAAAACAGTATCGCAGTTATTAAATGCCTCAAATGCTTCCTTTGGTGTATGTTTATTGTTCCTGTATATTATGCAGAAGGTATGTGAAATAACGTATCGCATTTGTTTCTGCAGACGAAAAAAGTTGAGATTGAAGTGGGTAAAACCACAGTAAAAAAGCTCCTTCTAACTTTTCATGTTCGGCATTCCTCAGGTGCTATTGTTTTTTTATTGTGAAGAGAAAATAGGAAGATAAATTAATTACGCCTCCCTCGTATTGCTCCATTATTTTAATTTTCTCGCTTATATGTGTTTGACGTTTTTTGGCCATGGTGTCTACCTTCTAATGCTCTCTATTTACGCAACTCATGGACGTGCGGCTATGGTGTCGACTGCTTTCTGCCGCCCGAGGAACAAAAGAAGATCGAAAAATCGCGAAAGTTAATGCCACAGTATTTTCACTGAAACGAGCTACTTATTTATTGAACGGCGGTTTACCACATGAATTTGAGACTAAGCACTCTATGTTAACTTCATTTCTAACTGATCACCAGCAATTATAAAGATTAGGGACTCTTAATGAAGGTTTCCGGCAATGGAAACTCTCGCTACGGCCAGTGCCTCGCCAAAAGGGACTCGTAAAAACGGATTTTTTTTACATTCTAATCGTAGGGTCAATTGACGGGGCTCTGGCTATTTCTCGTAATGGCGGGGGTCTAGCAATAGCCCGTACTCGCTTTAACGCGGTTCCACTGTAGCATTTAATACGAAGAGAAAGGCGCTATGTAGAACGATGACCCTAGAGCACAGGAAGAGAATGGTGAGTCTTCTGTATCAGAAGAATTTAAAAACTTTCTCTAGAAATACAGCAAAGCTTCATAACGATATCATTTGCGATGAATAAAAAGAACATAACTAGTGAGAGCTTTTGCTCTGTTAATTTTAACCTAATTTGGAAAATTGATTTATATATAATTGCTGACCACCATCCTGACAATGCTGTCAACATATCGTAGTTTCACCCCGGTTGAGCACCTTTGTTTGTTTACACTACATCATTGACTTACGTTGCATTGTGACAATATCACTCATTTTATTATCCACTTTACTTAGCCTTAAATTATTAAATATACCTTTGGGCTGAAGTGGTGGCTTCATCATGCCGATTTACAGGCAAATTTGTGTCTAAAGGCAATGGTAAGAGCTTGAATAATCTGAGGAAACATAATGTGGCTAGAGGAGAATCCATCAATTCCATCAAAGCGTTTCCAACGAGTGCATCTGTTGAAGGATGCCAAATCATCGACGTGCATTTTTTTGCAAAGCAGATGATTTGTACGTAATGTTCTTCAATTTTACTATTGTCAACTTCAGATGCATTTGATGTTGATAACGTTATCTTCTACCTTTGCTATGATTTAATTTGCTTTATCCCATATTAATCCAGGTTCATGAATATATTAGTTTTTAGCACATGATAAAATTGAAGACAAAAATAAAAATTCAAATCCTTCCGTCAAACTTACTTAAATCAGGTCTCATTGGTTTTTGAAGATGAAAACACGTCAGTAGCAATAAAAGTTCGAATCTTAAAAGATACGATAATCTACTGGTTTTTAATTTCTTAAGAAATTTTTGCACCATTTCCCGACATAAAGTATCCATAATTGTTTAAATAATAAATTTTTATGCCTTGATTTAAGAAGATTTCAGTCCCTGTCGAATGACTGACACAAAGCTCTTTAATGTTCATTTCTTTGTAGATTTTCTATTTAATAGCATCATCCATACTATTAATAAGGAGTTGATTAGTGAAAATACGACACAAATGCTTTATTTATCACTCAAATTCAATTCGAATCATTAGTATCAGGATAAATAATCCTTGTTCCTAGTACCCAAGTTTCAGTAAATTTGGAAGGCTGGCATTGCAACTTCTACAGACTCACTTATAGCCACGTTTAGTTCTAAGTTTTAATAACTGCTCTCCTCGTGTACTGTGCACAAGAGCATCAATTATGGTTCTTTCCAGTATACACGCAACATCATATAATAAGCTTCATTCCTGTGGAGCCATGGTGACCCAATCATACCCACTCATAAATTGGACATCACAGTTAATCCTCTTCCTACGCACATTAGATTTATGAACTTGTAGAGACACGAGCATTCAAAAATTTCAAATTTCGAATTTGGCGGCTTTCGATTTGGCCGATGTGACGCGGTGGAAGGGTAGAGGAATTCGAACTTTGGGCATAATCTGAACAAAGTATCATTGAATCCGGTGTGAAGTTAGGAACTGTTCAGCGTTTTGCCAGTTTTTCCTTACCGTGGAGAGCGATTTTTTTCGGTTCCGGCTGCGCCGCACGCTCAGCTAGATCAGTTCATCACAATTTTGAGTTATCGTACAAATGTGATGCAGTGTTGCATTCTGAAGGGTAACCGTACTCCCCGATGCCTTGCATACAGTCTGGCCGGAGGGAGTTGTCCGATGACAGCACATAAGGAGGGGCGGAAAACCCTGCACCAGCACGGTTTGCAGCCGATCGCTGTCCCCCAAACGCACCTCACATCCTCACCTAGTCACACAACATTCTCACATGGATATGAAGCACTGAAACAAGCCTAGACCACTAAAACATGCCCTTTCTTCGAATTACCAAAACATGAGATTCCTCCTTTGGGTCCTTCACGCTCGTTGTCCCTTACGGCTCCTTTCTTCACAGAACCTTTTTGTTTACAAGTGACGTGGGCATTTCTCTTTCTTACCTGGCAACCTTACACCTTACCCCGAACTAGACCATTCTGCCTGTCATCGGGCAACTCTCAGCGGCCGGACTGTGGGTTTATCAACTTACTAACACGGTCTCCAAATGTATCTAGTTTATATATCGCGGGCTTACTGTATTCAGGAAGATATTAACTCTCAATTGCATTATGCAGCATTCTTCTTGACAAACTGAAACAAATTTTCTTGTTTTTATGTATTTGCACGTAATTTAATCGCGTATATTATATACCGTTTTCTTTTTCGACAATGCCAAAAAGAAACCTTTGTACGAACTTCGTTATTATGAACCTCCGGTTCTTCAGTCCCGTGAACTTCGTAATAACGAGAGTCTACTGTATATGAGAAAGGCCTGGGACCAGGGCTAAGACTTGGTTATAAGGTGGTTTTCACAACAATTTTGCTTTACGGAGGTTTGCTACAAATGGACTTTGCTGTATTTGTCTCTGTTACGAATAGTGTTCTTCACCATGAAGTACTAAATTTATCCATCTGATTTATAGGGTTATAGTGAGTGCATAGTCAATAAGATTTCCGAGCACTTTTCATCATGATCATCTAAAGTCTTAAGAATCAGAGCAAATTTACAGGCAAATTATTCTCCTCCCCTCATTCAAGCTAATTGTAATCATGCTTTCCCTACCACCTGTTTCTCTAGTCCTTCATGATGACCATTATTTTGAGGACAAGAAATTATAAGGATCACACTTGGGCGACCACACAATTTCAATCAAAGCCTTTTTGCAGCGGAATAATTCTCAGTACTTTTTCAACCGTGGGACATCATTTTTATATTCATGCTGTCGCAACCACCACTTAAAGATACAGTGGCAGATGATTTTTCTTCATGGATGGAATGGTGCCAAAGTCTCATGCCAACTTAATATTAAAATTATGGTTAACTCACCCTTGTCCAATCTTCTCCATTTTGGTGTATTTACGATTAGGATCCCCCACACTCACTATAGTTCGCAATCTTTCTAAAATCTCTTCGTCACTGATTTTCTTCTTTTTATGCTTGTCAAAGCTACCAGCCCCTGCAGCTGCCACACCACCAACGGGTACACCAGTAGCATTGTTCTTATTTTTGTCCAAAAGAAATGGAGTAGTTGTAGGTGCTATGCTGCCATTTGAAGGAGCTGTTCCACTCTCCTCTTCAACAGGCTTGGTGTACTGGCAAAATAATAACCAAATGAAATTAGTAAAAATTTGATTTTAAACATTGACCATCACACTGGTCTCAGTGATGGGCAATGAATGTTCCCACCTCTCCCTGCTGAACATAATGACAAGCTACAGAGAGAATAAATCCCATGGGATTTCTCATGCCATAGGCAAATGACAAGGGGTCCTTCAAGTGTCACCATCAGATCTCCTTCAAATTTTGCTTAGTGATAGGAAATGGCTACCCATGAGGTATAGTTTTTGTTTCAGCTGCCAATGCTAAATATTTTTCAAGATATTAGCGACGTAAAGTACAATTAAATGCCTAAATTAATGCAACCCACCAACATCACTCACTCACACATGAACTCAGTCAGGATAAATTGGCAGAAAAATAAGCTCAAATGGAGCTGGAAAAGATGAAAACTGAGACGAGACAAAATAGCACTATTTCGACCTCCAAGAGCCCCTTTTCTATCCATGAAGTTAAAGATCTTTACAACTACAGAGAGCTGAAGCGATTGATTCCTGCTTTCCAAAACTATGTTTGGTCCCTGCAGTAACTTGCTCCATCCCACAAATCAAGACTGAGCCGGGGTCCGAGGTAAACAGACGAGTTGAATAAGTTATGGCTTTTGGTGCATTTCCATATTTTATTTCATATTCAAGGCCATAGAGCCTACACCCCTGTTTTGAGACTGATGAGTTTAGTCATGGGTCATGGCCAGGAACTAAGCCAGAAATTTGCTTTGGGAGGAGCTTGAGAGGCATCTGGGTGACCTATATTCATGTTATGTTGTCAATTCGTTATCAGCAATGCATTTCCTGTGCATTATGCTGAAAGTTAACATCACTGTTGGTAATTGGCAGAAATTAAGAAATTTAACTATATTGAGTGTAGGAGGTAAGGTGCCCTCAGGTTAATAGTCTCTTCAGCAGATGAATCATGGGTAGCTGCCACAAGGGAAAAATATTTTGAAGGGCTGACACCCCAAGCCACCCCTTACCCTCCCTGGCTGCATGCCGGAATGGGGCCAAAGTGTTCATTACAACCACATTACTTCATTACAGAGTTTATACCCATTTTAGATTCATTTGCAACGATATTTCTAATAATATCCAACTGATAAAAAACACCAATCACATGATAGTAAACACATACTAAAAAACATGGCAGTCAACAGGTTAATAGCAGCAGTAATAATACAGTTACGGTGAGAAGGAAGAAAAATACTCACGATAGACTTGGTACGCTCTGGTCTAGTTGCTACAGGTGGAGGTGGAGGTTCCTCTTCGGCACCATCCCAGCCTGGCTGTCTCCGAGGTGGCCACGCACCAGCACCAGTGGAGTCACCCATCCCAACCTCCTCACCTTCCTCCCCCTCCTCCCGTTCATCAGTCGTCGTAGCTTCAGAGGACGGTGACGATGAGGGTTGACTTTGGCTACCACTACTGCTGCTCCCTGATATAGTTGGAGTTGATACTGTGTGGACCTGTGGGCAAATAATCACAAACAATGACCAAGGGAGACTTGGATACTCAGGATTCATAACTTTCCATTTTCGATATCCCTGACTTTTCCCTGACCAGTCCAAATATTTATTATATTCACTATCATTTCTCAAACTTTACATCCACAGCAAAGTATCGTATGAAGTGATTTTGTAGAATACTACAGCAGAGTACATAATGCAAAAAATTTATTTATTCCATGGGTGTAACATATTACTCAAAATTTAAAAATATTGGAAAATCTAAGGGGGCCATACTTAAAAATCTGAGATTGCTAAAAATCACACAAATCATAAAAAATACCATTATTACCTTGCTATTATTGCAACAATCTGTTTGTCATTTGCACTTATCCCCACTGCTTTCTAGGAAACTAATCCTCTCCTATCTAGGTCTTCAGATCAGCCAAATTTTATGCCTATGACCTTGTCTTTGCCTTCTATCTCTTTCTGAACACAAAATATGATGCCCAACTCACCCCTTGAACTCCGCAGCTATGCTTTACTCTTTCAACTACTATTTTCGCTTTACGCTGAGTCTCTAAGAGTTTTCCCTGACCAAAATCTAATATCCCTCACCTTCAATCCAGATTTTTGTTTCCCTGACATTTCGAGATTTAACCAACTTCCCTGACAGATATGAAGCCTGTTAGTAATCAATGAAAATTTAGCACATTTTCTAGTACATAATGTGCCCTTCATCAATAAAAATAACATTAATTATTTCTGGTCTCACTTTTTCGTAATATTTTATCATCAGTGTGCTTACCGTGGGTGTTGGCACAGGTGGAGTTGGAACTGACGACGAAGGCCCAGATGTGGCCGTACTTCGCTGGAGCGAGGCTGATGGAGGAGGAGGGGGCGGAGGAACCAAGGAAGGAGAGGCATGCTGGTGTGTCCGATGGTGAGAATGAGGTTGGTGCCTCGGTGAGGGACTGACACTTGATGGAGTGTGTCCTCTAGACACTCCGCCCACACTGGGCCGTGGTGGTGGTTCTGAAACATATTAATTCCCTCTCAGAACAAAGTAGATCTGAATGTAACCTAAAGAAAAATTGGTAATCAAATTTTATATGCCAGGGTCAAAACAAATCCTCAACTTTAACTTGGACCCTTGAAATTCCATTCTTTATGGTAAAAACTAGCAGAGAAAATACATGCACAAAGAAAATTTTTTCATGAGAAAACAAAATATGAATTCCGAGATAATCATAACAATATCATATAAAGTCATTAAGGAGGCTGATGAGGTTTGTTCTGGTTTCAATCATAGGAGTAAAACATTTAGATTTCAATAATTAAAATTGAATTAATTGGCTCCTTTTGTCTAGTGATGAACTGAGATAGAGAATTAAATTTGCACTCCACCAATTCCCAATTCTGCTAAAATGAAAATAATGCAACTCTGACAGAAATATGTCAAGCCTAATGAACACCTTTCTGAATTCTTAAGATGATCAAAAAATGAAAGATTTACATGAGTTCAAGACCCCTGATAGAGTTAAAACAAGAGATACTACTAGCACTCATACACAAGGCTGGGTTTCTCTAAAAAGAAAAAATGAACTCTTACAAGATGATCCACATGAAAGCAAAGGAACTTATAAACAGAGTAAAAGAATATATGCAACGGCTATTCATTCATGAATTCTTTCATTCATTCATGAATTCTTAATTGTATAGACTTGGTTCTCCATTGCAATTTTTCCCTGAAAAAATGTTGTGGTTAAGTACAAAGTTTATGAATTGATAAGATTCTCCCACACAATATAGACACCTTCATCTTCAAGGTTAAGATGATGAGTGAGTCAAACATTGGAATTCTGATGGCAATAAACTCGACCCTGGGGGATAACATTACAAAACAATATTCCCTTAATTTTTTATGCAAGCCCATAACATACCACATATGAACACTTAATTTCTTTGACCAGAAAACACGAAAATTTTACACTCGGCAGTTATAAGGGCCGTATTCTTAGTCGACCCTGCAGGGTCAACCGACCCTGAATACGTCATCAGCCCCTACATAAACCGATCTCGCCCTACATATGGCCGTTTTTGGAACTAAACGGGCCCTACTTGATGTAGGGTACCCGAACCAACCCTACACCCTACAAAAACATGGCGGCCAAATATCGTCTGCTCATCGCTTCGGTTAAAGAATCTACGTTGTAATGCATACAAAGTGAGACGAGCTCACACGAACTATTTTAAAAAGTACAGAAACACAGCAGGAAGGTAATAATACTACCACATTATAGCCACCAAGTTAAATAAATCATAAAATTGACTGAACTAATAAGAACAATATAGCGATATACATGCACCTTGCTTCTACGAATATAAAACAATATTTTTCATGTTTGCCACTTGGTATACTTTTGGGAAACTAATACTTCGTTTACGTATAACCATAGAAAACGTATTTTCATGCCACTATTTGCCACATAATAAACTTAACTACTTAACCTTGATGATGCAACGTAAGTTCCCACGTCGATGCTAATTTTTGCTCAGTACTTATTACTATCTTGTACAGACCGCTTTGAAGTAATTTATAGACAATTAGGTTCTACTTTTGGCTTGATATGAGAGTGTTTGTAGCGATAATTAAGGCACCGACACGACCTGGCGGACGACACCTATTGTTTATTTACTTTGAGCTGTACCCTAACAATATGCCCGAAAATTATCGGACGTCTTTTCTTAGTTTCATAGTTCCCATTACGCCACCAGAGTGGAAAATTGGCGCTGCGCCATCATCTACGTCATTTCAGAGAACTTGACGACGGAATTACCCCCATCACTTATATAGGGCCGACTGAGAAACGCATGTAGGGGCCTTTTGTTATGTAGGGACGGATATGTAGGGTCGACTAAGAATACGGCCCTAAACTTCAGTTGACATAAAAATGTGCAATTCATTCTACTCAGTAAAATTGAAAGTAATATGAGGTGAAATTTCAATTTTTCAACTATTTTACTGAAAATATTCCAATGGCAAAGTAAACATCACAGTCAGTAAAACCTCGTTAATTATAACCCTGCTATTTCTAAATACTGCCTAATTCAAAGTTGTGGCCAGTCTCCTGCAAACGGCATGAGAAATAGACTACTAAGTGAAACAGATGATTCAAAACGCCACTTAGCTTGTAATTTTGTACACTCGACTTTTGTACAATTCACACTTTTTTACGTTCCAAATTGACACCTATTACATAACTTTCGGACACTAAATTCAGACTTTCAAATGTTTGTCTGTAATTTTTTGAAATTCCCATGATGTTTACTGCACATCTCAACATTCAACTGTTTCATATGGCATTATAAGCGGACAATACGAATGTATACGATAGCACTTGTGGATATGGTTCAATTTTCGTACACGTTTTCAAGAACTCATTGTGTGTGAAAGTCGGGGACCACCTGTACCGGACAGGGTTTAGTCCATAATTTCAATATTGAGGGCAGATAAGTCCATTTAGAAAGTACTTCTAATTCAAAACCGTACAAATTAAAGTCCATTTTTTAGTTCCCTTCAATTTCGAATTAACACGGCTTCACTACATTGCTAGAATGAGAGATTTGTGAGCAATTAAAATTGATTCATATCTGCAATACATATCACTACATATTATCTCATTTCTTTTTTTTATACAATATTTTGTACATTACAACTTCTCTATCAAAATCAAAGGAGAACATTCAAAGCAATGTTCAAAGCTTAAAAATAAGACTTCAAATACACATGGCCCAGAAGTTGTTCAGCAGAAAAATACCTTTGGAAAAGAATATTGGATTGCTTTATATATTCGTCCAAATAATAGGGCAAATTGCATGAATAGCATAGTCTACTTACCAACCATTTTCGCGGTGGTCATAAACTTGGAGGCCTTAACTTCCTTTGAGGAGTTATCATACCAGTTTAGAATATCAAGCACAGCCTGGGGATTGCTCTTCTGCTCCTGCTTGGTAATGTTGGAACTCATGAGCAGCTTAGCCCATGCCTCTGGCATTCCCTGAAACAAAACAGTAAATCATTACATTCAGTGAAAAGAGAATAATCTATAACTCCACCCTCTTGCTTAAGATCGCAAAAGGCTGCATTCACATCAGCTTCACCGATCAAGTATCATCAAACTTACACCTAAACCCCCTTTTTAAGTGGTGCTAAAGGTTTAAAGAGGTGCATGGTAGGTTTTAACAAATGAAAGACTGAAGTAGAAGAAAAAAAGGTAGGTATATTATTAAAAGATAGATTAAGATGATGAAAATTAAACTGAATAAAAATAAAATAGAAGCTGTTATTTTAAAGGGTGCTCAATGCCACAACTTGCTTCACACCTTCATATTTGTAAATCATGCAAGGAAAACGGTTTTCAGGTTGAATACTGATTATTGGGACTACAAAATACATATTTTCAGCAGTTTCATCAGTGATAAAAAGCAAGTTTTGAGTTGAATTTTTATCCTTTATTTAACCTAAAAGATGTCAACAAATTCATGAACGATGATGATAATCCACTGCCATTTCTAATGCCTTTGTCGGAGTAAAGCCTCTCTATCACAAATTTTGAATGCCATTCTTGAGTTCATGTATCCACCAAATATGCCAATTGCCGAGAGCTGTCATACAGGGGTATCCATTGATTACGTGAGGTGATTTTGGCAATTTTTAGAACCCCTCATCCCCCCTTAGTGAGATATCGTGACATTTGGCTCACCCCCCCCTCCCGCTAACCTCATGTGAGATTGTTCAAAATGCATATTATAAGTGTAAATACATTAATCTAAGTTTGATTGCATTGGATTTGTTATTGATTTCTTATTTTTAGTTAAGACTAGTATTTATGAATACGATCGCAATTTTACCCTGCTTCTTGCGGAAACAAAAATACGTGGCACTTGCCAGGACCCCACCTCTCCCCCATGTCAGATGGGTGAGAATTGGCTTGACCCCCTCACCCCTAAATGCCTCACGTAATTAATGGATGCCCCCAAACCACATCCATCGAGTACAGTACGCAAATGGAATTATAGAAGGAGAATATCCGAGCTGTAATATCACCAACTCTAATTTCTTAAAGCTGTATCAGATTCAAAGAATTGTCATGAAATACAGGGTGTCTTTTAGAATGAAGTTGCAATACCACAGGAGATGGTAGGGGAGACAATTTTAAGCATTTTTTGTCTCATGAATATGGGGTCGCCACTCCTTAGTTACTGAGTTATGGCAACTCAAACATTTTTTTATGCACTAAGCCGTTACCATGAAAATAGTTTTTCTTGGGTATCCAACCATTTCAACATTATTTGATATTCTGGATTTTTGAGGACATTAAATAATTAAGGTTGGACAAAAATTTGCGATTGTAATTATCAGTAACAGATAATCTTTGAGCTTAATCAAACGAGCTTTGAGCAAGTATCAACAATAAGATTGTGCAATCTCACCAATTTTGAGATTGTTTCACTCAATTGCAAATATTCGTCCAGCCTTAATTATGTGATGTTCTTAAAAATCCATATATATTGAGTTTGAATCGTATCAGTCTGCATGCATTGAAGATAAACTTCATGGCCTTCTAGTTCGCATACACAATGGCGAGTGTCGAGAGCAGCATGAAATGAATTTGTGGAATGGAGTCGAAGTCATATGCTTCCATTAAATGCAAAAATAAAATGCCGTGTGCCAAGACACTTGGGCGATGGAAATCCACCATATCACAGTGGTAGGAAGGTAATTCATGGTTGGCGTCGAATTGGTCCGATGGCATTGATTGCAAATAAATAAAAATTCTCACCCTTTAGCACACGTTGTGAGACGAGTAAATTTGCGCTCATATGGCACGATGCATGCTTTCAAAAATAGATTGCATAGTTTACATTTGATGCAGAATTTCTACACACACATTATAGCCCTTTCCTCCCGACCCCACATGATAGTGCGGGTTCGTTTAAAAATTTCCCCTGGTCAATTCAGATTACTTTTGTGCGTCAAACCGGACTGCAATGATTGTGTCAATTTCAAGCAAGTTCTGGTCTACGCTTCTCTTTTTTTTCGTTTTGCACAGTGACCCACAGATGGTAGCAAGATCATGTAAACATCGGTATTTCGAGGGGTAAAAAAAATGTTCAGGGTGGAAAGGGACAGACTCTCCCAGCGCTTTAGCTCGACATTACGTAAAGGTGTGGGCAAAAAGACACAAAAACGGACCAAAAACAGCCAGCCCAAAAAACGGGAGACAAACTGTGGCAAGCCACAATTAATTCCTGCCTCACCACTGCAGTGGTTCTCCTTCGCAAAACTCTAGCAAAGGAGAGCATGCCACAATTAATTCCATTTCCCCCAAAATCCCTGAGAAAATTTCTTGCAACTGGGCCATGAGAAGCAACAAGGTAACAAACTGTAGCCCAGCAAGCTTAACCTGGGTGCAGAGCATGCAGGTAGGCACTGCTAAGCAAGAATATTAAATATAATGTCAAAAAGGCTGGATGCTCAAGAAAAACCATTTTCATGGTAACTATTAAGTGCATTTAAAAAATGTTTGGGTTGCCATAACTCAGTAACTATGGAGTTGCGACCTCATGTTTATAGGAAAAAAATGCTTAAAATTGTCTCCCGTACCACCTCCTGAGGTATTGCAGATTCCTCCTGAAATACCCTGTATGTATACATCTGGGTCAAACATATGGAGCATTAATAGTAGATGGATGAAGACAGTGGTGCACCAACACTCAAAAGGACCCTGGAATACAGAACTACGAGGAGCTCAACAATGACTCCTCCCGTCAGGTATTACACACTATCAAGCAGAGTGGCCTCTCAAATATAAAACTGAAATATCCAGGATTTTCTACACTTGTCATACAATTTTAAAATTCTTTTTACTTCAATAAAATGTCTGTAATGAATATTCATCTTCACTGGCCATAGGAAGGTGGTAAGGTGCAGTTAAATACTAACCATAATGCCTGGTTGCACGGTACATTAACCCCTACGAGTTAATGTCAAAATGCATGAACAATTTTGGTGGACCAGAATGGAAGATTCTCAACCAATTCAGAACATATTCCTGGTAATTTCAATCTTTCTTGAATGAATGTAATTGTATGTAAATTTTATATTGACTTTAGCCCTGCAGATGTCTGTATTGCCAATGGTGAAATAAATTTATTATTATTATTCTATTTTCTGTACATGCATTTGCACAAGTTGGGTTTTTATGTGGCACATTTTTGGGTTCATTCTCACATTCAGAAATTTAGACATTAACTCATACATGTTAATGTAACATATGACCATGCCTTACAACAAATTAAGTAAAATCAGTACATAAAAATCAAATTTAACAGGTTTGGAGCACCATATAAATGTCAAGTTAGAAATGGGATGCTCAAATATCAAAGACATAACCATGTATGCACGACAGAAAGATGAAAAATTGTTTGATTTTTATGGCAGTATGACTTATCAAGCCTTTTCGTCATTTACCCTGACTTTTAAGACACACTGATATTTGCTGGCCTTCCAGGAAAAAAGTGGCTACCCTGTTACATACAACAAACTTGAGAGGCACACAACACAGGTAGGCATTCCCAAAACTTGAGGGTGGTATGCCTTTCCGCAATTCCTGAACTAGTAAACAAATACTCCAATATTATAAATTTGTTTCCAATGTTTATGAATACTAAATCAAAGAAAATACTCATTTTTAGAGTATGGCCAGATCATTGGAGATATTCACACAATTCAACCAAAAAAAAAATGGTATTCACGTGCATATGGTAAACTCTGTTCTAACAGCTATAACACCAACAGATTCTAAAATTTACTAAGATTCCCTTGAATTAGATACAGATATGATGAATTTGCTAAATATATTCACTGATGACCAGAATCTCCCTTCCCTGGTTCAGATTGAGGTGTAACCTACCAGTGGGCCATGAGTGTACTTCATTTTGTGCGGTGTAAACCACTATGTAGTAGGTTAACTAACCACTGCTCGGTGGTGGCTCCACAATGGGAGCAGGTAGAGCGAAAGTGGAAGAAAACAGAGCAGCCATGATTCCAGCCCACTGCACTTAGGGGATTACTCTGGCATTGTGATCTTTATGAAATGACTCCAGAGCAACAGCATTCACATAGAGGTACAGTAATTCAACATCAACGGTATGGCATAGAGTCAACAGCTAGTGTGTCGCCAACAGTGATGAGGCAAAAATAATGGCCAATATTTCCGTATGGTGTGCCGCGCAATTTGTCCAAAATAAAAAAACAGAACAGAACAGGAGCTGGGACTATGCACAACTCGGGCTATGAAGAAAAGATTGTAATCTCAAAGAGGAGGACTGAAATCCACAGATAAAGCGAGTGGAATCAGCTCAAACATTAAACATATCTACATATACTTTCAGCGCAATTATAAGTAACCGTGACAAAATCTGAAGTCATTGTGACAAAAAGTTAAAGTTCATTAAGGTAACTTTCCAAAATAGGGAGATTTTCTAATTAAATGGTGCAAAGAAGCACGAAGTTCAAAGATGCCATTCGATGGTTCCATCACCAAAAAGCTTTACCAGTAAAATTTAGCTGTGAGAATGAGCATTTACATCACGTCAATGAAATCTATTTTTGAAAACATTTTTTTAAGGTTTGGTGGGAAACTGGGAGGTAATTTTTTTAAACTACTTTTTATCTATCAATGTGCTGCTCATCCCGTCGATACAAGTTACCTAACGAACACTCGGGTCGCACCCTTCAGCCTCTTCAACAAGGCATTATATGCTGTTTCAAACAAAATTATAGAAGATGAAGAACTTGTGCAAAAGAGGCTGGCAAATCTTCAAGCAGCTGAGTGGAGGATAGATGTTATGCATTCCATGCACTTTCTCAAATATGCATGGGATTCCGTGAGAAAAGAAACTATCACCAGTTGCTTTATAGCTGTTGGATTTCCTCATACAGAGTCTGAAACAGTGAATCATACAACAGAAGAAGCAGAGCAGACTCCATCTCAACTTGAATAGTGGCGTCAGATTGCTGGAGAGATGAATTTCTATAAATAAAGCAAGTGCAATGATAATTTTACTGCTTGCCAAACCATGTCAATTGATGAACTTCAAAAACAGGAGTTGGTGGAAAATAAAATGGAAATGATGGGAATGATGCTGAACAAGGAGCAGAGTCTGATCCATTACCCACTTCAGCTAAAGTGGTTGAGGATATGGAGTATGTATGCCATTACTTGACAAGTGCAGTGGGAGCAGATGATGCATTGGATCTCCACAAGAAGCTTGATGCAAAAAAACTTGGTTTTAGCAAAGGAAATAGAAAGCAGAATACATTGGATAAATTTTCTTGTGAATTTAAACGGTAGAAAATAAAAACCTGCTTGTAATAACCTTTAACTGTGTTATTAATCAATATAAAAATCAAAATGGTTTTATACCAGGTGTGTACAGCTGTTGCCAGAATTTGAGATAAATATTTTACAAAGTTTTTAACAAACCAATGAAATATTGAGGGTTATCTTTATATGTATTCTCCGAGTAAGATGTAAAAAAGAAGAAGAATAGACTAAGCTTGACTTTTTATATATATTCAGTAAAAATCTGTGAACCACGCTGTTTTTATGTAATTGTCTTAGAGAAATCTATGAAAATTGTAATTTCCATCCATGTGGTATTGTTTTGGCAGTGTATAACTCATTTTCTTAATTTTAAACATGAAAAGAGTCAAGAAAAGGTATGCTATGATAACTTTCAAAAGTAATTGTAATTATGACGACAATTCCACAGACTTCAATTATCACAGTTGCAATTATTTGCTTCCCTGGTTACCACATTTTCCTGGGAAGTACATTCATTTTCTGTGATCCCTTCAAAAAGATAGTAACCAAGTTCTACTCTACGTAATTTCATTTCACAAGTTTTTATGTAATTAATCAGACATTGAATTTTTCATAAGATCTTTTTGTGGTTCACATTTCATTACTTTTGATCCGTATTATGAGTCAATAACAGGTTTTCTCATGTACATAATATATTCGTTTAATACCACTATTTTTCAGGATATATATCTAGAGTTAAGTGGGGAGGATACCTGTATATTATGGGCATCGCCCCTGGGTATTGCCATACAGTGTGAAAATATCAAAGAGGACACAAGATGCTTGCCGTTGGATACATATTTTTGAAGGACACATTACATTTTCTTAAAGTAATATTTTACAATGCAATTTTCTAGTATATGGCAGTGAATTATAACAATATGTCCTGGGTAGTGTGAAGGCTTAGTATCGGTTAGATTGAGGCTAGTCGCAGATCTAGAGAGAATAGGGGGGGGAGATTATCTCCCACCCCCCTTTGTCCCTAACCAGGATCCGGCACTTATAGTAGCCTTAGCAAGTTTCATACATTTTCTTTTTTAACAAGTTTCATTCCTAAAATTAGAGTCTTTAGCACATAAATTAGATTCAAGAACTATTTCACATGCTTATGACCATTTAATGACATAATTTGTCATTGCAATCCCATTTTATGGTAACTAACTAAACATCTTATTGGCTGTCTCCATCGTTGCCAAGAGTTATAGTAATGGAAATAAGAATGGATTATCACCTTGAGTATACTGGAATTTATTCCATACCAGTTTTGTTCCCCACAGAAAAATATTCATATTACGATTGAGAACTAAGGGTGCTACCTTTTTTCCTGCAACTAGGTAATTACTGATGCTTGAAAAGTAATTTACACGGCATCATTTATTTTTTCCAATTAACTTCTATTGGTTTCATAACAAATTACTGTTAAGAGCTAAAATTATTTTTTTAAAATGATATGAAGGATTTACCTTTGATGATTTCAACCCTATGGCACACAACACTCTTTATGTTTCTCTTTAGAATTCTGCCTTCAGAGTATGTGAGGAGAAGGTAAATAAGGGTAAAGACGAGTATTTCTATAGAAATATGATATACCTAGGTAGATATGGATTTGGGTAGGATAGCAGTGTTACTTGGGCACAGGTACAATGGATCTATTGGTCCATTGTGCCAATATTGAAATACAGCAATTTACCGCAAATGCTTTAATTTGTAGGGCACTAACATTATGAATTTAAACAGGGACATTTGCATACTTATGTGGAGATTAAGTTGTGCTCACAATACAGCATGAAAAAATCATTCCCCCAGATATTTTACACAAATAATTATACGTAATATCTAATCAAAGTGGTAATACCAGCCATAATTGATATAAAAAGTCATCAATGATAACAATAAAAAAAACTTTTGAGTCGGAAGTCAATCAAATGCAAGCCAACATAAAACTGAAAATCAATGTATGCATCACATAAAAAGTGCAGAAATATAAAAAACGATACCAATATGCTAAAGCTAATTCTACAGATTTCCTGGATGGAAATTCACAGTATTAGAAATCAGAAATAAACAGTTAAAAGGAGAGGGAAACAGAAGTAAACCCAAAAAAATGAACATTATATACGAGATACAAACTATTCCATTTACAGAATTAAGAGAATGAGATGATGACTGATAATTTAGGCTATGACATTATTACATAGGAACAAAAATAATCTTCACAGTAGTCACCTTTAAAGTTAACGTCCTTACTTAATATGGTCTGCGTTGAAGGATAAATAAAACTGATAGTGTATACAAGATTTCTCTATCACCCAAGATCTGAGAAGCTTAAGGGTAAAACTATAAAAAAAAGATGGCAGAAGTGTAGGACAAATGAAGAGAGCATCATGAGATTCCTAAGAAATGATGAGAGGTATACACTGCCAAAGTAGAGGATCCAGATACACCAATATATGAAGTAATCAAGATCAAAATTTAGGAACCAATGGAAATTAACTGAAGACACGAGTATTTCGTAGATCAATGAAAAAAGACAATTTCGGTAATATAGCTTAAATACGAGGCGGTAACTAAATATTTTCATTAGCTGTATGACTTTAATATCCATGATGACAGCATTTAAACTAAAACACTGGTACTGCACAAATATTTCAATACTCAGACCTTCATGCACAATTAAACAATGAAAACATGTCATAATATGTCATCACATCCAATTTTAAGGGAAAATAGTAGAGACGAATAGTATATTTAAATAATAATATCATAATAATGAAATTTTGACAAAAATTATGTAAAATAACATACAAAAACATCAAAACAAAACAAAGATGTAAACCGAAATTCCTCTGAAATCTTCACAAACATTAACTCTAAATGTGTGCCAATCACAAGAGGAAGGAACTAAAGGCTAATCCCAACAGAAAGAACGATCAAGACATCTTTCAAATAAAAATCACATAAGGTGCTACAAAATAAAAATCATAATAGGGAGTAAAGGATAAGAATTTTATTCACAAAACGAATAAAAAATATCAAGCAAAAATACATATAGTTAAGTAAACTAATATCTCATCAGCAAGCAAAACATGAATAAAGTCGTTAACAAATTACTTACTTTTAACGGCAGCTTGAAACAAAAGAAATTGGAATATTTAAGGGAGTGAGGTAAGAAAAGTGCTAAAAATATGTAATGACAACAATGACAGCATGAAAATGAAACTAAATTATTTTTCCACAAAAGCAATAATATAAGGATGCCAAAAAACAAAATGGTAAAATTAAACTTTTTCGTAACAGCAAATGAACTTACTGAGAACAACCACAATGCAATGATACGAAATAAATGTCAATGATCAACACTTTATCATTTTTATAACTCATAAAATCAGCTATTTAATGCCACCTAAGCACAGAGAATAATCACATTTTAATAAGTAAAAACAATTATCTCCCAAGGAAAAAAAGTGTACCTAAATTCAAAGGCAAATACAAAAGAAAAACACCAGGATATCATCTCTATAGAGCATTCCCAAAGAACCAAATATCTCGCCCGTACATTACAACTAAAACAAAGGTAAAATTAATAACTTAGTTTCTGAGAGTAATGGGTAGCATTAAACAATTTGATTATTGCTATCATGTAGGATATATATTTTAAAACTCCACCAACAAGTAATCAAAAATATCACAAAAAAACTCCAATGCACTCTTGCTACACAATTTAAAAATACTCTACATTACAAAAATTACTTCATCATTAACTATACATTTT
Source organism: Ischnura elegans (assembly GCF_921293095.1). Taxonomy (NCBI): domain Eukaryota; kingdom Metazoa; phylum Arthropoda; class Insecta; order Odonata; family Coenagrionidae; genus Ischnura; species Ischnura elegans. The sequence goes on from NC_060251.1 coordinate 58,303,905, forward strand.
TGACTTATTTAGTGATGGACAAAAATTAAGAATTAGACATAACCTGACAAATCACAAAGTTCACGGTTAAAAAATAATCCATGCACTACTCTCAGCAGTGGGGAATATTACGTAATTCACATTCATGACCTATCTCAAATTTTCAGTAAAAAATTAAAATTCTATAGATGCCCTACATGGAACATTCAATATATGACGTATTAAAACCTCTCAGAATGAAATTTCACCTCATAAAAGCTTCAATTTTTCAACTCAGCCTTTCTCTGTTCCATCATTAAAAAAAAAACCTAGAAACAGAGGATATACATCAAGAACAGCTTTTCAAAGAAAAATCCAACACGCTTAAGCCACTCTAACAAAAATATTCCATTTTTCTGTAAATAGAGGTTCATTCATTAACAAATTCACGAAAAAAAAGGTCAAAAAGACAAGAATATATTGGGCCCATGTGATAATTATAAACGTAGAGCCTGCAGCATCTTTTGGAACTCACCGTGAACTCCCCGGTGGTTGAATCGAATCCCACATGGACTGTGTGCTCGAAGTTGGTGGGATAGGAGATGTTGGGCTTGTTCCCCTCCTGCCCCTCCCGCCCACCCCCTGTCCCTCCACCCATCCCGCCACCTCCACTGCCCCCACCCTGTCCCACCCTCTTCATTACCATCTTGCTCTTAAGGCCAGGCCTCTTCTTCCTCTCCTCTCCCTCGGGTTCTTTGGGCAGTGGCCTCATATCCACCGGGACTCCCACCAATGGAACTTCCCCCCTAAAAGAGAAATACACTCTTATTTATAAAAGTCCATACAATTTCACTTCATAAAAGATTTACACACAAGGTAGATACAGAATCCAAATTCATTCAAGAAAATTTAAGTTGAATATTTAAGGTTGAAACCAGCCCTGGGGAACAGGAGATTTCATCGCACTCCAACATATTTACGCCATGACTAGTCAAGGTCAAACTGGAAAGGAAGGGAATAGTAGAAGTGAAGGCAGCAGGTGAAGTGAAAGTCGTGATAGCATGAGTCATAGCCAGGCACACGTCTATATAGACAATTTGCCAATGTCCTCGTTTCCTATAACCGCTGCTGCGCTATTGATCGCGCACCCTTTGCCTTCACAGGAGTTCCGTGTTCCTGTCTTCGTCGTCTTCCTGTCGTGAAAACCACTTTTCTGAACCAGTGATCTCACAGTCACGGGCAGAGGTTTATGGAAACCAGGTATTACATCGAGCAATAGGAATGCGAGGACAATCACATCATTGCTGCTAAAGAGGTCGCAGTCGGGAAAAGAAAGCTATTAATGATTCCGGAAAGTAATCTAAAATTTCAGACAACATGGGCATATAGATTGTTTGAATTGCGTAAATTATGAAAATTACAAGCAATTTAAGTGCAAGTTTGGATTAATTCTGTTTTCTGATTATTTGTGCCGCATATCCCAATCATTAGCCCAGATAATCCGGAGTTTGCTGTACTTATCCTCACTTGCCTCAACGGATAAATTGTATGAATGTCATCTTTCAAGCTATCTATTAAGACCTGAGATATCTCAATAAAAACTCATCCTAAAGCAATAAACTACAACATAAGTAAAGCTCTGATCCTTCATAGAAATAAATTTACCCATTTTTCATACTTATACTTCCTCTTATTCACTCTATCAGCAGAATAATTTAGTGGTTTGAGCTGTCTTCTTTACGTAATAAAATGAACAGCTGGTTTAAGTCAAGAAACTGCAGAAGTAGAATAAAGGCATACTTAAACAGTAGAGAGGAGCAAGTTGATAATGAAAATTAATTCATTATTTCTAGGCATATTGGAGTCACTAAACAAAATGCAGCCACACAATAACAAGTACTTACCGGTTGCTGGTAAGGCGCACCGGGGGTGCTGGGGGCTTGTCTTCATCATCAGACATGGCCACAGCTGGCCGCCCCACTGGCTGACGTGTCCACGCCACTTCCCTGTCAACTCCTCCAAAAAATCCACCAATGTGTCAGCAACCAGTACCTGATGGAAGATGAGAACTTTAACTTTTAACAGAACATATTCATTGGGACAACATAGGACCAACAATGCCATTCACCTAGCAATTGAATGCTAGGAAAATGAAAAGTGCATTCATTTATCACATAAGCCCATAACAATAAATGCAGACGGAGGGCACCGAGTCAGAAAGAGTGATTATAACACTGTTCCATTAACGGTGTGTTATGTTTACCCAGTGGCATAACTATGAGGGGATAGATCCCCCCCAAAGCCTCAGAGAAATAAAAAAAATTATTTAAAGATATTGTCAAGTTATGACATGTAATAACTGCATCTGCTTGAAGTTAATCTTTCGGGCCAATATTGCATAAAAATGTATTTCCAGACATGAAATGTTTCCAAAATTTTGCGGTTTACCCCTTCCCCTGTCGCCACCCCTGACCATCCCATCTTCCCCCAAAGCATATTCCAAATTACTCCTCCAACTCCAAATTCCTGGTTTAACCTCCAACTTTCGGTTCTCAACTTGTACACTTTGGAAAAGGCTGTATAATTGGTCTACAAAAAATCATATTTTACATTTCTGGTGACGCTGACCCCTACCTGAGGGGACCGCGAACCCCCTCTGATGCATTGATAAAAACCTATACCGCAGCGATGAGCAGCATGGTTTCCTCACGTGTGTTCATGCGTCCGGTTATTTCTGCTGGTTGTTTAGATATAACCCACATAACCAAAAAATAACCGAGTACTCATTCCATTTCAACTTGAGACCCATTGAAAAAAACCTTTCCACAGCGATAGGTTTCCCCTGCGAGTACTCACTCATCCAGTTATTTCTCTTCCGCCTGCCATCGGTTATGCCAATGAGTACTCGTCGCTTAGGTTATAACCGACCAAAAGGTTTTTTCAGCGTTGTCATAAAAAAAGGCTTTAATGTGCTCTGTGGCCGGTAGAGGCGCAGGAAAACCTCAGGGCCGTGTGGCAGCGGCAAATAGTGCTGGTAGTTCCAACGGTTACCGAGAGAGTGCCGGAATCAGGAGTCAGGTTATTTTTTGGTTATGCCAAAAAAAAACCTATTACTCAGGTTAACCAGTGTATAAAAATAACCAGTTTTTAATCGGTTAACCTAATAAAAAAACCAGTTATATATAAAACCAGTAATTTTTGCCCATCCCTAGTCAGGAGTTTTACATTATCTGAGATTACCAATGCATTCATGAGGCGGAGAGCTCATAGCCTCACACCAAGGTGGCCTAACACGGCAGCAGCCGGAACCAGAATGACGTCACACGGGCTTTTTCCAGCATTCATACTTAGCCGTCACGTTTTCGCGTGTTTGAAAATTTTCACTTTTCATTTAATCACGAAAAATAGCTATCATAATTTAAAAATCTAAAAGCGTGAAAGTCGTACTCCAGGAGTAGTAATCTTTCAATTTCAGCAATAAAAAAATAATAGGAAACCACCCTATTGATGATGTACTAATATCCCAGTCAGCACAAAAGATAATTTAGACTGAAATTATTTTGGTAATTTGGGACAAATTTACCCTAGTAACCTTTACCCTTTCTTTACCACATGATTACTCGTGCTCAGAATTGCCAAAAGTGAAGAACAACAAATATACATTGAGGCGTTTACTTAATTATATGAAGCTGAGAAAAGTTTAAAGTAGAAAAATAAAGTTCAATATATCCACAGTGACACTGCAGAGATATTTTTGCAATTATTTTTGATGTCATTTCGCAAATACTTTCACAGTATATACACGCTATCGATGAAAGGCTGTGGCCATTAACAAAAATTCAAGTACTTAAAAATTACCCGATTATTTTTGTGAATACATAGAGAAGCGTTTAATTTTAATCGGAAAATTATTTCCGCTAAAATCATCACACGAAATATCAAATTCACATCATGATGGTTGGCTATATTGGATCCTCAACTGCGATTTGCAAATAGTGGACCGTAACGTTGGCTACGAGAGGACACAAACAATGAAGGGGGAAAATGAATGCGACTGCAAGTGCCAAATTAATGTGCCTGGCAATTATAATTTCTAACTATTACAATAGCTTGAAGTAAACTAAGTTACTTGATATAATGCTGAAAATAGTAAAATTTAATTCAGTGGAAAATTTAACCAGAGAGTAGCATCACTTTTTGTTGTGACGCCATAGTGGGACAATACTTTTTAATAACCTTTATAACTGTAATTTGGTTCCCTCAACCTCTGCTAAAGTATAGCGCTCTTTATTTGCAGTGATTTCATTGAAAAATTCAGGTGAAAAAAGTTTGGGAAAGCAGTCTTTAGGATTATCGTTTGGGCAAATTTGTCTCCTCGTAATCATGCCCTGAGGAGTTCGGTGTGGAAGCTGTTGTCACCGAGAGCTCAAAGGAAGAAAATTAGTTCAGACTTTAACATTCTTTCTATTTTAAAAGAAATCAAATTGGCAATTCCTCTTAAAACATAACTGTAATTTATTTTGGTCATTTCTCTTTCATCGAGTACGTGTATACGTACTCATGAATGTAGGTTTTATTTTTGTTATTATTTCTCTTTCACCAATTGGTTACTTCCTAATACAAATGTCATATATGTATATTTAGAAATTTTTCGTCATTCAATAAACAGTTATTCTTCAATATCAATGTCGACTTCATTCATTTATCGTGTATATGAAGTATACTTCTCTACCTTTCCCCCCCCCCTTTTTGGTAAACCCGCCCCCCCCCTTTTTGGTATATAACCCACAGCGACGCTACTTGTACTGCTAGTCCTATGAATATGATACAGTGTATCGAAACTAGTCAGGAAAATAAAGTTCCAAATTGTAGAAACAGCAAAGTTTTTCATTCACAAATCAGTGTATATGAACGCCTATAACGCATTATAAATAAGTACTGTTAGTTCACAATAGCACCGATAGAGGGGGTGGCGTCATGTTTCTCATTAAGCTCCACAGATTGCTCTGATATCGCATTGTGAAGTTTTACTCGGAGATAGGTACAATTTTTACCCATGTTTTACCACCCAATTACCCAAATTTTACCACTTCGATTAACAGATATTTTACCCATTAATATGCAGGTTACCCATCTTTTACCAAAATTTTACCCGTGTAAAATAAGGGTAATAATGGGGTAATGTATCTTGTGCTGACTGGGATCCTTGTCAACCATTTGGCCTAAAACGACCACACACAGATCCAAGGTCACTGAACAGATGATATTTATTCAAAGTTAATCATGAATTTGGGACAAATGGAGTACTATTTTATATTTATCCAACCAGACTCACTATTGTGGCATAATACTACTGCTTGGTGGATATATAGACATTTCCTAATCATTTCTTTAATTCCGAGACTCTCATAGAATCAATTAAGAGTAGTCTAACATAGAAGAATCATAATTCTGATAGAGAAGAATTGTGTTTATCATAGTTATGGCGTTGGAAGGGAAGAGTGGAGAAGGACTAATCAATTGCAAATGGATGTGAAAATGAGTTACGATGGGTTTTGAGGAGTGATTTTACGGTTATGTTAGTTCAAGTCTTTAGGGCTACGTCTCCCAGTGAATTTTCGGGTGGCCCCAATGTTTCCTAACCAATGCTGGTCAATTTTTCAAGGGAATCTTATAACACAGATTATGTCATACTCATTTTGAAAACCAAGTACAAAAACAAACATTGAAACAATACACTGTAAGCTTAAATTTTCAAAAAGAAAAACTTGTTAACTTCTGCCCATGTGGTAACTATTGGCATCATCAATATCAAAACAATCTATTATCAACCAGTTGTAGGGATAGTAAATGAACCACTACAAACCCATTTGTGAGGCTATCATTTGCCATTCCGCCAGTTAATGGAAACTTTTTCTTGATGTTTCCACCTTTGTTCTCAGCCCATCCTTTCAATAGTCTCTCCTTGCTCTTAAAAAGTTTCCAAACTTCTCTGCAATTGCACAAACACTTCACTTTACTCTGTCACACACATTAACACTGTAACCTTTCTCCCATAAACGCAGCCTATGCCTTTCTCCAGCAATTGTTTACTGTAATGAGTAATTTTTTTAAGGATGATGTCATAATAGTTTCCCATTCCTGAGCCATCACCTATCACCTCATGAAATTCATATGAGACACCGAGGCTATATTGAAGGAAAGCTGAGTAACCTAGAAGGCCACTTTCACACACATCCCTGTTATTCCCATGCAAATTCCAAATTTTGAACTACATTGCACATAGGTTCCCGGACTTTGTAAGAGCCAACACTCATGACCTTCTTCCTTTCCTCCTTCAATTTTGGAATATGGCTGAATACCAACATTGTTCTCAATTTTTCAACTCTGATGTTCAGCATACTTCCACAGTTATGTTCACTCGTATTTGTATTTCTGCCTATCCAAGAGCTGGTGAGTGTATATCTCTCTTTGTAAAAAAAACCAAACACTGGTGGGTCCTTAGTATCCAGGTACCAAGCTCGACCTCCGTCAACATAATAAGTGATTCAAAGTCATTTCAGCAATGATTACGTAGCCTGTATTAGGTAAACACATAAAGCTTGGGAATAGAAATCGAGAGATACCCAATTAGCCTCCTTCATCTATCTACATTTCTGTAAGGACTTCATCTTGCTTTGCTGCTTCCGTATCTTTCACTCTCTCTCCAAAATCTTCTCTCCTCAATGATCACAGCAGAAGAACCCAATTCTCATAATTTCACAACATCAACAGCAATTATAGTGTGGCAATAAAAAAAAGTAAGAACCAATAGGCAGTAGATCAACAAGGTGTTTCTTTTGATTTGATTGATGTTTGAATTTCCTAGATACATTCTTTATGAGTAATGGGTGTTCAAACATCGTGTTTGTCGTTTGGAGGAAGGGATATTTTGAAAGACAGTATATAATACCCATTATTGGAGGTTATTCGGGCAAAAAAATACATTTTCTGTGGTCTGGATACATTATCCAGTATGTCTGCTATTTCAATGAGTTAGTTCCACAAGGTGCAATGCCCTGCAGCCGTAACCGAAAAAAACTGTGTTAAGGGGGGGTCAGACTGTGGTAGTAAAATCACAAAATTACAACCAAAATGAATCTATGGTTTATTAATGCATTTCCACAAATATATAGCCAAAACCAAATTCCATTCCATGAATGCTAGCAATTAAAATCTCCAACCCCCTCCACAAACTTAGCTATTCCTTTGAGGTCAAATGTGAACTAATGCCAGTACTGTGATGCCGGTGTCACCGAGCCTAAACCATGGTTGCAACTGCATTTATGAGGATAAAAATCCAGCATTCTCCAGCAACAAAAGAAAAAAATCTAAAATTTCTACCATCTTGTGCACACATTAGCAAGTGATTAAAAATGGGTAAATCTGGAATGTATATTCAATAACCTTAATGACTGTAGGTTACATGACGTACTTATTGGGACCTTTTGCACCCATTCCATTGAAAAACACGCCATTTTTAGAGGTGGTGGGGTAGGAAGATTGAATACAAAAGATTAAAATAAGAAATCATTGAAAGAATAGCAGATATTCCAATAAAAGGTTACCCAAACAGTATTACAAGGATTATCCACATTGTAAACAGCAAATTACATTATGAAGGAATTTTCCGCCTTAAGAACACCTCCATACTTAATGAACTCAAGGCATGAACTGAGGTTATCAGTTTAACATGGAAAATTGCAAATGCAGATGAGATATTAAATCACAAAATATTGGCTAAAACATATCCCGCTAAACTCAATTTACTGTTTTTTCATGATTAACTAACTCAACTGCCATAGGACTACCGACTAATTGGATATTAATCACAACTACAACTGATATAAGCAAAGGCAGATAACTTCATGTGGTTTACACACTAAAGCCATGATTAAAAAAACCACGACCACTGCATCAGAAGGCAATCGTCACATTATAGAACACTTTTCTTACAAGCTTAAGCATAGTAAAATTTCACCAGTATTAACACAAAAATTTTGTGAACTTGGCACCATTAACGACTGCGCAAACGCTTTTCGAAGATGATACAATCAAAACATAGTAAAAATAAAACTTATGGTAGATTTCATTACTAAATCAATTTAACTTTTAATCTAATACATTAAGCCAAGCAGCTCATGAATTTTTGACATGTAACTACAACTGCAACCATTAAGGCAAGCACAGACTTTACACATCCTTCCGATGATGTGAGTCGTTATTGAAATTAAAATCACCCATGAATCACGCCTCACGTACAAATTTCAAGTTAAAAATCATAATAATTTTATCACATTAAATTATTAGGAGTACTTACCACGGATTTAACACAATTAACAGCAAATTAGACTTTTCTCTCCTAAATCGCTCATGTGCATTCGGAAATTAGTGTGTTGCTAAAAATGCGGATACTTAAAACTCTAGAGGCCTGAAACAAGAATGAAACTTGCGATGACTAAAACAAAAAAATTCAAACCAACGGCAATGTCTAACATGACTGCATTCTGAATTCTAAGTTCAAAGTGGTGCAATATCATCAAAATATGAAAATTTAGAACAACGAATGAGTATGAAACAATGATGGATATAAAAATGCAATGATAAAATCTGCAAAAACGACAGATACATAATACGAACCGCCCCTTTTGACGTGAGACGGTACGCCATTCTAGGTAGTTCAATTTCATATCATATTACTTATCACAGATCATTCAGGAAGTCAATAACTTCCAAAAGGAAGCAGCTTTAATCTCTCATAGGCAATGGGAAGGTATAAATAAAATAATAACATGTGTAAATGCCAAATCGGCCGTCCAAAACCCGTAATTACCTGTACAAAATTCTTCAGCCTTCATTCCTGCAAACATTTGCCATTATCAATAAATTCAAAGGTTCTAGAAATCGTTGACTCAATAGTCTTTCCATAATGGCAAAACAAATACTTGAAAAACATGATAAGAATAATCACCTCCGCTTTCGGGTGGTCCTCATTGCAGGTGACGTCATACAACACGCAGTGTCATCTATTGAGATTTCTCATAGATTACGGGAGCGTAACTTGAAACGGCGTATGGAAGCACCTTCAAAGATGTTCTGTTCTTAAGAAGGTCAGAGAGCATAAAATCACAATCGTACCTCTGAAATTGTTAAAGAGCTGAATCTAATCCGAAATGAATTTTTAACAAGTTGTTTAACGAACAAAATATAACAAAATTGCTGAAAAATTATGTTAAGAAACCACAATAATTTTACAGCCTCATCCTCACATATGTATAAGGAGACCATGTGAAAAATAACCTCAAAAACTTAACTTGGGTAGAAAATATAGAAATTAAAATTTAATTTTTAAAGTTACATTCATTCGTCTCGACCTCTTGGTTTCTCTCCAGGATTTTGGCTGCAATACAAATTTTGAGCCCTTATGGTAGTATTGGTAGAGTCAGCAACTTAAACGTCAGCGACAGCCAAAAACCTAGAACACAGAACACCGAGATTGAAATGAGAAAACGCCTATTAAATACAGGAGTTGTTCTTTCCAAATTTCGATGGTACATTTTCCCCTTTCCTGGAAGCACCTACGGGAGGAAATCTTTTCCCATGTTACGAGTAGCATAAGAATATTTTAAACCTCTCTGTACAGAGCTTTCTTATTGGGAGGAGTTATCCAGGTATTTTCGTCCCTCCGATTTGGGACCCAACTCAACGGGGCACAGAGCCCCTACCCTGGCCATTGGACCCTTTAACCCTATCTTTGCACGAGTCCACGGTCAACTTCTTGTGTTTCTGGTGTTCTTTCAAAACAAATATTGCATTTTATTTTCAATAATTTACTCATCTATAAGAATTAGTAACGTTTTGGAATTTTAAAGGGATTTATAGCATTAATAGCAACAAAGTCACTGAACACAAGGTACGTATTAATATATGTCCAGAAGTTCATTGAGTCAAGAACATTTGACACGAAAGGGTTAAGAAAGACAGAAGTAGAATAAAATTTTAAAAATTTGCATGTCAGGTGTATACTGCTCCGGACAATGTATTAAAGTGATACACTGAATACACCTCAGGTGATTGACACATTCAGCCTATCTCAAACTCTTTGGACTTCAGGAAGGTAACCTATTTGATAACACACCTCTATTCAGAAATAATGGTAAAATTGGTAACTTATGGAATAGATATGCACATATTAGTATACATTATAGAGATTTATTGAGCAATTGTGAGCAAATAGTTATATTGGATGGAAATACCTAACAGTGAAAGTGACTTAAGGTGTACCTCAGGGAGGTGCCACAAGTCCCCTTTGTTTCTTCAATGAATAAGTGAAATTAGTACTGCTGTCACAAGCAAAATTTGACTTTCTGCATATGATGCAGTTTTACACAGAGAAATTGTTGATAAATCTGTGGTAGAGAATTTGAAATATACCCCTTTGCCATTTACAAAAGCTGTAATGAATGGAAATTAAAATTGACTTATTCGTTCATTTGTTCGACAAGTTCGTGGTCATGAATATCTGGAAAAAGGCCACCTTTTCCAACAGAGGCTACACCACAAACAGGGTTCCATTATCAAGTGCTGAGCCTTTCAAATCTCTGGAGGTCACTCTAACTTAGGACTTCTCTTGAGGAAAGCACATACAAGAACGATCAGGCACAGCAGATAAGGGGGAAATCGAGACTTCCATGCGTTCAGCGGCAGACGAGACCTGTGACGGGTGGCGACTCAGGTGCGGACGGTGCAACGGCTCCTGGCGATGCTGGGAAGGCAGGAAGGAAGTCCGGAGGAGGTCTGACAAATGGAACGAAACCCTAGGGCGGGCTCGCGAGGATACACTCCCGGGGCAGGGTCTATAAGCACGAGCTTTTTACCTCTGCACCCAGAAGGGGGAGGACAGGAAGGAGAAGGGAAGGAGGCGCCACCGCGATAGGAGCCCGACGACGCCTCCTGGGAGGGGATATGGAAGGAAGGGAGGGGACGAGGAATCCCGCACCGTCACAAAGGCAGGCGGGTCCTACTACTAACAAAACCAAGCTTACGCAATTAATGTTCTAACAATCTTGGAGGACCATTCTATGAGGAAGAATGATCCAACGATCAAATCGTTAGATAGGAGGTCTGACAGCGACCCGTGACCGAGGGGAAGGGTGCTCGGAAGAGGTCAGACAGCGACCCGCGACCGAGAGGAAGGGAGGGAAGGAAAAAGGTCCCGGCCAGAGGACAGCTCCTCAATATAAGTCAATCCTTAGGAGCAAAGGTTGCAGGTACCCAGTGACGGCGCTAGCAGGTGCGGGGCTAGGGGCGAACCTTCAGTGCGGGGCCCTTCACTTAAAATATTAAACTCTATACCACATCTACAAACTCGAGCATTTTGAATCCCTACCACTCTCTGGCTAAGTATGTGTTCCCCTCCCAAATTCAGACTTCGTAATTACGCCGTTATGATACCATCACGCAGTTCATAAATTCATAAAATTATAATGTAAAATAAACATAAAAAGCGCGCTTTTTACTTTAAATTACTGCATTATTATTCCTTTTTCATTATATTATTTTTTGTCTAGCACGGACTAAACAATACAGTAATAGTTGAATTTGCATTTTCAAACTATCGTATATTTTATTTTTTTTTCACGAACGCGGGGCCCGGGGCAGTTGCCCCGCCCTAAGGCCGGCTCTGCAGGTACCGCTTGGATTGATAAGAAGGTCATTGCCCGGGGTGGGGGAGGGGTTGAGTGGGTGACTAATCGGCCTCGTCACAGGGGGAGGAGAATAGCTGGCTCACGATAATGGTGATAACCCTTTCCACGAAACTGAAGTTCCTCGAGTCACTGCGACATTGCCATCTACAGCCATCCCACCAGCTGGTGTACCCACACTTTCACCTGCAACTCAAGGGGCAGGACGCACACTGTCCAGCAGCTCCACTAAGAGATGCTTCCATTTCCCTCAGTACCTGTTCGGCTACCAACTTTAACTTTCTTCAATCTTTTCTCCTAAAAATTTACCATTTTTATGTTGTTCTCCTTCTTTTCTCCACATTAGCGTCATAGGATAAATGTGGTGGTGGAGCTTCTAGTTTGAAGTACCACCACCACCACCAGTACCAGGGACCTCCACCTGGCTGAGGTTGCTGCCCTAGGGCCGAGCTCCCTGGTGAGACCGCTAGGGTAGAGGAAGCCTAATGCCAGGAAGGCACCACAGAGGCTCACGAACAGTGACTGTGAGAGAAAGGACTTCCTTCAACGTGAGACAAACGGCAGTGCATAAAGACTGTTCAGACTCTATTGCTCACTATCTATTAAACATGGTCCGACTTAAGTCTATTTTCTATTTATTTCAATGAAGCGAGGTTAATTATTTAGGGGGAGGACAGGGGCTCGTGCCTCCCCAGACACTTATAAAAATAGACAAGGTTATTAATACAGTTATCATTACATTCATTTTGTTTTGTATATTTCGCAGCCTTAATCATTTAATTACACATTAAAATAAAGAGAATATTTCGCATTGTAATTGCTGTATGTTGTTTTTAATCTCAAATATAAGAAGACCATTTGCCTGTCAGGCCTTTCTGCCCCCCAAAAAAAAAAAAAAAGTTCTGGATCCGGCCTTGGTTAATTACCATCTTTAGCCAACCCTTCACTTCACTTAACCTCATATGTATTATGGCAGACGAGATAACACGAGGAAGATATGGACTGTATAACAGAGAGATTTAAGATGTCAATTTTTTCATTATTTTCTAGGACTATTGAGGATATTATTAGATGTGTCATCAATGTAATTAAATGCTGTACTCACTATGTCAACCGAATGCATGTTTTTTTTCTTCTTTTTGTCCCTTTCCTGGTCTCGATTTGTTGGTCTTAGTTTTTCTTTCAAGAATATGACTAGTTTTATGCAGCTGCATGGATATTTATCCACTTAATAATTTGTATTTTTTTAAATTAAATCGAAACTTGAAGCTTGTACATGTTGGAAGGGCTCCATATTAAAAATGAAAGGCACTTCGTTACTTCCACATTTTATGTGTTTAAAAATTACCACCGGTTTCGGCTGTTACTTCATTGTATATAAAATCCTCGTACTTGATGTGATATGTTTTGACTTTATGAACTTGATAAGGGCTTAAAAGCCGAAACTGGTAGTAAATAATTTTTAAATAAATTGTGGAAGTAACAAAGTATCTTTCATTGCTAACTTGTATTTTTTAATGGTTGGTGTCAATGTGCATGGAGCAATGTATGATCAGTGAGAGCTCACACTACCTGCTAGCAAATGCATGTACTATATTGCCTCATTTTTGATGACTATGACGAAATAGCATAATGCATGATGCATTTTGGTGTATACCCACTCCCTGCCACACATCCTTGAGGTGGCTTGCAGTGTAAAATATAGATGTGGGACATTTAAGGATATTAAAAAGCAATTGCATAACAAGTTTTCTCTCTGCACTGCCCACCTTGAAATTGAGATTGGTCTACATCCCATGATTAAGCTATTGAAGACATGAAAGTAATAGTCAGATAATACCGACTCAGTCATATCTTCATCTTGTAATGGAAGAAGCAATCTGATAAAACAATGAGTTGAATCCTAGCACTCAACACACATGAATAGTGGCTTCATCAAAGGTTACACTGATATCCTTCATGTGCTACTTGGACAATTAGCCAGACCCTAGCATATTACATATTACCATGACATAGAAGATGTGGCCAGATATATACAACCACAATTAATTACACACCCAAAAATTTCTTGTGGAAGAAGCTACTCAGGAGGTTGACAACATAAGTTTATTTCTTCAACCATTGGCATGAAAAATGACCTGTTGTTGCTATTTACTTTAAAAAATTTACTGTTGAAATTATGCATACAGCCTTTGAACATAATTTTGCACATCATACATGTAACTGAGAATATAATCAGATAATACTTAGGACTAATTTTTCTTACAGTGTAACAAATAATGGAATCATGGCTTCTTTTTCCCTTTTTTCTTCTTTCCTTTACCTTTTTTCTTTTTGCCTTTACCTCCCTTCTTACCCTTCTTCTTTTTAGCCCTTAATTTTTTACGGAGCAGAATCCCTTTCCACCATGCTTGTATCCGTGTGGCCATTTTAGCTTGTAATATTTCAAGCTCAATTCTTTCTTGTTTTGCTTTCTTGTATGCCAAAAAATCATCAATTTCTCCTTGTCGAGATTCATACTACATACACATGTATTGACAAAGACAAATTACAGCTATTATTCCATTATTTATATAGCTAGTTTGTAACAAACAGAAAATTTATTAGCGGCAATTACCATATCCCACCAAATTTCCATAGTCTGAGTGGAGCAATACAATGCAACTCTGGTTTAAGATCTGATTTCCTCAAATCATACCATTACATATTAGTCTACCATAACCAAGGGATTTCTTTTTTCTGATCGTAATCAATTTTAAACATGTACACATAGCAGTGGTGCAGCGAGGGGGGGGGGGGGGGTTTGGGGGATAGAACCCCCCTCAGAGCTCAGAGAAATTTTAAAGTATAATCCATTTTACTTAATTGGATTGATATTATTAATAGAATAGTGTAAGGATTAATAAAATATCCCTCAGAAAGCCGTAAAACTCACCATTTTGAACCATTTATCTTAAAATTTCGCAATTTATTAATCTCGCACCTGCCGCTTATCCTGGAGGGTATTCCATACCTCCACACACTCCGGTATTACAGTCCGGCCGCCGAGAGTTGTCCGTTGACAGCTAGAAGGGGTAGGGGGCAATGTTGCCAGGTAAGAAAGGGAAACGCCCACCTCACATGTAAACAAAAGGGTTCCATGAAGAAGACTGCCGGAAGGGACGACGAGCGTGAAGGATCCACAGGAAGAATCGCGATTCGCAGAAAGGGCTAGTTTTGGTGGTTCAGGCTTATTTCAGTGCTTCATATGCACGTGACAACGTTGTATGACTAGGCGAGGGTGTGAGGTGCATTTGGGGGACAGCGATTGGCTGCAAACCATGTTGGCGCAGGGTTCTCCGCCCCTCCTTTTGAACTGTCATCGGACAACTCTTGCCGGCTGGACTGTAGTTTCACCTAAACCCCCCTAGCCTAAATTCCCAGCTGCGCCCCCGACACATAGCACGTACACGGATCAACTTGTGAAACATGTGTACAGGTTGTCCCCGCCATCATCAAATTATAAATATGTACATATGTATATTGGCCAAGAATTGTGCCATCTGATGTGCATGACCAATAACTTAAGTTTGATTGATGTTTTCAGTTAAGAATAAAAAAAAAAATGGACATGGAGTATTTTATGCTTATTAATATGTACTTCTTTCAGTTACTAAGTTAATAGATTTTTTACTTTTACCGTTCCAATGAAATATAATTTAAAATTCACCAGTGCCATCTCACGGAAATCCTAAGGCAGGTGTCTTCAACCTTTTCTCATGAAAGGGCCAATAACCAATTTCACATCATCCGGAATGCCAGATTGTTTCACGTCATTTTACCACCACATCAGTAAAATATATAATTTCAGAGTTCAATTACCTTTATTTGTTAAAAAGTTCAAACAATCAAAGCAATTTTTGACACTGCTTATATTTGACAAGTGTGTCAATATTTGATTAATGATACAATATTTTCTCTAGCCCATAGTGGCCACAAGAAATTGTCCGCCGGGCCAACGGATGAAGACCCTTGTCCTAAGGGAAGGTTTTTAAGGAAATAACCTGGTATGGATCGGTGGCAAACGTTAAGTGTTAGCTGAGAAACAAAGAATGCTATATTCTTCCATCAAACTCAACTTGACAATTGAGAGATGAAAAACTATGCATAGTCTAAAGCAGTGGAATAGCAAAGGGGGGTCTTGGGGGATGAAACTCCCCCCCCCCCCCCAGAGCTCAGAGATTTTTTTAAGTTTAATAAACTTGAGCAGGCTGAACAGTTCAACTCTTTAGGCAGTATGTTAGAGGAACACGGATACAGTAGTACGGACATTAGGAAGAGAATTGCATTAGCAATGGAGGCGCTTATGAACAGGAAGGAGCTTCTGAGAGGATTGTTATGTAAAAGTTTAAAGAGAAGGTTAGTGAAGAGTTTGACTTGGAGTGTAGCGCTCTACGGTGCGGAAACATGGACATTGAGGAAAGAAGACAAGAGAAGATTGGAGGCATTTGAGATGTGGATGTGGAGAAGAATGGAGAAGGTGAAGTGGACGGAGAGGAAAAGGAACGACGAAGTGCTGGATGTGGTTGGCGAGGAGAGGCAGCTTTCAGATGAGGTATGGAGGAGACAGAATGTATGGATGGAGCGAATACTTAGCGGGGATGGGATGTTGAAAATAGTGTTAGAAGGTAGAATGTTAGGGAAACAAGGGAGGGGAAGGAAAAGAATAGGATTTTTAGTTAGATTGAAAGGGAGTAGGCCTTATAGTGAATTGAAGAAGGCAGTGCTGGAAGGAAAGGGAGGTTCCCAAATCACTTCTTTAGTACTCCATGGAAACCTACCTTAATCGGTAGAATACTATAATAATAATAATAATAATCCATATTAGTTAATTGTATTAATATTTTTTTATAAAAATGACTGAGCATTAATGAAATACCCCTCATAAAGCCGTAAAACTCACCATTTTGAACCATTTATCTTAAAAGTTTTCTGGGGGAGGGTCCCTACACCTCCCACTTACCCTGGCAGGTGTTTCATTCTCCTCATACGCTCCAGTATTAGTTGTACCTAAAACTCCCTAGCCTTAATTCTTAGCCGCATACCTGTCCTAAAGACTATAATCTCTTGAGCGATTCTAAGTCTCAGCAAATGACCCATAGAGGGTAAGGTTGGATTGGAAAAATAAATATAGGCTGACAGCTTTGCCTCCAGTGCACATGTGAAATCAGGCGATATTATAAAAGGTATGTATTTAAAATCAAAGAATGGAATGAATTGGACAGCCTGATCCAAACAAAATTTCAGAATTAGATAGAAAAATGTCATTACCTCTTCCTTCAGCTCCTCTAAATGTCTCTGATTTCTTGATCGCTCTATTTTGAGATTGAGAATTTGCTGCTCCTTTTCATCCAATTCAACTTCACGTTTCTTGGTCCATGTTGTAATATCATTTTCAAGGTCCTATTTTAATCAATGGAGGAAAAAACATCAGAATGCATAAAATGATACAATAGGGTGGTTTCTTATTTCATTTTTACTGCCTAAATCGAAAGATTATTACTCGTGGAGTATGTTTTTCACGCTTTTAGATTTTTAAATGACGATATCTTTTTTTTTGCGATTCAATGAAAAGTGAAAATTTTTAAGTGCACAAAAACGCAACGGCTAAGTATGAATTCTGGGAAAAGCCCATGTGACGTCATTCTGGTTCCAGCTGCTGCCACGTGAGGCCACCTTGGTGCGAGGCTATGAGCTCTGCTATGATGCACGCTGCCAGCAGGTAGCAGAGTACCCTGCTAGCTGGTAGCGCTTGACTTAAATAAGGATTATTAATACCTTATCAAACGAAGGAAACTTTCTGACCACAGCCAATTTTAATAGGTGACTATTAAGAGATGTTTCCCTGAGATCTGCGCCTCATGCATGCATTGGTAATCTCATACGATGTCAAACTACTGACTACATACTCATATAGCATCTAGGTCTCTGTGACGTCACATGGAGAGCATAGGCTCCAATCTGGCCTTTTTCAAATGAGGTTATAATTGACCATTAACAATCGTCTAAACTGGGATTTCTAAAACCAAATAATTTTTATATTATGAATAAAGTAATGGTGGGTAACAAATCACAAGCAATGCCTTTCATTTTCTTTGATGAAGGAAACTACTCTATTAGGTGATCAAATTCAAAGCAATAGGTACTGAAAACTTGGATATTTATTTTTTTTTCTATTTTACAACATAACTAATGACAAGTCAACCATAGAGCTAAGGAGTAGAAGGAAGAAATTTTATGTAAAAAAATCAATTAACTTTGCTGAGATTTAAATGGGATCTCTCAGATTTGCAACCTGTGTGCTATCAATTACAGCAACAAGCTATGACTTTTCAAATGGAATATCCTTTGACAGCTTATTTAAACAGAGGCTTAGTAAACACAAATCAATCTCCTAAGGCAAAATGCAGAGAGACAACTTCATATATTTTCCACTCTTCTTCACTCAGAGTTAGTTCTTGAAAATAGTATGAAATGTATTGAAACCAATAGGGTGGTTTCCTATTATTTTTTTTGCCTAAATTGAAAGATAATTACTCCTGGAGTACGCATTTCACGCTTTCAGATTTTTATATGATGATATCTATTTTTCGCGATTAAACAAAAAATGAAAATTTTCAAGCGTGCGAAAACGCGACGGGTAAGTATGAATGATGGGAAAACGCCATGTGACGGCGTTCTGGTTCCCGCTGCCGCAAGTGAGGTGACCTTGGGGCGAGGCTTTGAGCGCTTATACGACGCAGGATGCTATCAGGTAGCAGAGTACCCTGCTAGCTGGTAGCGCTTGACTTAAATAAGGGTTATTAATACCTTATCAAACGAAGGAAACTTTCTGACCACAGCCAGTTTTAATAGGTGATTATTAAGACATGTTTCCCTGAGCTCTGTGCCTCATGCATGCATTGGTAATCTCAGACGATGTAAAACTCCTATCTCATCCGGTAGAAACTAGGTCCCTGTGACGTCATGTGGAGTGGCATCGCATGGCCGCCAATCTGGCCTTTTTCAAACGAGGTTAAAATTGACCATTGCCATTCGTTTAAACTGGGATTTCTAAAACCAAATAATTTGTATATTATGAAACCTCTAATGGTGGGTAACGAATAGCAATCAATGCCTTTCGTTTTCTCTGATGAATGAAACTACCCTATTAAGTTGATGGTTTCAGGCGTTACTTTATGGAAGTTGCTCATGATGAATAAAATTTGTACTTTGTTTTCCCACATGTATTTATTTACATGCGACAGCACGACGTCACTGCGTCATCATCTGACATTATCCATTACCCTATTAAATGAAATATAAAAGCATGGAAAACCTTTTTCTATTTCAATTGAGATTAATTTCCAAAACATGAACTTCACGGTGGTTGGATATGGTGAAATAGGTACTGAATAATATTGGTTTTGTAGAGTAAATGGTATTATAATTTAACAAAATCTGCGCAAAATCGCCAAGGTGTCAGTAATCATCTGTCCCCCCATAATAACCCAGCATTACCCAGATGTTAAGTGAATTACGCTGGGAGCCGCTAGAGACTCGGAGGCTGTGTGCAAGGCTTAGATTGCTTGAACAATTGAAAAAAGATATTTTTAGGAGCAACACGAAGAACATCATCTTAGAGCCCTCACACTTTTCATGAACCTCAAGAATTATGACCTAAATGAGATGAATATAAACTTACAGCAATCATTTTCTCCAATGCAGTGGAATACTGTGCATGAGTATACATCTCAGTGGTTAGAGATTTCTGTAGAAAATCACTCCTCCGTTGGGCATCACCTTCTATGGAGCCTAAAAATTTTTTGTTCAAATCCTGTCGGGCATGTTCCCATTTTGCCATGACAGATGCACACAATCTCTCCATCATCAGCAGATCATGTACTTGATTCTAAAATAGAAAGGGTTGATTCAATTTCTTTCACCAATTTTCATATGAACCGCCAGAATACAAACACAGTAAGTACCTATTTATTCATTTATTTTCTCTACCCTAAAAACAGCACATTTAAACCTTTCGTGCCGGACATTGGGTGGAACCGATGGGCATTTTCATATGCAGACACCCGATGTGGGATATAGCAGTCGAGGATTTTTCAATGCAAACAACCGGACGTAAGCCCTGGCCTACGCAAGGGAAGGGAAGAAACCACTGAGGGAGCAATTGTCTGATGCATTCAGGCCAGGCCTGAGACCCAGCTTAGCGAGTCCTTAAGGCCACTCCTCTGCAATTAAGCCTGACCTTCCCACTCATTTATGATCATCCTCACCGCAGGAATTCGTTGTGAAGTGGTTACGTTGTCAATAGTTTTTCAATGATATATTTTGTTGCATACAACAATTTTTTTACACTTTGAAACGAATTCTTTGTTTTGATCAGTGGGTAAGCAATTATGAAACAAAATTTTATTGTGAAAAATAACTAATTGCCTTAATTCCTTTTATTTACTAACTTTACTGTTATTTATGCTAGAAATCCGTTTAAAATTCCACAATGCTTAAAAATATGTAAGTATTTTTTTGGAAGAGTTAATTATTGAAAATCAAATGAAATATTTGGTCGAAAAACACTGGCAACGCAATAAGTTAACCGTGAATTCCTGCTAAGATAGGGTTATTGGGCTCGCATATGGGACAGGTGCCCCATTGAGTTGGGTCCCAAATCTGAGGGACGAAAATACCAGGTTAACTCCACCCCAAAAAAGAGCTCTGTACAGGAGGTTTAAAATATTCTCATAATACTCGTAGCACTGAAAACGTTTTCCAATTGTAGGCACTGGCAGGAAAGGCCTTTACAGCAGGGGTAATTCTCATAAAATAAAAAAAAATCTTGTATGAGGCGATTCAAAGTGAAGCTGTGTTGTTTTTTGGATAATATGTAGTCGTCTGCATTGGTGTTAGTAAATGGTTAATGCTGCTGATAAAAAAACACTTTATCTATTGGCATTGTAAATGTAGCTCTGGACGCAACCAGTGGCATGCCGAGCGGTGCCATAGAAAACAACAGTTGCACTCATCTGTGTATGTACTTAGGAAGACGAAGAGCTCAGTTTGGTATACTATTAATAAATTAGCTGAAAATTGTATTACTGCCATTTGCTGTTATTATGTCACAAATTGCAGCACCTTGAAACAGTGGGCCTTCTGATCTCCCATCAAAATAGGCCCTGGGCCACCCACATCCTAAATTCGGCCCTGGCATGGGTATTAAACCCTTTGGAGACGGTGGGGTTCTTGCCTTAGCATGACTGCTGGACTGAGCCCCAAGAGAATTTTCCGTTCCCTCTATTCGGAGCATTTTTGCAGGACATTCGTTACGAAGGGTCTCCCTGATAATCACACACTCCCAGCGCCAACCTTTCTTGACCCTTCATAGCGGGGACTCCGCATTATCTCGGACTCCGAGAGTAGTTGGTCTCCCTCCTTTCCAGGTTTATAACCCTACCAGCAGCATTGGTTCGTGGTCAATCATGCTTTGTTTATATGGATTAGCTATATGGATAATTGTTGCATGTAAATTGCAGACTTTGAATTTTAAAAACACTTTTTTATTCTGAGAATTGTCAAATTTTGAATGAAGGTCTACCCTCAATATTAATGCATTTAATGCATCAACAATTTCCATGTTGATTTTTATACTGAACTCGAGATATAAGTTAATATTTATCATAGATTTTTGTTTAAAAATTGTAAACGCTGCTTAAACAGCAAAGAATTCAATTATTAGTTTACATTTTTTGAGAAAGGAACCAATATATATTTCAAAAACTTACTGAATGAAAAATTGAATGACTGTGGTCCCTTACCACAAAGAGGGGTAATACAAGAGGAGGGATTCAGGTATACCTGGTTTCGAGGGTACGGCCTAAGTCCCGCTTTGTTGGGTCCCGAAACTAAGACTTCACGAACCCATGACCGTCATAAAAGGGAGGGAGCAAGGAAACACATACCTTAAATTTTCGGCATTCGTTCGCCTGCGTAGGAAAATCTCTGACGAAAATTTGCGGCTTTCGTCTCCGGGATCAAGAAACATCCAGCCGCATATTTTTGTCATTAGTAGCGAAAGGGTTCACGAACAACAATGCAGCAATCATCAACAGCCATGCCCTAGATAGAGGGAATCTACCCAGGCGACCAAGCCTGGACAATAAATTTATACACTCACATGCCCTGTATATGTAGGCAGGACGAGAACCGGTGACTTTTGGTTTGGCAGGCAAGGACTTTACCCAACCACCACTGAGACCAGCCGATTCACTCATGTCATCCCATTCAATCTTGCTTTCTTTAGTCATATTAATGCATCAATTTACCTTGATGCCCACTTATTTGCTCTTATACATTACATATATAGCTGTTACTTCTGTTTTATCTTCTGGATTACTTTAAACTTTGAAAGTATACACATAAGTACCCTGTAAACCATAATGGTTGCCACAACGTTGCAGCAACGTCTCACGGCAACCAACTGGGAGTTCCATGCAACGTTGTGACAACGTCTTATTTACTGCCAAACGTCCTCCGTACTACGTTTTCACAACGTCTTCACAACATCTTTGCAACGTGACACGTAACATGATTGCAACCTGCCTGCAACCTTCTGTAAACCATATAGGTTGCCACAACGTTGCAGCTACGTCTCACGTCAACCAATTTACTGCCAAAATTTAATCCTTACTACATTTTCACAAATCTTCGCCACCAGAAGCGTAACGTGATGCAACCTTTAATAAATAATACTTTAAATTGTGTTGTTTCAAAGGAATTTTTTTTATTATTCCTTATTTACAATTTGTTTTCCTTTCCTCCACCCTCTGATGCCTTGACTCAGCGTGCCTGAACCAGTCAATTGCCTTCTCCTTTATGTGCTTATGGCCATATTCCTTTAATGTGGGCTTGCAACGGAAAGCATCTGAAATTAAATTTTAGTAAGGATTTTAGACACAAGTAGTTTTATTGAACAGTTCCCATTTTGAAATAATTTTATAAGCACAACATACCAATAATACAGGCACACGTTCTGGTGGCACAGAACTGGATTTTTTTAGTGTTCATTTTGGAATGGCCGAAAAATGAAAATCTCCGACCAAGGTTATTGGTAAATAGGTGGTATAACATGCCGAAAACACCCTCAGTAATGTTATTCCGACCTCGTCTGCATAACTCTACAGTCTGAAAAATCAGAGGAATTTTTACAACACAAAAAAACTCACAAATAGCTACTTATAAAAGCCCATCAAACAAATGACACTCAAAAGTTTTATTTTACCAGAGCTGCGTGGAATGGCTTTTTGAGGAGTTCCACCTCCAGGGCATCAAATTCTTCCATTGTATCCATGGGGAATTTCCAGGTCAATAATAAGTCGTTGTCACTTTCATCTGGCATCTGGCAGTTCGACTTAGCTCTTTTCAAAGCCCGAATTTCCTTTAAAATTTCCAGCTGCGTCTTCTCAATTCTCTTTAAATACTGAAGAAGGTCTTCAGAAATAACTATGGGACCAGAAGAAGTTCACATTACTAAAAAATATGTATAATGTACTTTTCATCTTATTATAAAGGTGAGAAGTAAATTGACTATAATATAATTAAGACAGTAGTTTTTATAGGGCCATTTTTAAATAAATGCACATAACCAATAAGATGTGATGGTCAGCTGATGAAATCAGCAGGATTAGTATTGCACTTGCCACCTAGGCCAGAGCCCACAAATTTGGACTTTCTATGAGGCAAAAGTTGGCAAATTACTTCATATGAAATGACAAACAAGGGTTTGAGACACGAGCTTGGCTGCATATACTTAGTCATTTTCTTGAGCGATTCTATTATCATTACTGTCATTACATGAGATCTTGAAATGACCTCGATAATAGGGTGGTTTCCTATTATTTTTTTATTGCCTTAATCGAAAGATTATTACTCCTGGAGTACGTATTTCGCGCTTTTAGATTTTTAAATGACAACATCTATTTTTCGCGATTAAATGAAAAGTGAAAATTTTCAAGCGCGCGAAAACGCGACGCTTAAGTATGAATGTCGGGAAATATCTCCGTACGTCGTATTTCTGGTTCCCCCTCCCGCCCGGTGAGATGACCTTGAGGCGAGGCTTAGCTCTGATACGTCGCAGGATGCTAGCGGATAGCTGAGTACCTTGCTGAACGGTAGCGCTTGGCTTAAAAAAGGTTTATTAATACCTTATCAAACGAAGAAAACTTTCCGACATTAGCCAGTTTTAATAGGTGATTATTAAGACATGTTTCCCTGAGCTCTGTGCCTCATGCTTGCATTGGTAACCTCAGACGATGCATAACTCCTATCCTCTCGTGTAGAAACTAGGTCCCTGTGACGTCATGCGGAGTGGAATCGCATGGGCGCCAATCTGGCCTTTTTCAAATGAGGATAAAATTTGACCCTTGCCATTCGTCTAAACCGGTATTTCAAAAACCAAATAATTTGTGTATTATGAATACACTAATGGTGGGTAACGAATCGCAATCAATGCCTTTCGTTTTCTTTGATGAAGGAAACTACCCTATTAAGGCGTAAGCAGTTAATTTTCCCACAAAATCCACCTGATAAATTTAAGGCTGGAGAGTGGTTTCTTTACTTTAGAGAAATAAAAGTTTAGTCCAAATGTTAATGAAATAAGCAAGCACAACAATAATTGAATGTCATTCAAAGAAAACAGAAATTATCTCATGATATTTTTTAGAACAGCCAATCTTGAAAATCATAGGAATGGTAATAAAAATAATCGAATGCTAGGGTTGTATTGAAAGGGAGAGTACTAACTTTGAATACAACCCAAGAGACTAGAGAGCATAATTCAATTCTGGGCGCTGGACAGCACAAAATAACAAAAGTAATGTCCTTGCAAGAATTTCAACAAAATGCAAGGATGGATTGCTGATAGCTCTCAAGGAAAATACCTAAGCTACTGACATATGTTGGTCTCATTGAAGTATTTAATTAATAGAAATTTGAAAACTTTACTTACAGCTTAGAGCCGAATGAATGTGTGTCTGTCCAAACTTTATGTTCCCTTTAAGGCCTTCCAATAAATAATATTTTGCAATATCATCTAAGAATGATGCTCTCAACCCACGCCTTGTTGCATCTGGTGGAGTAGAACCCCCAACTCTTTTCAAAAAATCAATCTGAAATAAAAATTATTATATTAGGGATAATTCATTGAACCAAAGGCTGTACACATCCACTATGACAATTTTACATGAAGAATACTGGGTGTCCCATTTATCTTGATCACCCGAAATAACTTTTTGTCCAGATGGAAATTCAAAAATGTGTCAAGCAAATGTTCATTAGCCGTCAGGGGGACATTAATTAGCATGATTGACTTCCTTGTAGCTTTATTATTTACAAAGATATGAACAGCGGTATGTCTTTTTAAAATGGCACCCTATATTTTTTATTTGGCAGTTCATTTCCTCTCCTAAAGACTTATTCAAAAATGTAGCACAGTGGACCATTAACATAAACACAGTGTTATGAAAAATGTCTGACTCAATAGCACTTAGTGCAGGTAGGCGGGTATTGGAACTACTCCACCAGTCATTCATAAAAAATATAGGGTGTCATTTAAAAAAGACATACCACTCTTCAAATCTTTGTAGAAACAAAGATACAAGGAAGGCAGTCATGCTGATTAATGTCCCCCTGAGGGCTTATGAACATTTGCTTGACACATTTTTGAACTTCCATCTGAACAAAAAGTTATTTCGGGTGGTCAAGATAAATGGGATACCCTGCATAATTGGAATCAAGATCAAACAGTCTGCTTGCTTAGAAGAAAACAATATTAGGGAGCCAACGCATCTCAAAGTCTTTGATCACTCTATTGAAAAGTGCTTCAAGCAAACATAAAGGAAGATGAATCGAAACCATTTCCTATACTGGGCTGGGTATTAATAATATTACCACAGATAAACTGATATTCACTTTATCATTATGGCCCAATGTTTTTATCCCTGAGTAATGTGCACAAATAGACTTGCCTCCAACAAATCAAATCCCATTACTTATCCCCTCTTTAACAAAATCACAGTGACATCTTTAACTACAAAAAATTATCAAAAATGAGACACAAAATTGAAATGTTTTCTTTTAATAGCAATTACCTGATTGGAACTTTGATCCAAAACTTTTTACATCATCATGAAGATGTTTTTGACATGAAGCTACACTTAAACCCACTACACCTAAATGAAAATTAAACACTATAAAAAATGTAAATAACTTTAAATGAATGCGATGGTGGTTGGCGTAACATGGTGAAACTCCTTCATGATGCACAAAGGTTAAGAAAACACTTAGCTGTTTCACAAAATAAAATATATTGCGAACGGTTTCGATACAGCGTATCATCATCTGGCCTGATGATGATACGCTGTATCGAAACCGGTCGCAATATATTTTATTTTGTGAAACAGCTAAGTGTTTTCTTAACCTTTGTGAACTTTAAATGACTCAATAAATAGTAAAGCCGAGAAGTTTTTCTTCATAATCCTCCCACACTACGGTGATGCAATGCGTCAAGCATTAAAATAAATTTAAGTTTATGCATATGCAATGTTTTTCAATCCACAGAAGATGGATTGACTGAGCTGTCTCAGGAAGTGTGAGAAGGTTGAAAATATTAAGAATATGCTTCATTTAAAATAAAAATGTTGCAATAAGCAACACTTCTACTTACCCAGATTCTGATGAAGGAAGCAAAAGTAGAACTTCAGCGGTTGATAAACTTTTGTTGGAGAAGTTTCGCAAACATAACACTACAAAATTACGTAGTAACAGTAGATGATTGCCTAGGTGCTGGTGAAACAAGTAAAAGAAGAACTTAAGAGGCTGATATGCTTCGGCAGGATCAATTCCGCTCACGAAGAACACAACACAGTTCACGTAACATTATTAATGTGCACATGAATACGACAACGGCCATGGCCGTTGTGGCCGTTGGATTCGGTTGGATTTGAAAGTGGTAATGCGCATGTGCGTATTTGTTTTGTTTTTCTCTCGATGGAAATCGACTATTGGTGGAATCGACCATCGATGGTATCCACAATCGATAGCTCGACATCGCGGGCGGGAGTCTAAATCTTGGTATCCGAAAAATTAAGTTTCGCCTTATGACTTGAGGAATAAATCCCACTGGGAAATATATCTTTTTTGTATCATCGCCTTAGTAGATTAAAAAGCACGAGTGAAATCACATTTCGAAGAACATTCTTCTTTATGAAACGAAGAAAACTTATCATGGTAGGATTTTTT
The DNA here is from genome assembly GCF_921293095.1 of Ischnura elegans. Classification (NCBI taxonomy): domain Eukaryota; kingdom Metazoa; phylum Arthropoda; class Insecta; order Odonata; family Coenagrionidae; genus Ischnura; species Ischnura elegans. Next base: position 58,330,931 of record NC_060251.1, read on the forward strand.
TTACATCTTAAGGGAATTGATTGATTTTTTAATTAATCTGCATTTCGTAGCACCCCAGGTGGACGGCGTTCTTGGGTGTTCCGAAAAGAAATGATGAAACACACTGTAACAACTGTGACTCAGTTATTACATACACAACAGCCTACTGTCAAAATATATACCGCGAATATCCCACAATGGTTCGCAATGTCTCTGGGACGAAATATGAATATAAGGGATCAAAATAGGATATTCCAGGAATATCCTCTGCTGTGTGGGTACCTATTCTTTTAGCTCAATATTTTCATATTTTAATGAATGAGGGAAAATTGTTGTAAGGACGTTGCAAAGCAACCTGTCTGCAACGTTGCAAAGAGACCTCAACAGCCCTGCAACCTCTGCAACCTCGTGCAACCTGACTGCAACGTTGCTGCAACTCATTGTGTTTACAGGGTATTCAAGACTTTACTACTGTTTTAAACTCCTTTTATTAACAACGGAACTCAAGACACCATTACACAGGTTAACACTCAACCTGACTCAACAGCTCTGACCGCCTTCCAGTCAGGGGTACCAACCTTACATTGATGTCAGTTACCAATCTATAACAACTTCTCCTCGGGTTGAATTTAATTGTTCTCCTTTCTATGCAATGTATTCAAATTTATCTTACACAAAGGGTTTTTTTTTACCCATTTGATACATATTTTATATCATACAAGAGGCTATTGATAATCCACAAAGACAAAAAGAGGCCTCTCAAGTTTGCAGACTCTTTCTTCCCTTTCTGTTCTCATCATAAGAAAAAGCTGAGAAATGTATTATAACTTACTAATCATAAACTATTTTCAATTTTAAGACTTATTGTAATTTAAGGTAAGGAAAAGAAAATCTACTTGTAATGCTTTGATAAACTGTAGTTAATCTTAATTATCTATCTATACATGGTAACGGATACAGAAAAAACTTAAGGGGAGCGGTACAAAAGATATCTTTAGCTACCTATACGTTTATCGTAATGAAAAATAATCACGTTACAAGCAAAGTTTAAGAAAGTTTTATTTAAAATGACCATACACATAAACAAGAAAATGCTGTCTTATGATATAAAAGCATTAAAATTGTGGTTCTGCAATGGTTGGCAATATGGACGGACCTGCAAGGGAGGGGCATGTGCCCCCTTTACGTATCCGCCACTGTCTGTATGTATAAAGGAGGATGTCTGTTTGTTTGCCCGCTATGCATTTCCATATGGCAGCATGGATTGAAACCAAAATTAGTATGTAAGTGGACCTCATGCTCCCAAAGCTCAAAGTGTTACTTTTGGTTGTGTCCAACATGTCCTTTTTGTCTTTTTTCATTACCGTTTGTTAAGTCACGTCACACAACTTCTGTGGTTGGATATCTTGCAGGGTAGGCACACTTCTTCACTCTCTCAAAGGGAAAACATAATTCAAATAATACAACTCTTATCTATTAATCCTCTCGGTGCAAACCTTTTTGCTGGGGTATAAGTTCACAAGATGTTTTTGGTTTACACACCTATGGGTGCACATAGTAATCAATGTTTCAATGATGTGGAGTGGGATATAAGCTGACGGTGTCCATTATGTATATGGAAATAGTTTTTTCAATTGTTTGCTGTTCAGTGCGCCAAAAAATCGTGTATCATGGCCATAAATTCCAAGCTCCAAGTTTCCCACTCCTCTGGGTACTATCTTTCCCTAGCAATTCCAGATGGCCTGCTAGTAAACTGTATAATTATAGAACAAAACCATTGGGCACATCCATGGGTAGAGAGAACTCAAAGCACTACCAAAACAGTTGTGGAATTTCCCCCAAATGCACCCCCTACAGCTCAGTGTGAGCACTCAATATCTTGGAGCGTTCTCTTGGACTGCTAGTAGCATAGTGACCTGCTCCCATACTGAGAAAGATCTCAGAGGGCTAACTCCCCCTTAATGGACCTAATTTCCTGTGGCACCAGCAGACATGGACTGCTGAGGAGCTTGAACTGGAGCGAGATGCAGGAGATCCTGAGTGCGCAGCAGGATAGGAATAGCCATGGGACCACGACCGCCGCTGATTGCACCAAAAGCTCAGTTGAAGAGCAGCTACTTGCTGCGACAAGTTCTGCAACTGCTTGGTTAGCAATGTAATTTAATCTGTGAGGTAGGCGTGCAGGTAGCAGCGTGGATGCTGGTGCGAACGTTCGGCGGAGAGACCTCGATGATGCGGTCCTCAAGCTTGGCGACTTCGTCCAGAGGTAGGTTCAATTGGACAAGGAGAATCGCTAAAACCCCTGCAGGAAGATGCTGTAGCCATAGAGTTCGAAGCAGATTATCCTGGACTTAGGTGGTGCCTCCAAAGAAGTGAAAATGATGTAAGAATTGAGAGGGAGTCCTCTCACCAAGCCATTCCTCAGTGAGAAGTTGTCTAACACCCTTTCTTTTGACAGCGAGAGATGCCGGATGAGTTCCTCATTGAGGCACTGATGCTAACCTTCACTGGGAGGATTAATAAGAATGTCCTGAACCTCCACTGACTATCTGGAGTCAAGATGAGAGGCGACATATCCATATTGCATAGTGTCTTGAGTGATGCCCGATAGAGCGAATTGACCTGCCACCAAGGGTTTCTCTACATCCTTCCTTCGCTGACCTTTCTTCATGGTGCAAAATGATCTTAGCTGTCAGTCAACTCCTTTCAATACCATACCATAAAAAAGGTCAGAGTATCTTATGTAAAAAAATTATTTCAAGCTTTCTCTACATCAGTTATTTCAGAGGCTAGTATGTTTCCCAATCAGCAGATGCTATCCATGCGGTATCAAAATAAGGTTGATATACATATAAATACGTTGTTATTACACATAGACACCCTATTTGTAACATCGAAAATGAGTTGTTAAAGTAATGCTACATATATATGTGATATCCAAGTTGTAATATCTAAGATATTACAAAATTCTTATTACAAATAGTATCCACAGGTAGCATATGTTAACTATGGAATTGAAGGGCACAAATGTTTTGTAGGTCTGGGGATTACCAAAATCCATAATAAGCACACCCATTATCTACTCATAAGATACTATGAAGATATCTTCGAAATCTTGAAATATGGAGCTTCATGTTTACTGTTGGACATCACTACAAAGTTGTGTGGTGGGTCCTTTGGATTTTTGACAGATATCCATGCAACATAATTTGGATTAATATAGATATTGCACGGATGTCATATCTTAAAGCTAACAATGCTGTCTGGATGTTGTTGGGATATTGATTGCTACTACACTGGAAATGAAAAGCAAAATACATCTACATTTTCTGGCACATTAAACTTGTTCCCAGGACTAAATCATGCCATCATGACCAAAATATGCAAGCCTGTAATTATAATTTTTAGCAAGAAAAAATTTGACAAAGTAATAGGTGTAATGATAATGAAAAGACCAATGACTGAAGAAAATACCTACTAACAGAAGGGAAAAACTATAAAAGTTTCATAGCCTTAAAGGAATATGTCTCAAATAATGCACGATGAGGGTGGCTGCATGAAGGAATTAAGTGGAGAGTTTAGAAAGAACAAAGAGCTGTAAGATAAGATGTAATTTAATAAAATTTTACAGACCTACTTTTACCGGCTTACTTCATTTTAATGAGACAAACTAGAATAAATATCACTAATAGCAAGATTGGGCATCTATCTCTTCTATAAATTTAATATTAGGCATTTTAATCCATACCTTAATAGCCAAAATTGCTTCAAACTTAAGCTTCTGTCCTTTTTTCTGCTCTTGGAGGGCGTAAACAATCGAATTCATCAGCCTTTCCACCTCTTTCAAATTGGATTCCAGTTCATCCCCAAGGCATACGAGATCTTCCTGTAACTGAGCTTCAACTTCTAGGGATTCTGATACCGTTGTAAAACTACCGGAGGTCATAAGTTCTTTCATGGTCTTCCGGAAAACAACTTCAAGATATGCACTGAAAATTAATAAATTAAAAATTTACAGAAGTCTTGAATGACTAAGAACCACTACATCGTAATTAGAAAAGCAATTATTCACCATTCATTACCCAGCATCGTAGACTGATGATTTGATACGTCTGGTGACTTTTCGAAAATCCTCTCTCTCTCGTCGATGCCTAACCTAAAATTATATGCATGAAATTATAAATATCAATGTTGTGGTCTAAGCAAAACAAGACTGGATTAATTTCCAATTACCTAAGTCACAAAGAGACCAATTTATTACATTGTTTTGAAATAAACTTCCTAAGCCAACCTTTTACGCAGAGGTGTGTATTCCAAATTAGAGACTCGCGCACATCCAGGAAAATGGTGCCTCAAGATGCTTAGTTGATTGATCGTATCATCCAAAACGGCTATTACGAAAATTGTCTGTTGTTCTGTAAGCTTTAGGCCTAAGACATCCCCCATCATCTTTTCTAATGGCCCCATTATTCCCAGGTATTCTCTTCCCTATAAAGTAAAAGAAATGTAGAAATAATGAAAATATGCACCCAAAAAACTGTCTCGAGTGATGAGCTTCCGTAACTATTGCTCAGGAAAAATCAACACTAATCCATGATAATAAAATCTTGGTTACCTAATTATTGATGTATTTTGTCTATGAAATTTAAAAGGAGGCCAATTCAAGGTGTACAGCTTTCAACACTGACGTGAATTCATGGTCCTACACATAACAACCCAAGATTTTCAAGAGTATTTCAAATTGGCGGCAGGAAATCCCATGAAAACGATTAGCCATTGTTTTAAATAACGGTTTTCTACAGTCGTTTATTTCACTGCCGACTTCCGGGCTGCCTTCAACGTTGTTGACCTGTTTCCGGTAAGTTTGCATGTGGCTCTATTATTGCAATCCAGATACGTTCATAGATTATTTTCATCTTTGTGAAGTTAAAATATTCATTAAAAGGGGATTGTAGTGCATTAGGTAAAATTAGGATTAGTTCATTGTCAAGATCTTGCGGATGAATTCGGATTCATGATGCTTAACCTTTCGGGCCCCTTTCCTTTCATGCTCATCATGTGTACCTCAGACAAAAATATCGTTGCTAATATTATCTAATATCAGAGGATTTATCGGCTTCTTATTCTTCCAGGGTATCGAAATGGCGGACACAGAGAAGAAGGCTACGAAAACAAAGTCTTCAGATAAGAAGAAAGCTACCGAAGAAAAGAAGGAAAGCATAGAGAAACCCACAACTCCCAGACTGAAGAAAAGGCCCCGTAAACGTCATGGACGTTTGTACGCGAAGGCTGTGTTTACGGGTTACAAGCGTGGACTCCGCAATCAGCATGAAAATACCGCCTTGTTAAAGGTGGATGGGTGCAACTCTAAAGCAGAAAGTTGGTTTTACGTCGGCAAACGTTGTGTCTATGTTTACAAGGTATGTCTTACGTATTATTTCCCTCTTCATTGCGTGTTCTCCGTTTTATTTGAGCCATGTTATCAAGGGCGCGTTTTGTTTCTTATTGGAGAAGTAACAGAGAAGTTAAGATCCGTTCGTCCGCCCGTCTGAAAGAGTGCATTCACAGTAGACCTAAGGGTGATGCCGTCGGGGTCAGGATTTTTTTTTCAATATTCGACTCCTTGGATATTTCCACTCTGTATTATTTTATTGCGTTATATATCATTACGTCTGATGTCTGTCTCAGGATAATACCTCGGGTGTGCTGCAAAATTTGGCCTGCTTCCTTATGCCAATTCATTCTTTCTTTGACACGATTACCGAGGATGCGTATGCCATACGCAGATTTCTGGGGCATTTCACCCCAAATTAGACGGGAATGTCGGGTGACCATCGAAGATTTCCTTATATTTAGGAATGTGAAGGAGATGAGTTATGATAACTTCATTGAAGCTCTGAACTTACCCACTAAAATATGAACCTTGCAACATAGTAGCTTCGTACCCATGGAGAGAAATATGGAAATCATTGACATGGTAAAGCTATGTAACCAAAGCACTCGGAGAAGTAATCCTAGTTGCTGTGAAGAAAATACTAAATGCACGGTTTGGAAGTAATTCTAAACGATTGTAAACAAATACTTATTTAAACAATAATTATTGGAAATTATTTGAGTAGTTTGATTTGGATTATCTATTAAAGGTATTCATTATTTTCAAGTCCTCATAGTTGCTAGTGTTATGTGTTTTATAGGTTTAATTTGTGCATGTGCAACAAGTAGAAGGCAATAATGGAAAAGGAAGACCCCGGACAAAATATATGGAACAAGTAAAGAGAGATGTGAAAGAGGAGAAATACGTAGGTGTGAAACGATTAGCTGATTGGAGAACTGAGTGGAGAGCTGCGTCAAACCAATCCTAGGATTGTTGACCAGTGATGATGATGATGATGATGGTTTGGGGGAAAAAAGAATAAACTTCAACATCTTGCGCTGGGAAAACCTCAGATCTTTCTTCTGGTCATACAATTGTTTATCCAGTCAGGTTTCGAAATAAATATTTGTTCATTTCTCAATAAAAAATAAACTAAGAATTGAATTATTTGTCTTTTGAGTAGCGTTTACAATTTTTAAACAAAATTCTACGATAAGTATTAACTTGTATCTCGAGTTATGTGTAAAAATCAACATGGAAAATGTTGCTGCGTTAAATGCGTTAATATTGGCCTTAGAACTTCGATTACAATTTGACAAGCTTAGAAAAAAATGAGGAATTCAATTCAAAGTCTGCAATTTATGTGCAAGCAACAATTATCCATTTGCTAAATATATATAAGCAATACATAAGTTGACTGCGAACCAAAAGGCATGGTCGTAAACCCAGAAAGAAGGGAGCACAACTACTCTCGGAGTCCGAGATAATGCGAAGTCCCAGCGTGGAGGGGTCGAAAAAGGTTCAGCGAGACCCTTCTTAACGAATGCCCTCCAAAAATGCTCCGTACCACGAGAAGGAAGTCTCTTGGGGCTCAGTACAGCAGTCATGCTAAGACGAAAACTCCGCCGTCTCGAAAGGGTTAAGGAATGTATATTAATTTCCATATTAGATATAGGTAGTGTCCTTTGACATCAGGGAATATATTTTTGTTGAATAATGGGAAAGTCTGTGGGCTGGTAAAATCTTGATGTGCTTTTGCAACTTTTTTAATTGCCATCGCCTTAGTTCAGACTTTCACATTCATTGGCAAAAATTTGTCTCGGAATGAGGAACTTGCATGGGTCGTAGATTGCCCTAAAAACTATTTTGAATAAGTCAAATGGATACATAAGCTCGCGAAAATACCTTCAGTTTCTCCATTCAACATCAAAATAAATAAAAAAATTGCATTTAAAATCGAGAAAAATTTCTCTGAGCCGACCACTGCACGAAGACACCCGAGCGTTGCCGAGGCCAGGCGTGACGTCATAGGTGCCTAAACAACCGTAGGGAGTAGGAAAATACGCTGCGCGCATGGTGTAAAATTTGTTTTGAGGGAGTATTTAGCCGCTCATCGTCACTTTATTTTGTTCTGTTATTCTTAGGCAAGTTTTCCTATTGCTATTGTGCCTAGATTATTACTTGGGTTTTAGTGATAAGAAAAATGGATGATAACGTTGCCACTCGTTCGAATAGTACACCTGAAATTCATCTATATCTACATAATACCCCGCAAGCCGCCTAAAAGGCGTGTGGCATGGGGTGTTAGGACACCAGCCTTTTTTTAGGACACCAAAAATTGATGCCACGACCCTCATGGAATTTGTTAAGACAAATTATTGCTATACGTCGGCGGCAAATCGAGTTGTAAAAGAAACTTGTAATACTGGAGGATAACGATCGTAAGCTGTGCTGTTGACATTAGAGTAAGCTGTGCTGTTGAATTTTGCAACACCGAATTAACGGAGAAGGTAGTCCTATCCGTCCTACGGGACGAATTCACAGCAAAACAGTCTGCACACAATCCACATGTGAGATCGCGAATCGGTTCCGCTGCCAACACACACACAAGCTATAACCTATTTCAATAATATAGGTAAATCCATAAACAATATACTAGCATATACCATAAAAATATAGTGGGAAATAGACAAATACTCTTATCAAAAACTGGATGTCACTGTCACATTCTTATATTCATCATGTACAACTTACAATAACAGAACTCATTATGATGAAAACAACTATTTATTCACTGATTTAAACCCTTAAATTAGCCCACACAAGTGACACAGGTGACTTTTCTCACTACTATTCGTTGAAATAATGGAATAACAAACTTCACTCACAGTTTTTATTTCAATAGCGTGATCGTGAAATGCCATATCTACGATGAACAACAGAGATTAGCACGCCACTGACAATTTTTACACTACTGTTAGACATTCATCGATAGCGTAATAGCACTTTTTACAGTTCAATCACGATGGAACACTGATAACTCTTGGCCGATATTTTTCAACCTTGTCAAACTTTGTGCATTACAACCACTGGCACTGTGATTATTAGTAGTAGCTTAACGGGAGATGTCACGTTGAAAATAACACTATTTTGGCACAAAAATGTTCCTAGATGTCTCCAATCAGCGAGCAAAAGTTGCATTGACTGGAATTCACCTCATAATACAAGCACATACAGTCCTAAACGACGAATTCTCCGGTACCTACGAATAAACGGATGAAGTTATTGTATATAAAAGCTAAGCGGACATTAGTAAACATCAAAATCGTTCTAATTACATACTTAAATGAATGATATGCCGTCGATAACATCAACTTACAATTAACGTATCCCCCTTCCAATGGCCGTGGCTCAGACTCCTACAACGATGTTATTTAGGTATTATAAAATTTTTGGTTTAACTGCTCCAGTTTTATATTTTATGCCCTTACTCAGATATTAATATTATAAATAATGCAAAATATGAGGGCTTCCAAGCCTCTATCGTCGGATATTTATCTTTAAATATAAAATAATCAACACGTCTAACAAACGAAGCTCTCACAACTGCTGGCAACTATTACAAACAATCACAACAATAGCTTCGCGTGATGTTTAGGCACCTTTGACGTCATAGAGGCTTCGTTGGCAGTGGCTTGGGGGGTGAGGGAGTTTTTCCCGCGCTTTAAAATTCGTTATATTTATCATTAAATATCTCGCGAAGGAAAACTCAGATTAACATGCGGTTTTCTTTGTTGTATTCAGAAAATAATTTTCTGTCCACCTGTGAAGTAAAAAAAATTCATGCAAGTTCCCCATTGACAGTTGGTGTTCACCAAACTTAGTTTTCCCATGTTACTGTTTAGGTCATTGTTAGAAATCTGCATCTCTTTTCCATTTGCAAGTTTTACTCTTCAATCCATCTGCAAAGTGCCATCTTCTACATACCCTTGAGAATATTTTTTTTATCTTCAGCATACTTGAAATCATAGTACATACATAGTTGCTCACATTTTGATCGAGTCAGGAATGTTGATTCCTTTCAACATAACTACATTTCAATTTCAGAATTCCTAGACCGAAGCTACCTTGTCTAATTCCCTATTTTCCAAAAATGCCACCTTTCAAAACTCTCCTTTGGATTCCTCTTAATCTTTCATGGCTGTCTAAAGTAATTTCTATTGATTAGAAATCATCAAAAATGTATTTGATACCCTTAAGCTTCATAAGTTATTTATCGTATGTTTTAAGCTATGTTAATAATGGGCCCAGAAGACATGGTGAAGAACAATCTATTTTATCAGTATTCAAGCCACACGTCTTACACCTTGGAAAGCATTTTTTCTCCCGTTCAAATAGGATTTCAATCATTAATCAAAATATTGATGTACTAAATGGAATTTAAAAAATGTGCCATTATCATTGCAAGTGCCCAAAAGGAAAAACTCATGCTAAATGCAAACAATTGTTGCCATTAATTTCGTATACAAATATTTTCTCCTGTTGCTTGGAAGTAGTGCCATGCATTGCAATGATGATATGATTTCAGTTTAATGTAGCAGGAAATGGGAGATGAGGTGATGATTGATTTGGGCAAAAATGTCCAGGAAGGCAATACATTTATTTACCAAACAATATTTATGTTGGGTCGCAAACATGGATGGCCCTACGTATTTACCATGGCTTTTTTAGCAGGGTTTTATAAATAAATGTGTGAGGATGAGCTGCGGCTATTGGGTGTAATGATTGTAAAGACGTAAGGGTATATGAGTAAAGTGGGATAGCAGGAAAATGAGGAAAAGCGGTTGTAAATTTTGAATTTGTTATAAAATTTAGTAATCGTTTAAATTCTGTTAAATAATGCATTATTTATCTTTCCTAATGCTAGGCGTTCAAAGTGAGCAATTAATTGCATGTACATTTATCTTCCATATTGATGGAGACATATTGTCTAATGTGAAGAGCTGGATGCCACTGATGATAATTGTGTTCGTGTTTATATCTCTATGTTTCGTCTATTTATTCTGTTTGTGTTTGTACATAATTATGTATGGCATTGAAATGCAGATGTATTTTGTTGAGTCAAGAGTATCAGTTATCACATATAAAAGTATCTTTGGAAGTTGAAATTTATATTAAATGTGAAGTTCTAAGCTTCTGTAAAGAATTGAAAAAAATTGATTTAAAGTTGTCTAGTCTGTGTTATAATTAGCTTAATTTATAAATGAATATAATAAGATTATGGAGTTATGCCATCTAGCCGTTCAATGTTAGCCAATCGGTGAAGACCTTACATGCCAATTTGTTGAACTAGGGTTGATACTGGTGGGACACCTTGCCGTACAAATATGGTGGCTATTATTTACGTCAGATGGTTGAGTCAACATCTACAAGTTTTCATTGATTTATCAAGAATGTGGGAAATTTTGTCAGTATTAAGTTGATACATTTATTGCATAGGATTTGTCGTAGGTTTCAATGTTAAAATTATCTCAGTTGTTGGTAGTATTGTAGCTATGTTAATGCATGTTTATGTGTTTTATGGAAACGTTTTTAAAGGCTTTGTCTGAAATTCTAAAGCTATGTTTATTTCCTCATAGGCAAAAACAAAGACGAGGGTTCCCGGAGGAAACAGGAAAAGCAATATCCGTGCTATTTGGGGAAAAGTCACACGACCACATGGCTGCAGTGGCGGTGTCAGAGCCAAGTTCCGTACCAATCTCCCAGCTAAGGCAATGGGACATCGAATTAGGATTGTAAGTAATAATAACATGGAATCTGGTTCCTTTTGTCATAAATTGTTTTCATATGACATCTATCATGATATTTTTTTGCCTTTTCAGATGTTATACCCATCAAGCATTTAAGAAGCTGTTCTCCTGTTTAAAGGATAAATAAAAAATTTCCACCAACAATGTGTTTTTTGTTGAAGCATTATGACATTCCATAATTGAAACTAATGGTTTTTAATGAAATATTCTTCAATGAGGTAATTATGAAAGTATTTTCCTTTTAAGAGTGCACATTGGAGGAAGTGACAAGGTAAATCAAAATTTTTGGGGTTTCTATAATGCCTTCTACCCTCAAAATTACTGGAAAATTTGAAATTATGAAAGAAAGACGTGGTTTACATCTAAAGTTATTTTACTAGTTGAATATTTAGTACCAATGTGTTTCATACCTTCATAATACAATTTTAGAGATTTCTTATATTGTAAAAGACCAGACCAGACCTTCATGAGAGGTATTGTATAGTCTTCATGTGTTAAAAAAAGAAGTGATTTCCCTTTCTTGCATATAGACCCCATCTGATCTTGTTCACAAAGGACAGGGAAGTCGTGGAATTAAATACAGCATACTCCCGATTATCTGGGCTAATGATGGAGAGGCGGCACGAATAATTGGAAAAAATTAATAATCCAAACTTACAATGACAACTATAGCTCGCTCTAGAATCCACACAATCAAACAGGCTGTGACACTATCAAATTCAGATATAAAGACTTTCAGTACTCAAAATCTCACCATGAAACAGTACTCACAATCTCACCATGAAAGACTCTGTTGTGTCTTTCCGAAAAAACCAGATGAATTTCTTTAATCACTGCAGTGTGTTTAGAAGGGAATGACATTAGTGTCTCGTTTTTGCATCCACATGGTCCATCAAAATGTTCCTCATGGCCCAAAGTAGAAGACTTTGTGAAGTGCCATTGATAAATACTCTGTGAAAATTGAGACTCATTCACAGTTTCCAGCCAGTAGCAGTGGGTGTTCGCACACATTGGATGCCATGGAAGTAAACAAGTTTGAACTAGCTTTCACTCAATAGATGTAACCAATCATTCTTATATGAACTTTTCACTGTTACGAATGCTAAGTAGAAGCTTCATTTTTTTCCCCCTTCGATGGTATACAATCTTTGGTGTAAAAGAGTCGAAAACATGCCTAACTTTGTCATGCCTTAACACATACAGTATAAAAATACTACCTTTCTTTATTTTTTTATTGAAAGCAGAACATATGAACTACCCCCTGAGAAATTTTAAAGAAAATAAAAGGTGGCCTTTTTTAGTAATAAATTGTTAAATAATGACTAATTTTTATTGTTTAAACAAGTCCTATTTGTTTATTATTGCTTCAAATGACTTGCAAATTATGCCATAATGTGCATAAATAAATTATCTTCAAAATGAAACAATAACCACTGCTTTATGGGCCATGATTCCTTAGTAATCAGCATTTATGTGATTTTTCATTTTTTACCCTGATGCCTGATACTGCAATGTTCAAAGGCGGATAACTTTAAGAAGGTTCAGTTCTGAGCTGAGATAAAGGCATCATTATTCATCATAAGGATACTGCTTTCACACATAAATTTCAGAGAAATCGGTGATAGTCTCCTGACACCCCTCTGCCTGATTTGAGATGAAATCCCCCTGCACTTGTATTCTTACTGCTCTGTATAATAACTAGTTTCTGAAAACTGCACATCCATGGCTTCGAGATCACGGCTTCAGAAATGTAGTTTGCATGAATGCTTCAAAAGCATTGTGCGACTACAACGTCAGGCACCACGCCACGTCTCGCACAAGTTGTCTGGGACGCAGATCCGTGATCACTGGCAATGAGCATGATCGCACACCCTGATGCTTGGTGAACAGAATTCTGTAACTCTTGTGATGGCAACTGGCACGCGATCACCCCATCGCCCAGATGTGGTTCTAGAAAACCAGGACTTATTTCAAACTTTTCGAAAGCAAGTGCCTAGCTATGACTCATGCTATCTTTACTTCCACTTCCCTCGCCGCCCTCACTTCTACTATTCCCTTCTTCTCCAGATTGACCTTGACTAGTCACAGTGTAAACATGCCCAAATGTGATGAAATCTCCAGTTCCCTTGAGCCATATGCTAGTCCAGGGCAATAATTGCACGTCTGAGAATTTGAAATAACCATGTAAAAAATCATACATAACATTTTTCGTCAATTACGATGTATTTGCAACACAGAAATTACTATAAAAAAATGAGTTTTTTCCTGTCGCTGATCACCGTCTGCAATGCTAGATCATACGTCTGAGTAAACTTGAAACATTCCTTGGCAGCAAGTGAATAAAATAATTCCATTTTTTTGACGGGAATTCTAATGGAAATAATACACCCGGTGTAGCCATGCATTAAAATGCTAATGTTCTGCTGCTTTTGCATCTGATTTTTTTTAAACCAAGATCTCTGAAAACATTGAAGTAGTAAGGACTCGTGCACAGGTAAGCCGTGCCCTGATAATAGGGAATCTGGTGTATTAAGGCTGGTAATTGTAGGAATGTCAGGGAAATTTTGTTAAGGCCATGGAAAAAATCTAGAAGAGTAGCAGGAGGATGAAAATTGGATTGAATTATTCCTGTGTTGTTACATTTCAGCAGCGAAGTGGGCCTTACATTTTTGTTCAGGCTAGGGGATATGGGATAGTGCTGACTGCTTTACTTTTTATTTCTGCCAATATTTCTATTATTTCACTTTGATTTTCTGTATGCTGTGCTACTTTTCTCCATAAAATAACTACATATATTGGAAGGTCAATAATGCAAAATGTAAATAATGTAAGCATCTAAACTATGGTAATGTTACTACAGTTATTTAAATTCCTATTTTTTAAGTTGAATCGCTGATAGTCAAGCTATGGATAAAATAAGGCTGAGTGGTATTATCGCTGTCTCAGAGCTTGAATGTCTTCACACTAATCCCAAGAGAGTTATTAAACTAATTTTCTGTTTTCTTCTGTAAAATATTTCCTTTTGACATTTGGGTTACCTAGATGCGGTGATTTGCAGAACAGAATTCATTGCATTAACAAGCTATGTTGATTCCACACTTAAATGAGGAGAGGAGTGGAAATTGGTTGAAGTTGACATTGTGAGATGAAGAGGAATACTACCGGCATCTTTTATTTATATCCGCTCATTTTGCAGCAGTGAGAATCAATATGTTTCTGAAAGCACATTTGTCAGCTGTTTTTTTCCTGGTGAAAGTACTTTTCCGATTATTTTTCCAATGATATGGAGATATTTTTCAAGTGCAGGCTGAAAATCAATTCAATAAAAACTTGCTTTGTGAAGAATGTGCCAACAACTAAGTGCATGGATGTTGCTGCTGCAAATATGTAATGCTCACTACTCACTCTTAGCCAATAAATATCTTATGAATGTAATGGTTAGCAATTTTCAATTTCTTTTATGTATGCAACTTTAGGATCATATTGTTTATGATGTCATTTAAAAGTTGATTTTCCAAAATACTCATACTAATACTAATGTTAAATTGTATGACATTTTTGTTTTATTTGTGAATGGGTAGTTCAGTCAATTTGATGTGTAGTAAGGTTTGATGGGAGAAGTAACTGTCAGAAAATTGAGGCAAGAAATATATCAAGTGTCACTGCTGCAAATATTATGTTGAACTCTGGCTGGGAGATTTCAGTGGTTGCATCATCTTCATCACTCTCCTCCAAAACTCAGTCTTTTCCTCTGCATCGCAGAGCCACTTGCATCAGAATCAAAATTGATTTTGTGACTTACAGGGTTGCTTTCATCACCTAGCAGTGACAGGTAATTGACCATATTTTCATCTACTTTATGTACTCAGTCTGGTCCTCTCAGTTGCCATTTCAGGCAATTAAAATAATTGCAAAAGTAAAAACATGTACTTCATTCAAATCGAATTTGATGTAACCGGGAAAATTTGATGTAAGGGGGAAACCTCACTGAGCTTGGATGGACCGCTAAGAAGGTACTGCCCTCATGTTAATCCATAATATCCATCATATTTATGCAGAGAAGGATGAAACCATAATCATATGAAGGACTACTGATGATTCCACATGGCCCATGCAATTAGCTAGGGAGGGATGACTCAAGAAACCGAATTTATTATAAAGTAATGCTCACATTTGTGTTTTATAATCAATAACTTATAGCATTTTTTATCTAATTAATTCATCATGGAATGGACACCGACATAAGTAAAAAAATTGAGGGCATTAAGCAGAGTTTTCCTGGCACATGAAAAAAGTTCAACAAAAATCATAGTAACATTTAAGCTTTATTTAAAGTAAAGGGAAAATATTGTGTGATATGAAGAAGAGGAAGAATTATTCTTTTGATATAACTAAAATAATTCTATGCAAGAAAAACAAAGAATTTTTAACAATGTCATATGCAGGAGGAGGTGTATTGGCCCATTGTACTAGGAGGGTGATGCTGATGGTGGCGTTTATTTTTATGGCCATTTTATATTGTGAGTTTTCAATGCTATTTAATGTGCCACCCACTTGCCTTTCCTCATGTGATCCCATATTTAATTATTGGGTAGAAATAGCCATAAGGTAGTCATTTTTGTTTTAATCACAATTTCATTATTTATACTGGACATCCCAAATTAGCTTTGTTGAGCTGATCTGAAACATTCAAGTGTTCATTCCATTTAACATTCTTACCAACTATTACCCCAAAATTCTATCAGGGCTTCTAATATTTTTTTAGGCCTGCCTTTTGCTGTCTTGTGGATGTTGTGTTAATTTTTTACAGTTTTGAAATGGATTATTGGTACCGCTTTTTGACTTATTTAGTTTTTAGACATACCCATATGAAAAAATTGTATAAACCTGTTTCAAAATTTTATACAATTTATACAATTACCATGGTAATTGTATAAAATTTTGAAACAGGTTTATACAATTTTTTCATTGGGGTAGGCTGCCAAAAATTCATCATAACTATGATAGGATATCCAGTATATCACTTGTTAAGTTCTCAATGCAGCTCCTTGTCTGTTGTTCAGTAAGTTATTACTCTTTGCATGTATTGAATAGAAGTGGGCCGAGCACTAAACCTAGATGGGCTCCTTTAATGAAGTTCTCTCATTTGGACATATGTACATATTTTTATCACCTTAGCAAGTTATGTCCGTTCTGTTTGCAGTCTTTAAAAATCATTAAAATCTAAATTCATTTGTTTTCTTGTATCAAATAGTAAACTAGTAGTTCTTATGGCTATCGGTGATCAATGCAATCAAATGCTTTAACTGGTTGCATGTACGGACAGTTGTCTTGTATGATTTGTCAATTTGTTTATCAATTCTGTTAAGGCAGTTTGTTGGACAACCTTTTCCTACACCCATGTTGTTGGTTGGAAAGAAATTATTTTCTATTTAATTAATTGCTCATAGATAGTCGTTTCAAATGCTTTGGAGAAACTGGTTAAGAGTGAGACCTGACATCAATTGGTAATAATTAATTCTTGGATCCCACCTTGGTGGAGTGGTTTTCCATAACACATTTTCAGCTGAAAGGAAAGGTGCCAGTTAACATAGATCCTTTTATTAGTAGGCTGGATGGTTTGCCCACAACTTTTTTTAGCATGACTGTTGGAATCCCATCCTAAACTTTTTTCAATTACCTTAACAATGCTTTCTTCATAAATCAGGTGAAGAGTGAATGTGTGTTATACTATCAATAGATCTTTTATTTGAGGATTCAATTTTGCTTAAGTTTCCACCTTGGTGCTTAGTTTTTTTTTTAGTAACAATAGGTATAAAGGGTAATAATTGATGTGGAACATTGATGTACGTGGTAGCTCAATAGTTTGGCTTGAAGGTCCTACCAAGACAAGGTTTTTGACCTCAATGTAAAAGAAAAAAAATACTAATTATAATTTAAAAAAATGCCCAATTAAAAATAATATGAATTGGGCAGAAATAGATTTTCAATCAAGAGGCAAGGAGTTGGAATAATAAATATGCAATGGGTAGTTTCTTGAAGCTGAGGCTTGTAAAGTTGACTTTTTATGAGGTAATATGTACGTTAGGGACTCAAGAAGGAAGGAGAATGCAGTTTCCTGGAGTTGATAACAGACAAAAGAGTTGTGGTTAAGTAAAGGTGGCAATGAAATAAAACCTGTGGAGTGTTAATTTTATTTACATCATTCTTCAGTCCCACAACGATAGTGTCTACTTTAGCTGCCTTCCCTCTTTCGTTCATAATGAACACCTGTGAGACATAAATATCAGTTGGTGCTTCCTTATGTGTGGAAGCTGATCTTGAATGTATTTCACTTGGATGTCAAAATGCAGTTGAATGATAAAGGTAGTTTATGGAAGGATTCATTTAGTCTGATTTACACTTAGTTTATGGTGCCATCTATCTGTCATTATCAGCAAAGCAATACAGCTTCTGCCTTTTTCCCCGATACTGAGGTGAAATGGAAAAAATACACTCATGATTATGATTTTACAATTGTGGAAACTTGTCTGTTTTATGTTGTATGCTGATTCAATGAAATCACATTGACTGGGCACACTAGGCCAGTGATGCAAACCACTTTGAAGTGCCAACTGTATGCACTGGAATTCAGTTCGTATTTCTGTTGATACTTTGCACACAGTAACTCAATCCATCATCTTTTGCCACTTGCTCAAATCTCAACTCCACTCATGTATGGCTAATGCGAGTAGGATAATGTGTACCAGACTTAATTATATTACATCTCAGATTTTGAACTTGAAAATGTTGACAATTACTGGGGCAAGAAATTGGTAACCTTGCATCTGCAGATAAG
Source organism: Ischnura elegans (assembly GCF_921293095.1). Taxonomy (NCBI): domain Eukaryota; kingdom Metazoa; phylum Arthropoda; class Insecta; order Odonata; family Coenagrionidae; genus Ischnura; species Ischnura elegans. The sequence goes on from NC_060251.1 coordinate 58,348,932, forward strand.
ATGGGTTGAGTATGTGAGAGTGATCTTCAGAATCCATAGAAGAGCTGTGGGAACTGATAATTTCTGAAACAACATGCTCGATGAAGGTACTTGTCAACGGGGGCATGATAGGGGTTGTGTCCCCACCCCAAATTTTATCAAAACTAAAAAAAAAATTATTAGTTTAATGCTGTTTGTTTCCTCTTAGAAGTAATGCTTACGCAAATGCATGGATACAAGTCCCAAACATGAGGGAAGATGAGATGTGCATATCATAGAGCGAAGCACTCCCTCCTGTAAAAAAATAAGCTGCGTCTCACATGAAACATTTTACATGGGAGAACACCCTTCTGTTCTAGGGAGTATTCTGTAACCCCCGAACCCAGGTTATGAACCCCCCAAATTGGATGCTGAATACGCCCCTGCTTGTCGCCGTGAGTGCCGTCGGAAATTGTCGGGGTGCATTCATTGCCGCCCCTTGAGCGTTATGTTGCCATGTGTGACGCTTTTGTTAAAGTACGAAGTGGAACAAAGGAAATTCTGTTAAAAGCGAATTTTTAAAGCTTTTCTTAGTTGTAATGTTTTACTATATTTAAAGCACTGTTCGTAAACAACAAATGAGTTCGGCTCAATCTTTCCCCAAAATTTTTCACGTGCCCATGCTTGTCACATTTCTTATGACACTCAAGGACTAAATCGTTTTTTCCCTGACATTTCAAAAATGTATGTTTAAAGAAAATGATTGTTGAAATGAAAGCTGTTGATAGTGAGTTTTTCGTAAATTCTAGGGGTTAGCATAACATCGCAATGCAATTCCAGAGGTATAAGTAAAATGGCACAGATTCGTCAGTATATCCAAGAGGTGATGAATTATTTGTAGCATGAGATTGAGTAAGGAGGTACGGATTTGAGTTATGGCTCATGGGAAAGGATTTGAGGATGAAACCAGGGAAGCTTTACCATAATAAGACCATTTAATTGGGAAATGGCTGTAAAAAAGAATCACCGTATATTTGTCAAAGTATTATCCGCTTCGAAATGAGCGCCCATCCATTTCAGTCCCGTTCGTTCGAAGAGATATGCCAAAAGAAGTTGCACAGTTGCTACGTTACTAACCATGGCAACAGGCAGAACAAATACCTTGGCCTCGGTGGCTATAGCACATTGCAATTGCCCTTGGTATACTTGCAATTTCATGTAGGACTGCGAAGTAATTACTTGGCCGTGGAAGAGGCATCTTGGCATGTTTCTTGAGAAGTGATTAAATAAGCACCTGCTTCGCCCTCTCCCAACAGATCAGGATGGATTATGTCGCTCCAAGAAATTATTATGTAACTTTAAGTCTGCAATATGATCGAGGTAAAAGGACATCAATAGATTAAGAAAAGCCAATGCTGCCAAATCCTACAAAGGAAATTATTTTCAATGCGATATTCTCATATTATCAAGGTTATTTGCATTTTGGTGATAAAATTTCTCATAGTGACAGCCATTGGTAGAAGCGATAGGAGGGACGATCGCGAGGAACGCTCCCAAAGTAACCCTACTCGCCACAACAGATGCCATTTTGATTTCGTGCAAGTGAATCTGAGGTGACACTACCGGCCAAATCGGTTTGTGAATTCCATACAATACAATATGAGTATTTTTGTTGTTCAGAATGTTCTTTATATCCCATATTTCGTTCTTGTAGTTCCATTACGCAGTTATATTCGTCGTGAGTTTGAAATACGATGTAAATTTAAGTACCTCCTCGTGGTTTCAAGGACTCCTCACGATCGGCATACAGTTTAGTTATATATCTCTCTTTAATGAATGAATTTTTTTATTTTAATTGGTGTAGATAAATCATGGCAGAAGATTCTGGTGAACGTGGCCCTGGAGAGCGTGGTGGATTTATGCGTGGTGGTGGTAGAGGAAGGCCGGGCCGAGGTATGCCCAGAGGAAGGGGAATGTTTGGTGATGGCCAGTCTTTCCGCGGGAGGTATGTGCTTGCATAATAATTACGTTAGTGTTAAATTTTAATACTGCATTTGGATTTTTACCATTTATTTTCGGCTTGCAGAGGTGGCCGAGGGATGATGCGAGGTGGTCCTCCAACTAGGGGCGGTATGTTGATGAGAGGGAGCCGTGGCGGCATTCCTAGAGGCGCCATGAGAGGTGGCGGTGCACCTGCCAGGTAAATTATTCCCAATCTCGATTTCCGTATTTTAAATTTGGCTATTAATTCGCCAGCTATTATGATGCGTCGTGATATGAGCGCGACCTTGTTAGACTTGCGTTAAATATCGATGGCCTTTTCTCAACCCCAGTAGTTTTACGGTTTATCTTCTATCCGGATTTACGATGTCCAAGTCGTGGTTAAATTTTTGTATCCCGGAATATTGCTGTTCAGTGTATGTGGTGTGAAGGTGGCGTAGAATCCCGCCATTTTCTTCGGTCGTGTTAGTGGTCATTCACGAAGGTATTAAAGTGGTTTAACTTTCAGTAGGGACATCTTTATGGAATCTACTTCTTGTTGAACTCTCGAGGTTTTTCTCCGTATTGCCCGAATTTTTGATGCCGCATGAACGTATCACGTTCGGAATTGGTAAATACGCTTCTAAGTATAGTCTCTCTTGAATTACTAGTTTGCACGTAGTTGAAATGGCCTTCACTTGGTTAATTTAATCTGTTATTCCTTAAACTTTTTGTAAATGAGTCAGTTGAAATATTTACTTCAGAATTATATATTATGGAAAGGTCTCAGGTTCTAAAAGAAATGGCCCCAGGAGAATTTGAAAGCTTAATGCGTATTCCTGCTATTATCTAAAATATTTGTGCCTATCTGAACGCTGTGCTGTTAAACTGTGCTTCATTCGTCAGTTATGATACCTGTAGAGTGTAACTTATTGTTAGCATGTAGACGATCGTGATGGATTTTTTCTTGAATAATTTCAGCACTTAGGAGTATTAGATCCATCTAATCCAGAAACATTTGTTATATATTATTCACACATGCTTGATCTTGGATGTCATAAAACCAAGTTTTATTTACTGAGAATTTTTTATTCACTGACTGGTCCCTTTCCCCACCATTAGCATTCCTCTTCATCCAAGTTCACACAATGGAAGTGCTTTGCTTCACAATTTCAAATTGCCTTATTGCGTCAGGTCTATGTCCCTTCTCTATTTGTAGAATCCCTGGCCCAGAGTCACTTAGATGATATTTGTCCATCAAATATTTTGCTAAGAGAGATGTCAGGTCCTTATTTCTGATGCATGAATGGTGTTATTATTCCTCTCTCGAAACTTATCTGGTGGAGAATGCTGCTTTGCATTGACAATTCAATTTATACATGTAACTTTTATCACTTACTGGAGTTCCTTCCTTGGTTAAGTCCTCACCTACCAAACCGAAGGTCGTGGATTCGAGTCCCGCCTGGGTTGGTTGCTCCTACCCCCTATGAAAAAATTGTATAAACCTGTTTCAAAATTTTATACAATTTATACAATTACCATGGTAATTGTATAAATTGTATAAAATTTTGAAACAGGTTTATACAATTTTTTCATTGGGGACCCTGGGAATGGTTGAGTGTGATAGTTGTTTCATGTTATTTCCTCCGATGTGATAGGCCTTAAATGAGCTGTTTTTGGGGCAAAGTAAAGAAATAAAAATAAGTCCTGTTAATTTTCAATCGTCGTTTTTAAATAACTAATTATAACAGTCTTTATCCAATGTTATTGCTATTGCTAGCTTTAAATAATAAATCAACATTGTATCATAAAATATCAAGGAAAGATATTTACATCTAACCGCAAAATAATAAATTGGTGGCAGGCAGGAGAAAAAAATATGCATTTGGCATACCGATGTCTTTGTACAATAAATTTGATAAGCCAGAAGTGGATATGAAATTATCTCTTGATTGATCTATATAAATGGTACATAACTCGCTCAGAAATATTATGTCCATCAAGGTCAAAGCAATTGTCTTACAACTGTGTGTGAATTTTGATTCCTTTCCCTTGGAGTCTTGGATTACCAAGTCTTAGTTGTTGCTGTTTTCGGGTTCTAGTGGTTGGGCAGAAATTAGAATGGCTCTCTTTAGTTGAGATCGTAAATGTGAGGACCTCTACACTATCTACCTTATTTCTTGGGACATAATAAACCCCCAAGTTCTAGCGCTCATGATTTTTGAGGTTTGCTTTTAGAAAAGAAATGTCTTCAGTTCAAAGCAAGACTCAAAGCATAAGATGTTCAGCATGGCTGGTGCTCATGGTGTTAAAATGCATTTTACTATTATCAGATCAATTATTATTGAGTTTATTTTTATTGTTAAATGCATTTTATTTCATAAGTATTCTGAGAGTTTCTTAAAGAGTCTGTGCTAATTCTGCTGAAACACATGCTAAATCTATTGCTGTATTAACTCAATAACATATAGCCTGATAGTGATTTCATCAATATGATTTTTTAACCTTAATTCAATAGGTTTGCTTGAACATTGTTTAGAAAATGGACAGCCGAAACTTCCCAATACTGCAAAGTGTGCATCATCATCTTCTCACAGTGTTTTTAATGATAAAAGCTTCTAGTAAATAGTAGATTTTATAATGTTGGTTAAAATATAATAGTTTTGATGTTAAACAAATTAGGATCCATGAAAAATATGACATTGTCAATTGAATGGAGAACCATGGAGTCAAACCTTTGGCTGTGGGAGTACATGATTTTTTTATAACCAGCCTGTGTGAGAGGTAACCAAGAAAAATATTTTTCCCTTTAGCCTGGCCGATTGTTTTGCAAGGAGTAAACCCTTTTAATCCAGGGAAACCCTTCTTTCTTACCTATGGATGCGCCTACATTTGGGCATTTGTCGTCGACATATTAACACATTCAATGCGGGCCTGATTTTCATTAAAGTTGTCAAAATCTGCCGTTTAAATAAGAAAGAAAGATAGAGGAAGTTTTCTGTGCCACAACTTCCGTTAAAATACTGATTTTTACAAATGACGCACATGGTTTGAAAGAGGGAAGCTTGCTGAAGGCCATACACACGATCCAAAGACTCTGAAGTCGATATTAGTGACGTGCGGAGGTGGAGAGAGGGCACTTGGCCACACTGATTGTGTTAACAGAGTGGACAGGAAAGGAATTATGCGAAATGGGTAGTACCTTGGGAAATGCTGGGAGGCACCCCCTGCCTTGAGGGATAGCCGGAAAGAGTTATGCTGCCTTAGTGATCAGTTACAGTGAGGGAAAGTGCACTTGAGCTCTACCTGAGTAGCAATAAATATTTTGGGAAACTGCCATAGGTAGTTGAGCAATGATCATTATTTGAAAAAAAATTCCTGCGGTGAGTGTAAAAAATGTTCCTGCTGTCTAAGGGTTAAGCAAAAGACGACCCATTAAGCCGTCATGCCTCATGTAGGGTGTAGAGCCTTCTATGCATGCTAAATCTCTGTTATGAAGAAAGCTGGTTTTGAGTTTCAAAATAATAGGGAAAGGCACTGAGAACCTTTGACTGCATGGTATGTTGTCTGTGGCAGTGTCGTGCTTGGAAATACGATGGGCATGGGTACTTATTAAGTTTAATTTTTAAAATATGGCTCAAATACTCAGTGATGATTTGAACACTTCTGTCAGAGTTAATTATACTATTCACTATGTGTCAGGGTTGTTCCTAGAAGTTTCTTCTGTACTTAAGAAATTCTAAAGGATTACTGAAACAATGTAATTATCATGTTCACAATGTCAGAAATTAGTATTCTGTCAATCATTCCTTCCATATCAATGGATTGCAAATTGAACATCATGGAAATATCCTTGGGTTTCCAATTACTTAAAAGATAAAAAAATAACTCGAGTAACCTTTTGAAATGATCCAATAGCAAGTATGCATTTGACATGCTGTAATATATTCTCCAGTAGTTGTATTAAGGTTGTGTAATTAGTCACTGTCTAACAGAGTACAGTAAATTTACTTGACTTCTGTAGTGATTATTAATGAATAAAACTTATCTATTTGAATATCACCGATGTATTTGTATTATTAGTTGGTGAGCAAATTTATTATTAGGTGTTGAAGTTAGAGGTACCACTGTTAAGTTGTGTTAATGTAACCATGGTTTTGTTCACAACAATTGAAAAAATTCCCATGGACCAAGAATATAATCACTGACCTTAGTTTTTCTGGGCCACTACTTCTTGGACCTCTACATTCTGTCACGGTCCAGGCCAAATGGTCAAGCCAAAAGTCCGTGGTTTGATTGTGGTCCATTGATATCTTTTTCCCTGTGGCAATTATGGTGAATTTCACGTACGTTGACGTGGTGGTCTCAAAATATATCACACTTGCTGCCTTGTGCTGTTTTAGTGGAGATTCGGTGATCGCTTCTTGTAGTGGTCCTAGTTCTCCTTGCACCCCTTGATAGACTGCTAGGGCCTAAAATCTAGCACGATGGACCTCAGAAAATTGGTGTAGGAATCAAGGAGCTTGGATGATGTAGTTATCAACTCAGTGGCTTGGAAAGCCAAAGTTCTGTGAATTGAAATCCGATCCAAGAGAATTTTTTCCAGAATAATGTAACTATCCCACGGCACTCAGCTTCTCCCTATCGTATTTCAATCTCCTGGGGAAGATTCAAACTTTGTGTCTGTCGTTATTAGCCGTAAACAACACGTTGTAAACACTTTGTCTCATTTTCGTCAAACGATAGATGTGGGAAAATTATACGACGGGACCGCGATCGTCAAACGATAAATGCGGGAAAACGATACTTAGGGGAACAATAGATGCGGGAAAAAATCACATTGTCTTTATGGAACTTAATTTGGGACCAGGAGCGGCGAACGGTGAATGCGGGAAAACGATGAATGCGGGAACGATAAATCGGGGTTCCACTGTACATATATTTATTGAATTGACTACGTATTACTAGAGGTTAATTCAATTCAATTGTGCTCATGGAAGTTTTTAAGAGACATTAATTTTAATTCATTTCCAAATTCTGACACAATAACCATCAGCGTCCCTCTTTATCTTTTTCATAGACATCAAGCTAAGTATTCACAATAGAAAATTAACAAGGGTATTGGAAAAGTGAGAATATCTTAGAGAATACATTGTTGTACTGCCTAGTCCAGGAATTAGGTACCACACTCGAGAGTAGTTTTCAACTAGACTCGAGATGAAAAGGCACTGCTCATACATCCCTATTAACATGTATTTCGGTTAAGAGGAATAGAAGGCATTTTCCTCTATCCCTTGAATCACATAGTTTGCTGATGGGCAGCCTGTCTGACTGAAAAAGACCATAGCAGGAAGGCAGTGTTTAAAATGTCAATGAGACGTGAAGACATCCCCTTTGCAACGTGACTCCTAACCCTAGCGTGTTTCCTTTTTACCGTCTGCTTTTTGTTATCATGCTGGTTGCAATTCATTGCCTTGGCTTCTATTTTTAAGCAATGGCTCAAGAGAAAGTCACGGACCTAACAAGGTAGTAGGGCCAGTAGGAAAAACTCTTCAGGGAAAGAATTTGAATAATTTTGTGCAAGCCGAATAGCAGTTAAAATTTACACCTGGTGCAAAAATTAAAAATTTCTGATTTGAAAGCTTTGGTTATTTTGTTTATTTATGCAATGCCTGTCTGTGATGTAAAATACAAAGGTTTTGCCAATTAAAAATTATAAATCTATTGCCAAAATTGAACTATCAAGTACCTTAGTCTACAAAGTGGTAGTGTAAGATTCGATTTAAAAAATTTGATCGTTACACGCTTGTAAACAGCAATATAGACTCTAGTATATCAGCAAATATTTGTACTTTTTTTCCACACCACTATCGATGTGAATTTTTCTTAACACTAATTCTGACTGGTAATTTGAGATTTGTTTTAGTGGGGGTATATCACACTTAATTTTGCTGAATTTTTTTACTGTGAATGTCCACTTTAAGAATGCCCAAATTGTTTTGAATTTGTGTAACTCATGCCTAGCATGATTCTTTACAGTTTTGGTGAGGGGAGACCACCCATTGAAGGAAGTCCTATTCCAGTGACATCTTACCGAGGAGGTGCACCTCGTGGTATGTCATCTAGAGGTGGCTCATCTCTTGGTTCAAGCAGAGGAGCTGGAGGATTTAGCCGAGGAGGCCCTGGATCTCGTGGTACTTTCACTCCTCGTGCTGGATATAGCTCAGATTCCGGCAGTTCTAGAGGGTTTTCTCCAAGAGGTGGTTACTTTCATAAGGCATTCATAGTAATAATAGGCATGACTTTAAATTAGAGTTCTCGTTACTTGTGGAAATTCTGTTGTTTTGCTGTTGTGGTTGCAGATCTCATGCTGTTGTTTTGAGCACGTTCAAAAGCATGCTTTTAAAATATCGTGTTTGAAATTTGAACATTGCTTATGTTATTGAAACCTTGTAAGTCTGATGGAAGGGGATCCTGTGCAAATTATATGTATCAATTCAGCCAAGGCATTAAATTTTTGGTCTTATCAGTGATGCAGAATGAAGTCTTCAGCAAAAAAGTGGTTTTGAATCAAATTTCTGCGTATGTTATGGGTCAAGTGACTTTTTTCTATTTTCCATTATACAGTAGACTCTCGTTATTACAACCTTATTTCGAAGTTCTCGTTAAAATGAAGCAAATTGTCGGTCCCAATGAAATGGCCTATCCAATCTATGGTTAAAGAAATTGTTATTACGATATTTTTGGTGTTACGAAATTATGAACATCAGTCCCGGTCCCACTGACTACTAAAAGAACTTTATTACGAAGATCCACGAATAAGCAACGGCGTTTAGGTGGATATATAATACACTGCATTATAACCATTGCACTGCGTTTAAGTTCTCCTCGTGCACTGTACGCAACAGCATCAATTATGGTTCTTTGTTCAGTTGGAGATACTTCATTATGCTCGCAACATCATATGATAAGCTTCATTCCTGCGGAATCATGGTGACCCACTCATTACTGCTTGTAAATTGGACGTAAAGTCCTCTTCTTACGAATACAGGGGAACTTGGATAGTATTTTTTTTCCTCTTTAGCACATTTTCCTACTTAATACGACGATTTCTCTTGGTCCCAGTACCATCCGAACAAAATACAGGTAAAACTATTTGGTTAGTACGTTTTAAATAATGGTGCTTTCCTTAGTAGTACACTCAATTACTTGCCATGATGCAACCTGTAAGTTGTTTCCTTGTATCTTTTGAAGGTGTTTAAACTTTCGAATTTATAAGTTATTATTGTTATCAGCCATTGACCTTCTTATTTTTATCCTGTGTTTTATGTTACATCATACAATTGCAATGCAGTGTTGCATTCTGCAGGATAGCCACACTTCTCGATGCCTTGCATAGCTTTATAAACTAAAGATTCCCAAAAGAAACGTTCATACGATTTTCATTATTACAAACCTCCAGTTTTTCGGTCTGGTGAACCTCGTAATAACAAGTGTCTACTCTTTAGCAAAATAATGTCATCTTTTATGTTGTTATTTAAATTCGAATGTGGACAGACATTGTTATTTTGTAAGTACTAGGGCATGAAATGATAACTTATTTCTCTGGTGTCTTCATTGGATTTCCATGTGTAAGCTCTGTATCTAATTTATTTATTCATGATAGTTTTACCTCAAATGCAATGGGAAAATCACTGTTTACTGTAATTTAGTATTGATTACTTAACCACCTTAATTTTTTAATTACTTCATTTGAGTGAACTAAATGTTACAATATGAGTTAATAAGTTAGGGTTAGTTTCCAAATAATAGGTTAGTTCTCTGAGATTTGAAATCACACACCAATATAATAATTAGGTTGATATAGGGGTAAGACAAAAAGAACATCCAGCTTTTTTAGCCTTTCTCTCACGAAAATTAAGTGAAAATGACATGAAACTTTCACCTGCTATTCGTGAGATGTTGATGTCATTAGGGAAAAGTTTCATTTATTTGTTTTGATGGAACATTTCATTGAGGAAGGCCTCAGTGTAAACTGCAACAAACCACATGTCACAGGTGGGGAGCTCATGTAGTAATGTTTGATCCATGGCCAACTGTTCTAATAGCTTGTCATCTGGATAGTTAGGAAATGGATCCAGCCTGTAGGTAGTTGTAGATCAATGATTTAGCGTACACAAACCTTCCTTTTCAAAGAAAATGTGCCAAAATTACATCTTGGCAATCACATTTTGGGATGTTATCAAGTTTTCTAAGTGGGTTAGAGGATTTATTAGTGCCTAATTCTAATAAATTCATCTGGACTGCTTGTTGAATCCTCAGTAAATTTGCACTGCATTTACTAAACAGACCTAAAGAACGAACTGGAAAGAATGGGTACCTCTTTTCCATTTTTAGCTGTTAGGTCAGAAATGCCATCCCTGCAGGGGGTATGTGATTGTAAGGATTTCTAAAATTTTTTGTCATAGAAAGCTTCCAGCATCAAAGGAACCAAAAACAAGACGAGAACAGTGAAAGTAATGGATATCAGGTTGCACATTCAAGACATTCATGTTCGAAGTACTCGAGGCGTACATTCAATTTCTGTTAGTTGGTATTATATAGGAGGTGGCTGAAAACTAGGGTCGCTTGTTCTAAAGGGAATGAAATGGAAGGAAGGGTGGAGAGAAACTTTTCTGCATTTGATACTTTGTTTTACATTATACTGGTTTATCCCGTGTTTTTTTGGTACAAAATAAGTGACATGAAACGATGCCCTACATACGTCTAGAACTGTAGCTCTTTCTTGTAGGCAATGGTTTCCGTGGATCAAGCAGAGGTTTTGAGCGTGGGGCTCGTGGGGGACGAGGTGCTGTTGGTGGAGAGCGAGGTGGCTTTGCTGAACGCTTCCCCAGGGGTGCAGGAAGAGGAGTTGGAGTTGGAGACAGGGGGTCAAGGCCACCACCACTTCTTGGAGCCAAGCGGGGATTCCGTGGTGCACCCCCTGGTGGTCCCGCTCCCAAGAGAGGACGCTTCGAGCCTCAGGCCCGCCATAACGGGTACTCACCTCCAAGGCATGTGTTAAACAAATGAAACACATTGCCTTGCTGTCTCTTTTTACAGTATACTGCTGGTTGGCCTCTCATCTTCAAGATAGTGGGAAAACCTATTTAAAATTCCACCTGCTTGAACATTCCTTGTATTATCTATTTCTGGTAAATCTTTGAAACTCATTTAGTGTCTAGGACTTACTCTGAAGTTTCATACAGAGGCTATCTTTTTACCTAGACCTTTTAGTCTTAGGTGTTTCTGAGAATCCTTTTTTCATTATTCTTCCTCAATGGCTTAACTGTCACTTACCCATTTGTCATCTGCAACCTTTCCTCAGCAACAAGTCTGAGCAAAAATTAGAATTAATACTGCGATGATGTTAAATAAGGATTATTGTGGTAATGTTGGAATTAGAAATAGGGTGGCTACCTCATCCTAGTTGTAGATTAATGTCATGTAAAGAGCATAAACCATCAATGGTAGCATTTTATTTCATTATGGTCATAATTTATGTGTGATCTAGAAACATGTCTCTTCCCCTGGGATACAATGCTCAAAATCATGTGATGGATTGCCTCGCCTCATATGCCCTACCTTGCGTGTATGTGAGATGAGATTTGGTGTGCCTTAGTGATGTACTACTTTCAAGGGAGTGAGAGAGGGAGCCGTGATAACTCTGCAATGTGAGAATGGCATGAGCTTTCAAAAATCACAACCAATCAGCGACATTGGATCTATTCTTAAGGCTGAAGTGTGACATTAATCTATTTCTGATGGGAAATAAATTTAAATTCAGATTCTTCTAAATGAAAATGATTTCCTTGTTCACATGGCTCGTGAAACTTGTGCCGGTTGCTCCTGTTTCAGTTTTTCAATTGCGAACATTGTAAAAATGCAAACGGCATGTTGTTCGTTTACTCGTATGTGCAAGTAGGTTCTCTTCGGGTTTGAGGGAGTGAACCAATTGTACATTCTAGTTAACTCCCCCTACTTAGGTATGCTAAATTTACTAGCTGTGCGATAAAGGGTCACGTGACTCCTTGGTCACCTATCACTTGCATGCAAATGAAAGCTCAGGTATAGTCCTCCCCCCTGGGCTTCTTAATGGGAGAACCATTGGAAAGGGGTCAGTAGTATAAGAACGTTGGTGATAATAAGTTGGCAATTTGATCATTCTGTAACAATATTTTTAAAATACCTGATTTTTTAACATGACAAAATTGACGATAATAGTGACGAGCGATGAAGTCCTATTTACTGGTCACAGGTGGTGACCACAGTGGTCATTACGATAGTAAGGTCTTGTAAAATTCATTTTACTTGACCTTGCAATGTTCGTGTAATGAACCAATAAAATGCAACTATTGATGCTTTTGCAATATAACCAATGAAACCCAACTGATGATGCTGTTGCAATAAAACCAAACTGATGTACTAAACTCTTAGCCGCTAAATTGAGGTACCCTCTGCTGCTGGATTCAATTCCAACTCTGTAGCATGGGTGCCAGTTCGGGCATGTCAGGTACTCATTGGTGCATTTTTCCCTTTCCAGTGTAGCCACGCTAGCAGTTATAAGGTTAAGCACAAGGGATGTTTTCTTTCAAACTCCGATGGGTCATGAACAGGATACAAAGTGATTGATTAAATATGATTTAATTGCTAAACATTGAGCACACTTGTGTCCTTTCGACATAATTAACGCAGCGATTAAGGAATTGATCGTGCCTGTGGACAACCTTTACCATGCCTTCTGCATAGCATGCTGCCCGAATGACTTCCACTGAGTTTTGCCTTTGTCCTGAAGCTCATCATTTGTTGGAAGACTCTCCCCTATTAGCCACATCTTCATTTCAGGGTAAAGATGGAAGTCATGTGGCACTAGGTTGACATTGCACGTCAGGTGATTGAAAATGTCCCATTGAAATTGATCAAGGAGTTGGGCTACGTCAGTGGTGATATGATGGGCATTGTCATTAATCAGAACACTTCATAAGTCATCATGTCTCTGCTTTTGTTTTGAATGGGAATGGGCGAAACTGTAATATTTCACTGAGCAGCTGGATTAGCATTGTCAGCAGCTGCTTGAAATGGTCAAGACATGTCAGTGCTGCAGTCATTCAGCAAGTTTTCTGGCTGTCCCTAGTGTCACTAGGCAGGAGAACCTATTGAGGCAGTGTAGCTAATGAAATTGCCACTAACCTTCAACCATCAACTTACATGACTTGAGCATGTGGCATGGAGGATGTGCAGTCGCCCTATCTATGCAGTACCTGCCCATCGCTTGTATGGTGATTTTGCTAAGTGATCAGAGGTTGAAAAAAAAACAGCCCTCTTACATGTCAATAAAGCTTGCAAGGCTACTAAAAATTGTGGGTGTATCATATTTTCAATTATATCAGAATCTTCACAAGTGTCATGTGATGTAGCCCTAAGACTGATGTATTTTTTCAGGGGAGGTCAAGGTTCTTATGGAGGAGGGTTCTCTGGAAATGGATACGGAGGATCAGGGGGAGGTTATCAGGGTGGATATGGAGGTGCTGGTGAGGTGAGGCCTGTGGGAGGCTATGCTTCTGCTCCAAGTTATGGCCAAGATGGCTATGCCTCGTACAAGCAAGGTTAGTAACCTTCATTGTTTCCTGTTTTTTGTGTGACTTTGTTGAGAGACTTCACAAATAGTAAAACATCTGTTAGGAAGTAATTTTTGCATGGCTCAAATATTGTGATGGGATATAGGGATAGAAATATAAAAACTATGGGGGTCATCCAGTAAAGATTATATGACCATTTAATGAATGAAACTGTTTAGTAACTGGTTATTCTTGACCTAGGGAGGGCTCTATTGTTAACCTCTTAGTTCAATTAGAATTGTGATTATTTGAGAGCCACATGTACAGTCCGGCCGCCGTGAGTTGTCCGTTGACAGCTACAAGGGGTAGGGGGCAAGGTTGCCAGGTAACAAAGGGAAATGCCCACATCACATGTAAACAAACTGGTTCCGTGAAGAAAGCAGGCAGAAGGGACGACGAGCGTGAACGATCCAAAGGAAAAATCCTTTGTTTTGGCGATTCGCAGAAAGGGCTAGTTTTGGTGGTTCAGGCTTGTTTCAGTGCTTCGTATGCACGTGGCAACGTTGTATGACTAGGCAAGGGTGTGAGGTGCATTTGGGGGACAGCGATTGGTTGCAAACCATGTTGGCGCAGGGTTCTCCACCCCTCCTTTTAAAGTGCCATTGGACAACTCTCGCCGGCTGGATTGTAGCTGCTGGATTTGCTCAAGTTAGTTCAGTGCACTAAGTAAAAGTTTTTCATTCATAATTTTCGTGAATACTACACTGGTGCAAGTATGTATCAATTCACTTTAATATTTACTAATTATCTAATACCAATAATGGATGTATTTCATGTTACCTCAAGAGATATTGAAATTATAGTGCATGATAATTGACCCTTTCTCTTGGATGATTTAGTAATGCCTTGTTTCCACTACGAAGGGTCTACAGCGGTTAGGGGATGATGGGTAACCTGACCAGCGTTCCAACGGGAAGTTTGTCCGAATACCCTGCCGGGAACAGAAGTTTGGGGGAGGTAAATAGTTGAGTAACGAAATAGCGTGTGATGAAAATGTAGGTTCAAGTAGCTAGATTGTTGCATTTGATCAACATTTATTTAATGCTGTGGCGAAATTGGATCCGCCTCCGGAACAAATGGAAGAAGAAATGCGACGGAGGAGGAACCTGAGGGCCTATATTATAAATAGGTTATGAAGAAAACCCCGGCATTACATTAGAAGAAGTTGACGGTTTGTTAGCAGTCAGGGGTTTTGGGATGGAGATGTTCCCAAATGACCTGATGCTTTTCAAAAAACATATCGTATTCAGCGGGATACATTTCAAATGCTGTGCAATAGAATAAGGACTAGCATCGTTAAAATAAGTACGCGCACGCGAGAAGCTATTCTCGTCCCTAAAGGATAGCGATTGCACTGTACTACCTCAAGTTTGGGTCAGATCTTGCAGTGGTGGAGGTATTCTGCGATGTCAACATAGGCCGCTTTTATACCCGAGCAGCTAAGTCTGCCCACACCTGTTTGTGGCCTTTAAATGTACCCCGAAACCTCCGTTGGATATTTTCCTCTTCATAAATCGAGAGCAAGATCTCCGTCTCGTCGTCTAAAAAATTCTTTCTCTCAGGATTGGCCATCCCCGCTCTTATTAAAAAAAATGTGTACTCGCAACGTTTTTCCTGCCTTCAATAATTGCCTGATCTCGTGGTTGTTAGACGAAATACGTTCGTCAATTGCTCACTAGATCAGGAAACTAGCGTTCCCACTACGATTTCTAACCCGCGTTACCTGCTAACCCGCGTCAGCCAACCCGGGTTACAATTCTGACCGGGGTTGGCGCTAACTGCCGTTTCCACAACGATATGTAACCCGGGTCAGCGCTAACCCGCGTAAGAAGGGCGTAGTGGAAACAAGGCATAAGCTAACATTTCAATTTGTACTTTAGGTAATTTCAAATCAATGCGAATGTCTTTAGCATTGTTTTTCCTCTTAGTAGGTATTATGTAGAATTAGAAAGTAATACACTGCTAATAATGGGCCATTATGAGAACTATTTTAATTTGTTTCAAGTACAGTTATTCTAGTCAGTTGCAAGTATTACACTTGGGGCATTTGGATTAAGCCTTAGGAAATCGTTTAGTTATTTGAAGTTTGTATTTGGTGAGTGCTTTTATCTTTTATGATTTGTTGCGTTGAACAATATAGCTGTGAAAGGGGGTGGAAATTAGAAATCTGTAGGCGGTTTATCATAATGTGGACAACTCTTATTTTTAAGTTTATTTTTAACAGTTTGGTAGATTAGAGAGACAATCACATGCCTTGATCCTGTAATATTCACTAGAAGTATCCTAAAAATGTTGCTTCTTTACTATTAGTGCAGTAACTGTGTTTATTTGTAATGTTGATTGTTCATTTTAATTTCACTTATTTGAATGTGTTAGTTTTGCTTGGATGCCTGATTGGAATTGGTGCTTCCCCTAATTAAAAACATTTTAATAATTTGTATCTTTCAATAGGAATATTTTTTTAGAATGCACAGTGATATGTAATTTTGGCTTCATCTACTCTACATGGTACTGTTATAAGCTAATTGAAAGTGCTACTATTCAAGTGCAAATCTCACCTTAAAGCAAAACCACTCTGCTGTCATTGCAGCTTCATGTGAACTACCAGCTCACTTAGATTAACTGGTGTGATTGGATGTAGCAATTCAGTGGGATTAATTCAATTGTCATTCTAGTTGTGTTAAGTTTGCAAGGAAATTGCGTTTGTCGAAACAACATTGATTTGATTTGGATTTGCTCATCCAGTCCACTACCTGTTCGTCGAAAACTTTGGTAATTAACTGTGTTAATGCATTATTTCCCTTAGAAGATTCCTACGAAGGATTTTCAAGTTCTGCTGGCTACAACACTGGAGCCAGTTATGATGACATGGGGGGAGATTTCTCCTCTAATTCTTATGGTGAGTTTTTGCCATTGAGGTATTGTCCTGATAAGCATGGCATCTCAATAAGAGATGTGTGCTGTCATTCTGGGCCCTTGTAATGAAAGTCAACCTGTTTGTAGTGAGCTGGTTATAATATTTGATACTAAATATGTTTCATCTTCCAAGGTGAGGTTGTGTTGTATAATTTTGGCCAAGAAATGACTTATAGAAGGCCTTAATATGGCCTGTATAATTTTTAAGTGGGTGTATCTCACTGGTTTAATGTAGGCATTAGTATCACACTGCATTCACATAATGGTCAGTATTTGCTTGTGAAGTATTATTTAATAAAAAGGGAAGTGTAGTCCTAAAGTCTTTTCATGCATGTGTCCTTATTACTTTATCTTTTGGCATAATTTTGAAGGCATGTAATTTACTATTCATGGTCCATTATTAGTTAAGCTGTCGGATGCTAGTAGCTGATTGGTGATAAGTCCTTAGATCATCATGCGTGATAATGTTTGGAAAAGGACCAAGTACTTTGTTAGTTATCCTCCTTAATATGTGCACTGTATTTTGTCTTTACCATTATTCTAAGTGTGGGTGAAATTCCTCGTCTGTCTTTGTAATTTTGTGAAAATTACTTTTTATTTTTTATAGTAGTTATTTAAATTATAATGTAAGAATACTTACCCAATTTGTTTTTGATTGGCTTAGATTAAAATCTATTTTCTTGCTTGGATTACAGCCCCTTTTCCCTTATTGAATTCTTGAAAATTTGGGGGGGTGTTGCATGTAGAAAATCTAATTTTCTGGTGAATGGGGTACTATTACATGCCTCTTTTGGTAGTTTTAAAGAAATTATTCTTCAGTATTAGGTGGTTACTCTTAAGATGCATTCTGCTATTCTGGAAAAAAAACTTTGCGTGACATTCCCTCATCTAACCATATCGTAGGTAGGAAAAATGGATTCATTGATGAAATTTGACCCGTTGCCTTTTCAACAAGTTCACTTTACTTAAAAGCACTTGGTAGTGCAACATGGACACTTAGCTTTTTTGTTAATTTTCTTCCGTTAGTGCACACGAGCAATTTATTGTTTCATCAAGTGTGAATCTTTATTCAAACTAATGGCATCTTTTCCTCTTTGCATCCATTATTATTAGAGTAAAATATGGAACCTTTGTTTGTTTCAGTTGTACAGTTACTGCATTTGAATGTTTGCACTAAATTTTTTTTTGTTTCGTTTATGCATTTATTTGTTTTGATGCTTGAAAGATCAAAAATTAATTCGTCTTAAATTGCCTGAGACCATTTGTGGAATGGATGGAAGTAAATAAAGTAAACTAATTTGGACATGATTATGATTTCATTCCCTTGCACAATGAAACCTCTGTAAAATTTTCTAACTTACAAACATTTCTTGATGGTCTGCTGAAAGTTCTGTAAGTTAGTTTTTTTATGTATTAATTTTAATGTGTCAGATGGAGTATTTGCTGGCTCACAGGAACTCAACAATCAAGATAGTGGAAATAGGTGATTTATTTTGTTCAGATAAATGCCCAATATTAAACGAAAGTTATATGAGCATGGTCGGAAGATCTGCAGCTTAACAATATTCAGCAATGAAACATTTCTATCGAGCTTGAGAGTAAATAGTTTCGCCTAGATCCTTTTACCTAAGGAAATTCCGTACTTAGTCCAAACAAAAGGCAGAAAACATTAGCTGTGGTATGAATATACTATTATTTTAGTGAAAAATTACATACTTGAATGTATCAGTATAATGTCTTTTTTTTTTTTTTTCAAATAACTGATTTTATACCACACATTTTGTGCACAAATGTTAGGCACCATAATCATTTGAACAGTGTATAATAGCACCGTATGAATTATAGGTTTAATTTGTTATTGATCCTCTGAGTTTATTTTGTGAGACTGATTTCCTTTGAATCAATTTTTACAGATGGCTATGCTGCTGGTGGGGGTGGCGGTGGTTACGGCAAGTCTGACTATGGTGAGTAGGATTATTGGTATCGTAGTTATATTTTCACATATCATCACAAGACATGTTCCATCATTCAGTCATGGCATTTAAGTTACTTGCAGCCTTAATAAGAGGTTTTCGATATTAATTGATTGCTTCTGGTGTTAACCCAAAGATGCAATGGCATATAGAAGTTCCCAAGAAAAGTTTTATGGCAAAATGAAGGCGTGGCTATCCTCTACATGCTATTATTTTTGCTTGCCCGCCCGCTAGTAATGAGCATGCCCTATTGACTTTCTCTAAAAAAAATCTTTATACAAAACTTTCCAATGGAGGTGAAAAGTATATAACCGTATAAAAATTATATAGGCATGTAGATACTCTTTTCACTGTTTAATACAATTATGAATTTTCTTGAAACTGGAAGAAGTTGTGAATTTATACCAAATTATGCACTGAAAAAGCTTGCCTACATTGCAGGAACTGGATACTGGGCTCAACAGTGAGAAAGCACACACACTCACTCATGAAATGACCCACCCGTCTGCGTCCCACATTTCATTTGAGTAAGATTTGGCGGGTGGGGTGGGGTACTGAGACCTCTGATCTATAGGTCAGGGTATTGAAGTTTGCCACTCAAATCATTCATTTGAAGTCTTTTTTTTTGTTGGTGTCACTCTTTATATACTAACCCAAAATGGGAGTGAATGAAAATTTCCACACAAATGAAATCTTGTGGAAAGTGAGTTGATGAAATTTATGAACGATTAAAACTGTGTTGGACTGAAACACAGTGGTCAGTGTTGACCTTTAGGCAGTGTGTTTTTAACTAGAATCTAGTTGAATGTCATTAGGGATTTTGTAGCCTAAGGGTATGTGGGAGGGAGAATTTATTATTTATTTTTCTTCATATTTCCTACAAGTTCACGTATGGGAGACAAAAGAGTGCAATGACTGTACTGTCTGGCTGTATTTTGAAATTTCTAAGTAATGTGATGTCTCTTTTTGCAAAAGAAGTGTGTTAACGAAAAATTCTGCATATTTACTAGGAAATTCAAACATCTAACTACATGAGGGTGTTGGAACAACCATTTGAGACTAACTGCTGTCAAAAGTGGTGGCACTCTATGAAGGCTCATGAAAAATTATGGCTGCTTACTTATTTAGTGTGTAGTTCTTGGAACTGGCATGGTTGCCGTGAATCTGACAAGATATGAAACTAGGTTATTATCTTCCAGACCATGAATATGCTTCCAAGATAACTGTAGGGTAACCATGTGTTGCTCTTCCTCCCATTGGTGTCAAAGGATTACTCCTTATAGTTTCTTATGCTCGGTGGGCCACCACTCCCTTCAGAATTGCAGTAATTGTCAATATGTAGTCGAGTATAACACTGAGGAAAAGTGTTGGGAGTGATATGACATCATGGAAGGGACTCAATTGTGACAACAGGAGAGTAAATGCAGATCTTGAGCAAAGTGTCTGAGGCCTCCAGTAAAGCCTCGTCCCGCATCTGGGCATAGTGACAACTATTGCTGCAATTGAAAATGAGCATGAAACCCCACTTTCCACCAGAATCATGTGTTGTATTGACTCATTCTCCACTCGAATTATTCAAAGCACCTTGCCCCACTGCTTTATTTCCTGGAAAAATTTGTTTGGATAAATTATTGCTTGACAATTCGTGATTTGTGAGAGAAGTTGGTGATTTAAATGCGTCTCCATAGACCAAGAAATAGTGATGTGAAGTCAGGTGAATCTCCTCAAACCTTATAGGAACATGTGTTTGATGTTATTTTCAATTTAATGATAGGCCATAGGGTCATTCCAAGGCTCTCTCTATTGCCCAAGTGTGGGCATTTATAATTGTGAGTTCTTTTTATTTTTGGATAACAAGAAATCTGAATAATTGTGCCAGTTGGAAGTGAATTTGAGAAGTGATATTACAGAGATTAAGTGATACAAATGCAAATGTGGTTTGCTTTGGCAGATGTCTATTATCATTAAATGTTTAGTTGTGTGACTACCTGGATCATGGTAATCCAAGCCATATACCACTGATAATTTAAAGCCAGGTATTGAGAAGTGTAGATTGGAATCTGTTGCACAGTATTGTTCATGAACATTTTAATTTTTTAACTTTTGAATGTGATTGTCGTGAGTTTGTAGCTCTTTTCTCTGGAGATTTTTAGTTAATTCCTGTACAATGATATAGGTTATTCTAATAGTATTGTATATAAAACAAAATTAAACATGATAAGTACTGTTTTATTTCACATTGTTTGAAAAAATATAACAATTTGACCTTCCCTCTGAACACCCATTAAATAGCATCTTTAAACATTGTTAGCTTATTCAGTAAATGCTCCTGCTATTTATATCTATGCCATTTTGCAAGTACACCTTTTTATGTACACCATGCATTTTTATGTATTCTGGGTGAAAAAAATTCCATGTAAAATGAGAATTATATAAAAAAATCTTGGAATGAGAAGTTATGACATGAAATGCAGCCTTTTTAATTAAATCTACAATGTTTGCTGAAGAGTGCTGACCTAATTCCTCAAATTGAGAAGAGGAGATCAGAGAGTAGTGAGAGGGGTATTTAAGGGTGCTAAATCATTAGGTAAGTGTATATGATGCCATTATATGCCAAAAAAATGCCTCTTTGTCGGACAGTAATTAGAATAGTTAGATGAAATAATTATAAATTATTTATGAATAATCGGCATTGTATTTTCTTGAGGCTTCTCATTGAAAATGCCAGACAGGAGAAATTATTGTCTTTACAGTAATAGTGAGCATTTAGGGTGATGTGCCTGATATTTATAATGTGTGTGCTAATCAACTGGAAGCCATTTTACAGTGCATAGCAAATTTGGAAAGAAAAAAATTATAGGATATACCTTTATGGGGATTTATTCATTGGAATAAAAAACAGTCCATGCAACTAGGACCCGGGGTTCACTTTACACAGCTGTACAGGACTCCTTTATGGGAGAAAACCTGTAAATGGTTTCAGATTACTTCCTTGATCATAGGATGTCTTGCTATCACTAGCGAGCAAAATACATACAAACACATAGTGGTTTCACTCTGATTACGTATCGATTAAAAAAATTATTGTAGATTTCAGACACATGGCAAGTAAATTTGAGTGGTGAAAGTGAAAAGCTTCAAGTAAGCACTGCTTTGAGCTCTAATACCTTAGTTTTGAGATGGTGATAGCATCCAATCATAAATTACGTGATGATGAGGAGGCCAGTATGCTTTAACTTATCTTTTGTACATACCAGGCACCTGAGCATTGGTGGGCAGCATGGATGCCAAGGGGGAACCTTTGGACACCTCTGCCCTTGTCTTATGAATTTCGGAAACCACCTTGGGAATAAGGCAATGGAGACTGAAAGAAATGGAGTAATGGTGGGTATTAGCTAAGTGAATGCTTAAATGTAAGCTAACATGGTGGTTATTTTTATTTGTTTTACTCTACGTGAGTACTTGTGGCTTCCGTCTGTTGTCTGGCTACCAATGTGTGTAATTGTCTAATCAAAAAATGCATAATCATTATGGGTTGCGTGATAATTTTCATTATGAATCCCCCTGAATTGTGAAGGCCATGATTTGGATAAAAATGCAAATCAAGTTACTCAGCTGGCTTTCCTATATTCAGTTCATACATTTGTGTTTGAGACTTTCAAACAGAAATGACTGACATTCATGGAATTGGCTGTGAAAATCACGCAACCCAGTCTGTTAACTACCATTAATGCTAATTCTTAATTGAATAATTGTATGTAGTTCAGTGCGTTGTGTGAAAAATTGCCGTTGACGAAAAGTTAACATAGGATACGAATATAAGTCTCGTTTTTATATAAATTTTTTTCAGTTCCTTTTTCCATGGCAAATTGTGAGTTTTTGCAGTATGGACTTTTCATAAGTCTTGGTGGGCACTTGTCACTTAGAGGTCCCTTATGTGGATGAACCTTGTACTTGGATGGTTTATATCAACAAAACTTAAATGTCAGAATCTCTTTCTCTCATATTTCTAGTGAATAGGGGAAACCCAGTTCTAGGGTGTGAGTGGGTGTTGGGAAAGCTGAAAGATAGTTGTGATTGTAGAGTTAACTAAGCAGAAAAATCAGGGATTTAATTGAAAGTGTATATTATCACGTTAGCGGGAGAACTTTCTCATGCACTGACAGTTTAAAAAGAATGCCAACTTGTAATTGGTCCCAAGAATTAGTAATTAGGGAGCATTGCAGTAAATCTTAAATAACATATGTGTGTATAGTGCATAGCTGCTGAACAAAGGTCCTAGCTGAAGCCTTGGGTTATTTTCAGAGCAAAATCATCTTAGTGAGAGGTGGCACAGAGAAAGGAACTGGCCCCCCACCCCAAATGTTTGAAATTCAATTGCCATTGGCTTTGTCTGGATGAGCTATGTCCTCACATTTGTAAATCCATGTAGCGGTTGAAGTGTAAAGTGAAGCTAAGTACTGGAACGTTGTTTGAAATTTAAAAAAAGACTAAGGAGAGAAAAAAATTGTTTTGGTGGGAAAATTATGTGCAGAAAATTTGAGGCCTGTTATTTCCACAGTGAGAGAGTAACTAAGGAAATGGTATAGTTTACGTTGTTGGGGTAAACAAGTTGCCCGCCGTAGAATTTTAGTATGTATTTCCTGCGATGACGTCGTGTGTTTTCCGCCAGTTGTATATCATTGATTAAGGAAATGTTGTAAAATTTCAAATTAATCTGAAATGAATTTTACTGTTTTGTACTGCAGTCATAATAAGTCTGTTACAGCGGTCAAGTACTGCAGTCAAATAATACAATCATAACTTCTTCGGTCATCACCCATAACCTAACAATTGATCTAGGTCACCAGTGACTTGATGACATTGAGATTTAATCGCTCTGTGGCTGGTCACTGACCGGCATTGCGTGGGGAGACTTTTCATTGCCAGTAACTATGAATAGTATGGCAGTCAACTAGTTAATTACTTCTGTTTATTTCATGCTACTTTAACATCAGGTTTAATTTGTTCGTGCTTATGGCATCATATTTGTCAACCATAAATTTATTTATGTTGTTACAAAAATTGATGATATTGTCATGCGATATATTGCCAAAAACTTTGTGAAATCTTGTATGTGCTGACACATTGTTTATTCTTCCTGCTGTTTAGCGCCCAACTATATATCAGCCGGCCATAGTTGTCCCATGACAAGACAGGAATGCTCTGGTGACTGTGCATGTCCATCAGCCAATCTCTGTAGCCCCATTAAATTAAATGTATTCACCTTTTCATTGGAAGTTACTGGTAGAAGAATTAGCTGGAAACTCCTTTTCTTTTGTTATTTCTCCAGAAGGTGTGCGCAAACCTTCCTTAGGAGGAGCTTTTTTTTTATTCCTGTGGTGGGATTTTTCATATCGGATGTCTTGCCATCTGCCCCTCTTCCAACCTTTCCTCTCATCATAGGACAATTCTGGCTGACGTGACTGTAATTGTGACTCGGGTTTCTAGAAATACAGTAAAACCTCGGTTATACGACGCTCAGTTATACGATGAACTCGCTTATACACTGACTTTTTTTCATCCCGTGAAAAACCCCATATGATCCCATGTATTTCCAAATTCAATTATGAAACATTTCACTTAAACGTCGACCTCTGTGACGAAACGTATTTTTCCAGTCCAATGAGATAAAATACCTCACTTATACGACTTGTCAGAGAACTGCTCTACGAGAAGATCGCGGTACGCACGCCGATTTTAGTCACTGGAGTGGGGGTAGTATGTGCTTATTACATAGATATGTCAATAAGGAAAAATAAGTTTTAATAATGAGCGATGATGTTAATTACACATTAATTTCAACTACAGTAGGTGATCGTTAATCCTGAATTATGAACTACTGAATATCTATCTCTCGAAAGATTTTATAGAATTACCGTACCTTTTTAAAATTTTGGCTTCCAAGGTCATCCAAAAAAGATAATCGTATTTGCAGTATGGACGTAAGTTGATAGTGATTCAACACGATGGTTAAAACAGCATGTGTGGTCTCATTCCTCGGGCTAATGCTGCATCTGCGGGACGAATTAAGCCGGGGAATTGCTTACGCGGTGCGCAGATCAAAACTGACCCAACTTGTATCTCAGTGGGTTTAAATTACGCATAGTTGGACCTTGAATATCTAGTAGCTTAACTCTGCCTGGTGGCAATCGTTTATTTTTTAACAGAACGAGAGTTAGTGTGAATATTATCGGAGAATAACGCGTCGTCAGTCGTCAAGTAATCATTCAAGTCAAATTCAAAACGTGACAGATAAAGCAGTTCCTTTCGACTCAGGAATGGCTTATAACCATTATATCGAAGTACAAAAAATGTCCGGTGTTGTTATCAGAGATGAAAAGTAAAATATTCCGTGAAGACAAATGACGCGGCATCCGAGTCGAAGTTCCCGGCATTGAATTCGCGGAAGAATGCCGACAGAAGCTATACCTGGTAGATTCAATCTACTATCGCTTAATTTTAATGGGGAAATTCTTTTTTAGTTCGTAAACATTATAGAGGGGGGAGATTTTTCCAGGTTCCTAATCTATTTTTGTTCATTCATCACTGACGGCAGTTGCGCGGTTATTTCAATGGCTCACTTTAAAAAAGTTATCTAAACACCGGAAAAATCTGAGTTACTGAATATCCCAGGTGCCAGTGGCATAACTAGGAATACGCTTTCGGGTGTGGGATAGCAGCACCTGGAGCAACGAGGATTCTCAAAAAAAAATTACATGACTGGAAATATATTTTACATCATTTTGGCACTTAAAATTTAACTTTTAGCAGATGCAGTTGCTGTACATAACCTTGACAATTGTTTTAAATAGTTCGTTTCATTTCTCTGAGGCTTTGGGGGTGGGATCAATCCCCTCATCCCCCCATACTTACGCCACTGCCGGGTGCCGTGTGCTCTGTATTATCTATGGTATGGTATGTAGTGGATGGTAACAGACAGGTGGGGTCATTTTTGTCATAAGGGAGGGAGGATAGAAACCTTGTGT
Source organism: Ischnura elegans (assembly GCF_921293095.1). Lineage (NCBI taxonomy): Eukaryota > Metazoa > Arthropoda > Insecta > Odonata > Coenagrionidae > Ischnura > Ischnura elegans. The sequence goes on from NC_060251.1 coordinate 58,374,444, forward strand.
TGGAATTAGCCAGGTGATAACAAGAGGCATAACCAGGGCTAAACGTCCCTTCTGCTGGACAGTGTGTTGCACTGGAAGTTCCCTCCACACTACTCTTTAAGTAGGGATACTGCCATCTCTGAAAAGATTCTGCCACAGCCAGGACTTGAACCCTGGTCCTAAGGGTGTGAAGCCTTCGTGATGCATTAGTGAAATTTTGCTCCCCAATTATGGGGTAAATTTGGATGACTTTCCTCAGGTGTCCCATTTCTTCAACCTCCAATCTTGGGTTTGTCTTTAGATGGTAAAATGAATTTCCTGGAAACTGCTCTTAATGAGCCAACTTTTATCGAAAATTGGCCTCTGTCAACATTTAGTATCACCATTACCGAAATTTCTATTGTGTGATAGCCATGCGGCTTAGAGCTAGAAATGATAGCAATTCAACCAAGATGTTCAACCGTAGGTAATTTTGTTCAGGAATGCATAGTTATGTTTCTCTTGAAGTAACACATCATCTGTGGTGTGGCGTGTGAGTAAATATGATAATTAGGTTCAATATCCTGCCTACGAACGAGAAATTGCATCCTGGAAACAAACCGGCCCCTACTGAAAAGGATTTCATGCTAAATACCGAAAAACCTCACAAATGAAACTTCCTCACTTATGAAACTTTTTTCGGTTCTCTGCTGAAAGTTTCATAAGTGAGGTTCTTCTGTAGTTCCAGAGGAGAGCCTGTGGTTAACGCAACACAGAAAGCAGGTGTGTTAGGTTTAAGAGGCAGATTCATTTGGAAGCTTTCAGCTTTTTGTCCCCTTCTATTCTATTCATTCTAAATGCTTTTCTACATTCAGTAGAAGCCCGGTTCAATGAGTGCCCATAATCCCTACCAAGCTAAAGCTCATTGTATCCGAAGGTGTTGAATAAACCCACAAATCATTCATATTTACAGTTTTTCTTTTGTGTCTGTTGTATTTAATGTAGTTAAACAGTGAAAGAGTCATCATCAAGCACAATCTAGTTGAGTATCAACATAGTTAAAGAAAGAAACAGGGGATTTTCAATTTTAGGAAGTATTACTTCCCCTAGTTTCAATGTTTTTATTCCTGTTCTTATATTTATTGATCGCTGAAGAAAGCTGTAAAAACGGCATAATTAGTCTGATTCAATATGTTTGGTATGCGATGGAAGTGTTTGGATACTCTTGCGAATGCATCATCCTGGCAATATCAGTTTTGTAAAGTTTTTGAATGTTAACCAGTCAGTGGCCGTGGAGTGGAAAATTGGCCGAAAGGTTCGCTGAAATATGATATGATTTAGTGGTTGAAGATATTTCTCCCCATTCGAAATGTAGTCAGCTTTTGTCTTCAACATCTATTCATCAGCAAAAACGTTTATGGGCAGTCCTGCAGACCTTCATTGACAAAACCACTTGCATAGTGCAGATTCCACTTGTGGATGTTCCCCTCGCCGTAAATATTTTTGAATGCTAGGTGTCTGCTGCACGAATTTTATGTCTTTAATATTGTGAACCATGTAAATGACGAGACACCAAACTGCCTTCCTATGTCCTTGAAGTCCTGCTACTGTCACTCTCCTATATATTTTAGTTTTGGTTTTAAGGTCCAAAGATCCACATTTCCTGGACATGATGCACTCGTGCAAACCACCTGACACTACTATGCCCCTGAGACTGAGTAAACTATAAATAAAGTAATAATATAAATATTTACATAATGTACAAAATCTTCAGTTCCTCCAAAAAAAATAACCCTGGGCGATTTACATACCTACAATAAAAGCACCGCATGGGAATGGATTTGAAAGTATGCATGTGCTGCATTGCAAAATTCGCAGCGGGATATTATATATGATATAGGAGTCTGTGTATAGGAACTGTTAATCATTGCCAGGAGATTCAAAGGATCCTGGGTAGGAAGCAGCATTTTTTAAATTGTGCTCGTGTAGTACATTGCCCTTGAGAGTAACCGCATCAATGTTAAGCTATTCAAGTAAACAAAGTTATGTGGAAGTGCGTCTTAGTTCTGCTGAAATGATGTGAAACGTAGAGAAGTTTGAAGAGTATGAAGAAGAGATACACTATGGTCCCTAAGCAGAGGATTTTTACTATTGGCGCAGTAATTCTGCTTTTACAAATTTAGCAGTTGTTTACTCAACAGTGCTGAGTCCTTGCTTGCTAACCTAAGGTTGATTGTATTTTACCATCTTGGTGATAACTGTGATTTTCTTACATGGCAATAGCTGACAATGCTTTAATCGAACTGTATTCCTATGCATAAATGAAATATCGAAATATACATCACCGGATAGCATGCAGCAACAGATGACATTGCTCTATCTTTCTAATAATCAATGTAAGGGCACCTATCTAATTACGACAATGTTGCCATTTCCACTTCCATACCTAATACGTGAAAAGACGGAGGGGGATTTATTACAATGTAGATCCTGCGCTTAAGACATAGCCTGCTACAGTAGACTTGTTAATAAGAACGACGTTAATACGAAGTTCCCGTTATTACAGGGCATATCGTTGGTCCCGATGAAAAGGCCAATCCAATCTCTAGAAAAGAAATGTTATTATGAAATTGCAATGAAACACAGGTAATTACAACTCTTGGCTGATATTTTTCAACCTTGTCAAACTTTGTGCATTACAACCACTGGCACTGTGATTATTAACAGTAGCTTAACGGGAGTTGTCACTTTGAAAATAACACCATTTTGGGACAAAAGATGTTCCTAGAAATCTCCAATCAGTGAGCAGAAGTTGCGACTGGAATTCACCTTATAATACAAGCACAGGCAGTCCAAAACGACAGATTTTCTTTTACCTACGAATAAATGGATTAAGTTATTGTATATAAAAACATAGCGGGCATTAGAAAACAAAAAAATTGGTCTAATTACAAACTTAAATGAATGAGATGCCGGCGATAACATAAACTTAAAATTAATGTATCCCCTTCCAACGGCCGTGGCTCAGACTCCTACAACGATGTTATTCAGGTATCATAAAATTTTTGGTTTAACTGTGTAACGTTTTAATTAATTTCTCTCAGTTTCACTTAACTTACAAATATTTTATTGCACTTTAAATAATACAAACTCGGGAGCAAGGAAACACCCGTCCGCCATAACTATCACAATCCGACTCCCCCTTTTTTCTTTTTGAGTCCCTCACTACCATTATTGCTTCCTCACTACTGTTAATTTTAATTCATTTAAATTAACAACATGGCAGCTTGTTTACAACTGCTCCAGTTTTATATTTTATGCCCTTAGTCGGTTACTAATATTATAAATAATCAACATGTCTGACAAACGAAGCTCTCACAACTCTTGGCAACTATTACAAACATTCACAACAATTGCTTCGTGTGATGTTTCGGCACCTATGACGTCATCGAGGCTTCGTCGGCAGTGGCTTGGGGGTGTGGGAGTTTTTGGCACACTTAATAATTAGTAATATTTATCATTGAATATCTTGCGAAGGAAAACTCAGATTTACTTGTGAATTTCTTTGTTGAATTCAGAAAATAATTTTGTCTGCCTGTGAAATTAAAAAAATTTATGTCGTCGGTGCGTCGTTATATATTTAATATAAGTTCCTCATATCACCAGGTTTAAGTTCTCTTCGTGCACAGTGCTCAAGAGCAACAATTATGGTTCTTCTTCGGTAGAAAATACTTGTAAGCATGCACCCAACTTCATATAATAAACTTCATTCCTGTGGAATCGTGGTAACTCACTCATTACTGCTCGGAAATTGGACGTACATTAAGTTCTCTTCTTATGAAAATTTGATTTACGACCTTCAAGAGATGCGAACATTTGCAAAATGCAGGCGTACCCGAAATTTCAAATTTGGCACCTTTGGAGTTGGCTGATGCGATGCGGTGTGGCATATAGGAACTCGCACTTTGGGAATAATCTGATCAAGGTATCATTTAATCTGTTGTGGAGTCAGGGACTGTTCAGCGTTTCACCTGTTCTTCCTTCCCGGGGATAGTGATTTTTTTCGGTGCCAGCTGTGTCGCGCTCGCAGCTAGATTAGCTCATCACAATCATGAGTTAACACCCAGTTGTAATGCAGTGTTGTATTCTGCAGGATAACCACACGATTTGATGCCTTGCAAAAGTTTAATGCCTTACGAAAAAGGTATTGGAACACATCTGGTTCGTATACCGAGGACCTACTGCATTCGGGAAGATATCAGCCCTCAGTTATGTCATGTCGTATTTTTCTATTGTTTAAACCTAACCAAAATTGTTCTCGTTTTTATATATTAGCACGTAATTTAATTGCATATATTATACAAATGACTGAAGCTATTCCGCAGTGTGGGCTATAGGTACTGGATATTGAAAAGACAAGAAATATTGAGTTTTTTTGCGATGATTCCTAAAATAAACATTCATACAAACTTCGTTATTGTGAACCTCCGGTTTTTCGGTCCGGCGAACTTTCGTAATAATGAGAGTCTATTGTAGCAACGAAGCCAGCCAAAGAGGTTGGGGGGGGGGGGGTGTCAACTCCCTCTCCCACTGTAATCTTCCTCCCATTCCCCTCCCACTGATAACTGGACCAAACAAAAGAATGTTGTAACACTACTCACCTTCTATATTTTTGTTTTGTGATACCTTAGGGTATAGAAACACATTTAATTATGAAATAACATGCACAAAATCACTTTTACACTTTTGTATTCAAACCATCATAAAGGAAGACTAATTGGGCCCAATTTACAATCTGACATTATTACAAATAGATTGTATAACTTCCCTTTCTATTCCAATGGACTTTAACTCTTCCCCTTTTCCTTGTATATTTATAATAATGATTTAAGTTCCACTTATCGGGTTCACTGCTCTGCGACTCCACTCAAACACTGCAGGATGGTTCAATGCTCCACAACTCCACTCACTGCCGGATATCTTCCTCTGCGATCCCTCTCTTGAACTCCCTCCACTGTTTTTATTTACGCATCCTTTCTTCTATCAGTTCTCTCTTGTAGGTCCCCCTTCGAGAAATATCTGTGGTAATACCGATCTAGTGGAGCATAGTGGAAGGAAATTTTTGACCTTGCCAAGTATGATTTATTTTACTTGTAAAATATATGTGGTTTGGCGGTACAAAGACTATTACTCACTAAAACATGATTCTCATAAAATGCTGTACTTGCTAAACTGGGCTCACACTCTAATTCCTTGAGAATCTCACTTAACACATTTTTATAACAGCTGAACTGTTGCCCAGGAGCCTGTGCAGTTCTTAACCTAGTCCAAATAGGGCTTGAATTTCGCACCTAGAGTGAGGCATTTGGAATGAGGTTGTTATTTCAATGAATATTCATTGAGTAGCGAAGGTGAAAGATTATGCCTTTTGAAATGAAAACTTCATACGCCACCAGCTCTCGTGATAGCCAGATGGACGAAATACTGATTGACCTCTAGCATCCATCATACTCCCGTGAGCACATCTTGCCTAATGTTAGTAACTTAAAGATGGTAATGAGTGTTAAGTTTTAAAGTCCTCTGTCAACATTTTACAATTCATTTACTATTATATGCATCACAAACACATCACTAGTTATTCCTTGCACTCCAATGTTGCTACATATCAACATAAGATCTCAACTGCATTACATTGCATGGTTAACCATAATAAGTAAGCTCCCTTGTGATGTGGATTCAGTGAATGATCCTTAAGCACCTGTTCATGTGTTTTGATAGCTCGGGGTTACATGTTTGCAGGTTGTCTTTTGGCAGGGTATATGGTGCTCCTCCAGCAATAGGGAGGGTACAATTTTCGGTACTGTTATAATACTAATGTCTTCGGGACACTGGTTGCTATGGCAACTGCTCTTAGATCAGTATGTACTTAGGGTACGAAATGAGGTACTTTCAAGATTAATAGTAATGTGCCAGGAAAATTCTTGCTTCAGAATGTAAATTGACACTTCTCATAAGTCTTATGAGAGCTACTAGGATTACTTTCTTTGGAAATTTCAGACTTGACCTTTAGTGCAATTATAGAATTTGAATGTCTTGGAAGTAGAGCTTTTCCCTCAAGTCCTTTTTAAATCTTTGTCGTCTCTACAATCTACCCTTATGTCTTTACGATTTTTCCTTATTGATGCATCATGTGCTTGCAGATCCTTCTTTCTATGGCAGGGATCCTGTTAAGCTGTTCCCATATAGAGTCGATTTTCATTACTTATGAACTCATTAAGTTTCTTTTTGATATCTGTTTTCTTGCTGTCGCTTATGTAGTATTTTGTAAGATTACCAAAATACAGTGGAACCTCGTTAAAGCGAGTACGGGTTATAGCGAGACCCCCGCTATTATGAGAGATAGCCGATGCACCGTCAATTGACCCTATAATAAGCGTGTTAAAAAATTCGTTTTTACGAGGCCCTTTTGGTGTTGGCTCTCGCCGTAGCGAGGGTTTCACTGCCGGAAAAACTTACATCAAGACTCCTTAATCTCTGTAATTGCTAGCGATCTGTTAGAAATGAAGTTAATGGAGTGCTCAGTCTCAAATTTATGTGGTAAACTGTCGTTCGATAAATAAGTAGTTAATTTTGGTGAAAATATTGTAGCATTAGCATTCGCGAATGCTTGATCTTCTTTTGTTCCTCGGGCGGCAGAAAGCAGTCGTCAGCATACCCGCAAGTCCATGAGTTGCATGAACAGAAAGCATTTGATGGAACACACCATGGGCAAAAAAACACCTAACAGGACTAAGTGAGAAAATAAAAATAAAGGAGTAATATGAGGTATATTGGCTATTATTTGCACCACCTCCGGTAAAGCGACAATTCGCTATAGCGAGTGTTTATTGGTGCACCGTGGGGTGTTGTTTTATTGAGGTTCCACTGTATCTATGAAAGAGTTGAGCAATAGGGTGGTTTCCTATTTTTTTTTATTGCCTAAACTGAAAGATACTCCTGGAGTACGTATTTCATGCTTTTAGATTTTTAAATGAAGGTATCTATTTTTCGCGATTAAATGAAAAGTGAAAATTTTTAAGAGCACGAAAATGCAACGCCTAAGTATGTATGCTGGGAAAAGCCCATGTGACGTCATTCTAGTACCGCCTGTCAATGTGTGAGGCCACCTTGGTGCGAGGCTATGAGTGCCATCACGATGCAGGCTGCTAGCAGGTAGTGCTTGGCTTAGATAAGGATTATTAATACCCTATCAAGCGGAGGAAACTCTCTGACCATAGGCAAATTTAATTGGCGATTATTAAGAGACGCTTCCCTGAGCTCTGTGCCTCATGCATGCATTGGTAATCACAGACAATGTAAAACTCCTGACTACTCTTATAGCATCTGGGTTCCTGTGACGTCACATGGAGTGGCATCGCATGGCCACCAATCTGGCACTTTTCAAATGATGTTAAAATTGACCATTATCATTCGTATAAACTGGGATTTCTAAAACCAAATAATTTTTATGCATAATGAATACACCAATGGTGGGTAATGAATCGCAATCAATGCCTTTCATTTTCTTTGATGAAGGAAACTACCCTATCGTTTAGAATGACACTGTGGGGATGGACCTTTAATAAATTATGTTTTTGACCTTAGAGGGCTTCAATTTATATGTAATTGAAAAACCCACATTTTAATTGTTAATTTTCTTTACTAGCTGAATACTCTCTTGAAATCAGTATCACAATGCATCCTCATAGGTGTGGAGTTATCTTGGGATGAAGTCTCTGGTATGCCCAATTTTGAACATCCAAGGGAATATCTTTTAATGTTCTTTGTCGTTGAAGAATCCATTTTACCAGTGCATGAGATCAAGGGTGCTGCTAGGAATTAAGGCCCAGGGAGGTTAAGATGGTACCAATACCGGGGTGTTTGGGGGTGTGGAATACCCTCCATGATAAGTGGTAGATGCGAGATTAATAAATTGCGGAATTTTAAGATAAATGGTTCGTGATGGTGAGTTTTATGTCTATCTGAGGGATATTTTATTAATCCTTACACTATTCTATAAGTAATATCAATCCTATTAAGTAAAATGGATTAAACTTAATATCTCTGAGCTCTGGGGGGGTTTTTCCCCCAAAACACCCCCCTTGCTGTGCCACTGCATGAGATGCATTCACTATCTAATTCATGTGAAACTATAAACCCGTCCATATTGCACAAAGATGACAGCTTTTAAATAGATGCAATGCACTGGCAGTTCAATGTTAACAGTTGGGCATGGAAAAACAGTAATGTTTCTCTGGATGACCAAGGTGGTAGCATTTGAATATAATTCTGTAATCAACACACCAATACTGACCTATAGATGCATTCTCATTAATCAAAAACTTTTACAGGTGAGAAGTGATAAAAGTTTATCTTTAAAATACCAGAAAGCTGTGTTTGGGTGTATTATCGTGGTCAGGAAATATTTAAAGAAGTAACTACGTATTTTTCATTTTAAATAGTATTAGTTGTATTTTTTTGCTGAAGCACAAAAAAAAAATATGGGAAGATTCCTGCAAAAAAATGGGTGGAAAACATTTTTTTAATGTGCCAACAATTTGCATGATCAAGGGTATTATATGACATGAAGAATTTTAAAAATCCTTTTTTAAGTATTCACCAGTCACTACTTTTCTGGGCCGAGGCAACTTTGGAATAAAAGTTTGAACTTTTTCACTCCACCCTTCTGCACGTTGTATGAAGATGGTCCTCTATAAAATTTCTGGAGGATCTAACGAGTCTTATTTATGGTCAGATTGCTTTCTTTTGATCTTGGTGGCTATATGTTGGGTGTAAATTTTTCTGCGGTTTTCTTTTGTTTTCACATTTCATAAGGAAATTGTTTAAACTATTGTTTGCTGGGTCTGTTATAATTTCTGCTGGAAAGTGGTTTTTCTATATTTTGTGCATTGGGAGTTACCATGTTTTAAATGTGGATGATTTGGGATGAGAAATGGTGAGAGGTCATGTGGAAGGATGCAAGGCTTTCCCGAAGTGAAAATGATTGATTCTTCTCAGGTTTCCTACCATGTTATAGTCTGCATGATGGATACCGGCATTTCATTGGGAGACTTTCACACCATCCTCATGACCATCATCAGACCTTAGAATGTTGGAAAAGTATCCCAATGAAAAGTCAGCATCCATCATGCAGACTAACCATGTAGAAAACGTGATAAGTATTCACCTGGTAATGTGGAAGTATTGAGTTGTAGCTGTTGGCTATTTGTTGCTAGGAGCCCTTATGTGCTGCCTTTGTTCCGCTCCATGGTAAAAACAAATAATGGAAGATTTATTTCTTCCTTCACTTCTATTGTAACATAATATTGTCATTTTATGAGTTTAGGTAATGAAAAATTACAGCTTCTCAATGTTTTTGGGTGAGGTAAAATTATCATTTATTTATCTCATCCAAATTTTTGTTTTGAAGGCCTCATTCTGTCTCATGTACATTTTCCATATGTATTAGCTAAGGGTCAGGAGTGAAGGGACCTCATGCTTACATCTGATGTTACTCAGTAGAAATAGTTCTTCCTCGTAAAGGAAGTTATTGGATCAGTAATTATCTGCAATGTGATGTATTCTCCAAGTATCTCTATGATGATGTTGACTTTCCCATCAATGAAATGTGGGTGAAGTGATGTCACATGAAACCTGGCAGGGTTATTTTTATTTATTCACTGTAATTCCTTTTATAATTTAAAGAAACAATGTGAGTGTCTCACGTTTGATTCTGTATCTCTCACTGCAGGCTCTTAACTAGCCGCTTGATGTCAGGCTAATTTATACATACTTGAATAACTGTCATGCTTACTTTTGGCAGTTTGAAGATTAGGATGTTTTTTACTACTTAGTTTTCAGTCTTCTTTCAGAGGGATATGTTATTGTCAAATTTTTGTTTTGGCACATTAGGTTAGGTATGTCCAAATTGAAATTAATCAAAATTAATGTTCAAAATTCTTTGTAGTGATTAAGAAATAACATTGCTAGTGTTGATTACTAGTTTTTAGCTTATAGAATTAGATAAAAAGTTCATATCACGTATGTCTTCTGACAAAGCAATAAGGCTATGCGCAACATTCATAAAAGATTCATTTTATATCGTATTTAGTGGAATTTTAAGGATTGTTAGATGAAAAAGAAAACTGCTGTCATTTTTGCATTAGCAAATAAAATTGTGGTTCTTGTTAACTAAGTGGTTCATGGAAATGGCTGTATTTATCTCTACGAACTGTTGGCATGGGTACTTAAGTTGTAGTGTGCAAGTATGCAGAGTTACTCCCTACTGAAGAGGTCAGGCGTAACTCAGTGGAGCATAGAAACCATGGCTGGTTTGAACATTTTTGGGTGGAAAAATTACTTCCCGTTTACTTTTTGAGTTGATTTAGCCCAAAAAGTCCATTATTTCTTATTGCATGGAAGTATTTTCTTTTCGAGTCATAGATTCAGGCATCTACAAGAAATATTCTTGCAATATCATGTTTATTATTTTTTTGGAAATAGACTTATTCAACTCCATTTTCCACCCGTATTTGTGCAATGAAATTAGGACTTGATGAACTGAGGGACCAGCTGCTATCATGATCAATTGTACTGTATTCAAGTTAAAAGTTATGTAATGCATTTAACTGATTCAATAAGAGATATTAGAGACAAATAATTAGTGTCTTTTCTGATTTTTCTTTTAAACCAATGGCTGAAGATGATACTTAATCATGTTAGGGGTAGATTTTGCTGTAGAGGCTGCTATCAGGGGTGTAAGTTTGGCTATACTTTATATTAGCTGAATTTTATTTATATTGTAATTTGTTATCAATTGTAGTTTCATCGGTGCGGGTTTCTGAATCAAATAACTTTTGGGTCAAAGATCCAGGTGGAAAAAATGAAGTTGGGTCTTCATGAAATATTTTTAGCCCCTGTAGTGCTAATTATATGAGCCAAATCAGTTGAAATTTAGAAATTATATCAATGGGCCTCAGAAGAGCGTTGTTCCTGTGAAGTATTAAATTATGCTTAGAAGCCCTCATCTATTTTAAATTATGCATTATTTATCTTTGTCAGCGAATGTTTCTTCAGCAAATAATGATGTACAGTTGAATTATTTTTCATTCAGTTTTAAAAAATGAACACACATGAGTCATAAATGAAGTCGCTTGATCAAGAAAAGATTTATTTGCAGATAAAAAATTTTCTACTTTTCTCTGCCTATGAATCCGCCTTGCATTGTCTTCTTTTAGTCTGTCAACTTTTTATCTGATCAAGATTGTGTGCAGAATATTCAATTACAATTTGAGTACATTTTTTATTATTTTATGTACAATTGTGCTTCCTGTTTAAAGTGATTTAAACTAGAGCACTTCCGCATAGATTAAATAACAAAAACTTTCTTTGCTGAAGTTATAATCAATGCTGTGACATTTTGCTGACCTGTGGTCGTCCCATGTCGTTTCTTTTGATCAGTGTGCAAAACTGAACCCAATGCAGCTGAATAACCCTATAATTAGAGGCGCCAAATTTTTGTAATTAGTAAAAAGAATTCTGTTCAGCTATATTATATCTAAAATTGTAATATAGGCTGCCCACTGCATGCAGATCGCATTTGTCATCCCCAAACGGTAGTTAAAAATTATGCGAAGAAAAATTATTTGCCTGGACTGCATATTATTGCTATTTGCAAAAATGAAGTGTCCCTACCTATGCATGTTTTTCCAGGTGCACCGCAGGTCTCTAGGCATGTTAAATGTCTCCCATTCCCCTCTAAATTTAGTAGTGTTAGCATCTTTTGGAAGAAATAAGAACTGTATCCAAGCTGGAAGCCCATAAAGCTCTCATTATTTGAACCTATCCGATTCTTTTTTTCTCATAAAATACTATTAATGTGAGGGGCCACTATTAGCTGTAGTGTGATGTTTTGGGGATGTTAATGTTATTATTTGGCATATATTAAGAGTATTTTTATTTCCTTACGTCCATTTATTTACATTTGTGGTAGGCTTTTATTATTTATTTATACTTGTGGTTGGGAAACTTGTGGAATTATCTTACGCACATGACATGCCTTATCCATTTGTCTCTATGATTTTTAATTTACTACTTTCTAGCTGTTTGGATGATAAATTGGGATTCATCTTGATCTTTACTGTGTATGCTCTACTTATATCCATGAAGGAAAATGTGCCATAATGTTGGCTAGTGTGATGTATGGAAGTGTATATAATTTCAGTTTGCTAACATGTTAAGATCCGTGTTTACATACTTATATTTCCGGTATAATTTTTATTGAGGGACATTTATATTTTGTTGAAATTAAAATTTTACCATTTTTTCTAAGGAAGTAGATGACATCACCAAAGTGGTAATTAAATGTTGGCTTTAATTGGATGGTAAACATTATATTGTTCTTCTTTAATTTAACTTTGAATTTTTATTCTTTCTTTTTCTACTTGATAAATGATTTTTCATTTGCATTGTGGAACATTTTTCATTTGATTGAAAGGTGAGCAAGCCTTTAGAAATGAGCCTAAGTATGTACTGTTGGTGACTTCATTGAGTGCTTAAGATTTTTAATAAACATATTTAAAATTCACCTCTGCTGTTTTATTTAAGGTGTGGAACCTATCCCATCTTTTTAACCTTTATCCCTCATGATGATTTGAAGTTACTATTTGTCACATTCCGATGGGCTTAGGGTACAATTGCATTATTCAGTTTTGAACAGTTTTACAACTGGTGCTCTCTTATGCAAATGTTAAACTTTAAGTGACAAATGGAATACCTATTCCCTTGGTAGTGCTTGATTCATCCTTGGTAAGCTTATTCAGATTAGGGTTAAATTGTTGCTTTGAAAACTTTTATGGAATAATTTTCTGTCTGGAAGTACTTTCGATCATCTCTGTCATTGATAACATTTCGTATTAATCCCTAAATATTGAAGTAACTAATGTCACTATTTGCACTTGAATTATGCAAATAATTTCTCCTGGAATTTTTTTTCATGAACGAACAAAGAACTAACACAAGTTGTCCAGCATCTTTTCCTAATTCTAAATGTAATAATTACTGCTTTTAGAAAATTACAGTGAAATGAATGCATCCCAGATAAAAAGTATTTCATCATGTAAAACTTTTAATGTTTAGCCTAAATGTTTAATTTCATGCGAAAGAAGATGAACACTGGAATTTGTAATGAATGAATTCACTAATTTTGAAATTGGTTGAAAATATGTCGTCCCACTCATCCAATTGTCAGTCAAGCATTTTTAATTGAATGCTAGACTGTAGTCACTGCTTTAGTTGTAGTGTTTAGAAATATTAATTTTATATTTCACTTCCAGTTTCTTAATTTTTTCATTGAGATGGTTATTCGTGTTTGAAATGAGTGAAAGAATTCATTCCGATTAGTGAAAGCAGTGATTCAAACAATAGGATCCAGTTTATGTTACCATCTCACAGTTTGTAAAGGAAGGAAAGGTTATAATCTTGTGTAGAGTTTGAGGACACCTTATTTATGGTCCAGATCGTTACAATTTTAAAATTTAAATGCTTGGGTTCCTCCATCCAGTGAGCAATAGAAAGTAATGGTGCTCTTAAATAATGGGAAGGATGCTTGAGTTTGTTGTACTGTGCTCCTGGAAATTACCTGTAATTCTGGTAAATGTGCATCATTTTGTAATATGTACATGCAATGCCTTGCTGCATGGACCTCTTGGATGACTCTTCAGCTGCTAGTTCATTCAGGAGTACATGGCTCAACAAATAGTAGGTCATGGTGGTGAGGTTTTATCAGCTTTTAATAAGGAATATTGTTAACAGAAGTAATAATTACTTAGTATTGGTAGATACTAAGATAGATAATCTGGACCACAAGGGACCATGGTTACTCTGGAATTATGTTGTTTCCAGTGTTGAGATTACTTCCTTTTCAATAAGAAACTTTGTTATCACCCAACTGCTGTTTTAACCGGGGTGATGGATGAACAAAAATAAATTAGAGCATAGAACAATCTCTCCTCTTTGAATTTCTGCTAATCAACAAGGATATTCATATTACATTTTGGCAAGTCAATTAGCTCTCCCAGGTAGTGCTTGTTCTACAAATGTAGTGCTGTGACTTTTGTCTGGTGATATCACATGCTGGATGATTTGTCTTCACATTATTTTTTGCTCTCCATCTTCTGATCCAAACACTTTCGGTATATGTATAAGTCAAACTAATGGTGCTAAGTCATTTCCAAGTCACCAGTCACTACCTTATCTTTCACTTCTTGAATTGGATTGCACTAATAACGTGAGTTATTCATCAAGGGCAGTGGCGGATACAGAAAAAACTCAAGGGGGGGCACAACATATCTTGAATTGTCTTAAATTTTATCGTAATAAAAGATGATCAAGTCACAAGAATCCCTCTCCCCTCCCACGCAATTTTATTTAAAGTGATTATAAACATGTAAAAGACAATGCCATCTTATGATATAAAAAAGTTACAATTGTGGTTTTGCAATGTTCGGCAATACATGTGGACCCGCAAGGGGGGGGGCGCGCACCCCCTGCCCTATCTGTATCCGCCACTGATCAAGGGCAGCTACTATGATGGTTTTATGGTTTGCAGCTTTTCAACTTCATTTTCAGTGGGCTGTCCATTGTTAACAAATTGCCTGAATCCAGCATTGAAAATTTTTTTACATTAACTCCTATTCTGTCAAAGATAAAAAGTTGTTTACAGAATTTAAGTGATAGTACTTCAAGGTCCTTATGCGTTTTACATTTAAGCACGCTGAAAAACAAGTTGAGTCAGGTTTAATCAGCGACTTCCCACGAGTAGAAGCAACTTCCCACAGTTCCATTCATCCTGTAAGGGTGGGGTAAGGCCAATAAACAAGACAACAAATGCTGGAGCTACCATTGTGTTGAATGAGCGTCAACTTATATGCATTCTAGATAAAAATATCTCTATTTAAATAACCATAAGTGCATGCAGGAGGCTTTATAAAGGTCATGTTGCTAGGGGTATAGAAGCATAAAGTTCGTAAAATTATAGAAATCTTTTAATCAAATAGATATTCAAAAGTGAAGAATGATGGATTAACAACCTTACCCGGTATTTTTTTCCCAGGTGCCATGTAGTTGTGATTATAATTTGAATGTGTAGGGAAATACAAAGAAAGTGGGAGAGCCATTATTAAACTTATGAATTGTCTATGAGTGATGGTTCTATCTGAGAATGTTAATCTTAAGGGGACATTCAATTACTTCTGAGTTTATGAAAAAAAACATAAATTTGAATTTATCCCTAGGGAGTTTAGGATATTTATAAATTCAGGTTTTAGATTTTTAAACTGTAGTTTATCCATTACCCACATAATCTTCGGCTTACTAGATAAGACATGAATGAGTGTAAGTATATCCTATTTTTACAAGCAGTAGAACAAGTCATTATAGATCAAAATTGCATTGAGCGATTAAGATTAATTTCAGACTGCTTGATTCAAGAAATATTGGCAAGATTTTTCAAATTTCTTGTTTTGCCTGGAATGAAAAGTCAACTTCACTATTATATTGGCTTTAGTACAGCTCATGGCGATTGTTATCCACTGGTGGGAGCACCAGAGTTTGTGAGAAATGATAAAAAATTCCATAGTTTCCTATCACTTAAGCAGTATCAAGCATTAACCATTAAGATTTTGATTGTTTGAGGCGTAATGTTAACCTTAATTTAATGACCTTAATGTTAACTTTACGGATTTTGTTTGCTATCCATCAATGGATCAAGTTGCCATTCAAGGTTGATGCCATTCAATTTTGAGCATTCATTAAAATTCAATACATGTTAGGAAATAAGGTACTGTTTTGCCTGTTATACTCTTCTGCTCCTCTCAGACCAGTTTTTCTTTTATACAGTTCAATGCCTACTATTTAATATGTATTGAGTAAACTAAATTCATCCCATTAAGAATCACTACTTCAATGAAGTCTTTTGTCATTTTTTTCGTACCCATGAATCCCATCTTTCATTGCAGCCAGAAAGGCAGAGTGTAACTTTACATGCTTCACTTATCTCACTTAAATTACTTATATCACTATCTATTACTCTTTGTTTTCACTTTTCATGTTAATGTCAACTGGCTGTCAATTTATGTACTGTATTTTGCACCATCTAGTCATCTCTAGGAAGGTAATCCACTCAAAGATGTGGCCAAACTATCTCCAAATTGATTAATTGTTGTTTAAAAGTGATTAGTAATGTTCTATTTCCAACGAAGGACATATATATTGGCAACTTGGCAATAAGCAATTAGTAGCTTTGCTCTTTCGACTATTTGAATCTGTCGCCCTGCCGCTTCCACTGTCGAAATCGAAAGGATCGAAAGGGTGATCGATAGACTTCGAGCTATCGAATGTAACAATCTCTAATCGAACGCCAAATCGCTCATTCGCACCGTTTTTATTCGCCTGAGGTAACGTGTTTTTGAATCTCTCCGCATCTTTCTTAAATTATCTTTAATATAGCCTTTCCCAATGTCCAATATATGCGTTGAGTCCCTTAAATGCCGTTAATTTTTGTTTCATTTCGTTATAGTGTTGGTATATCAGTGCACGCGATGTAAATATGGAATGCCACGTGTGTCAATGCCATTCGTGATTTTGTTGATAAGTTTCGGGTTTTAATCGTTAAATTTTTCATAATTTGTGGCTTGGCTACCTCTCTATCCCTTAAAATTTACTGTGCTGATTGTTTTTTAGTTTTTAGTCAATATTGTAGTATATGTTTCGAGTCTTATTTCATGATTTGCTGCTATTTTATTTCTCGTGCCTACTTAATTTCTTGTGCATTTATTTAGTTTATATTATTTTCAGTCCTTAAAAATCTCTTCGGAGGAATCCCTACAACCACAAGATGGGTAGGGAGGACAAGGCGACCTGGAAGGCTAACTTCTTCACCAAGCTAATCGTAAGTGCCAATGAGGCGAAAATGATGGTTCTTTAGGCGGCAAATGAAGACCTCTGCCTTATTAATGTTATTTAACCTCTAATTTCGCAGCAACTCTTGGACGACTATCCAAAATGTTTCATCGTCGGTGCCGACAATGTCGGGTCAAAGCAGATGCAGCAAATTCGTATGAGTTTGCGTGGCTCGGCCGTCGTACTAATGGGTAAAAATACCATGATGAGGAAAGCCATTCGTGGACATCTTGAAAGAAACCCGGCTTTGGAGAAGTAAGTAAAGAGTAAATTTTAAGCAATCTGCGGCGTTTCTGTTCCGTTTGCGTATTACCGAGGGAGCACCTTCACCCTTACCAAGCAGTCCTTAGGTGCCTCGTAGGCTGTCATGAGGTTGAAGAAATTATAGATTCTAGAAATTCATAAGAACGGTATTTCTACTACTCAGGCCTGGTTACGGGGTACATTAGCACGTACGAGTTAGTCTGTTGGCTTTCGAGTGATTTTTGTGAATCAAACAGAATATGTACGAATGTATGAAATATATTAGAAGTTTCAATTTTCTATACATGCATTCGCACAAGTTGGGTGTTTACAAGGTTCATTCACGCGTTCATACATTAAATATGAATTTGTACGTGTTTATGTATTGTGTAACCAGGCCTATAGAGCAGCTGCTGGAGACTGATTCTCTCGCTTTGTGCAGTTAAATACGGCCTTCTATGTCATGATGCTGTCACTTTATTCTTAATTTGCCATCGACTGTTGATTGGTAGAAATTGTTGGAACATGCCGAGGATGCTGTGGTACATCTTCATGTTACCCTGCGAGCCACCTGTAGGATGTTTGGGAGGGGAGTTAAATCAGGGGTTTGCTGTGGATATATTACCATTTGTTTTTTTTTTTTTAACTTATGGTATTTCTATAACAGTCTTTATCAACCGCTGTGTTGCGTCAATGAAGTTTGCTGTACAAACTTTCACATATTATAGTAATATTTCGGTATCACCTATATTGTCTCGTGTTTCATTGTTTGCATTTACATGATGTGTAAGAAGTATTCGTTATGTGTTCACAGGCTCTTGAATCACATTAAGGGCAATGTTGGATTTGTGTTCACTCGTGGAGATCTTGCCGAGGTTCGTGATAAGCTACTGGAAAACAAAGTTCGGGCTCCAGCTCGTGCAGGTGCCATTGCTCCATGCCCTGTCATCATCCCTGCTCAAAACACTGGTCTAGGCCCAGAGAAGACATCCTTTTTCCAGGCCCTCTCTATTCCAACCAAAATTTCTAAGGGAACAATTGAAATCATCGTAAGTATCTTTTGTCCTTATAAAGCAGTCTAATTAGATTTGATTTTCCATTTATAGTTCGAATCCCTTTTATCTGTTGTATTGCCTATGACCCACTTATGTATCTTACCCATTTATTTCAGAATGATGTCCACATCTTGAAAGAGGGTGACAAAGTAGGACCCTCAGAAGCCACTCTGCTAAATATGTTGAACATCTCCCCCTTTTCCTATGGATTGTTGGTAGAGATGGTCTATGACTCTGGAACTATATTCGAGCCGAAGATCCTTGATGTGAAACCTGAAGATCTGCGAGTGAAATTCATGGAGGTCAGTGCCATTGGATGTCAAATTATTTTTGTAAATTTGTCTCACACTTGAATAGAATGTTGTGGATGTAGTATTAATTAAAAGAATTAAGTGTTTACCCTTGCTTGACATCTGACAAGTTGACACTGATGGAATTAATTAAAAATGTGTTTTTAGCTTGGATTAGTATGGCTATCTATGTTATGATGTTACAAATTGCGTCTTAAAGATTGTGCCATCAACTCTTCAGAGCTAGAAATAGCTGAACCCACTGAAGAGGGCATGGTTTACTGTGGATAAGTGACCTCTTGGTTGTCTGAACATAGACCATACTGTTTCATACAGGTAGTAGACCTTACTGTTTCATACAGGTAGTGTTTTAATCAATGCAAATGCAGTGCAACAGTAAAATGTGGAGACCATTTCTCAACTGTATTGCTACTTTACTCTTGCCATCTAATTTGATCATTTGGGCATTTAAACCCAAAATTTGTAATATATGGCACCAATTTGCTGTATAACTAATGACATAAACCCACTGGATTAATTAACTTTAGAAACAAGCTTTATCTATAGTCTTGACAATGGATTTGATAGTTTTTGTTAAATAGTTTTCTGGACTTGGAAAGCTTTAAATAATATTCACAAGTTAAATTGTAACAGTTTTGTTTTTGCAAATGTATGCATTGGGATATTTAAAATCTTGCTGCAAATAAATGCCACTTGTTTTGTTACATGCCAATATTTTCTTTTAATGTTATAGGGTGTCAGCAGAGTTGCATCTTTGTGTTTGTCCATTGGATATCCCACTGTGGCTTCTGCACCTCACAGCATCATCAATGGATTCAAGAATCTGTTGGCCATTGCTGCAGCCACTGAGATTGAATTTAAGGAAGCCACTACTGTCAAGGAATTCCTTAAGGTAATAGAAATTTCTGAAATGTGCTCAGGCTACATTCCTGTAGGCTCGATTTAGAGTTTTTAATTTGTTATTTGCATCGTTGTCATTAGTGGACCTCTTGTTCAAAGTGTTGAATTCTACTCTTTGCTTACTCATTGCTCTTAAGCTGTTCTTCCCATCATTAATTTAATCTTTATTGTCACTTAATCTAAAAGTTATGAAGTAGTGGTTGGTCAGGGTTCCCACTCAACCGTGAATAAGCCGTGAATTTGGTCCACGGAGAAAAAAACCTGTAAAAAGCCGTGAATTTCGCCATGTAAACTTAAAAATATCTCAATCTTGATAATTATACGATTTACTGGTCAAATGCGGTATGTTAATCATGTCTCATGGTCAGGCACGCGCTGACTCTTAGTCTCCGCATTTCTCTACACGCGAATATTCTAAGTTTAGTCATTGGTCCGTACTATATGAAGACACATTGACCGATATTTTGCATTTTAATGGTGGAAGTCTTGTTATTTTGTCTAAGCGTTTCAATTTCAGTGATAGCTTGGGGTGGACTTGTATTCGAAAAAGGAGGAATGAAATAACTTGCATTTCTGATGGACCCAGAATGAACCATTTACGAAAATTATCTGATTTGTAACTCGAAGTTCGGTTCCCACACAAAATTAGGGCACATGCCATATGCTTAGAAAGATGAGTTTGCCATTGGAATTTTACTTAAGGAAACATTTCTACGGCAAATAGCCTTTCAATTAATGGTAATAGCTCTCAATAGACTACGCTCACCTCTTTTGGATCGTTTGAAGATTGCGGTGCCGTCGTATAATTTTCCCGCATCCATCGTTGAACGAAAATGTGACGAAGTGATAACAAAGTGTTGTTTGTGGCTAATAACAACGGACACCACCAGGAGATTGAATTACTATGGGGAGAAGCTGAGTGCCGTGGGATAGTAACATTAGCGCATTTCCCAAGATTCGCTATGCCCCTCCACTCAGAACTCGCCTCCCCCTCTGAAGCTTTCCTCTTCTCCGAAATAAAGAAAAGGTCTCAGCTCGCGCAGGGATCGTATCACGAAGACCTTAGCTTCTAAAAAATATGAAGTTACACGAGAACACTAGAAACGTGCTTCGTGCCCCCCCCCCCCTTTGCTCACCCACTGACCTTTTTCAGCCTAACTGCTTCAAAGTGCCCAGTTTCTGGAGGTCAACTGCTGCATGAATCACCTATTAGTAGTCTAACCAGTAGTAGTCACCAAAAAGTAGTCTAACAATGAATTTTGGCAATTGGCATTATACTTATATTAGATTGAAGTATTTGTAAAGTGAACGTAATTCTAAGAAGAATGAGTCCAAACACCACATTATTCTAACGTTATTTAAGCATTTAAAACAAGAAAATAGTTGGAAAAATACAATGACGATTTCTGGCAAAACTCTCGTAGCTGAGATTCTCGGCAGTTAATGTGGCATTTTTCCGAAAACAGGATATCAGGTTATTATCAGTTATCAATTAATGGATTATACTATAAGTGTCAGTTGTAAGAGTTACTGAGGAAGGGATATCTTCTCAAGATATTTTGTTTCTCCCTACTAACAATCCGGATTCATCTACTCATCTGGCGCTACAATAATTAGAAAAGAATGTGTAAGTTGCCTTCTCTTTGGAACAAATAATTTCATGGCTATTTATATGGCAGGACATTTGAAACTGATATTATTCGAATCAGCAATGTGACCTAAGTGTTTCGATAAAGTACTAGTATTCCTGTAATTGGCTAAAATTTTGTTTGAATTCTTTAACAAATATCATAATTACGTGCCAAAATCCTGCGTTTCCTGGGACATAGGCAACCTATCCAAACGTTCCCGCATTCATAGTTTTTTTTCGTCCATCCCCCTGAAAAACGATAGATCGAGGTTCCACTGTAATTATATGAAATTGATTTTTTGATGTATAACATTCTATAAACAATTTTAATAAATATTTTCGGCGATCTCAGAAAGATTGGGTAAGGGAAATTTGGTTACTGTGCGGTAGTAGCAATGTGCGCAAAAAACAATCGCTCGGAGGGGCGAGGGTTTAAAAAAGGACTTCCGGTGTTCAGGCGGAAGAAGGTCCTAAGGGTATTCGCATATTAAAGGAGGCCATGGTATTAGGCGTCCAGGCAAGATCGCAGTTGGGTTGGGCCTTAAGTTGGCCCTGAATTTTCCAAACGTTGACGTCATAACAGATATCACTTTTCATTGCTGCATGTCGAGCATGTTAATTTTTAGTTAATATACGGCTGGTGATTCTCCTATTTTTCACTTTTAAACTGACCATGAATTAGACGACATTGAGACCGTGAAAACCTGGAAAAAACCATGAATTTCATTATTTAGGTAGAGTGGGTAGGGAGTAGGTAGAGTGTGGTAGGAACCCTGGTTGGTGTTTTCCTTAAAGCATTCAATCATTTTTACTTCAGTTGGGCTTATATCACTTTCAATTATTTTTCATTACTGTTGATAATCTATCATGAAATTGCATGAATCGGAAGCATTGGGATAAAACTCTTATTATATATGTTTGTTGTATGTGTCTGAAATGCGGTGCTATAGGAGCTGTGCATCTTATTGTCTTACAAGAGGCTGAAAGAAACTTGTGATTCAGCTGTCTTTCCTTCATTTTTATATTAGTTTTTTTGCTTTTACCAAGTCTTTTTTCCTTATGCTGTGGAAGTAGTTGTAATGTCACTGCTGCTTGCCCTTAAAGTGGCTTGTAAGATATTGTTTTTCAATTGAATTTTCTCATACATCTTAAAAGTGAATTGCTTGTGTTTTCTGGATGCAAGCTGATATGATGTGGGTCAATATGGGCTGACTTTGTCATGATGATACTATTAGCGTCTTACAGACTGTGCCATCAACTCTTCAGAGCTAGAAATAGCTGAACCCACTGAGGGGGGCATGGTTTACTGTGGATATTGACCACTTGGTAGTCTGAACATGCTCAGCCATGATTTATTGTGATGATATTTTTTAAACAGGTGCTGGGGTAATTCATGTGATAGCACCTTCAAGTGTTGCCTCTCTCCATTCAGGGTGTCTTTAAAGACTGTTTCATTCTTACTAATGTCCTTCTGTGAGCTCCTGTATTCAATTGTTCATGTCCAAAGGTCTTGAATAATTATGTAACATACCTGATGGGGGACCTAGTTCAAACATAACCCAAATAAGCAATTCAGTATTTAAGTTGAAAACAAGTTCTAATACCAGCTTAAATAGGTCTGAATTGGAGTGCACACAAGGGAGGAGGGAGGATATTGAATTACTAAAGATAATGTCTGTAGTAAATGAGGGCAGCATCGCTAAAAAGGAAGACCCTTATGGATTGTTTTAATTGATATTCACCTTTCCTTTGCTCAGGATCCTTCCAAGTTTGCAGCTGTCGCGGCTGCTGCTGCTCCTGCAGCTGCTGCTTCAGCTGCAGCACCTGCTGCCGAAGCTAAGAAGGAAGAGAAGAAAGAAGAAAGTGACGAGTCTGATGATGATATGGGATTCGGTCTTTTTGATTAAGAACCATGAATGGTTGAAGTATTGTCATTGCATTTTTACTTCCTGAATAAATGCCTTTTCTGGCCAACATCTTAGTTTTATTAGTGGCAGGTTACCATTCCCCTTAATTATACATGTGTGTATGATAGTGATAATGATTTAAATGAATGCCAAGAGAAGCCGCAATAGCGAAGGCATAAAGTAAACATGTGCAGTTTCAGGTTCTGCAGGCTGGGGTAAGAAAGCGGGAAGTAGGGGAAGGACTACCATAGAAATTAGTGGGTCCACTGAAGACCACGAGTATTGAACTCTTGGTACAGCCATGTATGCGATTGCTTCCTGAGGTTTTCAATTCTAGTAGTGATGCAACTATACATATGCTGAAGCATTCATCGATTCCTCAGTGTGAGAAGTGGGTGAGGACAGGAAGTGATGCAGATAGTTAACCCTCAAGTTGAGTAAAGTGGTTGAACTGATATAGGGCGGGAAAGAATTGCCCAGAAGAATGTAGATCACATAGTAATGGTGGGGGATGGAGTGGAAGTGTAAAAGCAAGAAATTTTAAGAGGTTTTATAGCGGTCTGTGGCATGTGGTAGGTCAAGATTTGGCTTGGGTTGTAAATCATAAGAGCGATTAGTTGTTTTAAGGCTGGAAGAGAGGTTTGGTGGATAGGGGAAGGCCAAGGATTGGCAATTTAGTTAATGTAACAGGCAATAAGGTTTTTGTAGAAAAGCTTAAATTATTTTTATTCACTGACAATGAGTGCACACCAGGGAAGTTGGAGATGGAAAGTGAGAGGTTTGTGGGATTTTTGTTAGGGCAATTTTCGGGTCTACAGGATGAATATGAGATTAGTGAAGGGTTTTGAAAAATTTGAAGGGATTCAGGTTTATTACAGATAATGTGGCCTTGTGTAGAAAGAGAAAGGTGGGCCTTGTTGAGTGTGTGACGATGACAGCTAGTGTAGGGCAAGTAGTGTTGTTTATTGGCGAGTTGAATATGGACTGAGTGTTGTATTTTTGAATTTATAAGGAAATTGAAACACACAAAACTTATTTGGGAGGCAAAGGATAGTTGAAAGAAGTTACTGAATGCTGAGATAAAAGAGTTCAATGAGTCTGGTCCTTTGGCTGGAGATGGAAAATGGCTCCAACTAAGCGAAGCCAGAGTAACATTTGAAGTTGTAAGATAGGAGAGATTCTTCCAGAAGACCAATAATTGTTTGCGTGCTTAGGCCGTTTTCACATGCACTGGCGAAGCCAGTGCTGAATACAATATATTCAAAGAGAAGCCTATACTCCCTATAGCCCCAGCATCATTGCGGGAGCGATCAGCAGCACCTGCCAGTGAGGCTGATGACAACATTAGAGTGGGAATGAGCCATTGAATGAGGAAGCCTGTGACTGGGACAAAGCTTGCCTCTCTTGGAAAAAAAACCCGGATGCCCAGAGGATGTTTATAAAGCCATCCAAAATGCTCTTAAACATGCACCTGACGAAGCATTTTTTTATCACTGTTTTACCAACTGTGAGAAAAATGGGAGAAGGGGAAAAAATGGAATTTCGTATGGGTGTCTTGCAGCTTATTAAAAACATCAAAAGCCAGACCATAATAAATCACCCTGTCCCAATCCCAGAATTTTCTCCTGCCTGGTCATCATCAACCTCTATCTTCTTTCCAATCTTTTGCCTTATGCCCAACATCAATAGGTTACATTCTCAGCCGTCACAAGTCAACAATTGTCATTGCCTCAACGTGAACAGCTACAAAATACAGCTAGAGCTTGACCCGGAAATATCTTACCACTCAACCCCCTTCTTTCAAGAACTTCAAAAATATCTTTGTAACAAAACCTAAGTAAATTGTCTCTGTACGTATTACAAATGAAAGTTATAGTAGACCCAGCGTATGTATTAATTTAAACTTACCTTATTGTTACTGCAAAAATTTCCATCGGCAGTGTTCATGCTCGCATTGTAGTATCTTGGTGCAAGGGCGTACCCAGGAACAAAACTAGGAGGGGGGGGGGGGCTAGCCATGGCTGTTCAAGTTATAGGTAACTTCATTGCACGGAAAAGGTGAATGAAATCAACATTTTATGGAAACTATTAAAGCTTTTTATTAGTTTTTAAATTATTTGCTTGAAAAAATATTATTTTCATTAAAGACATTCGCGATTCTCTTGTGAGGGGGGGGGGGGCTGCTGCCCCTCGCTGGGTATGCCCATGTCTTGGTGCTGAGTAACTTCTCCTATGCGTCCCAAGAGAATATCATATGTATGTATACTCATAGGAAAATAATTTTTAAAAACTGAGGTTCATCCATTCTAAGTTTTTCATATGTTGTGTAGAAACTTACTTCCAAATATCTGACTCTTAAAAGTGGATTTACTCTGAACAATCTTTCTCGTCTCCTGTATTTCCGCCTCAGGTTGGTACAAATGTATGATCAAATTATGTCTCCCATCTTCAGATCACATCTTTTTTCCTGCATGATCAGAATTCAACTGGCTCACTGACGAGAAAGAAGGCAATTGAGAATACCATAATTATCTTTAATATAAGGCAGAAAGGAATGTACACGAGGCTGAAGGTAATGGTCGATGAAGAATGAGATGTGTTCTGTGGGAAAATCCTAACAAGAGATGATTGGGTGCCCAGGATCGTTAGCCTTTTGTATCTTGGGTAGAACATAGAAGTGTGGAGTTTGTCGATGGGGTGAGATAAAAGAGAAATTTCACTACTGGAAAGGCCCTCTTCCGGTGCTTTCTTTAAAAAAAAAGATTTTTTGGTGAAGTGCAGGATTGAATCAAGTGACGTTGGTATGTTCGAAGAGGTATCAGCGAGTTGTCTTGGGATTTTGTTTGTATAGTTGGTGGAGATAATGTATAACAAAATAAAAATACTATTGCGAAAGACAAGAATCAAGGGACCCTCACAAATTAAATTTTTAACGATTTGGTAGTACAGCCACCCCTCCTCGACCAGTTTCCACACTTCCTCACAACCATCTATTTACCTCCCCTCCTCCAAAGAAGATAGTAGTGTATTTAATTTGTTATATGTGTGTTTGCATTTACGCCAAGTGTGTTTTTGACCAGTGTATTAGTAGCATATCTGTTTACTTTGGAATGTTATGAGAACTGGAAGTGAAGGCCCTTCCAGAATGTAGAATATGTATCTCTCATTGTTTTCTGTTGAGTCATTATAGGTACTTACATATTTGCCTTTTGTCTTAGTAATGGCTGAATAGGTATGAACCATTAAGCTTTGTACCAACTGTGTACCATTATGGTATTAAGCTTTCACATTCATTACCCCAGAGATTTCTCTGTAGTTAGTGATGGGTAAAAAAAGCCCTTGTCACTCCATTCAGTTCCTTATCCATTTGCATCTTGGGATATGAGTTTTTTAAATTTGAAAGTCTCATAAGTTTCTTGGTTTTTGAGGGGTAGATCATGAGTATTTGAAGTCATATTTTCTACTAGTTAAAACTGTACTACAAAGATAAGGTACCTCTTGTTAAGCATTAATTTTTAGTGGATTGTACAACGTAGTACTACGTAGTGAATCAGGTTATAAACAAATAATTTTAAAAGAGATTCTGTTACCACATTGTTGTGAATTTGGAGTCAGGGTAATAGAAATGGGTAAAAAGGTTATGAAGGAGTATCACACTATTGAACAAGTAACACAAATTGATGAATGGCCCTTCTCAAAAGTCTTGACAATGGTAAGAAATCATGGTTGGTGGGAGTAGAATCATCTTTGATGTTTTTAATGGGGAAAGTAAAAGGGTGATACAATTCACCTTCTGGCTACTAATTGGTTGACTGAAAGATTGAATCAAATTATTAAGTTTCTTTTGATATTTACTGTATGATCTGCTATAAGCTGGACTGTCATTCAAGCCCTCTATACCCAAAGTTACTCTGAACAATGGGAGTTTTCAGTTGCTGCCTTTCTCGATATAGGCTTACCTGGCCCCGCAAATTTTCTTATGGCATGGAAACCTGCTTAATGTGAAATTTTTTGCTATAGTGAAGGAGGGAAGTGCTGATAATGAAGCAGTATGGAAGAAGGAGTCGATATATCTCCTCTCCTTCTTCCATTATAGATGCTCTTGGATCTTTTTGGGATAATTCGACAAGGGTGCGACGGAGATTCCCATGAGGCAATATTGGTAATTTCATCCCAAGGCAAGAAATCCATTTTATCCGTTACCGTTTGCGTACTCATATCCTAAGGTATTCAATTTCGCGCGAGCACAAGCAACATCCAGCTGATCCAATCAACGGCGCTGGTTGCTGTCAACATGCGAGCTAATAATTGACGTTCGGATTGCGTGAATCTCGGGTCATGATTAACATTGTACTACGAACTCTCGCAAATTGAAAAATGATAGAGAAACGAGAAGAGAATTCGTCGCCGATCACTGCTCATGGTCTACATGAATCTATTTCTACTATTTCGCTTGAAACCATCGATCTGTACTTGAAACAGCTGGAGGCTCAAAAATTACAGGTATATTTCCTCCTCACCTTTTAAGTTGGTTCGCTTGACTTGATGTGATTGAACACTTGATTCATTGATTGTCTCTAACCTGTCGTGAGTTATTTCTTGCAGGCTCAAGCGGAAATTTCAAATTCGTTCAGACAGTTGACGTCCCTTTTACACGCTCGAGAAAAACAGCTTCTACGACAAGTAGATGCCATTCACGATCACTTAATATTAATATTGCAGTCTCGCAAGACTTTCAGCCCCGATACTTCTATATGCTGCGAAGATGAAGAAAAGGAATTTATGCTTCAGGAGCAGGATGGGAGACCCATGAATGACGTTAAGAGGTATGCATTTATGATCCATATGCTCGTTTCGACTTGGTTAGTTTTCCATTTGGTTGTTTGTTAAACGATTTTCCCTGGCGGTCCCATTTACTTATTGTTTCTCCCCTTTTACAGTGTTAAAGCCTCTCCAGGTATTGAGCTTACTCTCATTACTAAGGAGTTGGAGGACCAAATACTAACGATTGGAAAAGTGGAGATGTCGGGAACGAGTTTCATGCATCTAAGTGAAGATAACGAAAATTTCATTTTCCCTTGCCGGTAAGGGTTTATATTATGATTCGAGTATATGATGGTAGTTGTTAACAGTTTGATTTGATTGTAAACTGTGTAAGTTGAAATCTTGCTAGTGTGATGACATTTAATTTGCATTTGATAGTGTCCAGAATTATCAAGAAACCAGCCAAGATCATATGCTTCTTTACAAGTCTCTGGAGGAGGTAGAATCAATTGACGTTGCTAGTGTCAAAATTGAAGCATCTGTTGTTGAAATGCAGAGTGAGAACATTGTATCTACTCCAGACATGCTTCACCGAGAAGAAGTCTCTAATTGTTCTGGATGTCAGGTGCTCGCAGTTAACGAAGAAATTGTAGATGAAAGTATAAAGGAGTTGGAAAAGGTAAGAAAATCATCAATTGGTATTTTTTTCTGACCATATGGTCTCTATAATTTCGAGGGAAATGCTAAGGTCAGGAATAGCATGAGAAATTATTGATATCTTGTAGTGTATCTATAAAATGATATCATTTGAGATTGAAGATTTGCAGGTAAATGTCGAGAAGTTAACAAAGAATTATTGGATCTATGTCACGGGTGGTCTTGCCAGGTTGGCTGGTCGGCAATCGCCGAGGGCCTCGAGGTTAGGGGGCCCCCACAACGCTCATGTCAATTGTGAAGCGTATATGAAAGGTGTAATAAAAAAGACTTGGATTACTTGAACCAATCTATTTTGCATTAATAAAATTCTGCGTTTTCATTTTTTGTTTTACAACTTACGCATACTCTGTGCATAGGCAGATCTAGGGGCGGATCACGGGAGCACATGTCCCCCCCAGACCCTTAAAAAATATGCAAGATTTTTAATACGGTCTGATTATCATTGGGTTCATTTTGTATTACGAGGTATCCTTGTGCCCCCCCAGAACAAAATCCTGGATTCGGCCTTGCTCGTGATCCCCCCCCACCCCCCAGAAAGAAATCCTGAATCCGCCCCTGACTCTGTGTAAAAAGATTATGTAAAAAATCGATTAAAATGTGTCAGAAGATAGAACCTGATGCTTTTTTGAAAGGGTTATGTAAAAGTCATTTTAGAGTTTTTTTTAGGTTTCAAGGAATAAATCCACTGAATTAAATTTTATAAGTTGTGGAATTTTCACTTTTTATATTTTTTCTTACGAAATTGCTATTTTTATTAACTTTTGTGTGGTTTTTAAGAGAGCGTCTAAATCTATTTTTGGGCATGCAGTTCCCTATAATTTTCTGCGGGAGGACCCCCAAACTCCCCGGTAAGGGGGGACCCATTATTTGCCCCAGCCAAAGGCCCCCAATCACTGCAGACTGCCCCTGGTGTATGTGTTGAAAAAGTTTCTTACAATGGGCAGTATTAGATATCTAAGGAATAAGTATGCATGTAGAATAATAAATGAGTATGTCAAGCTACAGGGATAATTAAGGCTAGGTGCTAACTTGAAGGGTCGATCAAATTGTGTCAAAAGTTTATGGGTACAATATTGATTACGTTTGGAAAACAGAATCATGGGGTTACGTTGTGGCAAGATCCTTTTTAAACTATTAGCTTGATTATCTCTGCAATCGTTGTGGTTTTGCACGGCCTGTGAAACCCTGTTTTTATTTTGTGATGATTACCCATCGTAGACCTGTGTAGTGGCTTAATGTATGTTGTATAAGGTAGAAGTGAAAAATATCAAATATTAATGCATATTTAGTTTTAAAGCTTTCATGGGTGTGGACCCCATGCTTTTAAAATAACGAGCGTGCTGCGCCTGCTCCCAGCGGGCTTCCCCCACTCTTTTCAATGTAGGTCCACTGAGGGATAGGCGCATTTATAATTTTAAAATGTAAAAAAATAATGCAGGGTCTTATGCACAAATTTAATTGGAATGTTCATGTACAAATTGAGAGTCAGTCAGAGGACCTCTTTAAATACAAAATTGGAAGTAATTACACTATCCTCTGTTAAACGCACATGATGACTCATTCTTACGTATTAACAGGAGACTTGAATGTGGAATCAGCCGTATTTTGATAAAAGTTATTTAAAGAATGCGAGATATTGTTGCAAATGAACAAATGTATCAGTTTGTGCGCAGTTAACGTCAGGAACATTTACCGGTTTTTGTTTTTTTTTTAAATTATTTAAAAACCAATTTTTGGAAACAATAGCAATATTTAGGAAGTAAGATATGCTGTCGCATGTTCTCTGATAAATTCTGTGCATTTTGGTACCTCATTTGTAGAGTTTGGTTGCGTATAAGTTGAGAAAAAAGGTATCTATACAGTAGAAATAATATAGAAGATCTTTTAGAGCAACTCATCTTCTGTAAAAGTTCCATGATTACTGTAGTAAGTTTCTTTTGCTCTTTGGTACATAGGCTTACAGGGGAATGTACATGTATAGTTTAATTTTTATTTTCAGCTTGGAAGTGACAATGAAAAGAAGGATGAGTCTCTCAAGAAACTTAGCAATGAAAGATCTGAAGATGTTCAGCACTGGATGAGAGAAATTCTGAACGAGACTAACTCAGAGCCTACCAGCTGTGATCCAGAGAGATTTGATCTCTTCACTGTACTTAAGCATAATTTAAGTAAAGAAGATCTCAAGCAAGAGAAGCTGAAAGTTAGACCTGGACCAATGAATCCTTCCAATGTGTCAGCGACAGTTGCGTTGGATAAGTATGCTGAATGCTGCACAAAGGAGATCCACAATCCTGTGCACGAGGTAATTTTTGATTTTGCCAGCTATTATTTAAGAAAATCATTTGAGGCAATTTAGCGGCAGTTTATAAATTTAGATTCCATGGTTAGTGAGGCATTGGTTGGCACTCTGGACCTTAATAGGGAATTATACCAATGGATGGAGTGATACTTTGTGGAATGTCCAGTCATTAAACACAGTAAATGAAACAACTTTGTATTTTCCACACACTTTGTAATTACCCCAATCGATTTCAATGACTAAGTGCCATTTTCAAGGTTTTCCTCCTTTCAAGTTGTCTCTCCCCTTGAGAACAACACTCAGTTGTTCGAGGTAATTGTGGACCTAGAAGCTAAAGAGAATGAGTTCAATGTTTATAGTTTTGGAGACAAGTGCAGGTAATGGTTGGTTGGGTACAAAACGTGGTTGTGGCAAAGTGATACAAGTGACTTTCTTATGCCAAAGTTAAATGCGATCTGAATTCTCTTGTTCCATGTTTTCTCATCACACCGTGATAAGGTATGTTTAATTAAGTAGATACATACAATCATTTTAAGCTCCATAAAAGGAAACCAGATGGTCTGAATAGAAAAAATGCTGTCTTTTGTGTTTGTTAATACTTTAAAAAATTCGCTATCTATAACCCCTTTGCATAAGAATTTTATTCCCATTTATTTGTGTGAACAATCAGTGAGTGGTAGACTTTGTGATGATGTCCAAGAGTAACCTAACTTCCCTAAGTAATGATAAAAATTATATTTTCAGGAATCACCTGCCATTAGTGGAGCACCGAGTGAATGTGATTTAATAGAATGACAGGCTCTGCTGTGATGTGTATGCCATCTAGTCCACTTGGAAGGGGATTGAGTAGTCAGTCTTTCGTTTTTGAAACAGTTTGCCAAAAATGTTTGTGGTTTTTAGTTTCCCTAATATAATGGCTATTTATAAGATAGTTGTGCTAACGGTGTGGTAGTTTCATAAAAAAATTGAAGAATTCCATAATTCTGCAATTGCTATGGCTTGTTAGCTCTCCTCCTAAAACATGAGCTACTTGATTTTTACCCAAATGAACTCACAGGTATCAGTTGAAAATGCCTATTGTTGTCAAATGGGTGGTAATCATAAGATTTTTATTACCAATTTGTGATTTATGCTTAGAATTTGATACATGCATATTTATAAGTACTTGGTGACATCAATGTTTTGATTTTCTAGGCCCTCTCAAAAAGTTTTTACTTATTAAATTTATGTTGTATATGTTTTACCTTTGCAACCAGTGTGTAATGGGACTGCTGTCGATACAAATTCTGTATTCTTTTGAATGCTTTTTGGTATTGTGAATCACAAATTTATTTGGTGACTGATGCCTCAATTGGCATGACAATCCTTCTCACTAAGAAGTGGTTGTTTTTGATTTATTTAACCTGGGCATGAGTACCAACATCTTTTCTTGCTATTGTTCTCAATGTGCTATCCAAAGGTATGCTTATTCTTGTTGAAAGCATTTAGACGTAACTGCTCTGACCCAAGGTCATAGTTTTCATTTTTCTTCTCACGTAACATGTTTAGTCAAAGGAAAGAAATTGTTGCAAATTTTACTGTATTTCTAAAATTTACCCTTTGGGATTCAGCTATTTATACCACCGTCAGATGAATACTATCATCTTCAATGAGTGCCCAATCCAGGATAGGGACAAGAGGGAGTTAGGTGTGGGTCCTTGGGGGTTAATTTCCCAGCAGTAGTGAGGGTCCGATCAAAATTACCATTTTATCTAGTATAAGAAGAATACTGAAAGGGTGCCCCTCTCTGGATCCACCACTGTCTTCAATCTATTACGTGGTCATGGAAGATGGGATGTTGAAAGAAGTATAGGAAGTTGGTCAAAACAGGATGGGGTGGTTATGTAGTGTAGAGTTTTGGCCACAAAAATTGTTCTTCTGTTTGGAATGAGAGCATCCTCCCATGGAAGATGTGCATCTTTTTTGGCCTTGAAACTCATTTCATTGAAACATTTCGGAAAGGTAGAGATAATTCTTAGCACATTAAGTGTGGATCTCCTTGGTTGACATGGCCAGTGTTTATGCTGATGTACTGACTTCATTAATTTATGTGGTTGCCTCACCTGTAAAGTTTTTACCTTCTCTGTACTTAACGTCCCTGAAACTCTAAACTGGGCTCTGTCTGTGGTGGTGACACTCTTCCATCGGATCCTGTCCATGTTGATCACAATTTCTTATCTTTTTCAGACTAAAACGATTCTTTTCCCTAATAATTGATATCAATCTCTTGCACAAATTGGAGCCTAATTTGACTTAGTGCATAAAAATAATCATTAGCCTTTTCCGTGAAAGAGCGTTGTTCTGTTTTTTATCGAAAAAACAGTAGGTAAATGCATTGAAAAAAAAAAGGAAAAATTTAGCCTGACAATTTGTGGTGAAAAATGTGCAATCAAAATTCTTATTAGTTAATAGTTTTTGATATTTTCTGATTTTGACAAAAGGGTAGGCATCCTACATTGGATATGTAATAAACTAAAGGTGATAGTGTTTGTTGGAAAAAGAGGTGCTCCGTATTTGTATGGCTTTCAGTTAAACATTAATTAAGGTTCTCTATTTTTTGAATGGCTATTGAAAATAGTTGAACTGTTTTAACCAATATTGTCATAATGAGTGATAAATATCAAGAATTCAGTCAATCAATTTTTATAAATAGGTGTAGAAAAATAGCTGAAAATAACAAATTCAAACTGACCGCAATTTTATTAATTTAGTTCTACTTCATTAATCCAAGTTATTCATTCAAATTTTATAAACTAAAGGAAGGGAAACCTCCCTCCCAACTTCATGCTCTTTATGATGCACTGTGACCATCGCACCACAATTAGCATTGTTAGGTGAAATATTTTCCTCCAGAATTTCTGAAAGGGAGAAAGCTCAATTATGCAAATGTGGTAAATTGTTGGATCTCAGGGTCGTGGATTAAAAACTAAGTTAATGGATGAAGGCGATATTGTGGAAATTCCTAAGGTTAAGAGTGATAAATGAAACAAATTTGTTCTTTTCACAAAGCTTTGTTGTTACCCCAATCAATTTCAATGACTGAGCATCATTTGCTGAGCAGGAAAGCTGACCCCCTCCTTCTTGGCTTCCCCTTGCATAAAACTCACAGTAGTTGAAATCGATTGGGGTAACAATAACATTTCGTGGAAAGCACAAAGTGGTTTTATTTACCATGCTGAAAAATTTAATTTTGCACAACTCATTTCTTTTGTCGATTGTTACGAAATTTCTTGGAATAAAACTGTACATGTACTGGCTTCGATATAACCTATCTTCTGTTCTTGCTGTCATTTTTTTTCTGCCATACTTTCAGCTTCCTATCTTTCTCTGTTAAATTTAGACATCAGGCCAATGTAGCACGTTCTCTAATAATTTCATCAGGGAATTAAATCTGCAAGTTTGTCAATTTTTTTTAGAATTTATGTGTTTTATGTTTTGTAGGTCACCTTTTGCTAAGTGTGAAAATTATGTGTTCATGTGTTTGTAGGTTACTTAATTCAACAACGATGTAAAAAGATTTCAAATATACTTCAAGAATAATATTTTCAAATTCCAAAAATTCTAAATTGGAACATTTACAAGTTTGAATTTGCAAATTAGACCTGGGAGATATTTTCTACAACTTAAATTATATTAAAATATTAAGTAACTCTAACCGAGTAAATCAATTGTGTTGTATTCTTGAGATTTCCGTACGTTTAATTTGTCTTTTAACGACAATGTCTCAATGAACAACTTTTACATCATCATCAGAGTGAACCGTCATCTTTTCATCCTGAAGACAATGGACAAGTTGTTTATGGAAATGTTGTTGCTGAAAAACGAATTAAACCAGTGGAAATTCCAAGAAAACTTTAAACAATTAAATTATATTGATATCACTACTGTGCTTTATGATTGTATAGTAAGTGGGGTGGAGCTGTATTTTAAGTGTGCATATGTCCCCTTCCTTGCATTTCATCTTGTAATCATGCTTTATTTTGGTGAAACACACATGAATTTGACAATAATCATTGTCTGTTTGGTCCTGCTGTCTTATTTCTTGCTTTGCTTGCTCTTTCTTTGAGCGACAATTTTTAGAGAATTTAATGTCATTCTCCTTGACTCCGTGGATTTCTCGCACAATTTGTGTATTGGGGGTGACTCCGTAAAGTTATCATGGTGGCTAGTCCTGGTATACTTAAATTAACTTGATATTATTTTGATGTATTGGTTGAGCTGTGATAAAATTTTGTGGCACCTTTACCAAACCTTGTTTTGACCTGGGCGAGTCTATTGTGTCGAACTGGTGTTAGAAAGAGGTGTGGGTGAAAGTGGCCATTCTTTCTCTCCATTGAGAATGCTTGCACTTGCAGCTGAGCAATTGGGAATTGCTTCCTTGAGATAAACAGCTTAAAACTGTCCCCTTTTTGGTTTGTCTACACTGCTTTCCCCTTAAGGTCTATAGAGGAGAGAACTTTTTTCCTTCCCCTCCAAACTACCACCTCTGCGGTCAACTTTCCCCCTTCTCCCTTTGGTTGTGTGCATTTAGGTGTGATATTTGGCTTAATTTTGTTGCATTAGATGGATGTTTTCTACCAAAAACTGACAAAAGTCATATGAGCATTGCTCAGTATTTTGATTTGAGTGCATTTGTTGCAAAAAATTGCTTATTGCTTATTTATTTAAGGGCCAGTTTCATGTCTAATTAAGTTTTTTTTTGGAGTATTAAAATCAGAGGAAACTATGTATTCTGGGTCACATGTTCGATTGTAAGTACTTTTGAGCTATGTACTTAGCTGAACTTGAATATTCAATATTCTCAAGTAAAGGTAGTGTTTATTACGTTCCAGTTAACGTTAACTAGACATGATAAAACTTGCCCTAAGTGTGGGTGCGATAGCATGGTTGATGTTCTTGCTCTGTCATTGTTTTGTTAGTGGGAAGCATTTGTATTGATGCTTGAAATATGTTCCGTCAAGGGGAATAAAGCCCTTTGTTGTATTTTATGAGCAGCTTTTGTGTTAGTTTGAGCCCATGCACATTGTTATTTATCTCTGGAATGAAGCTAATTATTTGTAAAAACTCTCCAGAAATTGTATTTTATGAGGTGTTTGTATTGTGACACAGTTTTCTGTGCTTATTTTTTTGCATTCCCATGTTAGAGTGGCTTTTACTAGACCAGATTTATGTCTTAGTGGATAAATTAGATTGGTAAATAACTGCCAGCTTATAAACAGGGTACTTGGTGGTGTTTTCCCATTTTCCATGAAATGGATATTTTCCATGAATATCCAACAAAGTGGTTTCTTGGACTCTGAATGCAGTGTTATTTACTGTGGATCATAATATATATGGGGTGTCTAAAACATATTGCTTTTATATGTAGACATGCCATGAGTTTTAGTCTTTTTTGGTAGCCTCAGAAAAGAGATTTAATCGTGTTTACATTTCTTCATTTGTGTGAGTTCTTGTGATGATTTTATTCGTCTTAGAAGTTAGTGCCTTTTTTTAAAGTAACTTACTTAGTACTTGGGCGTATCTGTGAATCATGGCTTGTAGTGGAAGAGTTTTGATATAACTATTCTTGCATTGCTCATGTAGTGCCAAGTTTTTGAGGAAATGCTCACATGAGTTATGTTCTTTTAAAATTTCTCCCTCCGTTTCTCATCATTTCTTTCAATTTATTAATTATTTTGCTCATGTGGGATTATGGCCATGTGAATTGTTTATAGTCTTTTTATCATGCGCCACAATGTGGTTTTTATTTATTTTTGGGTACATGGAAATCTGAAATCTTGGGAGGATTTCATTTTACTTATACTCATGCAAAGGCAAAGTTACTTGACTTATCTGGTTTCCGGTCCAGTTATAATTCTGAACTTAGTGTTTGGTGATAGTGTTACTGTATTTTCTATAAGCCATTCACCCATTTTTGTCATTTTTAGTCTACATCTGAATGAAACTAGAGAAGTATATTTTGTATAAAACTGTTCAGTGGAGGATTATCATATTTCTCATGTGAAGGTGTATTTTTATTTATTACCCTGTCAATGGATCATTTTGTATCCATCATTATATTTAATATACATGTGACTTAAAAAAATGTGTATTTTTATTTTCCTCATTGTTATATCTGTATTGTTACATTAAGTTGCACTTTATGCCAGAAGTTGTAAGTTGTTAATTTTCTTTTAACGGTGAAGACCCCTGATTGAAATTGTTGCTCAGTTTTGAGGAAATAAATCTAAGTTTTTAAATATTTAATGGGTTATTCTGCCATGGCTCATCAAGCCATGATGCTGTTTGCTTCTTTTTGGACATAACGGAACTGACATTTCACATTTTTTAATGGGAAAATACTATTTCCTTAGCATTATTGAATCTAAAATTAGAGTTTTTACAATATTTTACGCATGGTCATCAGCTATCTGCAATTGAAAGTACCACTTCAAGTATACTTTTGGTGGTATTGAAGGGACAGGTTGGAAAGCAGTTGAAATTAACATATTTAAGAAGAGTAAGTGATGAATCATACAAACGAAGTCTGATATTCATCACTGGAGAAGTTGGCTTATTTGTGTAGTATACTTAACCTTTTTTGTGCCTAGCCTGGTGTGCTAGTAAGGGCACACTAATACATTAGGGTTAGAATTGTATCCAGCAGGGAAATGCGACCACTGGGCAATGAAATCCACCAGCTATAAGTTAATGTTAGTTGGAAGGTTCAGTGGAATCCTGAATAATTAAAACGATTTTTCCTAGTGAATTTTGTCTTACAATTAGAGTAAATAATAATAAATCATGTATGCATGCATGCATAGAAGAATACAACTCATGCTACTCGGTGTTTGAATCTACCGCTGAAATCGAAATACGAAAACACAAGTGCTGCCATCGGAGAAATGCCTACCAAAGTGGAACTAAACGAAACAACAACAAGTTGGGGATGGGAGGAAGGGGTCTCGTTCGTCTGCAACAACAACAACGTTTTCAAAATAATCCAATTTTAGCCGATTGTGTTGCTTCAATGAAGTTTGATTACTCCAATGGTTAGTATAGATGTGAAAACAGTGCGGACAATGCCTTTATCCGTTGGAAATGACCATGAAACCTATACGTTCTGAGGCTCGCCCAGTGGATGTTACACAGGAAGCAGTGGGCATTCTCTAAATTTACTTATACATTTTATTTTTCTTACTTTTTGAAGGTGTATTAACTAGAAATAATTAATTAAGCGAAAATGGCCGCAGACGAACCTACTGTTATTGACCACTGGGTTAGGATGAGAGTATTAGGAAGTGGAGGGTTTGGTGTTGTAACACTCTGGAAGCACAAAAATACTAGTCAAACGATCGGTGAGTATCTTATTCGTATTAAATTTTTTATACCTTACTTATTTTAAGTATTAATTTACTCTCAGTCGCGCAGAATCGTGATAAGTTAGTGAATACGTAGGAAATAAAGCACCCCTCCGATTGACTCTTGTCTACGGTGATCATGAACTGGAGGGGTCTCCGTAAGTGCTATATGAAAATTAACCACATGTTTTCCCGTTAGATAATTAATTACCGCATAAGTGTTGTCCATTATCGTTTAAACTCAAATTGTCAGTTATATCTGATAATCTTCTCTTGAAACGTCTTACTTATTGAAATTATAAAAGCTGCTACTGGGTGCCAGGTACTATACTTGTGTCACAATACTACTGCCTTGCTGCTGCCATCTGAATAGTCTACGATACATTTTCCAGCAGTGGATTACTCAAGCATCAGTAGCTACTTGGGAATGCTCGAAAGTCAACTCATAACTTCACTGATTAAACAGACGTTTGTTGGAACTGCTATGAATTATCAACCGACGAATATTTCTAAGAGCTTTTTATTAATGACGTTTGAATCTGTTGAGAAATCTACCGGAGGAGTTCATATATCGTGTTGATACTTGGTTATATGGTATATCAACAAATACAAAATTATTAATTAATGCATGCATGTGAATATGCTCAGCGTGATTTGATTCTCTTTGTTTCCTTTTTTGGTTGACATAAATAAATTTTTTTGAATTTTCAGCTATTAAGAAATGCCGTTCAGAACTTTACCCATTGATGAACCCAAAACAACAAGAGAGATGGGAGAAAGAAGTTGAGATTATGCTTCGTCTGGACCACAAAAATGTTGTCAAAGCCATGCCTGTTCCAGAGAAAGCTTTCGAGGAAACTCTTCGTAAGGGAGCTGCACGATTGCCATTGCTCTGCATGGAATTTTGCGCAAGGGGAGATCTGAGACAAGTGAGTATTGAGCAAAATGGGTTTAAAATTGGTTTCTATAGGAGCCAATTTTACTATACTTATCCTTACTATAGTAAGGATGAGTTGGTTCTACTGTTTTGTTTGCTCTGATTCCGGTTGGGATCCTGGAAACTGTTCTTAATCACAACTTTTGGCAACATCTAGTATTTCATTTTTAGTGCTTATTATTAAAAACCCAAGGAAATGGATTTTTGTTGGGGTGATATGAAACTTGCCATCCCTATTCCTGTCCTCACATCAAGAACTGGTGGCAACAAGAA
Organism: Ischnura elegans; assembly: GCF_921293095.1. Classification (NCBI taxonomy): domain Eukaryota; kingdom Metazoa; phylum Arthropoda; class Insecta; order Odonata; family Coenagrionidae; genus Ischnura; species Ischnura elegans. The sequence continues at coordinate 58,413,815 of NC_060251.1, forward strand.
CCAAATGACTGAATGGACCTAGCCCTGGTTCATAGGGCTCTGCTAAGGAGATATATTTTCCATATATCTGGGTGATTCACAGTATGTGTTGACAGGAATTAAAGTTATTGTATGTGGTGAAGAATACTGAAAAGAAAATGAGAGACTTATACTCTTGTTTCACAGTATTTATTGCAATGTAATGCTTGTGATGTTGGTGAAGCCTTTCATTTCTCAACACGTTTGCCTTGAAACTGATTCTCTATTGCTGGGTGGTATACACCTGTTGGTCAGGGGTGTACTTCAATCTGGCAGATGGGTCATACTTAGGTTCATCTTCCAGCTTCTGCCTAGAGGTGGTGCTACATTAGGCGACCTCTCACCAAAAGTAGTGGGTAGAAGGGGAGTGAAGGAAAATGGGGAAGCCACTTTTGAGAGCCACTGCAACTGTGGAGTATGCTAGATCAGGGGCGCAACTAGGAATTAAGGCTATGGGGGGTTTCAGGCGCAAAACACTGGGGTGTCTGAGGGTGTGGAATACCTGCCAGGGTGTGCGTGAGGTCTGAGTCTAGAAAATTATTCAGATAAATGATTCAAAATTGTGAGTTTTACGGCCTTTTGAGGGATAGTTTATTAATATTTACACTATTCTATAAGTAATATTAATCCAATTAAGTGAAATGGATTAAACTTCAAAATTTCTCTGAGCTCTGGGGGGAGGGGGGGGGGGTTTATCCCCCAAATCCCCCCCCTCGCTGCACCACTGTGCTAGATGCCCTAAATGTGGGGCCCTCCTATTACAGTCCCTAGATTTTGGCATGTGCACATCTTGTACTTGCACATTACGTCTTGGTGCTGATGATTTCTCATACAACTGGGCTACAAACTGAGGGCAGTGCCTGAAGGAGCCACCTGGCACATACCAGAGCTAGGTGGCACTTATTCCATTTTTTTCAACCAACAACTACTGTTTTCAAACTCCATTCTGAAGGGATATCAGCAGGTAGGGTTGTGTACAGTGGCGTAGCCAGGGGAGAGGTAGGGAGGTCTGGACACCCCAGAATATAAAAACGCAAATATTTTCCTTCATAAAAGAAAACAAAATATTGAATAATCATGAATTTACAAAATATTTTTTTTTTTGACAAATCAATTTTTTCGATTATGAAAAGTGTTAAAATTAGTTTAAAACCCTCTACTTAGTACCCTGTTTTTAAAAAATTTCCCCCCTGAACAAAATTCCTGACTATGCCACTTGTGTAACATTGGTAACATTGATTGCTATTGTTGGGTTGTCATTGGCATTCTATTTTGTATCCAACTCAAAATAGCATGCCAATGGGTTTGCTCTGGTCATTAGTGGTGGGCTAAGTTGCAGATGGTTGCCCATTACTCAAGGCATCATTCAGACTGCCAAACCCAGGGGATATTGCTTAACGGCATAGAATGCCCCCCCAGTGGGTCATGCTATGCCGTTAAGCAAAGTGAGTTTCACCCTTGGAAGCAATATCAGTTGCACCACATAGGCTGCCATCTATAGAATAGACGTATCAAATTATATGTACCTTATCTTCTTAATTAGGTAAATGGTGATAGCTGCAGGAAAAAAAGTGTAAATTTACTGTCACACCTGGGCGAATTGGGGTGTGACTCACTGGTGGTTAAATTCTACCAAAACTTCTCACTGCTTGTAACTATTTTTGATTTCAACTTAACATCTGATTTTAATCTGAATAGTGATCATAAGATGGTACAAGTTTTAAATACCAACTATTAGTTTTCATTCTTTCAATTTCCTTGGTAGGAGAGAGTAGTGAGTCCTTCAACCCTTCCTTATCAGCACTGCATCATGCATCAGTCTTGAATATTTTGTTACCAGAAAATTCTGCCAATATCTCAATGAGAAAAAATATTACAACTGGGTCATCCCTCGTCAACTCAACCAATTTTTGGGGGATCCCACGCTCACCATCTCAGATTTTGATCATTTTTTCCCTGTTGTTAGTTTCAACCTTGGTTAAGAAAAATCCAAAATATTAAAGACTCATTGCAAGTATTTTCTAAACTATAGCAGCATGTTTATAGCCTCTAAAATTTGTTCTAGCTTCGCTCATTTGGTTTAGGTTTTACAGGGGCACAAATATGGTAGTTTTGAATAATTTGACTGGTGCGCAGAATTTTTGTGCGTGCCTCATTGACTTCAAACACTCATATCTTGGAAAATACTTGCAATGGGTCTTTAATATTTTGGGGTTTTCTTAACTTAGGTTGAAACTAACAACAGGGAAAAAATTATCAAAATCTGAGATGGTGGGCGTGGGACCCTGGTTGAGTTGACATGGAATGACCCAACTGCAGAACTGGATAGAAAATCATATGACCTGCAGGAAGACTGTCATCACAAGGGTTAATGGTTTTTTTCTCTTAACTGTGCAGTGGCGCCGACTCCATGGGGTCTGAGGGGGCCCGAGCCCCCTCAAAAATTTGTTATGGGTGTGAGGAAAAAATGTGTCAGGCTTGTCAATTTTCCCCGGAGTGTCCAGATATCGAGATTCGAGTTATCAGGGTTCTAATATTGATCATATGACTCTTCTAAAATGCTTAAAAAACTTAAAACTCCCTACTTATAAAATTTCCTTGGGCAAGATCCCCGGTTTGGGCCCCCCCAATATTTTTTGTAAGTTGGCATCACTGTAACTGTGTGATGATGATTTTTGATGGATTTTGATAAAGGAAAGGGCAACTTTAAAACTTCATTTTTCTGATCCTTCACATAAATTCCTTGTGTGGAAGATAATAGGAGAACATGTATTTTCTTTTGCATGATTCGATTTTATAATTTGACTTATTTTAAATCCATGTTTGCTGATACCATTATGGTGTAAAATAGGTTTGATTGTGATTTTTCGTTACAAGGTTAACATTTACTGAAAATTACCATCCATTAAAGTGCTGAATGGATTCTGAGGAATGAAGAAGATTTTCCTCTGTACAAATGCAATAAATTTGTGAATTTTTGGGAATTTCTCTAGTTTCGTTATACATAGATTACATTAAGTTTTGCTTTTACTAAACCATGCATGTATATTTCATTTTAAAGGTCCTTAACAAAGCTGAAAATTGCTGTGGGTTGAGAGAGAATGAGGTTAGGTCTTTAATACAGGATGTAAGCAGTGCTGTTGAGTACCTTCATTCTCGTAATATTACTCATCGAGACCTGAAACCTGAAAATATTGTACTTCAAGAAGTTAATGAGAGGGTGAGCACATTTTGTTAAAAATTATATTTTTTTTGGCCTTGGCTTCTTCATATTTGAACTACAATTGGCAAATCCTTCTGTGATTTTATTCCAACTTCAAGAACGTTTTTTTATATAATAAATTATGTATTTTGGTGCAACTAGGTTTCTGCAGTAACAGATACAGAAAAGGCTCAAGAGGGGGGCTCAATGCCATTTTATGATATAAAAAGTTATAATTTTGGCTCTGCAATGGGAGTGGCCCTACAAGGCGCCCTGCGCCCCCAAACTGTATCCGCCACTGGGTTTCTAGGTTATTCTTGTCAGGTTTAAAGTAACTTTAATCCTGAAGCCTGCTGCAATGCCAGCGTAACTGTTGTCACGAAGATGAATTGACACTAAGGACCACTCGGAAACCTAGCTGTGCCTACAGCACCACTCTGTGGAAGCCGCCATCAACTTATGTATTTTGTTTGAATTGTTTCATCCTGTGTAATTCTCTGCTTATACCTTCCGGAACAACCAGATTTTCATTTTGCATCCAGTCAATTGTGTTGTATTGTCCTTATGTTTTAACACATTATCTATTGTTGGAAGTTTGCAAAAATTATGAAAACTCATTTCACTCTTTATGATGATGTATTTAAAAGTTTTCTCCTTTTCAGATTGTTTATAAGCTCATCGACTTAGGGTACGCAAAGGAATTGGACCAAAATAGTGTATGTGCATCCTTTGTGGGAACTCTGCAGTACCTTGCTCCGGAGCTCTTCATGAGCCAGAAGTAAGTCTCAAATGTATATTTTTGTTATATTTAGAAATTATACGTAAAATAGTCCTAACGTTGCTCGACTGTAGATACCGGTTTTTCCTTGTTCTAGAACACCTTTTTTAACTGTTTTATTTCCCTTCAATTGATTTCATTGTATTTTGCCTGTCCCATGCACATAAGTCGTAATAAAAAGAAGAACACGATGGTAATTTCCACACTTTTAATGTCACAACTTAGCAACCGACTATGGTTTCAACACGCTAAGTGTCATTTTCAAGGTGAAAAATCCAGTACTCTCTCGGTATATATATCCAGGCCAAGGTAGTTTCACCTTGAAAATGACACTTACGTGTTGAAACCATGGTCGGTTGCTGAGTTGTGACATTAAAATTGTGGAAATTACCATTGTGTTCTTCTTTTTATCATGGATATAAAGAACTTCCACAAAATCGAGCCGGATACGATTTTATACACATAAGTCGTAGTTTGCTCATGTCACACTAGGCTTGATTTTAGCACTTATAATCTTAAAGATTCCACACTTAACTATTAATCCTCTTTCTGCAAATCTTTTTGTTTGGGTATGCGTTCACACTACGTTTCTGGTCAGTGCACGTAAGGACGCATAAAATGATCAATGTTGTGGAGATTGATAAAAGCTGATCCCATGCATGGTACATGGAAATCATTTTTTCCATTGTTCTCTGTTACATATGCATACAATCATCATACGTGCTGAATTTCTTTACCTAAAATCCTGCCATTTGACCATGAATTCTAAGTTTCAAGTTTCCCACTTCTTTGGGTGCTATCCTTCCCAAGCAATGCCCGGTGACCTGCTAGAACCTGAATAACTTAATTCAATCTTAATTTTGGCATAAAGCTGACTTATCTCATTCCATTCATTCAATCTACTGTATTCCTTATGCCTTCCATGCTTGTCCTGCATCCACCCTATCATTAAGAGTCCCTGAATAATGCTTTCTATGTGATGCATGGAAAGTGGGAGTGAATGGAAAGAGAGCTATCGAAAACATTAGTTTACCCCAATATTAATATTGTAGAATTTAATATTTCATGAGATGCCAATTTCAGATGTGGTGTGGATGCTGGTTTAAGGTTGCATGAGTCCAAATTAGAAAATAGTAAAGTGCTGTTTAACCCAACTTAAAAAAGAATAAAATAATAATTTGTAAATTTTATTGTTATTCTCCATTTATTCCAATGTTAGTGCAAAGTTAGTATGGAAACTCTAATGGACTGTTAAAATCCTTACTTGGAGTAAAATGAAAATATCATGTGTTGCGCTCTCTTCAACACTCATATTACAGTAGGAATTACGAGTAATGTAACAATGTGGTTTTGATTGGAAGGGGGGTGGAGGTGAATTGGTGGGCAATGTTGAACCAATCTTTTAATTGCCTGTGCATACTCTGTACTGTGCTTGAGGTTACAATTGGTATAAATCAAGGGTTGGCTACTCATGGCTAACAGATGTCCTTCAGCCCGATTTTATGAAATTTGATTATATACTTCATATTTTCAAATTGATAAATACCATTACAAAATGTAATCGGGTGTTTTCCCGGCGTAGGTGTTGGATGAAAAGTTCTCGGGCTTTCCACCGGGTAATAAAATCCTTCTCCGCCGACGTTTCGATGTCCATCAGGGGCATCATCCTCAGGGCAACTGATTCTGTTGCCCTGAGGATGATGCCCCTGATGGACATCGAAACATCGGCGGAGAAGGATTTTATTACCCGGTGGAAAGCCCGAGAACTTTTCATCCACCATTACAAAATGTAATTATTTGTATTTTTATAAAATAGAATATGCAGAGAAAGTGTGGCACAGAGTTTAAAGAAAAAAATACTAAGAAAATGATGATAAATTAATCATTTGTCTCATTTGATGATTCATTTGAGCATTTTCCTTTGGGATGAGTAATAGAAGTTTTACTATTGGAACAGAGATGTCGATTGGAACCTGAAGCCTTCTGGTTGGAATTAGTTGATTAACTCTGGTTGAGATAAACTGTGATATTATATTATAAAACCATATATTTTGTACCTTATATTGGAAAATCAATTTTGTGGGGTAGATAGAGGGAGTGCACTTTTAATTTCATCTTTATCTTAGATTTTAGGGTAATGTGTTGGATCACGTCAGTTATTTTAACGTCTGTATTTTTTTCTGCTATGTAAGTCTCTTTGAAAATATTTATGCACTTCTTGTAGGTATAACCATTCTGTTGACTATTGGAGTTTGGGGCTGGTGTCTCATGAAGTTATCACTGGTGTTAGACCATTTCTTCCAAATATGCCTCCTGTAACTTGGTAAGTATCACGCTCACTTTCAATTTTTAAGAATTAAATTACAATGGAACCTCAATCTATCATTTTCCCTAATTCATTGTTCTCCTTTACTGGCCCCAAATGAAGTTCTGTACAGACAATGTAATTTTTTTCCACATCTATCGTCCCCCAAAGTATTATTTTCCTTCAATCATCGTTTGAAGATCATGGTCCCGATGTATAATTTTCCCACATCCATCGTTTGACAAAAATGAGACGAAGTATTTACAATGTGTCATTTATGTGTTTGAATCTTCCCCAAGAGATGGAACTACCATAGGGAGAATTTCAATGCCAAAGGATATTTATCCACTATCTCCCTCCCATCAGCCCTTGGTGACCCCTCTGATGCTTTCCTCCTCTCCGAAACCAGCCAAGGCCTTCGAGACCCCGAGCTCGCTATGGCTCATGCAGGGATCATGTTACGAAGATCATAAATCATTTGCTTCAAAAGAAAATATCAAGTGACATGAGAACATGAGAATAATAGAAACGTGTTTCACAGTTCCTTCTTTCTCCCTCACTACCTGCCTGCTTCGAAGTTACCTGTTTCTGATAGTTGGCAAAATATGACGGAGACTTAGCATTCTGGCAAAACTGGATATCCTCACTCGTAGGCTTCTCGGGGCTGTTGGTGTGGTATTTTTTCCGAAAACAGGATATCAGATTACAGTCAATCAATCTGAGTCAGTCAATGATGAAGGGATATCTTCTCAGGATATTTTTTTCCTCTCTACTAGCCATTCAAATTCATATGCTTATCCGGTGCTACCTACAAATGAGTGGTAAGTTGCCTTCTCTCTAGGTAAAAAAAATTTGTGGCTCAGTCATATGGTCATGCTTCACCCTCTCCAGCCAGTTCTAAGTACACCGTACGCGATTGCATGAGTTCCGAACTTCACAACGTATGAGTGGTTCTGTAACTTCCAGTGTGTGTTGACTTCAAATCAGCGAGTGTTTTCAGCATTGGTTTAATAAAGTGAGATTTAATTTTAATTATTCGCTTTGGGACCATGGCCCTTCGGCAGAAGCAGGTGAGAACTTTAAAAGATGGCCTGGAAATAATGGAAAAAGAAGAAAAGAATCCTGGGGCAAAGCATGTGAAAATTGCAAAATGCCTCGGGATATCTGCTAGCACATGACAGTAGGAGTAGGGGTAGAGTGAGTTACCTGTTGAAAACATCGAAGTGAAAAGTTGGATGAAGGCAAGGATCAGGTGGGCGTGCTGCTGTCGATTAACGCAAAATTTTTCTCGATTGCCTCAATTATATTTTAAATACACCAATGAGAAAGGAATATTTCAGATAATAGAGTATTTTTAGCCAATGTGATCCATCTCACAACCAGTCACTGCTCTGGCGAAAACGACTGTTTTAGGCATAACATGCACATTGCTCTCGTAAATATATGTACTTCAAATGGCATTTGATAGATAAGACTTGATGCATTGGGCAGAAATCCATCTTAGCAGTGTAAGTAAATGCCGAGATGAAGTGCCAACATTTTTTAGTGAGGTGATGTGATCCACTTGGATATCTGAAAGAGATATTAACCAAATGAACAATATGCCCTGATTGTTTCTATAAAATTCTAATACATATTCCAGAAAAGGGGTAAATTCCTGCATGAAGCCTTTAAAGAATATTGAACAATTTAAAAAGTTTAAATTAATAATGGAGGAAAATGAATAGCAAAAAAAATGATTAATATAAAAAAAATATTTTTTAATGAATAAAATTTGGGGGGGTCACGACCCCTGTGATCCTCCCTAAATCTGCCACTGGTTGGGAGAAGCGGACAGCCAACCAGTCCCTGCCTGTTGACTGTTGTCTGTTCATTCCCTGCGTGGTGAAGCATACAACCAACCGGCCCCTGCCTGTTAAGAGCTTGTTCACTATTGTTCCCATAGTGTTTGTTGCCTACCTGTTAAGGAACAAGCTGCAAACAGTTTAAAAACTCTTGCAAAGCTGTTCTTAAGTTGTTCCCATTTGTGTGTGGCCCAAGATTGTTCGTAGGTTGTTCTTACTCTGTTCACTAAATCTCCAACAGGCTATCAACAGACTTCAAACAGACAGCGAACAGGCATTATTGTTACAGAAATCGGCAGTGTATCAGGGTCAACTGCATGCAAGTCAAATTTCAGAGATGAAACAGATACACAGATGCACGGAGGAACGGATGATGACACCAATGTGTCTAAACATGTTGTACTAAGGAAATATAACTGTGGACGAAAATCCAGTCGAGTTCCTATTGTGTGAATAATTTGTGTTTTTCCTTTGATTTTGTGTAAATGCCTTAGTTTAAAATACATACTAGCACCTATTTGAGTATTTTACTTTGTGGGCATATTTAGGCACCTTTAGAATATTTCTTGACTGGTGTCTTATGTGATCATGCATTATGCTTACATGTAAGATGCTTGCTCCGATGCTGTTTTCTTTTGTGAATGAATTACATCTGGTTTCTTATTTAGCTCCATGTTTTGTTTCAGGATGAACCGAGTGGAAAAGAAGAGCCCCAAGGACATCTGTGCTTATCAGGATTATGATGGGAATATCATTTTTAGTCAACAGTTATTCCCTCAGAATCACATATCTCAGTGAGTTTATTCTATATATTTCTCAAGTAAGGATTAATAACATTAGATTTAGTGAATTAATTGAGAGAAAAGTTGTGTCAAGTACCTAGTTCGTAATTTTGTTCCAAATCTTAACTTGAATTTTGTATTTCCAGTATGGATAAGTTTGAAATAATTTAATTTTTAGTATTTTTTCCTCATTATAGGCAGGGCTGATTTAAGTGATAAGCAAAGTTTGCGGCCACAAAAGTTTGCTTTATAAATTGTTAAAGATTTTTTTAAACACAAAATTTTTATGAAAGTCTGAAAAGTTATAGTTTTTAAGTTCTCTCATTTGTGCTTGTGTCTAGTAATGTAGCCCCTTTTATTGCTGAGCATTTTATATTTATTATGCATATGTTTGTTTTGCTTTTCTTTTATTATTTTAATTTTTTGGTGCTCTGAGTGAATGTGTCTGGTTATCAGGTGCCTCAAGTACTACATGGAGCAATGGCTGCCATTTTGTTTGGACTGGGACAGCAAAAGGAGGGGAAGGGCATTTAGCGGAGGCGATGAGAGCAGAGTGGTTGTATTTTCTATGGTCAATGAGATCCTCTCCAAGAAAGTAAATATTTTATTTGATTCATTTTTTTTGTCCTTAATCTTTGTGTATGCTTTTTTTGTGCTGATACATTCTGCTCTCTCAATCCTAAGTTCATTCCTTTCCTATTATTTAGTTTTGATATTTTGGTATGAAACCATTTCTCGGCTTGAGGATTATTGGCAGAGTTTAGAGTTTTATGTTTTGGGGGGGGGTGGCTGCCGGGGGTCTAGGGGGCTATGGAATATTTTCCAGTGAAACTGGGGAGATCCTAGTGCCCTCCCCTGGAAAATTCATTTGAATTAGCCTCTGAAAACAGCATTTTAAGCTCTATCCAAGACTAAAATTTATTTTAACTTTTGATGTTCTTGTTTTTATTCTACTGGAATGCACAGGTTTTGTACTTTTTTCCCTACAAATTACTATTCCCTGGCCCCTCAAAAACTCTGCCCAAGTTGAGGATGTACCTTGATTGATATTGCATACGATTAGCGTAATACTTTTTTTGTTAATTCTTTGCATTTCTTTTTTACTACTCACTTTGATTAGGTTGTTAACATCTTCTCAGTGCCTACTTATGACATATTGAGTTATGAGGTTGATGAATCTACAAGACTGAGCACACTTCAGGGCTGGATTGAGAGAGATACTAGCATTCCCGTCACTCGACAAGAAGTTTTGTCCTCTGTGAATCGAGGAAAGACCATGAATCCTGATGAGCCTGCTTTACCTCCTGAATTTTTTCAGGTATGTGGTGAAACCAATTGGAAACTAATCAAGTATTTCATTCTCTGATTCACTTATTAGAATCATTTACATGAATAGTTTATAATTACTTCAATTGATTGCATTTTTTGCAAATTGCTTCGGCTGTCAAGCTATTGTATGAGAACTTATTGTTAGTTGGAAACGGTTGACTTGATTTCCAAAACCAGTGACATATTTGTGATAAATTATGGCTGTAACTGAGTCAGTAGATTTTTATTATGGCTGTAACTGAGTAGAATTATAATGCATGAGATCACATCATGAAGGTAGTTACTTGATTTTTAAAAACTTTTCTCTGGGTTATCTCTTTTGTTAGTGAAAATTGGTTTTGAATTTAGATAGGTGATAATTTTTGAGAGATTACCAAGATTGGTGCCATTAAATTAAAGTGAGAAGGCTTACTGCACTAAGGCATTAAATTAGTAAATTTTTGAGAAAATATTTTTACTCAGCCAAAGTAATTCTCCGTATGAAACTCACATATGTAAGTTTGTTTTCAATCATCCCATTTTACACTGCCAAATGTTTTATCATCAGTTAGAGGATAGACTGCTTAATTTAGCTACATTATCTTCCAAGTTGTCTTGGTGGAAAGTCTTGCACGTTCATATGATAGGTAGCCCATGCGAAGGTGTCATGTAAAAAATACTGTTGGAATGGGTATGGAAAACCCTACCATCTATCTCTTCTCTAGAAACGTGGAATATGGTAGGATCAAATGAGCCTGGGAAACTTATATAATGGGACCTGTCTGCTGAGTCTGAATCCATTTACTGCTCCACACTTTCCACGTGTCTGGAGTTGGGTGGTACGGGGAATGATGTCATCTTCAGTGACATCTTTGCTCTCCCATGAGTGCTCCAGAGAATCAGGGTGGGCAAGCATTGGATGAGGAGTGAGGCAAGGCTGTCCACTATCACCATTGTTTTTTAATGTGTACATTGTGGAGATGATAAGAGAGGTGTGGTTGAGAGATGAGTTTGAAACTGGAGTTTAAGTGGGGGAATGATATTTAAATGGAGGTTTGCAGATGATCAAGCGTTGATTAGCCAGTCAGGGAGAGAGCTGCTGGTTCTGGTGGATGTGTTATACAAGCATTGTGAGGATTATGGCTTGAGGATTTATCACAGGTTGACTAAACTTTGTAAAGCATTGCGTGCAAGGAATGTGAGGTTCAAGATTAAAGTAGGTGGGGAAAAACTTGAGCAAGTGGAGCAATTCAACTAATTAGGAAGTACATTAGAGGGAAATTGATACAGCAATTGGGATGTCAGGAAGAGAATTGCATCAGCAAAGAAGAAATTCACTCACCAGAAAGAGCAGATGAGAGGATCGTTATGCAAGTGTTCAAAGAAAAGGCTACTGAAGCCTCTGATCTAAAGTGTAGTGCTTCACCCAATTCACCAGTACATGTTATTGGCCTTTATTAATTGTGCTGCTTGAATGAGAAAAGAAATTTAATACCATAATTAAAGATAATTTAATGAAAATGCTTTGAAGGGCCTGCATTTTCTGAGTTTTTCTTTTAATTCTAGGACGATCGGAAAGGAAAGAATTGGGTTGAGTGCACCCTATTCATTTTCCTCAAGGATTCTCTGGAAATACCTCAGGTTCCACCAACTTTTCCTCAACTTGTTGAAAAGATGCTGAATGACCCTAGAAGGTTAATTGAATATCACATTCAGAAGCGTATGTGGGCGAATGCTGTGTTCTTTTTGCAGCAAGAGGCCCATCTATTTCGCCAGTTCCTCCATGCCTATAAAGTAAAAATGTAAGTACATATATACTAATGATTGCAATTCTCTTTTGGAATGGCATGCTGCTATAGTGCTCTCAGTAGGTTGAATTTTTAATTGTAGTTTTTAAGGATGGTTGATTTCACTGTTTTGATCTGGTTCAGTTCCTGGTTCTTCCTTAAATGCCTCATTTTCATCGAATAGTTCGAAATAATGATTTTTTTGTTACTATGAAGGCTGCCTAAAATAACCCATCAGACTATCGCCCTAGTGATTGGATCAATGATATCACTGTTTGTGTAAAGTATTGATGGAAATTCTGCACTATGAAAACTTTTTAAATTTATTTTTTCTCTAATAATTTGGGTACCAATTCTTTGTGACTTCTTTTGGAATTCTGGTCCCAGGATAGAGAATTTATTGAACTGAAGAACCGAAGCAACCCATTTCTAATAGATTCAGCATTTATATTTTATAAAAATTGTCTTATTTTGTTATTTGAAAATTTTCCTATGGGTAGAAGTATTTCAATTGTTAATGTTATTGCTAGTCATTCTCTAGGTTTGAATCTCTACTCTTACATTCTGTTTCTTGAAGAGTTCCACAATTGTTGATGAGAATTGCATTTCAAACGAATTAAAATTACCTTTGGGCCTTCATTTTCTTCTGTTCCAATTCTTAATCCAGATATTTTATTTACAATTTTGGCTTTTTTTTACCCTTTGGTTTGTATGCAAAGCACGACTGTTTTCAATTTATTGCCTTTAGTTTTTGTGAATTAACTTACGTATATATTTAATTTTGGCTAATGTCATAACTTTATCTTTTAGGCTGCATTTGTATGATTCTTACACCAGCATGTCTACGTTATGGCAAAAAATGCGCACGGAATATCAGCAAACATTATCCCAGCATTCTCTGTTTTCGCAGAGCCTCAAATTAGATGAGAGCCTATGGGAGGAGCACGTTGCCAAAATAGGCAGTCGGGTGACATGTATGATGAGTTTTTCTCTTTATCCTGTAAATATTTTAAGATTTTTACTCAATTCTTCTTCTATACCTTTTCACCTGTATTGAATTCATATATATTGAATGAAAGCTGAAAAATATGGTTGCTTATTGTTGAATTTATAATTTTCAATTTGTGGCGGATGAAAAGTTATCTATGCTTCTTGATGCAAACATTCATGTTATATTATTGAAATGTTTCAGATCAAAAAAGTGTTCTTGAAGGTTGGACCAAAAATGGTGATGCAGTTTCGAAAAATATACCTCTTTTGGAAGACGCTGTTGAAACTCAAGAAAAAAGATGTTCAGCAATTGCTTCTCTAGTGTCTCAGTTCAAATCAAATCCAGCCCCTCGTGACACTCCATACCATGTTTTGGAACCATTGTAAGATGTTTTGCCACTTCCGTACATAATTAGTATTTATGAATTTCATCATGGAATGTTTTGGATATTTGGGAGTTGAATTTTCCCAAATATACAGGATCAGCAAGCATTTCTTGTATCAGCAAGTATTTCTGAGCGGGAAGGAGCATATGAAAGGATCGTTATGTAAGAGTTAGAAGAAAAGGCTAGTAAAGAGTCTGATCTGGAGTGTAGAACTGTATGGTGCGGAAACTTAGGAAAGAAGACGAGAAAAGAATTGAGGCGTTTGAGATGTGGGTCTGGAGAAGAATGGAGAAGGTGAAGTGGACGGAGAAAAGGAGAAACAACAAAGTGGTGGGCGTGGTGGGTAAGGAGAGACAGCTTTTTGATGAGATACCAAGGAGACCGAAGGTATGGATGGAGCGAGTACTTAGTGGGGAGGGGATGTTGAAAACAGTGTCAAAGGGTAGAATGTTAGGTAAACGAGGGAGAGGAAGGAAGAGAATAGGATTTTTAAATAAAATGAAAGGGAGTAGGCCTTATTGTGAATTGGAGAGGGAAGTCCATGAAGGAAGGGGAGGCTATCTGAATACCTATTAAATACTCTATGCAAACCTACCTTAATCAGTAGAATACTTTAATAATATCATCAGAAAGGGGAAGAATTGCAGGCAATGTGGGTTGCATACCACAACTACCCTCATATGGCATGGGTGACATCCATAAATGTCAACAATTTTTTTTTGCCGAAATCAATTGACAAATTCCTATCTTTGGGATAGGTTTACAACTGAAATGTTAATGTAGGATTTGAAAGGTGAAATTATGTGATATTTGCTCTCAAATTTCAACTATGCATGTAGTATGTGGCTTTCTTATGCTCTTACGATAATGAAATTGGTAAAATAAGAAATTTCAGTGATGATACTTGCTGTATTATGTCAATACGTAATTGTAACCTATGCATGCAGGGTATTCCGTTACCTCTTACAATCTAATATCCTGTATACACTTATTGTCTTATGAAACTGATTATTTTCAGAGTGTTAGCTGGTCAGAAGTGCTATGAGCAGTTATGCCGCCGTCCAAAGGAAGTTCGCTACAAAAAAAGTGATAATGTTGACATGGTGAAGGTTGTTTATGGTTGTCTAAAGGAAAGGGACAAATTGCTCCGGGACAAGGCATTTCAATCTCATCTTGTGTAAGTTATATGATGCACATGTTTATTGATGTATTATCCAAAGGATTTGTTGAATTTTATGGGTGGTGAATGGAAGGCATAGAAATATGTAGTAAAATTTGTTGAATTCATCTCTTCTCCTTAACTCATTTGTTTGGCAGTCACTTGCCTCATTGGAATTTGGACTTTTAATCCATGTTGATTTTAAATCGCCTCAACATTGATGCTTCATAAAAGGTGTTCTATACATTAGATTTATGTACTTTCAGTATGTTTTACGAATGGATTAACTTGTATATAACCAATTCAAATTTTTTGTTTTTGGAGATGTTTTTGAACTATTAATTTCCAGCATTTACCACATGCTCAGCTCTGTAATAATCTCTTGTTTTTGTTTCTCTTCATGTTCCTTTATATTAGGAAGGTGCTGGAGTGTCAAATAGAAATTCTGCAAAGTATGAAGCTTTTGCGAGGTGCAATCAGCCAAGTTACGAAGCTAAAGAACCAATTATGGAGTCATCAATCGCAGCGGCAAAGGGACATCTGGAATCTCATTTACAGCTCTATACCAAATGTAATTCATAATATTCATAGTCTGTAACATTATTTATTGGTTGGGAATGTATTTATTCATATGACATACAGTATACTGTTGAGAGTTTAAGTGGTGTGTAATTTTTGTGTGTTTTCATTAATTTACATTCAGAAACTATAGAGTCACGTTGCATTTTATGGTAGCTTTATAAAAGTAATCACTGATTTTTAAATCAAAATTGTTTAGTTATGGCTTCACTTTTGTTTTTCTCAGGATTTGGCTCCAGTAGGCCTTAGGCAACCTTCACCAAACATAAACAATGTTTCCGATGATTTAGAAAAGTTCCCCATGATAATGAGAAGTCTGCAAGATATTACGTCACCAGCACGAAGTATGGAGATAAAAGACCAGTTTCCTGTTTTCCTGCCAGACATGGAAGGAAATGCAAATGGCCATGATGCGTATGATGTGCTGAGTGAAAATTATTCCCTGAGATCTGCGTAAGTACTTCCTATTCTCTTGCAGTAACTTAATTTGAACACACTGGGCTACCGTTTGGGTATCCTTCTTGGCTAGCTGGAATATAGATAATCAGCTTTGTGTGCTGGGTCTTTACTAGCCAGGGTTCCCACTCAACCGTGAAAACCTTAAAACCGTGAATAAGCCGTGAATTTCGTCTACCGTGAAAAAACCTGGAAATAGCAGTGAAATTTGTCATGAAACCTTAAAAACCTCTCAAACTTGATTGTAGATCTACGACTGACAGATCAAAAGAAAAGTAGGTCAGTCACTCGCAGATACTGTCCACTGTTCACATATTTACCTGCAAATGTATATTCGAAGCGCAAATATTGGTCCGTGTGTCATGACGACACAGACCTTAAGGCTGTGATTGGACGACCTTTAACCAAAGTGATCATATCAACCCTGGTGAGAATTGAAACACCTCTTTACTTCCCTGTCACCCTCCATTTTCTCACTCACAACCTTTAGCCGGCCCTAAATTTTGCTAACAATAGGCGACGTCATAAGTACACTTTCATCGCTGCGTTTTGCATTCCCGGCGTTTATTGCTTTTGCTATATTTTTAGTTGACGTGCGGCCAGTGATTTTTATGAGATCAATATTTCTTCCTAAAATGGCTTATCAAACAGACCGTGAATTTGACGCAATTTAGACCGTGAAAACCTGGAAAAAACCGTGAATTTTATTATTTAGTTGTAGAGTGGGAACCCTGCTAGCTCTTACTATGGAATTTTCTGAGATAAATAATATATGTATATCACCAAGTGTGATTGGACTTGCATGCATGGATTAAGTATAATTGATGATAAAAAATCAGAATCCAAACAGAAGTGGGAAACAATCAAATCCCTCTTGTCCAATAGAATGAGCTGCAGTTATGTAAGTGAGAACATAGCATTTAATGATGACGAAAAGGTAGATGATGATATTGACTTCACAGATAAAATGAGCTGATTCACATTAGAAAGTGTGGAAGGAATAAAAAAAAGCACTGCTAACACTGAAAACAATGGGTTTGACATTAACTCACATTAATGCCCAGTGTAAATGAAACTCGGTTTTGTGATTTCATACCTATAAGAGTGAGAGATCTGAAAGAGATAATTTTCATTTCAAAAACGGAAAAGCAAATCCAGATGATGTATACACAAACTGGTGATAGAAAGCTTAACAGTACACTGCAATTATTCAGTAGAAATCATCAAATTATCATTGAAATAAGGTAAAATAGTCTAAGAATGGAAACTCTAATGATCCCATCCTGAAAGTTTCTCAGTGCTGAATTGTTGTTCTTTATTAGAACTTTCTGTAAATGTTTCTTCATGAGTCACCTTTTGTTGCTTCTGATATTTCTCTGCGTCCGATGAATGGTAGAAATTTTGATTGTATGATAAGATATGTATTTGTATTGATTTCTTTTGCTAAGGAATAAACTTAGCAGTGGTGTAGCAAGGGGGGAATCAGGGGGTCCTGACCCCCCCCCCCCCCCAAAAAATAAAAGCACACTTTCTTTGCATCACAAAGGAAGACCGAATATTGAAAAATCATAAATTTACAAAATATTTTTTTTTGAAAAATGAAGTTTTTTTCGATTACGAAAAGTGTTAAAATTAGTTTAAAACCCTCTACTTAGTATCCTGTTTTTCAAAAATTTTCCTCCCTGGTTTTGGACAAAATTCCTGGCTTCGCCACTGAAACTTAGATTGTATCGTAAAGTAAACTTATATTCTAGCTGGCGGTGTTGTAATTATAGTGCATTTGAGTACTCATCTTACATTTTATTAGTGATTAACTAAGCATCTTTTCTTTGTTTTAGGATGCAAGACTTAATTCATGATACTATGGACAAATTTAAGAGTGTTGTTTGTGAACCAATTGGGGACTTCGAATTTCAGAAACTCAACTAAATTTTTCATGGAAAGGAATCAATATGAATCGTTAGGTGTGTGTATATGTATGTGTGTGTTAACATTTTTAAATTCTATTTTAATTGCCTTTTAAGGTTGAAAAATTTTATTCTCTTTAGATTTTAATTATTATTGTGTGTCAATTTTTAATCTTTTGATGCGTTCCTTTTGTAACTCTGAAGAACTTGAGAAATGTTTTGTATTTTGTTCGAGTCTCATTTTGCATTATTTGTGATCATGATTTCATTTAGGATTGAAAGGAAACAAATTATTTAAATTTATCTAAAGTTATATTTTTATTACCTAGCAGGGATATAATAAGCTAAATTGATTCGTTGATTCCTGATTCATGGACTGGAATTGGATTCATGCACTTCCAACATGATAAACTGATTCTAATTCCACTCATATTCGAAATCTTGGTCTTTTATTGGAACTTATAAAACTGTGACCCCAGTGATATTTCATGCACATTTTCATGGCTCATAGTCATGAGAATAAAATAGCTTTGAATCAACTGATATGTGTGTCTGACTCTTTATCTGAGCATAATCCATTGGTTCAGAGTGTTTTACGGAAAAGTTCTTCTTTTGGAAACTCTTAAAATTAAATCAATAATTCGTGACAGTGATAATTTAGCTGCAGAACACACTTATCAATGTCTAATTCCGCAAAATATACATTTTGCAATTATGCTTGTGCAACGTTATTCCTTTGTTAGTAATTATTTCAATATCTTTTATTAAACTGAGAAAATGACCTAATTCTGGGAATTGGTGGTACTGGAAATAATGGAATTGGCATCTATATTGGAGAACTTGGTTGCCTAACACTCATTACTGAATTTGAGTAATTACAAACTGAATTTTCAACCTGACTGCAGACTAGACTGTGGATTTTCTTCTCCAATGCCAGATTGGCCAAATCGTGCAGAATCCATCACTTTTCATATCTGAGGTTATGAGTTACCATGAAAGAGTCATACATATATTTGTAATTTCTCTGTTCAAGGTAGAGTACAATCCTAGTGATATATGTGTCACTTACTTCTCATACTTTTCTTAACTTCAAGCGTCCCAATGTACCAATGAATCTTATGGAATGTGAGGTGCTTATTTGAAGAATTTCATTGAAATTTCCCTCTTTTAATGTGGATATTATAAGATGATTTATTTACTCTCTGATGATGTGATTTGATGTTGATGATCCAGTGATTTAAATGAGTGAAGGTGGGTAATTTAAAAACGTTGTGATGCATTGAAGGAAATGGTGGAGGAGGGAAATTGTGTGTGTGGTACAAAGTTGTTTTCATTTCACTGAAATGGAATTTTTCAAAATTATGCTACACATCATTTTATTTGTGTACGAGTCTTCCAAAAACTGTTGCGAAAATGTAGATGTACATGTGATAATGGTGCCTTTTGACAAATATGTGGCTTAGTGCAATTTATGTAGAGAGTTTAAATATTGTTGCTTCTGAAAAACTATTGATACATTTATTACAAAACATCACATTAAAATGGCACTGTATATATTTCATAAGAAGCCAGTATAATGAAGTTCCTAAGAAAACTACGAGTTAAGGAATTGGTTGCATATTTGTAAATGATATGTCATATTTGTCCTGTTTCAGTGTGATTTTAACTTTTTTGCAATCATTTGTGACTTATGAACGTTATATTATACTTAATCGTGTGATATTTGGTTCCTAGTTTGGAAAAAGTGACTGTTTAGAAATTAATTGATTAACTCATGGAAATTCACATTAATTATAGAATTTCATTTTTGTACTTGCATTTGTGAATCCAACCATTTTAGGATTAAGAATTGTACAAATGATGTGTGTGTGTATGTGTGCCCCTAAGCATGTGTGATTTACAGCTTTATGAAGATAATAAATCGACTTCTGTGAATTAATTTATGACTCTCATTGCTTATTCACTACTTAGGCTCGCTCACCCATTATTTCAGACATTGCAGGTGGATACCTCAATGAATTATTAAGTAATTGGTATTCTAGCTAGACTTGGGCCTGTCATTTCACCCAAAAAATATTTGAAACCATTGCTACATTGGTTTACTCTAAACAGATTTTACATCTGGGTTGGATATTAGAGGATCTATAATTCTATGCCATGTATGGCTTTTTAGATCTGCCTGAGGAAGCATCTGTGGTATGTGCTTAATATCGTACATGTTCCTGAGTAACCTGAGGGGCATTAAATACATGGCTCTAGAAACACTAAAGTGCAAGCAAAAAGACGTTCTAAAGGTAGGCGAGAATTTTAATACAAATATTAATAAATTTTATATTTTAATATGACAAATATAAATATACACGTATGAATAACTTACATATAAAATATAAGAGTTCATTTCATTGAGTAATAGGGTGGTTTATTATTATTTTTTTTGCCTAAATCGAAAGATTATTACTCCTGGAGTGCGCATTTCACGCTCTTAGATTTTCGAATGACAATATCTATTTTTCGCAATTAAATGAAAAGTAAAAAATTTCAAGCGCGCGAAAACGCAACGGCTAAGTAGGAATGATGGGAAAAGTCCGTGTGACGTATTTCTGGTTCCAGCTGTCGGCATGTGAGGTGACCTTGGGGCGAAGCTTGAGCGCTGATACGACACAGGCTGCTGGCAGGTAGCTGAATACCCTGCTAGCAGGTAGCGCTTGGCTTAAATAAGGATTATTATTCCCCTATCAAACGAAGGAAACTTTCCGAACTTAGGTATTTTTGATGTGTGATTATTATGAGATGTTTCCCTGAGCTCTGTGCCTCATGCATGCATTGGTAATCTCAGACGATGTAAAACTCCTATCTACTCATATAGAAACTAGGTTCCTGTGACGTCACGTGGAGTGGAATCGCATGGGCGCCAATCTGGCCTTTTTCAAATGCGGTTAAAATTGACCATTGCCATTCGTCTAAACTGGTATTTCTAAAACCAAATAATTTGTATATTATGATAACACTAATGGTGGGTAACGAATCGCAATCAATGCATTTCGTTTTCTTTGATGAAGGAAACTACCCTATTGTTCATTGTTCTATTTAATCCCAAATACAAGAAGACCATTTGCCTGTCAGACCCTGGTGCCCCCCTAGAAAAAAATCCAGGATCCGCACTTGAATCCTGTTATATTACCTGAATTTACGAAAGAAGATCTTATGTTTTCCCGGCGTACGCTTGTAGTGAAGGCTGCTCGGGTGCTCCACCGGGTAATCTCTTCCATGGCTGCCGACGTTTCGCGGTACGAGTCTATCTACTTCATCGCATTCAGCCCTGATGATGGAGTTAGACTCGTGCCCCGTAACGTAGGCAGCCATGGAGGAGATTACCCGGTGGAGAACCCGAGCAGCCTTCACTACGTGAATTTAAGCCTTTCGCATCGATTTCGACTGTCTTTCACGTTGCCTGTCGCTGTAAACGATAGAAAATGTAGAAATCGCTCATGTTTCAACTCAAGCTTCTTTTCCTTATTTTCGTGCTGCTAAGCATCAGCGCATTTATTTTCTGTTGGTAAATCGACTGTTTCCATTTTCCTAATTTAAGGTAATGCGTAAACAAACTCATATTTTCTGAGTTCGCAATGCGCTAGCCGATCGTATGTAACAGCTAGTTCTTTCAAGAAAAGGTTTATCTCAATCCTTATTTTGAATGATGTTCGTCAAATGAAATATCGCTCTAGTTGTATGTAACCACCATAGAGGTGACCACCGTCTCAGACTTCGTCCTTCACCGACCACTTCCCTCCTCTATAACACGCTTGCCCTCACGCTTTCAATGACTAACATTTGCGAAGGCCTTTTCCATGCGTTATGGTGAGTATAACTATTCAGCCATAAAAAACAGCGCAGACTCTGCCGCCGATGAATACGACTGCCAGATTTACACCATGGGACCTCTATGATGTACACATGTGTCAAACTTTATAGGTTTACCATGCATGGTGATTCACAGCTAAAATGAAGTCCAAAACGCGGACGGTCCCCTGTCGTCCCGGTGTAGGCTGCACGCGAACAAGACGATCATTGCTCGCTCGACTGCCGCATTGAAGAATCAAACTATGAAATTCTGCGCTTAAAAATCCAATTCATAGCAGAACGATTTTTTATTCTCCTATAATCGGACAATTTACAATCATTGAAATGCATCATGCATTTGTTTTTCAAAAAGGTGTTTGATGCGCCTCATTTCAGTCTTGTTTAAATCAATGCAGTGTGTCGGCTCGAGCAAGAACAGCATGACGGTTAGAGTTATTATATATGATTACCTATTTTTATTGCTCAAAATTGGAATCGAAAGGCTGTTTTTAACTTAATGTTTTTCCATTTTTGTTCACGGGATCACTTTGTGGGATGCATTTCTGCTTCTAACCTCTGCGCAAGTGCACGTGCGGGAATACTTAAACTTTAGGTTTGCAAAAGTTTCTTAACAAATTGAGCGGCGCCACTTCTGCTCCTTCAGAGAAATTGAGCTTCACTTACTGCTATTATTGTCCTTGGTTACGCGCCGCATATATTTCGTTTGTTTGTAAATAGATGTTCAACCCGCTGTTACTCCCGAGAAAAAAGTGGCATGTTTTTGAGGCCGCGGTGAAAGTCGGAACTAATGGCAGCACCTGTCTTGGACCCTGGCAGACGTCGTTAGGGCATTGAAATCCGTGTAAATTAAGGAAAAATTTGTGGAGAATATGTTGGATTCCGGAGATATAAGGCTAAATCTTATTATTTTAAATTAAATAGCCATTCTTTATTGTAAACTGTACGAGCTTACGCAGGGATTCTAACACTCCTGTACATTAATATTGCGAATTATATGCCGGTATGTCTCTCCCTTCGGCTACGAACTTGTAACTGCTAAGTACGCCTTGAAGCAATGGAATAAATACTGGAGATTATCTACGACATTAGCGAACGGATTCTCATCACGGTAAGGTG
This sequence comes from Ischnura elegans, assembly GCF_921293095.1. NCBI lineage: Eukaryota > Metazoa > Arthropoda > Insecta > Odonata > Coenagrionidae > Ischnura > Ischnura elegans. The sequence goes on from NC_060251.1 coordinate 58,436,293, forward strand.
ATGTTTACGTAAATGACGCGATACATTACCTAAATATTTGTCACAACAGAGGAATAGTACAAATTTCTCAATTAGGTAATGGAAGAGAGTTATACTAAAAATAAATTCATTATATCTATCTTATGAAAGGTTTGGTTCAAAATGAAAAGTAAATACCCTCTGCATTTAAGTAATTTATTCAGGTTTGGAGATACCTTTGAAACATGTGTTGATATGGATTGAACAAATAAAAAGAACAATGTGACCTTCTCAATACTGGGAAGTGGTAAACTCCATAAAAGGGTTAACCATGGAAGAAGGAGGAGAGGAAGCGCAGCTCCCATAAGGCTAATGGGTATAAATTTACAGTGCTGCACTCTGGTGGCCAATTCTCCCTCATCGGCGCCAATTTCAAAATGGCTGACGCCCACAGCGACATAGACACCACTACCTTTATATTCAAAACGTCTAGTTGCGATGTTTTACCAGATATGGACCACCGTGGCTTCAAAATAACTACAAAGTTATTTATGATCTCGATCCGTTGAAATAAAAACTATCCAATGGTTTTAAGCCACTGGCTCTACCCCAAATGGCCTTGTCTAGGCAATAATAGTAGACAACAGCAATGAATTATGCATCTCCTTATCAGACGTCTAAAATATGCCACTATAATTCTAAAATAACTTGGGATAAAAACACAAGACATTAAATGCATACGAATAGATGGAAAGATGAAGCACCTGTTAGGAATACCAGTAATGTCACCAATGAAGTCTAAGGGAAAAAATGGTGGCAGGAATGAAAATAGTGATACATAACCTATTCCATGGACAAATAGGAACCAAGACTAGGAGACTGCCTACAAGAGTATATTCAGTCGAAAGTACACACCCCTGCCATGATGAATGTTGGAGGAAAATGAAATAATCAATTATAATCGGCAATAGGTGTTTATTGAAAAAAAAAACAATATAAGTCACCATCAGAGTAAGTTTTTACAATAGGTCCAACACAAATCTAATCACATCAATAAGAACATAGCATAGCAATTACTATTAACAGGAGTGAAATCGTTCCAACCACGGGTTGGCCAAAGCAAAGGAAAATATTTTACAGCACAAATGAAAATTAATGAAGAGATATATGGTCCAAAAATACCAATTAACATGACCAAGTGAAATCTAACATACCAGGGGGTAGCCCGAGCAAATGAAAATATTAACCAGCACAAATAAATATTAACCAATACATGTGTTGATCAAGCATAGCAATTAACATGACCAAGTGAAATCTAACATACAAGGGAGTGGCCCAAGCAAATGAAAATATGAACCAGCACAAATAATTATTAACCAATACATGTGTTGAGCAAGCATAGCAATTAACATGACCAAGTGAAATCTAACCTAACAGGGGGTAGCCCGAGCAAATGAAAATATTAACCAGCACAAATAAATATTAACCAATACATGTGTTGATCAAGCATAGCAATTAACATGACCAAGTGAAATCTAACCTAACAGGGGGTAGCCCAAGCAAATGAAAATATTAACCAGCAAAAATAAATATTAACCAATACATGTGTTGAGCAAGCATAGCAATTAACATGACCAAGTGAAATCTAACATACAAGGGAGTGGCCCAAGCAAATGAAAATATGAACCAGCACAAATAATTATTAACCAATACATGTGTTGAGCAAGCATAGCAATTAACATGACCAAGTGAAATCTAACCTAACAGGGGGTAGCCCGAGCAAATGAAAATATTAACCAGCACAAATAAATATTAACCAATACATGTGTTGATCAAGCATAGCAATTAACATGACCAAGTGAAATCTAACCTAACAGGGGGTAGCCCAAGCAAATGAAAATATTAACCAGCACAAATAAATATTAACCAATACATGTGTAGAGCAAGCATAGCAATTAACATGACCAAGTGAAATCTAACATACAAGGGGGTGGCCCAAGCAAATGAAAATATTAACCAATACATGTGTGGAGCAAGCATAGCAATTAACATGACCAAGTGAAATCTAACCTAACAGGGGGTAGCCCAAGCAAATGAAAATATTAACCAGCACAAATAAATATTAACCAATACATGTGTAGAGCAAGCATAGCAATTAACATGACCAAGTGAAATCTAACCTAACAGGGGGTAGCCCAAGCAAATGAAAATATTAACCAGCACAAATAATTATTAACCAATACATGTGTTGAGCAAGCATAGCAATTAAAAGGACCATGTGAAATCTAACCTACCAGGAGTGCCCAAGCAAATGAAAATATTAACCAATACTTGTGTGGAGCAAGCAAAGCAATTAACTTGACCAAGTAAAATCTAACCTACAAGGGGGTTGGCCCAATCAAATCAAAATATGAACCAGCACAAATAAATATTAACCAATACATGTGTGGAGCAGACATAGAAATTTAAAGAAACTACATAAAATCGTATATACCAATGGTTGGTCCAAGCAAATGAAAATATTTAACAACATGAATAATACTTAACCATTAAAACCATTGACCAAAAATAAACCCTAACAATAACCAATATGCACCATTTAACATATCTGCCTGTTCAAAAATTTCACTGCCCAGAAAATTCTGGTCCTCACATATACCTCTTTGAACAAATTCGCAGAGGAAGAACATGGCAGACTTAATGTAGGACCATTCTGGTCCAGGACTTTCCTAATGTACCTTCCAATAAAGTTCTCATGTATGCACTCGTTGAAAATGGATTGGAAAATCTTTTCCCAACACATAATCACGTGAAGGACATTTGACTGAGGCAGCACTAGATGACCATAATCACCACCCAGCTCCTTGTGAGCTTTCAAGTGGGCAAAAATTTGATGAATGTCTACTTGTTGCATCTCACTCTCATCTACTAAACTCTCCTTGCACTGTTGACATTTGTGCCTCTTCAGAAACAGGCGGCAAACATAGCCCGCAACATAATACATCACATTCATTTCGTCCACTTCCATTTCCGGACATACATTTAGGTCTTTAAATCCTACATCTACCTCACCATGGGAATCAGCGGCCCTAATCCTAGAACTATTTTTTAAAACAAACTCACTATACTTAACCAAAAACCGTTCTACATCTAACTCACAGTTTGAGTTGCGGGACAGTTTGGAGAGTGCAGTAAGCATCAACTGCTTATACCCTCTCCCAAACTGCACCACTGTCGGGTGGCTGTTGCATCCATGTTGCTGACGGACCACAGCAAACATGTTTTCCAAGGCATCTTGGTTCAGCACCCGTGTCCTTAATTTCCCGATACCATAACTTACCTTCAGTTCTTCTTGCAACAGCAATAAGCACTTAATGCTGATGCGCCACCCATTCAAGCAGGCCGGCTGCCGCCTGCAGTCCACAAAAAAGCTGTTCCCTCCTTCTTCCATGGGTTAACTATGTATGTATTGCGATGACCTCGTCCCTTAAAAGTTTATCTGCACATTCATTGTGGCTTAGTTTCCAATTCACGACACAAAAATCTTCCAATCCGAGTCATTAGTGGCACCTATCAAAGAACATCACTGCCACACGAAAAATTATATCCAATAATTTTCTCCATATAAGAACCGTGTTAATGTAACACCACTTTGGCACCAAAAACATACTGAAGTCATTTTCTTAACAGATATTGCTGATAAACAGATGAATCTGTAAATAGGAAACATTCTAACATCAGTCAATCACAAGGCAATAAATTACATGTTACAGAAATACTTACATCTTCAGTTTTCTTTAGCAATTTAACTGAAAATACGAAAAATTCAATGATAAAAATAATTACCTTCCAATTCTTCTAATCCATCATTCAATTATACTTACTACGGGAATACATGCCATTATGCATTATGGGCATTAAGAATTAAACTATGAATGACATTGGTGAATGTAGGGAATTCACATATCTATATGATCAAAGTTGTTGACCATCTGGCATCAAATATCACACATTAATTAATTCTAGACTAGGAAAAAATATTGTCATCAGTCAACATTATAACAAATCAATATCCTGATGGCTGTAACAATAAGTACAATAATTAAATACTAAATTCTCATCATCACTTGCATTATTGCATTCAGAACCAGTATTACAATGTAAAGTGAAGAATTAGCATAGCATTAGGCACACCGCAAGTGTCACTCCATTTTGCAATGAAGACTTAGTACAGCCAATCACTCAGGACTAACAAATTTAAAAGATTCTACGTAGCTAAGGAAATCTCCATTCATATTAATTGTAACTTACTTGATGAACAACAATGATTACCATCTGAACTGAGATATATAGTAAAAGCATTGGCACAGAAGCCTGAAGTCACTCAACACACGTGGCAATGGTATATTTGTAATCCAAATAGAAAAGACAAATGGAAAAGACATTGAGCATTCTCAGGCAATCTCGGCATCTAAAAAAACAAAGACAACAAAGTAAACAGGGCTCCATACGCAGCTAATCATGAATGTTCATTTTAATCTTTACTTACTGGATGAAGAGCCTCGCATAAACTCAGGACCTTAGCATTCACATTGATGGAGAAGGCAAAGTTCACTTCAAAAATTCACAAGTATCTGTTAACAAGGGTAGCACTTACATTGACATTTAACATTCAAATGTGATGAGAGTAAAAGATGAATTGCAATAATTCTAAGTTGAGTACCGTATCTCATCCTTACGAGATCATCATAACTGTGAAAAGAAAATATTACATTAGCCATCGAAATGTCGAGAATAAATATAGATAATCAATACTTATGGTACAAGGTACTCACTGGATGATTGTCGTGGGGCATGAAATGCCTTTCACACAGTCTCTGACCTGCCTTCAACTCAAAGTTTACCCTTGGTATTGCAGCTTGCCATTTACTCCTCTTAACAGGATCTTTGGGAGCAGAGAAAAATGAGAAGGTAGACTTTTTAGAGCCATACCCCTCAGTACACCCTGGTGCGACACAGCTTTGTGGCATTTCAAATATCGCCGAAAATAAAGCGAACTAGCTCCTCCCTCACCCGTGAAATCCACACAGTGAATTACTTTAGCGTTTAGAATTACAAAAAAAAACGCTGAAGAACTCAATTAAATAGTTTTTCAAGTGCAAATAACTCGCTCAAACACACGTGAACTTACCGAGCTACATACAAAGCATGGGTACACGACAAGTAGCGCTCGTAGTTCGTTAAAATTCCGCAGCCTCAAAAACCTGCCACCAAAATTGTACGGCGGGCATAGGAAGTTGCACTGGTTTGTAGATGTTGTTCTCGAAGGTAAGAGCGTAGAATATATCGTGTTATTGCATATTTATCTTTCTTTCGTTGATTTATTTAGTTGAAAATGATTTTTTCGTGAGCTGCAATGACTTTCTGGCTTCCAGAGTTCCTGTCGGTTTGTATTTTGCGTATTTTAAGCCTTGCACTGCATTGAACTATTCGCGTTTAATTATTACGATTATTGTTTCAATTTAATCTCATATGTATGGGTGCCATATGTAAATTTAACTTATGATTACTTCTGTGCGTGAAATAGTGCATTGCGGTGTTTTTTAAAGTAGATATTTGAGGTGTGTGTGCACTACTTCGCTCGATTTCTAATTGCATTTTCGCGAGGTTGATGACATTTTCTGTATTGTGAAGTGATCGCGCCAAACATCTTTGTCGGAACGGAGATTTACTTTGTTTACTGCGATGTGTTACTATCCAAAATACGTGGAGAGAAATAATTAGGTGCATATTCAATATTTCAGTGTTGGTATTACTGTTGTCGTCGCCTCAGGCAGGCATTTGTTTATCTTGAGTGAGCATACGAAGGTAAACAATCGTGTGATGAATGATATTATATGAGTTTTCATTCAGATTTGCGAGTAATGGTGCAATTATTCTAAGCTTTTTGTGTGCGCTACGGCGATCTAAGAATGATATAAGTTAGCGATAGCCTCTAAATTGCTAATTAAAAGAAGCTTAAGGTTGGAGGCTGGTGAATTGTTGGCGTTTCGGTATATATTCGCGTTTCTCTATTATGCCCAAGGGATGTAACTTCAACTTTTCTTTTATTTAATTTCATTGAGAAAATATTTTTCCCTTTAGGGTCATTATTATTGATTTAGTGATTGTGTAATGTTATAGCCGAGTTTTTAGCCTCCATAACCTTCACATACTTCTCGAATTTGTTTTTATTTACTACTCGTGTGTCATATGTTTCTGGTTTCCAAGTAAATTGTTGCGAACACTTGCGAAGATCCAATCTATCAGGGCTGATTCTTCCAGTTTGTCTGTGGGCCAAAAAATAACAACCTGTTGATGTTGTGAGCTGTCGTTAACCCTACCGCGACTGAGCGGGGTAACACTGTTACCCCATATAATGTTAATGTTGTATAGTTGTTTTATTTATTATTTTGTCCCATTGATATTTTTTGTATTTGAGCTCAACCACTTTTTCGTTATTTAGGCGACGAATGATTTTTTTTACATTTAAATTGCATTCGAAAACTTCTATTATTATTGGTGGGGTAATTGCGTTGTTTCACTACAAACCTTTTGGCGGGTAGAAAAAAGAACTTGTTTGTTAAATGAGTGAAAAATTTAAGTTAATTAAAAAGTGAAAAATTTCATGTGCGCGAAAACACGACGGCTAAGTATGAATGCTGGGAAAAGCCCGTGTGACGTCATTCTGGTTCCGGCTTTCGCCTTGTGAGGCCACCGTGGTGCGAGGCTATGAGCGCCGATACGATGCAGGCTGCTAGCAGGTAGTGCTTGGTTTAAATAAGGATTATTAATACCCTATCAAACGAAGAAAACTTTCCGGCAAATGGCAACTTTAACCCATTAATCCCCAGGGTTGCGTTGGCGCAACATTATTGAATTCTAATTCTCAGAACAAGTTTCTACCTCGGAATAATTTTTTCTTCGATTAACTGCATTTTTTAAGTATATCAATTTCTAATTTTTTCATGTACACCAACATTTTCATTTATAAGATTGTATTTTTATGACTGATGGTGTTTGGCATAAAAATCGATGCATACATACGAGAAACGCTATGAAAAATGACATGCACCAGCATGTCCGTTGAAAGGCAGAATGGGGCATTTCCTCCAAAGGAATACTGATTAACTCGATTGTACTAATCAAGGTAAACAATGAAAGACGTATACTTTCTATTAAATTACACTTTTCGTGTTTATTTACCGTAGTATTCCCAGCGTTGCGTATACGCAGTATTTAAAAAAATCATATATTATATGATGAAAATATTTTTTTTCCAGAAATTCATCTTAATTAGGCCAAAATAAATCAGAAAATGCGGAATAAGCGAAGTAAAAAGCCCTACATACAGTCTGGGGAATAACGGGTTAATAGATGATTATTATGAGATGTTTCCCTGAGCTCTCTGTTACATGCATACATTGGTAATCTCAGACTATGTAAAACTCCTGACTACTCGTACAGCATCTTGGTCCCAGTGATGTCACGTGGAGTGGCATCGCATGGCCTCAATGTGGCCTTTTGAAATGAGATTCTACATCTACATAATACCCCGCAAGCCGCCTAAAAGGCGTGTGGCAGGGGGTGTTAGGACACCAGCCGTCTACACATAAAAAATGAAGTGGTCTACGAAGTTGGGACTAGCATTTATTAAAGTCCTTTATGGTTCGGGGGAAAAACGAATTCCCATATCTATCCGTTCGGCAAAATATCTCTCTTAATTAATCGATTCTATCGGACCTAGAAATATATTGTGTCTCTAATATTATGTTCTCCGTGTCGCTCTTGAAGATATGCATTCTCAATTGTTCAAGCAATATAAGCCTAGCGCGCAGTCTCAGAGTCTCCAGCGACTCCCAGCCTAATTCGCTTAACATCTCTTAACATCTGCATAACATTGTCTGTAGACCCGTAGCAGTTTTTGACGAAACGCGCAGCCCATTAACATTCGTATAAACTGGGATTTCTAAAACCAAATAATTTGTATATTATGAATACACTAATTTTGGGTAGCGAATCGCATTCAGTGCCTTTCGTTTTTTTTTTATGAAGGAAGCTACCCTATTCTTTTTTCCATTTTTTCTTACTTCCCCATTCCGCCTACCCGTTCTGCTCCAAGAACACGTTTGCGCTTACCTAGGAACTGACGCCGACTGACTGACCGAAAATTACATTTATTCAGACATTTAGTTATACGAAACTAACGATAACTTCAAACACATACCAAGAATTACTATAATTTAAACGCTTGTATATGACTTATCATCGATGCAAGATCTTCCGAAGTTAGAAAACAACGGCTAAAATTCACACAACCCTAGTTCACATGTTAACTCTCAGTTAACTAAACTGGCATGGTTGCAGAGGATGAGCAATAACAGGTTTATCTATTTTGAATAGTCTATGATAGTTGACAGCACCTCCTAGTCGCAAGAAAAACCCAAAACCCTTAATGAACCGGCCCCCGTTCTACCCTGTGTTTCACTATTATCAAAAAAACTATGGTGGTTCATTTTCCAAATTTATATGGAAATGATTGTAATCGCCCATCGTCCGCCTCTTCAGATAAATTGGATTCACCCAACAAGACCTTTTCTCACCTATTGCCATCTTACGTCTTCTGAGGTAAGTACTTCTAAACAGGTATGATTCCTCGAAATCCATATTCACTGATAACGTTGTTTTTCAAACATGAATGATGAAGGAAGAGTATTGAAGGAACGGGGGCGAAAAACTCGGCGTCGGCGTCAGCGTGCTCTTAACGAAAGGCGTCAAGAGGACCACAGCTTAACGTCCCATCCGACGGACGTGGTGTTGCGCTTCAAAGGTCCTCCACGTAATACTCGAGTAGGAATCTGAAAATTCTTAAACTCCACCAGCATTTGAACCCGAGCCCATATGTTGGGAAGCCAACACTCTAGCCTCCACACGAGCCACAGTTAGGTCGGTAATTCGGTTTTCGTAGCATGCGAAAACTTGGAAGGTTGGCACATGAAGCCACCTGCATCCTTTGCCCCCACGGCACCAAGAACCGACGAAAACTATCGCGGACGCGATTGAGCAACCATAGTTGTAGTCAAAATTTTGGAACATAAGTCCAATCGGAATTAATATTTACGAATAGAATGAACTGAGGAAACTCACGTCCACGCAAACGTTGGGCATTCGGAGTGTTTTCTTTCGGGCTCCATGGCGAGTTTTTTTTATAAATACGTGGCTCCTTAGCCGAGCATTTCTATTCGCGGTATTTGCGGTGAACAACTGTGAGGCTTCGAGTCCGAAGTAATCTCAATCTCTTTTATGTTTAAACAAGACATTCTTGCTCTCAATATTATCTTTGCAGATAAATCAAGAAAAAGTTCATATTAAATTTTTGAAAAGACTAAAGGCATTAAAATGATGTCTCTGTCTACACATTTATTTCTGAACAGATCCATTCACGGAGAAAACATAAGCAGGGAAGGTGTCAGTACCTAGTTTTATCCTCGTGCTCCTTTGGCTAATTACTGTTAAATCTCCGATGAGTAAAATTCCTATTCATAGTAACTACAACTCTCATTGAATAACCAAATACATTTGTATTTGAAATCATTTTGATAACCTTGCGTTAAGAAAAATTATAGTAATCATATCGATAATGTTAGTGTTCAAATTCTTTATACTTGGCCTAAAAAAAGGCGGGAAATTTATTCCTCGTGATGTAAAGCACCAACGTTTTCCTTCCAGTGCGTGTGCGAAAAGCAATTATCACTAATGGCCAGGTTTGAAAAAAATGGTTTATGGAGTCTTTCACCTTTATTAACCCGACAACTATAAATAATTATCAGTGGCGGCTGGTGGTTATATATCCAGAGTGTGTGAAATTGGACTTCCATAAAGTAACACAGCCTTGAGGATGAAAGACAAGTCGTCTTCTGAAACGTCGGCTTGTATAAAAGCTTTAACCTGGATGGAAACCTGAGAAATATTATTTAGAAGTATTCACCAGGATAAACTAAAATCGTTTATCCAGAGTGTGCATTGGAGAAGATAACGATGATGTAAAAGTGCATGAAGTACTAATCAATGCTGCTAAATGGTACTGAATGCATTGATGGACTAGTATCCTTAGCGCAGGGAGTTTACTCACCAAATATGCGCGTGCGCACTCGCGTCATGTTCAGTCTGCTTCAAGCAGCCATTTGAGCATGGCTTACCTCGTCCCCCCCCCCCCCCCCCCCCGAGCACCCCCAAGCGATCGCGTAGACCGAATATGCGGCCGCACAATGGTTCGAATTGCGAATCTATTGTGACAAAATTATTTTTCCCAAAAAAATTACAGCTTTTGTGGTGAAAACATTCAGAATTACCAGATTGTAAACAAAAAGACCAAATAACATTATCATAGGTATTTTCAAGATGTTTTTATGAAAAAATTAAATTTAATTTACAAAATAATTTCATGTCACTCAACACTTAGAAAAATATACATAAAATCATCAAATATTCTATAGTAATGCGCTTTTCTTAATTTAATGAACTAATTACGTTAAAAATACACTAATAAACACCAGAATGTAAAGTGCGGAATATTAGTCACCTTCATCATTATTACTCTCCCCAATCCCTTCATCTCCGAAATTTACCGACTCCACTTCCTCCATCTCTTTAACATTACTCATTTCATTAGGTACAAGTAATATTGGTTCCCTGAGAAGCTGTCTGACATCCATCGAGAGGGAATAGCAATGCCTTGGGTGCAATGAACTAATCCTGGAAACATACGGATCAGATGTGACTAATAGTAGGTTAAAAACATCTCTCATTGTGTCTTTTTTTGAATATTTTAGCGCGTGGTTTTCTTTGAATTTCCCAATATGTTTATTCCTTGCTCATTGGGCCCTTTCGGAAAGCATTCCGATACCTTATCGAGGATGGCCTGGTATTCTGCCATAAGATTTTGTTTTTATCATTTGATTTTAGCAGAAGATGCAACATAGAAATGGAAAAAATATAGGAATCATCCACTGGACCTAATTCCTTCCGAAATACTTTGGTTATATTGCTTGTGCCCACTACTTCCATCTTAACCCCACTTAAATATCATCGTAAGTTTGAATCCATTACCAGACCGAAAGCGGCGGTGACATCTTTCTGAGCCAAAATAGTGCTATTCAATAGAACCAGTAATTTGACCTCGGCCCAAGTATCAGTAATGGTAAGTTCTTGTGATGAGGGTAGCAAAACAACTTTGAATTTAAATTTATCTTGTAGGAGGGATAAATATCGCACCGTCTCTGGTTGGCCTCTCTTCTGATGTTTACGTGCTGTTGCTTATTAAGTTTATTCCATGGAAAAGGACAAAGCTTCTAATGATGCATATGGTATTGGAGTCAAAGGTGAAGACAAGTAAGCCTTCTTATAGTTGGTATCTCTCTTTGGTATGCTTTCAGTTACGTCTTTTATAAATGCAGCCGCATCTTTTTTCCGGAGCTCCGCAATGAAATCTGGCTTGCGAAACAAAGTTTTACTCTCGATATATTCTTCACAAGAGACTGTACAAATCGAACAAAATCTGTCGTATTTTCTGGAGCACTGTTTCCACTTTTTATCAAAATTCCTTTTAAATAGCATCACAACTTTCCTGATATCCTTTGAGGTATCTTCATTAAAACTTTCAAATACTAATTTATGCTCTACGCATTTAATAAATCATCTATAGTCTTTTCTTCCGCAGCATTTATAAAAATTCCATGCGATTTACCGCCGGTACCTTAAATCTCTCTAAATGCGACATAATTTTCCCAAAAAATGTTAAAAAATTGAAGCCATGTAATAACTGCACCATAAATATTAATAAAAATTTGTATCGTACAAAACTACAATCGTTAAAATTAAAAATATTTCTTTTCTAGCGTAATTTATCCCGATAATCCAGGCGTCCTCCGAGGAAATACCCCCAGTCCCGGGTCTCAACGGCTCCCGTTTGTTACTTCATCGAACAAAATGGGCATAATTGTCAAAAAGCGTAAGTAGGCGCAAAATCTGATAAAAATATGTATAACTGTAAGGACGTTTCTACATGTCTTTGAAGTTTTCGCAATCCTACCTATACATATATTTTTATAAGTCAATTTAAACATTTGAAGTCGATAAAAAACGAAGTTGTAAAGACTGAGAGATTACCATTTGAAATTTAGTATTTGATAGCAAATTTATTTGAAGAAAAATCAATCTAAATAATGCTACATACCGATGACTATAAGATTCCGTTATAAATTGTGGTTCCTCGCGTTTTTGCTGTCTAGCAGATATGTGTTAATGCTGGCCAGTCAGCCACCGTCTGGGTAGGCAATCTCAATGCGTAACTTTGCCGCTGCATAACATTGTTATAACTTATAACGTTGCAAAAGTTACCAATCATGATGAAGCATTTACTTGCGGATATCGCGACACCTACGGCGGCTTCTTTTTTTTAAAGTTGCAAAACTGACTTTTGTTCCGCTAGATTAGCGATTGGGACCACTGTGTGCCGGTGCGATGCCATAGAATCGCTCACTTGTAGAGCCGTGAATTCGCCATGGAAATTGCTGTAGCGTTCGGAGCTTCATACCCCATCTCTGTGTGAACAGGTTTTTATCTTTCCCTTTGCAAAGGAACACCTAGTTTTCTTTTATAATTCATTCATCTTTGGGTGTGCAGTTGCTAACATGCGTATAAGCACGCGCCGTCACTGAAAATTATGCACATTTGACCGAGTGGGTATCATCCATTTCTTCAAGTTTTAAATATATTTTGAATAATCATACCGAAACATATCTATTTGTAATTCTATTGGCCTCGCTTTCTGATTTTACCCCAGTTAACTATAGAAAACACGATGGACGGATTCACCCTACTTAAACGCAGTGGCGGTTTGCCCATAAGGACTCTCGGACGCCGCCCCTCCCAAATATTTGAAAAAGTAAAAAAATAAATATCCATTAATTTATAATTATACATCTGATTAATCAAAGCGTTTTTTCAGTCCCATACATCGAAAGTGTTGGAAAAACACGAAAAGAAATAGCGCGAGAAGTTCGTATTTGTAGCCGTGGGGCGCTGGCCAGAACGTCCCAATCCATCCCCATGCAGTTATATGGAGAGTGGTAGTGGTGGGGGCCGCTGGTGCTATGACGCGTCTAACGCTGTGTCTTATGGAGGTCTTGGGACGTCGTCCGAAAATGCGCAGAGCGACGTATGAGTTGATATCGCTGCGCAGGCCGGCGGGCGTATAATCTGGCGTCTACTTGGTGCTGCCACAGAAAAGGGACCTACGGAATCAGAATGGTCACTGTACTGGGTGTAGTTATACTATTTTTATTTTTAATTACTGGTAGGTATTGCTACAGTAAATAAATTATCCCATTATGCTTGCGTTTTTTGGTGTTTGAATTCCGGAACACATAAAATCCAACCAGTTAAAGGCCGTATTGACGAAGGAAAACTATTCTCGAGTATTTGACACAGTTCTGTTATGATTACGAATTTCAAGAACCTTGGGGAAACTAATATTATAATATTTAGCCCTTAACTATGTATTCATATCTTCCCGATGATTAGAAATGCGGTACCTATTTTTCAGATAAATTTATCAAAAGACCTGCAGTATTAGGAAAAATCAGTTAACATTCCCCACTGATTTATAATTTAAGAAATAGTTGCGTGCGTGATAGGGTGAAGGATTAAATATGATTTAAATCGTTAAGCGCGACTTTAAATAGAGTCATTCAATTAATGTCATGAAGTGCCGCGTACAATGCACCTTTTGTGTGTAGGTTCATCATTTTTCTAGCCGTCCTTGTTGAATTAGTTCATGTTCACCTAATTCCTCAGCGGCAGAGCGGTAGCTGTCTGACGGAAAATGCCCACTTGGGTCTGATTTAAGTGGCCTCGAAGAGTTCACATCAGTGCGTAAATCCTTACAGCTCCCATCTGTGGCTCAGTCGAGTCGTCTTCTTTTACGATCTAGAACTTATTTTCTATTATATCATGGCAATGATTTCGAAGACACGGTTATTCCAAATGCGACCCGTTGGCGTCTCGTGTGTTTACCACATATGAATCTTAGACTCAAGGAGATGGTCCGTGACGTCCTTTGTTTGCTTGAATGCCTTTGCTGACCTTAAATTCGTCCCTCAGCTGAATCAGCATTAGTGGACCACGACTTCTATCTCCCTTGAGTCGTCCTTATAGTAACGGCAAGACTCTCGGAAAGAACGGAGTGAAATGAGTTCAGACATCATTTTCGAGGAGTTAATTGTTCGTAATTGCCGATTAAGAAGTTTCTTAGTGCTGTGTGTACATTCAAGAAGACAATTTTGAATTAATCAACAGTGCTCGTTTTTTAAAGGGAAATATAGGGAAAAATTGTCCCAATTCTGTGTCCAGGCACCTTGTTCTTCTTGGTCGTATTTTTCGTCGGCCTATTTTGTGTCGTCCCTTGTTTATTTATAGACTAGTGCCCTTGCCATGTGTTCAATCAGAAAGAAATTGTTGTCCAGCGCTGATTTCAACGAACGTGTAATTGATCACTTTGCTGGACAAAATGAAAGAAGGATGGACTTTTGCAATATAACTAAAGGCCTGTGAGTATTTCATATTTTGTTAAAAATGTGTGAGAAATGTTTAATTGTTGATTTTAAATCATACTGTATTCAAGAAGCAACGCGAACACCGCCATCAAAGTTTACATCTGCAATAGCAAAGCGCGCGCATTCTAGTAGTGTTTGTTGCCTAGTGGAAGTCAGTGACACTTTCCTCCCTCCTCAGGTGTTACAAGTGTCATTGCTACCTAAATCATTGCAAATGTTGTATAGATTTGACAAATAACGCATTATGATTGCAAAACGAACAACAGAAGTGTATTGCGGGCATATCCGCACGAAGAATGTAGACGCTAAAACCTAAAGTTACGTATTTTCGTTTGTATTTGCAAAATATCGCAGCAAATATATTTTTATTCTTCAAGATCATTGATCAGTATCATCGAGAGTCCGGACTAAGCCGATCCGTATGACCGAGAGTCTACTGCATTTAGTATTTATTAATCAAGCTTTATTAGGAAAACTAGGTATTTTTGTTGAAAAAAACGGAACGTATGGCATCACAGAATTCAATTCCTAGATTGCCGTAAAAACTTAATAAAATACACGAAATATTAAAAAATTATGACCCCCCGGTGGAGTGCGCCCCCCCTAGCATTTGACTCACGAGCCGCCACTGGTCCAGGCACCTTGTTCTTTTTGGTCGTATTTTTCGTCGGCCTATTTTGTGTCGTCCCTTGTTTATTTATAGACTAGTGCCCTTGCCATGTGTTCAATCAGAAAGAAATTGTTGTCCAGCGCTGATTTCAACGAACGTGTAATTGATCACTTTGCTGGACAAAATGAAAGAAGGATGGACCTTTGCAATATAACTAAAGGCCTGTGAGTATTTCATATTTTGTTAAAAATGTGTGAGAAATGTTTAATTGTTGATTTTAAATCATACTGTATTCAAGAAGCAACGCGAACACCGCCATCAAAGTTTACATCTGCAATAGCAAAGCGCGCGCATTCTAGTAGTGTTTGTTGCCTAGTGGAAGTCAGTGACACTTTCCTCCCTCCTCAGGTGTTACAAGTGTCATTGCTACCTAAATCATTGCAAATGTTGTATAGATTTGACAAATAACGCATTATGATTGCAAAACGAACAACAGAAGTGTATTGCGGGCATATCCGCACGAAGAATGTAGACGCTAAAACCTAAAGTTACGTATTTTCGTTTGTATTTGCAAAATATCGCAGCAAATATATTTTTATTCTTCAAGATCATTGATCAGTATCATCGAGAGTCCGGACTAAGCCGATCCGTATGACCGAGAGTCTACTGCATTTAGTATTTATTAATCAAGCTTTATTAGGAAAACTAGGTATTTTTGTTGAAAAAAACGGAACGTATGGCATCACAGAATTCAATTCCTAGATTGCCGTAAAAACTTAATAAAATACACGAAATATTAAAAAATTATGACCCCCCGGTGGAGTGCGCCCCCCCTAGCATTTGACTCACGAGCCGCCACTGCTTAAACGTCACTGAAAAATCACTGGTGAGTGTAATAAATACGTTTAAAGGTATGGGTGACATCTATTTTGCTCATAAGTGTATAATAATTTGTGCTTTGTGCTTCATCATAATTTTAAAATATCAGCATAAGTCGTGTGTGGGACGGTGTTAGGACACCAGCCGTTTACTCATAGAAAGGAAATGCTCTGACGAAATTTCGCGAGGCATACATTAAAGTCATACATCGTACAGAGGAAAAGTTTCTTTGTATTTTATTGATTTCACGGATTGTCTTTCTGCAACGAATCCCATATATTCGATGCATATTCAAGGCGTGGCCGGACGAGTGCAAAAATCACCTGTCTTTTACTATATTATCCGAAAATCTTCCCACAATATGCTGGACGAATCCCAGCTTCTTCAGGGCCCTGCCACTAATATTTCTCATATAGGTTCCCCCCGATAAGTTTTAAAATATCACAACTCTTATGTACTCAATTTCGTCAGTCGCATTCAGTCAGTTAGAGTATATACATGGGGACGACCTCCGCAAGAAATGTACCGCCGTGAAAAGATATCAAACGATAAACAATGTTACAGCGTAAAAATAAGGAAAACGGCACAGCAAGAACAGATTGTAATGCAACGGAACATGAACCAATAGACATGTCAACGAGCATTTTAATTAGTGGAAATCTAAGCAAAAAATTTCATATAATTACGACTTTCTAGGGATTGTCACCATTGCCAAGGAACGTTACTACGGATGATGATGCAAAACAATAAACGCGAACGATTCAACTAATACATTTAAATTCATTGAGAATAACTGAACCCATAACATTCTGTATAGTAGAACATTTCCGCTTCTAGTTATCAAGAATTAAGAGTTTACTAGTTAAGTTAATCACTCTCTGCCCAAAAATTTCCGGGGCACATGTTAATATACACAATATATCTATAGTTAGTATTTTAAATTGATCGATCGGAATAATCGCTTTTTTTCCAATATGAAATAATACTTTAAATATCGACTATGATAAAACTTTGAAATCATATCATATATGTATTGTAATGGAATCTTTTGTCATAAACGGTTACGATACGGCACAAAAACTCGCTCGGATTGCAACTTAACATCGCCAATCACTCCTTTGGAGTGGTCATACGGTTGTGCTTATGCTCGAGTGTGAGCAATCGCGGCTCACATCGCGCGAATAGCTTTTCCTGCCCAAATATTTATGTAAAATGTGATGTATCTGCACATTTGAGATACCTACATTATCAGTCATCTCACACACTGATTCCACACACATTCCATGGATTTTATTCACGATTTCTAGCGTGACGACCTCTTTCGGGCGTCCTGAACGTTCGACGTCACTTGAGCTGGTACGACCACAACGAAATTCAGTGAACCATTTCTTCACCATTAAAATTAATACCGCAGAGTTTCCCTAGTATTTACAAAGTCTTTCCAAGGCTTTAGTGACATTTTTTGCGCAAAAATAATATTTAGTTAGCACGCGAAATTCCCTTTTTTCCGTTATTGTTAAAATTCGGAAGGTTGTCTGCTTTCACATGGTTTTCTGCAATGTCTGTCAAACGCAAACTAAACGAGGGAATTTGCTCGAAATTTCATAGTTGTTTAGTAATAGGTGTAAACTAACGGAAATATTGTTTTTTTTATATTAACTAAGTGGGAAATTGAAAAAGTCGCGAACTTATCAAATGATCCTCGCAATAAAAATGTATATAGGCGGTTTAAAAATAATCGTAGGTCAGTTAATGGAAACGGAACTCGAAAATGTTCCTCGAATGAGTTTAAATGATAATTATTCTGTTTTCCCTGTTGATAAAAATCGTATTTTTGGGGCCGATTTGAAATGTGACAAGGCTACTCTCACTACATACCGGGATTCTTGGTTGCGTAAAATAAGGTATTCAATAGCGACGTCGTTAATAATGGCAATTTTTGGCGTTTTCCAGTAGATTATTATAGTAAAAACATCGATTTCTAAGCTTTCAAAGTATATTTCGCAAATAAGTGTTGAAACATTCCAAATGAGTTCCAAAGGTTGAATATTTGTCCGGTGGAAGTTTCCCATGGAATCAAAAACAGTTCAATATGTGACACATATAAGTAAGAAATGTGTACAAAGGAGTTGATGACTTGGTAAGACGCTATGATGTCATCAACTGCTGTGTATTTAGTTTCAATTCCAAAGCAGTTCAAAAGCATATACAAATCGGTGGTTACAAAGCAGAATGATGACAGTTCCAAATGGTTTACACAGCAGAAAATTTGCCCTGAGTGTACATTGACTAACATTCTCTGAAAATATGAGTTCAAAAGGTGAGTCAAGTAGAAATCACGTTTAAGTCACGTACTACATAGTCATGTAGAATATTGGCGTTATCGAATTATAATTGGTAATTTTATAAAATAATAAAATGTATTTCATTCAAATTTTATGCCTGCACTCATTTAACAAACAAGTTCTTTTTTCTACCCGCCAAAAGGTTTGTAGTGAAACAACGCAATTACCCCACCAATAATAATAGAAGTTTTCGAATGCAATTTAAATGTAAAAAAAATCATTCGTCGCCTAAATAACGAAAAAGTGGTTGAGCTCAAATACAAAAAATATCAATGGGACAAAATAATAAATAAAACAACTATACAACATTAACATTATATGGGGTAACAGTGTTACCCCGCTCAGTCGCGGTAGGGTTAACGACAGCTCACAACATCAACAGGTTGTTATTTTTTGGCCCACAGACAAACTGGAAGAATCAGCCCTGATAGATTGGATCTTCGCAAGTGTTCGCAACAATTTACTTGGAAACCAGAAACATATGACACACGAGTAGTAAATAAAAACAAATTCGAGAAGTATGTGAAGGTTATGGAGGCTAAAAACTCGGCTATAACATTACACAATCACTAAATCAATAATAATGACCCTAAAGGGAAAAATATTTTCTCAATGAAATTAAATAAAAGAAAAGTTGAAGTTACATCCCTTGGGCATAATAGAGAAACGCGAATATATACCGAAACGCCAACAATTCACCAGCCTCCAACCTTAAGCTTCTTTTAATTAGCAATTTAGAGGCTATCGCTAACTTATATCATTCTTAGATCGCCGTAGCGCACACAAAAAGCTTAGAATAATTGCACCATTACTCGCAAATCTGAATGAAAACTCATATAATATCATTCATCACACGATTGTTTACCTTCGTATGCTCACTCAAGATAAACAAATGCCTGCCTGAGGCGACGACAACAGTAATACCAACACTGAAATATTGAATATGCACCTAATTATTTCTCTCCACGTATTTTGGATAGTAACACATCGCAGTAAACAAAGTAAATCTCCGTTCCGACAAAGATGTTTGGCGCGATCACTTCACAATACAGAAAATGTCATCAACCTCGCGAAAATGCAATTAGAAATCGAGCGAAGTAGTGCACACACACCTCAAATATCTACTTTAAAAAACACCGCAATGCACTATTTCACGCACAGAAGTAATCATAAGTTAAATTTACATATGGCACCCATACATATGAGATTAAATTGAAACAATAATCGTAATAATTAAACGCGAATAGTTCAATGCAGTGCAAGGCTTAAAATACGCAAAATACAAACCGACAGGAACTCTGGAAGCCAGAAAGTCATTGCAGCTCACGAAAAAATCATTTTCAACTAAATAAATCAACGAAAGAAAGATAAATATGCAATAACACGATATATTCTACGCTCTTACCTTCGAGAACAACATCTATTTACAAACAAACGAAATATATGCGGCGCGTAACCAAGGACAATAATAGCAGTAAGTGAAGCTCAATTTCTCTGAAAGAGCAGAAGTGGCGCCGCTCAATTTGTTAAGAAACTTTTGCAAACCACTGTACGTGAATAAAGGTGAGTGTTACATTCGTATAATCATAAGTTGTTTGCAGAAATATTGTGTACACCCCGCTGTGTTTTCAAACTCTCTATCGCCGAAGGCCTTGGTTTGTGATTCCCTGATTAGTCTAGTTTATGTTAATCATGTCATGTCGGCTCATGCCTGTCAGAGGAGCAACTAATCTCTTCATGACCATAGTTTTGCGAGATTTTCGCCGCAGCGGAATAAAACCACAATTTTTTTACCCTCTTTTGAATACTAAATTTACAAAATCGCCGACTGTAGGGTCTGTAAAAAAAACCTCCGAAAGAGTTTGCAAGTAAAAGGTCATGGAATATACGATATATTCTTAATGTATTATTCATTCGATAGGTGTATCATGTGTGTATGTTTCTCAAATATCTCGCTGTGAACAGCCGTTCATTTGTCATCATCATGAAGTATTTCGAACTTACATGGATTGCCATTTAACCACTATAATCATTCAGTATACCGAGTTGATTTTATAAATAAAATCTTCTTCATTTACACTAATGAATTCAATGGGAGAAAAGTCCCTTTCGATTGGGAATCGAACCATGGACTTACTCGTCCTTGGGTCTCGTAGCAGGCCACTGCCTGATCGTGGTTCATGGATTCCAATGGCATTTAGTGCGGTTTGAACCACCTGCATTTCCATGTTGTTGGCATTTTCCTGGTAATTTACCGAGGTTCATACCGCAGGTCGAACGTGGAAAGTTGCCGACATTTAAACCTTGGCCACAGAGTAGATATACTCTGTGCCTAGGCTTGAACCATTAAAGGCACAAGAGGCGTGACGCCTCAAAATGAATCAAATTTTTATGTGTTTTGTTAGTTTCATAGTTTTTGTATCCTTTAATATCTACAATTTTTCAAATTCATCTATTATCAAGAATAAAAAATAAAATTTTATGAGATTGTTCTCCGTCTTATTGGCTTATCTTTGCTTCTTTCATTTCTCCTGAAAATTCGGCTACTTATTGTATACTTATGTGCAAAGGTGAACGATCGGTTTTAGGGATGAAAATTTTGCCGGCACTACAGGAGCGCTGCATGAAGTAAGTATCAGGAGACTACCTTGAAAATGTGTAATTATCAATTTGCCTGAATGGAGTCAAAAATTAATAATTTACAGTCCTTCAGTAATGGGAAGGGTATGGATTTCAGGGTTCTATCTAGTTAACGTTTCTCAGTGAGATGGCATGCGAGTCACTGTTGCGGACATCACAGATATATAACTCCCGTGAAATCCCAGCGAAAGCGCTAACTGCTGGCTTAATTAGGAATTATATCCTCCGAATGACGTTGGTCAAAGTTAAAAGGCGGTATTTATCTACACCTCCCTCTTCTCCATCAATTACACTTTCAAATGAGAACCATGGCACAAAATCTCAGTAGGTGTGGCCAAAATTTTGCCAACTGACGTAAAAGAATTTCGATTGTTTTTAAGAGTTACTCGAGGGCTGGAATATAAGCATTGATAAAGATATCGCAGCAATTTTATGATGACTTCAGCCAGTGGCCAGTGGCCAGGGGGGGTTTGGGGGTTAAACCCCCCCAGAGCTCCGAGAAATTTTTAAGTTAAATCCATGCTCTATATTATTTCTACTGTATAGATACCTTTTTCTCAACTTATACGCAACCAAAATCTACAAATGAGGTACCAAAATGCACAGAATTTTTCAGAGAACATGCGATGGCATATCTTACTTCCTAAATATTGTTATTGTTTCCTAAAATTGGTTTTTAAACATAAAAAAATAATCGATTCCGGCAAGATTGTCCTCATCCCAAGAATACAGTTAACGCCGTCGGATCCCACCATGCCTTTTAATTTGACTCGCAGACAATTTCCTATGCGATGACTATTAACAAGGCTCAGGGTCAGACTTTGCAAAGAGCTGGCTTATTCCTGCCTGACCCTGTATTCTCTCATGACCAACTTTATGTAGCATTCTCTAGGGTGAGATCTTTTCAAAATATTTTTGTAAATATTAAGGAAAACGCTAAGCAAGTATTAACCCTTTAACGCCGGAATATTTTTTTTTCCTCCGATTTTTTTCCTCTTTTCAGGGATTGATCGCTATTGACTTAAAAACATATATCTCAAATATTATAGAAGTACTTGTACTATGTAGTTAACTGAAGTCATGCATTCACGCGGAGCAGTGAAGGGTAGACCACCACTTTAAGAAAGCTGTGTATCAAAAACATTCAGTTGAAAGGACTTAATATTTCGTCATTTGGACAACAAATGTATCGAGATATTGTTACCAAAAACCCACAACGAAATTTTGAGAAATGCGGAAGGGAGGGTTACGTGGAGCAAGACATGTTTGCTGTGATCATATGAACACGCTAGGCGCTAAAGGGTTAACAGAGGATAGTGTAGTTACTTCCAATGTTGTGTTTAAAGAGGTCCTCTGACCTCAATTTGTGCATGAACATTCCAATTAAATTTGTACATATGACCCTGCCTGTTTTTCTACATTTTAAAATTAGAAACGCGCCTATCCCTCTGTGACCTGCATTGAAAAGAGCGGGGGAAGCCCGCTGGGAGCGGGCGCATCACGCTCGTTTTACTTAATTTGATTGATATTACTAATAGAATAGTGTAAGGATTAATAAAATATCCCTCCGAAAGGCCGTAAAACTCACCATTTTGAACCTTTTATCTTAAAATTACGCAATTTATTAATCTCGTACTTACCGATTATCCTGGTGGGTAGTCCATACCCCCACACACCCGGTATTAGTTGCACCTAAACCCCCCCCAGCCTTAATTCCTAGCTGCGCCCCTGACTTCAGCCAGGGGCGTCTGGCCGGGTCGGCTGGTCGGCAATCGCCGAGGGCCCCGAGCTTAGGCGGCTCCCCTCAATGCTCACGTCTATCGTGAAGCGTATTTGAAAGGTGTAATAAAAAGACTCAAGATTACCCAAACCAAAGTTGTTTTACAATTATAAAATGCCTCGTTTTCATTAATTGCTTTATTTTCCACATACTCATTGTCAGTGTAAAAAGATTGTATAAACAGTAAATATAATAATGGTGTCAGAAGATAAAAGAGAACCTGATACTTTTTGAAAGGGTTGTTCGAAAAGGTTATTTGGGAGTTATTTTCTGTCAATTTTATGTAAGTTAAGCTCTAAGGAACTATTTCACTAAATAGATAATAGAACCATAATAAAAAATTTAATTTTAAAAGCTGTGAAATTCTCACTTTTCATGGAAGGCATTTCTTTCGAAATTGCTATTTTTATCAACTTTTTTCTAGTTTTTAATAGAGCCAGAATAGCATCAAAATCCATTTCCGGGCATGCAATTTCCTAAATTTTTCTTGAGTAGGACTCCCAAATCCCCCGGTAAGGAGGGCCCCATTATTAGCCCCAACCGAGGGCCCCCAATCACCACAAACCGCCCCTGACTTCAACGAAAGAATTCATCTTTCGTACCCGCTGCCACGGAGGCACTGCTCAGTTTATCTTCAGTTTTTACATCGAGTCTATAACGTGCATTAGGGAATGGAGCTTCCAGTAACGAAATGATAACGCTTAAATAGGTTTTCGCGTGTCGTTATCGCGGATCAATGGAACACCAGAGAGTTAGCACAGGGAATATCCGTGTAGACATGGCACCGCTAGTGTTCTATGCGATTTTACACCATCACTCGGTACTTTTGACAGATTGAAGTCAGAGGAGTAAAAGGGCTTAAGAATATGCGGAGAAAATTGCTGTAATTGGACGTTTTCGTTTATAGTCCGAAGAATAATCATCTTCAACCATATCGCTTTGATTTTTATATTCCTGGCGCACTTCTCTTTTAGATAGTTGGTTTCCAATCCGTGGACCCTGGTTCATCGCATTCGATGTAAAGATTTGTCAGATTTTGTCCAGCAGCAATGTCGTAAGTGGAGGCATCGACGTTTATATTTTCATGTTAATTTCATGTCAATATTGACAACGTGGAACCCGTTGTCGTCGTCATCGGAAGTCGGTTGATCTCGACAACCAAGCTAGCGATCGTTTGACCGGTTAAAATCCTGCGTAAGTGCAAGCAGCGCTCCACCGATAAATAACGGCCGGTTGTTTTTTTTTTACAGGCCATCCTAAATCCGTGTCTGTGCAAAGAGCCGAAGGTCGCGGATTTAAGTACCGGGTAGATAGGTTCCCCTAAACCAAGGCATGGTTGTCTGTTATCGCCTATTGGTAGTTCTTGTTGACACCTCCGGTGTAAAGGCCTTATTTTACTTTTTTCGGGAGTAATTGAGATGAAGAAAGCCATTCGCGCGCTGCACCTCGATTATGTAAATGTGACAGCGACGACGGCGATAGATGACCATCACGTTCTCCTATCGAAAAGGAGTTTAACGCTGTTGATATATTGGAGAACGTACTTGGCAAAGG
This sequence comes from Ischnura elegans, assembly GCF_921293095.1. NCBI lineage: Eukaryota > Metazoa > Arthropoda > Insecta > Odonata > Coenagrionidae > Ischnura > Ischnura elegans. The sequence continues at coordinate 58,460,713 of NC_060251.1, forward strand.
TTGATAATTAAACTTCAATATAAAGTAATTGACGTTTAAATCACGGATGTACTTCAATTAGCAGTACTTTCCAATTTGCTGGGTGAAAATAAAGCTGCTTAATCGAATTCACCACCATGCGCATATAACAATTGAGCGACGTGGACAACTAATAATGTCAAGAGAGCACTCCAGTAGAAATAATTAAAACTTTTATTGGTTTTTACTCGATTATAGGGCATTTTTAAATTGAATAAACAATAATTTTTTGCTAATATTTGCATTTGGTGCTCGTTTTTATATCAGCATATGCTTGTCACCATCGGTATCGAACGTGATAGGCCGATGACGCTCGCAGCGTGATAAAGAGTGCGATCACGGTTTCATAATCGCTGCTATCACCTTCCGTCGTGGGAATCGCGTTGCCCCTGGCAACGAAATCGTTCCTACCATCTCACCCTTCTCACAGTTACATAATCAGGGTGCTGGACTTGGTATGCATAGTTGACTACACTTTGTCTACGAGACGCCGGAATGGGACTTCAAGAATTCTCTAGGTGGCCATTCTCAACTTTACTCCCTCGCTCTACGTAATTAATGTAAGACGATCTAGAGAACTCTCACTTAGCCCATCTAACTAATATAGCATATATTCTTGGGGATTTTAATCATAGTATAAACAAGGATTGTCCCTGAACTGGATTCTTGGACATGGGCGTACCCAGCGGGGGGAGGAGGAGGCAGCTATCCCCCAGAATCAAAAGTAAATTTAGTTCAAATCGAAATTTTTTAACAAATTTTCTTTAAATCCAAGAAAAGCGATATTAGAATAAAACATGTACCTAATTAATATAAATATATTTTTTCCGAGCATATCAATTTTAAAAACTAATAAAGCGCTGTTATAATTTTCTTGAAATTTTGTTTTCATAACCTTATCTGTTGTGACAAGTTGAACGACCACGGCTTGCCCCTCTCTAGTTTTGATCCTGTGTACACCCTTCTTCTTGGAAGCTGTTTTAAGATTTGTTCCAAGTTTAAACTTAGACCGAGCAATTGGCTCATATGTTGCCTACAATAAAACAGCGTCACCACGGCCAACATCTCAGCAGACGGCATCCCATCAGTTCCATGCGTCTTCGGGTCGTCATCCGGCCACTTTTGACTGGACGATATGGGTAAAGGGGAAGGACACGAGAAAAAGTGGAGGAAAGTCATGGAGTCAGACGTTTCTGGGGGTAAGCGTTGAGAAAAATAATTTTAAATAATAAAATCTCTGTCACCTCGGTTTTCATTTAATATTTTTCGCCTCTCCACTCCTTTCCATCTCCTTCTCCCGGCTTCCCACAATTTCTGTCCTGCCGCCGTGGGCGACGGAAAAGTTATTGGTGCGGTTGCGAGCGAGGGAGACTCGGGGGAGGAGGGGGCAGAGTTTGCGGCCTTTTTACATAATTGCGTTTTGCGGCCAACCCCTTCAACTCGACCCCGCAGGATCACCCGCCCACCCGCACACGGGGGACGCGCGTGACCTAGCCGCGCGCGTGAATTTCCGGTCAATAACCGTCGAAAGGGGTCGTAAATCTAAAGCCACAGCGCGAGCCGAGAGGATTCTTTCTCCACGATGGATGGCTGTGGACCTCTCTCGTTTGGATCCTTTTCTTTTTTTTCACCCTCTCCCTCCGTCTTTGTCGGCATTCCTCCTGTCGCCCGTAGCCAAAAGTTCCGTCAAAATTCTCTCATCTTTGCCAACTTTTTGTTTGCTCGGATTGGTGAAGGTTTTAAATGTTTGTGGATTTAATTGCTGAAAGTCCTATTCTCTTCCTTCCTCTCCATAGTTTACCCAACTTCAAACCCTCTAACATTATTTTCAACATCCCCTCTTCGCTAAGTACTCGCTCCATCCATACCTTCTGTCTCCTCCGTATCTCATCTAAAAGCTGCGTCTAATCACCCACCATGTCCAGCACTTCATCGTTCCTCCTCCTCGCCGTGGAAAAATTACACAGAAAATGAAAATACTGAAGTGATTGGGGGTATAGGGTCAAATATCTTCTGGCCCTGAACTGCATTCCTGGAAGCCGTTTAACGATTTGGTAAAAGTTTACACTTAGACCGAGAAATAGGCCAATGTGTTGCCGACTAAAAACAAAGTTACCGTGCCCAACATCTTAGGAGATGACACCGAACTCGTTCCATGCGTTTCCGGTTCGTCGCGACGCGTCGCCTGGCCAGTTTTAACAGGACGATGTGGGGAAAGGGAAAGGGCACAAGAAAATATTGAGGATAGTCACAGAATCAGACGTTTACGGGAGCAAGTGTAAAGAAAATAGTAAAATGTCTATCGCCTCGATTTTCATTTCATATTTTCGCCTTTCCACTCATTTAGGGTTAAATAGGGAAGTATTAATTCTAAATATAATCAACATTACCATTGAATTAGCCAAGTTCTAGTATAGCGTTGCCTAGATGAGGAAATATCCTTGGTTCTGCGGTTGAATAATTATCAATAAATGCCCTAGGCCCAGCTAAGGGTCTCCCTGGTAGACCGATGCTCCAGTAGTCGATTCTTACAATTCTCTACATAAAACTCTGCGAGCCACCTCTAAGGTTTTTGGCAGGGGGTGATCAATTGCCAGCATACATAATGTAAGTGGATCCCCACATGCAGACCTCAAATGTTGGTACGTATAACACATAAGCTACTATATCCTACTTAGAAACAAGGGCGTACCCAGGATCATAACTGGGGGGGGGGAAGCCATAGTCTTGGGGGAGGGGCAAGCCAAATTGTGACATTAGTTTATGAGATTATTTCCTTGAAAAAATAGTTTTATTTTTGTTACATATCTTATACTAATACATATCATTTTTCGTGGGTTTAAAGAAAATTTGTTGAATACTTTCGTTCCAATTCAGTACCGATTTTTGCTTCTAGGGGGGGGGGGGGGTTAGCTGCCCCTCGCTGGGTACGCCCATGCTTAGAAAGGCAATCTGCCGATGAAGCTAGGAGATTCAAAACACTCTGTTAAAAATATTTTTAAAAATTCAGAAAGTTGCATTAAGGAATGAATAAACGAGTAAGCTAAACCTTCATTCAACCAACCTATTTCTAAGTTCTAACATGCCGTTATAGTCTTACTTGAGAATTATTTTCGTTGAGATTTTGAATTGAAAATACCTTAGGCAGTTTCTAGGGATACCCCGACGCCTCGCCTCAAAGATGCTTTTTGGCCTTCCCGTACGTTTTGGTGGGTCCCAGATTTTTCAGCCATTTCTCATCCGTCCATGCTCCCGGAACCGCCATAAATTTGCGAGGGGAAACTAGGCTGCGAAAAATTCCAGCTCAGAAATATGGCCGTGCAGTCGGTCTCTGGAGAACAGATTTGTTTTCTCGTGCGAAGCGGCACTGCGGTGTTTTTGAGGAGCGTCAACTGTTGGAAATCGGTTGGTAAATGTTTGTCTCTTCTCACGAAGCAGAGTGGATGTCTAGTCATATTTTTGTCCTGACTCGCGTTCCCGGAGAAGTTACCTCCCCCTAATCTCCGCAGAATATATCCGTTACTCTTCTCGAGTTTTTTTTTCCGGAATCTGTTTGCCCGCACCCGAGGTTTAGGCAGCAATCAATCCGTTTTTGAGCCCTAAGTGGAGGTAGTTTTCACCCATCTATGAACCAAAAAATTGTGAACATTTAAAAATTACGACCGCACTCAAGTTTGATGACTTTTCTCAGTTTATCAACATCATATTGTCAAAATTCCAATTTTAGCAGGCATCTTGTCGTAAAGATTTGAAATAAAGCAGTATACGTATTAGAAATTTGTAATTTTTTTTGTTTTCATTTTAGAGCTCACGCATTAGTTTTTAAGTTGAATATATTCATTGAATGTTTGAAATGCTTACGAAGTTATCAAGGAGATCAATTCAGATGATGAGAATAAAGTCATATTCAGAGTGCACTTACTTTTATCTCATTTTAGGAATCATCATTGTATTATTGTTTTGGCATTGGATACTCGAAATAAATCCAAAATATTCAGATTTGTCTGACATGATATTTATTTCGACACATTCTTTCACACAGCTAATTTAAATGCACTAAGCAATACCTTATCCAATGGACTTATACCTTGACCTCTTGTGGTTGGACCGAAAAAATTCATTTGTATTATGAAGAAATGAACTCACATTCAACTGTCCGTTGATGTAGAATTTATTATTATCGGTGAAGGTATAATATGCTGTCCCCGTTGTATATCAGTCACATTTCAATCATTCTTACTAATGGGCTCTTTCGGGAGTGATTTTGATTTGAAAACATCTCACAGGGAAGTCTTTCAAGTATCACCACCAGATCTCGTAAATATTTTTCCAGGTGATAGTAAATGTATACCCACGAGGTGTAGTTTTGTTTCAGCTGCCAACGATGAATACTTTCCGAAATATTAGCGACGGAAAGTTCCAGGTAAACGCCTAATTTCCTGCAACCCTCAGCGCAGCAGTAGATCCTTATAATTAGAGCTTATTTGCTAGGACGAAGAACACTGACGGCAATGTTTGCATACATTTAGGAGCTTTACACGTTATTTTCATATAATCTTTGCTATTTTCCGTCGCTAATATCTCGAAAAGCATTGAGCGTTGGCAGCTGAAACAATAACTACTCCTGGGTATCCATTTTCTATCTCCTAGCAAAATTTTAACGAGATCTGGTGGTGACAATGGAGGGATTACGTTATAAGACCTGGGATACCCCTAAGAGTAACGATACAAACAGCTGCAGTAATTTTCCACTCTATTTTTTTGCCCAGCGGGTTCCATTGTATAAACATCATTATCTGTCTGAATTAAGAGCAGCTAGCCCGGTAAACTCCTCTGGAGGATGGGTTTTAGGTTGGGTACAAATTTCCCATTACCCATTCCTAACCCCCCCGCATTCCTTTTTCTAAATTTTTCCCCACCTACTCCTCCCACCAGTATATATACCAGGTTAACTGTTCTTCATTCAGACAGCTTTTGATAATGATGTTTATACGTTACAACCAGTTGAGCAAATAAAATAGTGTAGAAAATTACTACCTCTGTATCATTACCTACTATCGATGAATTTCCACGAAGTGAGCTGGTTAAAAATCGATCTGTTACCCGAAGAGGCTCGAGACACCTCAATACGCCCATTCACTGCAGACTCTTGATATCTCTGTTCGCACCGCAATTCGCTCTTCCTCTGTTTCCGCTAGGACGTGTCCCGCTGTCTGATTCCGGCCCGCTTTCCAAGTCCGCACTCATTCCAAAGAGGAATATCAGCATTTTAATCATCCCTTCTGCTTTTGTACGGAAACACTCCAACCTCCGGATGCTCCCCCAACACTTCTACAACTCATGATCTTGTCAGGTTTTTTGAAACTCCGTTTATGAAGTTGAACTACGTTGGCACCGACGCAATGGTTGAAGGATGTGTAGACCCTTCGCCCGACGAAAAAAGTACGTTGGATGGTCTGTTAGGACCAACCGCCCTACCCCAGTTTCTGTGACGTCGCATAGTCTGTACCGTTATCGGCTATTTTTCTATCAATTTGAGGTTTGATTTTGCCTAGGAACTCCATGAAAGACACTTCGGCCGTCCTCAATTAATTTCGGAAATCATCTCCATTCAATTCTCGAAGTAAATTCATGAGGGTGAAACTTCAAGCGGTCACTTCTTCGCCAACACTCTTTTTTGATGTCATCAATGAGAACCTAATTGGCTAAAGCCAAACCCATTTTTTGATTTTTCGAAAAATGCGGAGCCATTGCCAACATAAGCCGAAACCGCAACTGCATTCCACGCGATCACGTTGCGTACTGCGGAATATTTGGTAGGTTGGCTGGGTCGGGTGGATTGGTTTGGACGTCTGTAGAGCTGGCCCCGACATGTCGCGACAGGGACGGTCGTGTCGGGTGATCGTGTCGGAACGTGTGTTGTGCCTTTTACAATTAACCCTTTCTTAAAAGGAGCTGCTTCCGGGAGAAATAAAATTTCAAGACTTCTCATGTTAAAAATGAGAAAATTTTCTACTCAATCATAATTATTGTGCCATCTACATATTTCTCCATTAAACTTTACAAACGCGTGGGTTAAATTATTCCTGAATAGATTTAAAAATGTATACATTTTTGATATTACTTAGAAGTAATATTGTGTTATAATGGGCTAATCGGCGCATTCTGGTCATAGGAGTCCTAGTTATTATCTTAAGTGCACGGTATCAGTGGCGCAGCGAGGGGGGGGGGGGGTTTGGGGGTTAAAACCCCCCCCAGAGCTCAGAGAAATGCTTAAGTTTAATAAATTTTTCTTAATTGGATTGATATTACTGATAGAATAGTGTAAGGATTAATAAAATATCCCTCAGAACGCCGTAAAACTCACCATTTTGAAACATTTATCTTAAAATTCCGCATTTATTAATCTCGCACCTATCGCTTATCCTGGTGGGTATTCCACACAACCAAACATCCCGGTATTAGTTGTACCTAAACCCCCCCAGCCTCAACAATACGAATGCGGAGGTAAGCGTTTATGCTCCTGCTACTGCCAGCTGAGCGGATTATTGTTTTTGGGCTCCTAAATGAGCGGATTTGATTCAGTGGGCGGTTGTTGAGCGTTTGTGCAGTAGATGTATTGGTTTGTCACGTTACGGACACGGCATATATTATGTATGTCGTATTCGCATTAAAATGCTATCATTATCAACGCTAGACTTATTCCAATTCCGAAGTATTTTCCATTAAAAAAAATCAATATACTTTAACCTTTTCCAAAATGTGAAGAAGTCTGTAGAGTCCGTGACCGCCATAACCAATGGTGGATATGCAATGGAAATTTATCAGGCTTGCTAGCATCCTTTTCATACCAATCCAGAATTAAAGAGGCCAAAAATGGAAAATTACGTAATATTTTCTTGGCATTGTTTTAAAAAATTTCTCGACGCAAAGTAAAATAAAACTCTGGACATCGTCGTCGCAGACCAGCGGCAAAATAAGGGTTTTTCACCCCGACAGTGGCTTAGTAAGCACGACCCTCGCCACATGTGCCACAGTGTGGACTTGTGACGTCAACATCTTGTTCGGTTAAAACCCATCCCGAAGTTCGCTCTGAGAAAATGGCTTGGTGGTGTAACTGGCTAAACGCACCTGACCGGCAATCGGGAGATCCGGGTTCGAATTCCGGCTAAATCGAATATTTTTTCAAGGCGAACTTCATCCTTTGGTGTATTTAGCTCTGGACCAAAGTCAAAAGACACCCGGAAAATCTACCAAATTTAGAGAAAAATTATATCGATGCTCTCTGTCTGCTATCCAACCCAAAGTTGTCTTCACCTTCTCATGTCACGTACCTCTTCTTTGGTTTCCTCATATCTTCTTTTTAACCTCACTTCTACTGTCATCTTCACCCTTCTTCTTTCACTTCTCTTTTCTCCTTCCACTGTTCCCTCGACCACAGTATTTAAAATCCGCTTCCCTCTCAATACATGCCCTATCCAATTCCCTTTTTTCTTTCGTATAATTCTCGATAATATACTATCCTTCCCTAAGTCTTTCTAGCACCTCGTCATTCCTCACTTTATCCACCCACTTCACTCTCTCCAGCTTCCTCCACATCCAAATCTCAAAAGTATTGATCCTATCCCTATCTCCTCTTTTACTACTCCATATCGCAAGGTATTTTCCATTCATAAATAGTTTTTTTGGCAAAATGTGTCCTCGACTTTATAACCAGTAGAAAGTCAATACTTAATTTTCTTTCAAAATGAAACAAGATCTGGCGAACTTCTGTGGTAATTTTAAGAATGATAGAATTTGTGGAGTTAGGTATTCTTGGTTCTTAAGGGGTTGGGCATTCATGTTAACGTTCAGGCGTGGTTGGGAGTAGTGGCTGTTGTCGGAGCCTCTTCAGTATCTTTCATATACTCATTCAGCCCATGCCTATCCCACCGTCCCCATGTCCGTTCCATCCCTCCTTTGTACCCCTTAAGGCCGTGGGCCAATCACCCTCTCGGGAATTTCATTCATCCCCTAAGGGTCCGAAGCGAATGACTTGTTCCCCGGGATGAAGAATGACCTTTTCCGATCTCTCACAGTCACCGAAACGAGCATGACGGAATTAGTACTGGGAGATAAACTTTGGAGCGCTTGTCGATGACGATTTGTGGAGGAAGTTCCGCGGAGAATAATTGATTTTTATCCGTAAATGTCTTATTAATTTTTTTATTTATTATTGAGTTTGTTGAAAGCTCAAGAGCAAACATTTCGTAGATGTGTAAATATATTTGGCGCTTTCCCGGCGAATAAATTGCTTGAAGATTTCTCGGTATCGCCACCGGGTCAGGAACTGCGTTACTGCCGACGTTTCGATTTCCAAATAGGCCATCGTCCTCAGGGCTATGTGTCATAGACCTGACGACGACATCGCCCTCTTAGTCCTGAAGACGATGGCCGAGTCGGACATCGAAACGTCGGCAGTAATGCAGTTCCTGACCCGGTGGCGATCCCGAGAAATCTTCACGCAATTTACAAGGGGTATATTCGGCTACTGCGCATGGGCCGAAGACTGAAATGGTGAAATCCGAGATCACGTGACGGGTCTGCTTGGTTCGCTATAACGAAAAAGTAATATTCTGAGCCTGCCGTGTAAACGTGAAATAGACATGATTAATATATTAATTATAAAATTGACTTTGGACTTAAGAAATCTGCATAGCGTAGTAGTCTGTGCAGTGGCGCGTATGCCGAAGTTATGTGGTTCAATTCCCAGTCCTAGGAAATTTTCTCATGGCAATTCATATTAGTATGACGATAAAATTTGTCTTCATGTTGTTTAATTCGATTACAAATTTTATTTACATCTAATTAAAAAATCTCGCAGAGGAAAAAGAATCTGGAATTGAATAAAATATATATCTAGTTTTTCCGTTTCCCACAATTACTCCGAAGTTGGCGTTTCAATGTTGGCTGCGGATTGTGGTCAATGTGGAGCCATCTTGAGTGGCCTAAGGCTATAAAAAATAGCTCTGGACTTGGCTTCGCAGTCACCGATGGCCGTGCGAACCATTGAAACTTCTATTTTGTTTTGCGTATTCAATGAATTCATTCTCTTGATAGAGTCGGTTCAACTTTTACACTTTTGTAGTCTCTTAATCACAAAACTCTTGAAAATATGCCTATCTTTTAAAGTACATCATCTCTTAACTTTTTTTTAAACATCCCGCTTACATAAGAGCTTTCTCCTTTGCAACTGATTCCTATTTCTCAAAGAATATTTACTCGAAAATTACTCGAATACTGAAATAACAGATTTAGGGCTTCCTCGTTGTTTTTTAATTCTGTGCGAACGATTTTTCGTATTCAATTGATTATATTTTTTTTACAAATTACCAAGTAAACTACGCCTATTCGCTTCTAGTCGAAGTTTTAAGAAGAATATTTCGAAGGGCAATCTTTGGCAATTGAATGGTATGATTTTATGTGAAAAATATCATGAGTTAAAAACTGAAACAGTATCAACATTTATAAAAAATATGATTTTGTTTTGATAAACAATCCCATGCAGATGAAATATGTTGAATTGAGCATAGATTTTTATCAGAGTTACTAACGTACATCATTGTATAGGGCTGAATTTTCATTAACTATGACAGAATGTAATGAATATTCGCAATTTCATATTGAAATAGTTGAAAAATATGCTAAAGTTTTCTTCATCTACATTATTTTGCCTTCAAATAATTTGAATTTGTCATCATCTCTTTGTTTTATGAATGGTACACCTCTATTGCGTCTGGAATTTAGGAATTACCTTAAATGGGCGTGAAATTTTTTTTACATTGTATTTTTGGTCGAAACTCTCATGAGACCCCATCTGTTAATTTCCGAGAGCTCAACTTTTCTGTCAAAATCCTCAAAAATCTCTTATTTGTGATTTTTTCCCCTCTACTAGCCCAATACGACTCAGTTTACTTTAAGCCACGGCTTTTTCAGCGCCTCTCCAAACCAATAAGGGTTTACTGCTGTGGGATAGTGATTGCCTTATGCTATTCATTCCCATTCCTAGAGGGAAAGACTCCAGTGACATTTGTTCCAGTTCCAAAAATCACCGCCATTCAACTGTTGGCGCCGTTGTACCCATGTGGCTCCGTGTTGGAGGAACGCGTGTGGGTGCATGGTCGCCAAATAAGGTTTCATACCACTTCTGGGGTGGTGTTACGCTCGTCCGTTTGACTAATTTTTTATCACTTTGAATTGCTCTTGCCCGTTCAGGAAATTTATTTACTCAGAATTCCACGGAAGGTAATCGGAAATAAAGGCTATTTGATATTGATTTGGAGGAAACACTGGGGATTGTAATCACATGGTATAAATTTGACCGAGAGGCATTTGATTATTTAAGTGTAATACTGCAATTTACCGATATTTACCATCAATACTTTATATATTTACAGTTTAAACCGAATAGTGAATGGTCTAGAATGCTAATTTATGGGGAGAAATTATGGCATTGTAATTGTACAAAATTCTAGAATTTGACAAATGCATAGTTTTGATTTTCAGCAAATTCGCATATCGAGCCACTGAATGGTGGAGAGAGAAATCTTCTGAAGACGCGTTGAACATTTTTTTGTGTGAACCTAAAGTTAGGCGATATTCGCTTTTTATTGTGTATGTATTAAGAGTAAATTTTCTCTCAAGTACTACGCAAGTAAATTGGCACTGTGTCGCTTCAAATGCTCTTACTAAAGCTTTATTTCCTTGCATCACAAAGTTGCGTTTCACAGGGAAATTAAGGAAATAATTAAGATTTCCGCTATTTATGTTGAAAATATTCAGTAATCTATAAAGTATAGCCGTAGGATTTAAATCCTGTAATTCGGCTGCGAACATGTTACAAAATTTTCAATTTTTAGAATACTGGAAATTTAATGGGGAAAAAATGCCTTTTCTGAACATTTTTTAAATCACTCAGTGTGAATAAAACGTTAATAATTATTGCAATGAATTTTCGGAGATCTGTATGTTTTTCTCCAGTACGAGTTTTTTTCAGCAGGCGATCAAATTATGCCTGCTCCACTTTTCAAATTTAGCGCACTCAAACGCCAAGCGTAATTTATACTCGCTGTTATTCATTCATCAGTCAGCAATCGACTTCCATCCGGATAACCCTAATAATACCCTCGAACTTTATTCGTCACCCGGAACTGCGAAAACAGTTGAACATTTACATGCGTGTGATTTGGGTCTCGGCGGAACTTTTTCGTGTCTCGTTTGTTTCCCCTTCCGTCCGAGGGAAGGAGGTTTTCCTTGCATAGGCGCCATAAAGCCGCGAGCGCCATAAAAGGGAGACTAGCATTGTTATTGGGGGTGTGTAAACAAATGAGCGGGAGTTACGTCAGCATATTGAAGGGCCCTGCTGCTTCTCTGCTTTTCCGCTAGCTAGCGCGGCTGCCCTGCGGTCTGCACCCACTCCTCTTCCATCTGCACCCGACCCTATCAGTTCGCGATGGGCATAGGCGTCGACAAAAACATGTCACTTTTTAAAAATTGTAGCGAGAAAAAACATTCGGGAACGCATCAGTCCCGTTCGACCGGTATATTTCGTGAAATATTACTAGCTTAATACTTGAAACGATATAATCATGAAAATTTTTAGGAAGTATATTGAGTAGATCGCACTTTTTTTACTGTCCCAGAATTTCGAAAATTTTGCCTCAGTATTTTCTAAATATTTACAATACCTTCTACGGGAAGGAATTGCTCGTCAAAATTTGTAAGTTTCGAAGCGTAAGCCTCAGGTAATTGCCATCTGACAATTTTAGCTTTCCAATCTGGGTGACGATGACAGATAGGAACGATGAAAATGGGTGGTAGGTAGATGTGTACACCATTTCACTGAGAATATCATTAGTAATTGTTATTATTAAAGTATTCTAACGATTAAGGTAGGTTTCCATGGAGAACTGAGAGGCATTCTCGGATCCTCCCTCCCCATCAGCCACTTCACCCTTCAATTCACAATAAGGCCTACTCCCTTTCATTTTATCTAAAAATCCAAATATTTTCCTTCCTCTCCCTCGTTTGCCTAACATTCTACCCTCTAAAACGCTCGCTCCATCCATATCTTCTGTCTCCTCCGTATCTCATCTAAAAGCTGCCTCTCCTCACCCACCATGTCCAGCACTTCGTCGTTCCTTTTCCTCTCCGTCCACTCACCTTCTCCATTCTTCACCACACCCACATCTCGAATTTCTCCAGTCTTTTCTCGTCCTCCTTCCTAAGTGTCCTTGTTTCTGCACCGTAAAGCGCTACACTCCAGATCAGACTCTTCACTAACCTTTTCTTTAATTCTTACTTAGCAAATCTCAGAAGCTCCTTCCTGTTCATGAACGCCATTAGTAAATATCAGGTAGATGAATAAGTTCCTCACTTTATTTACTGGTAACCGAACATAAAAATCTCCATAAAATTCGTCCCTACCTGCGTGTTTTGTTTTCTATGCGATGCAGAAACGAATTCTGTTTTGGTTACACAGCTGTAATTGAATATTTTACAAATCTTTTATCTCTTTTTTCTTATGAATCTTTTATCTATTTAAATCTTTTATGAACACATTAAAACGCGTCATTGATTCAGTTGAAGTGAATATTTAAGAGGGATTTTGGATTTTTAAGATGTTGTCTTATAAGTGAAAATCTCTTTGGCACTACCCATCCCCCTCAACCCAAGGGACTTGTGAACTAATGCTTCCCATTGGTTGTAAGTGCACAGATAATCTAATTCTTTGGCATGTATATAGAACTTTTTTCCTGTACGTCTGTTTGCTATCAGGGATCATTCCGCTACGTAAAAATTCTCTAGCTCAGGCTTATTGTAAATGTAGAAGTTACTGTGTGAGTAACGTAGTCTGGCGCTCTCACTAATTGGGTCATGGGATACTATTCGGGTTCCCCATTGTCATGGTTATCGAAGTTTCGAAACTCGGGTACAATTCCTTTCGGTAGGCTTGTAAGTAAAAAAAGTTACATTTTTCAAGTTTGCCCTGAAAGCAATAATCCCTAATTGAATCGCTAGCTGCAGAGAGGCATCATGTCAAAGCTGGATGATTTTTATTTTTTTAAAAGTTGCTGCTAGGTGCAAGACGCAGCGTTTCCCACTAAAAGGAAACATGTCATGCTAATAACACCGAACGGACATGTTTCATTTTAGTGGGAAACGTTGTGTCTTTCCCCTTGGCAACAACTTAAAGAAAAAAAAATAAATAGTCCGCCTTGGATGTGATGCCTTTCTGCAGTTAGCGATTCACTTGTGTTTTAGCATAAAGATCAGTCATCAGGTGGGAAACTTGAGCTTTCAGGTAAAGCAATTTTTTTACGCAGAAATTGAATTTGGTGTGAATTTGAAAAAAAAACACGGAATGGGAAGAGCGACGGGCGAGGAGATTGCGATAGTCATAGGGCAGGATCAAATGACCTCAGCTGTGGGTGAGAGTGGAGAGAACACCGGCGTCGGCATATCCCTGCTTTTCAAAAAAGGCACCGACAAACCACGGCTTGAAATCCCATCTGACAAGTCAACTTGACAGGAATTTGAAATGAAAAATTGTCATATTTTTTTTTGGGCTGCAATTGTCACCTCGATGTTTTTCTATGCATTGGTATCTATATAGGGAAACCCGGGGAAGAACGGGGTAAGCGTTTTTTTTAAGAGCAAAAATAGGTGCTGCGCAAGCGGCAACAACTATATCTAGTCCGGGGGGTCCAGACCCCACCCCCCCCCGAAATATACAAACATAAGCATTTTCGTTCAGAAAAGAAAATATTAAAACATCATGAATTTATAAAGTATTTATTTAACAAATGTAGTTTTTTTCGACCATTAAAAGTGTTAAAATTAGTTTAAAACCCAATACTTAGTACCCAGTTTTTCAAATATTCCCCCCCCCTGGTTTTGGACCCCCCTCCCGAACGATATTCCGGGCTACGCCACTGGTGTTGCTTATAAGTTACGCAACACCAATATGGACTAGTTACAGTTATTGCCGCTTTTTTCGCACTTAAAAATCGCTCACCCCGCTCCGCCGCGCCATCCCGTTTTGTAAATTGTTACATATTTATTTATACCGAATAAGTGAAGCGATGGCTTCGGTAGCTTAGATGATGTGCATGCTAAGTGATAAGTTTGAAAAATTTTCCGAATGGATTTGTGCTCTTAGGGAATTTACTGCTTTAATTTCGTCGTCTCACAGAAAAAATAATCATTTCTCTCGCGTCTGTGGAGAAGAAGACTCGGTGCATCCATTTAAACTGCGGCTGTTGGTGATTTCTCATTTAAAAAAATCTTCTCTCTGCTAATTAGCCGTCTGCCAGGCGGTGAAAGGGAGAGGGAAGATGTAATATGGGCACATGCTAATTCTCCTCCCTGGGGTTCGTCACTCTCCCTCTTGTCGGGATGGCTAAAAAAAAGATACTTGGAAGGAGCTCTGGGAATCGGCCAGTGGCGGTTGATGGCCGTGTTGCGGAGGCGTAGTAATGAATGGTGGGGTAACGGGAGTGGGGTGGTCTTTAAAAGAGCAAATGTGGTTTGGTATCAGGGGAACGAAATGGGGTTGGAAAGAGTCGGGGATCCTCCTAATGGGGGCGGAGAGAGATTGTATTGCTGCGGGTCGTTTTACAGGATGGCTTCTCAGATGTAGAAAAAATATTATCCCGAATTTTACCGATTTTCAAAGTACTTGTGCATTATTTACCGCATATTTTTGCATCAATTTTATGTATATTCAGGTGAAGCACGTTTGGCTCACTACCCTTAATGCCCATGGATCGAAACCACGCTCTGCTACCATTTTCAACAAGGTTGGATGACTTCTCAGTATCACTAGGTGGGTTTCTTCACCCAAATTCGACCATGAAATTGGCAGAATTGGCCCTAGAGTCCACCGATTTCCGGCGAATTTGGCACTTCGCATTTTTTAAATAGAAGACAGAAACCATAAGTACTTTTTGTATCAGTCTCGGTCACAATGAATTGAGGAAGACAAGTAACCCGTGAACGACACTTTCGAATATTAGATGAACGAGTGAGAGGAAGGATGAGATAAGGATTTTTAGTTAAAATAGGGAGTTTAGTTAGGGAGTAGGCCTTATCGCGAATTAAAGAGGGAAGTACATTAAGGAAGAGCAGGCTGCCAGAATGCTTTTTTAGAACTTCATGGAAACCTATTATGATCGATAGAATTCTTCAATAATAATAATAATTATGATAATAATGATAATGATGATGATGATGACAATGATAATAATTTTAATATGTCGAATTTCGCTATACCACGACTGATTCGGCTGAATTAATCCGAAGAGTATATTTATAAAATATTATTTAATCGACTAGTGCTTGTTTTCCGCACTAGCATTCTCAAGGGAGGGGCATTGTTGGTTGTGGATGGAATGCCAGGAGGGATGCGCCTCGCAATCGGGCGAACAGGGCTTTATCTCAAGAACGTAAGGAGCGCGGCGTGCCAAACCCTAATTATTGCCATCCCCCGGGAGGCCCTTGTGTCTCTCCTGAGAGTTTCCCACCAAACCTCGTCATTCGCCTCGTGCTCTCTCTTGCCATATACTCCCTCGTCATATCCCGCATGTCTCGTAGAAACTCCGCGGTAGGGTGAAAACAGGGATTGCTGTCGAAGATGACTATTCTGTTAACTTTTGCTGTCACTCAAAGGATAATAATATCCGTGTACTGGATAGAGGTAGTGGAGTCATTTGAAAGAGATAAATGTTTTTGTTTGGTAAATTCATTCTTATGCGAAAATTGAATTTGAGCCGTTCCACAATCGAACACTTCGCTTCATTAACTATGGACAAGTGATTAGACCAAACTATTAAAATAATTTTCAAGAATTAAGTCGTAAAACTTTTCATTAAATTACACGCGAATATTTTGCTTGCATGTAGCAGCGTATATATAGATGGTAGTTTCGTCTGTAAATCTGGTGTAGGCCTCCGCGAAGTATACTAGTCTAGGATAGCAGTGGTTTTTGGTTGAGGCTGTTTTGTTTTTTTCCTTACGAATGGAGCAATTATTTGGTATTTTTCTGTAAACTATGATGCCGAGATTAATACAGATAGTCGTTGGCCGCGACAGCATCTACTAAGTAATTATCTTTGAAATATTTAATTAAAATAAGAAAGTTAAGTAAATTGTTCCTATTGCCATTATAGGATAATATTCATAGTCCTCTCCATAAGTTCTCATGGCTTGATAGGAGGACGTGGCGGATCTATCCTTGGACCGAAAAAAGAGGAGTATGGAAATTGGGGGTGGCGATGGAATGTAAAATAACCCTCAGAATAGGTGGGTTTCGAGGTTTTTAGTATTTTCAAGGCTCTAGAACGGCGGTTTTGGGTAATGTTTTAGCTATCGTTTTTTTATAGCCAAATAATTATAAAAAGTGGGACCCTGAAAATAAATTGCTTATCTTGTGTAAGCTTTGATTCAATATGTGGGTATGAGCCTCAGAGTAAAAAATAAACAGTACCTACACAATAACTTACACCATGAGAAAATGATTGCTGTTCAAAACAATATCTCTAGAAATATATAAGAGGCAAGCGTTACCTCGAGATAATTTTATTTCGAGAATTTTATTTCACGAATCAGGGATACCATGACTTTTTATTTAACTCTTGTAATACAAAATCATTAGTGAAATGTATTCGACGGGTGAGATACCAAAGGACTTCGAGAGGAACATTATAATCCCTATTCCTAAGAAGAAAAGATCGGAGAACTGCGAAGATTTTAGGGCTATAAGCCTAACTACATATGCGTCTAGAATACTGACAAGGATCATCTATAGAAGATTAGAACGAAGAGCAGAAGAGTGCGAAAAATCCACAGAGGAAAAATCATTCGCCTTGACCGGGATTCGAACCCGGATCCCTCGATTTCCGGCCGAGTGCTTTGGCCAGTTAAGCTACCGAGGCGTCATTCTCCCCTGTGGAAATTTGTGGACTCCGGGTGACTCCGTAAAAAGTTATCACCGTGGCTAGTCCCGGTATACTTAAATAATGAGCAGAAGAGTGTTTGGATGAGGACCAATTTGGATTCAGAAAAAAACAAAGGCCCAAGGGAAGCAATATTGGCCCTTAGACTGCTCATGGAGAAGAGGATGGAAAAGAACAAGCCAACGTTTGTTGCGTTCTTGGACTTAGAGAGGGCATTTGGCTACGTGGATTGGAGCACAATGCTTATAATCCTAAAGGAAATTGGGGTCCTTTACAATGACAGAAGAATCATCCACAGTTTATACAAAAACCAAGTAGCGGTGATAAAATCAGGGCCCAGCTGTGAAGAAGCAAGAATTAGGAAAGGAGTGAGACAGGCTGTGCATTGTCACCCGTAATTTTCAACGTTTACATTGAGAAAGCCATTAGGTAATGAAATCAAAGAAAAGGCATTGGGAGTAAATATCCATGGAGAAAAAATTAGCATGCTAAGATTTGCCGATGACATAGCCGTTATAGCAGAAACAGAATGATTTGAAAAATATTCTGTTTAATATGGGTAGGGTAATGGGTAAATATCAACAAAATAAGCACGAAGAAAACCAAGATATTAGTATTCAGCAGAAGAGTAGAAGTCAAGACTAACATTAAAATAGGGAGGCAAAAACTGATAGAGGTGGATGATTTCGATTATTTGGAGAGCAAGATAACTAGTAACGGGTGAAGCAAGAAAGAAATTATCTGCAGAATAGCCCAGACGAAGAGAGCATTCCATCAAAAGAAAGACCTGATTACAGCGGAAAACTTAAATATGGAAGTAAAGAAAAAATTTATAAGAACCTATATTTGGAGTATGCTCCTATACGGAAGTGAGGCATGGACAATGACCGCAGCGTAGAAAGCAAGGATAGAGGCCTTCGAAATGTGGTGCTACAGAAGAATGATGAAGATCAAATGGATCGATAGTAACGAGGAAGTCCTAAGAAGAGTAGGAGAGAAGAGAAGCCTCATGAAAACCTCGATAAGAAGACGGAACAACCTTATAGGCCACATCTTGAGACATGATGGCTTGATGAAGACAATCGTCGTGGGACAAGTGGAAGGCAAGAACGGAAAAGGAAGACCTCGAACAAAATACATTGAACAAGTAAAGAAGGATGTGAAAGAGAAGAAATACGTAGGTGTGAAAATATTAGCTGATAGGAGAACTGACAATGAGTGGAGAGCTGCGTCAAACCAATCCTAGGACTGTTGACCAGTGATGATGATGATGAATACATCTTAGCTCAAGCAATTTCTATGCAATGCATTTGGCGGTATTTGGGTCAATGTGGAGACCTTTGCTGTCGACGTTCAGTATTGACCTATGATAATCTATTGTTCTCAACATTGGTGTTGAAGTCTTCACCTTAAAATACTTGTTACTGTTTGTCACAACGCATATCATGTTAATTGAAATCTATACTTTCAGTTGTGCATGTTTCGTTTCTTGCGTATTTTTTATGCTTGTATTACTATTATTTATATTCCTCTCCTTTTATTTTCTCAACAAGAACATATGTGACCTCATATGATCTGTTGTAGTTTTACCTTATTGAGAATACAGTGAATGGCGATCAATAAGTTATTTCTATTCACTGCTTATATATACTTCGCTGTATTTACCCCTGCAACTCGCAGCTCAACACTTTCTCGCAATAATACCTGTAAATACATTGTAAGGTTCACTTTTAAATCAACAAATCAAATGAACACACTTTACAAACACACTTGTCCAGCAAAATTACTCACGGAGAAAATCGGAAAAAACACGTAGGTACTGTTACTTCGCGAATCAAATTTACACAAACTATCGTCACAATTGTTCAGGGTTATTACTCAAGAGGAAAATATGGAGCGACTACACGTACTTTAACTTTATAAATGAAATAACAAACAAAAAGGGAACACAATTAATAAATACTTAAGACGACGGGAGTTAATCTCGAGCGACGACGCGTGCAACCGAACGTCAATATTTTCATTACACTACTACTTTTTTGCTTGTTTCGCATCGACAACCAGAATTCTTGTCCATTTTCACGCAAAGCTCATTGTTTCTTCTCGTAGTCAACAAGACTTTTGTTACAACATGAGTTACATGAATGGTGTGGGATGAGAGGGAAGGTTTCAGCCTTTTCTTCGATTAGACAATTTATTTAGGGTCATAATTACGAGAGGGAAGATTCCAAGACTGATTTTTATCGTACCTAAACGAACACACATTTTATCGGTTCCCAAAATGTGAGTCCGATAATATTTTTTCATAAACGATCTGGAAATTGAAAGATTGAAATTGATGACTGCCATGGAAATTAACGAACCGAGCGGAGAATTCGGAGAAAATGCTGACTTTCTTGAATTCTGGCGATCTTTCGGATTACAACGACCAGCATCCTTAAATTTCCCACACTTGAATCAATGCTTCTTCCTTTCCACCAGAATTGATGACCAAACAAAATGCAGCTTATTGCTTTCCAATTGATGTGGATACGTAGGCGTAAATTAAAGCAATGCAGAAATAGGAAACAATTTCAATAGTCACGTGGAAAAAATTGATTTCCTAAAAAAGTTGCCAGGTCTTTATATTCCGTTTGTGACACTCTACGCATGGTCATCATTTAATTTAATCACTGTCATTATTCATTAAAATTCATTCATTTATTATTTAATTCTTTTACCGTTTTCATGGAGGATTTTGCCTCCCTATTCAATTCGCAGCTAGGCCTATTATCTTTCATTGTAGCTATAATTCTATTTCTTTCCTCCCCATTCTTAGATAATTCGAATGCTAAAAAAACCTTTATTCATACAGCTTTATTGTTCTTACTGTTCACTTTTTTCGATGTCCTGAAAAAAATAGAGGAAAAGTACGGATATATGCTCATTACCAGGATGCTAATCATTGAAAAAAATTGGAAAAATCACGAAAAAGTTTTCCTAACATTAATAGTTTTTACATTCTATGGATGAAATAATTTCTGTCATATGCTATTAACGGTCAAAGTTACTCTAAGTATGTTTCACAGAATTTTTAGCCAGTATTTAATTTTAAATCCCAATTTTTAATTCTTCGTATCTGATATAGTTTCGCCTATTTGCGCGCTCTAAATTTGCTACTTAGATTTTGTCTTACTGCAACACGCAATACAAGATTAAACTCAGGAGTAAGTAGATTCAATAGCTTTTTAAGAGTATTACGATTTGGCCAAAGTTAAGCTGAAATTGTATTTATGAATGTAATTTTCTATTTGTATCTTACTTAACATATGCGTGAACGTCGACAGTATTGAAAACATTACAAAATATTGCAAATAATGTCAAATAATTTTTTAATAAATGATGTAGTCAACATTAAAACCCGTTGTTGAAGAAGGTGTAAAACTTGACTTCGCGCAATCATCTTTGTTTTGATTTTATTATATTTTTTAATTCTCGTTTCCGTCAAAAAAGTGCGATTGAAGTTGACGTTAGCATCCTGGTAATGAGCATACATTGATACTTTTCATCTAATTTTTTTCAAAACAGCGAAAAAAAGTGAACAGTAAGAACAAACGAGCTGTACGAACATAGTTCTTTTTAGCATTCAAATGATCTAGGGACGGGGGGGAAGGAAATAGGATTATAGCTACAATGAAAGATAATAGGCCTAACTGCGAATTGAATAGGAAGGAGAGATATCCCGCGATGGTTTGCAAACAAGACAAATAAGTGGGACTTGCCCGCCAAGCATAATGTAAATTTGATTTTTTTTGTTTTTGCGGTCCCAGTATAAATTATTTTTTATCATTTCCATTCTTTCATAAAATATTCGAATTCTTATGCACTTCGCAATCATTCTACGATGCACCAAAACCGTTAATGCAGTCCCAAAAGTCGGGCGGCTAACAAACCTTTCGGTCTTTCGCAATAAGGGACCAAGTTATTAACGTTCACCGTCCGCCACATGTGAATAGAGCATATCGCGACGTACTGTCACATTTTTATGGGAATAGACGCGCCGAGAATCGACAGGAGAAACCTATAAATCCGAAACGACCCATTTTTTAACTCTCCCATTAAAAAAAATAATGAAAAAATCACATACCGCACCAACGTTAGTAAATGCGCATTTCGCACTTCAACTTTTTTTATTTAATCGGAAACTGCACTGCGTTAGCGCGGAACGGCGCGTCGCATAACCGGGCGTTGCACATGCCGTGCAATCGACTGTGCTATAAAGCAATTCAATGGGAGAGCGCGAACCTATTGTTTGTTCCATTTTGTGTGTCTCGTGATGGGGATGGAATTCGTAACCGCGAAAGGGGAAAGATGGGACAGGGGTACTTAATGGTCGTATGGTAAAGGGTGCCACCCCTTTAGCACCCTCAGGGGAATCTTTTTTCTCCCTCCCTCCACTCTTCACTTACACCCTTTTATTCACCCCCTCCGGGAAACCCTTCCCTTCCCCAGTATTTCCAGTCGCCCCTCATCCCCTGCCACACTCCTATGCCCATTCGATTTCTTTACGCTTCACCAGAATCTGTTTGCTGACTCGGCGGCTGCATCCGCTGATATCATTATTGAATGACGGTTGTCTCCACGGTAATCACCTCCCTTCTCCACAGTTTTCGGTAGGTGGGAGGGGGTGTGGAGATTTTTCTTTCGCCCCTTGAAAATACCACCCCCTGTTCAATGGCTAAGCCAACCATGAGAATACGATTCCTGTCACCGAAGCGTCTTCGTAAAAAAGTGGAAAAAATCTCTCCTCGTTTAACTCGGGATTTCAGGTCTTTGCTGGGGAGTGGGACGCCCTTAACTAATGTCATCCCCGAATAGAGAGCATCAGTATTTTCGTGTAGAATTCCACAGTTTTGTGTCAGCAGACTTGCCCGTGGATATCACCGTAAAGAAATGGATTAGTTGGTAAACCTAAACCCCTGAATCTGGTGTGCATATCGAGACTTCATTAGGGAGCATAAAACGAAGTGAGAATCAGTTTCTTGCAACTTTAAAAATATGGCTTTGTAAATAAATTAATGATTGTATGATTTTTTCAGATAGGTCGCCAAAATTCGAACAATTTCTATGCTGGAAATATACTCTGCATTACTCTCTACCGATTTTTGCCAAACGTGTTCCATTTATTAGCCTGCCTTTTTATAGACTTGTACTTGTTAATTAATTGAATTCATTTTTAAAGGGGTTGAATTTGTCAACACAAGAAAAATTATAGTAAAACAACATATCAATCCAAAAACTAAGCATAAATAACATCTTTTAGTTGAATTTTATGGTGAATGTTAATGAGCACTGAGTTAATATCTGTAGAATTTTCCTAGTTATTGAGTACTTGGATTAACTTTGCGTTTAAAATAATACGATAATTATTTTCGAAAATGACTTTGCTCCGTTAAAACATGATTATTATTCGTCTTTTTTATGTTTATTGTAACCGTCATCTGCCTGCCTATTGGCTGCTCTTCATTATTGTTTTCTATTCAAGTTACCCTCATTTTATTAAGCCATAAAAAAATCCCTTTATTCCCATAATTTTTACACATTTATAAGGGAAGGAAGCGTTGTGTCTTGAATCAAACATTATTGAGCCTCTTCACTACGTTTTAGAAATTAAATCAGCGTTTATGAAAAAATGGCTTCTTATTAAATACTCAAGTATTCAATTAATCTCTTAAAGTAAGTGATTACGGAACCTCAAGCGTAGACATTTCCTGAAAATTCCAATTTTTAGTCGATTGAAGTGTTTGGAATTTTTGTGCATATCATGAATTAAGATAGTAATGTTACAATGTATTGAAAATTTTCTTCATTCAATTCTATTGAAAAACTGTTTAGTGTTTCAACATACATTTACAATAGTAGCAGCAATAGAGCTTCACTAAGTATGGGCCACTTCGTTCAACAGCGTCGAAGTCGTCAACGTTCTAAGTATAGTCATCCGTTTCCTTTTAAATGCTTATGATCGTCAAAATTATGATAAATTCATGTCTGCACTCTCTGTAGAGGCTTTAATCCACTCTACTGCACGATTTACATCCACTTCATATGTGAACAGCGGTCTTCGTCATTGTCCCCGACGCATTAGACAATTTGACATCAATGAAGACTAATGGATTGCGGCCATCTTGCACAAAAAACCGGAAGGACCGGAAATGAAAAGGCTGTTGTCTCGTAAGTTGCTCTCAACTTTTCTCTCTTTCTCTCGAGTGCATACACTTTCTTTCTGACATTACTGATGCATAAATATCACTAATGTGTCCCGAATCAATCAATATAATTTCGTCATGCTCTAGCGTGCAAAAATTATTCGACTAAATAATAATATATAACCTGTTTCAAAAATGATGGAAAGGATTGAGTAAAGCAGAGATATCACGTGATGTTCCAACCCTGTTTCGTAGTATATGACAGATTTCTTTTGAGACGTTCCATTTTAATTCTTAGGGTCACTTCGACTGAAGGAAGTAACTTGTGCGAAGATGAATATTGTTGTATGCGAAGAAAAATCGCAGGAGAAAATCCAGATGACCTGCTTCACCTCCTCAATCCTTTTCAAATATCTTTGCGAATGGCCCAGTCATGCAAGCTGGGAATGTTTCGAGCGGCGTGGTCATCGTACGTATCGCTGCGAGAAAAGATGTTTATGTCATTTTCATGAAAATTTATAAATATTAGGATACCTATTACAAATTCAGTTATTAACTCTACTTCATTGACTAATGGCCAGAAAAAAAATATGATTTCCATGCCACAATTCTAAGAATTTGCATTTGAAATTGAGTTGTATTTAATTCCGCATTTTTATAGAAGTGCTAATGGCAGTGAATATCGGAGCATAAGAATCAAGCATATGATCATATGATCAGTACTACTCGAAGGTATGATTTTTTTGACCAAAAACGATTTAATGTACTTTATTCCATAAGAATTGCGATGAAAATAAAATTAAGGTAAGTCACCGTTCCACTATTTGAGTTATTAGGAAATTAATGCTGTAATCGAAGTCAAATCCATGTAGTTTTCCAAAAATGGCGCCATGGCCCATTTTTATGTATAAGGATTTCTTTATCGACATTATTTGTACTCAATTTTACTTTGTAACTTTGGTGGATGTCGTCTAGAATGGTAAAACTTTTTTTTTGTAATAAATTACGTGAAAATAATTTTTATTTGGATCAAACAGTTGGTAACCATATGGCTACATCCTACCATACTGAGCATATGACGCATTCAGGAAGAAAACTCGCCCTCCTTTATGTTGTCGAATTGTCACAAATATGCTGTTGAAGTTTGAAATAATTTAATCTACTTATGAATTTATTTTTGAAGCCGATCGGAAAATAATAATGACGGAAAGAGACTGGTGCGAAATGGTAATTCAGAATGGACGTCTAGTGGCTGTAAATTTCATGCAAGCCTGTAAATTACACCTCTTGAGAAAACAGGAAACGGCATTGTATTGATTATTTTTACTTTCCTTCATACAAAAATATGCCTGTTGTAAAAATTCATCCTTTCTATCGACGCCACTCGTAGAAATTGAACAGTATTAGATTCTGACCTCGTTAACACCCAGTGTACCTACGCGTCATTCGGAAGAAACAAATTGATGTATCACCAAAATATTTCACTGGATTATCAAAGACATCCTTAGGAGCAACGTGCGTAAATACCTTCACAATCGCAAGCAGAAATTTTTCTGGTCGGAAATGGGTTAACTGATTACTTATCCGGAAATATTTCCAATTCAACATATAATGTAATCCACTTTACAACTAGTTCTCCGGAACAGATTAATACAGTAAAACGAGGGTATACTGTTTACTACAGGGTTATCATAAAAGAATGATGCGGTTTCAGTAATTGAAAAGGAAGATATCAGAACTCACACTTCGCGATTTTTCTTGGGGAAGTACATAAAAAGCGTTGATTATAGACAAGAAATTCGCGACCTAAACCACATAATGTACAGGATTAATCAAGCAATTGCAATCATTAATGAAGTAACGTTGACTAATGTTTGGACAGAAGTTGATTATTGTTTTACTTTGTGAGCGACATTGTAGCTACGTGTCATATTGGAGGAATAAGTTGATGCATCTCCTAAATATTTCACTGGATTACTAAAGACCACCACAGGATCAACGTTCCTAAATATTTTCACGATCGCAATCAGAAAGTTTTCTGAGAGGATATGGGTTAAGATAAGTCTCAGGAATCAATTCTAAAATGCTGCTTTTCTGGACTAGTTTACATCCCGGTACAAGACTTATGGTAGATATTACGGTTTGGGTAAAAACGGTAATTTTAATTTATTCCTTTTGGAATCTCTTCCCTCTCTTTGATTTACCTAGATCAATTGACCATTGCTTGCGTAGAGATCTAAGAGCGTAGTATATTTTTAAAATATTTTTTGACCTACCCCAGTTTATTTTCGATTGGTTTGGTTCGATGGTTCATACGGTTCATTCGGGGAATAAATGGTAATTCTCATGTTAACAGGAATTTTTTGGATAAAGATACAAAAAGAGTGCTACATTACCTTACGATCCGTCAAGTATTTTAGACGCTGCATTCCTTGGAAGAAAACATAAGAGGGATGATTTTATTTAGAAAAATCATGAAAATCCTGAAATTATTTGAACTGATTGGTAGTAAAATAGGAAGTGACTTACTGTGTGGGTATTGAACTGCACACAAACCACACTTAACAAAAAACGCAAGCAAATGCGTAAAAAATAAATATTTTGTTAACTGGCCGGTTGGGGTTAGTGATTGGGCTTTCATCCGTGTAGTTACCCAAAAATGGCTCCACGGTCGCATGAGACAGATAGAAATGTATTTATTTTTATATATAAGGATTTATTTACCCGAATTATTTGTTCTCAATTCTAATTTTTAACCTCGGTGGATATCGTGTATAATGGCAAAACTTATTTGAAATAAGTTGCTTGAAAAGAAATTGTTTCGGATGACAGAATCGTGAATGCGGTAGCTTCTTAGTCACTCACGATATGTCTTAGGAGTCAGTGAATTCTAAAATGCTGATCTGCTGGACCGAGAGTGTAAAAGTGAGATCGCTCGGGTGCATGTTTAGATTTCCCCAATAGCCTTTGCGTACCCTCGCCTCCTTCATAGGCCCTTCCAATACGAAGGACCATTGCAGTATGATTAATTGTCTCCAGTCCTCTTATGTCCTCCAATCGGCGAAGAGCAGGCGGTCCGGAAGTGACGCAATAAAAGAGCTAAACCAAGGGGTCTTGCCTTCCCTACCCCTCTCTCCTTCCGGTGATGAATGGAATACCATAGTTTCCGGGGGTGCCATAATGGCCGGGGGTGTACAGGCTGGCGACGGGGTACGAAGGGGAAAAGAAGGCCGCCCTCTATAGGATCCCTTAGCTTTGAACCCTATACCACGCTCTTCGGTCATGGAGGGATCTCTTCCTTAATCCGATTTGTATCGGTGCGGGAAGAAGATGTCACATTTTTCTCGCTCGTTTTTTTTGTGGGCCCAGTCTGACTCTTCAATCATCTCCATTCGCACACTGCTGTTTCCATGGCTGCGTGTCTGTATTGCATAGCTCTCCCAAGTCGCGTATAGGATATTTGGCTGGGTTTAGGAAGCAAACATGTTTGCTTTTTTTCTCAGCTGCATTTTATTACTAATCTGGATGATAAAAGTAGGCTAGTTTGTTGTTATGATTTTCTATCATTCCGCTTTCTTTTAATGATCACAGCGGCGTCATCGGATTTTGGTGGCTATTTTTGGAACAAATCTCCATATTTTAATTTAATTTTAAATAAAAGTTGAGATACTGTTCCAATCGTAGCAAAAGTTTTAGAATATTGCATTGTTATCTGGTTCTGAGTTATCCTGAGAAATTCAGGTTGATGGCCAAAAACGGAAAGTGGGTTAAAATGGAGTTGAAAGATTGGACCCGGACACAATGAGAATTAAGAAAAAGGGATAAAGGTATTCGTGGGCAAATTGGGATTCATTATTATTTAAATGATTTTTCTTAAATTTGTCTGTTTCATCGATGGAATTTTGTAATTGGTTTTAACCCGCTTGCAGTTTTCGGATCGGCTTGAAATTTTTTACACTCGCTTACATCTGATTACCATACAATGTTGAATAGTTTTTTCTAGAACTTTTGACAATGAAATTTGTTGGAGGAAATGAGTTCAAGCCCAGTCCATTCCAAAAATTTCTTCTTAAAATTTTAACTTATTTTACTTTTTCC
This sequence comes from Ischnura elegans, assembly GCF_921293095.1. Lineage (NCBI taxonomy): Eukaryota > Metazoa > Arthropoda > Insecta > Odonata > Coenagrionidae > Ischnura > Ischnura elegans. Next base: position 58,488,008 of record NC_060251.1, read on the forward strand.
CATCAGTTATTAGCAAAAAGTAGAAAATAAAAATATTATAAGAGATAAAAAACACACCTTTTCCTAAAACGGTACAAAAGCACTAAAAAGTCGGAAATGAAGGTATTCGTCGATCGGAGAATTAAACCTGGGTTTAATTATGTTCATTAGAAATGAGTGTATAAGAGCCTGATATTTGAGTAGTAATTGGCCCCCACGCTTCATCCTCCAGGTGATGGAAATATTATTTCTTACTTTTAAGTTAATATACACTAAAAGTGTATTTTATTTTTAAAATTTTTATTTGAATATTTATTTTCTGTTATTCCTTCTGTGATAGGTGGTGATAAGTTTGGCTTAAATGAAAAATTTTTAAACAGGAAATACCACACTACTATGTACAGAAAAACATAAATTGGTTCCTTTGAACTCACCACGTCCTTCCATATTTGTCGCCCTCCGTCTTTCTTAATTATTTCAAAAATCTGATCCTACTCCCTGACTGAAAATATTAGGTATTTGCCTCCCTCGGACGTAAGATAAAAATAAGAAAGACTGATGTTGATCGATGTTTGCTTTAATCTCTTGATATGCCGATGAACCGCTGAAATCGGTCGAAGACAAAAGAGCGGTACTATTTCGTGTTGTAAAATTAAAATGTTTACTCTACCCCTACCCTGGAAAAGTTCACCACAGTTATCTTACATTACAAATCACGTCTGAAAATAGGGTAGTTTCCTTCATCAAAGAAAACGAAATGCATTGATTGCGATTCGTTACCCACCATTAGTGTATTCATAATATACAAATTATTTGGTTTCAGAAATCCCAGTTTAGACGAATGGCAACGGTCAATTTTAACCTCATTTGAAAAAGGCCAGATTGCCGCCCATGCGATTCCACTCCACGTGACGTCACAGGAACCTAGTTTCTATACGAGTAGATAGGAGTTTTACATTGTCTGAGATTACAAATGCATGCATGAGGCACAGCGCGCTCAGGGAAACTCGAGATGAATCAATGAGTCATTCTTTCAGTAAACAAACTCGTATAGCAGAATGAGAAAGTTTATGTATCTCAAACCTTCCTATAGTTCAATACTTAATGTAACACGTATACAAAAATGCGCCTAAAACGATATTCTAATTATGTTTCCTTGCGTTTACCTAGGTACACTGGAGTATCGTGAAAAGTTTATTCAAGACACCATGAACGGCAAATCACTCAAAGTTAGCAAACCAAATATTTCATATAGGAACTCAGACATTTATTCTCACACAACCTGTCATTGTTACATCTGATACTTATTTTTGAGTAGAAATAAGGAGAATTTTTGCTCAGTTCACGAAAATATTCTGAATAATATTCATGGTTACTACTGCGATATCTATCGGAAAAAAATGGTTGAAATTGCGAGAATGCGAGCTCGGAATTAGAGCAGGGGCTATTTTGCCGTCTCGAATCCACGCATTTTCCGCATGTGCTCTAGCAATTCTCCGCTTTAAACGACGCAATTTTGATTGCGCCTTCGTACGTGCGTCAGATTGCGCAATGACGTGCCCCGTGTAAAACGGTCTACAGCGTCGGCCTACAGAGTTGCGAGGACTGTCCAGTTGGGGTTGTCCCTTTGGTTTCGGTTAGTATAAAATGCGGTGTAATGGATGGAGCGTGTTGAGTTTTTTATATGAAATTCGTTTCGTCCTTCGGTTCCACCATTGTAGTATGATACCCTCCCCCATGTCGAGACTCCCTTTCAGTAAGCTCATGAAAACCCCCTTCCTCTTTCATTTCCATTTTAGTTTTCTCCCTCATCTCCTGTTTATGTCACTGTGTCCGTCAAGAGTAAGCATTTAAACGATTAAGAGATCGCGTAAATCCTTGTAAGCCGGTTTTATTTCGCACTTATCACGTGTTAAAATTATTTCCATCATCTTGAAAATTACAAGTGTAAAGAGGACAATGGCAAAATTTTGTCTGTACCTGTAATTTAAAAATTTTACCACGGTATTTTCTCAGAAGTGAATATGAAGTACGGGAAATAATTAATAATTGTCTGCTCTTATATTGTATACCGTTGAAAATTGAAGTTATTACCGGATATTTTAAATGAATGATACGTTGCTATTACACACAATTGGTCGAGAGGTAGGTAGGTGCGCCCTCTCAAGGTTGGTTAACATGAAGCATTTTGTGAGCCTGTGACCCCCCTGTAGCGTGTAGGGAGTGGTAAAACAGAACTCGTATATTTCTGTATCACATAACATTGGAGATAGGCCATTGCATAGAAATCTAAGATTCAATGGGCTAAAAGCAATTTGATGTGCCGAATCGGCGATGGACAAAGAAGCTTTTGAGAAGTCTAGAGAGGAAAAAAATCATGGACCAGAAACGTAGTTCTCACCTTTGGTTTCAAGGGTCAGTGGGTAGCCCATAGCATTAGCTGGAATTATCCCAGAAAATTTTCGGAGGAATTGGGCTACATATACTCTTGATTATCAAAAAACTTTTTTATTTGACATTGTAAATAATAACTAACGTATTTATTTTTAATAATGAAATATTTGATAGCTTATAGATTCGTATATTTGAAGAATTACGTATAGCCTCTGGTACAGCCAATTAAGGTTTTAATAGCTCGTGTCGTTATCTAGTTAGTGCGGCCAGATGGAGGCCTAAAAATCATTTTTTAAGTATTTAGTTTCATGTTATATCTTATTTCGCTGCGGTGTCTTTTGTAAAACTTTCTCGCTATCAAAGAGCAGATTCTCAACTGCATTAAAAAAACGAAACTCGAAGAATTCCGTATCACATTACAGCAGAGATAATTGCCCAGGAATCCCCGACTCAATTAGTTATATTAGAACGATATTTCATCTATCACGTTGAGACGATGAGCAAATAAGTTTTTGATCATCGATGTAAGAGAGATATGATATCGTGGATCCGAAACCTCTTGGCTTCAAGGGTCAGTAATTAGAATAAAGCCTCCCAATTTATTTACACCTGGATAGAGCCACAAGGTCGCACTTTCGCCAGGCGCATCTTTCAAAGCTTCACGGAGAACATCATAGTACAAGAATCCCACCATATTTTCAGGTCCGATTCAATTAGTTGAACTATATTTCATCTGCCACGTTGAGACTATGAGCAAAGAAGATTTTGAACATCGATGTAAGAGAGAAATGATATCGTGGGTCCGAAACCTCTTGGCTTCAAGGGCCAGTGGGCAGCCCATTGCAGTGCCCAGGAATCACAAAGGCAATTTTCGGAGGATGTATATGGGAGCTGGAGGTCGTTTTCAATCCACGGTCTGGGGAACACTTTTCCCCGGGGCGTTTTTCGAGGCAGTCGAGAGTGGAGAGACAAGGGTCAGTCACTTGCATCCCGTGGGTCACCAGATTCGCACCATTTCGTAGATTCTCGCCAAGTGGAATCGTCTCCTCCCACCCTCTGCTTTTTTCCCGACCTCAGATCGGGAAATGTATAAAACCTTCCACCACCACCCTTCATCCGATCCGGCGAGTCAACCGTGAATGCATCGAACCAACTAACCCCCTCGTTCCGTCTCCTGCCAAATTTATTTGCATTTAAGAGATATTTCATCGCGGCGTTAACTTCATTACGTTTCGGTTCGCTTCGTCGGGCGAGGTTTTGCGTCATTCAAGCTCAGTGAGTACTCTGACTGTGGAGTGAGCCCGACATTTTTCACCCACCTCTCTCTGTTGCGCCGTCGGTAAACCTGGATGAGGAGTTTTGACTCGGCGGAATGCCTCCGGGCAGTGGCGCAGCGAGGTTTTGGGGGTTAAACCCCCCCCCCCCAGAGCTCATAGAAATATTTAAGTTTAATCCATTTTACTTAATTTGATTGATATTACTAATAGAATAGTGTAAGGATTAATAAAATATCCCTCAGAAAGCCGTAAAACTCACCATTTTGAACCGTTTATCTTAAAATTCCGCAATTTAATAATCTCGCACCTACCGCTTTTCCTGGAGGGTATTCCATACCACCACACGTAGCGGTATTTGTTACACTTAAACCCCCCCAGCCTTAATTCCTGGCTGCGCCCCTGCCTCCGGGGTAAGCATTCAAAGATTTGAATGAAATAACCTCCAGTGCAATCACACGCGCAGGTCCTAATTCATTCCGGTAATTATAATATAGCCTCCTAATTTATTTACTCATGGATAGAGCCACAAAGTCGCACTTTCGCCAGGCGCATCTTTCAAAGCGTCACTGAGAACATCATAGTACGAGAATCCCACCATGTTTTCAGGTCCTAAACTAACAGGATAAATTAAGAGAGATATTTTGCGGAGCGGGTAGGTGTGGGAATTCTTTTTTCTTCCAAACAATAAAGGACTTTAAATAATGCTAGATAAAAGAATTTCCTTCGTTAAAGAACTTCCTTTTTATATGATAACGGCTGGTGTCTTAACACCCCCCCAGTGGTCCCCCCACGCAATGATCGCAGGGTTAATGTAAGACTTCTATGTGTTACTTACGTTTTCTATACAGCATCGTTGGATTCAAATAGTCAGGAATTAGTTCTTTCCTTTCTCTTCTCAGGTTTGCCACCGGGTCAGGTCATCTGATGCCGACGTTATATTGACTATTGCCGGGTCTACACTAGTAACTTAAGTGACTACTTAAGTTGGCTCTGTACTTAAGTTGGTAGTGTAGGTGTCACCAGCTTCATGTAAGTACACCTCCACTTAAGTCATCTTAGAACCCACCTTAAATTGCGTTGGCAACTGTTTCCGCACGGTTGAAGCTCTTCAAGTGTTGTAAATGGCACATAATACCCATCTCACTTCTGAAACATCCCGTTGATTATGTTCTAAGTTGTGCTGTATTCTATGATGTGGTTATTGAGCGTTCTATTTCGTTAGTTAATTTCTAGTGTTGGGGTTATTAATTCTACGAATTTATTTTGTGGTGTTTCTCATCTTATTGTTGATTTTATTTCCGTGAAAACTAATTGCTATGCCTGTTGCTCACGGTGAAACTCGATTTGTAAAACTTAGAAACGTTTTAAGAAATTTTAAGACTGACAATGAGTCGACGGCAGAGGATCCGGTAGAACAGTTTTTTTTTTCCATGGTGTCATAATCGAAAATAACGTAAACGAATGCACTCAGTAACTTCCCACACACTGTTATTGAAACTATTGCATAGGGCTTTAATTTTAGTCCTAGGGATGCCGAGGGAGATAAGATGTGGCGATTTCATTGGACGTGGGAGGAATTAATGGTTGAAATTTAACATCAATGGTTTTAATAAAGCAGTGGAATTTGACTAGCAATAAGTGTTTTTGTTTACGTAATGAATATGTCATTCCACGAAGTCACGCTTAGTAATTCTAAATTCCTCTGGCTCCATCACCTCTCGCCATATAGCGTTCCCTCAGGAACTGAAATCGGTCTTTCCTTTTAACCTTCTAAATCCAAAATGGTTAATTCACGGAGTTTGGAAGTTTATTTCAAATAATAGTCGCTTTGGATCAAAGAATCACTAATTGCTCTCCTAGACCTTCATCTGTCAACATAACTGTTTCCCGATATAGACAATCACGGTGCTGAAGTCGACTTAAAGCTCAAGTGTAGCTACCGCACCACATTTAAGATTATATTTAAGTGAAGTCACTTAAGTTAAGTCTGTAATGTAGACAAGGCATAACTCCGTCTTCGAACTCCATAACTGCTCTCATTATTTATGTACAAATAAATCGGAGCTTTTGGCACCCCCAAAGGTACAAGCGCCTACATCGAGACTGCCTTCCGTAAATAAGCACATGCCATTGCTAGTGTTGTCATTCAAAATCTGAAAATTTCCCAAAATATGTATGTAAACGAATAAGGGCCCTATATCATTTATTCCACTTTGTGAACAAATACAGAAAACATGCGACTTTTTTTTACAATATATCAACCTATATTATATAAACACCTAACATGGTAGTTATCATTTGCAATTTAAAATGAGTTAAAAACCAAATAAAAAACTTCGATTTTATTTATGAATAGTATCCATTCCTTAATCAGCTTCGGATTTTTTCTTTTGTTTTCAGAAATTCTTAAATTCCCTGGTATATCATTTGATAATTTATTAACCTAAATAAACAAACGACCTCTTAAAAAAATGTTAGGTTTGATATTGGAATCATTGCACATTGCTTCCATCTTGAATAGTATTCATTATCTCACCGGTACTTGTAGGAGTATAACCACTATTTAAATGAAATAATTTTAGTACTTTTAAAAATTTACAAATTTTTGATGGGCATATTCTGCGACCTTAAAAATATGGGATAATTATATACGTTCTTTTTACTTTTGCTAATAATTCTTATTATCTTTTTTATGCAAAAATCCAACTAACTGCAAGGAGTTATACGTAAGATGCTAGCTAAAAGATCAGCCCGTATCCCAATATGGACCCTTCTAGGGCTTCCTATAAGAGGGCGTCCTTCAATCACGTGAGGTGATTTTTGGCGATTTTGGCCCCGCCCCTCTTCCATTAGTGAAATATCGTGAGATTTGGCTCAACCCCCTCCCTCTAATCTCACGTGAGATTGTTCAAAATGTGTATTTTCAGTGTAAATACGTTAATCAATAAGAACAAATTAAAGTAAAACTATGTGTTTATCCACCAATTTATTCTTGCGGTAAAACTAGTTTCGACGCAGCGGCGGCGCAGAGGTTCATGATGGCGCCGCTGCGTCGAAACTAGTTGTACCGCAAGAATAAATTGGTGGATGAATACAGTTTTCCTTTCATTTGTTAGAATGAACTTCCACAAAGTTGAGCCGGAGACTATAGAGATTACGTTTATCAATGCTTCATTGCCTTGGATTTATTTTTAAAAAAATGTTTAATTATTTTAATATAAGAGTAGTTGTGACTAGTATTTAAGTCTACTAAGATCACAGTTTTACACTGTTTATTGCGGAAAAAAATTGCGTGATACTCGCCAGGATACTTCTCCCCTCTCTCCTATGTGAGATTGGGTGAGAATCGGCTTGATCCCCTCCCCCCTATATGCTTCACGTAATTAATGGATAATACTAAGATAACCTGGAAACCTACTACATTTAGAGAAGAAAGGGAGGAAATTGGACAAAATGGAGGAGCTAGAAATAAGGAGGAATATGAACTAGGGTCAATTACTCAATGACATCCTTTTTGAAAGGTTTTCCCCACTCCTACAAGTGTCCCTTAACATCACAGATGGACAAAAATCCAGAACCCTACCACCCCACTCCACACCCTCTAATTACCTACCTCTTCCTTAACCCCGACTCACGGGAAAATCCTTTCGAGTCAACTAACCCCCCTCCGTCTCACCAGCGCCGTCCTCCAACGGTTGTTTTCTCAATTCTCAATACAACCCCCACTTGGGGTTTCCAACCCAGCACCTTCCCCCCACTCCTCCTGACACCCACTCTTTCCCCCAACCTCTTCAAAGAGTATATATGTTTGCTTAACATTCGGAATTTTTGTGCTTGATAATGACCTCTATGTTTCGAAACATGTCGTACGGACGAAATAAATCTGTGGAAATCAACGAAGTCTCCTTTTCATTTTCGTATAACCTGTAAAGTTTCAGCACCCTCATTTCATAGCCATGCACTTCCGGGTCTATGTAAATATTACGGGTTGCAATGTAGGGGCCTGTAAGTTGATAGGATACGCTTGTATATGCAAGATTGGCGTGCATTTTATCGGTTGCTCGGCAAGAATATGGTAAAAGTGTCTCCTTTTTCCGTCCATCTAGCGAGCATATTGGTCTATTCCTCGGGAGCTCCGGTCCTTCCGCACCAATACTCCCCTGCACCCTCTTCCCTGTCCCAAGTTACGGTCGTGAGGTGCACCGAGGCCTCGCAAATTTGTCTCCTTCTCTCCTCAGCCATCTTAAATCTTCTTCCCCGCTTGAATAATGGATGGACGCTCTCTTTTTCCCCGGCCCACGAGGTCTCGACTGCCCGGAGCCATATTCGCCCTGCGTATTTCAGTTGTTACCTCTTCCCCCATAAATCTCGTCCGCGGTTCTTCCATTTCCTTGGCGCAATCTGTGCCTCACTTGTTTGCTCCTTGTCACCGTAACCCTTCGGTTTTGCGCTAAGGTGGATTGGTGCGATTTTTATCTTTCTACAGATTTCCGTGAACATTTGTGCTTACTTTTTCATTGCTTTTCTATTGCATTGGTATGGAAGTAAATGGGAAGCATTTCATTCATTTTACTCGTAGACTCACATAACGTAATATGGATCAACGCTCTTTAATTTGAATGTATATTTAAAAATTTTATTTTAACCACTTAATGATGTAAGGAATATAGTTGATATGGTCATACGGTAATTTATTATTGGTACAAAGCATTATTAATGCAAAGTAATTACAAATTTCGTACAACCATTTCATCATTAAGAATTGTAGTTGATTGATATCGTAAGCTAATTTTCTTCAAATGGACTACCCCTTTTCCATCTCACAGTAGAAAGTACAATACAGCGAGCGTATTTTTCTGCAATATCGTAGCGAGCTAAGAGCTGGTGTATAGGGGTATAACTTCTTCCGTAATGCTTCAGAGATGCAGTCTTAAGCGCGTCCACTTTAGCTGAGCCTTCACCGAAACTCATCTCCCGAAATGTTTTCGGGAGGGTCTTTTGCTATGAAATAAATCCTTTCAGCGTTCATGGACATCCTTCATCGACATGGCCATCGAGATTATTGTTTCATGATTTTAACTTTAATGCCGTGTCCCTACTTCTTCTTCCATTTCCTTGGTGCAATCTGTGCCTCACTTGTTTGCCCCTTGTCGAGTCCCTTTCGCCTTCCTCCTTTTGGACTCTATTCAATATTGATTTCATTCTAACTTAATTATTTTTAATAATAATCTATATATATAAAAGAAAGTCGAAAATCGTGTTAGTTAGAACACTTATAACTCGAGAACGGCCGCACCGATTTCAATGAGATTTGGTTCTTTGGATTCGTCTCAGGCGGGGTTAACATATAGGCTATTAAAAAAAGGATAATTTCACAAAAAAAATTCATCTCTTTCCTATGGACATGCTTTTAGGAGTTATAGTAACACAACAATTGATAAGTCGGTCAAAACTACAAATTAAATAATTTGTTTTGTTTTTACCACTTTAATAACTGAATTTAGTAACAATATAACATTTTAATTACTAAATATATTCAAAATATTAATTAAATTGAAATTACATTTAAAAAATTTAATTCGAGCTAATTGTAAGCCCAGCCGTGGCCAAGCTCGAGTTGACACTTCACTACCGTGTTTGTAAACAAATCTCCAAGCAATTGTTGACAAACGGTAATGTCCGTGTTCCTGTCGAGGAATCGAGTAGTTGTAACTCATTTCCTTGGAATGATTGCAAATTAGTTTCAGTGAGCTCATCAACAAAGAGTTCCAGAATATGATTGATCACCAAAAGAATCAAAGATGGTTGATTTAGCGAGCAAAAACGAAGATGCGGATGACTAAAACGAGGTAAATTCAAATAGTTCGTACTCTGCATGAATTCGAATCTTTTAAATGTGTAACAAACGAAGACGAAATCACCAACTACCTATCTGAATATTTTAAGTCCTTGGACATACCTAGCTTACCAAGGCACGATTTACAGAAAAATGTAGTTTCTGTGTTCATGATCTTTTGAAGCCTAAACTAACCATAACTATCCAACGGAACGTGTTTGGTGTTTAAATAATTGGTAATGAATGTGATTCACGCAACTTCACTCAAAGGAAAATTCAAAGGTGAGGAAGTCCTTATTCCGTAGATTCCATTATCTCAACTCATATGTCCTTTTGAGATTACACGTATTCAATTTCCAATTCGTGTTGCATTCGTGATAACGATTAAAAAATCGCATGGTCAGTCTTTCAGTTTTTGTGTTGTTTGTGCTCATGTGCTAATGAAAACCCATGATTTTCTCATGGTCAATTTAACGTGCTATGTTCACGAGTCGATAAACCATCCTCTGTATTTCTTCCTTCGCTTCAAGTGCGTAGCTAGGATAAGGGGTTTTGGGCGCAGCTAATACCACGGGTCTGTAGGGTATAGAAAACTCGCTAAGGTAAGCGGGAAGTGTGGGGGCACTTCCCCCAGACATTTTTTTAAGACAAATGGTTCAAAATAGTGGGTTTTGCGTCTGTGTGAATAGTTAAATATGTTTTGTTTGTTAGTCATCCGTCCCCCTAATATTAATAACAAAATCTTTCATATAAAAATTCTCTAAGCTCTTGGGGAATGAGCTTTGGGGTTTATCCCCCAAAACCTCCCCTCGCTGCGTCACTGCTTTACTTCGCTATATTTATTTAGCTTTATCCGCTTCATCTTGCGCCTGATAACAAAACAAAACTGTTGTTTCTCAGAAGGTGCTTGACGCAAGAAATTAAACCCGAATGTGTAGAGCTCACCGTGGTGCGTTTACGCATGCAGTACGTTTACGCAGTGCATTTTTTTCAAACAGAGATACTAAAACTGGCGCGCCTTAAGTCATTTAATGCGAATGCTGCCTCATAGGGGCTTTTCTTGCACGATTTTGAGCATCAGTCAAGCGTCGGTCTGGGGTCGTGTCAACCTGCCCCCTGAATGGGCCAAGTTTAGGCAACAGACTTGGACCTTAAAACATTTTTTTACACCTAATAACGCAAATAGCCAGCAACTGAATGCGTATAATTTTTATTTCATGAACTGCTTTATTAAACCACAATGCCCAACATTTATTAAGCTAAAACGTAATAAAATTTGCTGAAAAATATCCGCGTAGACGTGCTCCGATCCACCCTATATAGATTCAATAAAGAAAATGTCCTTCTGACAAGCAATTTTGGTACTCATTTACGTAGTTTTATTGAATTTGTATCCTTATTTCATTATAATAAATTAAACATGATTAAAAACGATACAGCCGCTCTTGATTTATAAATGGTGTAAGTAAACTGTAAGTTCATTGATTGTTAGGCGGTACGAAGTTCGCCGGGTCAGCTAGTAATATATATTTTTCAAATTATTTATGAAATTATTCTTGTAATGTTACGTCTAATAGCATATTGATTGAATATATTTATATCAATATTGATTTCATTCTAACTTAATTATTTTTAATTATAATAATACATATACTTTCAAATTATTTATGAAATTATTTTTGTAATGTTACGTCTAATAGCATATTAAAAAGGTGAAACCACATAAAATATCTTTTTCCTATATGGGACATAATTTTTGTCCTAAGCTGTTGCCAAATCAGCAAAAATGCCTTGGTTATTTTAGCGCTGTACCAAGGAAATCGGTTGGCAATCAAAGGTTTAATACTTATTCATTGCTTCCTGATTTCCATGTTATATTCCATCTCTTTTGGTGAATTTTTTTGAAATGAAATAAGAGGGCATCCATTAATTACGTGAGGCGTTTAGGGAGTAAGGGGGTTAAGCCGATTCTTTTTTTCCGCAAGAAATGGAAAATTGCGAGAAAACTGGGTTGAATTAACTAATTACTGGCCTTGCCGGCCTCGATGGTGTTGGGGTAAAGTCTTCGCCTAACTGTACGTCGCGTGTTTGAATCCCGCGTGGGTACGTGGCCCCTACCCAGGGCATGCGATGGGTTTGTGTCGTGCTTTGTTAATCCTCCGTTGTGAAGGCCTCTATGAGCTGTTAGGGGGAAGTTGGGAAATAAATAAAAAATAATCTAAATTAAAAATAATAATAAAAAAATCCAACGCATAAAGCATTGATTAACGTAATTTTTAGTTTACCGGGACTAGCACAACCACAAAGTTTTTGCTCAATTTATTAACGTATTTACTCTGAAAATACGCATTTTGAACAATCTCACGTGAGATTAGATGCAGAGTATCGATCCAAATCTCACGATATCTCACTAAGGGGGAGTGGTAGGCTAAAAAAATCGCCAAAATCACCACAAGTAATTAATGCAACCTCCTTATTTCAGATAACTTGGTTTATGTTGCGAAATTTTATATTTAAGTTATACTATCTATGTCAGCTGAAATATACAAAATGCAACGGAGGAATTAGGTGTTGCTGTTGGCACGTAAATCGGCAGTGTGATCGTCTGAGTTTTCTGGTTTCGTTTTCATCTTTTCTCCCTGAGAGGGCGAGGATTTTTTCGCAAAAAATAAAGAAAGTTCGGAAATTCCAATCTACATTGATCGAACGGCGTAACAGGCTCACCGACGAGTGCCTCTTTCCCATAATAAAAAATTCACCGAGTTTAACAGCGTTTTCGGATTCCGCTAACCCGCTCCGCTAAATTGAGAATTGAATCGCTTTTAACTTTTAATCTAGAAAATTTTCACGCTCGTATTCATGGAGGAAATCGACCTACTTGACGTCAATTTTCCGACGTCGCCGTCGTTTCTCTTTTGTTTACTTTTTTCCCTCGACGTTACATTTACATGTTATCCCGCCCCCTTTCGTAGTGCCGCGAGGCGTCATTGTTTTTATTTTTCCCTGCGCTCTTCGTGTAGGTTTGGACTTTTTTTCCTCATAGCTCCGGGTGACGGAGGCATGGAGCAAGTTTATCGAGAGTTGGGAAGGGGGGTGCCATAAGAGGATGAACTGGAAGACTCGAAAAAATAAATGCGAGACGTTGGCTGGATTGGGGAAAATTGTTTTACGATGTATTCATCCCGATGGGACTTACAACTTGATCGAAAACCTCTCTATGGCGATGTAAGTGTAGAAATTAGATGAAAAATCCACCCTCTGAACTCTTGTATATGTGAGTATCTCCAAGTATCCCTTTCAGAGTTTGCACAGTTTGATTACTTATCCAAAGCAGTTTTATGCTCACGTTGCGTGGTGATACGTTTAAAACCAGCGACATTTTCAGGTGTGAGACAATGCCATTCTATTCTAATTATATACTTCAAAAGTGCTTAACCTTAGACACGAGGAGTCTTGGATCCAAATACCTCGAATCAGAATTTATAGCTCTAAAATATAGAGCCTTACGACAGTACCGTAGCCAGGAGTATCTTTCCCGGGGGGGGAGTCCAAAACCAGGGGGGAACATTTTTGAAAAACAGGGTACTAAGTAATGGGTTTTTAACTAATTTTATTACTTTTCATAATCGAAAAAAATTCATTTTTTAAAGAAATATTTTGTAAATTCATGATGTTTTAATATTTCGTTTTCTTTTATGAAGGAAAATAATTTTGTTTGTATATTTCGGGGGTGAGGGAAGGGGTCCGGACCCCCCCCTGGCTACGCCACTGCCGTGCGAGCTACAAAAACTGGAAACCTTAGCCTTAGTAACTACGTAAGTCCTCGTAGTGTGACTGCGTACGCTAGACTTCAGTGTTGAGACTGAAGAGATATCCCTCTAACGCCCAACTCCGTATCAACTGCCGTTGTCCCACGTGTGTTACTCGTAAACTTAGGTTAGAACTTAAGTTCCATTCTCCTACAGAATTTACACAGTTTGATTACTTAACCAAAGTAGTTTAATTCTCATTTTGCGTGTTGGTGCATGAAAAACAAGCTACATTTGTAGGTGTGAGACAATTTCATTCTATTCTAATTACATACTTCAAAAGCGCTTAGCCGTTGACCCTTCGAGTCTTATGTCCAAATACCGAGAAGTAGAATCTATAGCTCAAAAATATTGAGCCCTGCGAACTAGGGAAACTGGGAAACTTAGCCCTAGTAACTACTTAAGTCGTCACAGTGTGAAGTTGATTTTATCTGTGGCATGTGGTAAATCTCTGATGCCCAGCACTAAGCACTACCTCTTTGTGTTGTTGAAAAGTTCACGCCTCTGGCTCAGGACTGGGTTCGATACCAAATGAATTTTGAGAAGTAATTCCGCGGAAGGAGTTGGATTCATTAAAAAAATATAAATTATATATATTGGCTTGTACCTTTCAGTCAGCTAAGGTGTGGTAACTCGTGAAATTAGTTAGTGCGACTAGATGGCGGCATTAAAGTCATTCTATTGATTTTTTGCCTAATATAATTTTTATCTCACATTTCTCTGTTGTCTCTTTTATTAACTTTGAGATGTGTTTTGTGTGGATAGGCATGAGAATTCGTTCTTCCTCCGAACGAAAGGGGCTTAAATAAACACTAGGCGTAATTTTTTTTGGAGCATATCCTTTTTATTTATAAACGGCTGGTGTCCTAACACCCCCAGCCAAACACCAATTGAGGCGGCTTGCGGGATAGTATGTAGATGTATCCTGGGCTGGGTAAAATACAGGACGAGGAGTATTTGAGGTTCAAAATATCGCACCAAATGTATTTGAAATTCAGGGAGGAATTCACCCTGAAGGCGAGGGCAGACTTAGCCTTCGAAACGTTGGTGCAGAAAAACCCTTGGACTCAGCTGGAAACCCGAGAACTCTTCCTCCAGTCTATTCGCTGGGAAAACCTTAGATCCTTCATGAAATTCATTTGTATAGAAACTGAGAGATCTGAAAAAAATATAACCTGCCTTGACACGTTGTGGACAGTTGCAAACATGAAGAAAACGATTCCGACGTAATCGAAGTAATCTCTGAAGAATAATGTTACAGAAGTGTTATCAGAGCTACTTCTAAAGTATTTTACAAATGCATTTTTTATTTTAGAATAGGAAAATACCAAAAATCTGTATTTGAAATACAAAATACATTCAGTTCGTGTATTTGAAATACAAAATACAAATTACAATTGTAGTTCAAATACGTATTTTAAAATACACGTATATGAAATACTACCCATCCCTGGATGTCTCCTATCTTTTACATTCCCCTTCTCTTCTTCATAGCCTCTTTCCACACTACATTTTTTCCATCGAGACTATTGTATCCGCTCCCATTTGTTTCCCATACATCTATTACCCTCGGGCTATTCCATTTCGATGAGGATATCCCCTTATTCCGGCCTCCATTATACAGGGTGTCCCATTTTAAGTTCCCACCCCGAATATCTCGAAATTTGAGCAAAATGAGAAAAAATGTTTCAGACAAAAGTTATAGGGTTAACAGGGGGACATACGATGGTGGTATTGAAAATGACCTTGAAGTCGATTTTCAAGGTCAAAGTAGGGGTAACTTCCATTTCTTAAATGGAAAGCCATATTTTTTATTGCAGGATCGTGTTCTACGGAAAAAAAATACAAAATTTTTGTTGGAAACTTTTTATTGAAAAATGCATTCCTCCAGAGTTTTCTCATAAACTTCGCTCATATTGTTATTTGTAGTGTCACATGGATCCTGGTTGTGATTTAGGCATTAATTACCCTCTTCAGAACAACGAAATGAATTATTATGTGTTGTGCCCGACATTTGACGGCCTCAAGCTTCGTAAATTCTTGAATTTTTTAAGGGAGAGCGAGGTGACCGAGAGAGGTCCTCGCGCAAATCTGGCCCCCACCGCACTGGTTCAATGGGTTCATTTTCATGAGCAGGGGGCTACGGGAGGAACCCTCACGGATCGCGCCGCTCCCGGAACAGAGAAAAACACGGTAGTTTCACAACAACCTAGTATCGGGTATTAGTTTTTGTGGTAAAATAATAGTCTAGTTGTTCTCGTGGTCGTAATTTTCTTTGGTGAAATATTTGTTCAGGTGTTACCTTCGTCGTTTCGAACTACTATCGTCGCAAAAAAGGTAGAACGCTGAACTTGCAGCATTAGTATAAAATCCTGTCGAAGCTTGATAGGGTATCGTCATATTTCTGCTTACTAATTGTTTATTCAACTACAACAATGAATCGTGGAACATTGTTTAAACGTAAACATTTAGCTTCTGCGGTCGAAAGAGTGAAAAGGACCACGCGAACAACAATGAAAACAGCGACACGGTCGTCTCCTTCATCTCATCACGGGAAAAATATTTGATTGGTTATTTTCATTGTAATTTTTATAGACAGAGCAACATCTTCACATTACGAATAACTTTTCAAAATCAAATGTTACCCATTCCTTTATTTGAAAAATGGCCGAAAGGTAGATTTCAATTTCCGAGGTGTGGAGATGAAAATGAATATCGCAGTTACATATGAAATACGTAAAAAAAGTTCTCAACTTTTCATGTAAGGAAATTTTTATTATTCCTCTTTTTTTAAATAAACCAAAAGGACGGAAATCAGCTCGCGGCTATGCAGGATACTAAAATGACGATTTTCGCCTTTTTGGTTTTATTTTAAGTAAGAAGAACAATATTTGTGTATTGAAAGAAGACAATTTCACACCATTGATTTGTAAGGTTGCAATAATTAAAGAAATTCACCCAGGCCCACACGGTTTAGTGAGAATGGTGACCGTACAAACCCCATCAGGACAATTTAAGAGACCAAACTCAGAACTGTATTTTGCCCACTTCAAATAAGTTACCAGTTATTTTATGTAATTCTTTTCAGGAAAAATTGTTAACATTTTTCAGCGGCCGAATAAACATTTCCTTACATGAGAGGTTTAGAACTTTTTTCTCATATTTCATGTGTAACTGCGATATTCATTTTCGTCTCCACGTCGGATATTGAAATCTACCTTTCGGCCATTTTTAAAATAAAGGAATGGGTAACATTTAATTTTAAAAAAGCTATTCGTAGTGTGAAGATCTTGCTCTGTCTATAAAAATTACAATGAAAATAACCAATCAAATATTATGCCTGTGATGAGATGAAGGAGACGACCGTCTCGCTGTTTTCGTTGTTTGTTCGCGTGGTCTTTTTCACTCTTTCGACCGTAAAAGCTAAATGTTTACGTTTAAACAATGTTCCACGATTCATTGTTGTAGTTGAATAAACAATTTGTAAACAGAAATATGATGAGACCCTATCGAGCTTCGATAATATTTTATACTAATGCTTTAAGTTCAGCGTTCTGATAGTAGATCTACACGCAGTGAGCTTTTCAACAATTTTCTTGTGAAATGGGGGATTACACACCTCAAGAGATCGTTGAAATAATCAAAGTCGTCGGGGCGTGTGACAACAATTATAAAGCTGCTGAAGACCTCTACGCAAAGGTGCATTGGCCAGAATGGACACGCAATTGAGCATTTGATGTGAGAATAAGACCTAACCAAACGCATTTTTCAATAAAAAGTTTCCAACAAAAAGTTTGTATTTTTTTCCGTAGAACACGATCCTGCAATAAAAAATATGGCTTTCCATTTAAGAAATGGAAGTTACCCCTACTTTGACCTTGAAAATCGACTTCAAGGTCATTTTCAATATCACCATCGTATGTCCCCCTGTTAACCCTATAACTTTTATCTGAAACATTTTTTCTCATTTTGCTCAGATTTCGAGATATTCGGGGTGGGAACTTAAAATGGGACACCCTGTATATCAAAGCATACGATCTTTTAGGAGCCCAAAGGGGGGGTTTGTAGATGAAACTGATGCTTACTATATTTGGAAAAACGGTGGCCTGGAGATTAAATTCGAGTCTCATCATCTTGTCGATTTCTACTGTTTTCCTAATCACAGGTGTGATATAAAGGCTTCAGGCGGTCTTAGGTCTCCGATGTGCGTGTCATCATCCTGGCCACGATCCTGCCCCTCTTGTATCCTTGAAGCTGCATTACCTTCGGTGGGCAGATAAAAATTCAATTTAATTTTAATAAGTGGCATTAAAGGATATCAATGCTTTCATTTAGCACAGGGCATTAAAACAATGCACTCATAAAATTCGCTAGGCGTGGTAATATCCAAATCAAGCCATTCTTTAAAGAAAAATATGGGATTTTTTTCCGCTAACTGGTTATCATCGTAGCTGAAGTAATTGGTTAGCTCATCTGGTATATTGTTTAAAAATATTATATAGTTAAAAAAATCGTTCATGTCTCACAGTGGCGATTTTTTTTCTCGTCATGTGACCGCGTTTTTATTACTTCCTCATATATCTTTCATCGGTTTTAAAGAAGGCAATTTCTGACTGTGGCGTAGCCAGGATTTTAAAATGGGGGGTTACTGGAGATTTCGGGGCACTTCCGGGGTATATGGAAAACACCCCTGGGAAAGGGAGGTTCGGGATTTTTGATTTTAAAAACGTGATTTTTAGGACTCAAAACTAATTTTGTACGAGTATTTATGAAAATAAAGTATTTTTTAAATTTATGAAGGCCACCTTACTCATTTTTGGCGCCTCTTTTAAAGGCTCAAGGGGAGGAGGGTTTGTAACCCGTAAAACCTTCCCCGTGGCTACACCACTGATTTCTGTTGCGCTCCACATTTCACATAGGTTGGGAAATCATAATCGTGTGGATTATTGTGGTTAATTTTTTCAGTCACGCTAGTCATGAACCTATCTCATCCGTGGCCATCCTTTGCCGTTCATCCGGTCCACTCATTTGAACTCCAACGATTATTTTTCGTCAGAAAACCGTGTCTTATGATGTGGTCCATTTAGTTGTCTCGTTTTCCTCTCAGGGTTTCAAAAAATACTTCTTTCTTACTTTTGCTTAGTTTTTCACATTATTCACACGATATTTCCATTCATTCTTCATTATTCTTCCGCATCACTAACATTTCGAACGTTTCCAACCTTGACTTCTCTTCTGCTGTCATCGTTCTCATCTCACTACCGTAAAGAAGCATGCTCCAAATATATGTCCTCACGAATTCATTCCCAGCAGTACGTTAGCTCCTCTTTAAGGGACACTCTCTTCGCTTGGGCTTTTCCACTTGCTATTTCCTTCTTGCTTCGCCCATCGCCGGCCACTCTGCTAACCAGGTAGCAGAACTCCTACAAAACGTCACGTTTTTGATCTCCTAATTTTACTCTGATCTTGGTCTCTTCTGTTCTGCCGCAGACGCAATAATTTGGTTTTCTCCGTATTCATTATCAGTCTGTATTTTTAAATTGTCTTTCCCACATTTTTTTAGAATTTTTTGAGATCCCTTTTTGCCTCTGCTACGACTGATATGCCTCTGGAAAATCATAGCATGCTAAATTTCTCACCAGTATTCATTTCCTGGCACTGCCTATTTGATCGAATTGAAAAATATTATTTCCGTAAAATTTAATCGAATTTCCATTTATATTTGTTTGAACCATAAAAATAAAGAAGCGTGAATGAATTGTACGTTACATTTCTGCGTGATAAAGCTGAGGTAAGGGTGTGTTAACCACGAGGGTGTTTGTGAGCGGTGATAGTTAGTCTGCCCTCCCTGCCATGGTCATGGGGGCCCCCGTCCCTCATATACGTCCGTGTCATACGGGAGGCGACAGGGAGACCGGGAGTTCACCGCGGACAGCGCCTGGCGACGCGTCATTACGGCAATCGAGTCCCGCCCTAACGCACTTTGCATGCGATTGCTCGGGTGGTTGCGAGGGACGGGAGGAGAAGGGACGGTAGTTGGGCGGAAGGCATGGAGACATGTAGTTCTCCCCCTGGGAGATGCTGAGTTTGTTACGATGCACAGTGGGCTAAAATCGAAAAAAAAATCGGACGTCTCGACCGCCTTTCTCTCGTGGATTGCTTTATCCTGTTGAAAACTTATGCTGTCGTCTTGAAAACTTAAGGGAACTTACAGTATACCATATACCATATAGGTATAGCCAACATAAGGATATACCCCAAATTTGAAAATCTCAACCAAGTATATTCTCAGTAATTAAAAAATCGATGTAGCGGAAAATGCGGATTTAAGCGTGGCAAAATCATTTGAATTGAAATATTTTTGATTGATAATTTAGAAATCTTGCAATAGTATTTACGTAGTAGTTAAAACGTGAGATGGCGGAAAATGCTGCAATGGATTTGCAGTGCACATTTCAAGATGATACGAATGAATCGAAGAAAAAAATGCTATTGTTTCCTAACTCCATGCACCCACCTAGAGACAAGATGCCTCAGTATCATCCTTTCCCCGACCATCGTACAGTGTGCTGGAATAGGGGAAAAGCTGGCCAAAACCTAAAAAAAGCTAGGAAATTGAAACTTCGCATAAATATTCTTAAATAAATTGAACTTAATTTTTCCGATTCATTCTTTCCTGTGCCCTCACGTTTCAAGGGTGGTCGTTTTTCGCTACATTTTTCAACTCTGACCTCATATACGAGGAGGAGAAAAATTGTGTCACATAATTTTATCTTTGGATAGCTAATGCCAGAAGGAATCAAAATTATTGTTGAAGCTTAGGTCTAAAATGCACCAGTTTTAAGCTACAGAAACTTTGAAAGCAAGTGTTCCGATTTTTCCAAGAGTTTGCTCAGTTGCCTGAAGCTCTGGAAAAAGGCAAAGGCAAATGCAGGTAAAGAATTCGAAGTTATGAGTTATCCAGAGCATCCGGCAACAGGGAAAACTCGCGGTCAATCAGAAAAATGGTACGTTTTCCACCTTAACATCATCAATAATTTTGCTTCCTAAAATCATCAGTTTTACGTATGGAGGGTTAAAATTTCTTGCCACTATGTTCGTCACCCTGTATATTGTTGAAGTGAGGGCACAGGAAAGAATAAATCGGGTAAATTATGCACGATTTCTTTGAGAATATTTTTGTGAACCTTCAATTTCCGAGGTAAACAATCGTTTTCAAGGTTTTTGCCAGCTTTTCTCGATTTCAGCCCACTGTGAGATGGTTGGGGGAGGGATGTTCCTGAGGCAAGTTGCCTCTGGGAAGATGTTTTGGAGTTAGGAAACAGTAGCATTTTTTTCTTCGTTTCATTCTTCGTTTGCCGACCTCGGTGGCGGCGGGGTAACGTTCTCGCCTGCCAGACAAGAGGTCGCGGGTTCGAGTCCCGCCTGGGTAGGTTTTCCCGGTCCAGGGCATGGTCGTTTGTGTACGTTTACTTGTTACATTTGCTGAACACCCCGGTGTAAAATGGCCAACAAGAGCTGTATCCGGTGGTTTGAGAATAAAATAAAAAATAATGGGAATGTTTAAGAAAATGAAATTCTCATTGAAAATAATTGATTATGAAATAAATAACTGTCCAACAAACGGCTGATGATATGATAAAGCAGCATATCTCGTAGCACTATTCGATTGAAAAAATATGGCTGATTGTGTGTGCATAAAACATGGAATTTCATCGGTTTTACTTAGCGTTGTGTTGAAGCCATGTGGATTTCTGAGATATCCCTCCTACGTTATTCTGAATGGGGAACCTGTGTTAAAAATACGACGTCAAACCGACCAAGATCATTTCCACTAACGGCAGATTGCACTCCTAAAATAAAATTTCAAATTCTCATTTTTTCACGAGCATGTTTGCGCAATATCGACATGCAGCGATTAAAATTAGCCTTTGAATAAGAATGGTTCCATTATTATGATGGGGGATTGCGGCATGGGGGTTATTCTGGTCCCCCTGAAAATCATGCTGGCTCTTATTCTAGGGACGGAGGAACTCTAGGTGATAGACATAATTGGCCCGCAGAGACTTGCGTTATGGAGAGGGCCCATTTATATTAGCGCTCTAGGGGTTATTCCCGTTCGCGGTGAGATGATGCGGACTCTCCTTGAAGAGTCCTGGGGCATTTATTTCAGTCATAAACTCATTCGGAAATTTTTCCATGTTCGTGCGTTGTCATGCCGATTATGCCTCGAGAGTAGCGAAGCGCTAAGTACGAGGATAGGTCCAGGAGAGTCGATTATTATTGTTGGGCGACTCCCATTTTCAGGGTCCTAACGGTGCCTCAGGGCCCTCTTCATTCTCGCTGGATCCTTGCCTGATGATCAAACGACTTCAAGGATATTTATGTATCTCCCATATTCTCTTCTCTGAAATGGTCACGCTGAAATTAAAATTTTTATTCAAACAGGCGCAAAATGCTATCACCTTTACACTACTCTACTTGTATACGGTACCGGTGTACGATGCGTGTTCAGAAAATAACGAGAAATATTTGTTAAAATATTTGTTTATTCGTGTATATTAATTTTGTCGCCTTCAAATTAGTCCCCTTATCCATTGAAGACTAGTTTAATCGTGTACAAAATTTACCTTATTCATTTGAATATAGTACCCCGATTTTTCCAAAAATGCCCGTGGGAAAAGTAAAGGGGTCTCTAGATTCAAACGCATTTTTAAAAATTTTTCCCAAAACTGAAGCCTGAAAAATAAGGGGGCGGGACTATATTCAGAGTGGGCTAAAATCGGAGAAATACATTATTTCTTTAATCAGCCATGGATTTTCATAAATCTGAAGCCAAGAGTATTCAATCGATGCAGTAATTATTAAATGGAATGAAGAATTCGGAAGAACCCAGGTTTTCTCGCTTGGCTTCAGATACGAGATTCTGCTTAGAGATACAGCTCAGATGGAGGTGCGAATGCGATTAGAATCCTTTGGTACCCCATGACTATATTTTCGGGTGTCACTCAGAATTTTGTTACACGAATATGGTGGCCAAATGAAATAATCTGGGCTTTTTACTCTAAATAAATAATTCGCACGCCGGAGTCTAGGTCCAGCGGAGCTTCATTCACACCGATTTCATCAGAGCCTTCGAAGTTATAACGCAAGTGAGTGAAAACAGTTCTCATGAGAAATTAAACAACATAGTGCATGCAACAGCAGTTTTAATTTGTGGGGTATACGAAAGCTTCTGAGATGTATGCCTTTCCGTTGATGTGATGATGAGAACATTTCGGACTTATCAAACCTGCGTTGACCAGCCACGCTTTTCTCTGTGAGCCCAATGCCTGCTTAGGTAAGATGATTTTAGGTATTAGGGTTTCAAAATATTCTATCTCAGTAATCACTGTTTCCTTGTATTTGTCATTATACCTCATTTAAAAGCATTTAAAGTTGAGCGTGTTTATAAACAGATTAAAGAGGCATAATTTTTTATCAAAATCAGGCCTATTTTCTGCTAGTAGAAAAAGTGCGACTAGAATGACAGTATTCAAGACGGCATTCTTTTTTCAGCGTAAATTACAGTAATGATGATATGTATTTTTTTCACGGCGCATAGCAATTAAAAGGTATCACTCATTAGTGCCACGTATGATTTTTCTTTTGACTTCTATATTTAATTACCCCACCTAAATCTAATATTGTCGAGCGAAACACGAATAGACATTTCCGATGTGATTTAACGGAGATTAACCATTCGTGTTAGAGTTGTGTGAAGCCACGTATTGGCACGATCACATTGTTGTTTTTATGAGATCATTTTACGTCGGAGGCCAGGCGAAAGTACAACAGTGTCCGACCACTATTGGGTTATACCGTTCATATCTCACTCAAAAACATTCAAAGTTTAGAAAGGGTAAAAATTGAAAGTTTTGTTTGTTTAACCCATTTAGGGTAAATTTTCTGCCTGCAGACAAAATTTAAACAGGGTGTAATAAATTCATTGCCGGATTTTGTATCGTTTAATGTAAATTCCAGCAATAATGGAAAGAATTCATTTCATAAATATGACTGGCTCTGTCTTCTTGTATTATAATTTCCATTAACGATAAAGATAAATTATTCCACGGCGTAAATAATAATTAAGAAGTTTCACTTTGTAGGGATGATTATTGTTTTTTAGAACATTTATTTACTTACATTACAATATATTTATTTATAGCATTTATTTACTCCACTTGACCTTTTTGTGGTCGAGGATAACGAATTGTCGTTTCTGACTTGATTTCAAAGAAATTAACCGTTCGTGTGAGCGTGTAGTTCCGTTATTAAACTGCCACGGCCACAACACCTCACCTATTGTTGGTTTTAAGGCATCATTTTACGATTTAGGGACTTCGAAGGTCTAATGGGTGAAGGTGTGACAGTGATAAGATACAAACACATGTAGTAGTTGTAGGAGATAGTTATCCACACTATTTTATTCGTTCCACTTTTACACGTCATTATCAAGAGCTGTCACTAGAGAAAAGATATAGCTCATGATAATGACGTGTAATTTAACGACCATGACGCAACAATTCGTTACCCTCAACCACGTAAGAGTCATGTAAATGTTGAAACCGGTTGAGCGAATAAATATGATGTGAAAAATTACTGCAGCAGTTTGGTTCTCATTACAATGAATATCCATGAAGTGAACTCGTTGACAGTCGATCTGAGTGTGACATTATCTGACCATCGGTGGGTTCGCGGTTCCTGTGAGCGCGTTGTTGCGCTGTTTAATTGCCAGGATCACAGCACCTCACCTATTGTTGTTTTTACGAGATCATTTTACGATTTAAGGGACTTCGGAGGCCTTTAGGGCGAGAGTTTGACAGTGGCCGACCGCCCTCGGGGTAATAGGTACCGTTTTCACTGCCTCCCCACTTGCGATCCAAATAGGATGGAGAGGAGTAAATACCGGAAGGATGAAGTCTTTTCAGTTACCGTCCCGAGGGGGGAGTTAGGGGCGGCCGTGTGGCGGTTTTTGAAATAAGGGTGTGGGGATACAAGTGCCTGAGGGAAAAGGGTGATGAGAGCGGGGGATTTTGGGATCGAATAGGGGGGCAAAGTGGTGTGGGGGTGTTGGAATAAGGTGGTTTATAGTATATTGAGAGTGGTAGTGGGGGAAAATAAAGGGTGTCACCACGAAAGGGGTCTGAGGGCATTGAGGACTAATAGGGCAACGGGTGCATTGTCTCCGTGGTGTATCCATTGCCACGAATATTACAAAAGAGGATCCTCAAGTCGGCCTCTAAATGTGTTGACAACCACCGCGCATTTAAATGGGTTTACAAAAGTCGCCACTCGCTTCGATGACGGATGAATTAATCCGAGTTCCCCGGGGAAATAAGCTGTAATTAGCTGCTTTAAACCGAAAGTTATAAGTATATGATAATTAGAGATGCGTGAAAATCGCAAATGCGATAAATGCGATGTAGATGCGATTGCGCAAATAAATGCGACAGATGCGATGACTGGACTTTTATGATATTTTTACGCAAATTTGCCTGTCCGACGGCAAAATTCGTACATTTTGTGCCGAACGCAGTTTAAATGCTCCGCCGACAATCACCGCTTCAAGCATGTGAGCGACTGGCCAGCTGCTAGTTGGCTGGGACTGTACGTGGCCGCGAACTACAAGTGGGCGCGGGCAAGCTACACCTCCGCCATAATATGTCTTATTCCTTAATTTATTATTTTTCTGCAACATAATTATTTAAAATACTCTGTATTTTGTCATTTATAACTGTGTTTCACTACATTTCATCGTCATCTACCTCATTATGAAAATAAAAAAATAGACGCAATAAAATGCGATAAACTGTTATTGAAAGTGCGATTAAATAAAAATGAAAGTGCGATTTCACGTATCTCTAATGATAATTATTTATTTTATTTTTTATTTATTTATTTATTCGCTCCAGGACATGCAGTTACATGTATAGAACAAGTCAAAATAGAGGAAAATAAAATATACATAGGTCATAAATATATATACAAGTACCAGTCAAGTATTCCACTTCAACGAAATAAATTCATCCACAGAATAGAAGGAATTACTAAGGAGGTATTTATACAGTTGGGATTTGAACAGTGAAAAGGGTTTTGTTTCCCTTAATTTATGTGGAAGGCAGTTGAGCAATTTCACCCCTGCATAAAGGGGGTTTTTACTAAAGAGGGTGAGGCTATGAGTGACCACCCTAAAATCCCTGGACGCTCTGGTGTTATGATTATGTACATCAGCATTAATTTCAATTCCAAAGAAACTTTTATGGAGACAGACAAAAATAACAGTAGAATATATATACAGACTAGGTAATGTTAGTATTCCTAGGGATTTAAAGTGTGTCCGGCAACTACTTCTCCCTGGAGTGTTGCTTAAGATCCTGATGGCCCATTTTTGTGATATATCAAATGTATAAAAGCTCAATGCTATTCCTCGCAATTTCAAAGATTGTACTGCAAAATATTGGACAAAAGTGGATCGCATTGCAGTTATCACCGCGCCGCGGACATTTTTTTTAAACCGATTAAAATGCGATCAAAGTGTCAACAGAAACCACTCTTATGTGGTATGGAATTGAGCCTATTTATGCAGTCACCTTGCCTACAGCTGCCGCATAATTGTGGGAACAATTTGAAGGCGACGTTCTTTTTTATATTCTTTTATTTTTATGCATTCCCATACATGTATACATTGCCGGCCTCGGTGGTGATGTCCTCTCCCCTGCCAAATAAGTTCGCGAGTTCGACGTGTTATTGTCAAATTTGTCGAACATTCCGATGTGAAATGGCCAATATGTGCTGTATTTGGTGGCATTGGAATAAATAAATAAGTAACTCGAAAACGGCTCACATTAGCCTTTACATCGGGGGTTTTCAACAAGTTAACAATTATAGGAGCACGAACGAGCCTGCATAGGAGCAATCTACCCAGGTGGGACTCGAACCCGCGACCTATTGTGTGGCAGGCAAGGGCTTTACCTCTCCTCAAACGAGACGGGCGAGTAAAATTTCTTAAATGTGGTACAATTTTAGATGGGATTAGTAGGTAATTATTATTTGGTGCTTATAACATCATCTAAAGGCCTGAGTCTCGCATTGAAGTTGTCTATTCCTAGTTCATAATCTAGCGCTTTGCTGTGCTGCACTTACTTTGATGATAGATCTTCTTCCCTTCGTCGTTCGTCGGTGGCGAGTTTATTTATCTCAGATTCTATTTCCTATCGTCATTTCATTAAGTTGTTTGAGTGATTTCGGACCGGTTCCATTGAAATGGTATTAAAAAAATATTTGACGATAAAATATCAGCGAGAACGTGGTAGTACGTTAAATACGTACGCAGTCGGTAAATCGTTTTAACTAGTGACCGAAGTGTATAAGGTTCAAATCCTCGGTTAAGCTCTCGGTATAAATATAATACAAATAAAAAAAATCTAAATCAGCTTGTAAAAAGTCTTCGAATAGTTTGGTGGGTCATAGAAAGGAATCGGGACCCTACTCGAAATATGAGAAATTCAATCGCCTGAAGGTTAGTTCGGAGCGAGGTATACTCTACTATCAACTGTCGAAACCAACTTTGGGTTTGAATTACAGAGTAAGTGAAGACAAAAGTGTAACGCAATTCAAGGAAGTTCCATAAATAATACCTAAACATCGACCCTCTTTGTAAATGTCTCTCAATTTATAATTTTCTTCACTTAAACGGCCTGTGTCTCGTTCAAAATTGCTTATTCCGCTCAAATGATCGGAAGCATCTATTCCGAGTCCATACTGTAGCGTTCTCCTGTGCTCTATTTGGTTTGGCTCTTATAGAATGTTTCGATATTTTTTATACGATTTTTGATGTTGATTTTTTTCGTTATTAATTCGGATATCTACCTGCGGATTCTATATGGAGGCAATGCAACGTCATAGCATATATTATGCCAGTTAGAGTTTCATAAAATGTGACGATTTTAGAATATCATTTCTACGTTTATCTGACAATGAGTCGGAAGGAAGTCTCTTGTGAAATATTCACTCTACCTCTGTGAGCGTAAGCATGTGTGAACGCAAATTTAGTTACTGTTATTCCTCTTTTTTGGGTTATATCTTTTTGATGTTTTTGCTTTGTATATTTAACCTATACCCCTTTTCACTTGTTCGGTTTTAATACGCGACGAAAAATTCGTTTAAACCTTCAGTTACCAGCTGGAGATGTTCGAGTATATTGAGTAGACCCTATTCAATATTATCTTGTATCTCAAGTTTGAAAATTTGAACTGTACCTACTTATTGTTTTCGAGTGTACTTCACGCACAGGTTTTTTTCCGACTTTTCGTGGTCGTTATAGTAACTCTTTCTGATGGAAGAAAGAAAAGAATGACCAGAAACGGCTTTGAAACGGTAAATAACCGAATTATTAATTGAGGTCACTCGAAAGCAAAGAATTCAGCTGATATGATCCGCGAAGGGTTTACCTTTGAATATTAGCTCAGTTCTAAGGTTCAACGTATTTCTCTCTCGGCTGAGCAAGCCACTGACTACCTTCACCGGGTTACGGATGTTGGGTCACCTCTAGATACAGAGGTTAGCTGCGACGTAAGCGAGTTCACGCGTCGAATAGATGGTCGTGGACGAAAGGCGTGATGAGGTGTTACTGGTCTATTCTTGGTAAGGTAGGTCATTAAAATGATAATGGTACTACTGAAGAATGATCATCATCGCCGGCCTCGGTGGCGGTGGGGTAAAGTCCTCGTCTGCCAATCCGTAGGTCGCGGGTTCGAATCCCGCCTGGGTAGGTGGTCCCCATCCAGGGCATGGATGTTTGTCATGTTCTATTGTTAATGTTGCAACCCACGCTGTAAAGGCTATTCTGTGCTGTTTGCGGGGAAATGAGGAATGAATAAATAAATGATCGAATCGATCAAACGAGTTAGTAATAAGGAAATCCTAAGAAGAGCAGGAGAGAAGAAAAATCTCATGAAAACATTGATAAGAAACGGAACAATCTTATAGTCCATATGATTGCCTGATGAAGACAATTGCCGAGGGAATATTATATGACAAGAACGGGAAAGAAAGACCTCGAACAAAATATATGGAGAAGGTAATCAAGGATACGAAAGAGAAGAAATAAGTAGGTATGAAAATATTAGCTGATAGGAGAATGGATTGGAGAGCTGCGTCAAATCAATCTTAGGATCGTTGACCAATGATGGTGAAACATTTTTTTGTTTGAGATGCCGGAAAAAGTTGACAAAGTTCTTCTCTTTCCGTGAAAGATTCAGGATGATTATCTATGCTTTGAGCGAGTAATTAGTCACGAAAAAGATAAGATATGACCGGTATAGAGGTAGAGATGCGGTAATTATTATTTTGAAACTTATTAAATAATTGTAACATTAAATACAAGAAGGAATCAGAGGGTTTGCCGTCAGAGAAAATTCCCTAAAGACGAAACAACTTTTTCTGCTCTGCGTTCGTGGACGTAGGGATGTGCAAGCTCTTCTGACTCAATCTCATTCCTACTGATGTCTCCTGCCAAATACCTGAAGGTTACAGCCTCCCTCCCTCTCTCGTCCTTCCCTCCCCCCAACATCACTTTCGAATCCACACCACAAACCCCTTACAACGGACCAATTCCCTTGACACTCCATTATCTTCCCTCACCTCTAGCAAGCTTTCTAAAAACCACCGAGTCTCCCCCTTTCCATACACACCCTCCGCTACCGAGGAAACCTTCAGTTCTCCCTATAAGCTTCCCCGTTCTCTCCTCTGCGACCACCCTATTCAATTCCCTCCCCCCTCCCATCTTCGAACGTAGCGCCACCATGCTAAATATCCGATCCCTTCTTCTTGATTGTCCTCTTTCCCCGTTCCCCCACTACCCCATTCGAAAAGACAATTGCTTTCCTCCTCCTCTTCCTTCCTTTTCTCCCCCGTCCCTGTTAAAATCCTCCCCCAAAAAATAAACTTCTCCCTCGAGCTATGGAAAACCACAGCTCCCTCCTCCTATGTATATATGTATGTATATATGTGCATAACTCCTCATTTTTTTCCCTCTTCTCCTGTGGCTTAAATCGAAATTTTCTCTCTCCCTCCTCTCACCCAACCCTCTCTCCTTCCGACTGATTTACCGAAGAGGATAGCCTCATTTAAAAGCCTCAAATTGGATTTGCATACATCCTCTTTCTCTCTCTCGACGCGGGTGAGTGTTTTGGAAAGAAGTCTATGGATAGTTCGGCTCCCGTGGCGACAGTGTCGGTATCGTGGAGTGAGAGGGTGTATGTAATCCGTGCCTAAGGGTCATCGGCGGCGTTTTCCCGCCAGCCAGCCATCATCCTCGTCTCCTCTTTCGCGCCAATTTGCCCGACAGCCAATCCTCTTCCTCTCCCTAAACCGATACAGTTACGCGAGCGACTCGTAACACTGAATAAAAAACTGAATACTAAGTCGCTGTAGTGTACAAGGCACTGACCTCCCACTCTTGTCATAAAGGTGGGCATGATGTTGGTGCTTGAAAATATATTTGTTGTTTATCCATTCCCAGGGTGACCAGCGCTCTACGTAACCAGGGAAATCGAGAAATCCCGGGAAAATCCATGTAAAAAGATACAGTTTACGGCGTCATTCGGTGGAAATATTTGTTATTTAACATAATGAAAGCACTTATCTACTTCCGTACTTCTTTATGTCTACCTAATACCTAATCTAGTTACTTAATATCGCACTGACCTCGCAATTTTATGTGGTGTCATGAAATGAAACAGCAATGGAAGCAATGTATTTTTGATGCATTGCTCTGTTGCTGTATTATCTAAATAGCAAAGTAAAAATTTCCTTACGTTGCGAGGTGACATTTTTAAAATCATTTTTATCACTAGATGTACAAGGATTTTCTGATTTCTGCAAGCTAAAATTTTGTACTGTTCTTTTTCTACGGCAGACAATTACCCTGTAAAAAATGCAACTTCAGTTTGTCTTGTTTTTTTAACCTTTTATGCCTATGATAATAACGGCAAAGTCATACCTTTACCTCTGTCCTCAGTGTCGGCATGACATTATTAAAATTTAAGGAGGAGAGTTGAATTTTTTCTCGCAAGCTATTTAAAAGTTTTATATTATAATATTTTCATTTATTCCCCTACAAATTTGCAAAAATGAAAATATCCTTAAGGTTTAACATCCAATGGACATAGTACGCATTCTTTTATATTTAACGACAAAAAATTAATATTTTTACCGTACACATAGGAATTAAACCTGGATAACTTGTAAAATATCAAACCCCAGGTTGTTGGACTCCATAATCTTCTCTTATTGTTAGTTTTATTTTAGAGTTGACTTAACTCGCAGGCAAACTATTGCATGATGTGAAAGATTTCCTGTCTGACAGGGTTGTGTGTTGATAAAAAGTACCCCGAAATTCGGGTGGCTATGTGTTGATAGAGGTGGAATATGTTTGCTCATTGTTTTTCTATCCCCCTTTGGACATATAATGCGGTCGATATTTCAAAAAGGAGTGAGAATTTTTCAATGTGATAAAAAATTGCTGCAATGATGTTAGTGATTCGAATATTGGCTGCAATGAAAAAGTTATTTATTTATCTAAGGCACTGGTAACTAGAGAATTTTTGAATAAACAAATATTTTATAGGTCGTTTTCTTAAATTTAGCATTGACAAAAAATAAAATATATCTAAAATCGTGTTTGCTTTGTAACTTATAGGCTGCAATAGAAATGCGTATAAATTACTAAGGTATGTATTAATTCAGTAATAAAAATTTTTTAGTCAATATTTTGAACTTCTGTAGGTTTGATAAAAGCGTCGCGAAGATTTTCGGGTTCAAACATGGCCTGCAATCCTTTGGACATCCCAAAACCATCAAAACCATGGTAAACCATCCCCAAATCTTCAGAGTGCTAGATGAAGAAGGGAAAGGAAATAGCCCCCTTTACTATTGCTGTCTTATGTTTACTCTGAATGTGTGTTTTTCACTCGCGTGGTGATTAATCTTGGGGGATATCTACTCTCTATCCAACCCATCATCTACCAATGCTACCCCTCTCCTTTCGCATATTACCCTTTCCTTTTGCACTAAAAATATATCGCTGCCGTGCAACTTATTTCGTCGAATTCATACCGATTTTGATATCTCACCGTGATTGTCAGTTAGTCAATCAGTTCAATCTCAAGAGGGTAAGGATTACAATTTCAAAATGTATTTATTATATTCTACAACCCCAGAACCTCCCAGTGGTCCTCCGCCTGTATAGTGCTGGTGCCCTCTGGCCATGGCCGTTCACCGCACTAAGAAAGGGACCAGCAGGGGTCTGAGGAGAGGGTATATGGAAGTAGCGAGAGGGAGGGAGTTGTATATTTAAGTGAGAAAATTACCATTGTTATTTTATATTTTATCGCGTTATATCGAATTTCCACCACGTCAAGCCTGAAACGATTTTATATATTTGATGTCTAAGCCTTCAAGTACAGTGAAACCTCTATCAAGTGGCACTTGAAGAAAAATAGCTGGTCAAGAGGGTGGCTGCTTCAGTGAGGTGTAAGGTAGTAGATTTTCAGGAGTGAGTTGTTTTAATATGAGATGTTAATTAATTTTCCGCCTAATGTTAACATGGATATTCGTCGATTGTTCAGGTTGAATCCCTGAGTGAGAGAGGGATGTGTAAATATCGGGATGAATTCGAATTCATACAAAAGTTTGATTGCATACACGGTGCGAAGCAATCACTTCATCTTCGGGACATGACTTTTTTCTCGAATAATCATGTTGTAAAATGTCCAGAGTACGATCAGACCCGTTAACAACCCTGGAGAGCTTAAAACTCACCGCGTCGACAGCCGGTTGAGGTAGTTTACACTCCCGTTCATCGGCGCAGGCAATCAGTGGAAGTGGGATAAGCTCGTTAACGCTCCCATTTATGATCAGAAGTTGGGAGGCATGCATACACGTTGAGGCAGAACTTAAACGCGCCGGCTAGCAGAATTATGGCGTCCCGTGTTGTGTCTCGGATGGGAAGTTTAATTGGCGAGTTTCGGGGATAGGGTGGGGGGGTAATAGTCATGTGAGTAGGGTTTGTTGATGTGGAGGGATTGGAGGAAGGCAGAAGGAATATGGGGATGGACATATTTTGGTTGGCGGGCAGGTTGTCAGAGGGATGGAGGCAGAGGGCGAGGTAGAATATGGCGAGAAGTGGTTTGCCGTTGCGTTGCTGTGTCGCGCACGCCCTCAACAGTCATCATTACGCAGATTGGTCTGAGTGTATGTCCCTCCACTCTATGTGCAGATGAGGTGCATTATTATCATTTTGCATTCTGCCCGCCGATGGATCGGCTGACGGTTGTTCACTCTCTCTTTTTATTCCTCGGTAATTTGGGAATGTTTACATGAATGACAAAAAACGGAATGTAACGTTATCGTCACCCGAATGTGCGTGCATGATAAATCGATCAATTTCATCATCATCATCAACAACGGTCAACTTTTAACATCTCTTAATACTCTTGAACTCTCTGTAGCCCTACATGCTTTTTCTGCATTATATTCTGTGCTACCTCAGTTACCATCCCTATACTCGTCATCTGTCTTCAGATTTGGTTTCTTCGGGATACCATTTTAAGTCAAATTTCAACAAATCAAAATATTTGGTATGGAATAAAAAGGTAACGAATTTGAAAAGATTGGTTTGACGCAGCTCTAAACTCAATTTTTCTATCAGATTATCTTTTCACGCCTAAATAATTATGTTTTTTTCATCCTTCATTACCTGTTACATGTATTTATTCTTGATATTCCTTTTCCGTTATTGCCATCCACTTATCCCTCGAAGACTCTGCATCAGGCCATCATGTCTCAATATTTAGCCAATTATTTTGTTTCATCGTCATATTGAATCATTCACAAGGCTCCTCTTCTCTTCCACTTACTATTCAGGACTTCCTCATTGCTCAATTGGTCGATCCATTTGATTTGAGTGTTTTGAATACGACCTATCCGTTTTCATTCAGCTTTTAAGATTTTTATTCCCCATCCGCGCCCGCTCAATATCTTGCTGTCACTATCTTCAGCACAGCCCAACCATTTCCTTGTCTGCTCATAAGGTATGCATCTTTTGTGATACCTCATCACACGAATGCGCCTGATACCGTTTCTTTTGTACCTTTATGTCGCTGCCGTACCATATATTTCATCAAATTCATGTCAATATTGATGAGTAAGCTTTCAAGTATATTTAAACCTCTCTTGTGCGGTGAACGACAAGAAGAAAGGTGGCAGTAGAAGAAGGTCATCGCGGAATAGAACTGAGAGATACTATATTTTCAGCAGTGGGTTAAAATAAAATGAGCCATTAATTAATTTTCTTCCTGTTACTGGCATTGCTATCTGGCTTAAGGCCAAATGTATATTCATGTATCCAGGTTTATGACTTCATCAATACGGTATAAATGTTAAGTTCATGATTAACTTTGTGAAGCCTTACCATTATGGAAAATAAGAATTAAATTGGTTAGGTTTACTACAAATGTTTTACGACCCGAGTTTCGTAACATGGTTAAATCTTCCGTTTATTGATCATGCATGCATATTTCTTTATATTTAGTCGGGTTCGACAGTAAGGGCATCTAACTATCGAAAAGGGATGATGTCCTTACTTGACATTCAAAGGGATGCATGCATGATGAGTCACCTGGAGATGTAACCATGTCACGAAACCTGGGCCGTAACCATTAAAATATTTTCAGCGGACCTAACTAAGTTTATTAGTTATTTTATATTCTCAATATTGGTTGCAGGTGGCACCTGTGTTATTACACAATTTCAAATCGAGTTCTTTTGAATGCTCTTCCGACGCTCTTTAGATGGAGGAGTTTGTCGCTAAGTGTTTGTTCCCAAATGATTTAACTGCATTTTATATTAATTTAGGTCAGGGGCTAGTCCCTCAAGGATTGGCTCTTGGCCGGAAAGGCAATTTCCGCTGGCTGTTCAAGGAAGTGACCTACAGAAACTGTTGGACTTTTGTTGTAATACGGGAGATATGTTCGGCTCGGGGGAAAAGTGGCCGCATATAGAAGTGACCGCTGATTTGTGTTGGCCGTTTTAGCAGGTTTCACTGTGTTCATCGCAAGTCATTTTCGTGGCCGATCAAATCTTTGTTGTCTGTTATTTGCTGCTTAATGAACTGGGTTTACCGCAAAGAAGCCGAAGAAAGTTAGGTAGGTAGATTGCTTATTCTTGATTAATGAAAAATTTTCTTGTATTTCTTCCTTTTCAGTATGTTGAGATTCCTCATCGACACGCATGATATTTGCCATTCTGAGGATGATTCATTTGTTTTATTTCTTGTCGACAAAATCCCGTCCATTCTCTATTCATTTATCCTAACTAACTATTCAAATTTTCCGCATCCTTTCGGTGAGATAAATCACCGCTACGAAAATACCGCGTTAATACAAACGAAAAAAACAAAAGAACAGCTAGAGCGTCGTCCGGTTCTCAATATTTTTTTGTTGTTCTTCCTTCCCGTTTCTAGCGTGTTTGATAGCGCACCGTAGTAATCTAATTGAGAGCCCATAAAACAGTGCCGCGCGGAGGTTTTGTCGTTTTCGCTCGACAAATTGAGGGCGCTCGGAATAAAATCGATGCTGCGTCGTCGGTGCTTTTACCGTTATGACCGTCGACCGTTTAGTTCTTGGAAGCAAGCCGGAGTTGAAGGGGGAGGGGGGTTAGATGTGCACACGTCCGGGTCGTCGTGAGTTTTAATGCACTGTTTTGTATGCGTCATTGAATCCATGATGTAGGATCTCCTCCAGGGGCCGAGGAAATGGGTTGGGGTGGGGGTTGGAGCTGTCGATTAAGGGTTGGGAGCTTGTAATGATTTTCATCCCCCATCCCCTTCTTTGACGTCTCTAAGTACTCTCGAACTCTCCATAGCCCTGCAAGCTTTTTATGCAACATATTCTGTGCTACCTCAATGACCATTCCTCTACTCGTTTTCTGTCTTCAGATTTGGTTTCTTCGGGATATCGTAATACGTTAAATTTCATCAAATAAAAATGAATGGTAACTTGAATAAGTTCAACCGAATCAGGCGTGGTGCACTGGAAGTTCGACCATTTGAAAGAAATGTTAGTCGCACTTTTCCACAATTATTATAATCACATGCATACGACTAACTCAAAGAGCCGAAACGCTTCGCGCGCATTAAAGTATTGTGGAAAAGTGGAATTAACTTCTGTTGCAATATGTAGAACTTCCACTAAACGTTAAATAACGCCTGAATCAGTTGAAATTAGAAATAAGAATATTAGGTATGCGAGGGAGGGGTAAGAAGAGAATGACATATACTGATGGAATGAAGGGTATTATTATAGTGATATGAAGACAGAGGTCCAATTTGGGCTGGCTCGCAAAATTAACTCGCAAAACACTCCTGGTAAACTTACCTTAACCGTTATAATAACTTAATATCAGGCTGTTTATCTACCCAAACTATTTAACGATTGCTTCATCACTTGACATAATTATGTGAATAATGCCACTTTTTATTTTTAATTGGCTGATAACGTTTATATCACTTGTTGTTTGCATATGATACTTTGGCAAACGTTTATTCGGTCCCAGAGCTGTAAGACGCCTTCTTATTACGGAGCGAGTATCATATCTCTACTAATATCGATAGGCCCTCTAGGATTCACCTAAAAACAAGCCACAAATTCCTGATGGGTTTTTTCTCATTCTCGCCTATTAAGGAAAAAATACCCCTTTACTTTGTTGATTTTTTCAACTAAATCATTGAATATTATTACCGTGGTTGATTCAGAATACCTTTACGTATCCCATATATGATCACCTGGATATAAAAAATCGGTGATTTATGTAGGTTTTCATCATTTCATGAAAATATGTGCGTACCTTTCTTCCAATAGGATCGGTTCTCAAATGAAATCCAGAAATTACCCAGAAAATAATTCCTAAATATTTCCAATAAAAATTGAATCCACAGTAAAAATCCCTGGCGAGACTGACGATATAAATTGGAAGTAAACTTTATGACTGCTCATGTTTTCTCTCCGAATGGTCGAGAATTATTTTTTTATATAATGACATCCTCATAGATATGAAAAGGTGATGTATTTAAGTTCGAGGATAACCAATCCCTAATCCACTAATGACGTACACTTCAAGGCATCCAACATATACTAGTCCTCTCTGTTATTCCGTAAAAACCAACGCACTCACGTCAGAAAATTAAATACATGAAATATAATAGTATACACCTACTCCAGTGGTAGGGAAAATAAAGACAAGGGTTTTGGTTCTCTACTGCTATATTATCAGAGAAAGAGTATTATTACACATAGATGCAAGAAGTGATCGCGTTTGAACATGCACTTTCTGATTCGAAAAATATAACAGCGTAAATTATGAAAATTAACTATTAAAAATAAGCATCTAATATAATTAAAACTAAAGAATACTTTGCAATTACACAAAAATATTGTACATATGAGGAATTACACATTTTATTTACTTTTCATTATGTTAAATAGATTCCATAAAGTCACGTCCGAAAAAAATTAATTATAATCATTTAATAATCCAATAAGTCGATTTTGGATCTTTTAGGATCTAAAATACATAGAATTTAGCAAATTATTTAAATTTTATTGCTTTATCTCTAATTTTCGCAATGGAAATGTCTTACCTACGTATTAACGTCACGTAATCTACGTAAAGTGCATTAAATGATTTAGTGATTCAAACTCTGGTTTCAATCCATAATCAAGACTGAAGTCCTTATTCCTGTAGCATTTAATTACTTTAAAATTTATATTACATAACCGTTTCATAGTAAAAATCTTTTTTGACTCCACGCTGGGAGGACTACGGTCACGGACTCTGCTCTGCGAATATTTCCAATGAAAATGATACAATTTCTTATAATCTAGCTACCCAGACAGCCCTTGATGAGACAGTATTAGTTTTTTTTACATAAACGGTCATTTATGTTTTCAGTCATAGTTTTCCACGATCACAATTAGCCAACGGATATGAGTTAACACAGGTATATTTAGGTAAGAACTGTTCGATTAAATTTATGGAAAGTGCAGTCAACAAGTGAAAAGGGAAAGAAATCCGAGAGGAAATAAAAATAAGCCGTATTAAAAGGCAACGGCATGAAAGCGTGAAAACAACTATACCAACAACTATACAATACCAATCCACTTTAGAGAATGATACACAAATTTTTCCAGCCATTCATTCTAAATAGGATAAAGACTAAAATGAGGTAAAAATAATGTTGGCATATGAATAAGAGATTAATGCAGAAAAGAACAAATTATAACGTTTCTACGAGGCATTTTGTCGAAAAATTGTACGATTACACATTTTAAATCGCATAAATTATGTTTTCATAGACATGTCTACGTTCCACAGATGAGAAATATCTTCAAGTGTAACAAAACTAGAGAAAATTGTGAATATTAAAAATTAAGTTCGAAAAATGATTAGCTTCCATCAAATAACCCACAGAATTATTCCCCACCTGCATCTGACAGTTCAGCTGTAAAAAGAGCATTCATAGATTCTTACTATATCCAAGTGGTAGCAGAGGATATGTCATTATTGCTCGCACTCTTTATGTAAGTGTATCAGGTTAATAACTTTAAATAATGGAAATGTATCCCTAAAAATGACTAGAAAGAGAAGTATTGAATTCGATACAAGACCGTTAAAATCTCCATCCGATGCTAACCTACCATTCCTACGTGATATATCAACTCATCCATCTCCTCGATCATTCAATAAAGTATATACCCTCGCAAGACAACTTCCGTCTCCCTCGACCATCCCATCTAAAAGAAGAGCATCGATATATCCTCTACATTTCATAGTAAAATCATATTTTGAAAGATGGGAATGAGTCCGTCGCAAGGCACTCTGTATGATCGCTCATTTTCTTTCTCGGAATGGAGATGATAATAAAATAAAATAAATAGAAATATATATTAGGCGAAATTTCGAAGAGCTGTACCGTAGTTTGCGGACATAGACCGCCTCATCCCCAGTACACAACCAACCGCCCTTTCCCCTGTTCTACACGACCTCTCTTACCTTCTCCATCCTTAAAAAAAAAACCCGCGTAACAACTTCCTCCTCCTTAGATCGTCCCGTAATGCCCGCGATGAAAACATACTATTACATTTTTCATCATTATTTTATTTATGAGCACAATCAAGGAAAAAAATCTAATATCCTTTTCTTGATATTGTTCTTTGTTCTAATTTTTGTTATTATTCTGGACGAAGAAAATATTACATTCCCCAAATTTAGATGTTAAATTTATCTAAGCTCAATTTATTGTTTATTATTCTCAAATTATCATCATATAAATCTTTGAGGTGGTGGAATACATTTCCCGTCTGCAATACAAGTTTCGTCTGCTATGCTCTGCTGTTCTACACGATCTCTCGTTCCTCCTCCATCCTTAAATAAAAAAAATTATAAACCCCCGCGTGACAACTTACCCCCCGCACCCCCAAAGACCGTCCCGTCAACCCCCGCGAGGAAGAAGACGACTGCTGTTCAGCCGTTCCGGCGGCGGATATCGTAAACAGGCGAACGCTCCGAACAGCCTTTTGATCGTAACGGTGCACTGCGTTTTCCGTGCTATAAAGCGATCGTGGGTCGGAGGGGTTGGGTCGGAAGACGCCGGCGTCTACCGCTCCTGCGGCTGAGGGGAAAGGGAGTGCAATCGGCCTGAGACGGTTTCTTAGGGCGAGTTCCCACACTCTCACCCCACGCTATGGAGGTAATGGGGAGGTGGGGCTGAGATGTGGAAGGAGAGGGTACGTACACAATAAGAAGACGCGGTGTTTTCCCAGGCGGTCTAAGATGATATGCTAGGGCGCAGAAGGGGGTAAACTCCCAAAGGTTCAAGGGACGTGTGTTACAAGTACAGCGAAGATCGTAACTTTTCTCTTACTCTTTAGCGATACCGCTAAGAAAGCATTTTTTGCAGCATTAAGAGGGTCTTAGATTCTCTGCCATCTGAGGTGCATAAATATGGTAAGAGTATTATTTCTTATTGTAATGCACGCTTATCTATAGATCTCACCGCACACAGGGTAAGGAGGTGTTTTCTTGAGCGGTCTAAGGTTATATTCTAGACCGCAGAAGGAGTTAAACTCTCAAAGGCGCTAGTTCAAGGGACGTGTGGAACAATTACAGCGAAGATCGTCACTTTTTTTCCTATTCCTAAGCAATATCGATAGAAAAAAAAAGAATTCTTGATTCTGCGCCATTTGAAATGTATTAATACGGTATTATCATTATTTCTGATTTTAATTTTGCCCACTAATCAAATTGTCTCACCGTGCACGGTGAGCAATGATACGATGAGGAGAGAGATTTGGAAAAAAGGGACTGGTTAGTCGATAGGGATATTAAATCACCCTCAGGGCGGTATTAGTTAAATCAAACATTGAAATATTTCCACAGAATTTATTCTGACACAACGTGTTTCCTTGCTACAACCAGTGGCGCAGCAAGGGGGAAGGGGTAACCCCCCCCCCCCCCCGAGCTCAGATAAATTTTTAAGTTTAATCCATTTTAATTAATTGGATAAATAATTCTTAAAGAATATTGTAAGGATTAAAAAAAATATCCCTCAAAAAGCTGTAAACTCACCGTTTTGAACCATTTATCTTAATTTTGAGGGGGGGAGGGCCCTCTCACCTACACCGGGTATTCCATACTCTCCAGGCCCCCCAGTATTAGTTGCTCCTAAAATCCCCCCTAAACTTAATTCCTAGCTGCGCCCCAGGTTACGTCAACATTACCAAGTGCCGTTTTGAGTTATAAGCGAATGAATGCTGTAACTAAACACACATGGCGCCAGTACATGACGATGGCGCTTCATTCTGCTGAAATAGCCAGAAATATTGTGAAAATTAAAATACATAGGATGAATAGTACATATTGTCAGCACCCTAATTTAGTTAAAACAAAGAAGCGCGTCGTGCTCGAGTAAATCATGTGGAAATATTGCAATGTTTCGTTCGACTAACATTAAGAACTTCAACCACATCGTACCACACATCATTCAAGACTTAAATTATTATTCATTTTTTACCACAGACCGCCCTTTATACCCACCGCACAGAAGTTAAGTAAAACAGCTAGGGTATGGGATTTAGAAGAGCGTCTGTGCACAAGATGACGCTGTGTTTTCCTGAGAGTCTAGGAATGTAGGTAATTGCGCAGAAGACGATACGTTCCCAAAAGAGCTTCAAGGGATGTGAAGTGAACACACGTGAGTACAAGGATGCGAGCAAAGAAATTCACTTTTTCTTTCTCCGAAGTGAAATCGCTTAGGA
This sequence comes from Ischnura elegans, assembly GCF_921293095.1. Classification (NCBI taxonomy): domain Eukaryota; kingdom Metazoa; phylum Arthropoda; class Insecta; order Odonata; family Coenagrionidae; genus Ischnura; species Ischnura elegans. Next base: position 58,528,719 of record NC_060251.1, read on the forward strand.
AGCGAATTTCGGAGCGAATAGAGGGCTTACGCAGTTTTAAGCTCAGAAAATATCTGTTAGAATGAATTTCGTAGAGACTGCGAATTAAGGACGTAGTTTGAATATTGCACGATTAAAAACAAATATTTATTTTTTTTATCTGTTTTCCATCACAGATAACATCCATTGAGGCTAAAATCAAAATTAGGGTACAGATAATGTGTATGATTCAATCTAAATATTTTAATTGTCACAATTTTCCAGCTATCTCAGCATACCGAAGCAACATTTTCATTCAATTGTCGCCATTAGTCTTTAGTTACATCACGCATTGGCCCATTACTCAAAATTAGTCCTGTGACCGCCAAATATTATCACATTACTGTTATCACGATTCTTAAAGAATTACGAAAATTATATTTACCAGATTTTTAAAATAACGACACATGCATAAGCATTTTTCGTCAGCTAAGACCATATATTCCAGGAAAATACTTTAATTCTATGGCACACATGTCGTTAAAATAGTAGGCTTAGATTGCTTGAGCAAGTGAGAATATAAATCTGTAAGAGCGACACGGAGAACATCATATTAGAACCCCATTATATTTCCAGGTTAGACAGAAGCGATAAATTAATAGAGATATTTATCCGAACAAATAGATATGGAAATTCGTTTTACCCTCGAACACTAAAGGATTTACATAAATGCTATGCGTAATTTCGGTAGAGCATTTCCTTAATTTTCGTTAAAGGCTGGTGTCCAAGCACCTCCCGCCACACGCCTATTGAGGCGGCTTGCGGGATAGTATGTAGGTGTAAACAAATGAAGGACGAAAACGGAAAATAACGGGCCGAACAATGGCTTCATGCAGTGATACATCGTAGTGATGAGGGTAGGGCCCTGAAAAAGTGCATTAGCATCGGTGCGTATTTATCCAAAGATGTGGTTAGCGTTATTGTAGCGCTCAAGTCTGCGGGAACCGATCCTCTTTTTTTTAAGATGCCGCGCCTCGTAAAAACCTCCCTCCGAATGATTTCACGACGGGTACGAGCGGCTCGAGTATGGAGGGGAGGAAGGAAAGCGGCCATTTCAGCCCTGCATAAGGAATTGTTTTCCAAGATTTCTCAGATGCCGAGGATTTCATTGCCGGAAGGAAACGGGACGAGAAACGAAAAAAGAACTGAGCTCCAATCAAACCGCCATTTATGGCCTAAGTTCGCATTCTCCCGCCGAATATTCCCGAGACGAGAAGGGATATCGAACTTTTCAAACCTTTCATGAAAATGAAAAAAGCGCAGAGCAACGCGCCCTCCATATCTTTTTTCCACGCAGGAGATGATTGTAAGATTTTTGGAGATGTATTCCTTTTATCGCCGATGATATTTGAAAAACAACACAACACTAAAATCCCATGCCTCCATTGCTCGAAGAGACTTCACTAAATTATGCGGCAGAGTTTGCATGTTACGATTTACCGAAGACATAGCTGACGTATCAGAGACAGAAATTCGGAATCCGGAACAGGACTCGGAAAAGATTCTGGTTAATACAGGTAGGGTTATCATTAAATTATTATTGAATAATTCTACCAATAAGATAATTTTGCATGGAGAACTTAACAAGCAAGCATTCTGACAGCCTCCCCTTTCTTCATGAACTTCCCTCTTCAATTCACAATAAGGCCTACTCCCTTTCTTTCTATCTGAAAATCCTATTCTCTACTTCCCCCTCCCTCGTTTACCGAACATTCTACCCTCTAACACTTTTCAAATTCCGCTTGTCGCTAAGTACTCGCTCCATCCGTACCTGCTATCTACTCCGTACCTCATTCAAAAGCTGCATGGGTGGGGTAATGGGTAGATATCAGCTGAAAATAAGCGCGAAGAAAACCATGATATTAGTATGTAATAGAAGAGAAGAAGGCAAGTCTAACATTAAATTATAGAAACAAAAACTGGTAGAGGGGGATGAATTATGTTATTTGGGAAGCAGGACTAACGACGGGAAAGGTAAGAGAGAAATTATCAGCAGAATAGCCAAGGCGAAGAGGGCATTCAAATAAAAGAAAGATCTACTTGCAGCAGGAAATTTAGATATAGAATTAAAGAAGTAATTTATCAAAAGTTACATTTGGATTATGCTTCTCTACGAAAGTGAGACGTGGGCAATGACAGCAGCGGAGAAATCAAGGGTAGAAGTCTTCGAAATGAGGTGCCACTTAAGAAGGATAAGGATCAAATATTATTTAATGGAAGAAAGGTACGCTTGCGTTTTCTCATATTTGTCCGGTCACATGGTGTGCTAAGCCATGCCTATGTGTCGCACTTAAATTTGAGACTGGAAAAATTAATGCTTCGAATTTCAACGCGTGAATATCACTCTTATTTTTCCAAATGGATCACTTATTTTGGAACTCTTTTGTTGATTCTTTGACTTATTTCATATACATTGTATTACATTTGATAGCCTTTTGATGACATTGGACGGAATTGAATTTTATGGTTAAATACTGGTATTAATTGGACTATTCGAACTATCTGGCAGCATTGCTTTAAGCTGAGTCGCAGAATGTTATATAGTGGCAATGAAATTAGCGAATTCATGATCTTCTTTTTTTTAAGTATTGATAACAAGGCATTATCAAAGTATGGTTTATTATGATATTATTTGGATAACTTTACCTCATGTGATATGTTGCATCAAAACTGCTTTAAGTTCATTATTCTCTCACATTTACTGGTGGCTGAAAACTATCGATTCGTCACGGCAGTCCATGAGGGATATGAATAAAAAATCTAATTTTGGAGTTATTTGAGGCAAAAAAATCATTCCTGAGAGAAATAATCAGGAATTAAGGCTCTTATATGGATTTTAACCGCAGTTTTATTCACGAGACCATTTTGCGACCACGAACTCTTTTTTTGTCGGGAGCACATTATATTTGGGAACACCAGAGTTAAGTAATAAAATGTAAAGATTTTCCTTTCTAAACGTATTGAATTAAATATTTTACGAGATCCGCAATCGACACTGAGTAGTTGGATGTTTTTTTCAACAGCTATTTATCATCATCTTAGTTGATGAGCATTTGTTATTACCACATAAGCCGAATTTAGAGCTTGGAGACCATGTAATAAAAAAGTATTTATGGTGTGCATATTATTATTATACATTGCTGCAAGTAGGACAATGCCTGGTGGCAGCATTAGATGTACATGAATAACAAATTCTGAACAATACATAGAAACAGAATAAATATCCATGGTAAAAATAATACACTAATTCTAATCTCATGCAACTAAGAATTTAACATTGTCCCAATAAACCAATTTCAAAGAATCCATTAAATACATTAATTCTAATATAATACAACTAAAAAATGAACATTGACCCAATTTCACACTCTCCCTTTTAAACCATTATGTAATTAATCAATAAGTGATGCACACTTCTTCCTAAAAATTTTCGCATTTGCAGGGAAGATCTTATAAATAACTTCAGGTAGGTCATTCCACTCCTTTATTCCTCTATGTAGGAAGGATTTTCTCAAAATGTCTGTTTTCTGTTTTTTAACTTAATTTTAAATTTATGGTCTTTCCTTCCTATGTAGCAGGGTGAGTCCAGCTTCAGACCTATTTTTTTCCAACCCTCCTCATTTGTAAAGGCTTTGTACACCCCGCATAGCCTATTTATGGTTCTTCTCACTTTTAGAGGTTTCCATCCTAAGCTCCCTAGCATAGCTGATACACTTTCCCCCTTCCATGTTTCCCTAGAGTGTACCTGGCTGCCTTTCGCTGAACCCTTTCAAGCTTAGAAGATTAATTTTTACAGTAGGGATCCCACACCGAAGTTGCATATTCAAGTACATAAGGAAGTAGTGAGGCAACTTTTTTTAAAAACTTGTACTTTGATCCGTTATCGGCCTGGACGAAATGTTTAATTTTTATGCCATCTTTTTAAGTTAAAACTCGGGAAATATCATACCGAATTATATCGAAAGGAATGTGTTAGAATCCATAATTTTAAAATAAATAATGCTAAAAAGTTTCTAATTGACTTTTGGATAACTCTTAAGTTTTTTTTTTAAGCTCTACTCGAAAAGGTTTCTGCTCATTGCAATTCGGCTCATTTGAAAGTCCACAACGGTATGTATGATGAATTAAACATACAACTCAGGAGGATATATATCCTGGGGCGCGTGGAATGCGATATTGTAAGGTTGCAAAGGAGCATTATTTGGATGAAAAAGGCGATTATATTGTTACCGTTCATCCGATTTATTTTCCGCCCGAGTCGACCATCGCCTATTAAAACCAGTTAACGCCGTGAGCTTACCGGTTCCCATTGCATCCGTGTCTTTTTTTTATTTACGTTCCCTGCCGTTTAATCTCCGATTTACCTATCAGTATTATTCCTCGATCCCCACCCTCATCCCTTGTCACAACACGTGACATTTTTCACACATCACCCCAAACGAATCTTCACGACTGGCGGGAGAAATTTTTTCGCCACCCTATAGCGAACGCGGTGGGAGTTGAATGGGAACAAAAAAATATCACTGGTAGGCATTAGACTAAACGTTACTCCACCGTTTGAATTCGAGCTTCTATACTTATTTTTTATTACGTTTTGTGATTTTCTGTGTATTTTTATTTTTTGATTATTTTTTATTTTGTTTAGTGTTGTCATGATTTAACGAGGAATCACTGATAGGAATTTTCCCAAACATTATTTCACCGTCCGACTTTAGCCTCTATACCATCGATTCAATTATTATTTAATTGCTGTTTAGTGAAGAATTACTAATGACCGTAGTCTAAGTACTATTTCGCCGTTTGAATTCAAGCACATATACCGTTTGTTATCTTTTTATTTTGTTAATCAATATTAAGATTTAACGAAGAATCACTGAATGGCATAGTCTAAAACACTACTTTGCCGTTTGAACTCGTGTCCCCTTACCTCTCGATTCATTTTTTAATTAATTTTAGCGCAGCTTCCATCTAATTTCTTTCGTTAGTTTTCTCTCGCTCTCTGTTTTGCGTTTGCTTTAATTTTTTCGTTCGTGGGACAGCGCCGCGGTCTATCTCAGAAAAAAACGAGATTTTTAATATTGGAGAAAAGAGGATTTAGCAGAAGTAAGAGTAAAATGGTGAATCTCCGAAGGGTATGTCTGAGCTAAAATGATGGTGTTTAGCGAAAATAAAAAAAAAACGTTCGAAGAATCGCATTTATCATAACATTACTTTTCATAACAAATGGGCGCAATTGCGAAAAAATTAGATTTCAGATCAGCCCTAGCCTAAATTTCTCTCCACGAGCTAGAATTCCTGCGTTATAATTTTATTTAAAAAAAGTATTTTAGCGCATTATTTCTTCAAAAGGGTTGTTAATTGGGATTAAGACATACAGGGTAGTATCCAGAAGTAGTAGGACTGATTTAAAAAAAATTAATTTATTGAACATTTTGATACACCGACCCAATACTCTTCAAAGCCGGCCCTTTTGGCATCAACACACTTCTGGTAGCGAGTCTTCCACGTCGTGAAGGCCTTCTGGAAGTCGTCCTCCGGAATGTTGTTCAGCGCCCTCGTCGTCGCCGCTTGGACCGCTTCCACCGTGTCGAAACGATACCCCTTGAAATGCCTCTTGATCCTGGTGTACAGGAAGAAGTTCGGTGGTGCCACATCAGGGCTGTAAAGGGGGGTGAGGCAACGTGGAAACGCCGAATTTGGCCAGGAGATCCCTCACAATCCACGCGCCGTGGCGCGGTGCATTGTCGTGGTGGAGCTTCCAATGCCCCACAGGTCTGGTTGCACGCGTGTGATCCGATATCGCAGCACTTCCGCGTAAAATCTTGCGTTTACAGAATGTCCAGGAGGTACAAACTCCTTAAGGACAATTACATGACTGTCGAAAAATGCAATCAACATCGATTTCACTTTCGATTTCGAGGTTGACGGACGCCCGGCGCGTTGGTCGTCCTCGACGAGCTCCCTGCCATCCCGAAACAACTTGTGCCACTCAAATATCGAGGAATGGCTCATGGTATCATCCTTGTAGGCCTGCGTAAGCATTTTCTTGGTTTCGGTTGCGGATTTTCGAATTTTGCAGCAAAACTTGATGGCGTACCGCTGCTCTAAATTTTGCTCCATCGCAAATAACGACGAGGCGTCTAAACAGGAGGTCACTAAAACAGTTATCCACACTCAACTAATGCACGCAGGCGACTGCCGCATGTGGAAAATTGTTCCCAAGACTCCCCACCACAATATCCAATCTTGCAGACCCCCCTCAATCTTTCCGCCCGCGCGGAAAAAAATCAGTCCTACTACTTCTGGATACCACCCTGTACAAGTGTCGAGCGATTTTAGGTTATTTGACCAGAAGCTGATCAAATAACCTAAAATTCATCATAAATATCCTTACTGGCAAGATATATTCACAAACTACGGTCATGCAGATTTGATTATGCTGGAGTTTGCGCTATCAACCATTCTCAAAATGGGGATAAAAACATCGAAAAATCTTTTCCAATTAAACGATTTGCGGAACAATGGGAAGTAGAAAAAAAAATGCCAGATAAACATTAGGAACATTACCCATTGTCCTCGTTGTTGTCAATACCCGAAGATTGTAGCTCATTTATTCTAGTGTAAAATAACAAAGAATAATGTTCGGAAGAGAAAAATATTTTGTTTTATCTTTCAATAGGGTCATCATTTGAATGTTTCAAATTTTCCCAAGAAAATTGCCTGGAAATAAACACCCTCTATTAACTTGAATCCTCCAAGATTCATATTTTGTTGTTGCAATGTGTCAGTGTGTGTAAGTTTAATATTTATATTAATTAATAATTATTATCGTAAAAAAATAATATTGTCATTTGAGAAGATATTCTGCAATTATATTGCGTGTTTGATGAGTCATATTGCAGCTTTGTGTATGTTTATAAATTTAGTCTAGATTCCAACCTTTCACCTCATATCCCTAAAAAGTCAACTTTTTGCGGAGAGATGTCGTAGAACAACAGATCTAATGATCAACGGAGATATTGTTTTACCGGCACAAATGTTATTATAACAGCTTAACACAAATGTTCCCATTGTTACACTATCATCATCAGATACTCATGTTGCTAGGTTTTAACACGTTATTTATAACTGTCTGTTTTTGTAGTACAACAGTTGGTGGCGCCCCGACCGCTAAATCGAGGGTTATGTGTATATCAAAAAGGGGGAGGTTATTCGAGGGACAACGAACGAGAGAGGGAGATGGAAAAGGGATAGAAAGACGGAGAGAGAGGGAGGCAGTGATTAATGCGCGATCGGCAAAAATATTACGCTCCGATTTGATGCGCCGAGGAGCGTAAAAAATTAATTGAAAGCGTCACATACAACGTTTCGGTCTTATCGCGCCCGCGAATGAGATACCAGTAAATTTCTCTCGAATATCGCGTTTTGGCATCGGACCCACCTTCAAACCTCACTCCCCCCTCTCTTCCACCCCCACCCACGCCCCCCTCCCCTCCATATGACCCTCGCATCCACTGTCGTTCCGTTAGCTATGTGTACGTGAGACTCAAAAGTGTTTTCATTTAAATTTCTACATCGGATACTTCAAAAAATTCACAATGGAATATATTGTATTTGATAATATATTTGATCATAATTGTTATAAGGGTAGCAAACGAGTATTCATAAACAATTTAGCCCTAAAAGTACTGGAAAACCCAACTTCTTTCCTCACTTCGGTATGATATCTAATAATCTTCAAACATTCTGGAACCGGTAGAAAAATGCCAAGTAATAGTGAAGGCATACTACAATGTTGCATTACCAAGGAAAGATGTTCTTTCAACCGAACGTAGGTACTACAAATTATTCAAACGCATTAATTACGCAAACACTCCAATTTATTGTTTTTTATGTATAAATTTCTGCATCAAATACTTGAACAACAACACAATGGAGTTTATTGAATTATACTTTGTGTGACCCACACATTTTTATTCAAAACCGACCGCAACGTGGACCCAAAAGGTAGAGAACCATGACTTTGAGGCTCACTCATTGAGACCGCGGTCGGTGTTGAGTATGGAATGTACCTACTAAGGATCGTAAAATTTAAACTAAAAATTTTCCACAAAGGAGTTTCTTACATTGGAAAGGAAGAAGACTGGTTTGTTGATCAGTCATTTGGAAACCATATTAATGAGATTTTTTAGGATTCTCTTCCGCTGATGGATTTGGAAATTTAATACAAGTCGGGTGGTCTTATTTTTATTTCTACTGGTAATCGTCGTTTCTTTAGAAGGATGCGTTTACATTATTTTTAAGTAGGCCTGAGGGAGTTTCTTAAGGCCGTTTTACACGGTACACGGAATTGCGCAATCTGACGTACGTGCGAAGGCGCAATCAAAATTGCATTGTGTAAAGCGGTGAATTGCTACAACACATGCGAGAATGCGTGGATACGAGACGTCAAAATAGCCCCTGTTCTCATTTTGTTCATGCATTCGCGCAATTCCGTGCCATTTTAGAAATTAATGCTGCTCTAACCTGCGCAATTCCGTGCCCCGTGTAAAATGGCCTTTAGGTTGGTAATGCGACAGAGGAGTGTGCCATTACTGTTTCTTAACGATTATTCTTTTGAATGATATTAGACCTCATACCGAAATGAATAAATAAGTTGATTTTCCTGTAATTTAAATGGCCAATTGTTCATTATCACTCGTATTCTTTACTATATATTTTTTAAGAGGCAAAGAAAAAACAAAGTTGCGTCAGGAACTAAATATTTCATGCGTTATTGGAATTGTATTTAAAAATAGTATACTTAACTTTTATATCAATAATTTCTACCCGTTTGCAATTCAAGTCGCCATAATCGTATACCCCAAAAGCCATAGGCGTGGTGTGAGCATAATTTTATGCAAGAAGAGATTTTGACGGCTAGCATCGGATTAAAAGAGATGTGCATAATTTGAAATAGCTCTCGGAAAATTTTGCACTGAAATAGTGGAATCTGTAGAGATTGAACACAATGATGAATAATTTTAAAATCTTGATAATGAACTTAGGCGATAGCTCATCAAAATAATTTATGGAGGAATGCAGGTAATCTGGTTTGTAGATCGGTAATCAGGATACAGTAATAAATAGCGTTTTGCGGATTCTCTTCCGCTGAAAAATTTTGAAGCTTATAACAGGTTGGGTAGAAATATTTTATTTTCTTCTTGTTATCCTCGTTATGTTGAGTGAAGGTATGCTTTTTATGTGAGTTTTACGTAAAGATAACGCTGACTTACGACCTTTCCCTCGCGCAGAAGTGCTTCCAAACTCAGTAATGGCAAGTTTGTCGAATCGAATTTTGACGGTGCAGATACCCCATTTATACATAAATATGGTGTATTAGGCATATTACTTTTCCTTAAAAAATCCATAAATTAACTTTCGAGTCGTTCTTTTTCGGAAAAACGGGACTCAGGGCTCAGAGTCACGGCCAGTACTTTAGCTTCCGAATCAACTCCATTCCCCTTCCAACCCATTATTTCGTCCTTTGTTGTTCTTTATACTCTCCCATGGCTATTTATCTTTCCACCGTCACATTTCACAACCGGCAACCCAAAAACTGTGCAGGGATGGAACGTGACATTATCCGAGCGATTAAATCTTCCCGCAAAATCGTTCGCCTGTCTATCACTCGCCGCTGATCGGGACGATACACGCAGGCAAAAACAGACACGCCCCCCCCCCCCAACCAACGGATCCTCCACTGAAAAACACCATTCCGGCCCCTATCGCCACATTTTCGAAATTTTTGGTCAGTTAATCTTCCGGTGCCTTCCCCCTCCACTTCGCCGTTGGAGCCTCTCTTTCGAGCGATTAGCGGTTGGTGATCGCGATTACCCAAGCCCAGTTTTTTTTTTAAATTTCGTTCTCTCGTTTCGATTGCGCCTCGGAACGTGTTATTTTTTTTAGATAGGCGCGAACGTCAGGGTTCTTCATCGAAGATGGAGCCTCTTGATGAACTCGTGACGCGGGAATATCAATAGATGTTCGGCGAACGGATTGGAGATAATGATATTTATTGCGGTGTGATGGATTATGTTTTCGGATGATATGGAATGTCCCTCTGCGAGACTGGAATTCCTGAACAGTTTCTCATTTTTTCTTCGCTTAGATTTTGCTGCATGATGGTGAAGTGATGTGGGTGGAGTTGATGCGTGGGGATTTGACGCATGGCAAGCATTTTCACGCATGTGTTAAATTTATTTGCTCAATTTCATGTTTTATTACATTTAAAATATCTTTTCTGAATTAAATTAGAGGGTAAACTAGTAATGAGGCCATAATTAAAGTAGACTATAAAACGGGAAGCCAGCAAATAAACATCTCTGTAATCAACACTTCCATTATCCTGAAGTTACCTCCTTGTGCGTCACTAGAGCCTCATAACTTGTCATTTTTAAATGGCACGAACGCATGTCCTCATTATCTGTGATAATTACTCATAACTGATGAGCTCACGTCTGGGAAGTTAACTGATATTTAGATGCCAATTATCTGCTGCTAGGGATTGTAGATAATGTAAATAACGTCATTTGACTTCAATTAAAGCCTATATTTTCTTATTAACCAAAAATCAGTCCGGTGAGGAGATTCTGTATTGTCTCTAACATGATCATTAAGCTGTATTGAACATTAGATATTTTTTTAGTCATATTGACTTAAAGGTATCTGCCTGCTAGCATGAATTCATATTTATCCTATGATAAGACTAGTACCGCCATAAGAACCTCTATATAAAATTATAGCAAATATATCAAGGAAAGCCAATTTTAAGTTGTTGTGGAACTCATTTGGTATAGTAGGGTCGTTTACCAATGCTAGTCTATTTACGTCAGTAAAAGTTAACAGTGCATATAAATAATTTTCTGTATCTCTGTCCGTCGCGAACTTCTCGAATCAATCGCGGGCAAAAATGGACGTCCTTAACTGTTTCAGTGATAAGTTGATGACGTCACGAAATTTTTGCGAGCTGTTATCAGTTTACCTGCTACTCCTTGACCTAGTGCATCTTCATCGCGTGGTTCATTCCTGCTCACAAACTTGAGACCGTTTTCTTCCATCAAGTATTGATTGCTCCTGAACGGGTTAATCAGCCAGAGCTATTTAATTACATCACCAAATAATGAAAAGTAGGCGGCAACTTATGCGTTTTTTTAAACTTTAATCTAATGAAAGACTAGGTGATTGAGGAATATTTTTTTTCGTCGTAGATAACATGTTCCCTTTCACTGAATTCTTTTGACGAAGTTCGATTTCGGGTCCAAGCGAACGACGCGCCGTTATACTACGCAATTTTTGAAAAATATATATATTTTTCAAAAATCGCGTAGAAATTTTATTTTATTTATTTTATCTATGTTTTGAAAATTTCAAGAAAATGACCTGTGCTTCGTTTCTCGGACCATCCCTCTTTTAGCCAGGGTCCAACGGCTAATTTTTTCGTAAATGTTTTCAAAAATTCTATATTAATGAGATCTGTCTCATCGACGTGTATATTCGTGCATATACTCTGCCACATGAGAAAGAAAAAAATCATTAATTTGTTGCTGATTTCCTAGCGGCCGGAAAGGGAAATTCTTTGTATTGATGGGTGTATATAGTATGATAGTAACAATATTAACCTTAAAAATGTCGACTTGTTGGTGACTTACCTTGTTCTCTTTCGCGAAAGGGACGAAAAGATGGCGGGTCACTCCATGTTTGCCCTTCTTCATTTTAGCCAGAATCTGGAACGGAAGTGGTCAAAGCCCTTGCGCACAACGAAGCCAATCAGTGACCATGTTTCAGGAAGAGTTTAAACATTCCATATTTACGGACATTTAATGAATTTTGCCGTGTGAATATACTTTTTCGACGTATCTCATCCGAACCTAGCACCATTTACGTTAACCTAACAATATTTGACTTCACTTACAGCCTTTCTTTCCGAAAATATCAAGATGTAGAAACTAAAAAAAACTCGGTGGCGATCCTGTTAGCATGAATCTTAAGGCATAATAAACATAATATCACTTTTCTTTGAAGAAATAAATTGTGGAAAGATTAATTTGTATGCATATCAGTCGATGAGATGCAACTGATAGTGCCTATATTTTGAAATGTTCATGGAAATCATCATGTAACCTCCTTATGAGATGTTTAGATAGAACAGCTCTGCCGGGAATCTTATGTGCTTGCTGGGGGGAGGGGGGGGTGCGGGTACGACCGTAAGGGCCGCGGGGTCTGCGGATTGGCGGCGTGGGGGCGGAGATGACAAAACGTACGGGGACTGGGGAAGGAAGCGGGCATGGCGGGTGGCTCCTCCGTGCTGCCCTCTGGTGGAAGAGGAAGGCAAACAAGGTTCTCTTCTCTGGGGCCGAGAGTGTCTTCTCGCTGATGTCACGGCGTGGGGAAGGAAGGAAGAAAACGCTGCGAGGAGACCGTGGAGTCATTCCAGGAATACGGAGAGAGAGAGAGGAGGGGGATGGGACTGCGAACCGCATTTGCATACGTAATTCGGTTATGCCCTGAGACAGCCTCTGCTCGCGAGGGTACGGGGGGTGGGGGAGGTCCCGGATGAGGCACGGCTTGTGGAAAAGGGGTGGGTAGGGCGTCTTTTCCTCCTCCTCCCCCTCCCCTCGGAAGAGGTCGAGAGGGCGCGACAATGTGCCCCAAGGTGCAAGGAGCAAAAGAGGCCAGAAGGGGTATAAGGGTTTCGCATTGTAGTGGGGTTGGAGGGAGGGATAATGGGGCCGCTCCGAGTGGTGGGGATGTATGTGTTCCTTGTTTCCTTCCTTCCTGAGGAGAAGGAGTGGGTACGTCACCTCCGGTGCCTTCTTAGCAGAGAGATAAGCATCGTCCCCTGGGGATATTTATGTACGTACTGCTACCCAGGTACGCCCGCGATACGTGGGTTATGCGCCGGTGGTTTATAATGCAGCGTAAGACAAGTCTTAAGAGTAATGACGAGCAGGTAACATGATTCATGGCTGAATATGGAAATGTATTCTTGAAATACTTGCGGGACAAGATTTGTTTTTATTCGAACAAAAGAACTTCTAGTTTTTTATTATACATATTAGTCCCTTCTATAGCATATGTAAGTCAGTGTAGTGTAGTATTATTGTGCTTCATTCATTTAGAGAAACAAGATACGTTATAATGATTAGCCTCTTTTGAAACAAGAAATAGGTTGATGTGGTGGCTAGAGCGCTGGCTTCCCACCCGGTTGCTCCGGGTTCAAACCCCTGCAAAAATAAGCTGGTAGAAATTTTCCAGAGGCTGCCCGATATCTGCTGAGTGCCTTGGGGAGCGTACTTAAATTGCAGAACTCCGTCCGTCGGATGGGACGTTCAGCTGTGGTCCTCATGACGCCTTTCGTTGGTAGAAGGCTAATGCCGACGCCAGGTTTCTCTCCTCTCTTCTTTCCCTACCCTTCCCTCATGGTGCCAATGACCTTAGCTGTCGGTCGCCTCCTCCAAATACCATACCATTTTCTAAGCACTTATGTGTTCTTCAGCATTTTGTCTTTTGAATATGGAGAACGGACACCTCATCGCCATCATGGAACGTCTGCCTGCGTGAGCACTCGTAATGTAAATGTAATGTAATATGGTGATCCTTTGTCACTGCGAAGAGGGATTTCCCCGATTATCCAGCCAAATTTTTTTGGTCGCGTAAAACACGGGACATTAATCCTCAGATAGCGTAGGAATTTCATGTAAGATTGTTGAATATTATTCCATCGTTTAGAGGACCTTTAGTGATTCATTTCCAAAATAAACTTACCTGAAATCACGGGCAACACTTTTCACAAATACAGACGTTTAAGGCTTGCCGTTATGGGAGAGAAAATGTCTTTTGATGGTTGGAAAGAGCTAGTCTGTTCTTGAATCATTTTACCCGGGAAATACTGTCTTGAACCGTAGAAATGATACGTGAGTGACGTATTGAGCAGAGAGAAATTTTTTGAGCTGCCGAATTTATATTTTTAAATTACAGGCACAGATGACGATCGATCTTTGATACCTAATTCCATTACTTCCAAAATAAACTCTGGTATATATTTATATTCAGAACCCCCATTTTGCATTCATGGTCAGTGTTTTTATGTAAATTTGAACTGTTCAGAGACTTGCGTGTGACTTATATAATTAAATAAATAATAATAAAATTAATCGAGATGGAGACTTATTTAATACGAGAAATGTTGGCCGTGATTTAAGCTGCTAACATTAGATTGAAACAGCACCCCAAGGAACTTCATCGATTGTGCATTACAACCATTTTTAGTGTATATTGGTTGAGGCATTCTGTTATTTGCGTACAAATATAGAGACTCTTTGACTACCAAATCTCAGGTCCTCCATTCTATCTGCGTCCCCAATTATTATTGCGTGTGCGATTCGATATATGATGTGATATGTTTGATATGTTGATATGTATACCATCGTCCGAGTATGGCTCTTAACCTGAGAAAGTCCCGTACATGGTCATATACTGGAGGAGTTTTTGACTCTACGCTGATAAACTGGTGCAATGCGTGAGTTATGCACCTTTTGGTAAATAATGAAGTATTAGATAGCTCTGTTAGTAACAACGATCCGCTTATAACAAAAGAGGATCCTCAAGTCGGCCTCTAAATGTGTTGTCACCCACCGCGCATTTTAATGGGTTTACAAAAATCGCCACTCGTGTCGCTGACGGAAAAATTGATCCCAGTTTCACTGGAAAATAAGCTGTAATTAGCTGTTTCAACCAAAATTTATATACATGATGATGTGATCTATCATATTCATTACTTTTCAAAGCTATTCCTAGCAATAAAAACCACCATACTAAAAAATATTGGAAAAAAGTGGATCGCATTGCACTCGTCACTGCGCCGCGGACATTTTTGAATACTAATTAAAATGTAAGCGAAGTGGCAACAGAAATCAGCCTACTATGGGATGGAATTGGGCCTTCTCTATGCAGCCCCCTTGGCATGTAGTGGCAGAATCGTGTACCACAAGGTACAAAGAAGTGCAGCGACGGGTTTAATTAAACGACGATTATTCACACTTGAATGATTATAACAATAAAAGCGTGGAGGTGTATGTGTGTGTGTACCTTTGGTCTGAAAAGGCTCTGCTACAGGGAACAAGGGAAGAGTAATGGAGAGGTTAAAACTACGTGCAACGAAATGAATAGGAATTACGAATTCTACGAAATGAGATTCGAGAAAGAAGAATTCGCAGTTTACACGAGAAATATCCTATAGACACTGCTTGGAAATTGCTGCCAACGGCATATTAATTAGTGTGAAAAATTATTCTTCTAATGCCAACTTTGGTCATGAAATTATATGCACGAATTCTGTGGTAAAATGCCGAATCGTGTTGCTGTACAATAATTTCAGAAAATTGGTGGTATAATTATGCATTTTTGAGTGCTGTAGTATACCAGTATTTAAAATGTTCAAATGTATTCGTTGGGATTTCCGAGGTATCGGAGATTTTTAAAATATTATTAAAATTCAAATATTTAATAGATTTTCTCAGGAGAGAAGGATGAAATACAACATCATATCCTTAGCAACGTATGAAATTATGACACTCATTATACATTAGGGTGGTCCTTATTTTTAAAGTTTTCGAATTTATGTGTGACGCCCCCCAGTTTTGTTCCATTTGGTGAGAAAATAAATCATGAAAATTATTTTTGAAATCGGATACCGGGAAAACGTGCCGCATCGCACTCAAAGTTTTGACATTTTGGTATTTTTGGGTGTATTTCGGACATAAGTGAAGATGATGTCACTCAGATATACTATACATGTTATATTATCATATCATAATCAACAATTGAAGGACCTATGTTAGCAATTCAATCCGATTTTATTAAAATTTATTCGGTGATAAAATACCTTTTTAAAAAGGAAAGAAAATTAATCAAGCGATAAACTTGTGGCGAGGATATAATCAAAGATATATTATAAATACCACTTCTTTCATTCGCACTACGCATTAAGCGCAAACATACAAATAAATTCAGAGGGTATGAAAGAAAGGGATAGGAACACATGGTTCAAATGACGTGGACAATAATGCAGTGATCAATAAATTTTATCCATGTTTGTGAAAATTAAAAGTATTATTTCAAGCCCTGAACTCCTGAGGACACTTCAATGAAGATATTTGAACGTAAACTATAGAAAGTCATTGTATCGTGTTTTTATTATGGCCTCCGCTGAGCAATAATACACAAATAAATTATATTTTTTTTTATTCTCTGACATGAAGATAGAGTGCAAGTCTCGTATGCAGAGTTATGCGCTCGCAGAAATATTAAAAGGCAGATATGCGTAGATGTAAGGGATCGATGGAGCGTAAATCGCTACCCACGCGAGACACGAGGGAGCTTTTGGAGCCTTTTGTGACGCTCTCGAACGTCTCCAAGTCGAGCGCATGTAAAACTGAAGTGCGTCGTGTGCTCCCGGACATGTTTTCTCCCCCTCCCCACATTGCTTCCGTGATGATATTTTATGTTCCGCGAATAATGCGGACCGCATCTCACTTGTCTCCATTGCCCTATGCTCCTTCCTTGGTTCCCTTTTCGACTGAGAGGGGAGGTAGAAGCTGCTAGGATAAGAGGCTGTGCATAGGCGGATTTAGGAAAGGGTGGGGAGCGGGGCAACGTGCCGCCCCCCCCAAATCCTAAAAATATACATGATATTTACTACGGTTATCATTACGTTCGTTTTGTTTTGTGTATTAATCATTTAATTTCTTATTGATAGCTTTCATATTAAAATTAAGAGACTATTTCGCTCTGTATGTTGTTAATAATATCAAATATGGGAGGACCGTTTGACTGTCAGATCCCTGCCTCAAGGGCCGATCCCGGATTTTTCCTGGGGGGGAAACACAGGGATCTGACAGTCAAACGGTCCTCCCATATTTGATATTATTAACAACATACAGAGCGAAATATTCTCTTAATTTTAATATGAAAGTTATCAATAAGAAATTAAATGATTAATACACAAAACAAAACGAACGTAATGATAACCGTAGTAAATATCATGTATATTTTTAGGATTTGGGGGGGGGGGCACGTTGCCCCGCTCCCCACCCTTTCCTAAATCCGCCTATGCACAGCCTCTTATCCTGAGTCCGAAACACTCCTCTACCACTCATCAAATCATCTTCACCGCTTTCCCCGAAAACGAAATTGTTACTTTCTCCAGCACCACCAAATCCCTTCTCTCGTGTGCATCGTCTGTTTGGCTTCATGCTGCAGCTCACCTAGAGCAACTACAAACAACAGAAAACGTCATAGTTCGCAGGATAGTTGGCGCTCCATGGTTCATCAGTTATAAAATCCTTCGAAGAGATCTGAAAATCACTGCCTTACTGCACTGTTCACTCCTTAAATTCATCAGTTATAAAATCCCTCGAAGAGATCGGAAAATCACTGCCTTACTGCACTGTTCACTCCATAAATTCGCAAAATCAGTGGCTCTCACTGCTAACGAACTTTTCTCTCACCTTTGGCATTACAACCTGCCTGACAAAACTAAACTTAAAATCCCCAGATATGCCATGAATATATCTTAGCTTGAAACGATTAAATGGAAATAAGTAGTGGATAGGTAATGAGTAAGGGTTTCTTTTTTGCTGAAGCATACTAGACTCCCTTATCCTCTTGTTTTTTCGCACGAACAGAAATATTTTATTTTTACACAAAATTTCCACGTATGCGTTTTTATCTTGTTCGGAATTTCACTAATAGTTAGTGATACGTGAAAATCGTACATGCGATATTAATGCGATACACGTGACTAAATGCGACGTATGCACGATGACTTGACTTTTATGATATTTAAACTGCAAATTTGCCTTTTCTATGGCAAAATTCGAAAATTTAGTGCCGAGCCCACCCCTCGCTGCGCCACTGGACGTTGGGCCTTACTGCTTCATTCATGGTTACTTGTATTTTCATCGCCAGCTACAATAGAGGTTGAGAGAGAACCCTGGTAGCTTCTGCGATGTTAAGCAAATATTTCTTGCCACCTGCCTAGAAAAAACTGAATTCGGTAATGTTGCACTCCACACAATCTGGACACCAGTTAGCACCAGGATGCAGAGAGGTTTTTCAAGCAGTACAATCCTGTGACTGACAGACACAACAAGTTGAAGAAAGAAAGCATTGAAACTTGCTCAACGTTTATGTTCAAATTTTGTAAACGATATTCAGGCTACTAATATCATTTTTAATTATTTACTGCATGTCTAATTCCTCAATTAATTTTTTTACCTCATAATTATTTAAACTATTCCGTTTTTTTCAAATAACTGAGTTTCATCCTACTTTGATGTCAACTACAAGTGCTACATTATGAAAATAAGGAAAAAATAGATGCTACAAAATGCTATAAGCTGAAATTGAAAGTGCTATAGAATTAAAATGGAAGTGCTATTTTTACGTATCTCTACTAATAGTGTATATTTTAATTGTATATTTTTGTATTGTAAACGTTTATTTACCGTTAAAAATATGTTTGCATTGACGCTATCGAGGGGTTTAGTGGTAGAGGGGATTTATTAGTCTCAACCTCGCCCGAATAAAGACATCATTTAATATAATAATAATTATTATTATTATAATGGCTTGGAAATACTGAAAATAGGGAAAAGTGAAATACGTTGCGTGCGTGGCTCCTCTTCTCCGCAATAGGGGAAGGTGCATATACACCCCAGTACCTCCCCTCTCTTTCTCTCCCTATATATTGCCATAACTCCCTCTCCAGCCTCTTCCAGTCCTACCCCTCCTCATCTCCACCAATCCCGTAATCTCTTCTTTCCCCTCCCACCACCCCAGCGTCCCCTCCCACGCGTTCCCCCACCCTCCCTCGCAGAGGCCCCTACCATATCGCCCTACCGTACAACCGACCCCCCCTCTCCTTCCCGGCCGCCTTACAACTTCGCATCCCTCTCATCCTCTCGCGCGTTGCGGAGGCTTGTGATAAATGTGCGCACGACATATTTATGCAAATATGGCGATGTTACGCCTAATTTGAGCCGCGATTTTCCTCCTCCTCTCCGTATCCATATTAATGCTCTCCATATTTTATCTTATTTAATTCAGATGTAAATGAATCAAATTACTCACCGAAAAAAATGGAAGGAGTCACGGTGGGACACGTGCCTATCCTCCGCTATCTCGTGCCCCATGACGACGACGACGTTACAGGGCCCGTTCCATTAAGCGGTCGGAAAGAAGAGGATTCCTCTCTTTCTGCTCCGCTCGCAGAGGATATGCGGATATGATACCGTGTGGTGTGTATGTGTGGTAGTTCTTTTTGAGAGGGAATTACTCCTCGAACGTATCCGGGGTATTATTGCGTTTTGCGTTTCGTGTGTTCCCGGAAACGTTGTTTGGGTAACCGAGGAAATCCCATTTTCAATATCAAGTAAGCAATGAGCAGCACGTCGCAAATGCTTATGCAGAGAGTTGTTCAGACCATCGGGATTTCCATTATCCATATTTAGATGTAAAGCAGAAGAAAATTGATAGTAGTGAAGTTTAAGTAGTATTAAAAGAAAATGAAATTCCAAAAACTTTATAAATCCACATAAATGTATACTCTACGGCCTAGTTTTCGACGTGGCTGATGTTCTGGTGATAATATTTTAATAATACTCGACATTTTCTTTTGATTTCCTCTCTTTTATGCGGACAACGGACATACTGATGATCTGAAAAAATTTCTGTGTTACCATTCTTAAAGTAATGCTTACTAATTAGGTGGTACCAAAAAGCCGTAGACGTACCGTAGACGGATTTCCTCAATTTCCCTACCAAAGGTTTTGGGAACATATGGAACGCAAAACATAATGTCTCGTTCAAGGAGTAATTTCCTCTTAAAATATTTATAATTCTACGTATATTTAATACTGTACGACGTTTTCGACGTTTCGGCGTGGCACGTCATCCAGATGATAATTTTAGTGATCCAGATGATGACGTGTCATACAGTACAGCCGTACAGTATTAAATTTATCTGGAATAATGACGGGCTTTATATTTTTATCATGTTAAGTCGATTCCGTGATATCGTGAAGTCATGTCTGAGACAGCGAATTATATTAAAAGAAATTGACCACGTTTGAAAGTCTTAATATTTTAATTATATAAACACACTCGCTCCGAGAAAGAAGTGAATTTCCATTGAAAATGACACGAGTTTTGAAGGCAGTCCGATGCACCAATACAAAATGCGTGGAATTCACAAAGTTAATTCTTATCAGTTAATCATGCTAACGATAAAATAAAGGAATCAACGGTCTTCCTCTGCACCAAGGGGTGGAAGTGAGCGTTATCCTTCACCCAGTTCAGTCAAAACCTGTGCAGCTGTACATTTAATTTATTTCATACAACAATATCGCCTTCTGAAGTAATTTTATCTCATAGGTTATGGTTAATAAAAAAACTTTGAATTCTACTTTGCTTATGTATTTGACCATGAAAGCAATATAGAAACCGAGGAAACTAGCAACAACCCTTGAAGAAAGAAAGAAAATGGGAGAAATTAAAGAAGAAAATAATTTTATTTCAATTAAGATAATATACCGTTTTTGATGTTTATAAAAGCATATTTAGTTAATCATCTTGGTCTGTCGCTCTTATCTCTTAGAATATTTATACCAGAGAATGGCTGAGAATCAAAAACAGTACTCATTTCCTTCGCAGATCCAAGGCTATGAAAAAGCATACTTCCGAAGCATAATGAGAGAATACTTGCATAAAACTTATGCTATCATCTTGAAATTTTCGGAATATACAAAGTACACTCTGCTCAACATTTACCATTACCTCAAATTTGAAAATTTTGCCTCAGTATTTTCTCACATGTATTTATTTTACATTCGAAAAACGGGAAGATTTTCACTAAGGCTTAATTTATATATATCAAGACGGTAAGAAAGTTTTAAAGGAGTATTAATATTATTAAAGTATTCCATCGATTAAGGTAAGTTTGCATGAAGTATTTAAGAGGTACTCTGGTAGTCTACTCTCCCTTCATGAACTTCCCTCTTCAATTCAAACTTAGGCCTACTCCCTTTCATTCTATCTAAAAATCCTATGGTATTCCTTCCTCTCCCTCGTTTAAGTAACATTCTACCCTCTAGCACAGTTCTCCCTCGCTCCCTCTCCTTATCCACCATTACAAGCGCTTTGTCGTTTCTCTTCCTCTCCGTCCAATTCATTCCCACCATTCATCTCCAGACTCTCGAACGCCTCCAGTCTTTTATCGTCCTCTTTCCACGTCCACGTTTCCATATCGGAAAGCGCTATACGCCAGATCAGTCTCTTCAATAACCTTTTCTTTAAACTTTTTAATAACCGAGGACAGTAGCAATAGTCCTCGACGAAAAAAAGAAAACGGGGAGAAGAACAAAAACGTAAGAATTTTCTTCAAATGAAGGTAATGCACCGTTTTGGGTGGGTTTACAAAGCATATTTAGTTAATCACCTCGTTCTGTCACTTTTACCTCTTAGAATATTCTTCTACGCGTAACACACTGCGAATGCTCAGGCAGGCAGTTGTTCAGATCATGGCAATGTCCGTCGTCCACATTTAAAAGATGAAAGGCGAAAGAAGAGCTCTACTATTAAAAGAAATTGATCGTGCTTCCATCAATTTATTCTAATAATGACCCTAAAATTATGTTATGTGACACACACCTCTGATGAGCTCCTTCGTTTTCATGAACGCCTAAAGGAGTAATAAGTAAAAAAAAATGAAAAATACGAACAGCCTTGAGGGAAGTATGCGTCTTCTTAATATTCGTGACCGACGCAATTTCTGGCTTGTGAGGTCGAAAAGGTTTAAGAGTTGGGGGGGGGGGGGGCGCCTTTCGCGGGGCTCCCGCCGTGTAATCGCCACCTCTGTTGTTCCCTTTCAATGGGGCAACATCCAATTAAATCTTCCCCCGCGACACTGTAAGCCCGCGCGAATAAATTGCCTGTGACCTCCTCGGGGAGGCGACGTCCCTCCGCTTTCTTCTTTACGTTTCGGAGCCCCCCACCCCCAAGTCCCCCAGTCGAGAAAATTATTATCGCTCCAGGCTTCCGACCAAAGAGAGTCCCCGACGCGAAGCAATGGCCTCGGTGATAATTCACGAATCAACAATTATGCAAATCCGAAAGCGTTGGAGACTTAAGGGCAAGTAGGTATGTGCAATGGGTGGGTGTAGGTGCTCGGGAGGGAACGGTGCGAAACGTTGGAGAGCGAAATGATTGAGGAAATTTGGCGATGAAAGTTTTGGAGAAATCTTTCCCTTTTTCATGATTGGGCATTATTGTTCAATGATCGAGTAATATTTGGGAAAGGTTAGATTTTTGGCGGCGTTGATGAAATGATTTGGATTTCTTCTTTCCTCCACTCGCTTACGGAAATCAGAGGCACAAATTGAAGCAAATGAAATGAAATGAAGCCATGAATCAATGCAATTTTTCCTCATTTCATTATTGAATATAATTGTTCAATGCATGGGCGTACCCAGCGAGGGGCAGAAGGGGGCAGCTGCCCCCCAGAAGCAAATATCGCACGCGTCTTTAAGGAAAATAATATTTTTTCAAGTAACTCATATTAAAAACTAATAAATAGCTGTCACAGTTTCCTTAAAATGTTGATTTCACTCACCTTTTCTATGCTTGAATCTTACCTACAACTTGAACAACCATGGCTTGCCCCCCCGCCCCCCTAGTTTTGATCCTGGGTACGCCCTTGGTTCAGTGATGGAGTAATGCTTGGGAAAGGTTAGATTTTTGGCGGCGAGAAAGTTTTTCGTTAAAGAAATGATTTGGATATGTTTTCCCTCAACTCACTCATAGTAATCAAAGCCATGAATTTCCAAACAGCGTCAATCCTTCGCAAAGGTTTTGAGTCAGGACTCTTTTCCTGAGTATCTATAAAGCTAACAAGGCCACCTCTTCAACTTGTTTTCCCATAAATAGATATTGTGATGCATTGGATTATCAAAAAATTCAAATCAACAGCTTTAGTAGCCCAAAAAAATAAACCTTTAAGGTTTTTATCTAAAATTATCACGAAGTGGAATCGTGCTATTTTGAGATTCATAGCTTTATGTGCTTTTGCCCAATCGTATAATTTTAAGTCGGTTACTTATTTATTTACAACTGATGATACCAGGCATAACTGTGTGAAAGCTTTCTATTACGGAAAATGAAAGAATAAACTTCGTTAGGTTAACTCATATATTTGAAAAAGCACGACCAGGGTTACATAACATAGTTAGCACCTGACCATTTAATTATGTTATGAAACCCGAGTCGTACTTTTTCAAGTATATCAACGAACGTAACAACGTTTACTTTTTAATTTTTATACTTATTTCTTTACTATTTTTAGAGCCTTGTTGTACGCCAATGAGGGTAGTTCATTTTTACATTATTTTCTATTTTTCCTCGAACATAATCAACATTAACCGTGCGTCGTGACGTACGCACTTTCAAGCATGGCAGAATGGTGATGTAAAATCCATGGGCCTATGAACAGATTTCAGGCATATATCTCCTCCCCCCCGCCAAGTGGACCTTATTTTGGCACGGGAGAATAATTTCCAGGAACGAAACAGCTTCCACATGCGGAATAAAACGCCCAAAATGCCGTCCATATCTTTTGGCTGCACAACGAGGGAGCAACAACGTTCGGGACGACATCCGGACGGATCGTCGTGAATTATTCCGCTCGCTTTAATTAAGTCACAGTCGGAGGATTCGCGGGATTGCGAGTCACATTAGGTGGAATTGAGGGAGAGAGGGAGGGGGGAGTGAGAATCAAGGCGCTCTCCCTCCCCCGGAGAGGAATGACGAATGGTGGAGGGAGCTTATTCTTCGAACAATCGCAAAATCCAGAGCAAGACTTACCGGAATGACGAGGTGGAATATCATTAAAACCAGAACAAACACATGCGCTTCGTCGGAGGTGGTGAACCCTTTGGTGATTTTGGAGATTGGCGAGAGAGACTAAGTGTATTTTATTATCATAAAACAAATCCAAATATGTTCTTATAATGCTGTCTCTTCGACTGAAGGAAACGAATGTTCGCCTTTCCGTGGATTTTTGGTGATTGGAATGGAAAATCCTAATTTTCATACAGTCTTTATTTAAAGTGAAACTTTTCTGAGCACATGAATAAATTGGTAAATGCTAGATTGCATTCATCGTTTTTGCAAGAACCGGATAAACTGTGAACCAAACTTTACGGATCATGATAGCATTAGAACTTAGGTTCATCAACGGAATATTTCTCGAGTTATTAGCAGTCGAATGACGTAATTTCAGCTAATCACGTAATTTAGAAAGAAATAACGCTTCGATCGTCTCAGATTTAAAGAAATATATAGCAACGGAATCCCATCTCTATGCTCAATATTTTTTTTTAACCTCGATGGAATTTATCGATGAAAATTGGATCCATTGAGTTTGAAAAATATTCTGAAATTTATTTGCTGCGATTTAATAATTGTTGTGAGTTTTGGCACGACTGATTCAATTTTTGTGGTTGGTAAAAATAATCCAGAAGCGCTTCCAAGCAATCTAAAAAGACATGTATATATTCCTCAATAAATTCAAAAAGGACAAGCCAGCTACGAAACTTTAAAAACGGAGTTGACTTTGTCGTCGTAGTTGGTCGTTAAGTGAAAACATCACAAAAAAAGAAGTGGAAAACTGCTAATGGAAGATTTATGCCCATTGTTTCTAACTATGATACCTATAAGCATGAATGTCAAACTGTAGAATATTTAATCCTACTCGCAAATACCATTAACTTGTATATGATCTTGTTTTTTCTCGGCGAATATTTCTTATAAATATTTCTCGGGTTTCTAGCCGAGTGAGTATTTTTTGGTCTAACGTTTCGACGGAACACTCTTCCATCGTCCTCAGAGAATGAATGTGCTGCAGGCCTGCCTTCCTGCGCTTATATAGCCGTTTATCGTCTCCTTAAAGAAGCCATTGAGATCCGGCTGGAGAAGAAGAAAGTAAATCGCGATTCTGGGTACACGATAAGCACGGAATGGAAACCGTTAATCAAAAAGATAACGGACAGAAGGCGACAACAATGCCCCCCGGTTTAAACGGCTATATAAGCGCAGGAAGGCAGGCCTGCAGCACATTCATTCTCTGAGGACGATGGAAGAGTGTTCCGTAGAAACGTTAGACCAAAAAATACTCACTCGGCTAGAAACCCGAGGAATATTTATAAGACCATTAACTTGTTTTAAGTTGATTTCATTGATTTAAAAAGTTTGGAAAATTTGCTTATTTTATAAGCTGATAAATATTATTTTAAGACAAATTCAACTTTGAAATAATTTTACTAGGAAAAATATTTTTAGAAAATCACACAAATTGAAAAACTGAATTAGAAATTTTGATAGGGAAACATATTTTTACTCTGTGCTCGTCTCACCTCGGGCGGCGCGTCTCCGCCATGTTAATCGTCTCAGCCTGCGAGCAATCTGGCGACGCGACGTGGCTTCTGCTTTGCATGGCATCAATTCGCCCCGCACATTCCGGGGCGGAATTCCTTCCCGTGGTCTCGGCCATAAATTATTTTCCATTCCTTCCTCTTCCGACTCCATTATTTGTATTCTTCGTTCCTTTTTACGTCGGTGTTCATGTAACCGTGGCAAAATATGAATAAAATTCACGTTTTTGCAACGGAAATCTCTAAACTGGTATTCAAAGTAAACTAAGGTCAGGATAGAATGTTTTCAATCAGGGATTTCTTGGAATCATACAATAATATTTGGATGGAACCGATTCCAATCTTGTCAAACATTTTAAACGGATAACATCGAGCAGAATAGAGTCATTTTAGAGATTGGTAAATACGTGCTTTAACACTTTGTGGTCCAATATTTTTTTCGATTCAAGTAGTCTGGTAAAAAAATAATTTTTAGGAAAAAAGAAATAATGGACAGGATTTGTTATTAATCCTTTAAATTCTTCTTATTTTATTATTTTAAGTAAAAATCCACTGGTTGTAATATTATGCATGTTCCATCAAAGATTTTATTCTTTGAAATTTTCAATGGGTGCTCTTGAAACATTGCCCTTGTACAATCGCGGCGTTTTGGGTATTTCGAGCTCAACTCGGCGTTGGACCTGATGATATTATCGAGCCAGCCTCGATGTCGGACCGAAAGGTTTTGCAAACAATTCTATGCGAGTGCATTGTAGCTCTGCGATTATATCGCTAGGTTTCTGACTGGGTGCCAGAATCAAATCCCGGGTGAGGTCTTAGGACTCCCCCAGAATTCTTGAAGCACGAGGTAGCCCAAGGTCTTCTATCCTGAATGTGATAAATTTACACGTCCTTGGGTTTATTTGGGGTGAGCTCTACTCTAACCTACACAAACCTTTGCATTGAAGCTCTGAATGAGATGGGAAGTAAGGCAACAATTCGACTGGATTTAATTGGCCGATAGACAACGATAGCCCTAGATTTCGATGGTAAACGATCAAAATTCGCATTAGCGAAAGCTACATCTTTAAGTATGTTCATCTACAAGGAATTCCGGGGATCGTTGACTCTCGGAGAGTCTTCCTTTGTCTTCATTGTTTCGCGTTTGAGGCAAAGATAAGTCACCCAACATCATGGTGCTTCATGGATTTTCAAGGAGGCACATCACTCCTGATTGGTCGGTCTTTTTTCGTGACGAGTTAATGGCTTCATACTTTCGCTATAATCTCGAAGTTTTTAGAGACTAAATGGTAGACATCGGTATTTACCTGATTATATAATTTGAAAATGTCATCTGAATTTTTTCTCAAAAGTAAAAATAATGTACACTTGATGTGCTGGCGAATTTTGAGAATGATTTGAACTAAAATAATTCCTGAAAATATTGATGTAAAAGCAGACCTTTTAAAGGAGTAATGGAACATGGAAAAGACAAAATACGATCGATTGAGTGGAAGTGATGCGTCTTCATAAAGTAAATTTCAATAAATATATCGAGTACTTGAATGAAACAGTGAGATTGCGAATTTCAAGGTTATGATTTTTCTAATCAGGACATAGCCTATGAAGATGATAGATTGATACTCCTAGGAAATGGCGATATTGTAAGGTAATCTTGTAGTTAATCAAAGTATATATCTTCTTATCTTATATTATCTTATTATCGTAACCTCTCTTGCATGTAAAGAAAAGCGATTCCTTCGCTTCTCAACATGTTTTCAGGCATTCATATCTCCGCGGTTTGGATCGTTACTTCCCATTCAATTCACCTTTGAGTCTCCTTCAATTTAATTATCTTCGCTGTTCACTGCGAAAAGAAGATATCAAACTATGATCCTTTTCAAATATCTTTGCGACTGGCCCAGTCGTGCAAGCTCGGAGTGATTCGAGTGGCGTCGCGGCAGGAGGTGGAACCTGCGACACTGGGGATGTGGGATAGGGAGAGAGAGAGGTGGGCGTTGCCATATTCTCTCAAAAGGGTTGTCAGGGCATTGAAACGAAAGACTGTCTCAAAAACCCTCTTCCCACTTGGCAACACCGCTAACTTACTCATGAAGCGTACTCCACGGAGGTCTGAAAGCGACTGAATTTCAAGGATGCACGGCTCCGCATTTTGTTTGAATGGCAGGAAGTCACGTGCCTACCGCCCTCCTCGCACTCCAAAAAAACTGGAACCTGTTACCAAAGTTACACTTTAATTCCAGAAATGCTCGAGTAATTGTTCTATAGTAATTATTTCTATGAAAAAAGTTAGAAGGTAATTTAAATATTTACTTATTTTTGAATTCTGAATCTACTGGAGCAAAATAAATCCCTGCCTTTTTGATCGCGCGCGTTGAAGGCGTATGTTATTTCCTTGGTCTCTTTTTTTTTTTAGTTTGTTTCGTTCATTCCACTAAATAATCCCTTGCAATGAATTACAGTGATAACGCAGGGGAGACACGGTGTCGCTATCAGAACGAGTTAAAAAAATACAATATGTAGTTCCTGAAGTGTATTTTAAATATGGAAATCATTGCCGGCGCGCCCGTCGAGACTTCAACCAGCTCGGTCGTTTCCCGCTGTGCGACATCCGACTGGGGGCAGAGGGCAGCATACGGGATTGGGATGAGAAAATGGGACCAACGCAGGACAGACATTTTTATACCCTCCTTTTTCCATTTAATACCAACCCTTAATATTCCTACAAGGATATAGAATGCTGGGGCAACCTATTTGAAAATTTAGTGCCATTATTTAAGAACGGTTTACTTTATAAGTTTTGGTAATGATTTTTAATCACTGTAATTTAGTAGGAAAGGTAACGTTTGATGAAGTGGACGAAATAAATTACATAAGTAAGCAGATTTCTTAAATTGTATGATACCTGCGTTAAACGCAAATGTTGAAAAAGGCAAAATGAAAATGTTGCTGTTAAAACGTGACAAAATTTTCGCATATGCCACCTAATTTGAAGACGCTCATCTGTTTGGATAAATATGCTCGCACAACATCGGAAAATTATAAAAAACCTTACCGTGGATGTGAAAACTATCATCAGGGGGGACAATCAATTTGGCAGACAAGGACTTTACCTCAACGCCACCGAGGCCAGGAGAGAGATTTTACGCTATCAGTCACTATAGTCAACATATTTCCCATCAAATTCGTCTTCTAGGCTCAACCTTTCTTCCTTTTTTATGGTTTAAAATATCCTTAAATCTTTTGGTTGGTATGGTTATAGATCCTAGGATTGCCTTTTCCTTTCACAATTAAGTATCAAACAGCTAATATTCAACATAAACCTCATTGGTAAAGCCGTGATGATTGAGATACACTATAAGGGGTTTACTTGTAACATTAATTTTGTGCTCCTACTGAGGACAGAGAAGGGAGTTCCTATGAATCCATTATGTGTTTAAGATTGACCTGGCCAACATGAATGTTTTCTTCACACCCTCATATTCAAATTGTGGAACATTGTAAATATTGCGAAAAGGAAGCAGGAAATTTACCATTAAATAAATTATGTATGTCATATTCGAGTGCTGATAATTCATTTCCATAAGTGGGTTTAACGCTTACTTAATTTATTTTCGATATAGCTGCGGCTTAACAGGAGTAAATGGTAAAATCTCGCATTGCCCTCTCAATCCTGTGATTAAATTCAATAATAATAATAATTAGTAAATTAATGCTTTCCTTTCTTCTTTGTCTGCTTCCCTCTTGGCAATTGTTTCAGCTCCCTTCAACGACCCCGCAGTATGCGAACTTCCTTCCTCTGCTTTGTTCAGAAATCAAGGATAACCGTGTCTCCGCTTGACCGAACTGAACAAAACACTCCTGTTCTAACGCCTCGGAGATAGCACGGCACCGGTCAGGGACATATGCAAGGAGGGGAACGGAGTGCCCGGAGAATTCATAGAAATAATTTTGAATTAAAATCTGAGTTTATTAAATAAAATTTAAAAAAATTTTTAAATAAACTTCAAAGAGGACTCGACATGTGGCTTTTCGCTTACCAGTGAATACATTCACGAATAGAGAGCGTCCATTAAAGTCTTCAAGGAAGCTAACCAAACTCGCACAAATAAGGACCACGCTCTTAGTCTAAAAAAGTAGACAATCCGCCATTCTCAGTTTTTTATTTAATACAGTTTCCCAAATATTAAATGCCTTGAACATTATTGAATTAATTTTTTTAAGAAATGGTATTTTGACGTTTCCAGTGGGCGATAGAACCTCCTACAAATATACATATTCCCTGTTTTATTTATCAGGTCATTCTTCATATTTTTTTATAAATATATTTTAATGAATTACGAGTCTGCAAATGTAGTCATACTCTGTCATATATACTACTAATCTTATAGTGAAAGTGAGTGTAAAATATAATGGGGTGCATCTATTTAAATTGAGCGAACCTAGCAATAAAATGATTTATCCCATCCCCCTATTATTATTAGTGCATCGTTAATTATCAAGGAATATGAAAATGAAATTTTTTATAATTCTCCGATTAGAATTGTTTAAGGATTGCCATTCATCGGAGTTTAAATGTCCTGTTTTTGGAATCGAAATAGAATACTCAGGTAAAAGTTGTAATAGAGCGTGAACAATACTCAATGCGATAATTAATGTATTTAAAATAGGGGAGGTAGGAAAAATTTAATAAAAAACCCATCTCTCGAGTGATGCGAACATATTTATTCCTGAGAATTATTAGCCCGAACGAACTCTCTGTTAGGAACACTCTAGAAGTGCCTGAAAAACATATTTATTACAGTATTCTAAAAAATCATATTCTTATATTTTTGCGATTTTATTACTCAAACAGTCTCAATCCTTCCTTGCAATTTTTTGGGGGCTAGACCTATTCCCTTGAAAATGGTTCAGAAGTGTTGAAACCGTTTATATTGTAAAATCGTTGTAAAAAGTGCAACTCACTTCCTTGCAGTGACGGCTGACCTTTTATGCATAACTCCTGAAGTGTTCTGAAGGCTACGACCATCTCTCGCTACATAGGTTACGCTCTGCGAGGCCAAAGCAATGCGTAGAGCTGCTAATAATAACCCCATCAGGGACGTAAATATGGTGTCGGGGTCCGTACCCCGAAATGAGGGTCTATTGCTGGCACCGGTGGAGAGGTAAGAGTGGCTATGCAGGGTGGGAAGGGAAGAGGAGAGTAGCGAATGAAAACCGTCGAGCACATGTTTTCCGGTGCCTGGAAAAAGGGTGGACTATTTATCTTTTGCAAAGCCTTTCCCTCGCCCCTTTTCCTCCAAGCCTCACTTCCCGGCCCTGCGTATTCTCCCTCCCTACCTCCCATCTTGTCTCCTCTTCCCCGGGAAAGATGATGTCATTACGGATTCAGCAGCCTTGACGTAACAAAGCGGCAGTTGTTCCGTTTTGTTGTGCGTTTTTGTTTTCGGTTAATTTTTTTTTGTTTTTGTTTTCTTTTTTTTTGTTTCACGTTCCGACCTTATTCCCGAGTCTGCCTTGGTTATTTTTTTCTCGCTCGTGTCGTTCTCTTTTTCTTTCCGGTGGGCTCTGCGGCTCTGACGCACATACGTACAGTTCATAGCAGAATGCTGGAAAAGGTTGAGTGGCCGAACGAAGCAGGTATCATGTTTTTGCAAGTTCCGAAATAAACCATCTCGACAAATCTAAAACTTATGTAAAAAAATTTGTTGCGCCTCGTAGACTTTCATCATACGAATCAAGTTTTCTACGCTTTAGTTATCCGTAAATTTTAACAATTAAAAATCCACAAATTATTTAATATCTAACTGCGAGCCTTATAATTTTGCCGAAAAACGTGTAAAAGAACCCTATACAGTAGATCACCACGCTCCGTATAAATTCCATATACGGTACAGAAGTACGTGAGCGAGCTTCTCCCCCTAATGCGGTAATCATAGTTGCTAATTTCCTTTCCCTTCAGGGAGTCTCCCTATGCTCTCCCACGCTTGACGAAGCCCCGTGACCTGCCGCGGTCTCCCATTTGACGGCCGCCGCGACAAAAGCAACGTTACAATCTTTCTGTCAGCCCACGGCACCCATCTCCTTTTGCCTCCCGCACCCGCGCCTCGCCGCTCCACCGAGACCTGCGCCCTCTCCCGTATGTCAGGAGGACATTTGGGATGCAAAACGAAGCCGTGGTTCGCGAAGCACGCAGTCCCGGCATCTTTTCTGCCTCTCCCTCTGTCATCTTTATTCGTCCACACTTAAGCCCCGCCCTCAACCGCGTAACTTGGCGTAACTTGACACTCATACGAACCAAACCAATTACAGCCACATTAATCATTAATAGAAAATACCATTCATCAATCGTGGTATCGATTTTAGAGGACTTGCGATTGATTTTTTGCCTCTCGATGGACAGAACTATGTTTACTATCGATATTCGACGAGTTATACTCTCTGAAAATTCATTGTAACGAGACAGAAATAGCCGTAGTCATTTTACATACTCATTTATTTATCTGAACCGATTTCAACGGTTAACAAACGTTATTTTCAATAGCTGTCCGAATAACGAGCAGCTAGTCTACATCTACATAATACGCTGCGAGCCACCTCTAGGGTGTTAGGTACGGGGTGACCAATCACCAACATGCAACATGCAAGAGGACTGCCACATGCACACCGCACGGTCATGGAAATATTTCGCATACTAGCAAAATATACATGTATATTCATTAAAAAAAACTTTCTAATGGTTAGTAATTCCTAGAGAAAATGCATGCAAGGTTATAACTATGAAAAAAACAAGCAATGAGTCATCCTAGCGAGCTACGCCATTAATCCTATCAATGGAGACAACGTTGCTATCCTTAATAGTACGAGGGAAGAATGAAATTTTAAATCTCTCTGTGTTGCAGTTTATTTCTTTTATTTTATTCTCATGATCACGTCTACCATAGTACGATGGTAAAGAAGGAAATTCACGTCGTCTGAGAAAATATCTTCATCGAATTTCCTAAGCAAGTGAAGCCTATAGTTCGATCTACGCTCCTGTAAAGATTCCCATCCTAACTCGGGTAACTTTACTGGAAGCGCTGCTTTTTTTGTCGTAACAACTCATCATAAATCCGGCCGCCCTGCGCTATACTCGATTGATTTCAGCTATTAGCTCTACTTCGTAAGGGTCCCATACGCTAGCAGCATATTCTAAGTGAGGCCTCACTAGAGTCAGGAGATAGTCTGGGATATATATTGCTGGGAAGGGAGTGAGAAAGTACGGAGGTAAAATTTTTCGCATTTTTGGCAAACGTAAATAATAAAAATGATCTGCTTAATATGCCCTGAATATTTCAAGATGATGGATTAATGTTTTAACAAGTAATACGTTGCGAAAAAGACTTCTCGAGCGGAAATGATTTGTCGCGTCGTCCTAAAGTTACGATAGATAACTTGCGGAGTCCTAATATACCCTATTTCTCAAGTGCACTAAGAGGATTGGGGTTGGAGCTAAAAAAATATGTTCAAGGAGACCCTCGAGTGCTATCGTCCTAGGAGAAGGGGCAATTATGAAAGACCCACGGGATAGCCCTTCACTTCAGCCAGCGCTTTCCCGATGGGCCTCTCGTTGGTACATGTGTTTCCATTTGTTACCGAGCATGTGCCCAGTAGAGTACGTCAACATATTTTTCTAGCCCTTTGTACGTGGAAAAAAGTTGGGGATCTAATTGACATAAAAAAACGGCAGCTGTGAATGCTACCGTAAGATTGCCACTCTGGCATATTTATTTTTTGCCTTCTTTCATTTTCATTGATTCGTACATTCCCCTCTTTGCTTCGGGTTGAAGTCGCGTGGGAAATGCTCAGTTGCTGAATGTACTTCTCTCGGTTATGCGTGCGGGCAGAAAAATTAAGGCAGACGACGTCTTGGGTTCCGTTTCGTTACCCACTGTCAAGGCTACTTGAGATTGATTTTGTATCTCGCGATGGACCGTCCAACCTTTCTTGCTACTGGTTGATGTCAAGAGATATTGGTGACTATGACAACGATTGACTATGCCAAGTCGAAACGGAATGAAAATTCACTTTTACGTTCTTGATACGTTGAGTTACGCCATTTTTATCTGTTGCGAACCCACGGGCGCTCTTTGTGTGTTTTTAAGTCTATGATTAGTTACACCAAGTTGAGTGGCGGTTCTGATACGATGTTCTTTGTGTCTCCATGAAAGATATCTATTCTCAATCGTTCAAGCAATCTGAGCCTGGCGCGCAGCCTCAGAGTCTTCAGCGGCCCCCAGCCCAATTCATTCAACATCTGACTGTCGCTTTCTGTACGCTCGTAGAAGTTATTGACGAATCGCGCAGCTTTCCTTTGTACGATATTTTATTGAGCTCATGGATTGAGTCTTTCTGCACCAGATCCCGTACGCTATCTGCATATTCATGATGTTACCGGACGAGTGCGAAATAGCACCTTTCTTGTAGCTTTTCATGCGAAAATCTTCCCACACGTTTTAGCATTTTAGACATCGTGGCTCTTACATGTAGATGTGGTATTCTCTATCTTGTTCTCCACGCTTTCGCATCTCCTTCGTATATTCATCCCTATGAGTGATGACCTAGATAAGTGTCAAGAGGAGACAATCATGGTGGCATCGGAGTGTGGTAGTCTAAAGTATGGTCTCCTTTCTCTGGCGTGCCGCTGCCGTAAGAGTAAAATTGGTGTTATTCACATTATTCAGAAAGGTATGATGCTTCCTTGTAATATCTCATTGAAGGCATAATATCAAAGCTAATTATGTGATATCGTGGATCTTGCATTTAAATGTAGACAGGCTTAGATTAGTTAAGCAATTGAGGATAGGTATCTTTTAGAGCGACACGGAGAACGTCATATTAGAACGCCACTATATTTCCAGGTCCGGCAGAAAAGATAAATCAAGAGAGATATAATGCCGAACGAAATAGCACGGGAATTCTTTAAAAAAATGAAGGAATTTAATAAATAATAGGCGTAATTACGTTTGAGAATTTATTTTTTATTTGTAAACGGCTTATGACCAAACATCTCCCGCCAAACGCCTATTAAGCCGGCTTGCGTGGCAGTATGTAGACGTTCTCTCCGTTGTAGACGTTCTCTCCTCTGCTTTTGCATCTCCGTCGTAAATTGTACTCTTCTTTCTGTTTCTCCTTCATCCTTCCCGCGATTTCGTACCCTCGGCCGGGCAGGGCGGCCACAAATCACCTCTAGGCCTTTCTCCGTGGGACTTCCCCGGCCCTCCCCCCTCGCCCTTCCCGAGTCCGCCAAGTCTTGGCCCCCGCACATAATTCCTCTTCCCTCGTCTTCTGTTTTCCAACCTCGTCGCCTCCTGTGCACTTCGCAGCCATTTTCCATCATCGAAATTTATGCTCCAACAAAGTGATTTCGTGCAGTCGTTTTTGGACCCAGTGCGGAGGGAAATTGTTCTCCCGGGAAATTTTTATTTCGGCCGCAAGTTTTCTCGTGGTACCCAAAATGATCAGTCAAAAATTTTTATTATATGGGATTAATCTTCTATCTTCAATTGTTCGTGTGTTAGCGTTTTATAATTAAGATTAAATGTCTGAAAAAGAAATCAATCACAGGTCCTGGCCTCTTGGAAATTATTTATATCCAGAATTGAATAAATTGTGTTGCAGGCGCTGTGATAAATTAATACTGTGATAATACTTTAGAGAAATATGATCCAATATAATCAAATGGGTACGAATTTATATGGCACTTTTATGAAATTTAAAAAATTTTCCATGTAGACATAGAGGTATTTCATTAAAAAAAGATTATTGTATTTGGATTATGCAAGCAATGTAAATGACGGCTGTTATTAAATCTTTTTGAGTCGTTGTTACTTCCGCATTCACTACTGATCATCTTCGACCAATTGGACACCTGAATAGTTCCCCGTAAGAACTGGTTGAACGCTACTAGTATACCTCGTGGATGTTTGAGTATATATATCACTGTGTTCCAATCAGGGATGTAGGCTTCACGCGATTGGTTCCATCGTGTATAATGTTATCGAGACGCTGTGTGGTAGGTTAACTGGCTCGTCGGTATTGACAGAGGTTTTTTTGGTGAATTGGAAAACTTCGTAAAATGTCATTTTGCGGAAGTAAAACATATTTAAATCGTTTCTTTTATCAGATTTTATTTCAATATTGCAAACAGTAAGGATATAATGACTTAAATTCAAATCAAACGATTTGTATAAATCGAGGCAATTTATGTGAATGTTTAATGCTTGGAGCGTAGCATTGCATCTCCATAGTATATTTCATTTGATTCTTTGTGAGTTCAATTCATTCTCATTGTCAATTAAAAAGTGTTGTCTTTTTCATGGGAAGAAAGAAATTCGAAGACTCACAGTAGTCTCAGTTCCTGGACGTAGTTCTTCATGCGACTATCCCATCAGCACCCATTTTTATATTTCACATGTCTTCTCTGGTGTATCCTTGTTAACTTGTACTGTATGGCTAATTTGAGGCCTTCCTTAGCAATTCTTTCCTTTAAGTAGCTCTTTGATAATCATAGGCCATAAGGTATGGCTGATATATCCTTACGTCTTCCACGTGAGGTTTTCAGAAAACTTATCTTTTCCAAAATCTTATTTGTCTTCTTCAATTACTGACGCGACCGATCCACTTAGTCCTAATTATTCTCATGCTGCGCCAAATTTCGATTCACCATCATCGACGTCTTTGATTTAATACCACTTAGGTCCATATTAAATACTCTGCTGCACAATTCATATGGTGTTGGCATTTTTCCCGAGTAATATTTATAGAAGGATGATGATCAAATGGATCAACCTAGTGAGCAATGAGGATGCCCTACGCAGAGAAGGGTAGAGGACAAACTTAATGAAGTCCTTACCCCTTTCTAACCCAGAGCTTATTCTGGAAGAAATCAACTGTCAAGATTTTTCATTTTGAAAACTTGAATATTTTACACTCAATTATAATTATCGTGGCAGCTAAATATTTCATCATTAAAATTTACATATCAAAATAATGGGTAGTTAAGATATTTTCTAAATAGAGCTAAAAGTTTAAACATTTTTTATGTTGCTTAGAAGCAACATTGGGTTATAAAGGGTTAAGAAATCGACATCATCATCATCTCTGGTTAACAATCTTAAGATTGGTTTGACGCAGCTCTCTACTCAATTCTCCTATCAGCTAATATTTTCACGCCTACGTATTTCTTCTCTTTCACATCTTTCTTTACTTGTTCCATATATTTTGTTCGACGTCTTGCTTTTCCGTTCTTTCCATCCACTTGTCCCTCGACGATTGTTTTCATCAGACTATCATGTATCAAGATATTGACGTAATAATATAATCGGTCATATTTTGAAGCATGATGGTGACATTCGTCGGGGGACAAGTTCAATGTCGAGAACGGTAAACGAATGCCTCGGATCAAATGAATAGAACAGGCAATGAAAGGTGAAGAAATACTTGGTCGGGGAAAGATCAGCTTTGGGTAATAGAGTGTAGAGCTGTGTAAAATAAATCATAGGATTGTTGATCTTTGATGATGGGGAATACTTTTCTCGCCCAACCGTGTGAGTACTATTTGTCGGCTTGAGATTTTTCGGTAAAAATTATTATAGACTTATGCCATAGAGTACTTACTCTATGCTTATACATAGTTTTCTCAAGAAAATAGTTAAGTATTTTTTCAACATGTACGTTTCCATAGTTGACGTAACTCGTCTAAAATCCCCGATCAGCGTCGTATGAGCATGAAGGAATGAGGAATAGGAGAGTCTCCTCGCACGGCGCTCGTCGAATGTTTGTTCGCATCGGACGGAAGAGGGCTCAGGACTGCTGAGCGTTCAGAAATCCCAGAAAGATGGTAGACATTGCGGTGGTGGTCATAAATATCCTCCTATTTTAATGTCGATGACATGAAAAAGGAACTCTGGCTTGGAGAGTACTCTGAGGGTGGGATGGGGAGGAGTAAATCATGTAGCGAGGATTTTGGCGGAAGGGGTGATGGAATGTGGGAAGTTTCCCCGAGAAAAACTTAGTATTAATTTTGGTCCAAGCGACAGTCACATATGAGGTTTCCTCTCGGGGTTTTTGGAAAAGTTAGGGACATAAACGTAATATTATAATTCCACCAGTTTCGTCGCTGTGCAACATCGTCACCTGACCACGACAACCATGTCCGTAGTTCTTCGTTTCTCCTCATCACCTTCCAACGAAATGCAATTATTATTGGAGTTAATAACGTATATTTATAAGAATAAGAATTTAAATGGCCACTTGATGTTTTTTTCTTATGTTAATTATCGCGTTTTAGCTTGCTCCTGATGGGAAGTTGTGGCAAAGTTTGAAGGGGTATATTCTCGGATTAATTATGGTGCTAACGCGACGGCTCCATCTTGAGAGGTTATTGGAAGAATTGGGACTGGAACCTCGAAATGCTCTGTTGGGGCGTGGGCAGTGAGGAATGGGGACGGGTGAAACGCCCTCTATAAGAAATACCGGCGAAAATTGCCAGGAGACGCAAATTTCACTGATAATGAATGGAATTTCGTTCTTGACTCAGTCCCTCATACTCTGTTGACTATACTCCTGTCTAAGCCTCTTCATTTTTTCTTTCATAAATCCTCTATAAAATTATGTATTCTTTAGCCGCAGATATAGGCTGTTTGAAAGACTAACTGTCGCATAAAATGAAATGGCTCAACTCCAACAGCGTCGTATAGATTGTTTGATAGCACTGCAGGAACAAGTAACTTTGTACGCAGTCACGCGCACGGGTGCAAAGCTAAATATACTAACGGATGAAGTTCGCCATGAAAAAATTCCCGAAAAAAGTCCCGAAGTTCGTTTTTAGAAAATGGCTTGGTGGAACTGGTTAACACACCTGACCGGCAACCGGGAGATCCGGGTTCGAATCCCGGGTAAGTCAAATGTTTCTTGGCGAACTTCATCCGTTTGTGTATTTAGATTGCTTGTTATTCAAAATTGACGAAGGATGTTCCGCTCTGACTTTGTGATTCAAACAAATATTATTTGAATTTTTTGACGATGAAAATTCAAAAATAACTTTGGGGTGTAAAAGTTGGGGTAATTCAATATCGACCGTTCTTTTTTGTTAATAAATTAAACATGTTTTTCAATCGGTTTTCATTTCTACCTTTTAAACTACCACCGCAATCCCCGGCCCTGTACGCACGTTTTCATGTACTGCTCCATTTTCCCGAAAAGATGAACTCTAGCACGACGGAATTTAGTATGCTTCGTAATATTTACAAATATTTTGGAAGATAAAATTCCGACTTAATTGATTTCTTAATCCTTGGGTTGCTGACAGCAATAATTATCAGACCTGCTTTTTATCCCAAATGTTGAAGAGAAAAGGATATTTATAATTTCGCCGCCATGTTGCAATCTCCCGTCAAAACTTTCAGCTGCCTAGAGACCATTTCACGCGGGCCACGTCATTGCGCAGGTTGGTACTGAAATCTTCGGTTTAAAATGCGGGATTGCGAGCTCGGAATGAGAGCAGGGGCTATTTTGCCATCTTGCATCTATGCATTCTCGCATGCGTATAGCAATTCACCACTTTACGCGACGTAGTTTTTACTGCGCCTTCGTACATAGATTGCGAAATGTCATGCTACGTGTAAAACGACCTTAAGATATTTTTTATTCAACTCCTTGCCTGCAAAACCTTGAGTACCATAGGAACTACCTCTTGTTTGTTTGCTACGTAAAATAGAAATTGTAATACGTTTTTTCGTCATGCGTTCCAGGCTATGGGTGAGAACGAAGTATTCGTTAACCTTATCGCTTTCTTCCGATTGAGCCATTCTTACCGATTTGCCAACCCCCCGCGGAGCTATAACCGCCACCCCGTATCGGCGCTGTCGCTGCCCGCCACCCGGGTGCCTTCCGCTCGCGGATGAGCCTTGGATTTATTGGCGACGTGACCGCGTGCCGGCTAAGGTTTTTGGCGGGAGGCGACGGTGGGGATCCCCGAGGGAGGGATGAGTTGATGTCTCCCGCTATCACACCGACGTCGGGACCGGCAACGTTGGGCGTCGGGTCAGGATTTCGCCCTGATATGGCAGGATGTACTTAGGGAGATGGGAGTCTCCTGTCGGAGGGGGCTTTGGCTCGAGGAAGGGGTGGGTCGGGGGTTTATATCCAACGAGGGGATGGTGCAGTGCTTTCGGGTTTGTATATGGGGTCAGGGTTTGCTAAAGGGTGGCTCAGTAGGAATGAAATAGAATAGCTTAGGTTTATGTTGCGGTGGTAGGCTTGCTATCATATCCTGACGCCTTCAGCGTGGGATTAACGCATTTCCTTGATTAATATCTTCCAATTCTGGGACTCTGGATTTAAATGTCCACATTAGCGAACGTTCACACGCCCGTGACTTAGTTTGGAGTGAGTTCTACCCTCACCAATCCCAACCAATCCTCGGTATATTCATTGAGTAGGTGTATGATTAGAGAAACATTGTCCAAAAAGTTTTATTTCTGCGCAATCGCTCCTTTTTTATCAATTTATTTAGATAGCGAGTCAACAAAATGATTAAGATGCAGCAGTTACCGAAAAAATAATATTTAATTTCCATTTATGTATTTTATCTTCCGTTGGATCCAACGAAGCTATGTTCATGAATTTATTCTGATACTGGATATTTCCGGAATTTCGCAATGATTTTTTTTCCGTGGATTACAGTTTTTTTAATCTATGATCAGGGAGTTTCCAATACCAAGGATAATTGGGTCAAAAGGTCTTGAGAATTTTTTTTTGGATGAGAGATATTAATAGAGTTAGTTCGAGGTACCGGCAACTGGATTCAGAAATTTTTGGTAAAGAATATGTGCCGATCATCATTTCTACACATCGATAATGCGATTGAGCGCCAGTCGTCTATTTACTCCGATTCTTTCATTTTTTCCTCATATCTTTTCTCCTGCTCATACATCTTCTAACTTGGTAAATTTAATGTGGATTTTAAACGTTTGAAAAACGCCAACCTAAGTTGATTTTTAAGGTAACTTCGGTTCAGCAATGGCGGGTTCAGGCGCGTCCACTGAGAAAGAGTTCTCTCACGGTGGTCGTGGTTCAGAGGGGATGGCAAAGGGGTGCTGCCCCCTAAATTTGACCAAATATTTTGCTTATCATCATTGTAAACCTTTTTCAATGGATTGTTTTCACATTTTCCGTTGCATGAAAAATTAATATTTTGTTATCATTTTAAACTTCAATTTGGCTAGTTATTTCTTCTCCATTGTTAAACTTCACACATGTCTAAAATTGTTAAATTTCATCTGTTGTTAAGAATGAAATAGAAATTTTAGTATCCGAAATGCGTAAAAAATGGGTATTTTATTTAAATTTTACATTGGAGAACCCATTCTCCCGGCGGGTATTCCATGGTCCCCGGACCCAGGTCATACAGCGGAAACGAGTACACAGGGCGGGCCATCGGGGTTTCACTCCTGAGAGCCGGGTCTGTAATGCCCCGTTCAGATTACGAATGTCCGAGCGATCGTCCGAACGATATTTTGCGGAAATAGTTGTGTGAATGCATGTCCGGACAATAGTTGACGTAATTCCTAACGTTGCCACTTTACGATGGTCAGGCGCTGGGAGATCGGAAGAGGAAGCGACAAGAGAAAGACGAAAAGTTCGTGAAGCTACCTTAGCTCTATTTTCTTCTCATGGATTTGTCCAAACAAGGAAGAATATGGGCGGAAGAAAAATTATACGTTAAATACACGTTGAACACGGTAATATCTTAACCTTCCATACCTCAACAGCTTTGCTAACCGTCAGTTTCTCGTTCACTTTAGATTTCAGCACTGGAGGGTAGCACAGGTTTTAACCATCGTTGTGTGAATGCACGATAGTTCTAACCATGAACATTGAACATACATATGTTCATGGTTCTAACGATCGCAGGAACAATTGTAATCTGAACGCGGCATAAGTCCGAGACTTTTCACCCGCAAACCTCAGGAGAGGAAGGACAGAGGAAGGAAAAAAAAACGTTAGGAGGCGCAGCCGCAATGAGAGCCCGACGACGCCTTCAGATATAGGATAGGAATGTAAGGAGTAGTATAGGAAAATCCGAACGCCGATACAAGGAGGAGTATAGGAAAATCCCAACGCCGATACAAGGGTGACTTGGGCCACGACTAGCGAAACCATAATTTACTGTGTCTACAGAAATGGAAGAACATTCTATAATAAAAATATTCCGCAGATTTTTCTGTAAATTCCAAGATCATACAGTCCCTCCCCCTAAAATTGATGCTGAATCCGCCCCCGTAGTTCAGAAGACTAAAATAGTTGGCGAGGAATTCAGATGATTGGTTTGCTGAATGGAAGATGAAATGCTTGTGTCACTCTCACACTGTCTGCTGACAACCCCCGTCCAAATGGTGCGAGGGATGAAGTTGTGGTGGGGGAGGGGGGCGTTGAAGGTTTAGGATGTTCCCCACGAGGTGGCGCGTGTTCGGAGGACATGAGAGCGCCGTGGGGCCGAGAGTGTAAGTAAGTGGGGGTTGCAATGAGTGCAAACTGGCTGGTTTAGTCTGCTATAAGAGGGTGGGGTTGGGCTTACGATCCGGTGGGCGGGCAAGGGGTGTGATGGTGGTCGGCGTGCTTGAGGGGATTGTGTGTATGACTGCGGGATGGAAGTGGGAAAGAGAGACACTGGGTGGGTTGGGGGCAATCCACTTAATTGAAAGGGGACACGCTCCTCCGAACGTTACTCTTTTCTATCTAGCCACTCCACGCATCCCGCGCGTCCATCTCTGCATTTTTCATCTTTCTCCCACACGTCACTCGTCTCCCTATACTTTTCTGCACCCCCCAACAACTCTCTCTTTTCCATCTTTCTTTCCGCCCTACTTACGAGATTTTTTCCACAGTTGTCTAAAGGTACCCCTGCCCAGAATGCTATGTGAAAATTCACTCGCTTGCGGCTTTGTCTCGGGTAGGCTTTATACGCACTGATCCACACTATCTTTTGGGTTCAATAGGTGAATATACTACCCTAAGTATGTTAAAATTCACACACTTGCGGCTTAGCCTGGAGTAGGCGTTATACCCACCAACCCATACCATCTTTTGGTTTGAATACGTGAAATATTCACTTATATGAATATACGTGGATATACTACCCTGAATATGTGAACATTCACAAGCTTACGTATTAATATGAGGTAAGCTTTATACTCACCCATCCGTACTATCTTTTGGGTTGAATACGTGAATATACTACCCATTTGCTACCATTCCCACGCTTGCGACTGGGGTAGGCTTTATGCTCACTTATCCATGCTATCTTTTGGGTTTAATCACTCATTAAAAGTGTAGCTTTCTAGTTTTGCGGCCAATTCTAGTTGAGTACCTCGTTTTGAAGTGCAGTCATCATGATATTTGCTTATGAACCTCAGCAAATTCCTCCTTCAAAACTGGATAAGCTAGTTTCGTTCAAGTTTCCCCCGAGTTACCGTTAAATAGCACCATTTAGCTTGATTAAAGTTACGTCTAGTAAGGAAATTGATGGTGGCGCTAGGTAAGGAAAGGTTGGTAGGTTAGGCTAGGTAAGGTA
This sequence comes from Ischnura elegans, assembly GCF_921293095.1. Classification (NCBI taxonomy): domain Eukaryota; kingdom Metazoa; phylum Arthropoda; class Insecta; order Odonata; family Coenagrionidae; genus Ischnura; species Ischnura elegans. The sequence continues at coordinate 58,571,880 of NC_060251.1, forward strand.
TGGTAGGCCCGGTAATAGGTATAATGACACCCCATTCCTCTTGCCTCTGTAGGAAGTAGGTGTGTTTTATCTTACATACTGACGGGAATTGATCGGAAAAAAGCCTTCTACTACCTTAACATCTGCCACTAGCCTCGAATATCAATTTTCGCCCAGTAAACCACTGGTTTATATTCCATATCTGCCTAGAATTCTGTTGAAGACCATGTGCTGTGCATAAAACCTTTCCCTATTGAACTCTCAAAAGACCGGGCAAAAATTATATTCCTTATGGTGGAAATCGAAGCTTTAGGTTAATAGCATCGATTACTCGAATTTTATGACATGAAGTGCGTGTATGTAGAAATGTAGGGTATATATATGGAACCGTTGGGTGATTCTCATTGGTTCCCTTCGTTAACCGATAAATACACGACTTTCGGGCAATGCATCGGGCATTATGACTGTTGCGTTTCGTGGCCAAAGCCGGCACAAAGTTTTTGGCATCTTCACTAACCATGATCTACGCACAGTAGACAAAAATGAATACACCTCTTTAGTTATTATCAAAAGAATGTTTATATTACCTTGAGTAATGGTACATGGAAACAATGGTTTGCGAGTTTACTTTGTGAAATCGTGAAATTATGGATTAAAAGTACACTTTTTTGTGTATAGACCTATGGTATTTATGTTTGTAAGCTCGGGATACGGGTGAGGGATAGGGTGACGTACCTAACCTGCATCTATAAATTGGAAATGTTTCATCTCTTGCCTACTAATAACTGTGGGTTTTTACCTGTGTTTGTTTATGAATATGAAATTCCACATTGAAGCCATGGCAAGTGAAACAAAACGAAAATGTTTCGTTTCGACCCGGAGGGAAACGAAAATACGAGGCCCAGGTTTAGTTTCGTTCCCACACGAAATTATAATCACCAAGGAGTTTAGTTTTCACCCGGAAAGAAACTTTACTCCCGGGAGCGAAACTAAATTAATCGAAACTCCGCTGCTCAGAGTTGACTTTCGATCCCAGAAGTTGAGAGGAAGGGGATGAGAGGGAATAATTTCGACCCATTACGTTTGATATACATGTTGAGAAGTTAAAACATCGAGCTTAAAAATCGAATCGTCCGTTTGTGTTCGCCGCTCTCCTGAAAGTGGTAAAAATATGAGTGCCGCATGCATCTAATGGCGGTAGCCAGAACCTCAACTTCATTCAACCATGATACTTCATACTCCGACTGTGGGTCAAAACTAAACTGTTCGAAGGTGAAGCACGTGGTTCTTCCGGTGCGAAACATCATCTACGTTTCGTTTCGTCCCAGAGTTTTAGTTCAGTTCCGACCCGAAGTAGTTTTGACTCAGATTTATTTTAGACCCTGAGTTAAGCTCCCCGCGTTTAAATCCATTTCGTTTCTACATTTCGCACCTGGGAACGAAACTATCGAAATTTTACTGGTTTTGACTTTCGCTTAGTTTCTGTTGTCATCCCTGGTTTGGCTACGAATATAAAGTTCCCCGCGGTTAAATCCACTTCTTTTAGTTTCTACATTTCGCACCTGGGAACGAGACTATCGAAATTTTACTGGTTTTGACTTTCCTTTATTTTCTGTTGTCATCCCTGGTTTGGCTACGAATATAAAGTTCCCCGCGGTTAAATCCACTTCTTTTAGTTTCTACATTTCTTACCTGGGAACGAAACTATCGAAATTTTACTGGTTTTGACTTTACTTTAGTTTCTTTTGCCATCCCTGGTTTCGGCTACGCATATAAAGTTCCCCGCGGTTAAATCCACTTCTTTTAGTTTCTACATTTCGCACCTGGGAACGAAACTATCGAAATTTTGACTTTCGTTCAGTTACTGTTGACATCCCTGGTTTCAGGTACGAATATAAAGATGCATTATCGCGCGAGCGGGGATGGGGTTGCTTGGGGATGATTATGCCTCGCGAGTTCGGCGAGGGGGGCGGAGACGTATCAGCGCTTGGAGCGGCAGATAGAGCTGGAGGCGCGGAGCGAGTTCAAATCCGTGGAACGTGCCGGGAATCCTCCAGCTCGCGGAAGACGTTCCGCGCTTTAATCAAGGGGAGGAGAGAACTTCGCTGGTTTAATGCCGTACGTGCCAGATCCCGGATTCCCCTTCTGGAGTTTAATCGGAACTCTAAAGGATGCTTTAAAATACCAACCTCCGACCTCGGTGGTAATTTTTTCTTTTTGAAAATTTAGGTTCACATTTGATAATCGTTAAGTCTACGGATTTTTTCCTCTTTCCCGCTGTTTTATCCCAGTTAGTGCCCTCTTGCTGTGTTCTGCTACCAAAGTTTTGAGCTCCACGTGTGCTTCTAAATGGTCTGAAGTTCTGGTGCCCAAGTTTTGTAACTTTAGGAAGTTTCGTGCGACAATGTTACGTAATTGTGTTTTTATGGATGAAAATTTATCGAAGCTCGCCATTTGAGTGGGTGGGCGCGATCCCAACAAATTAAAACCTGCGAGTTTACTATGCACGAATGTGTTTTGTCATAGTTTTCATAATCACCTTATTTTGTTATCGATACCGAACTAGTAAATCTTAATCTTAGGTGTCATGCGGCGATGAATTATGAAAATTATACTAACTCATTCATTTTCGGCTTTAATTGTAGATGAAACTGGTGAATAAAGATGAACATTTTAGTTGTCATTAAGAACCTTACGAGATGTTAATTATAAATTATGAATGGCTATATAGATTATTATTCGATATTATCTTTTAAAATCATATTTTATGTCCTCCCTGCTTGTGATTCATGGAGATTCTTTCTCATTATTGTGAATAATGGAAAAAGTGACAATCCATTCGTATTATGATGGTGGGTACTTTTTAGATCAGGGTTCTTCAACCCTTTTTTTCATACAAGGGCTAAAAATCGATTGCACATCATCCGGAGGGCCACAATGCTCCACGTCACATTACCACCACGTCAATAAAATCAAAAAACATCTAATTTCAATGTGCAATTATTTTTATTGGTTAAAAGGTTCAATCAATCAATTCAATTTTTGACATTTATTATTTTCGAGGAGTGAGTCGATATACATTATTATATTGTGTGGCGCGATACAATATTATCTTTATCCTCTAGGGGCCGCAAGAAATTTGCCGGCGGACCGCATGCGGCCCGAGGGCCACGGGTGGAGGACCCTTGTTTAAGATACTTCATATAGGGATACTGGCTATTTTTTTTTAAAACTTATTACAGATAGCAAAACTGCCAACGTTGATTCGTATTTTAATAAAATGTTTGACCTAATTTTGTCTATGGATAGAAAATAATTCTCCCTATGATATTGGTCCATGGATGATTTACGTAGAAGAGCCAATAGATTTTGATAGAAAAAAATTATAGTGTTTAACTATTCGATAGTCCTATTCTTAGACGGCGTTTTTACTCTCACGCCGTTACGTGCACACAGGTTTATGAGGATTTCCTCCATGGTATTGTCAACATTATGGACTATAAAAATGAAATACGTAAAAATGTTGCTCACATTTTCTTTTATGAGACTTTCAAGTATTTAGTTAGCAACCCTGGGGGACCCCGGTTAATTAGGTTCCTTATTTTTGGAGTTCGGCCAGTGCTTATTTCTACTCCCTTGGGGAGGGGTCAACAATAGCCAATGATGTTCACGCGAAATACGTAAGTGTAATGATTCAGTGTCTAGGAGTATTCCTCTTGAAAACAAGACACCGAATCAATGTTAAACATAGAAGTCAAGAAAGAAAAGAAAACTCTTGCGTAATATTTATTCGCGCCCACGCTGTATTTGCCAGCAAATATTCAAGAAAAAAGTAGCTTACATAGTTAAATAACGAAATTCAATCCATTGTCTCGTGAAACTTGATTTACACCGAATGCTAGGTTAAATATTCGGCGGTCCTATTCCTCGCCGCCTTTTTAACTTCTAAGATGCCCAACAGGGGACTCGAGTTATATTTATTTATAATACATAACAGCATATCTGTTATTGAAAAAATTTGTTCAAGGGAATATTTATGGCCCGTCAGTTCAAAATGCTCAAAGGACAATCACAATATTGTGGACTTGAATTCTAGATGAACTAAAGAGCTTTCCGAAGCAAGGATTCTTTCCCTTTGGGAGCTTCGAAACCGCCATCTGTACGTCTGTCTGGAAATCTGAGAGTTCATCCTTACGATTCGGGGGTGACGGGGTAGGCATTATAAAAAACGTGCGCTCGACGGAAGCCAACCAACCCTGCCAAACCGCTTAATACAAAAAATCTCACCCCTATCTGCTCTTCATCTTGCCCTCCGCTCATTTTCCACCCTCGCTTCCCCACGAAAACAATCTCCGGGAAGATGATGGAAGAAGTCCTTAAAGAAAGGGCAAACGGTACGGCTGTAAGGGAAGGATATTCTTCTGGGAAGGGTAAGGGGGAGGAAGGGAAACCCCCCAAAAAACCCCTTCTCCTTCTTTTCATCGGTGCCTGTTCCCAGTCAGATAAAAGCGATGAGCTTTCTTAAGTGAGGTCGGGAGGGAGTTCAGTATCGGGAAAGCGGGGTTGGAGATTGAGGGAATAAGTCCGCCAGATCATAGGTCCCGAGGCGAGAGAAAATATGTACTCGTCCACATAAGAGTACATATGCCTGTAATTGTGCACATATGTACGCGGGGCGAAATATGGAAGGTTTTCTGGGGTAGAGAGGACGGAGCACGCGGTTTTACCGGAGAATCGAACGTCGAGTTACCGTCATCTTCCAACCGATTTGGATTCCTCTCGGGAAGCAAGCAATTCTATGCGGGAGAAAGTGGCTCTATCTGGATTCCATATTTGTGTTGAGTGATAATATTTTCGATATTTTTCTTTAATATTCTATGTAATAATAATGCAAGATATTTTTCTTGAAATATCTTGTATGATATGTGGCGCGATGTGGTGGAAGTAATTAATATTAGTTAACACTTACCGTAATGATATTAGGACTGTAGATGTGTACTCCAGTGCTAGTCATTTTCAATTATTTTATATTATTTCTTAACAACCAATCTTTGATTCGAGGAATAGGTATTTGGTATCATTTTATAGATGCATTTTGCTTTTGTTTTTTTTCATTTGTTTGTTTAGAGGTTAGCGCTATTTTGCTAAAAAAATGGCAAACTAAGATTTTTCAAAAGACGGATGGCACAACACTACGCCCGTAGCGAAAATCGGATTCCGCGTGGCCTAATATAACGCCCATAGCACGCTAAGTACAAAACAAGAAATTGCAACATTCGCACTGAATTAATTTTTGCACGAGGTATTTCGTTGTTATAACGTAATTCTCAGCACTTGAAATTGATGTCGTAACAAAGCAACGCCTCGTTCTAATTCAGTGGAAATATTTTTATGTATAATTTAAATTACTTCTTAAAGTGGTTATATAAATCCGCATGCAATTTTAATAACTGGTATAAATAAACTAGTGTTTAAATATAACAAATCACTGACTCAGCGATTCAACCTGAAGGTTTGTTTGGATGGGTGAGTGTTGAACGTAAACTAATCTTTGACTTTAACGTAGACCCAGGGGTCCTAGAGTTTCTTCCTCTATTTCACCTCGGAATTCGATACTATTTATTTGAGAGTGTCCGAAGGTTTCACCCAAATTTGCACCTGGATCCTTGGAACTACGGGCTACTCCGCTCCCTCAACATAGGTATTACATACATACTATTGGGAGAAGAATGGAAATCCAATATTTAGCCGTTCAAAATTAGCCAGCTGTTAGTCTATATCTTCCCAGTTCAACCATTAAGTCACTCGAAACTTAAGCAGCTCGGACTCCTTTAACGTTTCTCGTGGGCTAAAGCCGTTCATAACTTATAATATCTCAATCATGGTAGTTGAAGTTAGATTATTAATCGATGACTGCAGTGTGTTTCCATAAAACATCTTTGAGACCTTAATGAAAATTCGGAAATCGCCATCGTGAGAATAGCTAAAAAAATAAATATTACAAAACGATAGGATGAATTAAAATATAATCAATTTCAGCTTTCGTACATAAATTTTCGTAAAATTTTCACCTCCTCATGAAACAAAATTTTTTGTTCTGTTGAGCGGTGGAAAACGGTCTATTTTCAAACGTCTATAATTTGGACAATATTAAGGATAGAATGCTGTAAATTTCTAATTAGTGTCTTATTTTTTGACGATATGCATAGACACTAGTTTTTAGTGTAATATGAAGCGTAATATACGAGTAACATTGATAATAGTTTCATTTCATAGTGATAGAGTTTCGCATACATGTGTAACAGCTCGGATATGAAGTCAATGCTCATCAGTTTAAGAGAATATTTTACCTATATACCTACCAAATATTTATAGCGGAAAAGTAAAAAAATGGTAGATATATTAATAAAATTAGTTTTCAGTTAAATAGGAAGCGTAATATAAAATCAGATTTGTTTCATTTCTAAGTGATAGAATTTCGCACACATGTCTAATAGCTCAGAGAAAATTCAAATGCTCATCAACTTAGCTGAAAATTCTACCCATGTGTAACTCATTTCTTCAAAAATAAATCCGCGGCAATATTTCTCTTCGGTAAGATAAAAGAAATCACATCGGTCGGAACATACCGATCCCGGGGGCGGACCATTTCCCGAAATAAATCCGACGGAGAGACCTAACGAAGAAATATATTTACGCGCACTCCTCCAAACCATTCCTTGTCGCAATGAAAAAGGGATAAAAACACGTTCGGCCGGTTCGGGGCGAAACGATACCAAAGATGATATACGGGCGACTTTTTCCGTAAAAGCGTCCGTAAAAACCGTTTGATCTTGGGAACGGGAGAGATCTCCCGAACTAATTCGGCCAAATTGGTTCGGTGCCCGTTCGATCGGTTATTCGGACTCCGTAAAGCAATACCTTCCCTCTCTCCCTCACACCCCACACGACGAACGGTGTGTTCCATCCAGGGGCTTTCCGTGCTCTTGTACCCTTCGCATTTCGGAGTCGGTATTGTTTTCTTGGGAGTGCCGTCGCAATTACGCGGGTTCCCCGGGCAGGCACTCTCGGAAAGCGCGTGACAGATATGGATATGCGGCCGGAAGGTCGTTTCTCATTCCCCATCGCGGAGAACCAATAAATGGAGTGGCTCGGGAGGGTTGCGCGAATGCAGTATACATGCGCGAGGCAGTGAGAGAGACGGAACAGAGAAAAGGAGTGCGTGGGAGGAGAGCGCAGTGCGCTGGGAGAATCGGCGATGGAGATCTCGTATGATATACGGCACGATATCGTGGAAGTTCTTAATATTAGTTAAATGAGACATTGCAATATTTCCACTGGATTTGTATACCGATTTACACAGGATTTCAGGAACCCTGTGGAAATATTTTAATATGAGTGGTTTGGAAGCCCAGGGGCCCAATTTATTTCTTTTTTCTATACATAGTTAGGTAAAAAAATTAGGTGTAGAAAACAAAAGAGATGAATAGATATTTGATATAATGCATTTGATTTTCCACTCGATGTCAGCCTAGAACTGAGACTCACTAGTATCCCTTGGCAACCAATTTTTGTGTATGTCTTCTAACAATTAACTCTACCTCACTCACTCTGTTCAGAATAAAAGACACTTGTACCCCTTAGCTTCTCATCCCCTCATATCTTATTTAACTAATAGTGACGGAAATACTACCTCTATTATAAGATCGCCTTTAATCATTATGTGATTATTGCTATGATTATATGATACATGGCACGATATCGTGGAAGATCTTAATATTAGTTAAATGAGACATTGCAATATTTCCACTGGATTTGTGTTCCGTTTTACGCAGTATTTCAGGATTCCTGTGGAAATATTGTAATATCTCATTTAACCAATAGTGACGGAAATACGACCTCTAGTATAAGATCGCCTTTAATCATTATATGATTGGTGCAATGATTACATGATATACGGCACGATATCGTGGAAATTCTGAATATTAGTTAAATGAGGCATTGCAATATTTCCACTCGATTTATGTTCTGCTTTACGCAAGATTTATGCGAATCGTGCGAATCCTGAGGAAATATTATAATTCCTTATTTAGCTAATAGCAAAGGAAATACGAGTTCTAGTATAAGATCGCTCATAATTATTATATGATTAGTGTAATCATTATATGATTATGTCGTTGTAATCACTGTCGCGTTTGGAATTCGTGGATGAAGTCAGCGAAATCCGGTTCTAACAGAGTTATATCCACCATTATTTCATCTCGTTCCCTTGGTCCGATAAGGGGGCATCCATTAATTATGTGAGGCGCTCAGGGGGGCTGAGGGTGTCAAACCTATCCTCACCCAATCTCTCGTGGGGAAGGGGGCCCTAGCAAGTATCAATTAATTATTTATCCGCAAGAAACATTGTAAAACTGCGAGAAAAATGGGTTGAATTGTCTAATGTTAAAAAAATAATTAAACAAATTGATTTAGCCGGTTAAGTTACCGACAAGTTTAAGCTTCTTCCCTGTGGACATTTTTGGACACTACCGGACTAGGTGTTGCTGGACTACTGAGCATATGGTGCCACAAGCAGTCCAAATCGTGAGCACAGCGCCAAAGCCGGAGAGCAGGCCCGGAAAAGAACACATAGAAGTGTTCGCTCTTGACTAGTTTAAGGCATACCGGGACTAGCCACGGTTCATTATAAAGAATATATTAACAATATTCATTCATTATAAAGAATAAAAAAGAAGAAACTTTGTGCTCTCACATGCAATATTTATTCACACATTCACACGACCATGGTTTCAACGGTCGTGTGGTCTGATGATGACGTCTTACGTTGAAACCATGGTCGTGTGAATGTGTGAATAAATATTGTATGTAAAAGCAGAAAGTTTCTTCTTTTTTATTCTTTGTAATGAATCGCTTTCACAAAGTTACGCCTCAAACCATCAATTCTAATAAATTCAATTAAAACGCAAAGAAGCACAGATAAACGTTTTTTATACTGAAAATACGCATTTTGCACAATCTCGCGTGAGATTAGGGGGAGAGGGTCGAGCCAAATCTCATGATACTCACTCATGGAGGAGGGGGACCCAAAAATCTCCTAAATCACCTCACGTAATCGATGGACGACTCCTAAGTTATTCTTGTATTTTTAACCGGCACACTTCCGCGTGCACAAATCATACCAAATTCGTCCGCCGGCACGAATATTGCCATTTTCGAAATTTGTAGGGTTTGAGCACATAATCTCTGATTGCAGTCCACAAATTACAATTATTATTTATTGGAAGGTGATTTTTATCAAAATTGCGAGAGTGGTAAGGATCTCGTGGCGCATAACCGAAGAATATGCCTAGTTACTAGAAAAGAGTGGTCACCTAAGGATATATCACCTAGAAATATTTGAAGAATTAAGTTGTTATGATGTTGCTAAAAATATTTAAAATTGATTTCCGATATCGTAGAAACGGAAAAAAAATGTTGGTGACGCCTCGCCGCGCCGTGCTTGGTCGATTATTTCTTCTTCAAAATAGTCGACTACTTCAACATTAGCCAAAACTTCCACAATTTTACCTTCACGTTAGCCTTTAAACCAGAGGAAATCCATGGTTTACATTACTACCAATTTGACGTCCAGTTTTAACTTATCCATCGGTAATTAAACCGAATTTTGGGACTTCACCGACGCTTACCGTTGTCGTCCAGTTTAACTAGGCAATATAAAATCGGCCCTTAATACAAGATAAGTGTGAAAATTGGGGTGTGGTAGACTAGTGGGTGTAGCACTTGGTTGCTGACTGGCGGAGCAGTAATGGGTTCAAATCCCAGTTAAAGCCCTAGGACATCCCCAAACAAAATGCTGGATGGGAATCGATGGATAGAAACGATTGTTTCGACGAAAAAATTCATCATCATGCACACATTCTCTCATGATTTTTATAAATATACTGGGTGTTTTTGGAGGAATTTTCAGTATTTCATGAGGTGGTATGGGAGACAGTGGCGGATCCATGATGGGAAAAAAGGGCTAAGTGGGGGTTAAAATTCCAAATATTGATATTTAACTCGCCAAAAGCCTCATATTTCTCGTATATTCCTTATTTTACTTCCGTGGTTTAATCGCAATCAGTATTTATTTTCAGGAATATCCATATGCTGGTAAATTCCTTCCTATTAAATCCGTCAATGGGCAGACTAATAGGTACATTCCTAGGGTTGTTTAGAAAGCGGAATTAGTGGTACAACCTGAATTTGGCGGCCATCCGAGAAAAACTGGCGATTCGATAAAAATCTACGGTAAGCTTGATGCAAGAGTGTACTTACGTCGAGAAATATCTCGTTGACAATGTAAATAATGTAGTTAAATCAATTCTTTAATTTATCAACCACTTTCTTATCTTATTTCCGTCCTTTGGGACACAAGCAAAAACTTTCCCCGCCGAGGAAAGAGAGGTATTTGAGCGACGAGGCACTATACACGATTTATGCGGTTTTCACACGTTTTTCCGTTGAAGATCTATGCTGCGAATTGCATTAAACAAATGATATAAGTGTGTAACGTTTATCACAATCTGCATTCAACTAATTTTTCATTTAATATTTCAAAATCTCCCCAAACAATCTCTTTTATTTGTTTAAAAAATTCCTCCACTTCCTCGCTCTTGCATCAATGGATTCCGTGCGGTGACGTCACGCGCGTGCGCTCCAATGACGTTGCGTTTTAATGCAGCTGAAGAAGAGTAGTTTTTAAAGACTCATGTCTCGGCTAAAAAACATTATTGATCCGCGAAATTTTCGGCGAGCACATTTGAGATAGATGCTTATTCTAGCAATTAAAAAAAAGTGCACGTACTTACCCCATTTTAAACATTTTTTATCCTAGGTTGTAACTCAGTTACTGAACTATGACAGCGCAAAAATTTTGTAGGATACACTTTGCAGTTACCATGAAAACGCTGAATAACGTAATGCACAGTGATGAATGGAATCTGAAAGTTGATCTTGTACTTGAAATATGCTACTTTAATTTCATGCTGTCCGGAGGATTGTAGCATATTTTTTCAATGGACTCTGAATAATCATAGGCATACCAATTTTCAAAGGCTTATTTTTTTCGATAAAAGCTTCATTTTCAGAGATAACATAAAAATTTTCGTAACTACCTTTTAGAAAAAAATATTTTATTTATTGCAGTAAACTTTTTTCCTCTATTTTTTGCACGGATGATTTGGGAACTAAAAGTGATGTCATGACTGCTCTGCAGCATTCCTCGGATGGGGAGAGAGTTTTCCCCATTTATTGTGGCGGTTAGCTACAACAATAGAAGCTTTACACAGAGTAAGGAACTGAAGATGAATGCATTTACCGCATCGGGTTTATTTCAACAAAGGCGTCAATCACGTTTTGGAAACGATTTTTCGCCGCGCATCGCTCGAGAAGTGAATTAGAAAAAAAATAGAGAAATACTGGTCTTTATTTAACAACATCTATCGCAATCGACGATTTAAAAAAAATCGGTGAACATTTTCTTGAACTGTGTTTCCTCCACGCATTCTAGTTCTCACCAAATCAGGTTCTTCTGCTCTATGAGGACGCGGACAACATTTCTTTACCCTCCTGAAGACACCCACTTACATTAGTGCGTCAACTTTCGAGTTTCCAGTAAACACCGGGAGAAAAAAGTTCGGCGGAACACAGCCGAGACCACTGAGGTGGAACGACCAGGATGCCACCTCTCACGGCCTCACTCTCCTCAACTATATCTTCCGTATTTTTCTGGAGAAAGTGTTACGGGCCAAAGGTTGAGGGACAGTTTGGCACTGAACCCGACAGCTGCCGGCGAGGAGGATAGGTGGCTCAGGACAAGATTTGGGGATGGGTTAAAATGACGGAAGCCCAAAGCCCCGCTCACAAACACTAGAGTTCATTTCAAATATCTCTGCGGTTGAGAGGCAGGCCCAAGTTTTTCGGGGGGGGGATGGGGGGTGAGGGAGGAAGGCACGTGACTTCCTATAAACCAATCAAAGTGCGATGGGCGGAGCCTAACTTCCAGGAAATTCAGTCGTTTTCATACCTCCGTGGTGCATTCTTCTAGAGTAAGTTAGCTGCGTCGCCAAGTGGGAAGAATGTTAATTCATGACTTTGAAATGAGGAATAAAAAGCTGCATGGAGAAGGACATAACCCTTTAAGGTCCATAAAGATTGGAGGCATTGGATTGCATTATAAAATACGTTTTTAGGCTAATTTTATTGCGTAGATTCCAAAGACGTTTACATGAAAGCGATATCTCTAATAGTTTCTGAGATACAGTCTGGGACGTGAAATAATACCAATTCTTGCTCCCTAATGGTCCATAGGGACACATCGATGGCTAAGTTCTGACAACACGTATCTCAAAAATAGCAGATTTTCAGGAGAGCAAAAAAAACTATTAATATTTGTTACTTGCACACTGATATAGAAAACCGAAAGTTCATAAAATTGAAAAAGAAGCATTCATTTGCAAACAAAGAGTTGTTTTTTGCTTTTATTTTTTAAATGTTATTACGCTTTGTTTAAGATATCTGTCTCAAACCGGCCGAATTTGAGTTACGTGTTGTTAGAACTTAGCCATTTATATGTGTCACATGACATAAAAACACTAATTTCGTGAAAATCAAAGCACAAATACGGAGCTTTTCGTAGTAACTACACAGGCTGGGTACACATAAAGGATAAACGTGAAGTCCTGTTATAATTGACCTTCTCATTGATTTGTTATAAACTATCACATTTCCACTTCGTAAACAGCATTTCAAGTGAAAGTTATTAACAATGTGGAAACTACAATATCTAAAACATATCACAAAAAGAATTTAAAACTAGAATCCAATAGCCTATTCCACAATAGAACCAATTCTTACAATCATACCTTCTCATTTAATTTTGAGAGAATTTAAGCAATTAAGTATGTCCCCGTAAAGGGATAAACAAGTAATACATTATAAACTTTATCCCACACGTAGTAAATTTACAAAGTGATCATCACATTAAAATACACAGGGAATTTCAATATGATAGCTTAAGTTGCAAATCAGTAATATGTCTCGCAGAGAGACTGGTCACTGGAATGCGGGAGCGCACCTCTTAAAAAATCGTCATAAAGACCGCATGCTGGCTGATATAAGGGAATGATAGAAGTATGAATCTGATTAATTCATGCGATGCGCTAGAGAAGAATACTTTAGTTTCTGTAAGTTCTGATAACGGTTATTTTTCTTTTCGGCGGTGCGGAAGGCTGGATGTCCCCACAAAAATGGAGCGAGCTATGCAAAACGCGTAGAAGCGTATTTTTCCCTCAGAAGTCGTGACGGGGATGGAAGGATGATAAAATGAGGAACCGAACGGGGCCCAAGCCAAGTTCGTAAAGTGGATTGCTGGGGAAAAGCAGCCGCAGGACTACCAAAGGATAACTCACAATTTCTTCCCCGAAATTGGATTCTGACGGAGCAATAATGTTACAGTAACGGCTCCGAGCAACAATCGTGAGTCCGTTTACCCCCTTATCGCTGATAAATATCGCATATCGGAGGGGAAAATTCGAAAGATCCCGGAGAAGAAATATTATTGGTAACGCTGCTCGAAAAAAGGAATCAGGGATAGATATTTGGATAGAATTGAATGTCGAAATACCATGATTATTATCAAATTGAATATTATTCAAGAATAAATGCATGTTCTTTCTTCTGTTGTTAACCCACAATAGGGTCGATAACGGCATTTGAATGCTAGAAATACCCGAGAAGAGATCCGCTTTCGTCTATATAATATGATTAAGAATATGTCTGTCTGGTTGTCCGCAATGCGGTTCCAAAGGGGTGCAAGGATTACGAACAAAGTTAATACATAGGTGTATCTCATGCTCCTAAACCCTATAGTGATATTTATTTAAATATGTATATCTTCCACCAATTGAAACCTGAATCTTTTGAACTTACCCATAGTGAGCGTCATTTTTTCGTAACAGTTTTTTTACATCACGTCATAGAACTCCTATCGGGTAGACACACCTCTTAACTCGCTTAATGGGAAATCACAACTCAAAGGATACTGCACTCACCTTATAATCCTCTCGGTGCAAACCTTTTTGTTGGGATATTAGTTCACAAGACGTTTTTGGTCTACACACGTACTGACGCCCATAGTGATCAATGTTGTGGAACGGTACAAGCTGATGCCGTGCGCGTTTTAGGGAAATCGTTTTTCCATTGTTGCTGTTCAGCGTGCCTAACAATCCCGCTGTGTGACCATTAATTCCAAGCTCCCAGTTTCCCACTGCTCTGGGTACTATCTTACCCGAGCAACGCCGGTCGGCCTGCTACTTTTATTTATAAATCTTATTTCCTTCCTCCCCATACCTTCCTTGCCTAAAATTCCTTCCTCTAATAAGGCTTCAAGTTACCTCTCTCCTCATTCTACTCGCTCCATTCATGTCCTCTTTCTCATCTGCATCTTCTCTCTAAGTTTCCTCTCCGCGCCCATAGCGCCACCACATTCATTTTCAATTCTGCATATTTCACCATCTCCTTGCACACATGTGAAATGTTTGTCGCAAATTGATATTTATTTTTTTATTGCCACACCACCGAAAACAGCGTTACTTGGACTTCACATCATTTTCATTAAATATCATTTGAAAACTAAACGTACACGAACATCAATGCCCTATAGAGGGGCAACCTACCCTGACGGGACTCGAACCCGCGACCTTCGGTTTGGCAGGCGAGGTAACAGGTAATAATTATAGATTTATTATGATAATAATAATAGGTTGTAGCTAATTAATTATAATATTAATAATAATTGGCAATCATTACTGGTAATAATTTCTTAATACTAATGATGATGATGTCCTTACTCAGAGAACTGCTACACATAATTAATCTAGAAATGCCGAAGTATAAGTAAAAGGCGGACGTCATTTATCCTCATAACATTATTTTTTAACAATCAAGGATTTGTTTTTATGCAGATCCTCCTTCAATTTTCAGGAGTGGGTATTTGGTAGGGTCTATGATATAATTTCTGGTAAATGTGCTTGAATACCCGCACACAGCTTATAATTACGGAAAAATGCTAGAATTTCAATTTTATTGTAACAAAATATTTATATTCATTCATTAAACC
This sequence comes from Ischnura elegans, assembly GCF_921293095.1. Taxonomy (NCBI): domain Eukaryota; kingdom Metazoa; phylum Arthropoda; class Insecta; order Odonata; family Coenagrionidae; genus Ischnura; species Ischnura elegans. The sequence goes on from NC_060251.1 coordinate 58,587,022, forward strand.
AAGAGAATCTTGATGAAATAATACGCTGTGATATCACTATGCAACTCTTTGACTTATCAGAAACTGAATGGTTTGTTTGAAGCCAAATCAAGCTATTTGCATGAAATTGCGCTATGCTTGTCCCCACAGAGTAAATTTATGCCAGGGCGCTGAAGATGCGTAGCCGAAAGATAAATTAAAAAATAAAACCAAAACTTAAGTATTTTCATGTAATGAGTGTGCAAATAATGTAGAAAGAGAGTAAGGATGAAATTTTCAATCAAATGAACGGCGTCAAAAGTCAGCCGATCAGATTCATCGCTTTTATTGAGATTTTGTCAGCCAATCTTGATCTTATGCGCCGAATCTCAGTATGGTTTTTTTCATGTTTACTCTGAAGTCGGCCTTTTAAGTTTGGAGAAGTACCTGCCCTTTAAAAATGCAATTATTACGTTGGCATTACTTTGTCTACACTCATTTTGCATTTTAACATCCAAGAAATCAATCACCTCACCATAAGCAGCCAACAATCATTAGATTAGTTTGACGCAGCTCTCCACTCTGTTCTCTTATCGGCTAATCCTCTCACGCCTAGGCATTTCTTCTCTTTCACATCCTTCTTTACCTATTCTAAGTACAGGATGTTTCAGGAGGAATCTGCAATACTTCAGAAGATGGTAGGGAGACCATGTTTTAATAATATTTTTGTCAATGTATATGGAAACGCAACCCCTTAGTTACTGAGCTATGACAACGCAAACAGTTGCTTGGTTATACTTTAGGGCCCCCGCGCACTGTTAATCTCAAAATGGGTGATATTGCGGCATAGTATTTTTGATACACGCTCAAAGCTCTCGTTTAATTAAGCTCAAAGATTAATTGTTTCAGACAATTATAACAGCACATTTTCGTCCAACCTTAGTTATTTAATTTCCTTAAAAATCCCAGAGTATTAAATAAAATTTCAAAAAGGCTGGATATTCAAGAAAAACAGTTTTTTTGGTAACTGCGAATTACATTAAAAATGTTTGCGTTCCCATTCGTCAGTAAGTTTGGAGTTGCGACCCTATGTTTATGAACAAAAACTGCTTAAAATTGCCTCCCTTTCCACTTCCTGAAGTATTGCATATTCCTCTTGAAACGCCCTGCATTTTATTCGACATTTCGCTTTACCATTCTTGCCATCCACTTACCTCTCGACAATTGACTTCATAAGTCCAACGCGCCCTAAGAATGAAATCTAAAATTTTAGATACAAAATATGCGGTATACATTTGTTTTAATTTGTTCCGTCGCGAATGTCGGAACCTCCCGATGTCATCGAATCCCTCGTCATACTTCTTGATGGTCTTGGGATATGGGGGATTGACTGCAGACGAGCAGCCAGGGGTGGGCGTTCGGCAGGGTGTCTGTCTGGGTGCAAGCGGCCGGACGTGTTATTTACGATCGGGAGCGAGTGAATGAGCGGGAGCTTTATGTATGGACAGGCACACAAACACACGCGAGCGGGACAAATGCGTGCTTCCGGGCCAGCGCTTACAGAGAAGAGCGAGCTATGGGGGAGGGGGAGGAGGGGGAAGGGTATTGGGGTAAGGGTGCATTGAGGGGTGTTTAGGAAGGGTGTGGGTAGCCCCGTGTGAACAGGGGTGCGAGGGTGGGCGTCGGAGCACGCGTGCGAAGAGGGGTCGGACGGCGCGCTTGCGTGATTTTTCGAGAGGGGGGGAGAAGACTTAATCAGTCTAATCGGCCGGGCCCATTTGAGGGGTGGCGCATTCCGGAGGCTGTGTGTGTGTAAGGGGGGGGGGGAATAATGGAAGGACGTGGAGGGAAACCCTCAGAGGACACCGCAGCCTTTTCGTTGCTCCCAACATGCCCGGATCATAGTGGAGACTTCGGAGTTAAGTCGTTTCCGTCGGTGTCGATTAGACCTTTTCGTCGCGGATGGCGCGATGATGAATCTGCTCAGACTTGACATAATTTATTTGAAGTATTCTACCGATTAAGGTAGGTTTGCATGGAGCCAAGGCCGTAGCCAGGGGGGATCAAGGGGAATTGATCCCCCCCCGAAAAAAAATAGATATTTTATGCTCGCTTGGTGCTCACACGAGGATATTATATAGCGGCGCAGGGACATCTAGTAGTCCAATGCGACTCAAGTCAATAATTATCTAAGCGAATTTGTAGGTGCAGTGTGTGAAATAATTGTGCTGTTAATTAGTAGAGAGGTGAGTGACTTATGAACCTCACGAGGGACCGCAGAACTGACATCGACACCGAGGAGTTAATTCATTTGTTCGCTGCAAAGAAAACTAGAATGCTAAATTCAATTTTATAATGATATTTTTATATTTTCCTTTTAGGGTTTATAATAAATATGCATATTTAACCCAATACGCTATTTTATTTATCCAATGAAAGTAATTTTATGTTTGTCTACTATTCCATAAACCCCCCCCCCCGAAAATTTTTTCTGGCTACGGCCTTGTATAGAGCTTCACGGAGAATTCCGGCAGTCTCGTGTCCTCTCATGGACTTCTCTCTTCAGTTCATAACAAGGCCTACTCCCTTTCAGTCTATCCAGAAATCCTATTCTCTTCCTTCCTCTCCCTCCCTGTAAACTCTCACATAACGATCCTATTATAAGCTCCTTCCTGTTCATGAACGCCTCCTTGGCTATTGAATCTCCCAAAATTTACCGAACAGTCATTAGCTTCCAGGCTGTCTGAAACTTTACTCCCGGGAACGTAACGAAATAAAACGAAATTCCGCTGCTCATAGTTAAGTTTCGATCACAGAAGTTGAGTGGAGGGGGATGAGAGGGAATAGTTTCGATTGCCATCCGTGATTCTGCCTGCTATTCGATCGCTTTCTCTTCGTTCATATCTCTCTTATCTTCCCAATGTCTCCCTCCCCCTACCTGCGCATATAGACGACTCATGCTTTCAAGAGAACCAAACGTTATGACTAAGGATACATCATAGATGAGGCTGCAATCCGTCTCATAGAAGCCTCATTTGTGTAGCCACTTTTGTCACAATTTAAAGAGTTTTCAAAATTGCCCGCAGCGCTGCTATGAGTACAGAACGATCCATTTACTAAAAACTAACCGGCCACCCAGCGTTGCTCGGGAATGATAGCAGGGATGGCAAGTGAAACGAAACGAAAATATTTCGTTTCGACCCGAAGGGAAGCGAAAATACGAGGCCTGGGTATAGTTTCGTGCCCGCACGAAAGTAAAATCACCAAGGAGTTTAGTTTTGACCCGGAAAGAAACTTTACTCCCGGGAACGAAACTAAATTAAACGTAACTCCGCTGCTCACAGTTAAGTTTCGATCCCAGAAGTTGAGTGGAGGGGGGTAAGAGGGAATAGTTTCGACACATTACGTTTCAAATACGTGTAGGGAGGTTAAAAATCGAGCTAAAGAATCGAATGACCGGTTTGCGTTCACCGTTCTGCTGTTTGTGGCCGAAACATGAGTGCACCATACATCTAATGGCGGTAGGCTAAGCCTCTGCTTTATTCAATCATACTTCGTACTCGTGCGGATCGAAATTAAACTTTTCGAAGGTGAAGCACGTGGTCCCTCGGGTTCGAATCATTATCTGCGATTCGTTTCCCTCAAGAGATTTAGTTTAGTTTCGACCCGAAATAGTTTTGACTCCGATTTAGTTTCAACCCTGAGTTAAGCTCCCCGGGTTTAAATCCATATCGTTTCGTTTCTACATTTCGCTTCCGGGAACGAAATTATTGAAATTTTACTGGTTTTTACTTTCGTTTAGTTTCTATTTCCAATGCTGAATGATGGTACACAGAGAAGGGGAAACTGAGAACTTGGAATTCGTGGTAATTTCGACCTCTCAAAATGTGGAATAAAAACGACCTTGGAAAATATGAAAGAACGTAAGAATAAACACGATCTGTAGGAATACTTGGTTAAAAGGACATCAAGGATATTTGTGGGCCATGGGACTGGGTTGGGTTTGGGGTGGGGGTTGGGGTTGAGGTTGAGGTTGGGGTTGGGTTGGGTTGGGTGGGGTTGTGTTGGGTTTGGTTGAACCTATGAACACTGAAGTTGCGAGAAAAGGCAGTATTGGGACTGAAAGTCGCCAAATCGGCCTTCACCTCGCAAACAGTGATCACAAAGATGGCTGATTGAATGGGTACGTTATCGGAAGCTGGGAGAGTAGGCAGAGGTTGGGGAATGGGTGCTATGTGGTGCTGAGTGTACTTGAAGGGTTCGGTAATGAGAAAACGGTGCTAGGGATGTGTCGCATGCAACCGGAAGTAGCACCACGGGGTTTCGAAACATGGGATGCACATATGTACTCACTTTGGTCGAAAACAGTGCAGCCGTATGGAAACATATAACGGACAGGCAAACAGACATACTCTTCTCTATTATATACAGCCCTTGAGGTAACTGACTCACTCATGGATACAAATTCCCGACCACTTCCAGAAGTGCTGGAGAGCTGAAATTTGGCACGCGTGCGGGGAATCCGAAATGATGCGGAGGAAAAATCCGAAAACCGCAAGTTTCCGCCACGTGTCGTCGCCAGGACGACAAAATGGCCGAAATCGGGCTTTTTCCGGGGACCGTCTTTCGGTTTTTATTTTACTGCGCGCGAACCGTTCGTGCCACATGGATGTTTAATGCATTTTTTGAAAGCTGATGAACGTGTGCACGTAATTACGTAATGCTGTTAATTTCCTTTTAAGAAAATTGCAGCCAAAATGGCGTCCAAAAATTCGTTTTTCTATTAAAATTTCATAACTTTCGCTATCTTCGACTTAATTTAAGGTGTAGGTTAACGAAAATGATTATTATATATGCTTATAACATCTTCTACGAAATCTAGGTAACAATTTTCTTTCGTCGTCCTTGGTTACTCAGAAAAAAATTAAAATATTCCGAAAATCACCGAAAATTACGATTTCCAAAAGATTAACACAAGATTTTGTCAATTTTTACCTGACCGATTTCTTTCAAACTTTGTAGTTACATACACCTATGCATTGTCTTTCATAAAACATAAACATTTTATAAATGATTCAATGGATTAAACCGCGAAAAAAATTAAAATGGCGGGCACTACTCACTTTTTTCAGGGACTGGATTGCTTTTTATTGTATTACTCTCGAAATATGGATGTCATAGGGCACACTTCTTTTAGATATGACAGTAAATGAATGTGACCTTATAGTATCGTCATCTTTCATCCCCCCGACAACCCCTAAAAAATTAAAATTTGCATATAATTAGCCTTTTCGGGTGCTTTCGTCACAATTTCGCCGCTTTTCCAATCCTTACCACTCATCGCTACAAAATTGATGTGGGCGATTGATGACCGCTGGCAGTAAAAATCTATAAACCCCCGGTAAACCCACATAAACCCCCCGCCCAAAAAAAATTTTTTTGCATATGAGTCCACTTTTTGGGTACTTTTCGTGACTATTCCACCGCCCCCAACGACTCATCCCCACGAAATTTATGTGAACGGATGGTGACCGCCAGGAGTACACAAATTTAAACCCCCGGTATCCCCCTGAAATCCCCCCCAATTGTTAAATGTGTCATTTAGTCTCCTATTTGGGAACTTCTCGCAAACATTACGCCGCACTACCCGTCCCCTCTGAGCTCTAGATCCGGAATATTTGGTGAGGGCGAGCAGCCGTAAACCATACGGGAAAATAATACCAGAAACCCCCGATCACCTCCTGGAACATCGCTGAAAAAAAAATTAATGAATTTTAAAGTCGCCTTTCCGAGTAGTTTTCGTCACAATTTAACCGGTGCCCAAACCACTTATTAAAACCCCCGATAACCCCGTGAAACCTCAAAAAATTCTAATAAATCGCCTCTCCAGGTAAAAGAATCGTCAGACAACTGCTCCGGACCCCTAGGACTTATCGGCACGGAATTTATGAGAACGATTTGTGACCACTGGTTTAACACAAGTATACCCCCGGTATTCCGTTGGAACCCCCCGCAAAAAAATTAAAAACTTGCCTTTAAGTCTTCTTTTATGCGTATTTGTCGCCACTATTACTCCGCATTGCACTACCCCTATAAAATCATCGCTACGTGATCACTGTGGACGATTGGTGACCGCATGCATAAAACATTAAAACCCCCGAATCCCCCTGGGCACCCTTCTAGGTGGGGAAGAGAATTAATGAGGACTAAGCGGAGCAGCCGCGGGGGGGCTCCTCAACCTCAAGGCGGCGAAGCCGCCCCAAAACGAGGAACGGCGCACCCGTTCCGAGGAGTAGCTGGCGTCGGCGAGGGGGAGCTTCAGTAACCCTCGGGCGGCGAAGCCGCCCCGATGTTCAAGCGGCGCAGCCGCTGTGGACTCCCCCCATCTCTGGGCGGCAAAGCCGCCCCTCAAACGAATAACGGTGAAACTGTTCCGAAATGCCCTCGCCCTCTGGGCGGCTATGGCAACCCCAGACGAGGAACGGCGAAGCCGTTCCGAGTATTAAGCGGGGTAGCCCCGGGGGGGCACACTCGACCCCTGGGCGGCGAAGCCGCCCTTCAGTGAGGAACGGCGAAGCTGTTCCCAGGAATGAGTGGGGTTCCTCCCTACCCCCTGGCCGGCTAAGCCGGCTAGCTAAGATGAGATAATTTGAACTTCAAAAGTCTTCGAACGACCAAAAATAAACCCCCCCTATAAACCTATAAACCCCCGGTAAACCCACATACCCCCCCCCCCCCAAAAATAAAATTTTCAAATAAGTCTACTTTTTCGGTACTTTTCGTGACTATTCCACCGCCCCCAACGACTCATCCCCCCGAAATTTATGTGAATGGATGGTGACCGCCAGGAGTACACACATTTAAACCCCCGGTATCCCCGTGAAATCCCCCCCAAATGTAAAATGTGTCTCCTATTTGGGAACCTCTCGCAAACATTACGCCGCACTACCCGTGCCCTCTGAGCTCTACATCCGGAATATTTGGTGAGGGCGAGCCACCGTAAACCATACGGGAAAAAATACCAGAAAACCCCCGATCACCTCCTGGAACATCGCCGAAAAAATAATTTTAAAGTTGCCTTTCCGAATAGTTTTTGACACAATTTAACCGGTGCCCCTACCACTTATTAAAACCCCCGATAACCCCGTGAAACCTCCCAAAAAATTTCTAATAAATAGCCTCTCTAGGGAAAAGAATCGTAAGACCACTCTTCCGGTCCCCCAGGACTTATCGGCACGGAATTTATGAGAACTATTAGTGACCACTGGTTTAACACAAGTATAAAACCCCCGGTATTCCGTAGGAACCCCCCGAAAAAAAATGAAAAACTTGCCATTAAGTCTTCTTTTATGGGTACTTGTCGCCACTATTAATCCGCATTGCACTACCTTTTACAATCATCGCTACATGATCACTGTGGACTTTTGGTGACCGCATGCATAACACATTAAAATCCCCGAATCCCCCTGGGCACCCCTCTCGGTGGGGAAGACCATTTATAAGGACTAGGCGGAGCAGCCGCGGGGGGCTCCTCAACCCCAAGGCGGCGAAGCCGCCCCACAACGAGGAACTGGCGTAGGCGAGGGGGAGCTTCAGCAACCCCCGGGCGGCGTAGCCGCCCCGATGTTCAAGCGGCGCAACCGCTGTGGACTCCCCCCACCTCTGGGCGGCGAAGCCGCCCCTTAAACGAATGACGGTGAAACAGTTCCGAAATGCCCTCGCCCTCTGGCACACTAAACCCCCAGGCGGCTAAGCCGCCCTTCAGCGAGGAACGGCGAAGCCGTTCCGAGGAATGAGTGGGGCACCTCCCTACCCCCTGGCCGGCGAAACCGGCCCCTAGCCGTGTTGAGATTATTCGAACTTCAAAAGTCTTCGAACGACCACAAATGTAGACGGCGAAGCCGGAACCGGGGTTTTAAGGGGCGGAGCCCCTTAACGAGCGCGCGGAGCGTGCGAGTTTACATATATAGATGGTTGCTACGTAGTAATTGCAGTGGCGATGAATGGCGTTGAAAAGTTATGATTTTCATAGATGACAGCATTACAAATATATATCAAATTCGTGATTCCAGGCATTGGAGCTCATTACCTAGGAATGCTTTGAAAATAAGACCATTGACTTGAACTTTTGTGCGTAGTTATAGAATGTGTCAATAAATATGAGTGGCATAGCGTAAATTGACGCCTCCACCCCAGGGGTGGTTGTCATCCCTTCTCGGGGGCGAAATTTTTCTTTCTCAAAATAACCCCGGATTTTGGAAGAGGATCAAATTCTATGAAAACAATGTAATATGTATTTATTATCAATAAATCAATACTTTTTGATTTATTCAGGGTCAAAAAGTTGGAATTGATATGGAAAAAATGGGTTTTCACGGATTACTAAAAATACGCGTACTATCAAAAGATCACTGTATGGCAGACCAAAAATGTAGCCTTTAAGGAACAACGAAAATTTCATGGAAATTTTAAAGATAGATAAACACATATATCAGCCTTGCCATTTTAAAGCAGTCAAATGACGATATATATATATAATTGAGGACGTACAAGTAACATAACTAGAAGAAACGTGAATTAAAATTTATAATAAGGCAGCGAGAATCGCCAGGAAAAAGCTAATTAGATGACAGATAGGAGAGTAATAGGCTTATAAAGCATTTCAATGGAATTAAAAAGGGGTCGCTGTTAGGTGGGGAGTGATTTCATTGCCTTAGTTTCGTATAATTCGAATGTTACAGTTGATTTCCAGCTTTAGTGAGTGGGCCTAAGGAGAGAGGTGAAGAAAGGCCCATGACTCACGTGACAGTTCCTCCTCTTCTTTTCCTTATAGGTCGTGTGGCCACGCGACAGTGCACTCGGAGGCAACTGACTACAGGGGTGTGTATGTGTGTTGGGTGGTTCGACATCTTCAGGACGACGTGAGATAAGGCCGGGAAGGAATAGCACTGCAGGTCGCATTTGAATATACGATTCTGATAACCCCTTAGGAGTTTCCGGGCGTCGCGACTTGTTCGAGAGATATGGAGCAGAATATGGCCCCGAATACGGCCGAGGCGCAGTAAACGTTCATGTCTTCGGAGGAATGTTCCCGCGCGTTCGTTCGTGCCACGGGACGTGTGGAATGGGAGGAATATTCGGGGAGTGTAAGTGCATATGAATGTTCAGGGGTTATATCGGATTGGAAAGATGGCCTGGAAGGAGCAAGTTCTGGGAACGTACTTATAAGTGCACTCAAGGTGGCTGCGTTATACCAAACACAGAGCCATAATTGGAAAACCTCTTAAAAACTCCAAAAATAAAAAAAAACAACTAAGACCAGTTTAAATGGTACATTACCCCATACAAGTTACGTCTCAATATATGAAAGATTTTGGTGGACCGGAACGGAATACGTATGGATGAATAAACCGCTTTAGAATGATGATGTTGAGCTACCATTTGGCTTAAGTAAAAAAGTACGAGGACATTAAATACAAATGCCAATTAAAACTTAATTGTGATTCGTATTTCTTGTCCTCGGAATTATTCATATTAGAACAGGTTATATTTTCTGTCGATGCATTCGAACAACTCAGGTGGTTAAACTGTGCATTTTGGGGTCCATTCTCGCGTTCATGCATTTAAACATCAACTCGCGCGTGTCAATGTATCGTGTAACCAGGCATTTAAAATGGGAAACGGAAAAAGTTAGGGAATGTAACACATGTAGATTATATCTTCTAAAAATCCTGTTTTTTCACCTTATTCGTGATTAATTTTTATTGGTTATAGTAGGTGTTCTTAGAGTAGAATATTTTTGATATTTCGCGATATTATTTTCAGTAGGTTTATCGTCACTGTAGGCGGCTCTGCGGCGATTAGGTCTATTGAGAATACAAATCTAGTTAGCCAATCTGAATTCAAGACGCATTTAAATCAGCTTGAAACAATAAAAAATTAGAATTAGTACATGTTTCTTCTTCTATCCACACACTACACTCCAGAATCTAACTAGATGTTATTAACGAGGCGTGATACGACAATAAACCATAGTAACAACCCCTCTAATAATCTCTTTAAACCCTAGGAAAAATTGTCGGAGCATTTAATTTTCTATCTCATAGAGTGTTGCAAACTGCCTTATGTCTCTATTATTTTGGGGGCATTTGGGGGTAAAGTAAAATCGATGGTAATTAGGAATTTGAACATCGCGGAGAAGCTTGTTAATGGCACCAAAGACATCGTGGAAGACATTAGTTCACACCTCGTAGCAGTCAGAAAGCCTGGATGCTAAGAACTGTTTTGTACTCCTAGAATTAGTAGATTAGATATCACAAAAAATCGACACTTAAGTAAAGAAAACGGTAGACAAAAATGGTAAGGACTTGCAGAGGGACCAGAAAAGGCTGCAGGCCTTTCCTGAGGGGGGCTGAGTAGTCAACCCCCCTCCCCAGCGAGCAAAAACGAGTTGTATACATGTACTTATATCTCATTGGCTGCACTAACGGCCTATATACATATCCTGTGTATTTTAATCTATCGCAGTGGACAGGTTTCTTCCGAATTCATTCAATTAGCGCAAATGACCCTACCTTGCGATATATTCAGTCAGCGTATTCATTTTTGATGCAGAACAAATGGGAAAAGGAACACTCTTCGCCTCCATTTTATCTCCATCCTTCCATCCGCGAGGAAACCGCGGCTGTGGTGTTTTCATTTTTTTCACTCGATTTTCATTCCGGTGTCCGTTCGTAGCGATGCTTCATTCCGCGCGAATGGATCGTGGGGCATTTATGCACAGATTTTTGGCGAGAACAAGGACGTACAAAAACAACGGAAGCGCTGGGAGCGTCAATTTTTTTTTCGATCACGGTTGAGTGTACCGCCTTTTTTGATTCAGCGAGATCTGCTGATTTCTCTCCTCCCCTTACTCATCGTGTCCTCAAACGCTGCTCACACACACGTTTCGGCGGGTGATACGACACCTTCTCAGGGTGACAAAATCCGACTCCACCGCTTTGAAAAATCCGCAATATATATACACTCGTATCTGTGTCCATTCGTCCACCCTTCGCCATTGAAAAATTGCACATCATTTCTCCTCCCGACGGTTTCCGGAGATCGGTTTCATTGTTATATTTTTTTTCGTCGCATTACCATGCAGGGAATATATTTGTTTACATTTCGCTGGAGGGGATGAAATAAAAAGATGCGAGGATGTATTCATTCAGTCGGGTGTTAATAAAAAAAACAAAACAAACACGTTAATAGCCGTGTGTGGGCACACATGAGGGCTCGCCGGCCAAACGAGAGGCTCCACCACAGTCCGCTATTCCTCGTCAATCATTCCTTCCTGATCGTTTCACTTCCTCGGTCGGTTCGCGGTTTGCAAAAGTGACGGGGGAAATTAGGGTGTGGAAGGGGAGAATTTTTTTTAGGTAGGATGTGGTCACGGGAATTTTGTCCGAGAGATAGGAAAGGGGGGAGAGAACTCTGCCTTGCAACGCAGTTAGGCGCATTAAATTGATCACAGGATTTTAAAAACATTGTATTTCCCGAAGTATTTGCGGCGCACCATTTGCCACAACAAGTGTTCTCCATCGAAGGATTTTCCACGGTGCGGTGGATTCTTGCTTGCCAGGGAAAGGGGTCCTTGCCCTAGGACAGCGGTTCTCACCGTTCCCGTACCCTTCCATATATTTATATAAGTAATATTGCACCCCCAAAAATGTAACTTGCACATTTTATTACATAATTTCGCTATGGGTGTCACTTTTCGCTATAAATGATTGTTTAAATATAAACTTTATTTTAAATACCCCGTATAATATGTAGGTATGCATATTTCCTTGTTAAGAGATACATACAGTTGTAGTTCCTGGCGTCCGCCATTACAAATTACTCTTGGCGTACCCCCGACTGGTTATCGAGTTTCCCCCGAGGAGTACGCATACCACCGGTTGGGAACCGCTGCCCTAGGATAATTAAGGATGCAGTTGGTGTAATTAATAAGGGAAAATAATATACAGAGAGAAGACATCTTGCAGCGATGAGATTCAGAGTTCCCTCGAATTCAATTTGCTTCATCCATTTTTTATTAGGTGACACAAACAGCAATTTTTGCACAACATCTTTTGTAAGACTATTGTCTACAAATTTTCGTTAAAATTAGACCGGGATTTTTTTTAATTTGAAGGCGTTGATTGAAATTTTGAATAGTTCGTCTTTGTTTTCCACCTCGAAAATGTCCAGAATTACGATCATTTTTGTCCAAAGGATAGTTTAAATATAAAGAAAATCTAAATTCTTTCGAATTTTCATGAAAATATATCTATATGATTGTTTCGGTATCATGAATACTGACGATAAAAGTCAGTGACCGGCACTGTAACATTATGAAAAGTGCCGAATAGAAATAATTAGTAATTACTGTGGATTGCATGTGAAACTAATCTCGGCGTCAAAATGATGTGCCGCTGTACTTTGCAAATTTATATCTGGACTTCAGTGCATGCCATAATAATGAATAATACGTCATTTTAAAGGAAATTTTATTCTTAATTTATATTTATTTTTTTATGAAAAATTCAAAAATGTAGCCACGCGAATGCAATAAAAGACTCCGCGCACCATAAAATTAGCTGTTTTGTTAACTTCATGAACTTTGCAACTCAACCTAGGGAAAACTGCTGCGTCTACAACGTTCATCTTCCACAATAATTTGCAAACATTATTTAAAATTAATAAAATGGATTTAGCGTATTTTTAGAACATATTTTTTTGCAAAATAACGAAGATGTTTGAACACTATCTAGTCCTACAGTTTACCCCAAAAGAAAAATAAAATTTATAGAAACACTTGTTAATTTATTTGAAAATTTTCTATTATCCATTATCTATAAAAATATTATATTGATATTTGTGAATGTCAATAACTTCCATTAATGTCATGTTGCCAAACGGGGCCGCGCCGGGCCAGTGCTGGTTACCGGGTAGCAAAGTTTCGCACGCAAGACGGGCAACTCAGCCTTTGTTCGCTCCGGCGTATCTTTTTAATGTCCATATATAATCTATACTGCATAAAAATAATGTATTTTCGGATCATAGAAAAATTGCAAATAAATTAAGAAGTGTTTCTATCAATTTTCATTCAATCAGAGAAATAATATTCACTTTGTTCGTTCCCCACTGAATAGTGTTTAACACCATTGGTTTCAATATTGTTGCTTCGTTATCAAGGTGATTGGTCGGTCTTGATAAATAACCACTGTGTATCATACAAAGCAAACTTTATTTCCCTGTAGAGGTCTCAATTTTTCCTCCGCATTTGCTTCCATGGAGCCATCTTGAGCGCAAATTTTGCATCGGTCCCGGCACATCTTCGGCATCATCTTATGCCGTATGTTATTATCGAGTGAGTGTAGTCTTTGAAACTCTTGGAAATATCAGGATGTATATCCCTATTTTTTTTGATTCTGTTAAAAATTGTATCCATAATTGTTTATTTTGCCCTCTCCATATCGATTAATAATATGGAAGGTATGGTTCCAACGTTGGTCACGGCTTTTGGTTCCTACATAGACACCTTGAACGATCTTGTGCATATTTACCCTGCGGTTATGAGGTCCACACTCCACTTCTTGACTTCTCTGCACCTGTCAACGTCCAAGCCTCGTTCAGTAGCGGATACAGAGAAAACTCAAGGGGGAGGGCAAAAGATATCTTCAGTTACCTTTACTTTTATCGTAATAAAAAATAATCAAGTCACATGCAGAGCTTAAGAAATTTTTAATTCAAGTGATTATACACATATTCAAGACAATACAAGACAATATAGTCATGGTTGAGCTTCCACGCGAGACAGACGTGGGCTGGTGCTTCGCTCGAGACAGGCAGGTGCCTTAGTGATGTGTTCAGTTGCGTCCAGAGTATAAGTGCATTCAATTACGAGGATAACTTCCTACTCAATTTAGAAGCTCGAGTTACTAATATTAAGTGGAAACCGCAGTTTAAAATGGCTAATTGCAGTGTATGTAATGTGAATGTTCTTAAGCGCCAGCTAAGGATTACCTGCAGTGAATGTCAAACTCAGTGTCACGCTACTTGTGTTCACTTGTCCAAAGAGGATATCGAGTATATTGGCGCTGAAAAGCAAAGTTGGCGTTGTCCTACCTGTGCTGCGGAAAAACGTAAGAGCATGTCAGTAGTTCCACTGACGGATACGGACACTGCTAGTATCTCTCATATTATAAACCTTCTAGAAGAAGCTAAAGAGGACAGGAAACGCATGGAATTGGACTTGAACAAGGCTATTGAGTTTGTGCACAATAGATTAGATGAAAATACTAAAGTGCTTCAAGAAAACTCAACGCAGATTGCTGAATATTTAGCGACAATAGACTTACTTAGGCAAGAAAATGTTGGCTTAAAATCTCGAGTGAGTGAATTAGAAAAGAGGTTAGACGACCAAGAGCAATATTCTCGCGTTAATGACCTTGAAATACACGGCATTCCCCAGCAACCAAATGAAAATACCTTAGAAATCGTGAAAAGTGTGGGGGACGCCCTTGGTGTTAAAATAACCGACGATATGGTGAACACATGCCACCGATTGGGAAAGAAGGGACACGAAGGCGGAACGAGAGGTATCATAGTCAAATTCGTCCGTAGGTATACAAAAGAAGAAATTCTTCAAAAGAGGCGAGTGAAAAGGACCTTCTCCACACGGCACCTGGGCTTGGCGACCGATACTCCGGTGTACATAAACGAGAGCCTGAGTCCAGGTCGGAGGAGACTCTTCGCTGCTGCGCGTCTTGCGAAGAAAGAAAAGGGATACAAATATTTATGGCTAAGGCATGGGACAATACTCATGAGGAAGAAGGAGAATGATCAAGTAATCACTCTGAAATCCTCTGATGACCTGGAGAAACTGTAAGCATTCTGTGAGTGAGTTATGTATGTCTTCAACCTATCTTTACTAACAAAATGCAGAGTACTGTTAATGATAATGGATTTAATGGTGGCAGGTTCCTTGTCTTGCATCAAAATATAAGAAGTCTAAGAGCTAATTTTGATAAATTTGTATTTCAACTAATTAATCTCGATATAAAACCCGCTGTAATTGTTTTGACAGAAATTTGGGTCAATGACACTGAAGTATCTATGTATCAAATAACTGGCTATCGGAGTTTTGATGTGTGTAACAATAACTATAGGGCTGGAGGAGTTATTGCATATGTAGCAGATACTTATGAGTGTTCTTCTATTGATCTGGGTGAATTAAAAACTGCTGATATGGTTAAAATATCAGTAGGGATAAATGATTCTTCTTGGATAAGCATTATTGGTGTATATAGACTTAATTTTAATCCTGTTGAACATTTTTTGAGTGAATTGGAGAATGTATTAACCATCTCTAGTGAGAGGAATTTAATTGTAATTGGTGATATTAATTTATGTTTATTACAACCCAACGATATTTCCTTTGAATATCAAACCCTTATGGCTAGTCATGGACTGGACCAGCTTATTCGAGTACCAACTAGAATTAGCAAAACGGGTAGTACATGTATAGATCACATTTTTTGCAGAAGTAGAGATAACTATAAGTATGAGGGAAGAGCGGACGATTGGGGTTTAACAGACCATCATGCTGTATCATGTTCTTTAAATATTAATGTACCCATTAATATATACGAACGAGTTTATCGAAGCCATTGCCGGATAAACTTTAACCATCTAAATAATAGTTTGCTAAGATGTGACTGGAATGATGTTTATTCACAACAAAATGTCAATGAAGCCTATGAAATATTTATAAATAAACTGAAATGCTGCATTGAAAAAGCTGAATACGTGTCAGACAGTAACAGATCGGGAGGAATGAAGAGGCCATGGATGACTTACGCTTTGTGCGGGAGAATTTCTAGGCGAAATTTTCTGTATAAAAAAATGAGGAAACACCCTGAAAATGAAAAGCTAAATAGGTACTACGTATCGTACACGCAAAGATTAGAATATGATATTAAAAAGCGCAAAGAAAAGTATTACAGGGACCTATTTGATAGTAATGTCAATAATACCGCTGCTCAATGGCGCATTTTAGATTCACTCACGGGAGGAAAGCAAGGAAATGAGAATTGTGTAAAAATTAGAACTAGTAATGGTATCGTTGTCACTAAGTGCCAGGACATTGTAAACGAATTTAGTTCACATTATGGTAAAGTAATTCAAGAATTGACCCAGAACAATTATTTTGAAAGTAATACGAATAAATACAAAGAAATATTCCCAACCTCCAATTCAATTGACTCACTGTTTTTTGTTCCTACTGATGCGAAAGAAATTAGCAGCATTATTAAGGAATTAAAGTCTAAAAAATCTAAAGGTGTTGATAATATTTCCACACAAGTTATAAAAGAAGTAAATGCAAATATTTCGGAGGTCCTTGCCCATATTGCTAATCTAAGTATGTATACTGGAATATTTCCTAAACAATTAAAAACTGCAATAGTGATACCAATTTTTAAAAAAGGTGATAAAATGAACGTAAATAATTACAGACCAATATCCCTATTATCTGTATTTGCTAAAATAATAGAAAAAGTTGTTAAAGTCAGACTTCTTAAATTTCTAAATCAGCATAGTTTTTTCAATAAAAACCAATTTGGATTTATGAGTGGTAAGAGTACAGAGGATGCATTATTAAAATTCTGTTCAGAGCTGAACGACGGACTGAATAAGAACTGTAGAGTTGCTGGCTTATTTGTAGACATTACCAAAGCCTTTGACTCCATTAATCATAACATACTAATGAATCGATTATGGGAAGCGGGTATACGTGGAACCGCATATGATTGGTTTCAAAGTTATCTTTGTGATCGAGATCAATGTGTGCGTCTCAAAAATTGCTACAGTGAAAAGATTCGACTCACCTGTGGTGTCCCACAGGGTTCTGTGTTGGGACCCATACTGTTTTTAATATATGTAAACAATTTATGTGCTGGCAGGTTTAAAGGTCAATTAACGTCATTCGCAGATGACACTGCACTAAGTTACTCTGTTAATAGTGTTGATGATCTATATGAACACATACAAAGTGATCTATTAACACTCAATATGTGGTTTTCGGCTAATTATATGTTGTTAAGTGAAAAAACGAAATATATTATGTTTAGCATGAGTAAATCTACCTCAAACAAAAGTAAACTATACTATCAATGTGAAAATTGTATAAAAGATAATGTTACTTCCTGTGATAAATGTATTTTGATCGAACAGGTTAGTCACATAAAATATTTAGGTATATATTTTGACCAAAATTGTAAATGGAAGTCTCACATAAATAAATTAAAATCAGAAATGATTACTATTGTAAGAAAATTCTACTTCCTCAGATACATATGCCCTGAATCAGTGTTAAAAATGGTATATTATGCTCTCGTTAATTCAAGATTGCAATACGGAATAGCCTGCTGGGGTGGAGCATATTTTATCAACATTAAACCATTGATAGTGGCGCAAAAAAGGGTTATCAGGGTTATAACACGATCGTATAGGAAAAGCCACTCATTTCCTCTATTCAAAAAATTAGATGTCCTCCCACTAAGGCATTTATTCATTTATAAAGTCCTTAGAATATTCTATAACCGTAGTGGTGAAAAGGCCCGACCACAAAACTATGACATTAGAGCTTGGAGAAACTTCCATATACCTAGGCCGACGACCGAAATTTATCGACAGTCATACAATTACTTAGGGCCTAAATTGTTTAGCATGTTGCCGAGTAATGTAGCAAACTCGGAAAAAAGATGGGGATTTAAATCCGCCGTTAAAAAATGGCTTATGATGTGTGAGGAAGTAGAGTTTCTACTAAGAAAGGTGGGTTAAAAAAGTTTACAATAAAAGGTATATTGTATATTCTATGTATGTAATTATGCGTTTATATAAGAAAAATAAGAAAAATAGTTATCCTTGTCCAAATATTTGAAATACGTTTTGTAATAATGAATGCAATCGGCAATAGAACAAATAAGTGAATACAAAGAAATTTTACTTCTCATGTGTGCTAGCACCAGACCTATGTAAAAAGTTTATGATGGTAGCCCCAAAACTACTAAAAGGGGTACCTATATATTCCAAAATATTTAAGTATGTTCTAAAATGTAATATTTGATTGTAAATGGAATAAATTATATATTATTATAATACCATCTTATGATTTAAAAAAGTTTTTTGACAGTACGGGTAGCCCCGCAAAGGGGGAGCGCGCGCCCCACATCTGTTTCCGCCACTGGCCTCGTTCCCATAGAGAAACATGCTCCATATGTAGCACATGATGGATTGAAGAAACTAATGATAAATGAAACAAAGTGATTAATTGAAGAAAGAAGAGTAGGATTTGTAACAGAATGAAATTTAGGGGCCTAATGAGGAATTGAGAAGTCCTAGCTGGGCATGGAAACAGGCCAGGAAGATCAGCATAATGCTCCATGTAAACTTACATTACCCTGGATAGGATAATTAAAAAAAATAGTTGATATTTTGACAGCCATCATGCGCGCTCTTGTATGTATTTCTTCCGAGGTAGAGGCTCGCAATGGGTGTGGTTTGTTTCACGTTTTTGTGCTTTCGCCACCAACGGCACCTCATTGCCCGACATCCCTCCCCTATACCTCTCGTATCTGCGCGCTGGCGACCAATTGATACCCTCCCCTATGTGAATCTCCCCACACTCCACGCCGTTCCGCGGGAATAACCCGCGTATTATTCACCTTCCGGAAACAAAAGCGGCCCGTAATCCATCTCTCTTTCCCCTCTTTCCAACCGCGTACATAGGTACCATTACAACGCATGCACAACACTTCGGTCTCTCTTTATTCCGTGCCCGGAAAAAGAATCCCCCTCCGACCGCCACCCCACCCAATGGAAATAATCCCGCAAAGAGATCAACCATTACCGCTCGCGTGACAGCGCGGGCCCCCCTCGCAAAAACAGCGCACACACGATTGCGCGCTGGCAAAAACACCGCGCCTGTGGATTTTGGAACCCGCCCACCACCACCAACCACTACTCTTTGCGGTTCGCGAATTTTATTTTTTTTTTCGATTTTTTTTGTTTCGCGCGCAGGGCGGAAGGGAGGGAAGTTGGTGGCATATCTGTGTAGGGTGGTGAGTGGAATGGCTGTCAGCGGATCATCTCGTAAAAACAAATAACGAGCGAAACAATTGAAACAGTTGAAGATCGATGTATTTTTACCACTTCTTCCGCCGCCGCTGTTGCCGCCACGCCCCGCGGGGTTGTCAGGGCTGCCTTCCCCACCCCAAATTCCCCCAACCCCCAGGCTTCCGTCCACACTTTTTCCCCCCTCCCCCTTTCCATTGCGATAGCATTTTGCGGTCCTTCAATTGTTTTCGGCAGCGTGCAGCGCTCCATCCGCAACAAATCATCAAGTCTGTCCCTCGCATTGTGGCTCGGAAAAGATTTATCGTGAAAAGCCATTGAAAATATGATGGAGTTAATTTATAAGATCGAGACAATCCCACGTCGCCATTTGAGATTCATATATTGGCCAACGTGAAATGCATGGTGGGAGAGGCGTCCGAATTGATGGTTTGCAAATCCAAAATGAATGTGAAAGGAATTGCTTTTTATTCTGATGCAAAAAAGGGGAGCGGGGGCGTCTTTTTTTCCGGTGTCAGAGGGAATATATCCATGCATCGTTTTACAATGAAACAGAAAAAAATTGTTACAATAGTGATGAAATTTAAATTCTCAATTTTTGTTCATGGTGAGCATAATCCTTCTGAGAGCTCTAGATATTTAGTCGGTGAGCTAATAACTCAGAGAATGCTGGGAGTTTTTTGCTGCGAAATTTTGTAAATTTATGTTTAAACAATAACCTCTTTCTATTCACCGTTGTTTGAAAAATATACGAAATTCATATGATTGTGCTGGGCATTCAGGCTATTGCATGGGTAACGGGTGAGGTAAGGCAGTGTTATCAGACGTGTTTTTTTATCTTTTGCGTATCGATAGCCAACTGCATGAGAGAAGAGTATGTACTGACAAATTTTGTTCTCATAACCTAGCCATCAAATGAGTCGTAATTGCAATATTGAACGTAATATAATCATCCCGTCAGGCATGAAAAACATTCTTTATCTACGGTTTATCCTTTTAGGACATGCTATAAAACGCATCGTACAAGTGGCCTGACGACGAAACCGTATCAACCGTATGCACCAGATCATTCAGTCATTGAAACTACAGCCAATAGGTATGGAGTGCCTTGAAAAACGAATGAAGTACCTTTATCACTGGTTATCTTTACTCATGATTATTAAATGGCGAAATAATATAAATAATATCTCATATCGTAATACTCCACCTCCACTATTCGATATAAAGTCAGTAAAAGTCATCATAAGTCAACTAACCTAAGATTGGTTTGACGCAGCTCTACGCTAGTCTTTTCATAGTGACATATTTCTTCTATTTTACCACCTGTCCTGTGTCACTCATTTTTGGGTCGTCCCTTACCCTTATTCCTTTCTTCCTGTCTTAAGATTGTTTTCTTTGGGTCATCATACCCCATAATGTGGCCAACTAAATTGTCCCGTTAAGGGTTTTAGAAGACTTATTTTATTCCTCTCTTCTCAGCACTTCCTCAATACTTACTCGGTCAATCCATTTTGTCTTTATCATTATCCGGTAGCATCACATTTCAAATGCTTCCAATCATGAATTCTCTGCTCTGTAAACGTTCAAACCTCGCTCTCATAGAGAAACATGCTCCAAATGTAGCACCTGATGTAGCATCAGTAAAATTAAATAATGAAATATTAGTCTACAGGGAACTGCTCATATGTTTTAGTGTGCCTGTTGGGTGTGATATCGATATAATAGATATAAAATTATCCATGAATTTCGATATCGCGAATGGACATCGCACGGTGTTCAACTGTGCCCAAGGATTGTCGATTTATCTCAGTGCTTCAGCCTGAGGATTGGCTTGGAAGTGTTAGCTTAGAGCTCACCCCAGACTTAGCCACAGACGTTTGAAATTAATGGAGGTGTGACCAATTACTTTACCTGGGCCACCTCGTACTACGAGGAGTTTTATGTTGGAGTTTCCGAACCTGTGGTGGTACGCGGTACGCATGTGCGTAGTCACCAGTGGTTCGTTCCATTTCAGTGCCTTACTTTCCCAGTGGGCCTGTTTTTTGACGAGCGTGATTCAAGATTCGTCTGGCTTCCGCTTCGACGTCGGAAAGAGGTTTATAATCTGGGAGTGCTCAAAGTTCGCAAAGGGATTGGAATTCATTTTTTTCGTAATTTTTCATTATTGGGGTAAAAGTGGGTGAATTGGACCTGCAGGTGAAGGGGTAAATTTTAAAAGAAGCCGAAACACATATGTCCGAAATTGTGCCGTTTGAGACTGTAGATTAGTTAGTGCTTCTAATGCAATCTTATCCTTCGGGTAGACTCGTGACGAGATCATAATAACTGAATTTATATTATGTTTTTTCTTTCGTACGTGGGGCGCCCACAACAGAGAGGTAAAAAATTGGGTTTTTCAAAATGTTACGAGCATGGTGTCGATTCCTCGGATTTTTTCTTTCCCAAAAGTGAACTGATGGTTATCAATACTTTTTATTGGATTTGACTGAATGCCAGTGTTAATAGATACAATTTAATTATTATTGAATTAATTATCCCATTTTCGGCTGAGTAGAAGTAATGCATAAAAATCATGCATTATCATTCTCAAGGTAAATGCATTTTGGGGTACACCAATAAAATGTTTGTGGACAAATTTAAGTTTATTCTATTTATTCAAACATAAAATCTAGTAAAGAAAAAGTTTATGGCACGAGCTAATATTAATTATTTTAAACGACAGAGAAACCTAGGGAATAAATCTATTTAAGATGTAAAAGAAGAAAGCCATATCTTCAAATTTCAAGTCTGCAAGTTGATGATGCATGGCTGTGGGGAAGATGAAACATTTCTTGAATTGGAGAAAGCTTAAGAAGATATTTCCAAAATTCCAAAAGAATGGACATGACTTTCATAGCAGAGAATCTTGATCAATCATGATGCTGACATAGCCCACCGAAACTAAACAGAACATTTTTTTATTACTCACTCAAACTGTGTGAAAAGGTGCGTTGTTCATTTGTTCAACGAAGAAAACGAAATTATTCTCGAAATGTATCATCGTCTCAAAGCGTGCGCGACCGACGAAAGTTTCGACTCAATTTTCCTTCTTGGCAAGAATATTTACCGCGGTCTACTCATGTATAATACAAAAAAACTTCCCCGGCCTTATGCTTGAGGGAATATTTTCCTCACAGCTAACGACTAACATCTCTGGGGTGAGTCAGGATATTTATGGCCTCATTAATATTTCGAACCCCTTTTGAGGAGGAGTCGGCGGTCTTAATCTCCATGCAGAAAGATCTAAAGGAGAAAGATCACAGTCAACATTATGCTGATACTAAAATGACACGAGGTTTTGCGTTTTAATCTTGTTCGCGGCCGATGGGTTGTGTGTGTGGAATATTTTCATATATTATGACACTCGGCCAACGTGATGAATAAGATTTATGGCCTATAAAAATGATAGAATGTATCTCTTAGTAAATTACATCCGGTATTACAGCTTGAAAATACTTTGTAGCTGAATATTAATTACCTTTTCTAGTATCTAATCACGGCAGCTATAATACCGTGGACTTCAGAAAAACAGTAAGTAGTCCTTGGTCTTCACTCCGTTGTTAATATTAAAAAGTATGTTGAAGGTGAGGTTGACGACAATAAAGAAACAAAGAAGTACTAGACAAGATTGGCGAGGAGAGGATGCAAGCAAAAAATAGAGGGCGTGTATGGACCACGCGATCATACGTGAGGATGCTGAAAACCGTGCTGGAGGGAGTTGATGGAGTGATAAAATTTCATATTCTACAAGTCACATCATTGAGAATGTGGCGTTAGAATTTGCTATCACGGTTATGCGTAGGGATATAATTTTTTTGACATTGACCTGCACTCTTGTAGAATGAAGGTCTGTCATTATTTGCCTTCAGCAAAGGTGTTGATGGTCAATTGGCCTTTTCAACCTGTACGAATAACATCTGTTATAATAATAATTTATATCTGTCGTAGTAGAACAGTGAGCATTTCTGTTGTAGACCATATTTTGTCGCAGTATATCGACAAGATTGATGCAATGAAAGTAGAAAATAGGGAGGAATGTAATTCATGGATAGACTAATTGGTCATATGCGGAACAGAAGAACATTCAAAAAGGAAAAGGTGGCCAGTTAAGTTAGTAAAATATTCCACGTAAGCGTACCTCATCCGGTTGACTAGATGTTCTAGTTTGCGTTAACCGGAACAAGGTACAGCGGAAACCTTACCATGGAAATATTTTGAAGTTTAAAGGAAAGTAACTCAGAATAACGTCTAGTTTGACTGGTGGCCTTAAATGGAAGAATGCGTTTACTCCAGTTTTCATACTCCATAAAATTTTACTTGACTTAACTGACCATAGAAATAAAGCAAGCGACCCATTGCTTAATTTCCGGCATCTTTCAGGGAAAATTGAGTCGAGTCAAAAATTTCATCGTTTTTTATGTTTCGCAAAACATAATTCCTCATTTTAACATTCATTGCAAGTTAAAAAAAACGAAAATTTTAGGAGGAGAGGTTTATCTTTAAAAATCGCGTCGATAATATGTGTTGGTATGCGTTCCGGCACCTAAAATTATTAGAAATTAAGCGCTGAAGTAGCCCATTGCTAAGGAGAAACAAATTTAATGTAGAACGACAATTATCCGAATCAATTGGGGCCGTACCCCATTCAGATAATAAAAAAATCGGACAATTAGATTTTCCCCGAAAAAATCCCGATATTTTAAAGAAAAGATTTAATTTTCGGTTCTGTATGCATTATTTGTGAATCAAAAGTGAACATTTTTACACATTGTATTGCGCATACCACTGAGCTACTACATAGTTAGTGTTTTATGTTAAGTTGTATAAAAGCAAACGCTTCGCTAGCTTATGGTCTCATGTCTGCTTCAATTTCCACACTGTCGTTATCTTCTTCATCAACACTTTTTTCTCTCATACTGTGATAAAGTCCATCATCACCATTGGCCGGTATCAGTGGCGGTGGGATAAAGTCCTCGCCTTCAAAAACCGGAGGTCGCGGGTTTGAGTCCCGCCTGCGTAGGTCATACCTTTTCAGGGCTTGGACGTTTGTGTATGTCCTCCTTTGTTTATTGTTGATTCCCAGTTGTAAAGGCCGTAAATGTGCTGTTTACGGAGAGAAGAAAAAAAAATATCATTAGCGCCTATAGCGCCGACTGGCTTCACGGAGAATAGCCGTAAGTGTGCTGTTTACGGAGAGATGAAAATTAAAAAAATTAAAATATATCATTAGCACCTATAGCGCCTGCTAGCCTCATGGAGGAGAGAAGAGTAGCGCGCAAAGGCAGAACCGATATTTTTGCGAATTTTTTTAGTTTTCGGTTAAAAAAATGGTTCTGTAAGCAATTCGGATAATTGGCGATTCAGATGTTTGGAGTTCGGATAATTGGAGCTCTACTGTATTTGAGATCCTAGGTCAAGAAAGCACGTATAAAGAGAATTCGAGGAAGGGACGACTAGAGGGAGAAGAAGAGGAAGAAAAGGGTGATGAGAATGGGAAATAGGGAGAGGAAAGGGAACGAACGTCTTGTCGGAAAATATGTATGAGCGTGAGGAGAAGGCGGGTTCGTGTAGTGTCGTCCGTCGTTATCGTCCGTCTGCGGGGAGACGCGGAGGGGGAAGCCGGGAAACGGGTTGAGGGCCGTGGGGTGTAGGGCAGGGGGGTGCCAACCCGGGGGAAAGGGAAACGGAGAGAGATGCTCGGAGGGCTGTGTGTGGGGCGGAGAAGTTTCGTCCGGGGGAATGGGGGGGGGGGGGGCAGAAGAAAAACACTCGATATTGTATATAGAGTAGGGACATAACTCATGGGACGTCAGTCTTTACCCGGAAAACTTCTCTCTCCGGAACCCCAATTTTTTCCCCTTCCCGTCCTTCTACCCTCGCTGTAGCATTTCCCCTCCGCCTCCAGAAGGCCTCCGCAGACTATCCCTATGGTAAAAACCCCTCCCCCTCCTCTTGAGCATTATGCTCCGTTCCAATCGCCCTCTTCACCGTCGGGTCCATATTCTCTCCCTCTGCCGCGACGGCCTCATCCAATTCCTCCACCTCCAGAGGGCACCATTCCATCATCCAAGGACCCCCTATCCCCGCCTCTGCCTGTCCTGCGTGCCTCAGCTCCGCCCCCTTCAAGCTACGGACGCGCCTAAATATTGAGATTAGTATTGCGAAGGGACCCATGTAGAGATTCACCCCTACGAATATCGAATTCTCTTCAGATGCATAGGTACTGTGCCCACAGGGCAGAAAATATTTCATGGATATATATATGCAGTGTATTTAAAATCTTGGATCCTTTATTAAAGCAACTACTATGATTGTGTAAACTATTTCATTAATAACCATGCTGTGGTATGTTTCTAAGGGGAAATTATTTAGCGGTAAAGCTGCACTCCGCCTCCCGCTTAGAGATATTGCAGTACTTTCTATCCACGTATAAATATTGAGATTAGTATTTCGAAGGGGGCCATGAAGAAATTCACCCCTGCAAATAACGTATTCTACAAAGATGCATAAGCACTGTGACAAATAGGCAGAAAGTATTTCATAGATGTATATTCACGGAGTATTTAATGCCTTGGATACTTTATTATAGCAACTGCAGTGCTTGTGCGAAAATATCTAAATAGTAACCCTACGGGGGTACGTTTCCATTCATAATGAGAAAATTATTTAGCTTTAATTCTGCTCTTACCTGCCGCTCAGAGCTATCGTAGTATTTGCTATCCATATGCTGCTGGTACCGCACTTCCTTAATTACTTTCAATTCTAATACGATAAGCATCTTTAGGGTAATGCTTACGCTAACAAGAGTGATCATTTTATTATTTTTATAGTTTATTGCGAAATTTAATGTACGGAAATATTGCCTCGTGGCCTTAAATTTAATTATGATACTTACAGAAATATTCCAAATTTGCCAACCGATTCAAAATTGTGAAAAAATTTGAGTTTTTCTTTTGCGTGTATCTGTTTGCATGATAGAACTCACTGAGGAATTTTCAAGGATCGAATGTGAACAATTTATTTTTCATCTCGCTAGAATCTTCGGATTTTGTACTGAGGAATAATAAGTTACTTTGTAAAGTATAAGTAGCGTATTCTACGAAAGGAACTAATTTGGACCTGTTGAGGATAAATTGTGTTTAATCAGGGCATTATCAAAATAAAATACAACTTCTATGTATAATTTATAGTGATGCATTAATAAACTAATCAAACAATATAATTCGTGGAAGAAATGCGAGTTAGATGTAAGTTTCTTGACCTAATCATGTTCTGAATCTAAGATATTAGTGTCACCAACAGGAATTTTTAATGACGAGGTTGCCTTACGAGTCCATAGGGGTGATGCGTAAACAGTCGTTGGTAATTATTATCGATTACTTTGTCAGTCATAGTTTCAAAATTTTATTAAAAATTCCATATCATTAATGAGTTTATATTTGGATGCAAATTTCGGAAATGGGAAAACTTAAAACCGCTACTCGCTGTGAGTTCTTGTTATGATTAAAATACTACGTGAGACACATATCGCAAAGTTTTTATAACGGAATTTACCATCTCAAAATTGCATTTTAATTTTAGGTGCGTCAAAAACGTTAAATTACGAGAGAAAGCGGGGATCGGGTTGGTGTGATAGCTTCTAACTCGGCGGGCTCGGGCTCAAATCCCGGCGGTGGCAGAGAATTTTCAGAGACTGCCCGATCCATGCTTGAATGTTGTGTGGAGGACATTTCAAGCGCAACACTCCGTTCGTCGGATGGGACGTTAAACCGTGGTTCCTTTCGCGCCTTTCGTTAAGAGCAGGCTAATGCCGACGCCGGGTTTCCCTCCACCCTTCCTTACATACCCCTTCCCTCATGGCGGAAATGACCTCAGCTGTCGGTCGCCTCCTCCAAGTACAATACCAACGAGAGGAAATTCGCCGAAAGGATAAATTTTGGATTCGTTTTTCCTCCGAAAAACATGGGTCTTTAATAAACTCTGGTCTGCACTCTTAAACTTACATTTTTTTATTCTTTGAATCTCTTCGGAAAACACGTAATTGTTTTCAGTATTCTCGCCTGGTGTCCTGTCGCCTGCCGCCACACGCCAATTGAGGTTACTTGCGGGGTATTATGCAGACAGCGATGAAAAAAGCGATTTTAAATAAAAATCGAGTTTTAAAAGTCAGAGATCGAGGAAATTGAGATCGAGCCATGAACTTCGAGTTTTAATCGAAATTCCATTTTTCAACGTCAATGTTTACAATTTCGATCGCTATCACCAGCGTCACCACCGGCCTAAGATAACATTATGACAACATGCGTAAGACTTCTCCATAACGCCGATAAAATCGGGTAGGCACGCCTAAAATCATCAAGATAGCATGTCAATCAGTTAATCTTTCTTAAAACATTTAGTGAAGCCAAATTGTTCCTAATGGTGATCACAGAAAACTTTAATGTGTGTGTATTAAAAAAAGTTTACTACTAAAAATTCAAGAATATATTCTCAATAGATAAGAATGAATATTGACCATGTATTTAGAAAAACTTATAAATAATAACCGTCAACGTTTTTGAATAACCCATATTTTAGTTCAAATTTCGATTTTTGTTGAAAGTCGATTTTAATTCCGATTGCTCGAAAAATTGTTTTCAGCCGAATTTTTGCATCACTACTTTCGGGTTATTATGTGGATGTCTTAAGGCGGCAGTGATGCTTGTCAGTAGTTTTAGGGGTTGCGGGTATAAACTATATGATAACTTACCCCTTGGGTGAAATAGTCCCAGTCTCCCCTACACACATTTTGGTTTACACGAGAGAGGGATATGTACGGGGGTTGGGCGAGGGAAAGGGTCCCCTACTTTGCCGCTGGGTCATCATCGTTGATGCATATATTCTCGGCCATTCATCATTCGACCCTGTATTTATTCTCACCCACGGCTTTAAAACGCCCGATTCGAGTATTCATTCCCATGTCAGGCTCATTCAGCGTCAAGGAGAAACATATCCGTGCACTCAAACTCTTCTCACATTAAGTGAAATGAATACATCATCGCCACGTAAACTCTCGAGTGTGAAATTTAGATGGAAATTAGGAAAAAAATAAGCTTGCCTCTAGAGTACTCATTTATTAACCCAAATAAAGAAGCGTCCGGTGCATTTTCTCTGTCGTTGGCCACTTAGAAAATGTGACTTAAAGTATACTCCGAGTTTAGATATTCAACTCGCACGCTCCGCGCGCTCGTTAAGGGGCTCCGCCCCTTAAAAACCCCGGTTCCGGCTTCGCCGTCTACATTTGTGGTCGCTCGAAGACTTTTAAAGTTCGAATAATCTCGCCTCAGCTAGGGGCCGGCTTCGCCGGCCAGGGGGTAGGGAGGCGCCCCACTCATTCCTCGAAACGGCTTCGCCGTTCCTCGCTGGAGGGCGACTTCGCCGCCCAGGGGTTGAGTGTGAGTTGAGATGGGTGGAGTCTACAGCGGCTGCGCCGCTTGAACGGCAGGGCGGCTTCGCCGCCCGAGGGTTACTGAAGCTCCCCCTCGCCTACGCCAGTCACTCCTCGGAACGGCTTCGCCGTTCATCGTTGTGGGGCGGCTTCGCCGCCTTGGGGTCGAGGAGCCCCCCCGCGGCTGCTCCGCTTAGTCCTCATTAATGCTCTTCTCCACCGAGAGGGGTGCCCAAGGGGATTCGGGGGTTTTAATGTGTCATGCATGCGGTCACTAATCGTCCACAGTGATCACGTAGCGATGATTGTAAAGGGTAGTGCAATGCGGAGTAATAGTGGCGACAAGTACCCATAAAAGAAGACTTAATGGCACGTTTTTCATTTTTTGCGGGGGTTCCAACGGAATACCGGGGGGTTTATACTTGTGTTAAACCAGTGGTCACAAATCGTTCTCATAAATTCCGTGCCGATAAGTCGTAGGGGTCCGGAACAGTGGTCTGACGATTCTTTTACCTGGAGAGGCGATTTGTTAGAAATTTTTTGGGAGGTTTCACGGGGTTTTCGGGGGTTTTAATAAGTGGTAGGGGCACCGGTTAAATTGTGACGAAAACTACTCGGAAAGGCGACTTTAAAATTCATTAATTTTTTTAGCGATGTTCCAGGAGGTGATCGGGGGTTTCTGGTATTTTTTCCCGTATGGTTTACGGTTGCTCGCCCTCACCTAATATTCCGGACCTAGACCTCAGAGGGGACGGGTAGTGTGGCGTAATGTTTGCGAGAAGTACCCAAATAGGAGACTAAATGACACATTTTACGTTTGGGAGGGATTTCAAGGGGATACCGGGGGTTTAAATGTGTGTACTCCTGGAGGTCACCATCCATTTACATAAATTCCGTGGGGATGAGTCGTTGGGGGCGGTGGAATAGTCACGTAAAGTACCCAAAAAGTAGACTTATATGCAAAATTTTATTTTTTGGGGGGGTGTATGAGGGTTTACCGGGGGTTTATAGGTTTTTACTGCCAGCGGTCATCAATCGTCCACATCAATTCCGTAGCGATGAGTGGTAAGGATTAAAGAAGCGGCGGAATTGTGACGATAAGCACCCGAAAAGGCTACTTATATGAAAATTTTAATTTTTTAGGGGGTTTCGGGGGGTTTAAAGTTGACGATACTATATGGTCACATTCATTTACTGTCATTTCTAACAGAAGTGTGCCTTATGACATCCATATTTCGAGAGTAATACAATAAAAAGCAAACCAGTCCCCAAAAAAAGTGAGTAGTGCCCGCCATTTTTATTTTTTCGCGGTTAAATATATTGAATCATTTATTAAACGTTCATGTTTTCTGAAAGACAATAAAGAAGTGTATGTAACTACAAAGTTTGAAAGAAATCGGTCAGGTTAAAATTGCCATAATCTTCTATTAGTCTGTTGGAAATCGTAATTTTCGGTGATTTTCGGAATATTTTAATTTTTTTCTGAGTAACCAAGGACGACGAAAGAAAATTGTTACCTTCATTTCGTAGACGATGTTATAAGCATATATAATAATCATTTTCGTTATCCTATACCTTAAATTAAGTCGAAGGGAGCGGAAGTTATGAAATTTTATTCGAAAAACGAATTTTTGGACGCCATTTTGGCTGCAATTTTCTTAAAAAGAAATTAACAACATTACGTAATTACGTGCCCACGTTCGTCAGCTTTCAGGAAATGCATTAGCGATCCGTGTGGCACACACCATTCGCGCGCAGTAAAATAAAAACCGAAAGACTGTCCCCGAAAAAAGCCCGATTTCGGCCATTTTGTCGTCCTAGCGACGACACGTGGCGGAAACTTCCGGTTTTCGGATTTTTCCTCCGGATCATTTCGGGTTCCCCGCACGCGTGCCAAATTTCAGCTCTCCAGCACTTCTAGAAGTGGTCGGGAATTTGTATCCATGAGTGAGTCAGTTACCTCAAGGGCTGTATATAATAGAGACTCGCACGCTCCGCGCGCTCGTTAAGGGGCTCCGCCCCTTAAAAACCCCGGTTCCGGCTTCGCCGTCTACATTTGTGGTCGCTCGAAGACTTTTAAAGTTCGAATAATCTCGCCTCAGCTAGGGGCCGGCTTCGCCGGCCAGGGGGTAGGGAGGCGCCCCACTCATTCCTCGAAACGGCTTCGCCGTTCCTCGCTGGAGGGCGACTTCGCCGCCCAGGGGTTGAGTGTGAGTTGAGATGGGTGGAGTCTACAGCGGCTGCGCCGCTTGAACGGCAGGGCGGCTTCGCCGCCCGAGGGTTACTGAAGCTCCCCCTCGCCTACGCCAGTCACTCCTCGGAACGGCTTCGCCGTTCATCGTTGTGGGGCGGCTTCGCCGCCTTGGGGTCGAGGAGCCCCCCCGCGGCTGCTCCGCTTAGTCCTCATTAATGCTCTTCTCCACCGAGAGGGGTGCCCAAGGGGATTCGGGGGTTTTAATGTGTCATGCATGCGGTCACTAATCGTCCACAGTGATCACGTAGCGATGATTGTAAAGGGTAGTGCAATGCGGAGTAATAGTGGCGACAAGTACCCATAAAAGAAGACTTAATGGCACGTTTTTCATTTTTTGCGGGGGTTCCAACGGAATACCGGGGGGTTTATACTTGTGTTAAACCAGTGGTCACAAATCGTTCTCATAAATTCCGTGCCGATAAGTCGTAGGGGTCCGGAACAGTGGTCTGACGATTCTTTTACCTGGAGAGGCGATTTGTTAGAAATTTTTTGGGAGGTTTCACGGGGTTTTCGGGGGTTTTAATAAGTGGTAGGGGCACCGGTTAAATTGTGACGAAAACTACTCGGAAAGGCGACTTTAAAATTCATTAATTTTTTTAGCGATGTTCCAGGAGGTGATCGGGGGTTTCTGGTATTTTTTCCCGTATGGTTTACGGTTGCTCGCCCTCACCTAATATTCCGGACCTAGACCTCAGAGGGGACGGGTAGTGTGGCGTAATGTTTGCGAGAAGTACCCAAATAGGAGACTAAATGACACATTTTACGTTTGGGAGGGATTTCAAGGGGATACCGGGGGTTTAAATGTGTGTACTCCTGGAGGTCACCATCCATTTACATAAATTCCGTGGGGATGAGTCGTTGGGGGCGGTGGAATAGTCACGTAAAGTACCCAAAAAGTAGACTTATATGCAAAATTTTATTTTTTGGGGGGGTGTATGAGGGTTTACCGGGGGTTTATAGGTTTTTACTGCCAGCGGTCATCAATCGTCCACATCAATTCCGTAGCGATGAGTGGTAAGGATTAAAGAAGCGGCGGAATTGTGACGATAAGCACCCGAAAAGGCTACTTATATGAAAATTTTAATTTTTTAGGGGGTTTCGGGGGGTTTAAAGTTGACGATACTATATGGTCACATTCATTTACTGTCATTTCTAACAGAAGTGTGCCTTATGACATCCATATTTCGAGAGTAATACAATAAAAAGCAAACCAGTCCCCAAAAAAAGTGAGTAGTGCCCGCCATTTTTATTTTTTCGCGGTTAAATATATTGAATCATTTATTAAACGTTCATGTTTTCTGAAAGACAATAAAGAAGTGTATGTAACTACAAAGTTTGAAAGAAATCGGTCAGGTTAAAATTGCCATAATCTTCTATTAGTCTGTTGGAAATCGTAATTTTCGGTGATTTTCGGAATATTTTAATTTTTTTCTGAGTAACCAAGGACGACGAAAGAAAATTGTTACCTTCATTTCGTAGACGATGTTATAAGCATATATAATAATCATTTTCGTTATCCTATACCTTAAATTAAGTCGAAGGGAGCGGAAGTTATGAAATTTTATTCGAAAAACGAATTTTTGGACGCCATTTTGGCTGCAATTTTCTTAAAAAGAAATTAACAACATTACGTAATTACGTGCCCACGTTCGTCAGCTTTCAGGAAATGCATTAGCGATCCGTGTGGCACACACCATTCGCGCGCAGTAAAATAAAAACCGAAAGACTGTCCCCGAAAAAAGCCCGATTTCGGCCATTTTGTCGTCCTAGCGACGACACGTGGCGGAAACTTCCGGTTTTCGGATTTTTCCTCCGGATCATTTCGGGTTCCCCGCACGCGTGCCAAATTTCAGCTCTCCAGCACTTCTAGAAGTGGTCGGGAATTTGTATCCATGAGTGAGTCAGTTACCTCAAGGGCTGTATATAATAGAGATTACTATTGCGTGAAAAATATAGCATATATTTATTTTTACTCATTGAATGATCGAGTTTAAATCAAGTTAAAATTGATGATTTGTCGTCCACTTTTATCTTATTGTGGGGTTTTAGGGGCCAAAGAGACTGAAATTTCCTCAGAGATGACGTATATAATGTGAGCACAATTGATAGAGAAAATACGGATTCCTCATACCATAGAGTTTATATTACTAGAGTGTAGAGTATTTATGCCTCATACTATGGCCGAAGGGCCTAGATATATCCCCTGATTGTTTCGTGTCGTGATAGCAATCTTAGCCCTAAAATTAGGGTGAGTTTTGGTTAAGATAGCGACCTTCTAATAGACAGTTTACCGAGAAAATAGCGTATGCTATATGAACAACTGGATAAATTTCCTCGATGTAAAAAAGTTTCCCATTTAATTTTGCGGAAATTTTAGTTTGAAATAATTTTACTGTGATAAATGGAAGGAATGATGAATCAATTGATAAAGGAAGATTTACAAAAATGTCAATTCTAAACGTTTTTATAAATTTTATCTTATGAGATAATTGGAAGATATTTATGGAGAGTTATTTTACGCTCAATCTGGTGGAATTTTGACGTATTAGTAGATTGTAAGTTTGTGAAAATTTTCCGCAAATACTTTAATTTTACCTCACTGCCGGTGTTAATATTTTTGAGTGTAATACAAAAATATGGAAACCGACTGCAAAGTAAAATTTAAGTATTTGTGGAATATCGATGATTAATTTTAGTATTTTTTTTCCTCTCGACCTCAATGTTTAAAATTTATTAGTATCTTGGGGAAATTAAATGCAAATGTTGGCCAACGTTTCTTTATATTCATATATCT
Source organism: Ischnura elegans (assembly GCF_921293095.1). Classification (NCBI taxonomy): domain Eukaryota; kingdom Metazoa; phylum Arthropoda; class Insecta; order Odonata; family Coenagrionidae; genus Ischnura; species Ischnura elegans. The sequence continues at coordinate 58,620,658 of NC_060251.1, forward strand.
TCATCTGGGTTATGTAAGAATATAATTACATAAATTTGAAACATATAGACATAAAAGGTTATTACAATGTTTTTACAATTATAAAATATCTATTTCTAATATATAATTATAAATTAGAAATATATAATATTATATTATACATTAGAAATCAGTATTAAATTATTTAAAAAGGAGATATTAGAATTTTGACATAATCGTGTACTCATTAGCGAATTTATGTAGTCATATTCTTTCATAATCCTGATGAAGTATACAAATATACGGAAAGGTTTGCAAATATTTGCATTTAATTTCTTAAGACCTACTCTCCAAGACACTAATCAATAAATATTTTACTTTGCTTGGAAGATATTTACTTTCATAAACGACAACCAGTTGGAAATCTTTGAGCGGAAAAAATCGTGAGGAGTGAACCACATCGGATGTCCCCATGCAAGGTGTATAAATATACCGAAACGTTGGCAAAATTTTTCATTTAACCTGTTTAAGAACTACATTCTCAGACATTAATTAACTTTAGTTTTAGTTCACTTTGAGAGTATTTCATTTTTAGTCGAACCCTAACCAGTTGAAAAATCCTTGAAGAGGAAAAATCTTGAGGAATGAACCACAACGAATTTGCTTAGGAGATATTTGATTTTTTAAACTAACCTCAACTAGTTGGAAATCTTGGAAGGGAAAAAATCGTGATGAATAAACTACATGAATTTTGCTTCGAAGATATTTAAATTTTTAAACTAATTCAACCAGTTGGATATCTTTGAAGAGAATAAATCGAGAGGAATGAAGCAAATAGGATTTCCCTTAGAAACGATGGCAAATATTTGTATTTAATTTCTTCAAGACCTATACTCCAAGGTTATATTTTACTATTTTTACTATTTTACTATCAACTCAAATTTAAATTTGCTTGGAAGATATCCGAGTTTGCTCAGAAAATGTTCAATTTTTTCAACTAACCTCAACCAGTTGGAAATCTTTGAAGAGAAAAAATCGCGAGGAACGAACCACATCGGATTGCCCCATGCGTCAGCTGAGACGGCGGTCAAGTCGATGAGATCCAATTTAGATCCCCGTTCTGGCTTTCGCCCGACCTCGCCTCAGAGAGCATCAATCCTCGTCTCAGGCACCTACGCACTCACACACACTCTGCGGTTCGCCGTATGAGGCGAGACTTTGCCCGTTATTCCCCCGGCCTCCTCTCGCCACTGATCAATCCGGCCGAGTGGGCTTACATGTATGTGTTCTCCCGTCCTTCCCTCCCAAACACACGCAGGCGAGGTCTTCCCCAATAAATAAATGGACGCGGTCAGAACACAGATTCTTCCGGAGATGAGTCATTCCGGCGGAACGAAATAGAATGACTCCTCCTAAGTGAAATGTCGGATGCGGATTGGCAGATGGGATTAAGTTGGGAAGGAGATGGAGGAGGGATGTTTGGAAGCAGAAACAGAGGATAAAAGAGGAAGGAAAGGAGGTGGAATGACGGGAGAAGTTAGGCGTTTGAGGAGCACTCACACGGAATTCATATAGTTAACTGGGAGACGGGTAGATATTTACTAGGGTAATCACCCACATTAGGTATTACGCCTTTTGTCGAGCGTGTGATTTGAACCATATTGAGTTGGTTAAGGTGGAAATGTTATACAGATTGTTTCAGGAGGAATCTGCAATACTTCAGGAGATATTTTTATTGGTAACTGCAAAATATTTCTTATTTAAATATTTTTCTGAAAACGGTTTTTCTTGGGTATCCAGCCTTTTTGACATTTCTAATGCTCTAGATTTTCAAGGGCATTAAATAATTAATTTTGGACAAAAATGTGCAATTATAATTGTCTGAAACAATCTAAAAATGGGTAAGATTGCGCAATCGTATTGTTGATAGTGCTTAAAGCGCTCGCATTTTCGTACAACCTGAATTATTTAAAGCCCGTAAAAATCCAGATAATCAAATAAAATGTCGAAAAAGGAGGATACACTAGAAAAACCGTTTTCATGGAAATTGTAAAGTGCATTAAAATGTTTGTGTTTCCATAGCTCAGTAAATAAGCAGTTGCGAGCCAATGCTTATGGGCAAAATATGCTTGAAATTATTTACCCCACCACTTCCTGAAGAAATTGCAGATTCATCTTGAAACACCCTCTATAAGTGATTCGACGTTACTGAAGGTGCTCATAAGATTCAAGAGGTAACAATATCATCTTTTGGGTATTCAATTTTTATAACGTTTAAAGGAAATCGAATTTCAATCAAAAACTTGATTTTTTTCTACGGTTATATTTTTATTGAGGGCTTCTACCAGCTTGAGTAACTGTCTATAAAGAATATTCCCTAATATTTTCGGCACAAATGTTGAAATAAAATCTGATCTCCTCAAAAACTATGGTGGAAACCCCACAATTAAATCGAACTCATAAGCTTTTGCGCGTGGGACCATGATTGATTGCTTCTCATCATGCGTATTTAGATTGGAAACACTATTTGCATTGCACTCACGAGGAAGGATTAATATAGGGATTGAATAGGGAAAATCTAGAAACCTTATAAACTAGGGAAATATAGGGAACTCTTCGCATGTATTTAATTTTCGAGATGTTTCAATTTCCCGTTTATTAAACGGAAGTAAATGTGTCTGCAGGTCTCGCATGGAAGACTGTCGTGAAAAAGGAAAATTCGCATGTACGAAAAGCTCTCTCGTTGCAGTCACAAATATGTACATAAATAAAATTTGAAATAGCTCCACATGACGTAAGAAAATTCTCAAACTCATTATAAATATTTGAAATCTCGTATCAACGGTGGTCTGCATCTGGAATTTTTAGATACCAATTGCTTTCGTCACTTAAAGAATAATACAAATGAATTAATTTTATTTCGGAGCGTCATCCTGGATTTTTTATCTCATGCTTTTTAATTTTATTGGTTGGGGACGAGAATTCTGTCTGCACTGCCAGCGGACGTTGATGACTGAACCTGATATTTGGGTTAATACCATATTTACTTGGGCAAGCAGCTACATTCTGCATTCCGCCTTTTTTGGAGTCTTTCATTTCAGAGGTCATTCATTTTTACGCTCTCATTCTCTCTTGTTGAGTCGTTTTGTCTGTGGGACTATGTTTTTTTCTTCGCTTGACTAGACGTTGACTTCATCACGAATGGCGTAATTCCATATGTGGCTGAGGACGAAGGCGATGACTCCTTCTCTAGATTCCGTTTGCCAGGCTTGTATTCTGCGACCATAAAGAGGCATTCGTGGAAGATCATGCAGGGGGAGATAAGGTCGCAAAAAACGGACGTCTTCGTTCTTAGAATATGAGGAAAAGATAGAACCTGCGTCGAATGTAAAAGAAAAGCCAAAAAAGGAGATGGTATGGCCTAGATGTAGGAAGGAAAAATATAGCTCTTGCATACGTATGTTCCGAATGACATGGTGGATTCATTATTCTAAGGATCACCCAGGTATAACATCGTTTCAGGCTTAATTTTGTGGGATGATGCTATATCCATGGTAAAAACATAAATGGTTATTTCCACACTATTTTATGTAACAATTAACTATATGCAACAAGAGAGTTTTTATTGGATTACCTTGAAAATGACACAAAGTGTCGAAGCCATGGTCGGTCGTTAAGTGTTAAATAAATAATAGTGTAGAAATTACCATTTGTGTTTTAATCATGGATATCACCCAGGTGGTAATTTTAGTAAATAATTATTGTTGCGAGGGTAACCTCGCGACATCACGAAGTGGAAATCTCATCGTTCCTCGCATCTACTTTACTTGGCATTATATTTATGGAGTTGAAAACTCAAAAGGACCATAATTTGGTTCTGTACAAAGCATAATGGAGCCACTCGACTATGGATAGTCATTATTTTAGAGAAATTCTATTTGTTGAGCAATTTACCAGTAAAAAGGGAGAGTTTTTTAATTTACAGAGGTAATAAAAACTATCCCAAATCCTCTAAAATAGATATCACGATTGATGCTAGATTTAAGTTGTTATTGAAAGAATATTTTGACTATGGCAGGCTTTAATAATAAGAAATTTTAAAATCATTTTCTGTTGGAAAAAGTAAAGTCAAAATGATGTAATACGTTCGGCCATACTTAAAATGGAAAAGAAGTAGTTTTGTGGATTATAATATCTAGCCATCTACGCATTTTCTATCTCAAAATCACCGAATTAATAAAATCATACAGCATTTACTTCTAGTAAAATTTTAACTTCTTTTGTGTTTAAAAGTTTAGATTAAAATGTTGCTTTTGGTTAATGACCATCTATCATGTGCATTCTTTTATATACTCCCTCTGAGAGACCAACACCTAACTATTTTAGGGTATCTATAGGAGGCCATGATATCCACGGAGTACAGTCATTTCATAGGCTCAGTGCTGTTTCCTGCAGAAACATTCACCTTTTATGTGGGAGAGTAACTTTTCATATGGGTAGAGTTACTTTTCCATATGAAATCGTTTCAGGCTTGACGTGATGGAAACGTGATGTATCCGTGATGAAGTATTAACTCCAATTGGAAATTCCATTCTTTAATATATATATAACTTTACCACGTACCATGGTTTCAACACCTTATGTTATTTTCGCGGTAAAAAATGACATAGTGTTGAAACCATGGTCGATAGTGACGTTATATATTAATGTGTGGAAATTTCCATTTGTTGAAGCTGATAGTAGGTGAATTTACTTTGTTGAAGTAATGCATAGTAATAATAAAAGGCACTTTGAACTTTCCACGGTAGTTTAATTGCTCGGAAATCGGTTTCGATCTATTCTAGGTCATTATCAAGCTCGACCGGTTGCAGCCGGTTTCAATGATACTGACGTTGAATACATCGAAACCGGTTGCCAAGCAATTAAACCATTGTGGAAAGTGCAAAGTACCTTTTATTATTACTTACCATTTGTTGTTTATATTTTATCATGGATACTTTTTCAATGTTCAGCGTCATGGAAATTTCACCGCGGGAATTCCTCCACTTTCCGTATGATACCACCTAAGTAGAAATCGCAGTCGTCGGCTTGAAAAACACACGAAATTCTTGGATCTTTGACAAATTACTGGTGCGGATACTTGCACTGTGGTCACGATAAGAAGGGAACAAAAGTGTCGGAGCAGGAGCGGATTGGGACATAACACTCATATCCATGTTATTTTCCTGCGCTGGTAAAAGTGCGACAAGGCATATGTGCTCTTGCGGTTCGAGAAGGCAGTTGATATGCAAGCAGAAGTACTCCGCCTTATCGCGCTGTCCTCGTTCTATCCCACCACCCGTTTTCTTGTTTTTCTCTATGGGTCTTCTGCTACTGGGACACTGGAATATCGCCCTTTACCCTTTCGGTACCCGCCCCAGAAAAGACCCTTATGTCTTCTGTGACCCTTGGATTGTCTCGGACCCTCTCGGGGAGGGAAGGGATATGAATAATAAGTAATTTCTTCCCTCGAAAACTCGTCAGTGGGTTTGCATTTGAGTACCGTATTTCTCCTACGCTCGGAATTTTCCATTCGGATGATTTATATTCATCGGAGCAAGTTGAAAGAAGTGCACGTGTGTCATAGCTTTCACATTCCAATTGATATGTCTTTCTAAGGGACAGGACGCAAGTTGACGGAGTAAGAATAGTCATAAGTGAGACATATCTTTTCGTAGCCGCAAGTTGAGAGCATATTTGAAACGACGCACCTTTGCTGTGTAACCGAAATTTATGAAAAATTAAAGAAGCCTTACAATATGCAATAAAATATTATCGATTATAAATTGCCCCAAACTCAGCCATTTAAATTAAAGGACAAAGTTTAGAGACCTTGAAATCAAAGATAAAAATAGCTACCAGATTCGCTGTTCACAGTCTTCTCTTCCATTTTGTGAGACTTATGTATAAATAAGTGATGGTAGCTGGCGTGACTTCGTGGAAATCATCTGTAAGGACCTGAAGAAATTCTTCCTTTCTCTAGGGTTTTTCATCTCATGTGGGAATAGACGAGTTGCCAATTACTCAGCTCATAATTACTTATTTCGCTCGAATAACGATGTTTTATTTTCTTAACAATAAGTTTGTTGTGGCAATATCGAAATAATATCAGAGTATGAATGGTTTTGTGACTGCGCTAATGTTTTATTAACAAAATCAGCGTTTTTATTCCGATGTGCACCGTGAAGCTCATTTCATCATTTTATGAAAAGGGAGAAATTTCTTTCTCCACCGTTGAAAGTAGAAGAAAGTTCAAAGGAGAAAATACATAGGGGTAATTATATATGTATTTACTCATATTTATTTTGATTTTTATTTGGATTGAAGGAAGAACATTTAGCAGTTTGTTTTCTTCGTTTTCATGTGAGGATTAACAAGGATAAAGTTTTATGCTATCCTTTAAGTTCCATTGATCTTCAATCAAGAATTAACCTTACTTATTTCTTCAACTACAACTTAATTTCATTATTTTATTGTGTGATTAAAAATCGTTTTTATGCTACCATTACGGGTTGATGTAATAGCTTCGAGCAGGAACTGACCTGCTGGACATTTTAACTACAGCCAAATTTTATTTATTGTCATGTCGAAAAAGTGGGTTTTAGGAAAGGGAGTAGTGCATTGTGATTTATTCTCAAGCTAAGGCCTACGTAAATATATCTTCAAATTAAAACCCACCTCCCCTTAAAAAACGACGAAGAGGGGGATTTCATATTCATCTTGTCTCTTCCGCACAGGTCTCTGTGGTTATAAGAGGGATAGTGCCACTCCGTCTATGATATTTACCCCTTTTTCTACTTATCTCGTGGTCTTGGTCTCATTTGAATTCGACTTACTCCCCAAGATTCCGAGATCGGCGCTGAATTCCCAACAAAACTTATGTCAGGCATCTCCTCAGCGTGTACAATATCGGCGACCCGTTGGCTGCGATCCAGCCAAGAGGACGCTGCTGCGACCAACAAACCAACACCATTTTTATGGATACGACCTCTTCCCCCCCGTCTTCTCATTTCTTTCTCTGTCACGAATCCTATCTTCTTTTATCTGCCTTCTTCTATTTTTTTAGCAGCCAAGGGAGTACGACCCGAATCTTTTACTGCCTTTTCCTTCTTTTCCGAAATATTCCATTTTGCCTCCGTATCTCTTTACCCCAGCATAAAGTATCTCATTGCTCGTATGCCAATGTGGCAGTATCGCATTTCTCCCGGGAAGAGTTCTCGGTGTTGTTTGAATCAGATTACTGTACATGTTCTACGTCTTTTTCGCAGAAGTTTTGAAGGGCGACGTGCATTTTAGGTTGTCACAAATTCATGTAGAGTTCATTTCAAATATCTTTGCGACTGCGAGGCGGGCCCAAGTTGTTTAAGGGGATGAGGGCGGAGGGCACGTGAGTTCCCGAAAACCAATCAAAGTGCGATAGGCGGAGCCTAGCCTTCGGAAAATTCAGTCCCTTTCAGACCTCCGTGGTATGCGCTTAGCAAGGAGGTTGTAAATATCTGGAGGCGCTGTTTCCGAGTGTTTAGCGTGGTCAAAGTTTCGCCATCTTGGTTTGACAATTTTCGGACTGAGTAAAAGAATTTTATTTTTAAATGGCCAAATTTTGTTCAAAAATGCACTTAATTAAGTGAAAAGTGTTAACATTATCACTAGTATTTAGCCAGTGATTGTCATCTGAGTTTTCCCATCATTCGCGATACTTCTATTAATCTATAAAATCTTGAGTGTATCCTATTAGCCACTTTACTGGTGGGGATATCCTTGAAAATATACTTTATTACTGTAATTGCTAAATTTCCGTTCGCTACAAAAAAGAATTAAATACCAGTATAAGTGCAGGTAAATGACTAGTTTAGCCTCGTAAAATTTTATTTTCAGCTGAGCTAGTCGTAGAACGTAATCGGGGTGATTGATGATAATTTTCCCCGGGAAAAGATGTTTGTGTGATAACTTCGCGAAATCTACCAATGAAGTAAGAAAAAAAGGTTTACATTGTGCGCTCCATGGTTCATATTAATGTACTAACGAGCTATGAGAAAAAAATCACCAAATAGCATTGACCTTTATGGGATTGTCAAATGTTTTGGTCAAAGTGGGCGTGGCTTGTCCTACCCAAGCACCCCCAGTCATACCACACTTTGCTCTACGCTCGGAACCAGTGGTGCCCCCTCCAAATATTAACAATCTCCTTGGCGCTTAGTGAGTAAGTTTGCTGTGTTGCCAAGCGCGGAGAGGGTTTTTGAGGCAGTCTTTCGTTTCGATGCACTGACCAAGACTTTTGAGAAAACATGGCAACGCCCGCCTCTCTTTATCTCCCCATTCCACATCCCCAGTGTCGCAGGCCCCACCTTCTACTACGATGCTGCTGTAATTATTCCGAGCTTACACGACTGGGCCAGTTGCAAAGATATTTGGAAAGGATCATTGAGTTGGAATAATCAATTGGCGTACCATCAATCGAGACCGAAGGTTAAATTTAGCCTTTTCTCAATCATTTGGCTTGATAGTGACCCCTGGATCATTTAAACGGTTGATGCATTTTTGCGGCAGAATATTGGTCCATATACACTACATGAAACCAGTGATTTTGTACGCAGTCACCCGAAAGGGTGCAAATTTACACCAAGGGCGAATTTTTCACTTATAATTCCATACATAAAACATGAGTAGTCATGAAGAGCTTGTCTTGGACCACTAAAATCACACATCTCATATATCATCATATTTTATTAAATTCAATTGAATTAAATGGCTTTGATACTCGTACAAGCGTGAATTCTCGTCTTTTAACCTTAAAAATTTCAAGATGAGAGCGTGAAAAAATCGAAGTGAAATTTCGCCAACGTTTCGTTTTATTTTTAAACCTTCATCAGGGCTTGAAATTAAAATGAATATATAATGTTGATGTATAAAAAAATAAAGCATTGTTTTTATAATCATTTACACTAAAATAAAAATCAATTAAATAAATGTATTTGTAAATTAACAAAAAAGAAGAAACTAGAATTTTGACATTTACCTTACTTTTCTGCAATTTTTTTTGTGGTAACTGGTTTTATGTAGAAACGAGTTAATCGAGTAACTGAGCAATTTTTCGCAAAAAAGAAGGATTTGTATCCTCATGCTGAAGGGGTAGCGCGTCTCTTCCCCAGCCTTCCTGTTCCCCAAACCTGTCCCGGCCCTCTGGGAATAGTTGCCGTGGCTGTTTCGAAGGCCTTATCTCCCGGTCGAGTCGGGATAGCGAGGTGCGAGATCGGGCACAAATCATCCCCTATCTCCGTCTCATACGTTCACATATATTCTCTAACCGCACTACCGGAATAAAAAAAAAGATTAGGGACGATATTCCCTGCTGCGTATTTCGTGAGCGTAGGCCTCCGTGCTATCGCTCAGTCCTCTTGACACGCGACCCGCTCATATTTTCCTTCAGTCGGTCTATAAGCTGCCTCGCGTACATTTACGCGTTGCGCAACATTTTTACAAGGAACGTAAAACATGTCTTTAGTGTCTTGGAAAACTGTATTGTTACGCAAAAAGTATCATATTTATGATTGTTTTAAGTTGTCATTTTGAAGCAGAATGAGGCAAATTTTCTTTCACGTAGCTGACTGCAGGACTGACGTAACTGACACTGCCGCCTGTGCCAATGATATACACACCTATGCTTGCGCAATACTTGTATAAGAAAAGTGATCAAGTGATAATCATGGTTACCTACGAGGTACCTGCTACATAATACCCTGTTTCCGAGGAACTTTCTTTTAGGTTCTATATACGTTAGGTAATACTAAAGTATTTAATCCTATTTATTTTGATTTTTATTTGGATTGAAGGACATCTGGCGGTTTGTTTTCTTTGTTATCTTGTAAGGATTAAAAAGGATCAAGTTTTACGCTATCCCTCAAGTTCCATTGAGTTTCGAGTAAGAATTAACCTTACTTATCTCTTCAACTACAGCTGAATTGCAATTTTTTTATTGTCTGTTTGTTTTTATACTACCATTACGGGCTGATCTCATAGCTTGGAGGAGGAGTTTACCAACTGAGCATTTCAGCAACAGCTATATTTTAATTTATTCATTGTCTTGTTGAAAAAGTGTGTGATGGGAAAGGAATTACTGCATTGTGTTTTATTCTCAAGCTAGGGTCTACATAAAAATATCTTAAAAGTAAAACTTTCCTCCCCCTATTTTATAAATAATATCAACTCTTTTGGAATGGAATTATCGTTCGTTGTATATATTTTTTTTATATTTGAATAAAAGATGGGACACTGAGATCACAAAAACAGTGAGAAGATATTAAACTAAGTTTTAGAAAATAAACCAAGAACTGTCTTCAAGATAAAATCTGGACTGATGGTGAGAAATATGCGGAGAATATTCGATGATAAAAATAATTAAATTTTCCCTTTTCGCTCGGTTTAACCTCATCGATTTTCTGAAACTCCTAATTTATTCGTTATCAGCACTTTTATTATTAAAGTATCGGTTTCCGCTATCGGAAGGCGAGTTTAAAACTTAGTTTCCACTTAATATATCTCGTTTCTTTGCTGATGTTTTTTCAAATAATGGTTTTCCATTACAGTGGTCGTTTAATATGGCATAATTCCTCCGCGATCATCCGTGGAAACTTTAATCTGTGAGATATTGGAAGAGGGGACCACTTTTATTCCAGTTAAATTCAAACTCTCTCAAAATATCTCCACTTAGTTTTTGCAAGTTTTCCAAATCAGTTACACTTAATTGAGTGTTCATTTTTTTGCATATAAGGGTGAGTGGATTCCAGTTTTTTCCTCAAATTGATGTGATTCCGGTCGTGAAACTATTTAGTTCCTTCATTTCAACCTGACTGTTTCTTGGCCTGAATTTGGATTTAAATATGCTTTTATATTTGTATCAGGAGACATTGGTACCGATTTATTCATGGTTTTTAAGCTTAATAGCATGTCTATTTAGCCTACCAGTGTGTAGTGCATGCATTGCTTTAAAGAAGTCGATAAAAAATCATAGCTTGGAAATAAATGCGAATTCGATGCAATTTAATTTTACAGAGCAACTTTCAGTTAAAATATTTGTTATTCCTCCCTTTGTTTTCATGGCAAGGAAATCGTCTGTGCATGAGACTAGGAATATGACACAATCGCTGTTTTTGTGAAATTGTATGTGTTCCGTGGATTTTCAATTTATTTTTATAGCCTTTATTAGTAATGATTTTGGAGAAAATATATTTTTCGATATGTGTTATATTTAACCAGTAAATTAAGTTCTATTCTTTGCGCCAGATCAACCACCAATTAATGGTTCGTAAATATATAATTCCTTTATTTCAATATGACTGCTTCTTCGCCTGAATTTGGATTTAAATATGCTCCATATTTGTTTCAGTAGCCAATAGTATCTATTTTTTATGGTTCTTAAGCTTAATAACTTGATGTCTGTTTACCGTACTGGTGTGGTGGTGTTTTTCTGATACCTTTCACATCGTCCTTGGAACTTTATCCTTCTGATTTTTGCATAAAGTTTAAGTGCTGATTTCGCATGTATTAGGCGAGCCGCATTAATATCTGAAGCCATTTTACCTCTGGCATGTTAGGGTCAATTTGCAAGATCATAATAAATACTACGCAAGTAGATGGCTAATTCTGGGTAACGGACAAATATACGTGATCAGCACTATATGTTTTTCAAGGTAACCTCGTCATATGTCAACATATTTATTATGCCATTTTCAATTTCGGACCTTGAATTTGATATAATGTGTTAAAACCATGGTCGGAAGTAGAGTTTTGTATGAAAGTGTGGAAATTAATATTTTTAGTTTTTATCGTGTCTTTATTTTACTTTGAAATGTAATTATGTTAAGTATCTGCATTATATTGTTTTCATTAAAGATTAAAAAATAACACCACGAAAGACAGATTGGTTCTAAAATGATAAATTTTCCTCCGTTCGTACCACACTATTTATTGCTAAAATTAACATAGATTCAACGGGAGTGAGAATGATGTGCTCGCACTCAAAAATTCCATCGCTGTCGGGCATGCTCGCAAGCCAGAAATCTCTCGACCCATTATATCTCTATGATTTTTACCCTTCGACTTTCATCTTTTATATTAATGTCTCTCCGAGAGAGGGGAAAAGAAAATGAATGTGTTCCTCTTGAATGGAAAGAAACGGAAGTTCGGCGTACGATTCCGAGTCAGGGATTAGGGGGGTGGGGGGTGGGAGGGGTGGGGTGTTTATTAGGGTGGGGAAGTGGAGGGGGAGGGGGGAAGCTGTGTCCTGGATCGTAAGGAGATTCTCTCCACCAAGCTCTCCCATCTCATAGGACGTATTTCTCGATCTCTTTCTTTAAAAAAATGTGCCAATATTCACGGAAAAATAAGATGTGTCTTTAGCTATCGAACACGTTGATTGGGGAGTATTTTTGTTAAATACGCTTAAATTTTGATTTCAATAATAAAAATCTCAATTTTTTTCTGCTAGTTTTTTTTTATCTTATCGAACATTTCGAAATTCCATAATTTGGGCAATCGTACGATAGGGTTCGGCGAAAACAACTGCATACATTCGATACGATTTGGTTAGATATGCGATCATGAGACAAATACTACCTCTAAACCATCGTTTAACTTCTGCGCTTACTATTTTGCACTTGTTCACTGGATTCTAATTCTCCGAAATAAGGCATTTGCCGGTATATATTATACAAATTCAAATGTAAAGACTTCATTTTAACTTCATCATCCGATTGGCGGGAAATTAGCTTTAGGAATTATGCTCATCAGGTTTAAGAGAGGTGAAATCATTCTATTACTACTTTTCGATACTTAAATATCTTTATTACCTTTTAAATTGTAAGTTTGAGGATGAATTTTAAAAATAATAGAGATTTTTGGGATGAAGATTATTGTGGCATGATTTCTTAAGGTTATTTCCAATGGATCGTTAGCAAGAAATAGAGTTAATTCATTCAAATTTATTTGAGTACTAATTCCTTGTTTAATTTAAATTATAGGGAAGCACAATGGTAGTGACTTTCAAGCAGCTACAAATTTTTCTTGATTGTCATTCGTTCTGCTTCATCATTTCTGATGCTTGATGTTTTGTTTTTGATTTTCATGAAAGATATTAAATATATTCTTACATTTTAACTGTCCAAAAAGCACAAATATCGATTCAGCCCAAATAGCGATCTAGCTCTACCTTTGCATTTTTACGCCTACGTTTTCCTATCACAGCCAGCGGTATTTTTTATATCGCGCAGAATTTCTTGTTTCAGTCGTATGATTTATTGTAATCCTTTCCTGCAGTTTTCCAATCCACCAGAATAAGAATTTTCTCTTCCTTTTCAATCAACACACCTCCCGTCTTTTACTGATCCAAATCTTAGACGGCTTCAATATGTTTCTTAGTTCTCCTTAAGACTTCATCCATTTTGTTTGCCTGAGAAATGTGTGAAGATGTGGAAGCAAAGAGAAGAATGAAGTTGTAAACTACTGAAAGAAATCCGTTTATGCGCTAGGAATTCTTCAAAGTAGAAAAAACATGGATTTCTCTGCTCTCCATGTTCTTTTAAAGGCTATTGAGTCGTTATTGGTTGTCATATCGTGTTTTCTCAGTCAGTGGTTTTGGGTAATTTCCCTTGAGAGGCGAGAAAACCTAACGTTGAAAAACACGAGGAACATTGATATGCTGAGCAAGGCTGAATATTTTTTGAATGTGATAGAGGCGTGAAACTTATTCTAGTTTCATTTTTATCCTCGTTTTAGTTGATAAGATAACTTTAAAATCGTCGCACTATAATTGAAGTGTTGACATGGGAAAGGCAGAAAGAAAAAAAAAACTCGAAATTTCGTTTTTGTCATGGAGAACGTAGTACATGCACATGTTACATGCATGCATTGCACATTGCACATGACAGTGGAATGGACAAGGTAGAAAGTTAATTGGTACAATATATCTGTTGCTACGACTGACAAAGTTTGTACACTAAAATTGAATTTTCAGGAGGCGACCGACAGCCGAGGTCATTTGCGCCAGGAGGGAAGGGTAGGTAAGGAAGGATGGAGAGAAACCCAGCGTCGGCATTAACCATCTCTTAACGAAAGGCGCCAAGGGGACCACGGCTTAACGTCCCATCCGACGGACTGCGTGTTGTGCTTGAAATTTCCTCCACATAGCATTCAAGCAGTCTCTGAAAATTCTCTGCCACCGCCGGGATTTGAACCCGAGCCCACGGAGTGGGAAGCCCACACTATAGCCACCACACCAACCCGATCCCCATTACACTAATATAAGCTCACAATGTTAGCAAACCTCTTTCTGTCGTCTCCTGAAAAATTCACATTTAGTGACTCACTAACATTTCCATGCCAATGCAATGATTATATAGTATTACGTGGTATCGGTTCAACAAGCTTTTGATTCATGCTGTTAAATTCAATTAGAATATTAATGTTTCCATTGAATGTAACACTCACAAAGTAGGAAGATTTTTTAGAAAATATCATTTAAGCTTATGCCTTACGAAATGATTCCATTTCCACAAATGTACAGAATTTGGAGTTAACATATTGGCCTGTGCTTTAGAAACTGCGCAAACAAATAGATTGCTCTCGTTCATATGAGACCTTAAATCGGAAGATTTGCAACTATATGAGTTAGCCTTAGGATCTCTCTCGTAAAAAATCATGTAACTTCTTAGAATGAATAGTAAGTACCTTTTTTATCATTAGTATTATTGCGATAACTCCAATTTTTGTTTTTTTTTTTTATTTGGCATCATGGTCTTGTTTGGAAAAATCATAGCATATTGAATTATGAAAGCGCGCAATGGTAATTACGTTCGAGTAGGCATAGGTTATTATTACGTTTTATACGTTCATTGCTGCTATTTTAGGGAACTGATAGATTTATTGGATTTGAATGAAAGAAATTAAAACTAATCCTTACTGATAATATGAATTGCGGGTAAAAAAAAGTACATCACCGATCGTAATTTCAACCTTAAGGGACTCGGGGATCATATTTCCCCTTCGAGTGCAGCACCATTACGCGCGCTCGCCATCTTGTCTCCCTCCTTCCCACTCATCGCATTTCCCCTCTCCTCTCTGAATCGGTGGAGGGAGGGAGGGAGGGAGAGAGAGCTCACTCTGGCGTGACGTCATCTTCTTGAAAATGGCCGCCGCCGCTAGCCCCGTTTCCGCCCAACCCTCTCTCCTTCACTTCGCCCTCGCTCGCTAGTCTACCAAGACGCGGGACCCCGCCCCTCGACCTCCTTGATGGCTTTTTCCCCTCCTCCGAGCGGCGGGAGGAATAAAGAGATCTAGCTTCCCCTCCCTCTCCTTATTTCCTCTCAGAAAAGAAGCTCTCCAAACCCCCCCTCTCTCCTTATCTCCTCCTGAACGCACCCATATTGGTCCCCGTTTTTACAGAGCGGCTCCACATATTTCATGGCTCCGGGGATTCCTGCTGCTACACCCGGAGCTATCCGACTTCTCTCTCTCTTTCTCTCTCTCTCTCTTTATTCCCCCACCCACACTCAAGCAACCCCCCACTCCCACTTTTATTATTCCCCTTCTCCAACGCCCTCTGCCTCCATCGCATCCTCATTTATATTTCTTCCCTATATGTCCTTTATTATCATCCTTATATCCATCTCTTTCAATTCCCTGTTCCATCGTCTTCCTTCTCTGGGAGAATATGTGGATTTTACTCTCTTTCTTTGTTCATTTCTTCCTGTTCTTACTCATCCTCCTACTCTTACATCTGATTCACGATGAGTAAGAACAGTGACGCCTGTGGCTTAGTTTGGAGTGAGCTTTACCCTCACCTACGCAAACGAACCTTGAGGTTGAATCATTGCGTGATTGAGAATGTGCGTAACTACTGCCTTAAATATCTATCGGTATTCTCAGTCTATCCGGATGCCTCTATCCCTATCGCAATTTCATTTACATGAATTTCTTCACTTTTACTTTTCTTCATTTCTTCACTTCTTTTCATTACTTTTTAATTGTTTTATCAGTAATAAGTAAATTGCATAATGCACATTGCAATCAAAATGCATAATTGCTCCCTTGAGTATCTACCTGTATTCCTCACCTATTTGGACGCATTTATCTCCATTGTAACTATCGCATTTTCATTTCTTTCTTATATGGCCTATCTTATAATCCCTCCATCTCTTTCAATTCCCTGTTCCTTCTCTGGGAGAATATTTGGATTTAACTCTCTTCCTTAGTTCATTTCTTTCCTATTCTTACTCATCGGCTGACGATGGAACGCCTTTGTCTTAGTTTGGGATGAGCTTTATCCTAATCTGTCCATACAAACCTTAAGATTGAATCACTGAGTGTGTGAGAATGTGCGTAATTACTACTTCGAATATCTACCGCTAATTCTAGCCTATTTTAACGCATCTATCCCTATCGCATCTTCATTTACATGTATTTCTTCCCTGTATGCAAGTTGAAAATGATGTGCGTAATTACTGCCTTGAATATGTACCATTATTCCTAACTTATTAAAACAAATAAAACCCCCTAGTCCGGTCGCATTTTACCTTTTTTCACAACAAATTTCTCGTTTTTAACGGACGCTAGAACTCGAACATAAAGATTCGAAGAAAATACTGAGATAAAATTTTCGAATTTGAGATACAGGCAGACGTCGGCAAGGGTCAAAATTGAAATGTGTCACGAAAAATGAATGGTTGATCGGGAATGATGTGTTCTCTTACTTTTCACGCTTGGTAGTCGAATAAATGTAACGTAAAGTGAATGGGAAGGTAAGATTTTTAATAATAGTTTACCTACACCCTGAAAAATGTTATAATTTTTCGTGAATGGAAACTAAAATAGAACCTAAAAGGATGTTGTTAAATTAATTTTTGTTTGGGTCTCTATCACATCCTCATATATATTAATGCCATATAAATAAATAATCTCCCACGTTTCTGCATTCTTCTCCACTGCAAGTGTGTACGGGGTTTACAATTTTCCTTACTGTCCCTCCCACACTCAAGTTGTCTTCCCTTTCGAGCTTTCGCTGGTTCCACAAGTTGTCCTTCTCTTTTCTTACGGATGTCATTGAGACTTATTTTTTGTCATCACCAAATAGAGGAAAATGAAATGAACAATAAAATTATGACCTGGAAATCGTTCGCATATCTCATCTTTGTGTCACCTTGTCCTTTCTTATGCGTTCTTATAATATTTTTCCCCAAGTTTTTTGAGCCTAATTTAAAGTAGAGGAAATTAAAACTTAATTGTCAATACATTTTGAAATTAAATTCCGAATTTTACCAAAGACTTCATTGAAATTCGATAAGAAATAGTCTGAATTATTCTTGTTGAAACGAAAAGCAATGAAATCGTCAAGTTAGTTTTTAATGATTAACCTAAATATTTTCATCTTATTCCCATTGTCAAATAGAAGTTTATGATTGGTAAAAAATATGACGAATATTCATTATTTTATTATGAATATATTCTACCTGATTATTTTTTTAGTTTTAATGGATGCCTTAGTGAACATAAGTCTATCATATTTTGCTGTAACCTCCGTTTACAATTTAAAATCTTAATTTTCATTTTTATCAATAGCCTGATTGCGTATCCGTAAACTTGGAAATATCTGAAAAGTCTCTTTGAGAAAGTCGTTTGAGATCCTTTGGGAACTTGTGTGAGGAGTACACTGTAAATGACGCAGGGAAAGTTAGAGAGCTCACAAGAAGTCATTTAATTGGTGGTTCTGTGGAGTTATTTTATAATTTAGTGCGCACTAGTGGAGTTACCTGTGAAACAAATAACAACAGTAGTTATGAGTCATTTGTAATTTATAATTTGACATAGTGGGTCAGCTGAATACAAATGACAACGGAATCAAATCACGCAGATAGATGTTTCGAGTATCAGTCTGTGTGAAATAATCACTCCATTTTTTAAAGAAGTTATAGTGACCAATTTAAAACATGTAGTGCCGTAATAGAAACCGTCGCAGCACTTGATAGTAAGCGATTCTTGTATATTTGGTTTGGTCCTTTATTTATTTATGAAGTCATTTAAGCATACACGGTTATTTTTATGCGAACACTTAATTTCCTTCGTGATTTTGGGATATATTTTGTGAATGCCCCTAAGGTGATTCATAATTTACGTCATATACATACGTTATTTTACTACCCCGTTTGTTTTCACTTTCCATCTCACCAATCGTAGGTTTACCCTGCTTTGCTGGAACGTGATGTTATGATGATGCCATTTTTTGATACACGATCAGTGGATAAACTAAATCGAACCTTCCTAAGAGTAAAAACACGGAATCGGAGATGAAAACGCTTAACCCGGGTCCCCATTTAGAAGTGGGGTTAGCCGTTGAATGTCTGGGCTTAAAAAAATACTCTTCGAGTTTCCAAACAGCCTCATGTATCCTGCGTGAAAATGGCTGACGAGGCATGTTTTTATTTTCTGGGTTTTATCGCTGCCTGTTTCTGGCTATCGCGCTTACTGTTGCTCTATACATCCCTTCTTTGAGCCTCTCCGACTCCCTCGGGAGATGCAGACTTGATGGTACCAGCGGAAACAAACTTGTAGACCAATATATTATTACGTGATCGCGTTGCATATTTTTTATAAAAAATATTGTCAGTAGATGTGAACATACATACTTTTTTTTGCTAGACAATTTGGTTACATCGACTGAGTCTTTGCTTAGCAATTTCTTATTTCGGGTTTTACTAGTATAATAAAAGAGCTACAAAATATTTTTTTAATAAAACATATTTTACTTAATATCATAGGAGTATTATGAAGCTCTTTAATGAATCTCGGTCCTTTTTTGAAATGGAATGTAGAAATCCGTGCGATCATTTCGGGGTTCAATTTTTTGTGTTCTCATTGCGACGTAGGTAAATGCTGATACAAGCTGTATTCCGCAGATATTTTTTTAGAATAACTAACTTACTGAATTGTCGCTTTATGATGGTTATTAGGACTGCTGGTCCTTAAATAATTCGTCTTGAGTTAATGAAGAAGTATATGTCACTTCGTTTGTGCGCATTCTTGCGAAATGGTTGTTCTGAGTTATTTCTTCAAGCGCAAATGACGTAGAAGCGTGAAGCATCGGCTTGAAGACTATCTTGAGATTATTGACGTAGGGAGAGTTAGCTTTTTGCTGATTTGGAGGTGAAATTTATGAAACATAAAAGTCTAGCTTTTCGCTTCGCAATCCATGGAATATGGTAACATAAATGAATTATTTTTGAAGTAATGAGACGCTTTCTTTGAAGTATATGAAATAATAAGAAGTTTAATCGGAATTATGTTTTTATCTTTTGTTTGATTAGGTCTGAAAAATTACATTAATTTTTGGAAAAGTAATATTGTCCAGAAAATGCTTGACGGATCGAAGTCAAAGAATTGTCCGGACTGACTAGCAAGAGCCTTACCACCACCTTGTTGCGTTAATTCTCTTCTTTATTCATTTTGTTGCGGTTGAAACAAAGTACACGTCAATGTGTTGGTTTAGTATATGGCGTTTCATAAGAATGGTGTAGCACTGAAGAGTCTGACATTGAAAGTCCATTCAAATCTTGCTTGTGTTAAAAATAGTTAAAGTGATATTAAGTCGGATAAATATGAACACTCTTTTAACAATCATAATCGCCATCCAAGGATTTATTTTCCATTACTGAATTTCCTTATCCCTCTTAGAGTTGTATTTTGCGTCCAGTTTTTGTATTAAAATGCAAAAACATGAACGAAATATAAGAAAATTATGTCACACCTGTCAGAATATTTCAATAACCGTTTTGAGGCGGTATTTTCTTTAAGGAGCTTGGAAAAATTTAAGTTTAGTCAATGTAAACTTTAACTATTAGTTGTTGTCTTTTTATCGTCCAACTGTTTGCAATTGCCTCAATGAATATTTTTATCATTGCCAATGATTCCCTCGAATGTATTTAAAGTGTTAAAATTTAATTGGAATTTGATTTATATTGAGTGTAGACATTTATGATAATGTGAAATAGCATTGAGAATACTTGAGAGCTTGTTTCTTTGACGTTTCCTCTTACCTGTAGAGTATAAAATATGGTGAAATAAGGATTTAAAATATACCAATTCTTGCGTCTTGATTTTGCCGATATCTCTAATTGTAATATATCGCAAAATTAATTGAGTATAATGAAAAATTCGATCAAAGGATTATATTTAAAAATCCAATTTATTATTATGTAATCCAATTTCTGCGATGAATGCAACATTTATGAGACAAAATAATCTTGAATTACGCTCCGAAATCCATGGAATATGATTACAGTAATAAATTACAATAATATTCCTCAAGTTATAAATTAGGCTTTTAATAATGTATTTTCGATAACTTGAACCACAGTCATGTTTTTTAACTTGATAAAGTTTTTTGATAGTGAAATGAATGATTTTATGTATAATACGATGGCAATGTTATCGTGACCGATTTTATGCCCGAAAATTCCTGCCTTTCTTTTCACATGATGCTATAAGTTATTAGAGACTCTCAATGGAATATTTAAAATTTCGATAATCTGAATCACAACCACGCCTTTTTTATAATTTGATAAAGATTTTTTAGATATTGAAATGAATGATTTAACATATACTATACATATTACGATTACAAAGCTAGTCTACCCGGTTTTATGCACAAATATTCCTGCTATATTTTTTAGATATTGAAATAAATGATTTAATATTTACTATACATACTACGATTACAAAGCTATTTCGTTTGATTTTATGCACAAATACTCCTGCTATATTTTTTGATATTAATATGAATGATTTAATACCTACTATACATATTACTAGTAGAAAGCTATTATACCCGATTTTATGCGCAAATATTCCGGCTATATTTTTAGATATTGAAATAAACGATTTAATATATACTATACATATTACGATTACAAAGCTAGTCTACCCGGTTTTATGCACAAATACTCCTGCTATATTTTTTGATATTAATATGAATGATTTAATACCTACTATACATATTACTAGTAGAAAGCTATTATACCCGATTTTATGCGCAAATATTCCGGCTATATTTTTAGATATTGAAATAAACGATTTAATATATACTATACATATTACGATTATAAAGCTATTATACCCGATTTTATGCGCAATATTATTGCCTTCCTCCTCACATCATGCAATAATATCGAAGAATACTCGCTCGGTTGCGCTTATCTTAGCTTCGGGCGCACGTTATACTCCGCGCAAGAAAACGAGATGGCGGAGGTCTCCATAAGATGAAACAGGGCGCACACGAGAGCACGGCTTTGGTGTATAGTGTGGCAGGAGGAGGAGAAGGAAGGAGTCGTGAGGGGAAGGTAATGTTGGGCTGGAGGGAAAAAGGCAAGGCAGACGATCTTTTCCAGCCAGGGCGGAAGAAGAAGTCGTAAAAAAATAAGGGGAAGAGATCCTTTCTTTCCCCACCCACCCCTGCCCATCCGGGAAAGAAGAGAGCAGAGTTTTTCCTGTGTATATATACTGTTGGTATTTGGCGTGAGGAGAGTGGGGGGATGGGGTTCAGGGGTATAGTGGAAGGGTCAGATAAGGGTATGGGAGTATGGTGGGATATATAAGAGAGGAATCAGACGAGGCGGCTTGCGGTTTGGGTCAGGGTGAGTTTTTTGGGGTGGGCATTTTAGGGGATGTGTGGGTGGTCTGAGGTCGGGTCGGATGTGCTGAGGGGAGGAATGGGGAAAACAGATAGGGACGGGAGGATTTTTTTTGTGTGCGGGCAGTCTTGTTCTCGTGAGAATGTCCATCAATCGAGTCCTTCTCCTTTTCCATTTCCTACTTTTTTGTCTATTTCTTCATTCCGCCCACTTTATCCGTAAGGTATACTTGCCACTGAAGTTGCACTAGAGTTGATAAAAACTAATATTAGAAATGTGATGAGATATTAAATTATCTTATCCTATAATCGATTAGTTTTCTCTCAATATTACTACTTCATCAACTATTTAATTCAATATCAAGCTCTCTTAGATAAAGAAGTCGTAAACAAAATTGGTTACCTAGTAATTGCTGTGTGTGAAGAGAGGTGGGAGCAGTTTTGTTCTGCTGAGTCTCTCCATCATTCGAGTATCTCTTTTTCTCCTCCTCTTTTTCTGTTACCTACCTTTTTGTGTACTTCCTCCACTTCATCCTTAATTATTCAAACGATACCACGTTTATATCGTAATATCGTTATTATCAATATTCTGCATCGTCTTTCATGTAACTAGGTTAGTTTCCTCTCAATATTTATACTTCCCTACCTATATATTCGATAATATGCTCTCTTAGGTTCGGAAGTCGTAAACAAAAATGCTTACCGAGTATTGTTGTGTTTATTGTGCAGAGACTTAAGATATTTTTTTACTTTTTAATTCTAAGGTTTCCTCTCGTTATCTCGTGCTTTTTTATAACAAGAGTGAAAAGTGGCCTACAAAATCCCTTGATTAAATTTAATTGACATAGCTGATGTTTTGCGGAAAGTTGGTGAAATTTAGAAAACAATTTATTTTCTATGCCACTACGTACCTCTATTTTTATTTTTAAATTTTTGTCTATTTCTTCATTTTCCTCACTTTATCTGTAAGGTATTGCAAAGATACCACTTATATATCGTAATATTGATATTATCAATACTCTGCATCCTATACTATTAAACTCAATTAATATCCTCTCAATATTTATAATTCATCAGCTGTGTGATACGAAAGTTGTCTTACAGCTGCGATTGAAATAATTTTCAAGACCTCTACTTACGATTTATTTTATTTTCTTTATTTTCTTCGAAATATTTTACGCACAAAATCGCGAACTTCTGTGTCCATTTCCTTCAAAAGTCAAAATCAAAAACAACTTTCACTTTGGTTTTCTCCATGTCAACTTCGAGGCTGAAAGGTATTGAGCAGTATTGAGAGTTTTCTTTATCATTTAGTTACATGTGACAACTAGGTAACCTGTGCGATATATTTGCACTTTCACGCGATGAGGGAATAAGTATGTTAAGGAAATTTTATAATTGGGTTTTAAATAGAGAAGATGTATAATAAATTACTTTTATCATAATTATTTTCTTGTAAAAATATACAAAACATATGAATTCAATACAGGCAAGAGACTTCGATGCTAGGAAGAACAACCATGAACTGTCACTGAATATTGGCACGCAATTACCAAAATTCTTTATAGACAATATTAGAAGTAACAATGTTGTCCTTTGTAACTTTTTGGTTATATATTTATTTAACACAAATATAAATATCACGGAAAGTGCAAAATCTAGAAAATGCTGAATACAACTGTCCATGAGATAAAACGGACCTCTCACTCTTATGCATATCAATTTTATGCATTCACCCATGTGTAATCACTACGTGGATTTCTTACTATTTTCAATTCCCGTTGATAATAATTCTTGAACACTTCCAGCACGATATTTTTATTTATTCGTCGTACACATTATCCTTTAAGTTCCTTACGCACGATTCATCGCGATGTTTCTTTTACAGAACATTAAACTTTCTTCATACTTCTGAGATTTTATTTTTAATAGTTTTCCTGCGTGTCAAGTTTTTTTGGTTTGGTTATGCATTTAACGGGTTTTTAAGCGTTTTTGAAGTTTAGAAAAATAAATTGTGAAGTCGATATGCCTCGATCGAGCAATGGGTATGGAAAAATCGAAATTTTTAAGTGAAACTTATCGGTAAATAATGTAATTTGAGATTGAGATTATGTTATTTTTGGAAGCTGGTGATTCAACGCTTAAAATGATACTTGATTTATCACTGAAGGTGTAGTAATAACGGAGCGTATACGGAAGTACAGAAAAAGACCTATCTGTAATAATATATATGATATGCTATTCGAGATTAGGATGAGTTAAACAAATTAGTTTACCAAGTATGGTGGATGTATTATGAAGAGAGTTATGTTTTTTACCGAAATAGTTGGCGAAATATAGTCAAAATCAGGTTTAACTTTCCCGCTTATAATATTTCGTATGAATCTATAAGGAAGAGGAATCAAAATATGCATTGTGAATGTAAATGATGGATCACGATCTTTTTACTTACAATTCAACCTCTATTCACAGTGCACACACCAATTGATTTTTAAACAATTTTGTCTAAGGTTTTCTTAGCTAGGAGAGCATAATATTGCATTAAATAGTTGATGAAGTAGAAATATTCAGATGAAATCAACAGAGTAGTTATGTTCTCGTGAGAACATCCATATTTCCGGTCTATGTTACCATATTCCTTTTTTCTATTTCTTCAGTTCACTTAATCTGTTAGATATAATAACGATAATTCCTTAGTATCGTAATATGAGTCATTATCAAACAATATCCTCCAACTCGTGTACTACTTAATTCGATAATTCCTAGCTAAATATGTCCTTGACGAACTTGGTTGTTATATCAGGAATAGAGGGTTCTACATAAATACCTTGAATAATTTTAGTTGGTAGAACCAGTTTTTATCGGAAAAATAGATGAACAGAGTTTAGTACTGAAATAAGGTAATGATAACAAATGAGATCATATAGGTATTTAGTAGTGCGTTTTAATTTACACTCGATGTCAGCTAAGAACATAGATTGAAAACTTTCTTCGGTAAAACTAATATTTTTCGGAAAATTTGTTAAATTGTTTAGAAAACATCATGTACGTCACTGTATTTATTTTTCCGGCCAGGTATGCTACCAGTTGCACCACTAACTACTAATGTTTGTGAATTCCCAACCAATTGGAAATTTGTGAAGCTCACAATACTCTCCACGTGTGAGGGAGAGTCAAGAGGAAAATAGTGAAGGGAAGAGGTGGGGGTGGGGGGAGTGATCGAAGTGGGTGGGAGAGGAGAAAATCGAGAGGGAGTTCAGATCGATATAAGATGGGAGGGAGGGGAGCGGGCGTATCTATATATATGAGGGAGAGGAGAAATGAGAGGGGTGAGTCTCAAGATGGAGTTTGTGAGAGGGAAAGACTTTAAGGAACGCACGCGCCATTTGTGGACGACGGCTTTTCAGCTGCAAAGGAAAAAAAAGCTATCATGCTTATAAAAGACGAAGAAAATAACAAAAACAGGGGGAGAAAGGCGAGGTTTGGGGTCTCCCGGAGATAGGAGAGGTTTGGGCGAACTAGCAGGATTCACTGACTCATTATTAACTCTGTGAATTTCCATCATGAGGTTTCTTTGTTAGTTAACTTTTACTTATACCACTTCTTTTTTTACATAAAGCGAGCAAGTTTCGATGAGTAATCATCGTCATCAGATGTTAATTATTATGCATTTATTTTATTGTTGTAACCTAGCAGGTTTTGGGGCTGTATCACCATAATGATGAAAAAATTTGGTCAAAATCGAATTTTGATCGAAATGAAAAATTCGACTTTTCAGGAGAAATCGAATCTCAAACAAAATATCGATTAACTGAAAAATATCGACGTTTATTTTCCGAAAAACATGTTGGTCGTACAATAACGTCCTTATTATTCTTGCGAAAAACATTAAAATAATCATTTGAGTAGTGGAAAAATCCCAATAAATCTACGCAGATTACATGATTGAATTAATAGAAGTAAACATTTATAAATTCTCGCACGCAAATGTTTTGGGATAACCGCTTGGAACCATTTGTCTCAACTAAAAATTTCAAGATCAACTGATAGAGATACTTTGTTGATGATCGATGGTATGCCTTACCCATTTTCTGGCCTTAGATAAAAGTCTTTCACTCGGGGTATCATAAGCCGATAGTGACGCTACTGAGATCAAACGAAATGATCAAGATCGAAGTTGAAAATTCCAGTTTAGATCGATACTCGAAGATCATGGCTCGATATCAATTTCCTCGATTTTTGATCATTAAAACTCGATTTTCGATTGTAATCGAATCGATTTTTTCATCACAAATTCGTCAATCGTTTTCCGCGTAAGTTTTAATTCCGCTTATTGCGCCAATTCTGTTAATGTATTTTGCTGTGTACCTATACTGAAAACTTGGCGTGATAGAGAGAAATCAATATACCCTTCGAATTAGGCATCCGAAAGCTGGGCAAATGCAAATTTACGTATTTAATGTGGAGGAAAAAGTAGAATATGTCGCCGTAATGCCATAATTCTAGTGCAAATTCTTTCTTCTATCTTTTTTAATGAATTTAAGACTACTTTTTGTGACTAAGAGGCCTTATGGTACGCTAGTCGTGTTATTCACAGTTCAGACAACGAAATCGAAGAGGCGAATGTCGTAGAGTTCCAAATTTTTGTAGATTTGCGGAGCCACTCCTCATAAACAACCCACTAAATTCCTGATCCTCACCGTGATGAACTGGGGGTCAGGAGATCCATATAGCGGTTATATCCGTAAATGCTTGCTATGGACTTAAGACGAATTATGTTGGAAAAAGTTCGGGAAACAGAGGACGTTATGAATGAATTATTTTTTATATGTTATCTCGGTATTTTGTGTTAAGTATAGTTATATTCGTCGAATCTTGAAGCAGTTATCACAGCGGAGGTCGTCAATTCGCTTTCTCCGAAAATTCCATAGTTCCAAAAATGGTTTTCCTTCTAACTTTTTATAACTAAAGCAATCAAGTTCTCTCATTCCATTTTTCTGCTACATTTCCCATGACACTCACGTGTGGTTGACGTTGAGGTCCCAGGGGACCGATCACCATCCATTGGGAGTTTGTGTGGCCTAATTGCCTTAGGGTCTGTCATGAAATCACATTGGAGATGGTGAACGAAGACCCCAACGGTATGAACGAGATGATTGTGTTGGGAAGAGGAAATGAAGTTTCGCGGACAATGATAAGCTGAAGAGAAGTTATTGAAGAATTGTACAGGAATGTAATCGAATCCACATTCTGTGGTATTTATCGTGAATTAAAACGGTAAGTCTTCTTGTTTCCTGATTCCAGGTGGGGTGGATTAAATATGTTTACTGAGCTCGATGAATTTCAATATAATTTCTCTTATCAGATTTAGGCAAAATGAACTATCTAACGATAGACCTGCTTTAATGGTTTTTAGTCTAATAGAGTAGAAACTACCATTGCTTTTAATGAATCCCTACTCACATTGTATTTTACGCATTCAAAATGTAGCATTGATTGTAGCAGTAATACTATCGCCTTATGTGTCAGAAAAAAAAGTACCCGAGAAACATACGTACGTGATAGAAAATTGAACGAAGAAATTCTTTCTTAATTTAGTGAACAATTGCGGACAAACTATAACATCTAGGGGTGTAAGAAGCAAGAAATATATTTAGTGTATTCCAAAACATCTTTGAAAATCCAGTCTGTCAAGAAATAGTTGCATAACAAAAACAATATTGTAATCTAATCTTGCATATAATGTATTCTTACTGAGGTTATAGGAAGCGGAATTTCGAATGCATGCAGCAGAATTGGAATATATTCTTTCTCCGGAAATATGAATACTTGCTAAAACACCTGCCCCATTATGGGACTGTGTGACGTCGATTTAGTATAAAATATTACCATGTATTTTAACAACAATTTATTAGGTTATTTTATTAATAGTTAGCTCTTTATTTAACAGTTATCCTCTCAGATCGAGCATTTGTTCTAAAAGGGTAACTTTTTGTATGCAATTGGCTGATTTCACATTAGCGGTATTGATTTTATTTTCAGTGCATTTAATTAAAAAAATATTTTTACTAAAATGAGGCATTAAATCACTCTCGAATGCGACAGAAAACAAGTAGTACGAGAAAATGGTTCCGTGAAAAAGACACAAAGATACACTTTAATGGTATAACTTACTGGATGCTAACGAATGGATGCTAGCGTGAATAGATAGAGACATTTACGTCATTCCAAAACTTCTATGAAAAGTAATTCAGTTCAAACGTGAGTGGTGGAACGATGACAGTTTCGTAATCCTCACTATAATCTGTTTTATTCTTGTTCTGGTTACCGGAAGTAAGATTCTGAACCAGCCCTGCCTCACGCAGCATACTTTGGGATCGTCTTTGTTTTCAAGTTAACTGAACCCTTGCCAAAAAAATCTGTCCCTTGGTACGAGCGGGGCCGGATGTTTTCTTGTGGACAGAACGCCTCTCCCATTGTATTGAAATAGTGGACGAGGCCTTTATGGAGCCCAAAGCAGTCGCAGCGGCCAACCGCATTGTCCCACAGTCACATGTTATGTCTTCTGCTCGCTCAATGAGCTTCCGAGTGGGAGGGAAAAACTTTGATGATAATAATCCACTCCACCCTTGACCTCGATTCGGTTTCGAAGATGTAACCTACGTAGGGCTCGCCCAAGAGCGATCTTTCAAGACTATCAGAGCGGGAGACATTGGTTTCTGAGAACCAACTAAATGACTAATGAGGCAGGAACTAGGGTGGATCAATTGATTTTTTGGGGACGATATTTTACAGGATATCGATGTAGTGTAGAAGATTATGACGTGCGGTAATTTATGTAGTGTGTGCCCTTTTTTACGTGGCTACTGGCTCCTTTTAACGCCAAGGCTCTGCATAAGACATTTACAATCAATAAAAATGATTTTAATTAGCAAGATTTAACCATAAATCATGCATAAAATGATTCCATTATTTATGTACGCAATACGCTTCAATATATCACGAACAAAAGTTTTTGGAAGCATACAGTGAGAATGTTCTCGTTACCATGTATGCTACACATCTCGGTTTGAGAGGACAGTATTTGGTCGCGAAAATTCATCAAATGTTGAGTGCGAAATACATATTGCAAACGCAATGCTTCTTGCCGCGAAAGTTCATTAAGTAGACGTTTGCGCTTAATGCTTGGTTGCAATTATTTTTTCAGGTTATTTATTTTTAAAGTGTGAAATTTGATGCATTTTAATAAAACTAAAAATTACTCTTGATGGTCATTAAATCAATATATCAAATTCAAATTGAAACTCACAGTAAGTGCCATCAGTAGAATGGAAATTCACGAAGGTATGAGTACATACTTGCAGAGGATACGACTTTACACTTGGGTCATGCTTTCCCTAGCGCTGAACTGCAGATGTCCAATACATTAAGTATTGCGTACATTAATTATGATTCACAATTTATTGTTAAATCTTGTGAATGAAGTTAAATAATTTTTACCGATTGCTGTCCTTTCAAAACGATGTTTGTATGGAAGCATGAAAATTCTCTCTGTATCCTTGAAAAAAGTGTATAGTGAGTGCGTTCAATGTGCAGAAATGATGGTATTATTTTATGCATTCATTAATTTTAATGCTGTGAATTAAAATAATTTTTATTGGTATTCAATGTCTTAAGTACATACCTTGCTTTAAAAGGAGCCAGTAGCCTTGTATTCACGACAATTAATTGGAGACATGTAATTATTTACATAATTTAAAGCAATTTTTTGGCAAAAATGTGAAATATTAATAAATTTCAAATGGATTGCTTATTAAAACCTTTTTTTCGCATGATCTTACGCGCTATTTTAAAAATGTGAAGAATCAATACAATTCTCATGTATTGCTCATGATGAACTTTTTTCGCAAAATGGTCTTGGCATATTTTGCTTTTGGTGAATATACTACCATCAAAACATTTTGATCCAAATTCGAAAGGGATCTCTAAATTGTTGAATTGAGATAGACTGACTCATACGGGAAAAAAACTACTGTATACTGCTAACCAAATTCCATTCCCGTCCATTTATATTCTCAATCTCCCTCCTTATTTCACGGTTTAAAAATGACTTGTGTACCTGCTCCCTCGCCCTGGCACCTTCCGGCGATGTGCTGGGTAAACATGTGCATGGAAATATGGTAAGCGGAGCGACCACCATCATCCATAATGTTCTCCTCGTAAACCCCCGCACCTTCGGTTCCTCGGGGCAGGGCCCAGAGAATGGATTCAGAGCGGCGCGGGCGGGAAGGAAGTACGGAGGAATAAGGTGGGCGGAGCAGGGGGGAGGGGGTTCATGGAGGGAACAGAAACGAATGCTCCCCCGCAGGCACTACTTTGTTTCTGATGGTCATGGAGGGGGAGTAGGTTTAGAGACTATTCTGGGCATATCTCTGCTTCCAATATTTTTTTCCAAAAGGAGACGTCATTAAATGAATTTAATTTGATCTTTTTCAAAAAGATACAGTAAAATTACGTACATTAATTATGATTCACAAATTATTGTTAAATCTTGTGAATGAAGTTAAATAATTTTTACCGATATTATATATTTTAAACGAAGTCCTTGCGCTAAAAATTGCCATTAACCATGTATTTACGGCAATTAAGTTGAGGAATATGAAGAATAGAAATAGTGACATGATTTCAAGGGCTTTTTTTGGAAAAAATGAAATGAATTATTAAATTCTCACGTCCTTAGCGTATTTTCCTTACTAGAGTGAATGTTTTCTTTAACTTGGCGATTATTCTGAAGATAATTTGTTTAGTTATGGTGGCATATATTTATTTAAATATTTGTCTAATCTATGAATTACAACAAATTACGACACATTTAATCCATGAATTACACTCACATTCTGTGCCTTGGAGCTCGGCGGATCTTCGATCGAGTGTTGGCCTACAAGGAATATTTGCACGTTGATTAAGTCATTAAGTTATGAATGAATTAATGCTTTTATTATAATTATTATCGATAGTGAACAAGATCATGGTAATAGGTTGTTTTTTCAACTTTCAAATAGTGACAATTAGATGGCACGCCTCAGATGGCGCTGTGAATAAGGATAATCAACTCAGTTGTAGTGATTGCATTATATTTAACTCTATTACAATACCATTGTAGTTAGTAGCGTTTTTTCACCACCATTTCCTCACCGTTCGAGGCGAAGGAAACGAGCAATGGTAGTAGCAGCAAAGAACTCCGTCGAGATCTTCTTAATTACTGTTGATCGCTTATAATGTGTATCGTGCGTGGGAGCATAAAAAATTCTCACTTAATCATTAAAAAAGCTTGAGCTTGTCTTATAATTAGTACAGAAATTATGGTATCATTTCATGCACAATTAAAAAAAGTTTAAGTTTATTGAATAGCGTGGGATCGGTATGCTGTAGATTGCTCGGTATATCCTCGCAAATCTCAGTCCTAGCTTTAATT
Source organism: Ischnura elegans (assembly GCF_921293095.1). Classification (NCBI taxonomy): domain Eukaryota; kingdom Metazoa; phylum Arthropoda; class Insecta; order Odonata; family Coenagrionidae; genus Ischnura; species Ischnura elegans. The sequence goes on from NC_060251.1 coordinate 58,651,800, forward strand.
TTGCGGTTTTTTATTTCTACCCCCTAATTTGTCGTCTGTGTTATTTAGGAGTTCCTAATTTGTTGTCTTAGTAATTTTTTTAATTCTCTATAAGGTTGCACACGATAAAAGATATGTATTATGCAACGGATGCATCGAAGCTATACTTGTTTGGATGAAATAACATGAAGGTCTGCTTTCCATTCATTGAATCAAGTAGCCAAGTTTTCAATAGAACGGTGGCTTTTTACACGGCGCAAATATCTTATTGAGGTGTTCACAAGGAATTAACTTGAGGAAAGAAGTTTATGAATACATGAGTGGGATACTTTTCATAGCATTATCCTACAATCTAGGCAATAAAGAGCGAACAGAGATGTTGACGGTTGCCTGTAATTCCAGGATTAAACCCAAATAAAGTGAAGTGAAAAAATACCACCGCTCTGAAAAAATGTTTCCCGTGCGTGCATCAACATTGTTTATATGATCCATATTATTGGCCTTTTATTTTTTTCGAGCATATCATATTTGAATCATATAACTGTTTTCAAAGCTCCCGACTGTACAATGCACCAAAGTCCACCAGGAATAGGTATTCTTTTAGCAACACCTAATTCAGCGGATCGTAGTATCATGACTGAAAAAATCGTTCCCATAACCTTTGATCTACACTATGCATACTAATGTCATAGGATTTCTATGACACCGCCAGATTTTACTATCCATTATTTAATTTGCCGTTTATGCTGATGATTATTTGTTTATAAGGTTATGCAAACTAAATATTCGGCTAATCTATGAATTAAAACGCATTACACACGAATAGGAACATGAAATACACTAATAATGTGATGAATTATTCTACACCTTTGCGTTCGGGATATCTTGGATCGATAGTTGGACTAATAGGGATCTTGATTGGATTAATTTCCCATGAATGGATACTATAGAGTGTATTCATGGGGAAAATTTGAAGTGATGTATTTATTAGATATGAAGATATAGTGCTTGCTGCTTTGAAACTGAAGACTCAAATCACTATGAATGGGAATTTTTTCACATCCACACTCATTCAAACTACAAATCTTTCAACGATTATTCTATTTTGTACCAACTATGTTAGTATTGGTTGTCCTTCTGTGGAGTATACCTGTGGTCCACTTCCTCTTTTGAGCAAGCAACCTTATTCACGCGCCTTCCTGTGATATGTGCCAAGGACCGGGAACTATAGGTTGGCCTCAGGCCGATTCTGTAATTACCGCTTCCATAGAATATTATTTCCTTACCGCTCCGTTTCAAACCGAGGGCCTATTTTGAACCCCTATGCGTTTCACCCCTTTGCGTTTCACACCCTGTGCGTTTCAGGTTCCTTCTGGCTGATTCGTATGGTGTCTCTTGCAATTCTTAAATTTCGAGTGTTAGTCCACTAGGGCTCTAGGACTCTAGATTTTATTTATTTCCCATGAATGGATATAGCAGATTATAGCGCATTTGTTAATAGGGAATAGTTAAAGTGATAATGTAGTCTTCTTGAGAAATCAGCCGGATCAAGATGGCCATGATGATTTCCCGAGAAGAATTCAACTGCAACATTCGTCAGAAAAGCACCAAATCCTTCAGATGTAGTGATGCCTTTATTGTATTTGAAGAGAAGTGTGTTGCTGCTTTGGAACCGAAGACTCAAATCACTCTGAATGGGAATTTTTCCACATCTACACACTTTATTTTGAATTATTAGAGCTTTCAAAGCTTTCAACGATTATTCTATTTTTGTGCAAACTATGTTATTGCGTTGTCCTTCTGCGGGGTGGACAAGTAGTCCTCTTCCTCTTTAGAGCCAGCAACCTTATTTACGCGCCTTGCTATGATATGTTGCTAGGACCAAGAACATTGCGGAACATTTTTGTACAAACTACATTATTGCGTCGTCTTTCTATTGGAAGGATTGGCGGTCCACATTGGCCTTTGGTTGATTCTCTCATTACCACTTCCATAGAACACCATATCCGTACCGCTCTGTTTCAAACCGAGGGTCTATTTTAAACCCCTCTGAGTCTCACCCCAGGCCTCTTCCGGCTGATTCGTATGGTGTCTCTTGTAATTCTTAATTTTTTCAGGGGGAGCACGAGGATTTCTTTCTATGCCGTTCCATTCCTTAAGTATCCGGATGTCTTCCAGGCGACGATTATTCAGCGATGAAAATAAATAACCTCGGCCGTGGGAAGGACAAAAAAGCTGGAAGTAAGAAGGCCGCGGAGGAAAAATAAGAGATTTTTTATTCTTTCTTTGGTTCTGTCTTTTAATTCCTTTTATCTTCCCCTTCCGGATGCCGTAAACTTGCTTTTCTTTATTTCTTACTTATTTAAGACTTAACTTCTTCACTTGCGGTATTAGAAGTGTCTCGTAATTAGTTCCAGATCTCATTCCTTGGTGGGGTTGGAGTTAATACATGAAATTTTGCGGTGGTAGAGTAAAGAGAGGTCTATCGAGAAGGATAATCATCCAGTTTTTACAAAAAGAGGTAATTTAATTTAAAGAAATTATTTCTTAACCTCTAAGTTGTCAGTGAATTTATAGCCTTTGATAAAAAATCCATGCATAAAAGGTTTTTACTGTATGCTATTCTTGAATCTATTTTCAAGAATTTCTATCGTTAAATTTGAAAATGAAGTAAATTGCTGTAAAGTAAATGTTGTAATCCATTGACACGTAAAAGTTGTAAACAAGAAAATATTGTAACCGCTTGACATGAAAACTTAAACGTAAAAATGTTGTAACTTCTCTTTTTTTCGGGGTGATGAATGTAAATAAATAAAACTAACAATTCACTCGCCATTTTAGGTCCGCTTATAAAAGTTGTTTGTACATACATTTCTACTCAATGTGCGTTGATGTCATGTAGTTTTCTTTCATACTCACTAGGCGTTATAATGGGAGGGCAGAGAAACCATAATCGATTTTCGCTCTTATAATTCCCATTGTGAACTCGCATACATTTATGATACACATACGATGAAGAGTGTAAATTAGAAGAATTGCATTGATGTTTAAAGATTAAATGATTGGAGAGCTGCGTCAAACCTTTCTTGGTATGGTATGGTATTTGAGGAGGCGACCGACAGCTGAGGACATTTGCGCCATGAGGGAAGGGTAGGTAAGGAAGGGAGGAGAGAAACCTGGCGTCGGCATTAGCCTGCTCTTTACGAAAGGCGCCAAGGGGACCTCAGCTTAACGTCCCATCCGACGGACGGAGTGTTGCGCTTGAAATATCCTCCACACAACATTCAAGCAGGGATGGGCAGTCTCTGAAAATTCTCTGCTGCTGCCGGGATTTGAACCCGGGCCCACCGGGTGGGAAGCCAACACTCTAGCCACCACACCAACCCGATCCCCTGTCAAACCTTTCTTGATGAATCATGATTGATGATGGAGGTAGTAGATATTATTCTACGACGTATTTTATAAGAGACAATGATACGATAATTGGGAATGATTTTTGTTGTATTAAACTAATTAGTTGACAGAAACTAGCATTATATAAAGATTAATGTGGGGATCAGGTTGCTGTGGTGGTTAGAGTGTTGGCTTTCCAATCCACGGGTGCAAATCCTAGCGGTGGCAGAGAATTTTCAGAGACTGCTAGATCCTTGGTTGAATGACGTGTGGAGGGTATTTTGAGCGCAAAACTCTGTCTGTCGGATGGGACGTTAAGCCGTGGTCCCCTTGGCGCCTATCGTTAAGAGCTGGCTAATGCCAACGCCGAGTTTTTCTCCACCCTTCCTTACCTAACCTTCCCTCATGATGGCTCGCAGATGTCGGTCGCCTCCTCCGAATACCATACCAAGATTAATGAAGGAACGATTCAACAAAAATCACTGGGAATTTTAGTGCCAGTGATTCTTGTCGCATTTTCTGAAACTTTCAGTTTCGCATTGTGAAAAAAATGCTATGAATATATAATAAGCCTAAATATGTGAATTGTATGTGGAGACGAAGTCTTTTCATCTCATTTCCATGATCTTTATCTCACCTTCCTCGTTTGTCTCATCTTCCCTTATCCGAACAGGTCCTCTCAGACTCCTTACATTCCCTCCGCACACTTTTCCATCCCCCCACTCCTCTCCCCGCCTTCCATCCCACTTCCCGCATACTTTGTCATCTCGACCCCGTCTTGGCCTCCCCCATTATGCCATACAGCATCCCCTTGGGCCCCCTCCCCCCACCACCACAATCCCTTCTTCTCCACACCCCCGCGCGCACTCAAATGACGATGACAAATGATTTCCTTTATTCTGCAGAAATAATAACCGCCCACCCACCTCCCTCCTCCGCTTCTCTCTCTCTCGCGCGCCAACGGATTTTATTGTGTACTACCCTCGCTTCCTTCCTACGTGTATGCCCGCTCTGCTTGTTCCTTCCTTCGTCCTTCCTCTTCCCCCATTCAACCTCCATCTTCGTGCTGCCCCATTCAACCCTTCCCGTTTTCCCCTCCTCCTACCCGGACCTCACGGTCCTTCCAGATTCTAATGCCCAGATCCAGGGATCCATATTGTTGGGAGTGGGCGAGAAAAAGGGAGAGAGAGAGAGAGATGTGCGCATTGTGATGCTCTTTTGTTTGTTTAGGTGCGTTCCTGTCGGCGTCTGCTATAAAAGACATTGAATTGGTGGTCATTTGTGTCGGGAGAAAAATCATTGGAAATGGCGGTCTTTCCTTTCCCTCGGTGATTAAGGTCAAAGGGTGGTATGGGTAGGTGAGGGAAGCGCTCACCCCAGACTTAGCCACAGGCGTGTAAATATCACACATGTAATTCCTTTACCTAGGCCACTTCGTAGTTCGTGGATTATTTTTTTATGGGTGTCCGAAGGCTTCACGCAAGATTTGACACTGGGACGCTCTGCACAGAAGCCTTCTTAACTGCGTAGGCCTCATTTTATCAATGAACCTTTAAAATCAGGTTTCGCTTAAATATTCTTATATTCAATTCTAAACTATTCCATTTTTATGTAATATACAAGAAATGTCCCCATAAAAATAATTTTTGCCTTCTATCAGGAAAAAGTGATTAAATACCTTGGGTACGGTGGAAACTGGTTGGTGATGTATATATGTGATGCTATTGACCCCGACAGAGTTCCTCCTGAAAAGGCCTTACGAGATTTATTTGGTACAAGTACTTTGCCGTAGGAAAGCATATACTTCATGATACAAGGGCAGTCTGATACCCTTCAGGAAGCGACCAGCATGCGTTCGGATACCCAAACATTGACACGGCGAAATAGCCCATAGGTTAGTAATCACCATGATGTATAGTTGATGTTTAAAACTATATTGATTAAAAATGGATTGCATGCTACCTATAAATTTAGATAGATAAATATGTCGGAGTTATTGGTACAGCAGCCATGAAAGTAAAAAAGTACTAAATTGAATTTTACATTTTCGTCTTTGAAAGATCTGCTAATTGTCATGGTCGTCAATATAAATGATAATTCAACATATTTCTTTGATATCCCCTGCAATCGATAAATGTAAATCATTTTGATAATACTAATTTTTTCATAGTTTTACAACATTATTTATTTTTTATGGAAGTTATTTTTAAAAATTTTCATCCAAACGACCAATTATCTGTTAACACCGTGACTATTAACTTGCTTGTTGATGTTGCATGGTATTGCTGCTAAACTAAAAGTTGAAAAGTAATTTTCACTCGAATTCTGGCAAATTGTAATGTCTGGATCAAAGGGACTGCAAAGAGGAGCCCAATTTCATCTTATAGGAGGGTGATATCTGTTGCTACTTCGGATATTTACTATATTCGGATATTTACTATATCCTATGTTGCTACTGTCGCATTTTAATCGGTTTACAAAAATGTCTGCGGCGCGGTGATGAAAGCAATGCGATTCGCTTTTTTTATAAATATTTTCCATTATTGTGTTTGTAATTGCGAGGAATAATATTGAAAAGTTATGAATTTGATGTATCGCATCATCATGTACATATACATTTCGGTTAACAACCCTGATTAAACTTTATTTCCTCGTGAATCTCGGATCACTTTGTCCGTCAGCGACGAGAGTGGCGAATTCTGTAAACCCTCTTAAAATGCGCGGTGGGTGACAAACATTAAGAGGCCGATTTGAGTATCCTCTTTTGTAATATTCGTGTTCAGGATCCAGGGATCCATATTATTCTGGAGTAGCTGAAAAAGGGAGAGAAAGGTATAGGCAGTGGGTCCCTTTATTTGCTTGTTTGCATGCCGGCCTCTGTTTTTAAGGTGGTCGACACTGTGATCGTATGCATTTGAGATCCCCTGTTAATAATGTGAACAGCGCCAGGGAAGTCTATGCTTGGTTCGTGATACATACGATAATTGATAATACTAAGTTTAGATCCCCCTTTTTCCCTGAGATGGAAGCGTACAAAATTTATTATTTATTATTTAATTATTTATTTCATACACCACCGAAAACAGCACTGTTCGGCCTTTACATCGGGGTTGATAATATTTAACAATCACAAACATCCATGCCCTGGATAAGGGTAACTTACCCAGGCGGGACTCGAACCCGCGACCTTTGGTTTGGCAGGCGAGGACTTTACCCCGCCGCCACCGAGGCCGGCAAATAATTTAAGTCTCCGTTTTTTTAATTCTTTAAAACATGCTCTATGATAGTAAGTTCCTTGAAATATGAAATTACATTTGTTTTCTCCCTACAAGCTTTCTGTAAATTTACTTCATTTTTCGGAGCATTTTAAAGCTATATTATCAGTGAGGATGCCCTATCTCCTAGTGATGAAGGCCTATAAAATAATTAATTTTTTAATAATTTTCTATCTTTGAAAAATGATTCTAATTAACTATGAAATGATTTAAAATATATGTATTTAAATGTTTTCTCTTCTTCGTAGTCAGTAAATTGTGTACATCTTCCTAAGCATATTAATGCTTGTGTGAGAATAAGCTCGAGGACACATAATTTCTGTGCCAACTATAGAAGGAATGTTAATGCAATGCAGGGTGGTCGTTGATGTGATAACCTAAAAGTGAATCAGATTCGTGAATTTTTACCTCGAATTCAAGAAGGATCGTTAATTTATTCATGAGCCATGGGTATCGCGCCTGCATAAGTATACATAGATAGATGCGTCATCGTCGGTGTGCGGAGACATTTCCGACGGTCACCCGGGCGCCGTGTTGTCGTTCCGCTTGGATCCGTATTTCACCCGTTCCACGCTAACATATGACCCATTCTCTCCCCATATTGGCGGCGTGATCCCGGCAAGATTGAGGAACCCTGCGACCCGGCAAAATGCACGGTTTTAGCGCCAGCAGCACGGCGCCCCCCTCTTTGTCACCGCGGGAGAATATGCAAAGCCCGTAACTCAAAAGCGGGCCTAGATAGATATTGATTGCTTCCCCGGACAGGAAGGGAGACTTTTGGCACTCCCCTATCTCTCCAAACGACCATAGCAGTCGCTCTCTTGCATGTTTGCGCGAGACGAAGCACGTATGAGTGTCCGACGTGTTATGGCCTCTCGCATATTGGCGGTAGTTTAACGCCCCGGCCTTCCCGTGAACAGTGTAGGTACCCCATATGATCGCCGCTCCGATTCTGTTGGGTGAGGTTGTTTAGGAGTGGGGTCATTGTAGTTAAGAGGGTTGGGTGGGTAGGGTTATTCAGGGATGAGAGAGGGAGCGGCATTTGACGGGGTCAAACCGAGATTGTCCCCGGCGAATGAAGCACCCTCTACGGGTAGTTTGAAGCAACGCTCCACACGCCCCTTCTATCCCGAAATCTACTCCAATCACCCCACTCCCTCCCTCAGAGTGCAGAAAAACCCTTCCTTGTAACCCTAAACCCTGGATACGGTCCGTCCAATGCCCTTCCCTCATAATAATCTTCTGCCCCCGTACCCTGGCAGGGCATTCCGTGCACTTCCCACCCCACTGTGTGGAGGCAGTTCGCAGCAATTTGATGGAACAGAAGGAAGGCGATGGAGAGGCTTAACCCTGTGTTATGACGCCGTTAATAAAGAGCAGTGGTGCCAACTTGGCGGATTGCCTCCTCCTCCTCCTTCCTCTAAAATATCTCCCTCACCCTAGTTCCATTCTACCCTCCTCTCCTCTGCTATTCTTTGTGCGATAGCCACCCCTTTCTGTGCGAGGGATGTCCTCTTTGTACCGTCCTGCTCTCCCTATTCTAGGGATTCTAGTCCCGGAATCCCGCATTCCAGAGTCAAAAGGCCTGTTTACACGATACATTAACACGTACGAGTTAATGTCTGTTTGCGTGAATGATTTTTGTGGACCGGAACGGAACATGTACGAATGCATGAACCAAATTAGAACAGGTTCTATTTTCTGTACATGCATTCGCACAAGTTGGGTCATTACACGGTGCATTTTGGCGTTCATTCTCGCGTTCATATGTTTAGACATTATCCCGTTCGTGTTAATGCACCGCGTAAACAGGCCTTAACGCACAATTCCAATCCATTTATCCGCATATCGGGCCATACAAAGTCCAAAGGTTGTATAAAGTCCCAGGGTTGATATATCAGTTCTTACCGCTAATAATTTGGTTACATTATGAGTTTATTAAAAGGCACATTTCCTACGACTTTGTTTATTTGGTAAGCTATTGAGAATTGAAGACATGGTTTTTCAAACGGCACAAGTTCAATTGGCAGGAATTCGGGAATAATATTTTATATGTTATACTCTAGGGCTAGTATAGTTTTGGGTACATTTTTTCCATGATCATTGTGTAACATATATGTACATATTCAAGCAAAGATGTGCAAGTAATGGCTTTGATGAAGCGAAAAGAATGTGGTTTATTTTTGAAGAACTTAGTTGACTGAATGTGCGCTTCATTGGCATTCACTGTTTCAATCACATTAGTCAATTAGTATAGGGGATAGATGGCTCGTAATAAGTACAACCAGATGTAATTTGCCATTCAGTAAGGTGACGGCAGTGACCTTTCTCGCTATTTTAATACAATACATTGGAGACCTTTGGCTCTTCCCTTTCTCTCCGACGACTATCATAGTCGCTCTATTTCATGTTTGTTTGAGGCGAAGCACTTATGACTTGGGACATTGTTTACAAGAACGTGAGAAGAAAAATACGAGAAGAATACTAATTACATAGTATGTGCCATGTATATCAGTCAGATATTCTATTTTAATTTTTGGAAGTTGGTTATAGTTGTTAAGGTATTTTATTAAAGCTAAGAATTGATTTATATGTATATATGAAAAGAGTTCTTGTCGTTCAAGCTTTGTCTAACTTGGGAAAATAAAACATCGTCATTGAAATGGCGGATTATGATTGAGGAGTCCATTTTATGCGGTTAAATGTGTCTCTTATACTTAAAGACTTTATTTTCACATTATCCTATAGTTTTTCTCTACATCTTAAAAGTTTACCTTTGTCCCGGAATCCCGGGATTTCAAGAACATGGAAGTAACAATCCCATGATTGCGGGACTGAGTAATTCCTCCGAGAACCAAAATCCTTTCTTCGTGAGACTCACCCCCAGTTACGGTGGCTTGTCGTCTTTTTTATTTTCTTATCCTCGTTATTATTATTTATTTTCCTCTATACTCCCTCGACATCAAGCGAAATGCTTTCGCAATTCTACTTTTTTTCCTTCATTCTTATCCTCCGCATGCTATCACTCACAAAGAGTCTTCCAAATATAACTGGCTCGGCATCTGGTTTATATCAGATTCTACGCCATATGCCGTAGTTTTATGGCATGTAATCATTGGATGTGTCGTTGCGCTGGAATCTCATTGTTTGTTCTGGCACCGCCGACGTTTGCAGCAATGCAGCGATCATTGGCAATGGACTCGTGGGTCACAGAGAAAGGCGAAGAAAGATTTCGTGCTTTCCCGGCGAATGGACTTGGTAAAGAGTTCTCGGGATCGCCACCGGGTCAGGAACTCCATATCTGCCAACGTTTCGATGTCCGACTCGGTCATCGTCCTCAGGGCTGTGAATGTCGAGTGAGAATTTGACTTGCTTATATACAGTCACTCTGGTGGTCAGGTGACTGCTGATTGGCTGTCGTCAGCGGCATGCTCTGATTGGTGGTTTTGCCTAGCCTTTTGTATAGTCTTGAGCACAGGTTTCCAGGTGCTGCTCAGAGCATATCCGGAGTCTCTATTGATGGTATTCTTAGACAGTCTAATTTCAATAGACTCTTTAATGAGTCGATCCCAAAAGCCATTGGATCGGCATAGCATCTTGGTGTCGTCAAACTTAACAGTATTTTTGCATTCCATCCAATGCTCTGCGATGGCTGACTTTTCGGGCTGTCCTAGGCGGAGGTGGCGCTTATGTTCTTTGAGCCGCGTGTCTATAGTGCGGCCCGTCTCACCGATGTATATTTTCCCGCACCCACATGGCACTTGGTAAACGCCAGGTGTCTTCAAGTGCGTTTGGTGCGTCTGATATGCGCTTGGCACAACATATACGAATTTTGCCGTCGAAAAGGCAAATTTGAGTAAAAATATCATATAAGACCAGTCATCGCATCTATGTCGCATTTATTTGCGCACATCGCATCTATATCGCATTTGCGATTTTCACGCATCTCTACTCATTGGGTTTTACCATATGCTTTATCAGTCTATTATTTGTAAAGGGATTTATTTGTCCAACAGGGTTATTTATATTGCATAGTACTATTCCCGGAGTAATTTAATTGATTTAAATTTTTTATATTATTTCCTGATTAAGCAAGTACTGAATTTTTCGTCAATTTGGAGTTTTCTCTGCAGAAAATGCGATTATGCTTCGTTCCTCACCATGATGTTGAGATATTACTCGAAGAGTCGTCGTCTTCTGACAATTTTTTGTTGATTATATTTGGCAGGTTACATATTTGAAATAATTCTCATTATTCCACGAATTTGAATGAATATTTTCATTGTGCAATTTGTGCATTATGAAGTTTATTTTATTATTCGCAATAATAGATGTGATTTTGTAAATTGTTCACCACAGGTATGAAATTCAAAACTTATATATACGTGTAATTTTGTATACAGCTTCTCGTATTGTCTTTCTTTTAAAAGGTAAAATGTTTATGTTCCGGAATTACTTTCTCCGTTTTTAATTTTTGAAAATTAAAATATAAAAATCATTATCTGGTAAACAAAAATTTAAATGAGCTTGTGATAGTGATAATATTTATCTCAGCTGAAGCTACAGAAAATAATTCCTTCTGCTGATCTGCGTTTTCCGAGTTCTCCGGAATCCAATTATGTACGGGAACTTTTCATGCGCGTAACAATCTATTTTTAGGATATCATGACAACGTATTCAAATGGTAATAAACTTGATAAGCATATTTCAAAATGAATCTGTATCAAACACCATTGATCTAAGCTAAATGATATTCCTTCAACGCCAATGCATTTCGAAGTTCTAACAACACGTATCTCAAAAATAGCAACTTTTCAGGAGAGCAAAGACACGATTTATTTTTTCTAATTGTACGCAAAAATTAAAAACTAAAAATTCATAAAACCGAAAAAGAAGCATATATTTGCCAACAATAGTTGTTTTTTGCTTGAATTTTATTGTTTATTGTCATTACATTTTGTTTAAGATACCTGTGTCAAACCGGCCAAATTTTAAGATACGTGTTGTTAGAACTTAGCCTTCGATATGTAAGACTTTTCTCATTAGGAAGGACCTGTTGTATCGGAGAAATTTTCAATGAACTTCTTTTTTTTTGTTGCAAAATATGAAGTGTTTCTTTCCCAGAGAATTATTTGGGTGATGTCATCTCCGAATTTCCACCGGTTAAATTCGTCGTATATCGCCAACGTTTCAGCGGAAGACTCGGCCATTATCATCAGGGTGAATGCTTAACTCATTCACCCTTATGAAGAATGAAATCTGAATGAATGAAACACATGAATGAAATGAATCTGTCGGAAACCGGTGGAAATCCCTAAAGGACTTCACTCAAACTTCTCACTAAATAAACGTTTCATATCCTTCGGATTGTTGGTTTCTTCCATCGCCACCCTGCCCTAACTTTAGCTCCAATGACAGAAGAAAAAGGCATGAAACCACGAATATAACAAAAAAGGATCTTCAAGCTGGCCTGTAAATGTGTTGTCACCCATCGCGCATTTAAGTGGGTTTACAAAAGTCGCCACTCGCGTCGCTGGCGGACAAATTGATCCGAGTTTCGCGGGGAAATAAGGTTTAATTAGGGGTGTTAACCGAAATTTATATATACGATAATGTGATCTATCAAATTCATAATTTTCAAATAATTACTCGAAATTACAGAAATTATATTGCAAAAAATGGGAAAAAAGTGCCCCCATCACCGCGCCGCGGACATTTTTGAAAACCAATTAAAATTCGACACAAGTAGCAACAGAAATCAGCCTTCTATGGCTGAAATTTGGCCTCCTCTATGCAGTCCCTTGTGTTGAAACATTAGCCGCAGCCACCACCATGACCAGGTTGAAAACCTGACAGAACTTCATTACCTTGCGGTCTCGAGTTTACATTAGCTCATAATCAATATTCATAGATGTTATACTTAATAAATGTTATTTTAAACCTTATGAAATAACGAATGGTAAATGATCCTCAGCTTACCCACGTCACTTCATATTTGAAATTGTAGCAGAAATCGTGGTAGAATTTATGGCATACTTTTAACATTTTGTACTTTCAGATTACTTCAGATGGCGAATTAGGTTACGTTGAGTGCATGGAATGGTGGCCGTTAACGGCGATTAAAAAAATGATAAGCTGCTTCCTTAACCTGGATCCGCCCAAAATATTTTTTTTGAGATTAATAATTCATATTCTTGGGGAATGGTAAGGGTCTCATTTTTACTACATTCTGAAAATATTACGTTGATCGGTTGTGTAGTTTCCGAGATACAGGCTGTGACATAAATGTCACATTGGGCGGATCTGTTGTCTTTTGGTGCAAGGTAATATTTCCCCAGAAAAAGCAAATATTTTTCGCATTTGAGCTGCACTGTTCATTTAAATGATAAAAAAAACACTAGAAAAACATATTATTAATTACGTACACTATTTTCAAGCTTTTGTTTAAATTTAAAGTAAATTGTTTAAAAATTTAGAAATAATTTTCAGAGTTCCGTTGCCTGCGAATCATAAATTTTTCGATGTAAATTGTGATTTTTTAAGATGTACAAATTTTTTGGATTTTTTCGATGTTATTTCACAAATGTGGGGTATATTTAAATTTATAATGTATATATTACAAACTTGTCAAATACACATCAAGAAAAATTATTTTAAATTTATGTAAAGTTTTCGGCAGGAGTGTTGTGAAATTACAGAACCTTGAATTGACACAATCAATGGATTTGTTGAAGGTACATTTAAATAATATTTTTACATGGCTAATAAGTAAAACAGTTGAAAATGCATTTCTCAATTTTGGAAAATACATAGAATAAGTATACATGTTTGAAAAATATTCTTACAACACATAAGGGTGTAATACAGTATAAAATTGAATGAAATTTGAATCAATTTGTTTCATATAAACTAAAGATTGATTTAGAGTTCAATGCCAGCGTATACGTACCATTTTGAGTGGTAAGTAGTAAAGCAATATTTGTCCATATTACATGCATCTCATGCAGTGTATTTGACGGAAGCGCAATGTTCTCCAGCACGGCGACGCAATCTTTTGTAATAGTAAAACAGAGACTAATTTATCATTAGCATCGTACCATATTTCACTGTCTGCCTCTGTTGAAAATGAATTAGTACGGCGGCTATACTTGGCTTTGCATCGATGTATGGTCAGTTATTTTTGCACTATTACACGCTTGATCTCTAATTGTGACATGCAATGACCAGATTTCGCTCGTGAACAGATTGTGAACAGCTTCAGATTGTGAACAGCTACATCCAAAATCCAAGGAAAAATATTCCACCACCACCACCAAAATTGATTGTCTTCCGCCGAATGAATTGCATTCAAGGATGGATACAAAAATACGCAATCATACTCCTGCCAAAAGTTAATTTTCTCAGTGGGAAAAATCCCCCTGAATCGTTCTTTCCATTTAGTCATCTACGGCGAAGCTCCCACAATTTGTCTGTTATGTCGGGCATCGTATTGTCTGCACAGTGAAGGTATATTCTCATCACAAAGAACCTATTCCTTCGCCAGGCTACGGTAACCATTGAGTTGTGAGCACCCCCAGAATCTTCCCAGGAGCATCGCTTGGATGGAAACCAGTTACAACCTCATAACAGTAAAATTCCAATGAAAATTTTCATCTCCTCTTTACTGATGCTAGAAGATGAAAATACAATAGAAGTAGTATAATTATCTAATTCTGCCATGAGAAAAAAGAATGCCATCCGAAAAAACTAATTAAAAAATTTGTACACTTAATTTTTCCCCCTATTCAGGGAGATCTGTTTCAGGGAATAACCTGTTTCTTACAAAATGACCTTCTTGTCGCAAATTGGCAGCTTATCTTTTTACTTTTTTCTATTGGAGAAGTGATGTAAGCTTCGTTGACTTCGAATCCTTTTCCTTACATCTAGCTGGTACCGAAATTCTTCCGGACTTCTCTTGAAATTCATTAGTATTATCGTTATCAAGCTGAAAAATAAGCTCCACTCTTGCCCGAAGTTGTCTTCCCGTTAAATTTTCCACAAGTCCACCAGCCTGGTCATCTGCAATGTCCTCATCAGTGACAGTTGCTGCTTCTGGTGGCTCAAGGTTTATTGTACTTCGCCAAAGTCTTCGTTTTCCGAAAGCTATTTGGCTTCACACAGTGTAATATCTCTGACCTTTCGATATCCCTAATATTAAAAATTACAATTCAAAAGTAATTACCGGAATAAAAGTTAATAAACGCAAATTTATCGATTAATTGATAAACAATAAATCTTTTGGCGGGAATACGAAGGAAAAACGTTGAAAATGCAATAAATTCTAACTAGAGCATAAAATTCGAAACTTTGAAGATTTGCATAGGGATCCGCCCAATGTGACATTTATGTCACAGTAACATTTATCAGAGTATATTACAGAAATGGAAAGCAATACCAAACATATTAATGTATTATTTATAATTTTGTATCATTATGTTGATACATACCAAAAATTGTCGCTGTAGCGCATATAGTTAATGAAAAAATTAAATATTTACACAAAGCGAACGTCCATTTTTAGTGTCTAGGGAAGGCACCTAAGTACCAGGGGTACCTAAAGGATAGGTCTTCACTCTCACTTGACAATTCTTACCTTGAATTGAAGCACTTAGCTTCCTCTTTCTTATAAGGTATAAAACATAACAATATACCGTGCCCGAACGATGCAAGAGCCATTACAGTGGAGCGATACAGGGTGTGACATTTTTGTTACATTGGGCGGATCCAGGTTAAGGCGGAACTAGTAGCTACTACTTATTTGAGATGTTCAACTCGTTTATATTTTAACAAAAACTTAATTATGCGATTGATGTGCTGAGCGTTAATTGCTAGACTAAATATTTTACTTTTACCATCCATTTTATTCGGAATATGTACTTGATATTGCGGAATGGGTGCCGGATTAATTGAGATAATAATTTTTTGGGTGAAATGCTTTTCCATTGGTATACATAATAAAAAATTTCGCATAAATCCATCATTATTCATATCATCGGTTTTTAACAGTGAATAAGCTTGTCTGATAGCTATCTTAAATAATTATTTTAAAGATATTGTATCGTAGCAATTGAAGAATCCTTATAGTTCCCCTTTTGATCTTTTGAAGTTTGACTGTCATAAGTCTAACAAGTTACTATAATCTCTCAAGTGAAAACATTTTCTTTTGAGAAGACCGTTATGAATTTCAACGGATGGATACAAGTTCAAATTTCGTATTTAACACCTTTTACTAATCTAATAAATATTTCCAATTACTTTTCAAGATTAACATGTTCACTTTGAGGCCATTTTATTACAAAATAAATACTATTGCTTTTAGTTCATACATATCTTTGATTACCATTTATTCATTGTATTTAGCACAGATATATTCAATACATATATTTACATTCAAATTTGCAACATTTTGAAAGAACGTGCTCAAGAGGACTAGAGTTTTGTCGGGTTTGGACTTCAAATAACATATTTAACAAATAACTTCACATTATTCAAAATCCCCCGTTGTAAACAATTCACAATTCATAAATAAACGCCAAAGTGAAACACATCGGCTGAACAACAAAAGTGAGAGTTCAATTATAATTGAAATGGATGTAGAAGATATTTCATGATATAAATAGCAATCGTGATCATACGATGTAATTTAATGGTAACTGAAAAATAATTAACGCCATGATTAGAATGAAAATATATATAATACAAAGATATTTAAGGTGACAGTTCTGGAAGGATTAAACAACCGGGTTGTGCAAGGGTTTTTCGACTTCAGCAGTCCATATTATATTGTAAATGTGTACTGGAGATACAATGCGGTGAGTGAATAAAATTTGACATTTGCATGAACGATCGATGGAACTGGTCAGATATACGAATGATTTTTTAACGAGGTCCCACCGCTAGCATAAATGAATCCCATTTCATTCACTTATTCCCCGATTTCAGAAAAATTTCGTCTCTGACTTTCGACTGACTTTCGTTTCGACTCTAATACCCTCCCAAAAAAATAATTTCAACTCTGAGATTAAGTTCATGGTGGTGAATGATATTACAAGTTCTCTGTGGGAGAAAATAATGTATTTGTATCAATCAGAAATCCCGTTTTGATGAAAATTTGTACGCAAAAGCAATCGAAGACAGTTCTATAATTTTGAATATTTATTTGGATTTTCTGGATTTGATTTATATTTTCTTAATCGTCTTCAATGAGATCGATAATTTTTTCTAGGAAATTCGAGCAGAGGTTTAAATCAGGAATTGCATAATGGCGGTCATAAAGGGAACCTCAACGAATAAAACGAGATTAAAATTTAACAGAATTTCAACGGTAAATTCAATCATTCTCCCTGTTCATAAGGGTGAGTTTGCAGAAGAGACTTGTGCGTTCAGACTCGTGTCAATCGGGAGGAGAAGAAGTTCATCGCGAAAGCGCGCCATACTCTGAGACTTCGCAAAGTCTTTATAAGCGAGAAGATGTTCGAGATGGAGAGGTGGGGATGTATTCGCTCGAGAGGAGATGGGTCTTTATCTTGAGTTTTCGGTACATTAATTTACAAGGAGTTGTTGATGGGTCTCTAAATAGGCGTGGCGATGGAGGGGGTGGGGGGTTAGAAGTGTTCAGGGGCGTGGAGGGGAGGGGAGAAATCTTGCGAAGCTGGAGCAAGAATGCGTTGTCAAGGGAAAGCCTGTTACCGAATTGAGCGTTTAGCGAGTTGGAAACAGAAGGGTGTTGTGTGAAGAGGAAGGCGTTATGATCGTTCCTTGAAAGTCTGCCCGTCTCAACCCTACACCTCCCGTCTTTCCTTACAGTTGGGGGATCATTTTAGTCTTCTCCGATATTGCCAATTTGTGTCGGGTTAAAGACTCCAGCCAAGGAGGTAACCCTTCCGTGTTCCCCATCCTAAGAACCTTCCTATCTCTCGTCTCCAGTGTTGAAGTCGTTCTTTTCTTTTTTTAAATCGTCCTATGGTTTATTGTGCTATAATGATACAAGTGCAAAGAGGGTGCATATTTTTTTCGGGCTGCGAAACTTTCTACACCACATGTCGATAATCAGGCATAATAGCCTGTCACCGCTCATATTGGTAAAAAATGTGTGCATTGATTACTCGACTATGAGTGTCCACAATGGCTATAAAAACCTTATCAACACTTATGTACAACAAGAATGCGTTGGCATTTCTCCACTCAATACAATCAGTCAACAATTAATTGAAACAACAATTCGTTTTTGGTTTTTTACATTCTTGAGTTTTGATGGTTGGAGGGAACTTTCAGCTCCACATCCGTGAAAACAGTTCACTAACTACAGTTATTTTGTCACAAGTAACTGATTCATGTCCTTGGGACAGTTATCGATAGTCATCTGCTGACGAACATAAGGATCGTTTATCACTGATGTCAGCCATTAGTCCGACAACACCATTTTTTGGTAGTGATGTTAATGTTTAACACCCAAAGCCTTATTACCTAGCGTATTTTCCATCTAGTTTAATCTCTCAAAGTTTACGGACACATCTCTGAGCTGACTGACCAACCGCGGAGAACTACAAAGCTAGAATTATTCTTCTTGCACAAAACGAGCGGTTTGATTGAAAAGGACTTGATATCCACCAGGCATTGCCCGCAAGAATACTGTTCCTTAGATCACTGTCTCTCATTCATTCGGAATACGTTGATTTATAATAAACCAAGAGCAGCCGGTCTCAGTCATTATATTGAAAATTGCGTTAGCAGCCAATCATTGAGACGTGAATCTCTTCGGCTTATGCACACCGTTCAAGTTCCGTCTCGAAAACAATGCCTTCCCCAGGGTCTGAAGCTACGTGGTCCCTCAGGGTGCGGTGCTCGGCTCAGTGCGTTTACAATGTCTGTTTTCCCCGACCGTGTTCCGGGGAGCCGAGCTCACTTCCTCCCCTTGCTGCACCCTGACCTCCGCACCTTCCCGCCTGCCGCCCTGCCTACCGGCATCTCGTCCGCACCCTCGACCGCACCCCCAGCCACGCCCACCTCCTCCTCCCGCTCGTCCTCGTCCTTGTCCTGGTGTGCGGTCATGTGCCGCGTCAGGTGATGCCGCTCCCGGAACGTCTCCGCGCACACCGGGCACCTCAGCATCTTGCTCTCCTCCCTGCGTCTCCGTGCCGCAGCCGAGGCTTCCGCTCCCGCGCCCGCGACGCCGCCTCCGAGGCCGACGGCGGCCGCTGCAGCCGCAGCCGCTGCGGCCTCCCCTTTGTGCTGCGAGCGCATGTGGTAGACGAGGTCGGAGGTCATGCGGAAGGAGACGTTGCACTTGGCGCAGACGTTCTGCGCGGAGGGCAGGCCCAAGGCGGCCAGGGAAGCTGGGAGGACCGAGGAGGCCACCGCGGCCAGGTTGGCTGCGGCGGCGAGGTTGGCGGCGGCTGCGTACGGGTAGCTGACGAGCCCCGCCGATTCTGGGTGGTATCCTGGCACAATCCCACCGGCCCGCACCTGGTTAAATAAATTAAGATAAATTAAAATATGCAGAAAATGTATTACCAGACTTGGTATGGAGAGAAAAATCTCTATAGCATCACCTCACATTGGCTGGTCCTCTCTTTCTCGTGAAAAATTAAATTAACTCTTCCTGACCCTACGTGAAATAGTTCATAATGTAGGGCGAATATTTTCTCAAGCCTGGCATCTACTTTTACTTGAGCACAAAGAGTGTAAATCAGCAATAAAGAAAAATGCAGTGCCTGATGTGGTACAGAATATGTACAGCATCCTATACAACCTCCCCAGTAAACATACATTTAGAAGAGCCTTAGGTTGTTATTTACGTTTACCACTGCAGTTGACCATTAGTCCGGCATGACCATTGCTTTGTTTAGCATCCAAAGCATAATAAACACCTTACTTAAATTTAATATACTTCTAGTTAAAACTCTTCAAGCAAATGGCCACGTCTCTGAGATTAACTTTGAATGAATCTACTGAGTCAAAGCGTTTTGATTGGTGATATGATTTTTAGGATGCTAAGTGTATTATTTTGTACATGCTACAGTCATCGAAATACCTTACGTTGCTTGGATGGGTGGATTTGAATGTGCGAAAGAGATGTGAATGAACGAACACAAGTAAGGCAGTGTGACTAAAATAGGCCTTAAGCATAAAAATGGAATTCAGGGATTGATTATTCATTGCGACTCGTTTTGACTCGGGAATCATCGAGCTGTTAGATAGCCATTCCTCTCCGTTTATCATCCAGCTCCGTCAAGAAAGGAACAGCACAATTTCGATAACCGTCCCACTAGTTGCTCGAGAAATCTAAATTAACTGAAGGCTGATGGAAATTATTTTCAGCGTTCACCCCCAAATTTGGGCAATTTCCTCTTTGAGGGACGCAACTGTTTTCCGTCAGCATGGACTTGAAGATCTGTTTTCATAGAAAAGTTTTTTATAGATTTTGCCTAGAAGTGTATCAAGATAAAAAAACCTCGTCGTTCTCGAGTACGCCTTAGCGTCGAAACTCGTTGTATCAATAAAAAATTCTGTGAAAATTTAGAAAGGTTGTATATCCTCATTCACCATAAATTACCACCTGCTGAAAGCCGAACCTGTTGATTTGATAGATTCTAAGTACCTTAATTGCCAATGCCGTAAGTTTTTGTGGAGTCTGCGCGAAAAATAAACACGCAAGTTTTATTTCATTACCTTTGGGGGCGAGGGCAGCATGACCGGAAGACCGTGGTGTGGGATGGGCGAGTGGTGCGCCAGGACTGTGGGGGGCGTGGTGTAGGCGGCCCGCACATCCTTCTCCCCGCTCCTCTGCTGGTGGTGCTGTGCGAGGTGGCTCGGCTGCTGCGGCGCCGGGTGCGGACCGTGGTGGTGCTGATGCAGGGTCGTTGGCGTTGGCGGAACCGGGTGCTGCACATAGATCTGGGGGGGCTTGAGGTACGAATCCAGAAAGTTCCCGTGAGGGAAGGCCGTTCCGTTTGTGTGCGGCCTCACGGCAATGTCCGACAACGCCTTTTCGGACGCGACCTCTAGGCCCCCGGGGGCGGCGGAGGCGAAGGCGGAGGGGTGGAAGGGCTTGGTGAGGTAGGTGGCGTGGGCGGGGAGGAAGTGGGGCGAGTGGTGCCCCGCCGGGGGCGGAGAATCCACGCTTTCCGCCTCCGGTTTCCGCACTTCCGCGTCCTGCCGCGCCACTTTGGTGAAGGCGCTGCGGGCGTGGGTGAGGTCTTGCGGTTTGGAAGGGTAGAGCCCGTCGCTGGGGGAGGTCAAAGTGAAGGAGCGAGGGGGTTGGGTGGTGAAGGAGGCGATGGGGGTGGGCCGAGGCCTTTTGCCCTCGTCGGGTGCCATGAGGAAGGCGACGTCGAAGGGTCGCTTGGCGGGCTGCGTCGTGGTGGCGGCTGTGGTGGTGGTGCCGCCGATCGGGTGCTGTGCCGTGGCGCTCCGGCCGCCTTCTGGGGCCTCACCCGGGTTGCGCTGCACGTGCGCGTCCATTGTCATCCTCGGGCTGCGAATAAAAGGACAAAAATAATATGTCAAAGTGTCACAAAGGATGGGCAGTAGGGATTTCAAATACAAGCGTTTTAAATAAATTACTTTTGTAATTTGTGTTTGGTATTTCAAATACACGACCTCTGTATACCTTGTATTTTGTTTTTCAAGTACAAAGTTTTGGAATTTTTTCCCATTCTAAAATTAAAAAATACATTTGTAAAATAATTTTGAAGTAGCTCTGATAACACTTCTATAACATTAAGCCTCAGAGATTACTTCGTTTTAATCCGTTAGAATCGCTTTCTTCATGTTTGCAGCTATCCATAACGTGCCACTACTGGTTATATTTTTTAATATCTCTCAGTTTCCATACAAATTTATTTCATATTTTAAAAGGTAATTAAAATACTATTTCGTAGTTTGTTTTTCAAATACCCAAGTCCAAGGAATCGTGCATTTTGCATTTCAAATACATTTTGAGCGGTATTTAGTATTTAAAATACTCCTCATCCTGTATTTTGCCCAGCCATGAGAGCCACAAATACCTAGTTCCCATTACCATTGTCAGTTTGATCGTAAAATTATCCACACATGCGCACTGCGTTGACGGAGGAGTTGGAACCAGGCCGAATCTCGTTTGGGCCGTCCAAGCGCGAACGACTCCCATGGATTTTT
The DNA here is from genome assembly GCF_921293095.1 of Ischnura elegans. Lineage (NCBI taxonomy): Eukaryota > Metazoa > Arthropoda > Insecta > Odonata > Coenagrionidae > Ischnura > Ischnura elegans. Next base: position 58,673,624 of record NC_060251.1, read on the forward strand.
AATGGGAAAATGCACGAAATAAGATTGAGATAATGTTGCATTTTGAAATAAAAATAAAATATTGTACGCTATCCAAGTAACCTATCTACCATGTTTCTATCTCATTTGCATTGTATGAGCTAGGAAAAAATATCAAATTTGCGCATTTTCCCATGCATTTGAATTCGCAGGCAATTCTACATGTCCTTCATTAGATAGCCTGATGCTCAATTTGTTTGCTTCACTTGGGTAAGAGATATGAGTATTACATTATTTAGAGCTCACAGCTATTAGTTGGACTTTGACGTGCGTATATATATGCATTTGTAGAAAGTCTTAAGACGTACTTCAGATCGATAAAAATTTGTTGGAAGTTGATTTCAGATAACGTATTTCGTTAAAACGTGATTATTCTGACAATCCGCCCATCCGTAAGCACACTTGGCCCTGTGGCCAATTAGAATAAGCCTGCAGATGCCTAAACGACTTAGGGATCGAAAAGCGAAGGTGTAATAACGTTTATTACAAAGCCAAATCTATTTTTTTACCAAATTCCGTTCAGCTACTCCATTAAGCCATATTCCTTCTTCATTTCACTATGAAAGATGTTAGCTTTGTTGCTTACCTATTAACTAGCCAGATTTATAGATAATGAAGTTATCTTTTTAAATATCTTGGTTCATCATTTAGAGGTTCATAGTTATTGATGACGCTAAAAAAGGTTTTTGGTATTATATTCGGAAAGAGAAATCTCGAGGGAAAAATCAAAAGGAAGTAAAATCATTCCAGCCTCATTTCGTTAATAACAGGTTAACGCCAGGTTTCACTATTTTTGTCCTCCCCAAACCTCCCCTAATTGCGCATTAACGTTAGGTTTGGGTCGCCCGTTCTGAATATATCTGTACCCATCTGTGCAATACACCTTCGTATTTCCATTGCATTTCGACGTCAAATGATAAGAAAGAAGTGCATTCATCAATGGAAAATATCTCTGAGTTATAACATTTGCCCTTATATAATGTTGGCACTGAAATTCATGGTGGCAAGTTGTCTAATTTACTAATTAATAAAATACGTTTTAATTTTTAAAGCGTTAAATGCTTTAAAAAATTATTTTATAACTTGACCAATTTTTGTGTAAAAATAATAATTTATTATAATAATTTTATTGTAATTACTGATTTGGGCGTTACTTGGTGGAAAGATGAAATTTTCATGGTTAAACAAAACACAGTACTATTCCACAAACTTTTATTTTAACAGTCTACTAGTTTCGACGTTTACACCGTCATTATCAAGACAGAATTGATTCTTGATAATGACGGTGTAAACGTCGAAACTAGTAGACTGTTAAAATAAAAGTTTGTGGAATAGTACTGTGTTTTGTTTAACCATGAACATTTTTCTCGTTATTAATAATATTAATTTTATTCTAATTACTTTTTACATAAAAAATGAGCTAGGTGTGAAATAAATTGTGCATCTTTCCACCATATATTTCCGTGTCCTCATGGTGTAAAGCAGCGTTTCCCGAACTTTTTCGAGTCACTGCCCCCTTGGATCCATAAACCTATACTCAACGCCCCCCTAATCGGTATCTTTAAAATAATAATCAGAATTTAGTATATACTAATTAACCAAATGGGGAGCATTGTAATAATTAAATTAAAAACAATGACTAATTAAATGACTAATAAATAATTAAGTTCTCTGTGTCGTGAAGTTGTACCAACGATAGACCAAATGAAACTTAAACCCCTTCAAACGTTTCCCTTGTGCAAGAGAGGCTTGGAAATATTTTTCAACCATTCTTACTATAAAATGTAAGAAAACACGTGGTTTAAATTACTTCCATACGCGGGAAACAAAGTAAACTTTAGAAGAGAAGCTTGAAAACGAAGACAAAAGGAAGGTTACGGAACCTTCGCATTTGTCACATTGTCAGGACTCTCCGGCGCCCCCCTGCCGCCCCCTTGGCACTTTTCGCCCCCATAGACTACAGCGACGCCCCCCCAAGGGGCTGGTAGCGCCCACTTTGGGAACCACTGGTGTAAAGGGCCCAAATATAATCTCTCTATGCTAATACTCGACATTAAAAAATATTGTCTTCACGTGGTAGTTGATGCGTTAGCGAGTGGCATTTTTTCAAAGCAGCTGAGTCAACCAGTTTACTAGTGATGAAGATTCTGAGGTTGAATAATTTTGAGAATTGTATCAGTTTCTGATATTAATTCATTGCCATTATACTTGTCATTCTTGTCATTATCAGACTCCTCGTTAAAAAAATTATCCTTTTTTCGACAATTTTCCAAAGTGAATGTAATTGTTGTGCATAACCACTTACGTAACTGTTCATTTTTAAGGAAAATATATTTCCATTAAATTTGTACTATGGTTTTAGAAAAATTTGCTAATAATTCACGCTTATGAGTGATATGCTTGCGTTCAATAAAAATATAAAATCTAGTGAATCGTTTATAGATATGGTTAAAAGAAAACTCTGCCTGCTTTCTTCCTGAAAAATGCAGTAAATTTACTAATGGAGTTAGCTGCTTGAGATTCACATTGAAATACCTATTTTGGTTTATTATTACTATTAAAGTAAATTTGTCAGTTGACCATTTGGTCGGGTGGTAACATAAATTGGTTACTAGTTTGCCCAAAGTAATACACGACTTTGAATTAATCTGCGTTTACTATATTGTACGTGACTATGACATTATCGTGCATAGAAAATAGTAATTTATTCACTTGCTGGATCGGACTCTCCATATCTATCCACTGTAATGGGACTATTATATATTTTGCATAGAAAAATATAATAAAATGATGATATTTATGAGGCTCCAAATTTATGAGAGGACAATTATTAACCAGATCTGTGGGCAGTAAAGGCGGTTAATTCATTTCACGTGGTTAATGCATTGGCGGAGAATACCATATGGTGACAAAATTTGGGCCACACAACATTATGTGGACATATGCTTATGGATTGAAAGTTTGGTGTGATTGATGCGCTGAAAATAAAATATTTTTCGCTCTCTAATTCATTCTGTAATAAATGTTTAATTACGAACGTATATATACTTTATGGAGAATTTTAATTTTTAACTTACAGAAAGAAAATGAGAATCCACCCCTTGAGTGCTGCATTTTTTGGTTGTATTGCAACATGGACCACGGGGCCGGCGCTAGCTCTTTTGGCTGTGAATCACTCGATCACCTTGGGAACACTCAAACCTCAAGTGGCGGGCACACCCCAGTTAACTCTTGCACCCCTTTTCAAAGCGGTGAGTCGTTTATCAATAACTTTGCTTGCTTCATATCGTATTATTTTGCCTCCAATAGTGATATATCCATAAGTAAGCCTGCGTAATAATTACAAGCCAAGTAGTATTGCCTGACAACTGCGTTAAAATGTTGTAATTATTGCCTAAATTATTCTAATAAGTAGTTCATAGTGTCACCATTTACGTAACTGAAAATTTAGTAACTGCTAAGATTTTCCATAGATAAGTAGGCTGCTTATTCGTTCGTAAAATATATGCCTATTGAGCAATAGGTATTTTTTTTTAATTTTACGAAGTAGGTCAATAAATCAGTTAATCAATTGTAAGGAGACTGCGGTAAAGTAATTTTGAGAATATTACCAGTTCCTGACATAAATGTTTTGCTCTAATCTTATACTTAACAGGCTCGGCTGTAGAGCATTGGGAGTATAATTCAATTAACCATTATAATCTAAGAAAAAATATAAGACTGCTTATTTTCTTATATTTTTGGCGGATAATACTTCATGGGATGGATATATTATTGTAGTTTGATTTTAGTTAAACCTGTCTTTGTTGCCTGATGGAGTTCGATCTGAAGTCATTCCAAATTTATTCGCAAAAATCCGTGTCAATCCGTGCTAGGTATGGTGTCCAAACAGCAATTAAAAATCCAGCATTTTCGTTCATTCTATTTTATTTGGAACTGAACTAGTAATATTACACTTCATTAGCAACAAGCTAATGCCGCGATTTTATTGAAATTGTATTCTCATACTTTCCCATATCCCGTCATTTGGCATCAAATTGTGTCGTTTTGTTCGAGAAAAAAACTGTGGCAGTGCCTGAAATATGGGGTGAGCTTAATTGTTATTTTCCTTTTCAGTACGTTTATCTAAATATCTTCTCTAATAACTTCGGCGAGCCCCTACCCTGCATTGCGTATGTTTGAAATTGGCGAATTTAAATTACGGCATGAATGTGATTATCGTATCACATTCATGCCGTTTCACAGAATTCAGTTTTTGCGGAATTTTAACTTAAATATTAACTACCTCAAAGCCGATATTAAGGCATGTGACCCTTTATGACAGAAAAGCAAAAGCCGATATACGGGCCCGCGGCACTAACAGGGTTTAATAATGGCTTGTTCGTACTCTTAAGCCTCATGCTCTTATCCAATTGCCTCCCGGTGATCACACATGAGATCACGTAAAAATTAATAGATTTTGTTTTTATCTGTCTGTATATTTGCATATCTAACCTCCATGCTATATCTAATATGTGTATATCTCTGATATCCAAATGTTATTTTTTTTAAAATTCGTTTTAAATTTATTGATGTACAAGATTTTGCCTGAAATCTGTTAATTTTTAAGTGATCTAATTGGAGATCACCGGGAGGCATTGGGTTAACTTCCCATCGTGGCTTAAGGATGAGAGAGAAGAACTCAAGGGTCTAACGAGGCCTGGGACTCACCTGTGTCTGATTGACGCGTCCGATGTCCACGTGACTGCTTTAGGCTCCTCCTCTCCAATCCGCTGCCTGCGATCAGCGCAACACCTCCCAACGAGAACCCAACGAGGGTCCCGTCCGGCGAAAGCTCTCCGAGAATTCTCCGCTCCCTCCACACCACACTATCTTCGCCTCAGGCTTTCGTCCGTAATTTTCACAAGTCTTTTCACACAGAAAAAAGTTCGACGACTCGAAGTTTTCCCTCTGCACGGAGAAGTCCGAGTTTTAAATTCACCGTTCGTCAACTCTCCGGGTTTCCCGGCGATCGCGCGGGGAGCACTGCACAAGTTGTACCGCAAGCGGACGGTCTCCGGGTTGTTTCACCGCCGAGTCGTGTCCCGTATCCCCGGCGTAGACCCGTCCCCTCTGCCGACAGCCTTACTCGCCACCTGTACGTCTCGCAGCTTCCGCCCCGAGTGTGTCCTCAGCAGGGCGAGCGGCTTGCATATAGCAGATGTGGCGAAGGGGAGAAATGTAAGTGGGGGGGGGGCTGAATAAAAGGGGAGGGGGCTCCGGACCCTCCACACAGGGGTAAGAGAGCGGTGGGGTGGGGGGAATAAGAACTTTGTTGGAGGGTGGGGGTGTGAGGATTTTTGTGGGAGGGGGTGGGGGTATTTGCGTGGTCACTGGGTTGGGGATGGAACGTGTGGGGTTGTGCTACGGGGGCGGTGATGTCGGGGGGAGGGGTTGGTGTTTTTGTTGTGGAGGGAGAGTATGCCCGCCTCGTGGCCTCTCTCTCCCGATGGTGTGCTCGTGGGCGTGTGGTTTTTTTGTGGGCATGCCGTTCTTGTGCGCCTTTTGCTCGCCACCCACCGCCAAGTGCGTGTTGATTGGCCGGATTCGTGGGGAAGTTATCTTAGCAAAAAGTAGTGCTGCAGCGGTTTCGGCTGTTGAATGTTGAGAGTGTATCACCACATCATAAGGCGGCAGAATATTCTGGCTGCTTAAATAGACATAGTAACATGGTCTCAATGGATGGCAATTTTTTTCACTTTTAGTTTTCCACTTATATCAGCGAGGTTAACGCTAGTTTTGAGGTTACTTATAATTATATAAATAACACCTCGGTGTTTTACACACATTGTTCATTTCCTCGCTGATCTGCCGTTAGGACCTCTTGAGGAGATTAGGGCCAGTTTTTATTGCTGTAGCATATATTGTATTCCATGTTCCCCATGTTTTGGGGGAAGAGATAGTCAGTAGGGTTTCCCAATTCCATTCCAATAGTGTTTTTACATGAGGTCATCACTTGGACTACATTTTCTTCGACCTATCTGGCATGGGTGGTCCTACCGGGAATAATATAGAATTCATCCCGCTAGTGCAGCTCTAGGGGTCTTAGGAACGCGCAAGCCTTTCCATCGCGGTAAAGCTGTAGCTTGAAAAGGATGATGTGTAATGCAACGATGCTTTAAACATATATAAAAATCTTAGTTTCTGCAGTATGTGATGCTGGGATGTAAGTCTTTTTCTCTCCATGTGTGGTTAAAAAAAAGTCCATAATTGCTCACTTTGCTCACTACCCGCCTAGAAGTTCATGCTGTCAGGCTAAATATGTGGGGAACAATATTGCAATAGAAAGTAGTGGCCAGCGGTTTCGGCTGTTGAAGGTTGAGAGCGAATTATTCATTATTTATTCGATTATATTGGTAGCTGAAAGTTCGGTCTGGTTAAATTGAACTAGTAAAATTGTCACATTGAAAGGCAATTCAGTGTTTTCCCCTCTTTAGTGATCTACCCTGATTTCGATATAACTTGTATCGTTAAATAGGGCGTAGACAATGCTGACGTGACATATCCTTGTTAATGGCCGAGTAGTAATAGAAGAGGCTACGTATTAGATTGAGATTTTTGGAGCAATCAAAATCAGGTATCTTTCAGAGCGACGAGGAGATCATCAATTGAGAACCTCACTATAATTCAGGCCCGATAGAAACAAAAAAGAGGGATATTTTTCCGAAAGAAAAGTATAGTAATTCGGTTTTTCTCCGAACATAAAAGGAATTAAATAGATGCTAAGTTGAACTCAGACTGACAAATCGCTCTAAACGCGATAGGAAATAGTTGACATTTTCGTGAAATTCTCAAAATACTCTCTAGTAATTTAATTTTATTGATCGTCGATTATTGTGTGGACTTAACTTGCTACGTTTTGGACTTTATTTTGCACTAAAAACTTAATGTTGATGTAGACTTTAAAGGTAACGACCAGAAATTAAAAAGATATTCATCGGCCAGTCTGCATGCCATGTACCTTAATTGTGCTTTTTGGTATCGAGTCCCCTGGTTTTTAAATAACTTGTATCATCATCAAAGGACGACTTTAATGGCGATAGCAAAATGTCCTTGATAACTTGCTCAAAGATGAGTGGTATTAGTATAGACTGTACATTAAACGATGGATGGACTGAGCGGGGGAAAGTGTTAGTATAAATTGTGTTACATTTATATAGCGCCAATAGGGAAGGAAGAGACACACGGGTGTATTGAAAAATAATAGGTTTTATTTGACATTAAAGAGGAAAATAAAATCTGGGAGAAAGTTGCGGACAAGGTACTTCGCAATAAGCTCCAAATAAACCTGCCTTAAGTGGTGGAACAACTTTAATAATACAAATAATTTACGAAAAGGTAGGTATTTATTTCTTTATTTATGTCAATTACCCCCGAAAACAGCTCAATGTGTCCTTTACATCGGGAGTTTAAACCATCAACAACAGACGATCACTGACAGTCATGTCTTGTAATGGGCAACCTATCCAGGCGGGACTCGAACCCGCGACCGCGCGAGCCGCGACGTATGGTAGGCGAGGACTTATCCCCGCCGCCAACGAGGCCGACGAGGTGATGAAATTTTTGGTTTGTATCTTAAGATGGCAGGAAGAGCGTGAATGCGAAGGACAAATAGAAAATCAGAGTTGCTCGCATAATTTTCCGTGAAACCTCTACTTGAAAGTGACCCTTTTTTAGCCTCCAGAGAAGAGATTCCATGTAGACTCAACCTCGGGGCTGGAGAATATCGCATCCTCCGTGACGGACTGCCTTTAACACTTGTTTCCCTCTGGTCACTGTGGTAGATTTGGAGCGAAGCCAGCAATTTTTCCCTTCCCGGCTTACTTTTCGAGCAGCTTAACGTCTGCATTATGGTATTCTGGGTCGTATATAAAAGACTATCGCGTAAAAAGGGTGTGGTGAGATCCCTGGTTTCGGAAGATGCCGTATTTTTTTCGGCGGCAAAAAAAACGGGGAGATGTCTTTTGTCAAAAGTGGATTTCACTGGAAGGGGTTCGGAACGGAAGAAAAAGTATGCGAGAAACGTTTACGAGAGATCAGTTCGGAAAATGGTGTCTTGACCATGCATCGACGTCGTGTTGCTAAGACATAATAGGCGCATCCATTTGCCATCAACATCACGCATCTTTCAAAATCAGGTTTTTTTATATAGAATTTGAACCGTTTTTTACCACAGAAGATCAAATGCATGTGGTCGGTAAAAGATATTTTTGGGAATGTTTTCAAATATTTTGCCATATCCCCTAATTTTTGGTTGGGCAATGTTAGGGTGCCATTCACACTGATTGAAGGAAATCGTTTCGTTCTCAACGTATAAATGGTTCATCTTGAACCTGCAATGTAGTATTAGCATTCTTCGACGTTATTTCAAGGAATTATATTTAATATAGAATATATTTAGGTCTTGTCAAAAAATTACTTTCTACTATTCACTCTTAAACAATGAAATTGCACCCTGTTCGTATGTTGACACGCTATTTAAACCAGTGTAGAATGATAACGTCGGGATCAGTTGAAGTTTTATTATATATTGTGGAAAATATGTAATTGTTTTCGTTTGGAAATGTTATGACTGTTTAGTGACCACAAAATTACGTTAGCATAGCGAATTTTGGCAATAATTGTTGTTGGGCATGATTGAGACGACCTGGTTCTAATTATTTTTATTTTAAGTCATTAATGCATTAATTTTCTATTTGTAACGATCAGACAAAGGAGCCTTCCAATTACTTTTGCGTATTTAGTGCAGAGTTGATTAAATGTCAAAGTTTTATTCAAGTTTCTCTAATAATATATTATGTGCCCTTCGAGTGTTATTGACTTTGAAATCATCATCCTCCAATCTTTTTATTTGTTTGTTGAACTTAAAATAACTCAATATTGGGTGCTTTTTAGAATTATAGAGCGAATAAACATTTATTTACGTACAATTTTCTCAAAAACTGTTGATATTTAGAGCAACGAATAATTAAAGATCGACTGAAATATATAAAAATCTCATACCTTACCCAAGCATGCTCAGACTATTAACGAGTTTTTGCTGTAATTGAGGCAGAAATATGTTTACCTATCTACATTTCCGCTGGCTGGCTTCGAAGGCCGGTAGAAGGGCTGGTTTAACTGTTACTTTCTGTTTACTGATTTTACTTCGTAATTACTCATAGTTAATCTGTATTTACTGATTTTAATTTCAATACTCGCATCCTAGCAAAAAATTTTAACTTAAAAAGAGGTCATATTCAAAGTCAGCATCTTTTAAAATGCACAAATAATTAGCCATTTTTTGTTTGAAGCGCTCCCGCGGCATTATATCCCTTTTTTTCCTTTCACCCATGTTCGGAATTCAAATACTGAGTAGTGAAACATTTAAGTCTATGCACATTTCTCGGCAGTATTTTCCTCCTTCTCTTCCTTGGCATAAAATCTCGACTACCCTTCCTCGAAAACAATCATTTAGCGATTAAAACAAAGGTATTAATAATGGTACAAATTAAAGTTCGTTGCATGAATTTGGGATGAACAGTACTTTTATATTATGTAGGGAGCATTGTAGCTGTTGCTTCGTTTTTTCTTAATCTAAATCGTTATTAAAAGAGTTGCTTATCTAATCATGGAGAAAAGTTTGTCTTAAGTAAGTTAGGAAATGTGCGGAGAATGTTTTTTTTTCAAAGATTTGCTGATTGATTTGCGTAATGTGGCGATAACGGCTTCAATTTACGGAAAGAATAATTATTTTAACACATCAGATGGTGAACTAAATAGTGAAAAGAAAAAAGAATCCTCAGAACAAATCAAAATATTAGGAATCATTATGTCACGAACACCATCTAACTCAATAATATTTTACGGACGAATGGTGCTGCGTAACAGTAGTTGAGGCAATTTATCTCAAAATATTAGAAAGATAAGAAAAAACCTAAAAAATAAAAATATCAGGAACAAATATGCCATGAACATCAACCAACACAATGTCCAGATGTGTGATGCTACGCAACAAAAGCTGAGGCGGCAGTTTATTTTTTTTTAATTGGAAAGATAAGAAAATACCTAGAAAAAAATAAAAATATCAGGAACAAATATGGCATAAACATAAACCAGCAAAATGTACTTTGTTCTGTTTTGTGGCGAGACGCAGCTGAGGCGGCATTTCCTTAACTTTTGCTCTCCTATGCTTGGGGTTGTCTCGTTGATTCCTCTTGCTGATCACCGGAGCCTGAAGCGTCCCCGTTGTTGCAGAAATTCCAACCGAGTCTCTCTAATCTTGAAGATTGCTCGAGCGGTGCACCGTTTTATGTGTCCTCGGGTGTGCGTGTGTTAGTGTGTGGTATCGTAAGCCCGCCGCGATATTGACTCGAGACTTCCACGTAAGCGAAACGTCGCGTGGTAAAGAGGGAAGGAGAGATAATCCGGTACATTTTTCCGACCGGCAAGCGTTTATCGGCGGTAAATCGTTCAGCCAAGGAAAATTCCATTTCCCCGCTCTGTTCCGCCGAAGAGGTGGCGGTGGCCCGCCTGGTTGTAGGGTGGCATTCCGAATGTGTTTCGCCCTCTGCGAAACTCTTTTTCTTTCTCTCGGAAAAAATGAAAGAATCCTTTTCTGCCTCACGTACACTCTGAGACTCGCACGACACCCCTCCCTTCCTATACCCTTCCTCTCCCAATCACCTTTTTCTGGGGAAAAAACCCTCGTCTGTCATATCCCACCCTCTAGCACCCACGTTCCAAACGTAGGAAAAAAGATATACATGCCGTGAGCTTTTATCGATTCGTGCGCATCGATGTTTGTGCCAGCATTATATTTGTTACCATATATTTTATGCTGTTATTTGGAATACTTACTTTGTTTAGGTAATTCACTTTAAAAAAGATTGTTTTAACGCGTTATATTTATTGAAATAATCCGTGGAAACACTCGCACTCGTGAAAGACTCACACGGCACACCTGTCTTCCTTCCTTTCCTCCTCCATTAACCTTTTTCTGAGGAAGAAAAACCTCGTCTATTATCTCCCAACCTCTCGTGCCCACGTCCTTAACGTAGAAAAATATATACATGCCATGAGGTTTTCTCGATTCTTGTGCATCGATGTTTATTCCAGCATTTATTAACATGCGTTATGTGATGTAATTTTGGAGAATTGCTTTGTTTACGTAAAGGATATTTCCACTTATTATTTTTATGCGTTCTTTTTAGTAAAATAATTTGTGGATATACTAATACTCACACGACAATTTTGCCTCGCCACCCTTCCTCCTCGAATCACCTATTACTAAGGAAAAAAAGTCCTTGTATGTCATATTCCATCCTCTCGCGCCAACGCTCTTAACGTAGAAAAAAGATAGACATGCCGTTAGATTTTCTCGATTCATGTTCATCGATGTTTGTTCCAGCATTTCTTATCATACATTTTGTATGTAATTTGGAATAATAATTTTGTTTAGGTAATGAACTTTTCAACTCATTATTTTTACGCGTTTTATTTAGTAAAATATTACGTGGAAACGTATAGAATCACACGACAACCTGTATCCCTATCCTTCCTCCCCCAATCACCTTTATCTGAAAAACGAAACCCTCGTCTGTTATCACCCAACCTCAATCGTCCACGTTCTAAACGTAGAGGAAGATATACATGCCGTGAGATTTTCTCGATTCTTGTGCATCGATGTTTATACCGGTATTATATTTCTTACCGTATATTTTATGGTGTAATTTGGAATACTTACTTTGTTTTGGTGGTGCACTTTTCCAAAGGTTATTTATCGCGTTTTGCGCATTACAATAATCCATGGAAATGTGAATTTGCAAAAATAAAATGATGAACTCCCACAGTATTTTGCCTCAATTTGTTGAATTTGTATGAGTGGCTCAAGCAGAGCTTAATTTAAAGATGAGGTTAACGTTAAGACCTCATACCAATGGCAAATTACCCGGATACCGATATGATAAATAATAGAAAAATGTTTTGTTCGATTCAAATTTATCAGATATCCTCTTTTTCCAGCTATAATGAACCCTTTTATCATAGGAAAATGTTTCGAACAATGATTTCAAACATTATTGTATTATAGTATATCTGTGAAGAGAGATTGTCTGTGTTTTAATCATAAGATAATTTTTGCTTTGCCAACTTTTGTTTTCTTGATTGTTTGCTGTTTGCTTCCTGTACGGTTTGTTGTTTTGCCTATGCTCTGAAGTGGACGTATAAGTACGCCAAAACGTTGACAAAGCTAAAATAATCTTATCATTTCAACAGAGACCAACCCCTCGAAACCCAGAAAAATTATAGAATTTATTGATACCATCCGACGGGATAGCCTGAAATACAACGTCAATTGAGGACCCTAGAAGCCAAGGGATACGAGATCAATTTTTATAATTTTGGAAATAAGTGCAGATAATGGTTGATGGGGTACACAATACTGTTGTGGCAAAGGAATACGAGTGAATCACTGAATGCATTTCATATGATTCACTTGTATCCACTTGACACAACAATAATGTGTACCCCACTAATCTTTATCTGAACGTATCTCCGAAATTATAAACATTGCACGTGCATCCTCTTGGCTTCTAAGATACTCAATTAGTGTAGTATTTCAGGTTTTCCCATCGGATAACACAAATAAATTCAATCATTTCTTTGTCTGTTGAAGGATTGGTCTCCGTTGAAATGATAATATTATCTTTTCCCTAGGGTCTTAGTTAGTTTACCTTAGAGAGTTAGTTTTTCTTCTAGATTCCTCAATTGATTAGCTATCCTTGGTGCTCGTAGCATAATAACGTGTAGCGATACATGTTTACCATAAATATGTCATTATTTTGCGATTTCAAGTATCAAGGTCCAAGCGGTTCCAAGTATCGTGTATCGGGGGGACGACATATCGTTCCTCCAAGACGTTCCCCGCCCATCCTACCCTAATCCACCCCTCAGCAGACATCGGTTTCGCCCTCCCAATCCTTTCCCCAGAACACCCTTCTCCTCTCGCGCCGGAAAACGCGAAGATGCCCCGACCCCAACCTGCGCAGACGCTCGGCTTCCCACCCTTATAACGTATTCTCCCCCTCTCATGGAACCCTATAGTGGAGAGGACTGTAAGAGGAAAAAAAAAACATTCTCCGATCTCCACCCCCACCACCGCCTACCTCCCCAACTCGAAGGGGAAGTGGGATTCTGGGCGTGGCCACGTGATCGTCTGGACCAATGGAGGCGCCATATGGATCGGAAAGGGGACACGCCCACTTTTCAGTCGGGGCGGGAGGCTTGCTCTCGTGGTGCGGGTGGATAGAGTGGGTTGGGGTAAGGGTGTGGTAGGGGAATGCCGATGCGTGGGAAGGGGTATTGAGGAGTTTTAAGGGGTCTTGTTCCCTTAAGATGGAAATGTAATTATTATTTTTTTTTAAGTCGTGTGTGTGGACATTGGATGGACCCGATGCCCGTAACAAATACAGACGCATTCCTTCACAGCCCAGTCAAGATGCAGTATTCACTGTTAAATTTTGTGGTAGTTTGGATTTTATCTCACCCGCTGGTGATCTGGAGTGGTGAATTCGAATGAAGTTTTTCAACTATATTTCATCACGTATCATAAAAAAATGGAAGAAAAGGCCAAAAATTGTTTTTCATGTAGGTTTTCGTGAATCAAAATATATCAACTTCTACAAAAAATTAGTTTTCGGTTCAATACTGAAGTGTATTAAATTTCTTACAATTTCTTTTTGTTCTTCGACGAACCAATTAGACTCCAGTGCCATTTGAAAATGAGCGTGTTTTTGCTCATCTCCGAAAACGAAGAGGTTATTATTAATGTAGGATTTATTAGTAAAAAATAGTTATTTTTATGAGGTAAAAATAGTTATTTCCCTGCTTACGAAAACACATCTTTTCCCATTATATAATTGCTATTGCCATTACATCATTGCTATCGCTCTAAAGCAGCTCTTCCTTGACTCAATGATGAAAAAAATGATGCTACTATCTAGGCTTATAGCACTCGTATTTTTGAGGTTCCCTTTTCACCAAACATTATATTTCAATATTTATATCAGTTGTCGGAATTCAAATCGGTTATTTGGAATTTTTTTCTAATGGAAACTTAAACGATGGAGTTATTCCCCGAAATATTGGAAATCTACATTGTTTGCAAAAACTGGGTCAAATTTCTGTCAAATCCTTTTTACTTAGGCTGAGTTGTTAAAATAAAAAAAAATATTTAATCAGATCTATGTTTATGATAATGGATTTTTGTTAATGGGATATGAATAGACTTTGATACCGTTTCCCTCACCGTCATGAAATTTGGCACAGTTATGTTTTCGATTAGGCTTTAAAACAATCACCAACCCTGGAACTCGCTTTTGAGATCTCCATAGACCCACACTCTGATGGCCCATACGCTTAGGTATTGTCTTTGGCAGCGATTTCATATTTTGCTTTTTGATGTAGATAGACGCAAAATAGTTGTTGGATTTTTAAAATTAATTTCATTCGGATTACCATTTGTAATGACCCTAAGCAATATCGTTAATCGTATAAAGATAGTGTTTTCTGGCACAATTTCGTATAATTGTAGCATACAAATAAATAACAATAACGGTAACTTTTCGTCAAATAGTTTTATCTCACAACTGGTTTCAATACATTTGGTACTTTCTTCACCTGAACCGTTCGTGGTATATAACCACCAGGTAATTTTTATTGTATCAACCGTTCATCGTGTAAAACAGCCTTTAAATAATAATAATAGTCGTCGTTGACCCACACGATCATAAAAACTTTACACAACTAAGCATTCATCTTGCTTGAACAAATAGAAAACAATAAGGAATAATAAACATCGAAGAGCAATAGCGAAAATATTACACCCAAAAGAAAATAAATAGTACCTTCCATATAGCAACAACAACTTCTCCTCAATACACAACTAGACATGAAAAATGAAACAGTGTTGATCTTCAGCACAAAAACCACTACGAGCACATGGAATGTGATAAGAAATTCTACGATTTAAATACTTCCACGGTCCTTATAGGATTTATTATTTATATCGATACTCTAATAAGAGTATATACTGACTGTAGAAAATCGAAAGATGTTGGTGGTGGTCGGCGAGTGTTATGAGCGAGTTGGAGGGGGAGGGGATCGGCTGGAGATCGAGTCACGTGACCCGATCCCCAATAAGGTCGGCGCCTGGAGAAGGAGCGCGGGGTCGGGCGGGGAGGGAGTGCGAGAGGGGAGGAGGGGGAATTGTGGGCGTATGTCGTGGAGGAGGGGAGGCAGTAATTGGGAAGGAGTGGAAGGGGAGGAAGACGTTGATTGCAGGTCGGTCGCGGGAGGGAGAAATTGAAGATAACACGCCCCGTGCTCTCTCTCGAATAAAAATAGCCTCTTTCGGTCTTCTGTAATGCGATCTTCTTTCCCACCTCGCGCTAGAACACCCAAGGAGGGCAAGGCGGGAGCGATTTCCGACTCCTTCGCATGCCACCGAGATTGAAATAACACGATGCTAGATCATGTGATGGGTCTTATTGATGGGCCAGGTTTACTGCTCGAAGTATAGAACTGATATGTTATGGTGTAAAACGGCCTCTTGCGGTCTTCCGTAATAAGATCGTCTTTCCCACTTCGCTCAAGACCCAAGGAGTGCAATGCAAAATGGAGCGATTTCCAATTGAAATAACAAAATTCGAGATCATGGGATGGGTTATATTGAATTATAATTAGTAAATAGAAATACTAATTATAACTAATTATTTCTGGTTATTTTTTGCTGAAAGCTTTAATATCATTCAATTACTGTATAGTAAATAGAAAGTTTTATAATGGAAAATATTTATATCTTATAACTACAACACAATTACGTTAAATTAATGGAAACTAATTTTATATTGTAGGCTGTTCATACCTATCTATACTCAATATCTATACATTTGATATATATATGAATTTTTATGCAAGACATTGATATATTGTGATGTTATTTTATGTACTCAAGTTATTTTTCTAGTGTATTCCATTTAGTTCTCAATTTTAAATGATATTTCATCCCAATGTGAATATTTAATAAATTGAGCGACGGTTTGATGGAAGGTGGTACCTTTTACGTCTCAATATTTCCCCAGAAATACGTATTATTTTAATGAGCGTCTACGGAGTAAGTGCTCTTACTTGTTGCACAGCACCGCTCTCTTGATGACTATGGAATGGGAAAGAGGGCGTTAAAAATCATTGCGACCGCACCGTGGATTTCAAGAGAATTATAATTCGCCTGAAAGCGATGGAGACCTCGGGGTTGCGACATAAATATCCCAGTTGCCGGGAGTAGGAGCTGCATGAAGGAAGGTGCGGTTTCTTCTCAGGGGCAAAAAAAATCTTGAAAGCTGGGATTAATAGGCAGAGGTCCCTCGAAAGATTGCTCTATTGGGGATGAACTAGTGAAATTAATTTGAGAATCCAGCCTTTTTGCCCCCATGCCTTTTAAACCATCTCCTTGGTGGCTTGAATCCAGGGATCTTCCGTGGGGATTTCAGCGTAGTGGGTCGAACGCTTTCGAGGTAGCGGCTTTACGCTTACGGCGGTGTTGCAATCAAGAGCACTGGCGAAAGGTGTTGAATATCTGGATATCGTGTTTTTAACCCATTTATGCCCACTAATTTTTTTCATGAAAATTTAACTTTATTTACTTTTTTTGAACTTATTATTCCTCTGGACAACAGAAAAAATGTTGAAAAAAATCCTGAAGCATTTGTTTAAAAATTATGACATGGGTCGTTTTCGACCCACTGGGCATTAGTGAGCACATTTAGGATATTAACTATTCCAATAGGCTCTTCAGAGTTATTGAGGTGCAACTGCTTTATGATTTCCAATTTGTTGTGTTTTGTTTTTTAATTGAAATTTTAATTAACTTACATTATTTTGGGAAAATTGTTAAAATAAAAAAATATATTTCAAGATACTATTCATATAAAATAATTGTTTATTTCCTTCTAAGTTTTAACAATCAGAGATATTTTTATGGTACTCCTCAAAGCACTTATCGTGCAAAGGAATGCAACATTTATGGCATGATTTTGCTGTTTTACTACGACATAAAACGCATCTTCTTGTTGATCTGTGAGAATGATATGGTGCGGTCCAC
Organism: Ischnura elegans; assembly: GCF_921293095.1. Taxonomy (NCBI): domain Eukaryota; kingdom Metazoa; phylum Arthropoda; class Insecta; order Odonata; family Coenagrionidae; genus Ischnura; species Ischnura elegans. Next base: position 58,690,821 of record NC_060251.1, read on the forward strand.
TCGTTCGGATTATCTCTGGAGGTGCAAACTTGCTTGTTGGTCCTGCTCGTTGTGGTGGAGTACCATATTTCTTCAATAATGATATTACAATTTCTCTTCTGAAAGCTAAACTGTCCAGTTTCATACCATAAGTCCTGCTGAGACACCATGCATTACTCATGCATACATCCATCATCCAGAGTAATATGGGCGTGTACCACTTTTTCCCACGAATGCCAATACGGCACTTAGAGATATTATTGTCCATTTGGTCTACACCACCCATGTTTCGATTGTACATGGCAATAACGTGGGGTTGTGGAATTTCAATTCTTCCTTTTACGGATGCTGAATATCTCGATGCCTTCTGCTGAGGTTCGACGCCAAACTGATTAGATAGCATTGTGACAACGTTATTGTCCATCCACCTAACTGCACTGATATTGTTCTCCCGGGATACAAGACAGTCATATCTACCTCTCTCATTTCTTTTAAACACTTTAACATCCTGCAAGGGGCAGTTATCAATTCGGTTCACTCTAGCGGTTCCCGTTCCACCATAGCCAAATTTTGTTAGTTCGTGTATTAGATTCGCAGAAGTGAAAAAATTATCAAAATACAGGGAGAAATTCAGCAGTGGATAATTTTTTTTTAAGTTTTCAGCAAACCCCATCACCACAGATTCACCGAGAAGTGAAAACCCTTTTTTCCTTTACTTTCCCTTGGTAGATATCAAATTGGATGCAGGACCCTAGGCGGAGTGCAGCTACCCAGGCCTTGCAACCGAATCTCTCTGGCTTTCCCCGAATAAACTGTTTGCATTCGTGCCTTCCAAAGTATGGAATCATAGCCTCATCGATAGAAATTTATTCTTCTAAAGGCGCAAATCTACAAAAGTTTTTGTTGAGTTCACAAATGACTGGACGCAATTTTGCGAGACGATCGGATATGTCTAATGCACTATTATCTGCACCATGGATGTTCGTAAATATATCCTCAAACATGTTTCTTCTCATACTTCTAGACACCAGTGAATTGTAGACATCTTCCTTTTCTTCCCAATACATTCTTCTTCTTGGGAGCCAGTTATATCCGGACAAAAACAATATGCCTAAAAATGTATACATATCTTCCTTGGAAACCTGCACACACCTATTCCTCGCTGCTGCATATTGGTTTGTAAACTCAACTAGTTTCGTAATGATGTTGTCATCAATAAAAAGTTCGAAAAACTCTAATGGGTGACTGGACGAGGATAAAGTCAGTGGAGGTATAAAACATGTACTCCAAGAATCACAAACAGGGGTAGTAAGATCACAACTGACCCATCTCCGTGTATTGTTTTGGGTTTTGGTTGACTTCCTTCTCCTTTTAGAATGGGATGATTCTTCAACGAATTTGATCTCCTCATCAACTTCACCAGGGTCATCTTCAATGTCAATGTTGAAGTCACCTTCCGCTTGCAGTTGCCGGCCACACAGACGATCAGGATCGTTACATTCTTCGTCCCCGGAATCCTCACATGTTTCGTTTCCATCTTCTGGAGGAGTTATGTAAATATATACGTCATCTTTTACACCTTTTCCATCCAACTCTTCTAGCTCGTGAAGTATTTCTGTTGTAGTCAGCTGTTTGCGACTAAATTAGAGACATAAATTAGTCAATGAGCTCAGGAAAAAAATGTTAATAAAATAAAAATATGTCCTCTAGGAGTTATATACTAACCTTGCCATGCCAAAATTTATTTGGACTAATGCACTCCAAAAGAATCTTATCGCAGTTCAGCAGAGAGAACGCTCAAATTCTGGTCAACTTAGTACGTCTGGAGTTGCCCAACAAACTAGCCTTATCTGCCCAGTGGGTCGAAAACGACCCACGCCAATATCATGACCCGTGGCAGACACAGGAGACATGAAATTTAGTAATTGAATACGGAATAATGAAATTGAGTATACAAAGTATTGTAGCATGTCGTGTCATTTCGATTGAGCTTGAAAATTTTGGATACATTGTACGTCAAAGTTATTCCAAAATCGCGGTAAAGAGAAGTAATTTTTTATGCCCACATTACAATGATTTGAAAATGTATCCTTGGAAATATTACTTCAGGAATGAATCACTTGCTTCCCTGTAAGACAAAAATAACAACAATGTAGACAAATACTTCAAATTAGAGGGACTAGGATTTTTTATATCTCGTGGGTCGAAAACGACCCACTGGGCATATATGGGTTAATATGCTACCTTCTCTTTCTCCCAGTTACATTATTAGGTATTTGTAGTTGTACTTATAGTTTTTGGTTATACCTATCCGTTGTTTCGTTTCGCTTGAATCGTAAAAATTAATGAAATTAATTGAATAAAGCTGGGTGTTATCTAATTTACAAGTCTTATTCAAAGCTAATAAGAGACAACATTCAATTCATTTTACGAAATAATATTATTTTGTACTTGTATGCTGAGTCTTTTTTCCATAAATTTGGGGATTGTTTTCCCTGGACTAAGTGAAGTCACGGTGGGCTGTACATTGGCTCTCCATCTACGTTTTACGTTAAAAGCAGCGCAAGAGCTCATCTCTGGTGACTATCGTCGCTTGAATCAAGATTTGTAATTCGTTCATTGTGCCTCCGGGGTCTGTTTACCTACGAATAATCAGTACTAGGAGAATCCTTCGGTAGCTCTGCTTAACTTTTTTATATAAGATTTATCATTTCTGAGATACAGCCATTCGAAATTGCCCGTAACTGTATTCTCAGTAATATGCATAACTATATTATTGCGCTCTCTGAACATTATTGGACGCGTAACACGCGTATTGCTCGAATGGCTCTACCTCAGAAATGATAAATCTTAGAGAAAAAAGTATGGTGACAATTTTGCAGAAAATTAACTGCTCTACAATTTTGAACTGGGCAGTTTTTATCGTAAAACCAACCGTTTGGCCGAAAAATCCAAAAAACCCATTTTTGTGTCCTTCGACCTTGAATAAAAATTTTTGCACGCACGGGATCGATGGGGACTTTTCAGGATTTCTTTAGAGTGGTATCCCTAACGCTCCTGGTATCCCTGCTCCTTTTCAGCTTGTTGGCAATTTATGCAAGGGTCAATGTCTATTTTGACCGGGCTATCTGTAATATGTCACATTACCTATGTACACTTTCCTATTTATTTCACTTACTTTACGAGAGGAGGAAAGGGGATCGGGTTGGTGTGGTGGCTAGAGTGTTGGCTTCCCACCCGGCGGGCTCGGGTTCAAATCCCGGCAGTGGCAGAGAATTTTCAGAGACTGCCCGATCCCTGCTTGAGTGATGCGTGGGGGATATTTCAAGCGTAACACTCCATCCGTCGGAAGGGAGGTTAAGCCGTGGACCCCTTGGCGCCTTTCGTTAAGAGCAGGCTAATGCCGACGCCGGGTTTCTCTCCACCCTATCTTCCATACCTTACCCTCATCGCGCAAATGACCTCAGCTGTCCGTCGCCTCTTACAAATAACATACCATACCAGAGAGGAGAAAATGATAACCGGTCACTACGCTGCTTTTGAAAGTACAATAATTACTTACGAGATTAAAAACTATTTTCTTGTTTTATTTAAAGTTTCACGTTAAGGAGGATTGTTGCATGGATACACTATGGGCAAATATGCACAAAACAACGCACTTTATGGAAATGGCTTTACATCATACTACCGGGGCGCAGCTAGGAATTAAAGATAGGGGGGCTTCAGACGCAACTAATACTGGGGGGCCTGGGAGCATGGCATACCTGCCAGGATAAGCGGGAGGTGCGGAGGCCTCCACCAGAAAAAATTAAGATAAATGGTTTTAAATGGTTAGTTTTACGGCCTTCTGAGGGTTATTTTATTAGTATATATTAATATGTCCAATTAAGTAAAATAGATTCACCTTAGAAATTTCTGTGAGCTCTGGGGGAGGGTTTTATCCCCCCAAAACCCCCCCTCGCTGCGCCACTGTCATACTATACAGTACACTTGGTCACCTTGCGTTAGTACGCCGGCGCTTGTCATCTTTCTTTAGTTAGCGCAACGGAGTGATGTGAAGGGCAAACATTGCCGTTGAAACTGAAGCTAACCTCGTTTCTACGCATCGACGATCTGCAAAGGCACCCAAGTTACCTCACGTATGCTTTAAATGCCATGGTTTCAGTGTTAAGTAGGAACTCATATTTGCATTTGTTGAAATACACAGTCAAGTGTATGCACGATGACAAAAGCTGCCCAGATGGCGAGGTTGATTTTGGGAAAGCGTTCAATTTTTAAACATTATAGATAGAACACAATAAAACAACGAAAAGAAAGAAAATTTCAATTATTTAATTTCAACTAATAATTATTATTGATACTTCAATCAATTCGTGAACTATGTTGATTTTATAATTTTTTAATAAATATTTTATTCAGAAGTTGAAAATTAATATAGCATTGAATACAATACTAAATTTCCACCAACCTATTTCTGAATATTTCAGAATAAAGAAATTCGTTTCTTTAAATTTCGACAGGAAATTTTTCATTACAACATTGTGACAAATGCTTCGAGAATTGGGATTCATGCAACCGTATTACCCCCCCCCCCCCCACTCCGTTAGCTCACCCTGTCCCCATTCACTTTGCAAGATTTTCAGAGCCTTCGAGTTAGGGTGGCTGAAGAGGGAGGAAGGGAGGGCTCGCGGTGTATATTGCTACAAAATCTCTCCCCAAATTCTCACCCTCCTAACCGTTCTCCCACCACTTAAGAAAGGGATGAAATGTGCTCGCCCTAATGCGGACGGACTGGCCGACTATAAATCGCTGGCCTCCCTCTCTTCACCCCAGAAAACCTGAAACCCCAACCCACGGGCCTTGCCGCCTCTACCCTTCTCCGCACGGGGTGTATATAATACGGGGGAAGGCAGAGAGGAACCCCTCTATCCCCACGAATTGTGGAAAATATAGAAAAAAAATTAAGTACCGTACTCTGATTTAATGAGTCATACGCGATGGTATTGCCGAGGAATGCATCGATACTCCGTCGTACATATATTATTATTCTTTCAAGTATGGGAAGCAGTCATCCAGCAATGATTACAAAACTAAGAGAGGAAGAGTAAGATACAGTACATGCATAAAACCTCACAGTCACTAATTTTGAAGCTAACGACGCGACGGACATGTCTTCGTGTCCAAGCAGTAAAATGTGCTTCTTCTTCTATTAGGGAAGGAGAGTTTTTCTTTGTTTCACGCTCTGCATTGGAATTAAACCAGTATTTTGATAATCGTAGTTCCCTTAGTGTAAAATATAACGAAGTCCCCGGCGTAAAATAGTGATGAGAATAAATAACAAGAAAACCAAAGTAATGTGGCTTTGTAAAGCATCGTGAGCAAGGATTAAGAGGCTTAATAGATAAGTTGGTGGTCATAAACAAGGGAAGAAGGAGCAGTTCAATTATGTTGGCAGCGCATTAGAGGAAAACAAATGCAGCAGTAGGGAAGAATGTATGGTAAGCAAGGGAGGGGAATAAAGAGTATAGGAGATATAGATAAAATCCAATTGTCTAGGTCTTACAGCGGATTGAAGAGGTAAGTTAAATTTGGAAGAGAGCACGTATTGAAATAATGTGTTCGTTCACCATTTTTAAAATTATTTTAAATTATGACAGAATTCTTCGTTAAAACTTTCGCGGGTACTCGTCATATTGAATAAAAACTTTTGGGCTATAACGCTGCGTCAATTTTTTCTGGGCCACCCAAAAATTGACGCGGCGACATAGCCCAAAAGTTTTTATCAAACAAAAATTATGGCAGAGTTTAAAAATAAAGAGACAGTATTTTTTTCGTTTTTTTTCCATCCGTCGCGAGGTATATTTCCGAGCTACTCGGAGCGAAAAATCGACGAAATCAACCCTTTCGCAGACGAGCAGATGTCTCCACGAGCTCATACCAGGCGGTTCACCTCATCTCCTCGCGGGTTGGCCGTACATGGTTCGTCGTTATTTACACTCTTAACAGAGTTTCCTCCCGAAATGGAATAGTGAGAGGAACTCTTGCGTTTTTTATTCGAAACTCACAAAGGGATGGCTGAATGAGGAAGATTTGTTTATTCGTCGCAGCTTAAGTTTTCCTTCCATCTTCAAAATTCATGTAATGATATAAGTCACGGTCTCAGGGTTTCAGCATCTCATGCTATCATCTGATGATAGCATGAGATGCTGAAACCTGGGTCGTGCTATAAATAAAGTGTGTTAAATAAAGTTTAAAATAAAGTGTGGAATAGACCAAAGTAATTTCATTTTATTATATGACTACATGTAATGCATTGCTTATGTTTTTATTTCCAACTTCCCCGTAAACAGCACGTAGAGGCCTTTACATCGGAGGAAATAACAAAGCAAGAGACAAACATCCATGCCCTGGATAGGGACCACCCACCCAGTCAGAATTCGAACCCGCGACCTACGGTTTGGTAAGCGAGGACTTAACCCCACCGCCACCGAGGCCGGCAAGGTGTGAGCGAACGTCCCCGTTTTAAACTTGCCTTAACCCGTAGATTATTTTTATAATCTATCGTATTTCAGCGTAGTGATGGAAAAATGTGAGTCAAAATTGATTTGACGAGCTAACCATTTTTAATAAAAATGAAAAGGTCAGCTTTTAAACAAAAATCTAAATTTGATGCAAAAGGTCGAATAATCGAAAATATCGACAGTTCTGTTTACAGATGAGCAGTTCGTCCAAAAACATGTTTATTATACAGTCGAAAAAAATTCATTCAGCCCCTCTCAAATTTTCAAGCATGATCAACTGATTGAGATGCTTTCTTGATGATCGGGGGCGTGCCTTTCCAATTTCACCTGCCTAAGAGAGGTGCTTCCAATTTTACCTGTCTTTCACAATGGACGGATGACGTTATCATAGACCGGTAATGACGCTGATGAGATCAAACGAAATGGCCGAGATCGAAGGTTAAAATTCGAGTTAGAATTGGAAATCGAAGATCGTGTCTCCATATCGATTTTCTTGATCTTTGACTATCAAAACTCGATTTTTAATACTAATCGAAATCGATTTTTCCCTCATTACTTCAGTACTTCTCTGTACCCTCTCTTTTTGTAATATCATCCCTTCCTTCCGTAACTCTTGACGCATTTCTCCGAGGAAGGGATTGTTCTTTACTCGTGGTGGGGTTTTGGGTTGTGCCTCGCGCGGGCTGGATCCGAGGCGGTGTGCGTTAGTGCCGAAGGGGAAGGTGGTCGTTGGTGGCGGGTGGGGAAGTTAGTGTGTCGCGGGGAGCGGGCCCATCCATCAGAGGTCATCATTTCCTCGTTCCCTTCTCCTCCTCCTTCAATCTCCCCTTTGTTCTCCTCCATCCGCTCCTTGCGTACGAAAAAGTCAAATCTCCCCAGTCTGTCCGCTTTCCGGCCACTTTAGATAAATCTCTCGAAAAAAGTTGTTGTGGGGGAGGAAGAGAGGATATTGGTATCGGTGTTTTGGGGGAGTGGGTGACCGTGGGCTGGAGTCATTTGCGCTCTGAGTTAAAGGTAGGGATGAAAGGGTGGAGTCTGACTCGGAATTTGTTCTGGGCTGTACAATTTACGATTTTTTTAAATTTCTTAGGGGTGGCGCGTGGTGGTGGCGCGATATCACCTTGGGTAACATGCTCAATTTCAATTTCAGTTAGTTTATTGATATGGGCATTTCTGGCCCATGAGATATTTATAATAAACTTTCAGTACGGGAAAATTAATTGAAATACGCATAAAAATTATAGCAATAATGTCAAATAAAAATAAACATGTTGAGCTCTTTAAATATTCGGCAGTAAGGATTTGTCTTAGACGAAGGCATTTGTATTGATTATCATCTCGATAGTCTTAAATAAATGGCGCATACTTGCGAGTTTATCTTCATCTAATATTTCTCTTGGTGGTCAAATTTGCTATGGATAGGTGAGGGTAGATCTCACCCCAGACTAACGAGGCATAGGCGTGTGAAAGAAAAACATTTAGAGTAGTGGGGCAAGTTCTTTTCCCTGATCCAACTTACACTTCGACGATTTTGTATTGATCCCAGAAGCCGACGATCAGTGGCCCAATGTATTAACCACTTGGCGACCCTGCTTTGCCAACATTTATTGACCCTTTTCCGCCCACCATAGCCATATGGCTACTCCTTACCATTCTGACCATGAGAGGCTCATGAAGAAAACCGGCACTCATTTTTGCGGTCGAATTGTTCCAAATATGTTGTTGATGCTGGCAATATCTTAATCCATTTTATGAGTTTATTTTTGATGACGATCGAATTTACCCCACAGATGGAGACGGATGCGAAATGGAAATTCAATATGGACGCTTATTCTTTATCAATTTTATGAAAATATCATAAATGTAAGCCGCAAATGGTTTTATATAGATAATTTAACTTTCCTTCATCCAAAAATATGCTTGCTCTAAATATTCATCCTTTCCATTAAAGTCACTCGTAGAGATTGAACAACATTAGATTCTGGCCTCGATACCATCCAGTTTAGTTATATGACTCCGGATCATTTTGAAGAAACAACTTGATGTGTCATCAGAATATTTCGATGTATTACGAAGACGACCATAGGAGAAACTCATCTGTATAGCTTCACAATCGCCAGCAGAAATTTTTCTGGGCGCATACAGGTTAACAACGGGAAATGACCTTCAGATTTTTTCGGAACGGGGGCGTTTATTAACAAACGCGGGCGCAAAACACCTAGTCGCAAACTCTGTCAGTGCTAAGCTTCTCAATTAAATAATTCCAAACCCATTCACCCGCAAATTATTTGTATTCATCGCCCTCTTCTCATGTATTTCCTGACCCCTCTTCGGAACTAGTCTCTCCCGAAATTCCACCCTCTCAGCTCTAGTGAAGCTCGACTCCCCCTTCCTGCGTAATAGCCTCCCCTCCCCTTCTGTCTAATACGTTGCACCCCTCCACACCCCAAACGCTCACCCGGATCATCCTCCCTTCCCATTGGGGTGAGGGGCCACTGAATGTGTAAAATACACTCATGCATACAACACGCCGGTGTATACAAGCGATGGTATTTTCATCATTATTTTCTTTTATTAACAAGAAAGAAAAGGTTGAGGCTTTGCATACAATGCGATTGAATTGAAGCTCTTGGCAATAGAATGAAGACGTGTCTGCACGTACTTCTCAGTTCTCATATATCGATGGCTGTATTATTAAAGCTTCAGGTCCGTAAGCGTCAACCGTCATGTTTTCAATCTAATTGTCGTTGTAAGGGAGTAGGCGCTATGTTTAGGTACGAATGTGGTTACTATAAATGGGAGTGGTAACAGCAAAAAGATAAAGTCATGCTCTGATTCTCGTTGGGGGAAGGTAGCAGCCGGACACAGCCGTTTCGCAGGGATAGAGCTGCTTTCACGTGGCTGCAAGATGAGCGGTGTGGTCACTAGAAGAGAACTTACAACGTTTGTTATACACCTGGAGATGAGTGTAACGATGAGACATCAGTGCACAACTAACTCCTCGGTCAGGTGTCAAGCACAAGGAAGTACGACTGAAGCGCCTACCCCCGGGGCCCTATGGCTGTCTGTTCGTTGGTAGACGAAAAAAAGTGAATAGCAATAACTAGACTCTACAATTATAATTATGGAATACTGGTCTCTAATGATATAAATGTAGAGGCCCACGATCTTGGACTAATTAAGTAAATTAAATATCTGGTAAGATTATAGGAGGAAAACGGAAACAGCAGTGAGGGAAACAAGAAGAGAATAGCTCTGGGAAAAGAGGACGTTTGTGAAAAGCAGAATTATTGGGAAGATCTCTATGCTAAAGTTTAAAGAAAAGTTTGGCGAATAATCTTCCATGAAGCTCTTTGGGGCGGAAACGTGGATGTTGCGGAAGGAGAATGAGAAAAGACTGGATGCGTTTGTGGTTTGAGTATGTTGGGGTAGGGATCGTGAAGCAACCGCAAAGTCTGAGCATTATCCAAAGAACGATGTAAGAAAAAAATATTTTTTAAACCCACCCTTCTGTGTATTCCACAGAAATATTTCGATATAATTATGTATCATTAACTGATGCCAGAATTTTTCATAGAATGGATGAAAAGAGGGGTAGACTAAAAGAGACCGATCCTTTTGTAATATTTCGACCGTGCCGGTGAAATTTACGTGAATTATTTCGAGTTAAAATTCCTTTAGACCGGGAATCGAACCACTAGCTCATGGTACTAGATGTCCGGCCCTCGTGGTCCATCACGGATGGCAACGCGAGGGAGAAAGGACTTCAATGAAGCCACAAAAGTTTTAGGGCCTCAATACTGCAATAAAGCCGTATGATGCGGGAAGTAAAATTGTAAACAAAATATTGATTGTAATATTTCTAAACCTGCCGCGTGAACGGCGGTGAAATATACAAGAATTGCCATGAGAAAAAATTCCCCTGGACCGGGAATCGAACCACGGACCTTTGGCTTTCCGGGCCACTGCGCAGACCACTACGCTATCCAGGTTCTTTAATTCTCATGGCAATTATACCGAGGCTCATGGTACTAGGTGTTAGGCCCTCGCGGTCCATCAAGGATGGCAACGCGAGGGAGATGGCAACGCGATGGCAACCTCGGTATAATTGCCATGAGAATTAAAGAACCTGGATAGCGTAGTGGTCTGCGCAGTGGCCCGGAAAGCCAAAGGTCCGTGGTTCGATTCCCGGTCCAGGGGAATTTTTTCTCATGGCAATTCTTGTATATTTCACCGCCGTTCACGCGGCAGGTTTAGAAATATTACACATACCGCTTTGCGCGGCTTTAGCGCAGGTTTGAGGCTCTCAACCGGTTGTGGCTTCTTGGAAGTCCCTTCTCCCTCGCGTTGCCATCCTTGATGGACCGCGAGGGCCTAACACCTAGTACCATGAGCCTCGGTATAATTGCCATGAGAATTAAAGAACCTGGATAGCGTAGTGGTCTGCGCAGTGGCCCGGAAAGCCAAAGGTCCGTGGTTCGATTCCCGGTCCAGGGGAATTTTTTCTCATGGCAATTCTTGTATAAAATATTGATTATTGGTCATAAAATACATTACGTCTATGACAGCTCAAAATGAAAAATTTCATTACAAATGCCAAAACTTTAATAATTTCTAACCTTACTCAGGTTTCTAAGGGACATAAAGTCAACTTATTGCGGAGAGATATCGTGGAGCATCATATCGAATGATAAACAAAAAGGTCGTATCGGCAACTAATTTTATTTTAACAGCATACAAGCTTGCAACACGTTTTCGATTGCTACACAATCATCATCATAGTACCTAATCGAAACGCGTGTTGTAAGCTGTTAAAAAAATAGTGGGCAATACGATATTTTTGTTTATGATTCTAAGGGACGTCTTAACCTCTCGCCTGACAACAACTTTTCGCCGGCTCAACGTTACCGACGGGACATCCCCTTGCTTCAACAATGGCGGATATCTGGACTAACGCCTGTAAGGAGACCCTCTAAACACCTTTTTTTGAAGGTAAACCCCTCCTCCTTCAGTTTCAACTTACGAAAGGATGCGGAAGGGAGGCAGGTTGAAGTAAGGGTTGGAAGAAGTGTTTCGGGTAATTATCGGCTAGGGGAAAGATAAGTGGGGGATGTTGGAAAAATTGATAATTGGAAAAGAGTTGAAGGGACTTAGGCAGGCGTGGGGGTGGAAGGCGTTTTTGCAATTACAATTAATCGATTTTTTACCACGTTCCGTTAGATGGGTGCCACCCGTTTTTTACCCGTCAAAAAAATTATTTTCTTATTTGTATAATTTATCTCCTCGGAGTGCCGTCGCTTTCTCAAATAATAAGTCTGTCCGTATCCGATAGAATCCAATTCATCGTGTTAGCATAATGTGAGCTATAAGATATTTTTGTATCCCCTACTTGGGAAAGAATAATTTATATCTGAGCAAGATCCACGCCGTCGTGGAAAATGGCTGCTCATTTAACTCCTTAAGCAATTAATGTTCCTCGAAAATAGGGTGAACACGAAGTAGGACTGTGATGAAGAAATACATTACTTTCTCACATCGTTGTTCACAGATGGTTAGTTACCTTAATTTTTCTTATGTATATTTTTTTCGTGAAATTATTTTATCTTAAAATATTTGATTTTCCAATATTTTTAATTATGAAAGTTGTGGGTAGCATTGAGATCCTATAGGGCAGTTTTTTTTGTCAGGAATCCTTTAAAAACATTTAATTTATGCCTCATTATACCTAATATGTTATTTTTTACGTATGCAAAATTATAGGTAATTACCTGAACCTTTTGTCGGAAACTATGTCGTAATGAAGAGTTCAGTGCTGACAGCTAGTCGTGTCTCGACGTAATCAGTAGTAGTATACAGTTCTCTTACTCAGATCTCTGCATTTCTCCAGGGTTTTCTTCCGCGTCAGGTTGTTGGTTGATTGACAACAGTATGAGGGGGTATACAAGGTGCCCTGCTCCTGCGGAAAATCCTACATAGGGGAAACTTGCCGCTCCATGCATGTGAGGATTAAAGAACATCAAAGGGCGACCAATAACAAGCAGTTTCAGCTCTCTGCCATCGCCGAACATGCATGGTCGGAACCTGGCCACGACATAAAATTTGAGGAGAAGAAACTTTTAGTTAAGGAGTGCCGATACTTCCCTAGACAAATCAGGTAAGCGATAGAAATTCAAAAAACACCTTTGAATTTCAATAGAGAAGACGGATACTTCCTTCACAGCGCATGGAAAAGAGTCATCAAAGAGAGAGCCAATCAGAGAGAAGCACCTAGCCAGACAGCCAATCACAGTGTAGCTCCCATCCAGCCTACAGTATATAAGTGAGGCAGAAACCAACAGCCGACACCTTCGACCTGAAGACGCTGGCAGGACAGCCAGCGAAACTGTTGTCAATCAACCAACAACCTGACGCGGAAGAAAACCCTGGAGAAATGCAGAGATCAAACCATCGCCGCGGAAACCTACGCTCTAACATTAGTTCTCTTACTCAGCATGATAGTTACTTAATGCTAGACTATAACATAATGTACGAAGAACATCTATTATAAAACTAAATTTTCTCTGCTTTTTTGATCCTATGAAGTTAATATAAAGTAAATTCAGTCTCTCAATGTTTGAATCTGGTTGGTTTAGATAGGTGAAGTTACAGTTCTCCTCGTTTAAAGCCACGGGCGTGTTAATTTCACAAATTCAGGATAGGATGGCCAGATCCCTCCTCTAGGACGCAAAGCTCTCCAAAATTATATTTTAAGAAGTAAATATTAAATAAAAAGAAATTAAATATAAGGTCATAGATTCAAAAAATTGAAGTGTTTATTTTATAGCAGGTTTGAAGGATTTGGTCGTAGTCAATGGCCAAAGATATACTTTTTGTGGTAAGATTTTTGGTGAACACCTGGTGATGAGCTAGGGGTGAATCTCAATGAAGTCGCATTTTTCACCCGTGGAAATTTTATATTTTAAATGAAGCCTATATTGGTTATTTAAATGTCCATAAATAAAAAATTACTGGTATTGCATAACTATACGAGATGTTAGTGAATTATAGAATCATCTGAATTGATTGATATTGAGATATATCTATTTACCAATCATTTTTCCATTCTTGAAAAAGAAAATTAATTCGTAGGCTGAGAAATTGTAGTGAAATTTAGTAAAGCTCCGCAAGAGTGCTCATTAAGAAGAATATAAACTTACAACAACTATTGGCCAACTATCAACGAAAATTTTAATATACCAAATCCCCTAATCCGCTAATTTAAGGGGAAGTATGCTGCTTTTCTGTAAATTTGAGCCTAGAAATGCAATCTGCACCCGTTCCCATTTCAGTAAAATATGGTTTTTATTTCCGATGGACCGTTGCTTCTCAACCCTTTCACCTTTCCTTCAAGAAGGCTGGTTGGGAAGCAATATTTCATCCATTGTCATGAGAGAGGGTTTCTTTCCGAAAGCAGTTGAAAGAAATAAACGCAGCATATATACAGGCTCGAAACGAAGCCATGACTTGCATTATGATTTCTTAATGGATTCTTCTCTTTTTTAGTCTTCGCCCCCACCATTAAATTTGAATTTTGAGCGCTTCAGCTGCCAAGTGAGTATCCACCCCAATGGCCTAAGTCACTTCGAGTGCACTACTTTTCGAATAATTTGCACGGGATATTTTTCACTTTTGACGTTTCGTTAGTTTTTTTCTTGTGGTCTCTTAGGCTTCCTGTGAATGTTTTACGCATGAATTGGTGGTAGGAAACAAACAATATCAACCAGCGATTTTCAAAAGTCATCGCAAAATACGTTTAAATATTTGAAGTATTTTATTTATTGGCTGGCAAAAACGGAGTATTAAGGAAATTACAAGAATCAAACTTTGTTAGATTCACTCATATTTATATTACATATATTATAATTCTTTATATTATTCGGATATACAGTATTAGTTAATCTAGCCAAGTGCTATTCTTTTTTCCATAATGGAAAGGTTTCAATAAGTTAAGCCTAAAGTTATCTGTTATTTTAAGGGTATATTAAGTTTAATCTATTCAAAAAACTCACCTGTATTTCTCTCTCAGTTTATTTCCATATTTTTATCATCAAGTTCCCTTTTCCACGACATATGCGGTACTGAGAAGGGAATTAGTTGTTCTTATCATGTATTTATGTCCTAAATGCTCTGTAAGACGGGATATCTGAGCAAAATAAAAAAAATATATTTTCCTCTTTAATGGGGTAACAACTGCTAGTAATAAAGATGGATGTATCATTAATTTTTTTGAAATAATAATAATGATAATTTGCAAGGGATATTTTTCACGTTTGAGATTTAGTATTTTTTCTTCAGGTCTTTTTGGCGGCATGCGTACCACTTCCTGTGAATGTTTTACACATGAATTTGCAGTGGGAAACAAACAATATCAACCAGCGATTTTCAAAAGTCATCGCAATATACATTTCAAATTTGAAGTATTTATTGGCCGACACAAACAGAAAATACTAAGCTTATGCTATTTATAGAGCTCACCCGTATTTTTATTTCAGGCTATTTATTGTCACATTTTTATCACCGTGTTCGCTTGTTAACGGCATCAGTAGTGCTAAAAGGGATTAATTTGTCATACTTATCATGTTATTTGGTCCTAAATATTGATTTCTGAGAAAAGTAGAGAAATACATTTCGCTATTGAATAGGGCATCAACTGCTCGTAATAGAGATGGATATATCATTTATTTTATGCCATTGTACCCTCTAGTTTCACTGAATAAGGCATGACAATTTTGTCAAGGTGTTAGTTTACAGTAAATAATTATGTAGAGAATCGTGTTACAAATACAATATTTAATAATACAATGATAATATTTCACAAAAAATGTACAAATAATTATTTAAAACATATATACATGATGTTTTTAAATGTATAATGCTAAAATAATATCTTGATTTATACTTCCTCTGCGAAATATAGTGGCATCTTCGATTGAGCAATAAGAGCGCTATTTCATTGTAGGAGGATCACTTAGGAGTTAGGGAGTTTTCGCTTATCATGAACAGTTTCTGTTGGTCGAAAATCTCCGTTAACGTTAACGTCGTTACAGGACTTCATCAAAAGGTGGTTGATTTTCGATTGTTGTAATAAATTCGATTTAAATTTATATTTCCACATTCTAAACTCAATTTTGTCGTATCAATGGTTAAGTTATTATCATTGAAGTTAACTACCGATTAAGGTAGGTTTCCACGGAGTATTGAACAAGTGTATAAATTCATGGGTTTCTTAAACTATATAATCATAAATTCATGGATTTCTCTCTTTTAAGGCCTGGTTACACGGTGCATTAACCCGTACGGGTTAATGTATGAATACGTGTCTGTTTGCATGTCTGAATTCATGGACGTTTGCGTGAACGAGGAGCATGAATGAGCGGTTACACGGTACATGCGTTCGCGCAAGTTTTCACACATTTTCTCGTAACGCGAGGCGTTTAGTTTTTGTTTATTCCCTTTACAGTGCGCGAAATTTAAATGTGAAAACAGTATCATTAGGTAGGAAGCAGACGATACCTACCAGAAAATTATTACCTTTTCGTTGTTTCCTGTAGGACCAGGAAATTTCACGTACTGGTAATATATTTGCGCTGCCGTGTAAACAGTGGTTTTCATTGTAGTTGCCGAAGTTGTTTCATTTCGTGCCATTAATATTTATTTATATTTAATATTTATCGTTATCGCTCGCTTAATGCTATATCTCAATAGTACTCTATTTATTTCAAACCGTTATCAAAGTTAATACTTAGGCTGAAAATTTGTAGACGCATCTTGTTTTTAAGCCGTGTTCACTAGACATTTTTCTGTCATCTGTGTCACTGAGTGTAGATGATGTATGAGAGTAGATATTTTTAATACTTTGTTCTACTTTTGTCCGGGACGGTTATAAAGTTAAGAAGATATTTGCTGTTGATGGAAAAGATGTTGGTTTAGGGGTCTGGTCGATTTATGAACTTGCGTAATGTGAGTCGTATTTTTGTGGTGGGCCAGCGCATTCCCACCTCGGACGTATAAAAGGTAGAATTGTCGTTAATTCGTAAGATATTAATTAAGTTTAAATGTGTTCTATAAGTCGTATGATAGCCGTTGTATTTCAAAAATGTCGTGTTGAAAACTCTGCGACAACCTCATCGATTGTTTTGTTCCGGCATAATACAACCAATAAGATACCATAGGCATAAACTTGGTATGTCCGGCATACATACAGGGATATTCTAAACGAATATTAGTGTAGATGCAAATGGTGAGTTTGTGGTAGGATTCAAGCACTTACGATACAGTACAAATGAACAAATACGCGTAAAGAGTTACTGAATAGCCAAGACGGCCGTGGAATAGCACAGCAGATGACAACTAAATGTGTCGTTTCCCACCAGGTGGCTCTGTTATCAACTTGTGCGAATGCATGAACGAAATTAGAACAGGTTCTATTTTCCGTTCACGCGTTCATGCATTTGTACATTTTGGGGTGGTTACACGGTGAATTTTTCCGTTCATTCTCGCGTTCATGCATTTAGACATTAACCCGTACGGGTTACTGCACCGTGTAACCAGGCCTTTATGCAAGCAAGACCAACTCCCTTTCATTCTATCTAAAAATCCTATTCTCTTCTCCTGCTTCGTTTACCTGACATTCTACCCTCTGACTCTGTTCTCAGCATCCCTACCCCGCTAAGTACTCGCTCCATCCATAAATTCTGCCTCCTCCGTATCTCAGCTAGAAGTCGTCTCTCTCTTCTTCCACCATGTCCAGCACCTCGTCGTTTCTCCTCCTCTCCGTCCAATTCACCTTCACCATCTTCTATATTATTTCTACTGTATAGATACCTTTTTCTCAACATATACGCAACCAAACTCTACAAATGAGGTACCAAAATGCACAGAATTTATCAGAGAACATGCGGCGGCATATCTTACTTCCTAAATATTGCTATTATTTCCTAAAATTGGTTTTTAAATAATAAAATAAACAAAAAAAAAACAAAAACCGGTAAATATTCCTGACGTTAACGGCGCACAAACTGATACATTTGTTCATTTGCAACAATATCTTGCATTCTTTATATAACTTTTATCAAAATGCGGCTGATTCCACATTCAAGTCTCCTGTTGATACGTAAGTATGAGTCATCATGTTCGTTTAACAGAGGATAGCATAATTACTTCCAAAGTTGTGTTTAAAGTGGTCCTCTGACCTCAATTTATACATGATCATTCCAATTAAATTTGTACATAAGACCCTGCCTTTTTTTCTCTACATTTTAAAATTAGAAATGCGCCTATCCCTCTGTGGACCTCCATTGAAAAGAGCGGGGGAAGCCCGCTGGGAGCGGGCGCAGCACGCTCGTTCTTCTCTACACCCACATCTCGAACAACGGTCGAGTTATCGGAATAAATTAATTTAAGTTTCAATCGATCGATTCCTCGAAAAATCCTACAAAACATGGGGTCAGCCGAAATATGAGGAATCCAAGAACGCCCTTTTCTTTGAATTCTCCCGCTGAATCACGGGAAGATCCAACGAGGGTAGCTCGATCGACCGAAATCGATTACGACCCGAGCAGAGGGCGATATCAGATAGTACTCGAACCTCAAAAAGAAAATGAGAAGCACGAGGAAAGATGAAAAACACACATTTCATGATATCGGCGGTGACGGAGCAAGGAACAAAAAAAGGTCCCCTTTTGCTATTGGAGTCCTGAGGGAAATACGTTCACTCAATCGACGAATGTGTTCCCGTCTATCTCTCATCCAAAATTTGCCATTCCCGACGTCATTATTAGTTATCCGGACCCATACACGTCCCTTGTGGGACTCATGATAGTCCTCGCCGAGAACCAATCGCGTGAGTCTCGAGCGATCAAAACACACGCGGGGAACCACCGCATAAAAAAAATGAGCGTCGAAAAAAATAAGTCGCCTTCGAAATCTCTTTCGCCGCCTCTCCCTGCTGGAAATCCAGCTTCTTTTTTTTATCAGTATTGCCCTTCTACCGCTCGAGTAGTTTCCCCTTTTCTTTATTTCGCGTCAAGAATCAGTTTTTATTGTTATTATTTTTTGTGGCTTCTCCTTATCGTACCTCCCTTGTCTAATCTGTGCGGGGGTTATTTACGGCGACGCCCCCTATGACGCGGGCCCCCCCTCACGACGCTCAATTCCTCCCCTGAACCGCTTCAAACGCTATCTGCTCTTTTCATCTTTCCCCAGCACTCAGATGCCTTCTTTCCAGCATCACCCTCGCTATGACGTCTCCCAGACGCGGGCTTTTATCTCTCCCATCCTTAGGAGATACTACGTGGACGTGGCGTGCCTCCACTTTATAACCTTCATTTTGGAAATAAATTTACGCTCTTGACTTGAAAATTGTAAAGTGTACAGAGTAAACCTTTGTCAAATGTTGATATTTTCTAACATTTTAAAAATTTCCCCTCAGTATTTTCTCAGAGGTAAAAGTCTCTATTTCAGTTACCGATAAAAATTTCTCCTCCGTATTTTCTGAGGTAAAAAAATAGTCTCAGTGGCTGGTAAATGTTGCCAAAGGTCTATTACTTATTCTATGTACTATATTTTACGTAGAATATGTTTATACTAAGTATTCTAACCATTAAGGTAAGTTTTCATGGATTATGATTTGAATCTAAATTCATCACGTGTTAGAACAGTATTAAGTAATCGAAAATAGTTCCTACCGCTCTAGAATACCGATTCCTGAATTTCAGAAAAGCACTCCAATTTATTTCTTCCCTTATGACAGCAAAACTCTCTAATAGATACACTACGCTCGCTCCACCGATATGTTTTCGTACCAGATTACTTGTTTTTAACTTAAATTTTCATCTTAAATATTCAGGGTATAATGTTGACCATAGCCAACATTTTACTTGAAATTTTTTTGTATCTAAAATTTGTAGATTTTACCCAAATATTTTTCGGATGCAATTTATTTATATTTGATATACAGGTCTGCACTATATGAAACCTAAAAATTTCAAGATGACGACTGCTTAGTCGAAAACAACTGTAAAGACAAATTTCATGGAAGTATTCTATCGAATATGATAGGTTTCGATGGTGTATTTTAGAGAAAAGCATTCTGGTAGCCTCCCCTTTCTCCATGAACCTCCATCTTCAATTCACAGTGAGGCTTATTTCCTTTCATTCTATCTAAAAATCAAATTATCCTCCTTCCTCTCCCTCGTTTACCTAACATTCTACTAACTAATACTGTTTTCAACAACCCCTCCCCGCCAAGTACTATCTCCATTCATTGCTTTTGTCTCCTTAGTATCTCATCTAGAAGTTGCCTCTCCTCAACAACCATGTCCAGCACTTCATCGTTCCTCCTCCTCTCCGTCAATTTCACCTTCTCCATTCTTCACCACATCCACATCTCTAACGCCTTCAGTCTTCTATCGTCCTTCTTCCAAAGTGTCCACGTTTCCGTACCGGTAAGCACTACACTCCAGATCAAACTCTTCAACAACCTTTTATTTAAACTCTTACATAACGATCCTCTCATAAGCTTCATCATGTTCCTGAATGCCTCGACTATTATTTATGCCCTTAAATTTCAATGTGATAAATAGACAAAATTCAAATGAATGATGCGTCGCGAAAGAAGGTCAAATGCGACAGATCTAGCGTGAGTGATGCGTCCACATAATGTTTTCCATTTCACCAAAAAAGTACATTACCCACATTATTAATTGTTTTCCTCAATATTATTTGATGAAATTATCGTCGTAAGTCATCCAATGCTGGTAGATGGTTAAGTAAAAAAAACTTTAATAGGCAAAATTGAAAATCTATTGTATGAGGTCAAGAAATCATAACTCATTTTAATGACGAGTCTATTGCTCGGTTTTATAATGTCTGGCAAATGCTAACCGTGGTATGATACAGATTTTAAATTTACCAAGAGGTGGTTGAAAGTTCTGGTTAGCTTACATATAACATTATACTTAAAGCTAGTATTTTCAGCCACCGTCAGGTAAAGCTAAAGGCTGTATCATCTTATGGCTAGCGCTAACCAAACATTAAAAAACTGCTTCTAAAAGGGAGAGAATCTAAAGGCTTAGTTACACGATGCATTGAAATTGGTACACATATACATTGGCCAGCACGAATAAAGATGTAAATGCACGAATCTTCGCATAATGCATGGATGAGCGTAGTAAAAAGCGGATAGCTTAAGGCCATAGGTAATATTTTTTAATTTGTACCCTTGGAATCGCTCTGCTCTCAGCGACGCGAGTGGCGATTTTATAAAAAAAACTCATTTATATGCTGTGACAGCACATATACGGCCGAGTGGAGAATTCTCTATTCCACACGCCGTTTTACACGGGGCTTGTCATTGCGCAGGTTGGCACTGAAAACATTTTTGAAAATGCGAGAATACGAGTTCAGAATTGGAGCTATTTGGCCATCTCGCAGACTCGCATTCTCTTATGCGTTCTAGCTATTCACCGCATTACACGACGCAATTTCGATTGAGCCTTGCTTCAATGACGAGCCCTGTGTAAAACGGCCTTAATACCGCGATGGTAGCATTCCCTTTTGTTGCACCAGTAAACTTTGCCGTGGAAATGGAGTGGTTTCCTAATTTTTCTTATTGCCTAAATCGAAAGATTTTTACGCCTGGAGTACGTATTTCACACTTTTGGATTTTAAAATGACGATATCTATTTTTCCCATTTAAATGAAAAGCGAAAAATTTCAAGCGCGCGAAAACGCGACGGCCAAGTATGAATGCAGGGAAAATCCCGTGAGAGGTCATTCTGTTTCCGGATGCCGCCGTGTGGGGCCACCTTGGTGCGAGGCTATGAGCGCCGCTACGATGTAGGCTGCTAGCAGGTAGCAGAGTACCTTGTTAGCAGGTAGCGCTTGGCGTAAATAAGATAATTAACACCCTATAAAACGAAGGAAACTTTCCGACCATAGGCAATTTTAACAGGTGATTATTAAGAAATGTTTCCCTGAGCTCTGTGCCTCATGCATGCATTAGTAATCTCAGACGATGTAAAACTCCTGACTACTCGTATAGCATCTGGGCTTCTGTGACGTCACGTGGAGTAGCATCGCATGGGCGCAAATCTGGCCTTTTTCATATGAGGTTAAAATTGACCATTAACATTCGTCTAAACTGGGATTTCTAAAACCAAAAAAATTGTATATTATGAATACACTAATGGTGGGTAAAGATTCGATATTATTGCCTTTCGTTTTCTTTGATGAAGGGAACTACCCTATTCTTGAAGAAATCGAACGCCTGAGTGAGCCATCTTCAGCCAACGACTCACTCCGCGCGTGTCGTGCAGAGGAAAGACTTTGCGCGGAATAAATTTCCCTCCATTATCTATTCCGTGCGGTCTCCTTCTTTCTTCCATCTTTCCCTTCTCAAAACCCTTCCTCGCTTCCTTTCTTATTATCTCCCTCGTACACCCGCCGCACCCCTCCCACCGTTCCGCCACACAACGCTTGGAGACGTCTCTCGCGAAAAATATGACGACGGAGCTTATCGTGTTGCCCCCCAACGAGTCCTCACTCCCTTCCCGGGGGTCTTTGCGGTGAAAGCGCCTCATCCCCTCCAACGTCTTATAGTTCGACAAACCTCCGCTGTCTCCGCCTACAAGCAGCTCTCTTCCCCCGTCATAGGTTAACCGTAGAGTCTTCTTCTGCTTCCTTTCCTTATCGGAGTTTTAAATGGGTTCAATCTTCAAGCAAGCTCCCTTCCACGAGTTCATCATAGTCTTCCTTTCCTTTCCGCCCCACTCCGAGACCCTTTCTTCAAGTTGTATTCTCGTTACCCTTATTCAGGATTACGTCGACGGGGTCGTTGTTTTCTCTCTCTCTTGCTCTTGAATTCACTTATTTTTCCAGGAATTTCCTTGACCTCGTGTATATTTGTTTCTCAAAATCTATTGATCAACTAAGTTGGTTTTTCCTTAAGGCCCGCGACTTCTCCTTTGCAACATGGCGCTTTTACACGCACGAGTTGATGTGTGAGTTGACGAACGCGAGAATTTACGCTAAAATGCATCGTACAACCACGCAATTTATGCCAATGTATGAGCAGAAATAGAGCCAGTTTTAATTTGCTTCGTGCATTTCCTTTCATACCAGCAATCGCTTTTTTCCGCGAACAATTAGGGACCCTGACACCTACGATAATTAGCTGTAGAATAGCTCGACTTTGGCTAGATAAAATAGGTTCTACATGCATAGTTAATAACGTATTATATTCGTTAATAGTAGCTATTCGCATGCTTTTCTTGCAATTATATTACTCATGCATGAATAATTTACTACGATAACGTTTCGTTTTATATTACTCACTAATATCCTCCATTGTTTTCCCGCATTTCGATTACTGCTGTTTGGTTTACAACAATATCCCAGATGATCTAGATTTAAAACTCCAACGCCTTCTTAACTCCTGCGTAAGGTTTGTGTTCAACATCCGAAGAGATACCCATATTTCACCCTACCTTAAAAATATTGGTTGGCTTCATACTAAAAACCGCCGGAAATATTTCCTAGCAGCTTTTCTCTACTCACTGTTTCGTCACGAACAGCCCGATTACTTATATACGCTATTTAAAATTAAGCAACAAACTACTTCGATTACCACGAGATCAGATATAAATTTTATATACTATCCCGCCCATCGCACAACTTCTTTCCAGAAATCTTTCCAGGTTGTTGGGTCAAATTTCTGGAACGAGTTGCCTAAAAGTGTGAAAGAAATTCGGTCTCTGAAATTATTTAAGTCAAAGGTCTATAGCTTATTGCTTACCGCCACGCTGTAATTTTGATTTTAAATTGTATGTCTTACCGTTGTATACATTGTATAAAACTTGTATCACTGATTGGATATTGTATAATTTTTTTTTCTCTATTACTGCTCACAATGAGAAATTGAGCAAATATATTGAAGTATGTATATATGCTTTGTGAATTGTTTTGTTCTGAGAGGACATCAGTCCTAGAATAATAAATAATCTTTCTATCTATCTATCTAATAGTTTCATTTGCATATTACCATGTTCGTGTACTTAGCACTGTCCTAGTATCTGGTCTGACCACGTGTCGTTATCGTGTGTGCTTGGCCTGTGTCCAGCGTAGGAACGCGTTTCTTATTAAGAGTGCTGCGTTCTTGTTGTAAAACTAAACTGTGAATCGTTATCTCAGAATCCTGATCAGGTTACTGCAGCCCTATATTTTTAGATTTCTAATAACAATTAAATAATGTAAAATGAGTTTCCTCTTTGAAAACTTAAAGCTTCCTTCCCCACATTTGGATCGAAATAAAAAAAATTCTTTCCGTCTGAAGTCTACCGTCAACGATTCAATTTTCTCATCCATGTGATTCTCGCGAGAGATAAGCGGACAATTATGTGACACTGATTGGCACTAATTGTTACATATGAATTTTGCTGGCATAATATATGCTGCGAATGAGATTGGTCAACGAAATTTCCCTGTTTGGAATTTAATAACGACTGAGTGAAAAAATCAATGTCCACCGTTTGAATTATTTGTTTTCAAATAGGACATCATCTTTAAAAAGGCAATACAATTTTTCGCTTATGTAGTAACTTTATTTTTCATGTTACTTTATATATTTTTATTTTACACGAAGCCGCCTAATCTAATGCTTAAATATTTCTACGGTTGAAATTACGATACTTTGCTACTTTTTCGGCATTTTAACTTTTATAAGTGGAATAATAGTTCGCCATTTTGAAGTTGAATCGATGATTGAAGTTTTCATTGGTTCTTTCCGTGAAATTGTCACTCCATGAGCCTCAATTAAAATGTGTTGATTCGATACTGCCTGGTGATCATAAATCAGTCGGCAATAAAAACTGTTGAGC
Organism: Ischnura elegans; assembly: GCF_921293095.1. Lineage (NCBI taxonomy): Eukaryota > Metazoa > Arthropoda > Insecta > Odonata > Coenagrionidae > Ischnura > Ischnura elegans. The sequence goes on from NC_060251.1 coordinate 58,715,236, forward strand.
CCAATTTGCCATGGAGATGAGAATTCATCTCGTTAATCATTCTTTTACGACTCACTCAATAGGAAAGTATGCCCCGGTTATGTTTTTATTGCTCGGAACATGGTCATTGTTGAGGCGGAGGTTTTACTGCCCGTGTTTCCGAATAATTACACCGGGGGAGTTCATTCGGAATGGTTTCGAATTTCCGCCTCAAGTTTCAAATGACCATTTCTATCGCGAGTGCCGTTTCCTTAGTCGTGGAAAACTCCGGAACTACTCGGTACACATTTTTATTTTCTGAGAGCAATTTGATGACAGTTTTCATGCCTAAATGACGCCTAGGACGTACTATAAGCGCAAAATACTCTAAAGTTATTTCACCAGTTACGAAACTGCTACATCTCACTTCAATGAGGGCTTTAGAATATGCTCTTACAATCGTAATAACTTAATTTTACATGCTACTAAGCGCTACTATACGCTATTTTGGCAGAATTTCACATTACGGTTTGTACTTGGTAAATAAAATGTAATTTATGATGTCGAGGTGTACCACCTTTTCTTATTTCCTTAGCATTCGATTGGAACTTTTTTTTGGCTGAACAAAATATGTGAAATAGGTAAAGAAAGATGTGAAAGAGAAGAAATGCGTAGGTGTGAAAAAATTATCAGATAAGGGAATTGAATGGAGAGCTGCGTCAAACCAATCTTAGGATTGTGGACCAGTATAATGATGATGCGTTGATAGGTTTTTATCTCTTCAGCTTCATACAATGGATCTAAAATGGCCTACATATAGCCTAAATTTTGATGCATAAACAAAATAAAGGCTTACAACAATGTTTTTGCAATATCTAGTATATATAATAAATAGGGACAATCAGTTTAAAATTAGCAAAAAAGTAGAGACTAAAATTTTGACATAACTTTTTGCAATATCTATTGATGGTAACTAAGCTAGTAAAATTCATGGTTACTGTTATTTTCGATTAATAAAATAATAATAAATATTATCTGCTATTTTATTAATTAGAAATTCTGTATTGGAAGTTCGATACAGCCTCTAACACTTTTATTTGAATATTTTGGTGTATCATATTTGGAGTCGGGGAATATATTTCCTGTCCATTTGTTTTTGCAAGTTCCTTCATTAAAATGTTTTCGAGATTATTACTCGTATTCACTTCGAATGAGAAGTATGCTATCCTTCATGGCTTTTAAGTCAATGTTGGGCGTTCGCTATCGGAGACGCTGCACAATGGGCTAGAATCGAAAAAAGCGGGCCAAAACCTCAAAATCGATTTTTTTAAACTAGGAAGTTGAAACTTCGCATACATATTCTTAAATAAATTGTGCATAACTCTTCTGATTATTGCTTTCCTGTGTCATCACGTTAACAATATATTTGAGGTCAAAGTTGAACAAATTTAGCGAAAAACCAACCAACTTTAGCCTCGTGCGGTGGTTTCATGAATAGTTTTATTGACAAAAATTTTATACCATATTAATTAACACTTCTCTTTATTACATTTTGGGGGTTTTCAAAGATTGCGTTTTATCATTAACCATAGATACATAAAAAAATGGCGGAGCCTGTTTTCAGCCATTTTTTTACATAATCATAGAGAAAAAGTAGATACTGCCGCCGACTTCCGCCAAGTGACTTATAGCATGTCGTTCTTTAAAGCTTTTACATTGTGAATCTAAAGTAAAACCTTGCACCAATTTGCAACCCCGAATTTTAAATCGTTTTTTCGAGCGTGCGGTCGACCCCGGTTCTGGCCGGCGCGCCATTATTTAAACGGAGGATTCCTTCGGTTCATCCGGGACCACCTCCGAGTGACTTGCTTTGGCTTCTCAATCTTCTTGGGCCATTCCGTCTCTGTCACCGCTTGCCGCGCTTCCAATCCATCCAACGCATCGCCTGTGTGTGCTTGCTGTTCGAACACGCGCGTGGAGGAAAAGAAACGCGCCTTGCTCCGTCACCATCGGCACCTCTCGATTCCCCACGGGTCGTCTCTCGTCTCCTCCTTGCCGTTTTCCATTTGCCCCGACCAAATGGGGTCCTAGACTCACAGTCATTTCCCCCCCATCCGTAAGCACCAGCTCTCTCGGGACTAAGTAGTCGTTAGGCGACCTGCTTCCCCGACGATCGGAGGTACCCCTCGCAGTTCACTGCGTCCATTTGTCTCAGACTATCTAGTATCATATAGTCTCAGACTATTTAGTCGCCGACTCCTAATTAAAACACTGAAATTATGTAATATTTCGATGTCTGCCGCGTAAACTGGGGGGGGGGGGGGGGAAATATACATTATTGTCTTGAGAAAAAATTTCCCAGGTCTGAGAATTGAACCGTACGTAGTGAATTTTTACGTACTCTTTCTTATGTGTCGATGTAAACAAGTAAAGTAAAGGTATAAAATTGTAAATATTTGTAAGGATATTCTTGGTAGAAGCGTTATATTAGTCCCTTGAAAAAGCGACCAGCTTGTCGGGAAACGTTGGGGCCACCCAAGAATTGACGCGGCGACATAGCCCAAAAGTTTTCATAATCATAATAATAGTATCATATAGTCTCAGACTAAATAGTCGCCGACTCCTAATTAAAATACTGAATTTATGTAATATTTCTATGTCTACCGTGTGAACGGGGGGGATATACATTATTGCCTTGAGAAAAAATTTCCCAGGTCTGAGAATTGAACCACGAACCTTGGCATATCCGGGTATCGGAGTTGGCATTGATTTCTACGTAATCTCTAATATGCTCTACGTAATTTAGCTCAGATTTTACGTACTCTTTCTTAAGTATCGATGTGAATAAGTAAAGTAAATACATAAAATCGTAAATATTTGTAAGGATATTCTTGGCAGAAGCGTTATATTAGTTACGCGGAGAAAAATCTCCCTTGTGCCGCCATTTTCTCATAATTTCAAAGAAAAAAAAAACGTGAAGTTCCCACCTTTTTTCATCAGTTTCTGACATCATTAGTTTCGACTCTTCAAATCGGTCCTGGAGAACTGATCATGAAGAAAAAGAATCGCTCTCGTGAGTGTCAAAAACAATGAAAAATAAGACGTCGTTGTGGGAGAAATAGGTGGCTTAGAGGCGATAACCCGGCAGGGGCGCATTACGTCATAAGCTCACATGCATAAGAATAAAGGCTTTCAAATTAATGTTGCGATTAGCGCATGAAGCAGATGAATTATTGATGTACGGATTTAATTTTTTTTTAACTTTGTATTTTTAAAATTTTTAAGCTTAATTGACCATGAAGAAATATTTTTAACATTTTTGGAATTTGGGTCAATTTTGGAGTACGGTTCGGAAAATAATTTACTAATCTCGCGAATGCTCCCTGCATAAATCCCTCAATAGATGCCTTACTTCAGGAAAGGTCCTTCCGCGCTGCCTCTTCTTCTTAGCTCGATCCATCAGATTCTATCTTTGACCTCACATTCTCAACCCGTCCCTCGGGAAATACGGGAACGTTGTGAGTTAGGGTATGTGAAGCAGCTAAAAAAATCTGGCATGAATTGCGGGGTATGACAAGAAGTATCTCTTTAAAATCGCTGTCTCTCCCGTGAGAGAGCCAATGAGAAAATCTGGCGTTGGCTATTAAAGGCAAAAAAAAAAGAATTATCTTATTTTGTTGGCTTGGAGAAAGGAGTGAAATGGTCGAGGGGTGATTGGGGTGGAATGTGTCGAAGTTATCACCATCTCAATGGCATTAGATTATCTCTGGTTGGGTGATATATGTATGAATGAGGAAGTGGTGGTCGATTGCAAAATCTCGTCTATTCCCTGGTGAAAGAACTTGAAAGAATATTCTTTGGTGACATAACGGGTAAGTTAGTTCTCTATAAGTGATGTTTCGACGCTCCTATCATCATCTTGTATGATATTTGGCACGATGTGGTGGAAGTTATGTATATTATTCAAATAACAACATTACAATGTTGAAAACGTATATTTACCGGACCACGCTGAGAGACGGCATTCAGGAGATTCCTTGAGGATGAAGAACAAGGCGTTCTTCGAAATGTCGGTACCGGGAGACATTTTTTTATTTAAAAACATTTCATTCCTTAACCACCGTATACAGCTAATATTTGCCAGGGCCACTGCGCAGACCACTGCGCTATCCAGGTTCTTTAATTCCCATGGCAATTATACCGAGGCTCATGGCAGGTGCCATGACTGCACCAGGTCTATCAAGGATGGCAACGCGAGGGAGAATGGACTTCCAAGAAGCCACAACCGGTTGAGAGCCTCAAACCTGCGCTAAAGCCGTGCAAAGCGGTATTTGTAATATTTCTAACCCTGCCGCGTGAACGGCGGTGAAATATACAAGAATTGCCATGATAAAAAATTCCCCTGGACCGGGAATCGTACCACGGACCTTGGCGCTCCGGGCCACTGCGAAGACCACTACGCTATCCAGGTTCTTTAATTCCCATGGCAATTATACCGAGGCTGATGGCACTAGGAGTTAGTCCATTAATTTTATGCTAGTAAGTGTATTAAGGTAATGCATTGATTGCGATTCCTTACCCACCATTAGTGTATTCATAATATACAAATTATTTGGTTTTACAAATCCCAGTCTAGACGAATGGCCACCTAGTGCCATGAGCCTCGGTATAATTACTAATATTGGCCGTTTCATATCGGGGTATTTAACTTTAACAATTAAACGTACACGAACAATCATGCTGTGGAAAGGGGAAACCTACCCAAGCGTGGCTAGAACCCGCTACCTCTTATTTGGTAGCATAGGACTTTACCCAACCGCCACCACGTGCAACCATTTGACTGGTGGAGAACCAGAGAATCCTTCCTGCACCCGCTACGTCGGGAAAATCTAGCATAAGATGCACTTGAGAAAGCTGTTGTAACAACGAAACGAATCTTTTAAAAATAAATTCTGTGGATATTTCCAATATCTTATTTAACTAGTCGTCAGAAAAATAAACTCATGCCTTGAATTTGCACTCACTTAATGCCGCTCTGCACGGTGAATGATCTTGCGAATGATCATGCCATCATTCATAAGATCATGCGAGTAATATAGAAAATGTTCTAATTTTCATTGAATGATCAAGTGCATGACGGCTCATTCGCGAATTTTTCCGTTCTACGCGGCGAATGATTTCATTTGCATGACCATTCAGCATGATTATTCGCATTATCATTCACCGTGTATAGCGGCCTTTATGATTAGCGTGAGGACTAAGACGGTCAAACCTAAGTCGTTGGTTAAGACCATTTGCAACATTCCTCTTCTTCCACGCGATGATTTCCTTAAGAGGATGTGTCATCCCCTCTCTACCGGAACTTTTTTGGCGATGATATGCTTGTTCAAGCCTTACTTTACCTGCTTGAAATCTTCTGGGTATACACTAATGTAAAAAAATATTCCCTTGATGATAGCATTTTACACGAAATAAAATTGGAAAATTCTTATCAGATACCCACATCAGTTTTTGGTAAAATAATAGTTGATGACCCCTCATATTATTTCTCATTCCAGGAAATCTAAAAAAAAGTCACCTATACTCAGCTGTTACCTCTTTTATCAGCCACTTTAATGTAACTCTTTCTGTGGTCGTTTAATGCTGATTTCACAGTATACACAAAGAGTCCGGGGTCATGAAACACGGAGAGAGGTTTTCCATGAATGCTGAGGTTATGTGTAGGACGGAGAACCGTTGCTAAAAGTTATGGTGCAAATAAGTTTGCGGAAGATTAAATTTCCCTCATTGGATAAAGGAATGCTGGAAGGGAATATAACCGTGGAAGTACGTGCCTGGGATATCAAGTCTTTGTTTATCTTTGCATTTCCCTTTAACCTTTTTTTTCGTTTCCGTCCGGATTTATGGGTAGCGTCAGGGAAGATGTCGACGGGCTCAGGAGAAAGGTTTTTACTGCCCAGGGTATTTAATCCTACTTTACACCCTAACCTGCGTTTTAGTTTAAACGCTCAATGAATTTGGACTTAGACGTTCGGTTACCCAAGCAAAATATCTATGAGGTCATAATCTTGGTGTATGCTCCGTGTATCTGCGTTTCTAAAGGGCATAAAAATCTGCTGTACCTATATAATTATCTTCCCTCGGCACAATGGCACCATGCCTAAATTGAAACATTATTTTGAAACGATTTTTTTGTAGGAAAATTAATTGTTTTCGATGCTTAAGGTCAAAGATCACGCCTTATGATCTCGGAATAACCATTTTTTCATATTATTCAAAAGCAGTTGGTACATCAAATAAAAAAAGAAATATAGTTTTTTTACCTACGGTACAAAAAAGACGTGAACGCTCAAAGTAATAAGAAAGAAAGTGATGTAATTTCGTTTGACGTACTAAGAAATATCTTCTATTCATCGTAACTTCATTTATGAACATACATTGTGAATCGCTGAGGGCTAAAATTTCATATTAATGCTAATGAATGAACTTTATACTATATCAAATGAATAACTTTAACGAATGAACATATTTTCTTGCGCTCTAATTTCATTCCGATTTGTTTAAATTACGTCATGACAATAATTTGTCATGGAATAGACTTTAATTGTCGAATATAAAAAAAAAAAAACTGCTAATATTACGTCACTATTAAAATTGTGAGCCATCAATCACCACCACCTTGCTTTATTTTTGCTTTCAATTTTAACTTCAGATTGTAGATAAAATATTTTAGCAGTTTGTGTGAATAAGATTTGTGTAGGAACAGTGCGTCTCGTCGCTCCCGATTTTCTTCATGAGAACTTTTCCTGGACAAGTGTGTTTGTAATGTTATATTCATTTGATTCATTGAATAAAAAGTGAACGTTATAATATGTTTCACCTATGGCCGAATTAAAAAATAATACCTTGGGGAAGTGTTCGAATATCTACCATTCTTAATAATAAAACGTTATTGTACTTTTCCACACGAATTTAATTAATACGGCCGGTTTCGTCGCAGAGGCGACATCATCAGGTACAGAATCCGTTATAATAACAGTTATTTTCTTCTTGTTTATCTGGTTGCTATAGTTGGTTGGTTGGTTGGTTGGAATAGCAACCAGATAAACAAGAAGAAAATAACTGTTATTATAACGGATTCTGTACCTGATGATGTCGCCTCTGCGACGAAACCGGCCGTATTAATTAAATTCGTGTGGAAAAGTACAATAACGTTTTATTATTAAGAATGGATTTTCACAAAGTAAAGCCAGAAACAATCAAGTTTATCTACCATTCTAATGTTTTTAGCTAGAAATAACATGAACAAGAAAATAAGGAAACGTTCACGTGAGCCAACAATCACTCATATGCGTTCGCACTCATTGCTTCCTGCAAATGTAGTAGTGCGCGACTTACCAGTCGAAATCTACTCCTCCTCAGTGGTTATGTGGCGGTTTGGTACATTCCGTTTCCGAATCATTCCATTTCTTATCTATGGCGTGGATCTCTGTAAGCATTGCTCCATATTTTCTTGGCCCGTTCCTGCCTCCTCCAGCCTCTTCAATTTATTTATTGCCCAAGTTTAATGGTGACAACAAGGAGTTTTCTGGCAAAAAGAATTGGGTATTTCTCTGAGAGTGATACAATGAATAGGTCATTTTGTGTCTTCGGAGCGTACTGAAAAACGCAATTCTGGTTCGTAAGATGAGGCTGGAGCGAGAATGTTTCTTCAATTCTGGGCTGGGTATTTCTTTCCTCTCAACTTTTGCCGTCATATTAATTTATCTAGAAAAGTTACATGTATCAGGTATTGCGTCGAAAGTAGACTATAAAACGTGCAGTGAAGTAACATATATATATATATAAGTATCCTGACTTTTCTAAAAATTATTCTTATTCGTTTTCACCATAAAAATCTTACATTTTGGATCATTCAGTGTAACTTAATATGTAATACAAGCCACCCTTAAGATGACCAATTGAGTGGTTCAGATATCTTAAAAGTAGTATCTACTGTTTTGGTAGCCGATGAAAACATCTGAAAGATCTTTTTGTATTTTATATTTATTAATTGAATTAGTCTGGTGACTCATTTCTTTTAGTTTTGGACACAAAGGAAAATAATTTGTATTCATTCGAAATCTGGATCCTGTTCGAAACCCGTTCGCTTTTTTAAGCAGAATTTTTTATTATGTAAAGCCTTGTCGAAAAATTCAATTGGTTACTGACTAGATTAAATTTCTACATTTGACGATATAAAAAATAATTTCATGAGGAAACAGATGCTTTGTACGTTCAGGAAAAGTATTTTATGTTGGCGTTGTTGGCGTAATTTGTTTTACCATGGCTTTTTTAAAGGTATCGTTAAGGCTTTTTTTTAAACGCATTACTGATATGCTGTCATGAAGTTAAATATGTTTATATGGAATATGTAAGTATGAAAAGAATCGTTTTTATTCCACGAGTGAGCAATCATATTTTAAGCTTTTATCCATCAATCCTTGTTTCTTGAAAGACGATAGTTTTGGTGGCTGGATCCAACGATTCTGAGGATAATGCATTCTGATGCACACGAAGAGAATTATTGCGAAAAAAATATTTTCGCATCTGCTTTTCGGCCTCAGCTGCAAAACTTTTCGGAAGAATTCGTAAGTTAGGCGTTCCACCGAAATAATTTATTTCATCATCCCGGCTCTTCATCCCCCCCCCCCCAAATCTCTCTTATTTTTCCGACGAACACACGCATGACGAGGGATTTTCGGGATGTTTTTCCGATTGAAACCATCTTTTTACTGCGCTCCTCTTTCCCATCTTCCTATTTTTCAATATGCGTTCCGATATCGATGGGAGCTGGAATCGCTTTGCGATTGGAGGAACTGCGGCGTCAAGTCGCGGAGGGTCAGGGAAAAGATTTGGTATTCCCGCTCACTCTATGCGCTGTGCGACTCTCGACGCCTCGGCGTGTGGATAAGACCCTCAATCATCATCCGGGGGAGGGAGAAATTTTTTCACGCTTCGCTGGGATCGGAATCCCCATCCGACGATTCTCCGGGTAGCGCCCCGTCAAATGGGGGGATTCCTCGGGTCGAATGCGGCATTCTCCGCGATTTGTGTCGTACCCCCTCGACTGGAAAAGGTAAATCCCACTTTTCGAATTCCTTCAGTCTAGCTTAGTTCTTCAATGAGGAGCTGATAGGTGTATATGGTGACTTTTTATGCGACTGCCCTAAACTTGGAATGCTCCATAAAAAGAAAACACTTCGATTGGATATATATTCTAAGGAATACCCTAATTTATTATAAAGAATACTCTATACTTAAAAGAAGGAGAACATACGAAACCAATCTATATCCTTTTTCCAATAAAACACCGCGATATCATCGTATCTCATTTTGGAGATAAAATTCTCTCTCAAGATAATACTGGAGAGCTCCTTTACGATGATACTATACGGTTTTTCAGGTTACTTGCCTTTTCAGTAAAATTTTGGGGCTAAATTAAGTTAATACGAATACCATGAAATACCAACTCCAGAACGCGCACGAACGCATTTATGTAGTAATGAGAAGCTCACATTAACAGCTCAGGGGCTGCGCTGTTTTCTATTCGTACATTTTATTTCGAATTTTTCCTTTGCTATCAGGACAATAAACTATGTATTCGTGTAACTAAGTTTCCTTTCTGTTATATTCTGATTTGGCAAATTTGCGCGATTATTCCCTATATACTTTGACAATGTATAATTTTTGATCCATTACACATATTTAGAATTTTTAATCTCTTCTTTTCCAATGCTTCAACCTTTCTTAATCCTCTGCCTCTATTTCTATTCCTGATGTGTACATTACTCATCTACTCATTACTAAAGTGTTTGAAAATTGCCAGTGCTTCCGCTTTTAACGGATGACTTTTTAAGTGGAAAGAATTCCGAAGCAGTCGTTTGTTACTCAAAGCGACTATGGACAAAAGATGAAATGAAAAACGCGAAAATGTGAGGATTCGTTAAAGGCAAAATAATTCCTTGAATATGAGAATATCTTTCCATTTCTCTGCTTTGGAGAAGGGCTGAGTGTTAGGCAACCCAACTCCAGCCCCTTTCCCTATCTTGGCTCAGATTCTCCTCCTTGGATCCGCCGGAGGGGATTCACACACATGGCGACCGAAAGAAATTCGGAATACATATCGTCCACTCCATTGCCATCCGGAATGACTATAACCCTGCCTCGACCAGGCTGCGATTTTCCATCTTCGGCGGGACGTTATGCTTTCTCAGTTCTCCACTTCCCCGGATGGGATTCTTGCCTTCCAATCCTCGTGGAAGAATCTTAAAAACCACAAGAGATACACACTCAGACACTGCCACACATCCTCCCTCGCACTCCCTTCTATTCATGCATAGGGAGGAGGGACATAAAGCCGTGTTATGGGGCCGTCCTCTTTGGCCACCCACAATCCACCCACACCCTCCGATAGAAAGGGGAATTATGCAAACGCGGGAGAACGGAAAGATCTCCACCACGGTCGGCGATCGTCATTTTTTTATCGCCTTCTCCGCCCCTCCCCCCATTCCTTATACTTCTCTCTCACCCTCCTGGAACTCTCCTTCCGGAAAAATTCGGCCCGGTTCCCCGCAGTCACTTGCCTGCATCTGACCCCTCTCCCACCCCTACCTACACCACACTCCTAGCCCCATTCAATTCCAATGCCCAATCCGATTCAAACACCCACATCCGCCATCTTTATTAACGACCGCCATTATGGCCGGCCGAGACGGGAAGCGTCTACTAAGGTGGTTGGAACGCGTTCGTGCTGGCGGAAGATAAAAGAAGAGGGAGTCGAAATCATAGGGTGGGAAATATTACAGTGTGGGGGGGACTGGAGAGATTCGGAACAAGAAGGAGAAGCTTGCCAAGACGGGACGGATGAAGAAAAAAATATGAAGTGAGATGCCTAAAGAGCTCTACGGAGGCGGGATGAGTTTTTTTTTCTCTTCTTTCTTTTCTCGACGGAGTTTTCCTTGCTCTGTAGATGGCGTAGGGCAGGAGAGAGGATAGCAGATCCGAGAATATGTGAGTTCGGCTTTTTGAGACGAAAGAAGATGCTGCCCCATCTCACAACGGATCCTTTGCCGAGATTGTTTTTTGTGTCCCCTCCTTGTTAGTTTTGGCGTGCCTGCAAGAAACGCACCCAACCGACAATCTGTCCGCATCTGATTCTAAATCATAAAGTTTTACCGCGGTGATTCGTCCTTCCGCATCGGGCGTTACCAGGGAAAGATCAAATCCGCCTCAAGTCTGACCCTCGCAGTCGCAAAAAATCTTAGGGACGAGGAAACTCTTGTTGAATCGGACTCGGAATATGATTATCCATCTTGTATGGACTCGTTATATATTCAACATTTCTTATGAATGATCGCAGTAAGCTATGACATCTCCAGTGTTTACCTTACGTAGAAGTTTTATATCTTTCCGGCCTATGATGGAGATATAGTACCTCGATTGCTCTATCATCCCTGTTTGTTTTGGCAGCTGGCATGAAGGATGAGGTCGGAATTTTACGATAGGTTCCTTTGTCGTTTTCTTTCTCTGGTTGTCAATGGTTTTGAGAAGTAAAAGGATATAGTATCTGTCACCTACTTTTTCCGCTATCCGCTACACAATGGACCATCATAATTGACTCATTTACCATATTTTAAAACTATCGGTAATAACAAAGAGTAAAAAAATAAATAGACGGGCATTTTTCCGTTTCTCGTTCTAACGCTTACTTTTCGAGCTGGTAAGGCAAAAATCGACGACCTCTTTTGGAAATAATCCGATGACGTCAATAGCTCTTTCCAAGAAGGTCCTCGCCTATCAACTACTCCGAGTGCCGTGGCATTCCTTCATATTCAAAGCAAATTCGTCACATGAAATAAATCGCGGTTTGGCCTCAGGTGGTGCCTTTTTGTCTACATTCATGTAAATAATTCGTCTTGGTGGAGTTATTTAATACTTTTTGAAGTAAATGTTGTTGTGTTTGCAGACGATTATGTTGACTCATTTTTCCCAGGTTTTCATAGTGCGTCTATGTTATATCCTGAGAATGTTTCCGGAATCTTCGATAAATTTTTGGAACAAAATAGCGACAGTGTCACACAGCTGTAAATTCATTACCTGGAAATCAGCAAACAGCTGCGTGAAAATATTGCTCTTTCACGATAAACAATCGAAGAATCCATAAATCTTTTCAATATTTTATATCCTTGTTGTTTTGTTTGCTCTTTGGAGTCCCTATGGACTGAGTCCATCATAATTTTTTCGAGTGTCCAAAGCCAAAGAAACTGCTGCTTTTTCTTATGTACCTAATGTAAAGGGACTCAAACTGTCGATTAACATTACCAGGCGAAGACTTCACTTACTGTCCGGGAACAGTTAGCTTCCCACCTTATAATAGTGGAATAAAATTGTTTCTGCTCTGGAATTACTTTTATGGCATAGTGCCCTGATACAGTCGATCCGTTTTTAAGAGCCACCGTATAATTGTCGCAGCCACATTTTTGGGAAGAGTAGTTCCCTCAGATATATCCGATCAATTTGGTCAGAGAACCATTTAACCGCTCATCGGTTTTGTTGTCTTAATTTTTTCCCTTATCGTAGATTCTTTCTCACTATTTAGTTTAAAATTACTTCCAGGAACTTATCATTTCCTCTCTTTTCATTCAGGCATTCGGTTTAATTTCTTCACCACGTGACCTCATCTCTTGCATGTATATTGTTAATTTATTTGGCAACGTGTACCATTGATGCGTAGATTAGTCTATAGTCTATATGATTCTAAACTTGGCGATATTAGACCAAATTTATGGCATTATTACCTTGTACCAGTCATTATCATCCGGCAGAGATAACGTGGATCTGTTGGTAGCTTCATCGTCAAAAGTGTGCGGTTGATGAAATTCATCCAAGTCTACTGGAAGCTGAGAGGAATAAGCAGAACTACTTGTTTAATAACAGATATAACTTTATAAAATTATGTTTATAATAATAGTATTTTTCCCTTTCAGATATCAACTAACAGATAATGAACCGGTGTTGCAGTTTCATTCACAGTTATTCATCTTCTTGTATTTCAAAGTCTGTATGTGCATAGTTATTGGACGATTAATCGCATATTTAGCCTGCAGCCTAATTGGGATATCATGCATTAGTTTCTATTTACGGGAATATATTGTACCTTCCTAGAGGATGCTACTGAGGCTTAAGACTATTAAATCGTTTTCTATTCTGAGTTTGAGTTTAGCAGTCCAGTAGGCGGAGTGCTTGGCTACTGTCCTGAGGGTCGGGGTTCAAATCATGGAGAAGTCTTAGAACACCCAAAGCCAGAATTTCTCACGTTACGAGGTGTCTCATGCAAAATAATTGACAATCATACCGTGATGGTGTGAGTTTCACAGGCCTGTGGCCAGTGGCATAGCGAGGGGGGGATCCGAGGGATTTGCCCCCCCCCCCCCGCCCTCCCGGAATATAAAAACACAATAATTCCTCTTCATAAAAGAAAAATAAATAATGAAAAATCATGAATTTACGAAAGATTTATTTGAAAAATGAAGGACATTTGATTATGAAAAGTGTCAAAAGTTGGTTTTAAACTCTCTACTTCGTACCCTGCATTTAAAAAAATTTCCTCCCTCGTTTTGGACCCACCCGAACAAAATTCCTGGCTACCTCACTGCCTGTGGCATTTTCTTTGGCAAGCTCTGCCCTCACCTATTTATAAATCCCTTCGGGTTGAATCACTGAGAAGTCTTGGTGAAAAAATAGCAGAGGACGACGTAATGGAAGCGCTTTCGCAGCCTCATTTGCAATGGGGGAAGGTGGTAGCCTGCTTGCGGGTGTTTCCTTAAGTATTTTAAGCTAGGGACGGGAACGGGGTGGATGAGGAGAGGCTCTTGTAAAGGGGTTTTACCGATTGAGTGGCGTAGTTTTGAGCCGGTTTCGTTGGTGATGAGGCCACATATGGGGTCGCCGACATTAGCAGACGCCTTCGCATACACCCGATCTCATTTTCGCATGGTGTCGCAGATGGAGAATGAGGGTGGTGCCTTGAGGCCGGAATCTCTCCTCTAACTCCCTCGTTCCTGCATATATCCCACATGAAAATCTATTCCTCTTGAATCCCTCCTTCCATTCACCCGTTCTCGCACCTTAACCGGCTCTCATCATCATTATCATTACTCAACAATCCTCAGATTGTTGTGACGCAGCTCTCTATTCTCCACTCCTGTTCGCTAGTCTTTTCATAGTGATGTATTTCTTCTCTGTTACATCCTTTATAACCTATCCTATGTAACTTATTATGGGCCGTCCCTTGCCCTTCTTCCTTTCCACCTGTCTTAGTATGAATTCATCAGGCCATCGTGCCTTATAATGTGGCCAACTAAATTGTCCCGTCTTCTTCGTAAGGTTTTCAGAATATCTTTCAGCTTATCTTCTCTCCCACTCTTCTTCGCTCTTCCTCGTTGCTTACTCGGTCGATCCATTGTATCTTCATCATTCTCCGATATCACCACATTTAGAATGCTCTCTCTTGACCTCTGTGCTGCTGTAAACGTCCAAGTCTCGCTCCTAGAGAAGCATACTCCATATCTCCATCTGATGAATTAATTTATCGCTTCTATACTTTTATTTTAGCATATTTTTGTCTATAAGTTTCCTCCATTATGATTCTTTTTTCTCTCATGTACGGCGTTATAGTATCTTATTAGCTATGAGCCAACGCTAGCACGTTGTAACGTTCACCCTGAAAACTCCACTGGGCTTGCCTTAACCGGCCGGTTCCACGGTGACTCACTCTCCCATTTCCCCCGTATTCCCTTCGCTGGGCGTGCGGAGTCATGGTTCAGGCAACCACCCCTCCCCTTCCCAAATAATCCTTCCCCTACCCACACACCCACCTCCCACCAAACCCCCCTCCCCTCCTGGATAGGTCGGTGGGCTGGCCGGGAGAGCCCAGGTAACGATGCGTCAGCCAGGAGGCGAGTCTGGGGAGAGAGGCGAGCGTATATGCGTATGTGAGGACGGGGAGACGGAGGACGGACAGAGAGAGAGTAGACAGGAGTCCGGTCGACAGTGGTCGACTCAGAGAGTGTCCAGCCTACGCATAGAGATAGCGCCCGAAGGATATTAAGCCGTATCTCCCGACGCTCTTCGGTAAGTGGATCAGCCTCATTTCTGCATGTGCACAGCATTGGGTGCAATCAACTGGTTTCTGGCCGGTTGCTAAGACATGGGTCGATCCTATCTCTTGTTCTCTCCAGGGCAAGTACTCTGGGGCTGTGGACACCACTCAGGTGATTTCCTGGATATACGTAGCTGAGATTCGGCTGCCTTTTGGCAGATATGAGCCGAGATCCAGCATTCTCCTGTCTCAGAGATCCGGCTGCCTTTTGGCAGATATGAGCCGAGATCCAGCATTCTCCTGTCTCGAATCTTCAAATTTGGTACCAGAAGAAAAGACAATATTCTCATGGTATCTTGTATGTATGTCGCACTGTAATTTATTGGTATTTGTTTAAAAGGAAATCTTTATGTTTGTTAAATTCTGCAATAAATTAATTGCCATGTTAAGTGTGACAATTGTGTGAAGCCTCCCTTCAGTGCTGTCCATAGGAAGGCAACTCTGGTTGCCTGGCGCCCATAAAATTGAAATTCCTATGAGGTCAGCCCACGACTCAAGAGATCGGAGCCTGCCGGGAGCTGCCGGGTATTAGCTATGGTAGGCGGTCCCATCGGATCATAGGCCGAGGGAAGGCGTGACAAAATGGCGCCCAACGTGGGGCGGCAACGGCAACGTCGACTTGCTTGACGGCAGTTTGAACTTTGATTCATTTTACTGGAGAGGCAAACTTAGTTTAAAGCATTTATTAGTGCCTTACAAGATCAAGGATTGTTTAATTGACTCATTACTACGTGTTTTATAATTTGTGTTGAACTGTTTAAGTGAAAATTGTGAAGTGCCTGCTCTTGAATTGTGCTTAGAGGCTTGAATAATGTTGTGATTTCAAGTTGTAGACACTTAAGATTTAATTTCAAATTTTCTGAGTTGATACAATCATTTATTGATTATTATGTAGTGTATGTCAATGTATAGGTTAAGAAATATCTTGTGGAATTGATTCTAAAATTTGTTTAAATTTTCTTTCAAGTAACAGGGTATAAAATTAAGCCAGAAAGGCAGAGGTATTCAGTGGATGGATCAGACTGGAGAGTGCTCGATCTTCGCCTTGAACGATTTGGACTTCCGGGGAAAGAAAGGAAATTTTTCCAGCCGGAGGAGAGCACTCGAGATTGGTGAGACCCTATGTTTTCTGTGATTGGCCAGAATGGAGGTTAACCGTCTAACTAAGGATGAGCTGATCTACGAAGTCGGAGTGCGCGGGGGCTCAGCTGGTACAGATGAAGGAATAGATGTTTTAAGAGGGGCTCTCAGAGAATTATTGCGTAGTGACCAACCTATGGGTGGCTTTAAGGAGGAAGAAAGCGTTGAAATAGAGTCAGAACTTTTAGTAATTGAATCGAAACTCACTTTAGTACAATTGGCCATCCAGGATATTAAGAAGGGTGGGAAGGAAACCTCGCCCAGGAGAATTAAAACTCTGTTGTATCACTTAAATAACAGGATTAGTTATATCTTTCCCAGGTGTCAAGGGGGAGACAGAAAAAAGGGTAAAGAGATTTATCGCAATTTAAAACAATTGAGTACATTGTTTAGTAACTTAGGAGAAGGAGTAGAGTACCAAAGTCCAGATATATGTTCCATGTCCTCTTCTTTAGGACCAGAAGTAGAAAGACAAAGCTTACAGGGTCATAGGAGACCTGAAGTTAATGTTGCAACAGATCAGTATGAAAATTGTCAGGATGTTAATACATTTCATAGAGAGACTCGTGGGAATATGAGAACAGACCGGAATTATGAAGGTAGACCACAATTACATAAGTGGAACATTACATTTAGTGGTAGTCCCTCAGAAAGTGTAAATGCATTTATTGTCAGGATAGAGGAACTTGCAATAGCCCGTGGAGTGTCAGAAGCTGGATTGCTTCTTGGGGCAGTGGAATTATTTGAGGGGCAAGCTCTACTTTGGTTTCGGTCGGTAAGGAATGATATCTCTAGTTGGGAGGAACTCAAGGTTATGCTTCGCTCAGAGTTTCTTCCTTTGGACTTTGAGGAGAATTTACTCCAAGAAATTAGAAACAGGAAGCAAGGGATGACTGAGTCAGTGGGGACATTCATAGCCTGTATGTTAGGACTATATGATAGACTAAGTAAAGAAGTCGGAGAGGAAGAAAAGTTAAGTCAGATTAAAAGAAATTTAGCTCCCTATTATCTGGAAAAGTTAGCTTTGCAACCAGTGTTGTCAATTAAGCAATTGAAATCGATTGGCAAGGAACTAGATTTGAATAAATTCCGTATTGAACAATATGAGGCATCAAAAATGAACAAGGTTAGATCTTTAGAACCCGACTTGGCCTTTAATAAAACTTTCCAATTTAGGGCATCTCAAAAACCATTGGTGCAGTCTATAGGGATAAAAAGAGAGGGTATTAAATGTTGGAATTGTGACCAAAATGGGCATAGATTCTCAGAATGCAAATTATCCTCTAAAATATTTTGTCATCGCTGTGGGTGCAAAAATGAAATAACCAGAAATTGTCCAAATTGTAGAAGGGGTAATAGAACTGATAGAACTTATAAGCCACAGAGACAGGAAAACTAAGGAGAGAGTCCGACAAGGGGCACTCGTACTCTCTAAATTATTTAGTTCCCCCCTATGTGAATCTAGACTTGGTGAAGTTGGAAATGGAAAGAGATAGTAGGATTTATCTGCCAATTTCAGTTTATGGTCTGAAATTTTATGGATTGTTAGACTCAGGAGCCACTCATTCAGTTATTGGTAAATCAGGTTGGAAATCTTTGTCCAAACTTAAGCTGTCTCTTGAAAAACCCACATACTCTAGTATTCAAGTTGCAAATGGGAATAAATGTCAGGTAAAAGGAATAGTGAGCTTACCTGTGGAAGTAGAGGATATTACCAGAATATGCGAGTTTTTAGTGGTACCAGATATCACTTATGATTTCATTCTTGGTGTTGATTTTTGGTGGATTATGGGCTTACAACCAAATTTATTAAAGGGTACTTGTAAACTGGAAACACCAATCAGTGTTAATTCTGTGGAGTCAGTAATCTCTAAGCGCAAGCTAAATGAAAATCAAAAGAGTCAATTAGAGAAATTGATGAGAGATTATCGAGAAACTATAGGTAGAAGGGGGATAGGTTGTACCAATTTAGTGGAACATGTAATTGATACAGGTGATTCGCCTCCAATTAAACGGCGTTATTACTCATACTCTCCCAAATTATTGGAAATATTGCATAAGGGCATAGAAGAACTATTAGACCAAGACATAGTAGAAGTTTCAAATAGTGCATGGGCATCTCCTGTGCTATTGATTAAGAAACCAGATGACACCTATAGATGGGTTGTAGACCTAAGAGAGGTGAACAAAGTATCTAAACCAGATGCTTACCCTCTGCCAAAGGTAGAGGATATTCTTGTTCAGTTGCGAAACACTAGGTACTTGAGTTCATTGGATATAAAGTCCGCATTTTTTCAAATTCCCTTAGAAAAGAAAAGTCGAGAAAAGACTGCATTTGTAATTCCAGGGAAAGGCCTTTTTCAATTTAAAAGAATGCCTCAAGGTTTGAATACAAGTCCTGCTACTTGGCAGCGTCTCATAGACAAGGTGATAGGGGAAGATTTAAAACCCTTTGTGTTTTGTTACTTAGATGATATAATAGTAGTGTCCAATTCATTTGAACACCATTTAGAACTCCTCTATAAGATACTCGATCGTTTAGATAAAGCTAACTTGACACTGAATTTAAATAAGTGTTGTTTTTGTAGAAATGAGTTAAAATATTTAGGTTACTTGGTAAACGAAAAGGGACTTCAAGTAGATCCAGATAAAGTTAAGGCAATAGCTGGATTTCTTCGCCCAACCAATGTCACTGAGCTTAAGAGGTTTATAGGGCTCGCTTCTTGGTATCGAAAATTTATTCAGAATTTCTCTAGCATCACGCAGCCTTTGAATGCTTTAACTTCCAAAAAGAATAAGTATGATTGGACAGAGGAATGTGAGCATTCTTTTAAAGTTATTAAGGAGAAATTAATATCCGCTCCTATTTTAACATGTCCTGATTTTTCAAAAGAATTTGAATTACATTGTGATGCTAGCAATCAAGGTCTAGGAGCAGTCTTGTACCAAGAAGATAAGGTGATAACTTTTATTAGTAGGGGCACCTCTAAGGCAGAAAAGAAATATTGTACTACTGAACTTGAATGCTTAGCTGTATTGTGGGCTATTGAAAAGCTGAGAGGATATCTTGAGGGCTATGAGTTCACTGTGGTAACAGACCATGCTAGTTTAGTTTGGTTAAATAATTTAAAAGACCCCAGAGGGAGATTGGGTCGTTGGGCTGTCAGAATGCAGCAATACAGATTTAAGATTGTGCATAGAAAAGGGAAGGAACATACTGTTCCAGACGCTTTATCTAGAAACCCATTACCGAATGATGGGATAAGTTTAAACTTAATTACAGTCATGGGAGAGAGCCAAGATATTTGGTATGAGAGTCTGAGAATAGGAATAATAGATAAACCTGAGTCATATCCAAAATTTAAGGTCCAAGATTATCAGATCTATAAATATATTGATCCAGGTTGGAACCAATCTCATCAGTGGGTTAGAATCATCCCTAAGGATTTGCGGAAAGAAGTAATGATAGAATGCCATGATGATCCGGCAGCAGGGCATTATGGGTGTCTGAAAACAGTCAGTAGACTAAGAAAATTATATTATTGGCCTAAGATGAAGGCAGATGTTGTCAAATATATTAAAAGTTGTGATATTTGTAATCAATACAAGGCTACTCAGAATGCACCATTGGGATTCATGGGAGATCAAAGACTTGTTACAAAACCTTTTCAGATAGTATCATCTGACATTATCGGGCCTTTGCCTAAATCAATTAATGGATTCATGTATTTAGTAGTGACCTGTTGTATGTTTTCAAAATATGTGATAATGAAACCGATGAGAAAGGCAACCGCCGACAATGTTAGAAACCATTTAGAGGATGATGTGTTCTTGAAATTTGGGGCTCCCCATACTTTACTTTGTGACAATGGTGTGCAATATAAGAGTAATAAGGTTAAAGATTTATGTGAGAAGTATGGTGTAAAAATTATGTATAATTTTTATTACCATCCCCAGAGCAATCCCACAGAACGAGTTAATAGGGTAATAAAAACCATGATAGCTGCATATGTTGGCAACAATCATCGCCATTGGGATAAAAATTTATCAAAAATTAATTATGCCATAAATTCTGCCGATCATGAGGTGACAGGATGTAGTCCTCATAAACTAGTATTTGGGGAAGAGATTTTCTTAAATGGGACATTAAGGAAAATACAAATTAATGGAAGAGAGATTCCAGATTTTCAAAATCGTAGAAAACATTTAGAACACCTAGAGAAGGTCAAGGAAATAAGGAAGGAAGTTGTTGAGCGATTACAGCAAGCTTATAAAAAGAATTCCCATTACTATAACCTGCGGAGGAGAGATGTGAATATAGAGCCCGGACAGAAAGTTTTAAGGAGAAACTTTGTACAATCCAATGCTGCTAATTACTTTTCTTCCAAATTAGCACCAAAATATTTAGGTCCTTATCTAGTCCACTCTAAAGTAGGAAATAAGGCTTACCTTCTCCAGGATGAACAGGGACTAACAGATGGTCCCTGGCATATAAAAGACTTAAAGCTGGTGTAATACAAAAATTTTTCCAGGGAAAAATTTTTTATTTAGGAAGGGGGGGGAATGTAACGTTCACCCTGAAAACTCCACTGGGCTTGCCTTAACCGGCCGGTTCCACGGTGACTCACTCTCCCATTTCCCCCGTATTCCCTTCGCTGGGCGTGCGGAGTCATGGTTCAGGCAACCACCCCTCCCCTTCCCAAATAATCCTTCCCCTACCCACACACCCACCTCCCACCAAACCCCCCTCCCCTCCTGGATAGGTCGGTGGGCTGGCCGGGAGAGCCCAGGTAACGATGCGTCAGCCAGGAGGCGAGTCTGGGGAGAGAGGCGAGCGTATATGCGTATGTGAGGACGGGGAGACGGAGGACGGACAGAGAGAGAGTAGACAGGAGTCCGGTCGACAGTGGTCGACTCAGAGAGTGTCCAGCCTACGCATAGAGATAGCGCCCGAAGGATATTAAGCCGTATCTCCCGACGCTCTTCGGTAAGTGGATCAGCCTCATTTCTGCATGTGCACAGCATTGGGTGCAATCAACTGGTTTCTG
This sequence comes from Ischnura elegans, assembly GCF_921293095.1. Lineage (NCBI taxonomy): Eukaryota > Metazoa > Arthropoda > Insecta > Odonata > Coenagrionidae > Ischnura > Ischnura elegans. The sequence goes on from NC_060251.1 coordinate 58,736,584, forward strand.
GCCGGTTGCTAAGACATGGGTCGATCCTATCTCTTGTTCTCTCCAGGGCAAGTACTCTGGGGCTGTGGACACCACTCAGGTGATTTCCTGGATATACGTAGCTGAGATTCGGCTGCCTTTTGGCAGATATGAGCCGAGATCCAGCATTCTCCTGTCTCAGAGATCCGGCTGCCTTTTGGCAGATATGAGCCGAGATCCAGCATTCTCCTGTCTCGAATCTTCAAATTTGGTACCAGAAGAAAAGACAATATTCTCATGGTATCTTGTATGTATGTCGCACTGTAATTTATTGGTATTTGTTTAAAAGGAAATCTTTATGTTTGTTAAATTCTGCAATAAATTAATTGCCATGTTAAGTGTGACAATTGTGTGAAGCCTCCCTTCAGTGCTGTCCATAGGAAGGCAACTCTGGTTGCCTGGCGCCCATAAAATTGAAATTCCTATGAGGTCAGCCCACGACTCAAGAGATCGGAGCCTGCCGGGAGCTGCCGGGTATTAGCTATGGTAGGCGGTCCCATCGGATCATAGGCCGAGGGAAGGCGTGACAACGTATCAATTACATTCATAGTATTTTACGTTTATGTTTACATTCTCAAAAACTTATATCTTATCTCCATCATTAATAATGCAATCCTTACTTGGCAAATTAGCTCATTAAATTTTGGAGCTGGATTCTGATGTCGGCAATCGATGAATTTTCTTAATCAATTCACGCGAATATTTGCAGCGCTTTTATTCCGGAATTAATAATGTCTTTACGTATTGAAATGGCCGTATTAAAAATTTGTGAAATGAGTGATAATCAGATAAGGAGAACGCGGAGGACCTCCAGTAAGCTTGAAGTGTCTCCACACCTAAAATCGCCTGCTGCAACGCCGGAGAAACTGTCGTCATTAACATGAATCGACGCAGAAGACTACCCGTAAGCTTGGAGTGATTTCAAACCTAAAGACGCCTGCTGCAACGCCGGCGAAACTGTCGTCACGAAGATAAAGCGACGCGGAGGAAGGCTAGCAGTGCCTACTTCACCTACTCCGCGGATACCTCCATCAATACTTTGCCGTTCTGTTTCACTTTAGTTAACTTCTCAGGAGCACCGCTGCCGCAATATTGTATTTCAATCTTGTATGTTTCCACACCTTGATCTCTAAGGCCTCCACTCTTCATCACCTAAAACGATGTCCTCCCTAACCCCATACACTTCTCATTAATCCTGCAAACCCACTCAATTTTCCCCACATATCCTGCAACACCACGACTACCTACTCCTTTATACATTCTCTCCCAGGTTTCATCCCGAAAAACCACCCCTCCGGCATGCCCTCTTCCCACTTATCTCTCGCCCCCCAATCTGCATATAGATAAAGCAAGGGAAGCAGGATCTTCTCCCGCATTACCCTGTGCGAGATTTACCCTCAGCAGCCCCCCTATCATTTTGACAGTTTTAAACAATCCACCGCCTTTAAGTATATCTCGTGATATTTCATTACTTCCAATTTGTCTCATTGTTATCAAAAGCGGCAATGTTACAAATTGTTTCTCAGCGGTTTTTAGCGGAATCTCTCCATTCAATTGGCGCAATCGTGTAGGCGAGATTGAGTACTGTCGTAGATTACATTTTTCCTTCCTCCTCTGGGAAAATTGAATTTTATTCAATGCAATCATAGGATAAATGCTAATGTCTAAATGTCTGATGAAGTCCACCGTGGTTTCTTTTATTACGCCAAATTTTGCGTTTCATAATAAAAAATATACACTTTTTAATATAATACGCCGACTTCATTTAAACTTAATTCATTCACCAGAATTGAAATCATCCCTTATTGCCGTGCTTACAAATATAATGTGTCAGTATTTATCCTTATGCCTCCACATTTTTATAAGATTGCTCCACCTCAGATTTGGGGGTCTTCAAAAGTTTCGCCGAAGAGTACACTGAATTTCGCTAATTCTAAATCAGTAAATCATAACCATATTTTATACTGTTGGACCCCTAATAATACTACCACTGTGGTCTCGACTCGAAGCCTCGAAAACTTTTTTTTCCTTTGGATAAGATGGCACTATTCGAAATTTTGTTTCTCATATAAAATAAATGAGTCGGTAACAATTTTTACGCATACCTTAATTTTGCAATGCTTTCTTTATACTATCCTTTTTCTTCATTGTCTGTTGTATGTGCTGTTAAGTTACTCTTGTGATGCTTCCAACGGAAATTAGTTAGCTTTTACAAGTAGTTCAAATTGTTTAGTAAGTTAAATTACTTTGAAATTTAGATGGATTGAAGGAGACAAACAATCTCAAGGATTCAATAATAACCCAGTAGTAATATCTAAGATACACAGCTACACAGCTCGTCATCTTTCCCTCTATATCTTCCTTTTAACATGCTTCTAAATTTGCCTGTTTTTACGTAAAAATGGTAGAGCAACTCAAGATAAAGCTCACATCAAAGATAAACTCAATTAAACAGTATGTGATGCGAATCTAACGAGTGTCAGTTGCAAAATAATTATAATTGGTATAGTCATGCGTAAGTTAATGAATCACTTGTTAAATTAAACACTAGTATGTAATAATAAATATTCAATGTACGAAACCTTGATAATAAGTGTTTAAAGTTTTGTGTTAAAGGGTTGCGAAAGAACGTTCTCTAAACTCGGCATGGAAAAAAAAGACTTAGTCGGCTGTGATTGCATAGGTTCCACGTTCAGCCAAGCTGCCGATCCATTTGCATAGTCTCTTTATTCCGTCAGCTTATCGATTGGAACTTTTTCAACTCACGACCAAGAAGCATTTCCTATGCACATGTGAAGCAAAAGCAGTTTTCTGGCACTATATTTCTATTTATACTTTTTCATGTTCAAAATTTCTTTTTCATCATCTCCATTATGTTGCTTAACTTTGTTAATGTATCTTACCTTTCATGAAAAAATAGTATCCTATAGGCATTGAAAAATACATCGGATCGTCAATAAATAATTCTAAGTAGGCTGTCATGTGCTTCACTAGGCCCCAAATCATAGGCTCCAACTTAATCTTTATAAATATTGCATGTTATGATAAATAACGAAATATTTTCGTAAATGTTAATATTTTGACGCGATAATATACCCTGTGATAGGGTCACTGCGTATGGAGATCTCCTTTAAATAGCGTTGGGATCTGTAGAGACTTCAACGGGCGTTTAAGCTTCTCAGTAGTACCCATATAAGGGGCCGGAACTAGGAATTTTGTCAGGGGGGCCAAGATCAGTTTGCCCCCACCCTCCCCTGAAATCCCCCCGACCCTCCCTGATCTGTAAGCTATTTTTTTGAGCTATGGAGTAGTTGAAATTACTCATTGAAAGTTTGTTATGAAGAAGTTTTATTAGTACTATTTTTTAATAATTTATAAATTATTAGTTATTGTTACATAATTGAATTTAAAAAATTAAGTAACTTTTTAAAGTAAAATTTTTAAATTTTGCCGAACCCGTAATCTGCCGCCATGGGCATGTGCCTTATCTGTCCTGCCCTAGTCCCGGGCCTGCCTAGATACATCTTGCTAATATTTTTTTAAGTTCTATTATTATATTTAACTCCGAAAGGTTGGCAAAGGATGACCTTTAATAACCAAAACTGACGAACTGCACTCGATGTTTGTAATGGATAGGTGTTTAAGCTTTTATCAGTATCAAACGCCTTGAATCGGTCCATCAAAGTTTCGTGTTGTCCTGCGTATTTCACCATGTGTACTATTCAAGGCATCTCACTTTATTACGGCACACGCCCATTGAGGCGGCTTACGAGATGGTATATAGATGATGAAAAGAATAAAATCTTCCATTAAAAATCGTATTTAATGACCTGGTTTCGAAGCGTGGTCCCCCAAACACCGATTAGATGCGTTATCCATATTGATGCGGTGCATTGTGACCAACTAAATACACCAATCATGAGATTCGATTTCGAAATCATAAAAAATGAAATCTCCTTTCTGTTCAAAGTGAATTACAGACTTCCGCATATTTTTTCAGGATGTTATAAGGAAAAACAATTTATAGGTATTGATTTCATGCGCCAAAGAACATAGATCAGTTATCTATATGCTATAAAAATTACTTCCGACCAATGACACAGTCACTCTTACAAATTTTTGGGTTGAGCGAGACGAGATACACAAAAAAGTCATGAAATCGACCCAGGGATGGCCTGGGGTGGTTGGGGGGCCTTGATTGGATCTCATGATGGGGCCCTCCTTACTGGAGGAGTCGGGGGTCCTCCCCCGGAAATTTTTGGAAATTGCATCCCTAAAAATGGATTTTGACGCTATTCTGGTTATTAAAACCAAATAAAATTTAATACAAAAACAGCAATTTCGTAAGAAAATATACCATGAAAGGCGAGAATTTCACAGCTTAAATAATATAATAACGTATTATGGTTCTGTTATCTATGCACTGAATTAGTTCCTTGAAACTGCCCTGAAATCTAAAAAGCGTCCCTAAATAACCTATTCGAATGATCCTTTCAACAAATCATTAGGTTCTCTTTTATCACCCGACACCTTTATTTTATTGATATTTTTATAAACTTTTTACACTGAGTACGTCATAAATGAATCAATAAGGAAAACGCAGAATTTTATAAATGCTAAAAAAACTTTGGTTCAACTAATCTGAGTAATTTTTATCACGCCTTTCATATCCGCTACACGATAGACTCGTGCGTGGTGGGGCATGACCACCTAGATACTCACCTACTACCTGAGTATCTAGGTGGTCATGGATGGGGCCCCCGTGCTCGTGGCCTTCGGCGATCGCCGACCAGTCGACCTGGCCGGACCGGCCCTGACCCCCTCTAAAACCGTCTGAAACCCCGGGAAAATTTGTCGAAAATTGAATTTCTGTCCATCACAGAGTTGCAAACTCCCTCTCTTCCGCTGCTTTTTGGGGGAATTTTGGGGTCAAAAACTTCGATGCTAATTCGGAATTGGAACATTGCGGAGAAGCGTGTTAATGGCACCAAAGTCATTGTGGTAGCCATTAGTCCACACAAATGAGAGTCACGAAGCCTAGAAACCAATAAATGTTTGGTATTCCAGGGATTCAACTCAAGAAGGTTAGAAATCACCAAATAAACTATTCTTAAGGAATACACGGTTGAAAAAAATCGAAAGAATTGGCAGTAACCAGAAAAGGCCAAGGATCTGAGGGGAGGGGTACAGAGCCCCCTTAGTGAAGTACTCGATAGCGAGTACTATGAGGATTTATGTAGGGCTTTGTGGTATTTATATGCAATCAAATTTCAAAGTGAACGATCGTAATTAACGATGCACGCCGTCTTGTTTCTTCACTTGTCAGAGACGAGCGAAGTGGCAAGTGAAGCGCCAAAATACTGAACTTTTTAATTCTTGAAAAATTTGTGTATTTTTAGCCATCTAAATAATTTTAAGAAAATTAGGGATACAGTGGAGCGTATTTTAAACTAAGGCGCAAGTTACTCTTGCGTTATTTTCTAGGAAATATATGTCTAGTCAGAATCCCGATTGTTTCTAACTGTGGCAGAACGTGTATAGGAGGACCAACCAGCTTTTGTGACCCTATATGTATGCCCTATCTACTCCATCCTCAAAATCTCCTTTAGAGATTTGTAAGCCTGTAGTGTATTCAACCTGTCGTTCCCCTCCTTATACACCATCTGTGGCACGGTCTGCCCTTAAGAGCGGAAACCTGACCCATTGGAAACGGAAGAATGAAGTTTACGCGTACCTTATCTGAATCGGATCTCTGCCTGTATCACATTGACCATTATAACCAGAACTGTTTTAGTCTCTCAACCACAGCCGACAGAATCATTTTGTAGTGCCATTGAAGTAAAATTCACTCTCTGTTCGACAGTTTGATAAAGGCTATAGGCGATTCTTATCCTAGCAATGGTAAAATATGAAGAAATTTATTCCTAGCGAGTCATGTACGTGAAGTCTTTTTGGGATTTCCATCCGTTTAATTCGTTGAATATCACCAATGTTTCAATGGACGACTCGTCCATCGTCATTAAGGTGAAAGAATAACAAAAGAATTAATTTTAACGGAAAAAAGTGTTGAGTTGTAACTATAAACACTTATAACAATCAGGTTACTCCTTATCGGCCAGAGATATCTAGGTAATTCGGATAAACAGGGGGAGTTCTAAGTATCATTTTTATTTTGCTTAAAATGGGATTCCACGTCTAAGATACAAGTGATCCTTTTTATCCGAATTACCTAGGTGTTTCCTGGAGTAACCTGATTATTGTAATTGTTTACAGTCACATCTCAATGCTTTTTTTAAGTCAAAATCTTTCTTTCACCCAGATTACGAAGGAAGAGTCATCTTTCACCTTGCTAAAACTTTAGTGATACACGACGAGATGGAGATCCCAAGTGTTACACTTTAGTGATACACCGGTGGAGATCCCGAGAAGTGGTCACGCAATGTATGCATGGGTTTTCTTTATTGTGCGACGTGTCACGTATTTACTAGAGGATATAGGCTAGTAAATTATAAATGAAATGAATCAATTAATTTTTTTTAATGCGTGGAACTGTAATCCATGTTGTTTTATTTTAATTACTCAATAATTATTCTCGGATTCTCCACCTATAGTCGATGTATTGCTAATCTACTCAGGTATCGTTAATCGAGTAGACGAGAGGGGATGGAGGCAGTGCAGGAAGATGCGGTCGATGACAATGACAATGGCTTGGAATAGAACGAAATATCTTCCTCCATTCATTTTTATATTAGAGCTACCTTACAAATAGTGGCGCAAAATTCATGACTTTATGCATCGTTGTATATGTATATACTTTTATAAAATGTATGCTCTTACTCGTCTGCCCAGATCATGGTCGGGAAGTCGAGTCGTTAAGTTTGATTAAGATCGACAAATTTCACATATCAACCAAATGTGAGCTTTCCGTCAATTTTTATAATGTAACCAACCTACCGTAAGTGACACCAAGTCCCATCAGCTCATTCATGGTTACTCTGATTGGCTACTGGAGTAAGTGAAGTCACAGAGTTAGTACAAAGGGAGATAGTAAGATCGCCTTAAAATGACCAATTTTATAATTTTTACTTTTAGATTTTACTCAAGGCTGATTGGTATATGAGAATAATTATACGATTTTCACTAACGAAGGGCATACTCTCAGCAATGTAGCCATTACAAGTCACAGCATTATATTCACGAGAGGAGAGGACTGAAAAGGAAGCGTAATCATCTAATTGCCGGTTAAAGGCATCCTAATAGGAAAGTAACGATTTCCGCTCCGGCTTACGTCTACCTAATCACTGAGGAATAAATGAACAATGGGCACCAGCCATGTACGGCATTGAAGAAGGCATTATAGCCATCTTGCTCCCGTCACTACATATGCATGTCACATCGACCCTAGCCACAAAAACTGGGACATAAGTTTAAAGGTCCTAGCCGCTTTCAACCTGTCGGTCTCTTTTGTGGGACCAGCTGGGGGAAGGGAGGGGACCTTGTGGGCCCCCACGACAGGGCCGACGCGAGGAAAACGGGAGGCTATCTGGTTGTATCTCATCGATCCGCCCCGGGGACCTGCTTACTCTCCTTCTAGCCCGCAGCCAACGAGTCTGCATATCCCACTAATCCCTTGCAGCGCCTCGTCCTTATGGTCCGGCTGTCTCATTTTCCCCCACACCAAAAACCTTATACCAGGAGGACCAAACTCACACTCCATCCTGCTACCATCACTCGACGTACCCCTCCCTTTCCCTATGGCCTACCTTCCAGATTGCCTCCAGAGCTTGCCATATGCCGAGGGGGGAGGTTGCGGTGCAGCTACCCCACCCCTCATCCTTGTTCGCAATCTATTCAATGGTACCGGTCCATTCTTTCGTTCTCGTTTTGTTTGAGAGGTGGATATGAGGGGTGGCACAGAGTCCCTTTGTGGCTCGCGGACTGTCTGAATGAGCCAATAAGCCCTTCCCCCTCTGTTGGCTCCAGCATCAACTCTTGTCTCTTTCTCGGATACTCTCCTCCCTCGACACTCATTGAAGGAGGCTATCGTCCGTGGCCCCCCTGTCGCCAGCCGGAGGAACTTATGTGCACTTGCTTCTAAATGGGATGCGTTGTGTTCCTTCGTGGTCACGAACGGCGCGAGGGTCTTGCGGTTTATTAAAAGGAAAGTTTTTTTTCTGTCCGGGAGTCAGTCAGGGTGGGCGTGATTCTAGTTTTGCTCAAGTTACGCCCGCTGTATTTACCATAACTTGTTGTCACAGGCGTGACTCCGTAGGATTTGCTCATCATTGTGATTGAAAAGCGATAATTCGGTATTTTCATATAAATTTATTTATGTGACCTTAATTTCGAAGCCATCAGCTATTGCGCACACGTCATCATCATTGCACGATGTCATCATCTACAAAACACTCCAGTAAAACGCAGACAAGTATACAACTCACCTGTGTGTTTTTACCATTTTTTTTGTGCATGAGGATAACTGTTAACTTCGAAAATTGGGTCGTGTAAATGAATTAATGCGGAAATACAAAGTTTTCGCCTACTACTTTAAGTAAGTAGGGAAAAGTTTCGTAAGTGAGTAGGATATTTGCCGTCAGCGTCAGATTTTTCAGCGTAGTCAATTGGTTCAAAACTTGATGATGGGAATCGAGAATTGTGTCGGTTATCATCCATTTGCGATGGTCGCAATAGATTCCCATGAGATGAGTCTTTAAATTTTTTGTATTCGATTTTAGACGTTAGTTGTCATCCTTCCTTATGATGAGCGGCAATTTTATTTCGTCGGAAATCAGCAACCAAGCAGGTAATCAAAATAAATAAGAATAGGCTTGAATTTCATTAAATGTACTAATATGTTTTAGAGTGTATTTCATCGCCGTGATTAAAATCATAGTATTTTGCATAGTATTTAGCGAATACATGAAAAGTATTACTGGGAGTGGAAAAATTATGGACCAATACTTGTAGAGTATATTAGATAGCCGTAATGTAAATTATTCCACATATCACTATGCGAATTGCTGTACAATATTACTGATAGTGGAAAAGGTACAGAAGAGTACGGTTGCAAATGCACACAGCTAAATAAAGAAGCTCATATTTGCCTTCAATTTTACACTAATTCAATAGGTTCTTGCAATCGTCGATACCCTATCCATTTTAGAATTTGTTTACAATGATAATTTTATAATTACAGGAGGAAATCATTACACATTAGTTTTACTTTTCCTTCCGTCTTCGGCATCAATGACTTCTCTCCCTTCTCGTCCCCAATAGTGTCTAACTTTCTTCTCATTCGGCCTTCACCTAATCCATAGCGACATTTTTTCTCTCTCTTCCTGCTTTTGTCTCTACCAGGGTTCCAATTCAAAGCGTTCAATATCTATCTATCTTTCATGTATTAGCAATGACATTCTAATAACCCCATATGTCAGTGCTACAGAAGAAAAGCATTTAAGAGTGCTTCTATCCTTATTTTTTTCTCTTTCGTTACTCCTTCCGAATACTAAAATGTGTGTGCCATATTGATGCTAACAAGTCAAAATTCTGTCTTTTATAAATTTGCATTGAGCATAATATTTATCTAGTCTATTTCTAGATGCATTACCCTATAATATCGATTTTAATTTCATTTAAATTCATTTAATTTCACAAAACAACAGTTCTTGAATGATTATTTTTCGCTCGTTCCCTCGAGAGTCGCATTGTAACGTATGCCCTGATTCAATTCAAGAGGAATTTCCAGCGAAACATCGTTGTGGTGACGGTAAATTTTTATGACGACCAAGGCTATATCTTCCTCTCCCCGGAAAACCTTTTGAGAAAAACATGTTTTCGTGTCCGCAGGTTCCTAATGGACCGATCTTTTATGGGTTAACCCTCTCACTCGTAATGCTATCGGATCACTTACTAGCCTGGACGCGTGCCTCTTTCTCGCCGCCGTCGACGACGCCTGACCGACTCTCGCGGAAGATCTAACTCCCGCCACGCGCCGATCGTTCGTCATTTTGTCTGCGCACGTGGCGTTCACGCCGGGGGCGACGCGTGGCGGATGTCGCCGAGTCCTTAGCGATGCTCAGCTGCCTCCGCGGCCATTTTGTCACCCCAATTGCACGCCTCTTGGCGTATCCGACACGTGTGCTGATTATTGATACTGCGTCGGAGCGTGTCTTTTTTTCTGGAAGCTGACGGACGAGAGGGCCGCCGATATGTGACGTAACTGAGATAGGGATCATCTGGAATTGTTGGATTTCTATCATAATTCTCCGCGACTGGGTCGAAACAATTCGTTTTTCGGCGCCCATTTCGTTTGTCGTTGCCTACATTAGGGTCTATCTTGTCTTGCATGAATCGTACGGGTCTTTGAATTGGAATCGGATGGGGTCTTTGAATTGGGATCGAAAAGTAACCTTGCCCAGGAATTTCCGATTCTAATTTTGATTTCAATATGAAGTCCAATGCTTTTCTATGCAAGCGAGGCTTGAAAGTAGATAGTAACAGAGATATCAAATGTGAAAGCATTCGAAATATTGTGCTACCGGGGAATATGAAAATAAAATGCATCGACCGTGTTATATCCACACTCCTTTTAAGGGCAAAATAGGACCAGATATAAAGGCCGAGAAAACCTCTCTTAGGCATCTATAGCACTTCATTAAAAATTTTAATTTTTCTCTTTCATCCTTTCTTTTTCATTTCAATGTAATAGACATGGCGTTTGGCCCAACGTTGATTGATTCGTAGAGTTCTGTCTTACGGAAAGCTCATCACGTAATGAAGTCCACGATTGAAATGATTTGAGATAGGATATCTTGTTACTACAGTGTTCTCGCTAACTTACTCAGTGATTCAACCCTAACTTTGGTTTGGATGGGTGAGGGTAGAGCTAACCTCGAAGTTAGCCACATGCTTGTGAATTTCAAGCATTGCGAGTATGCAGGCTAGTTCCTTTCCCTGGGACACCTCGCACTTCGAGGATTTTGTTTGGAGTTGTCTGAGGGCTTCAAACACGATTTGAACTCGAGAACCGTTGATCAGCAGCCAAGCGCTCTACCGACTAGAGGGCCAGGATAATTAGTGATTGGATCTGACATGCTAATAGGGTATAGTTACCGGTTGGGAAGTTCTAGAATACATTGATAAAGTAGTAGCATTATCTGCGCGTCAAACTAAATTTGATTTTTTCCCCTTGTTCTTTCATCCACCTTTGAAATGGAAATCGCACGGCGTTCTATCCTATTACAGTTGATTCGTAGACCCTGCCTTCATTAATCAAAGTTCTGTCCTTAAAAATACGTACGCTTTAATGCGATTTCTTTTAAGACCAATGGTGAACTCGGAAACCGAAACTTGAGGAGGTGAAGGAGCTCTGTTATTTGAGTAGCCGAGAGATAGCCTACTCACGGCTGGCAATATAATCGAGGAAGTAAGGAAATAATTCATTACGGATTAAATTTGGAGCATACTTGTTTATAGTAGTGAGGCATTGGCGATGATTTACGGCTGTTTGCGTTATAAATGTGGTGGTACAAAAGAATAATGAAGATTAAACGGATCCATCTAGTGAGTGAGGTCTTGAGAAGAATAATAGAGAAATCTTTTGATAATATTGAGAAGAAAATAACTTTATAGACCATGTCATGAGAGAGGATGGTCTATAAAACAATCGTTGAAGTACAAGTCTATGGGAAGAATGGCAAATGAAGGCCTCGTATGAAATGTATGGACCACGTGCTAAAACATATATAAACAGATATATCTATAAAAATGTATAAACAGAAGAATTACGGAAGTGTAAAAAATTTAGCTGATGGAAATGAGAAGATAGCTGTGTTAAACCAATCTTCGAATTGCTGTTTGTTGAGGATGATGATATGCGGCTTAAAGATAACTTTAATATAATAATTATTCTACGAGGATAGGTTTCCATGGAGTTCTTAAGAAACATTCTGGCAGCTTCCCCTTCGTTCATGTACTTAAGAAACTTTTCAATTCACAATAATGCCTACTCCCTTTCATTCTATCTAAAAAAATCCTATTCTCTTCCTTCCTCTCCCACGTTTAACGAACATTCTTTCCTCTAACACTGTTTTAACATCCCCTCCCCGCTAAGAACTCCTTCCATCCATACCTTCTGTCTCCTTCATATCTCATCTAGAAGCTACCTCTCCTCACCCACCATGACCAGCACTTCGCCGTTCCTCCTCTCCGTCCACTTAATCTTATCCATTCTTCCTCGAACCCACGTCTCGAACGCCTCCAGTATTCTAAGATGACTTATGGCCAGAATTTTAACCCAGAAAAGACCGACCACGACGTCACAACTAAGTTACGAGTTATCAACTGGACCTATATAATTGGCGGACGAGTCAGAAAGCCTTAAAGGTTTGATTGAATGATAATTTCCGCTTTCCGAAGTGCGTAGGGCTGGTCCTTCCAGGACGTGGCTTCCCACGGTACCCTTGCGGCGCGTGCCGTACACGTCAGACATGTTCGGATGCCGCGGGTCCGTGTCCAATCGGATTCCGATTGACTCTCCGGAATCACCGTGAAGCGTGAACAAGGGAAAAGGAGCCGTGGGAACAAATCCCATCATCCCAGGGTCGGGAATCACTCCAGAAAGGGCCCTCACCTACTCAAATGTATTTATGTCACCGGGATACGCCACGCCTCGTAGCATGTTGTAGACGCGTTGCTAATCGCTCCACAAAGCCTCTGGCCTCGTTAACACGCAACGCTTATCGCCGCCTGCCATCTTGATTAATGTGCGACTGATGTCTTATTCTGAAGTATCCTTCCCAAACAATCGAGTGATAGTCATATCGAATGTTTTGAAGGATACTTTTATTTGCTAAAGGACCAATAGAAATTTACAAATTTAAGGAGACTATTTGTTGCAATTGAAGCAAAGTTTGAAATATTATGAAATTTGTTAAATAAATTATGCATTAACTCGTCAATAATTCATTGGAAGTTAATGTAATGTTTGATATTGGCAGGAATTGGCTTATGAATTCATTTTTGATGAGATACAATAGAGGATTTTCAGGCTTATTTTCGTATCTACCGATAAACAATTCATAGTATATATATAGTTATGGGAATCAATTAAATCAATTATTTCAGAAACCATTCACCGACCGTTTTTTTCGATTTTGCCTTTTTAGCACATTATGAATCGACAACATTAAATTAATTACTAAATTTAAGTATATGTCAATTTTGTGTAAATTAATTTTTCCTTGATTTGCCTAAAATTTACACATTTTTGGCTTGGGGGTTTCTATAATAAACTATTCAATTGCTATATCGGTACCCCTGTATATATAATTTTTATTTTTTTTTATTTCTGCCACATAAGCTTACAAATCAAGCCTCAGATGAATCCTTGTTAAAGAGGACGCATTTCTCCTTCTCGACCGGCCTATTTTTGGTCATTATTTCACATTTTAAACTCAAATTTATCCATAGTTATTTTCCTGGAAAATTTCTAGGGTATACATATTCTAGACCTTTTTCAACCCTTGCCATTATCTCAAATATGAGAAATTTTCATCGGAGAAAATACCAAGGTGAAATCGTCAACTTTGAGTACAGAGTCCATGTGCATGTGTCTATTTCACAAAGTCTGGCTTTTTCATATTGTTAAAATAAGTCTTAATGAATGCATACGGCACCAAAAATACCGGTCGACAGGATAAGGATTTTTCCCCTTAGAACACATAATTAAGCTAAAGATATTTATTTAAGAAATTCTGTTTCTAAACTTTAATCTTGACATTTCGCAAGTGACTGCCGTTGGAGGTGTACTGTGTGACATTTTTCTGAAAGAAAAAATACATTTATTTAGTTATTTTAGTTATTTGCTCTAATGGAAAGGAAACTTCAGATTTTATCAAAGTGACGACAATTTTAATCCAGTTCATTTCAAGGTCCTTCTGTATGGAGATGGCATACTGCATATCATTCGAGGTGTAACAGTTAGAGAATAGGATTCACTTAATCTTTAGTATTCTTGAAATTCATCGCCAAAGATATTTCAATCATAATCTGGGCGCGTCTATCATAAAGTGTTTATTTTTATAATTCTTGAAACACAAATTAGGTAAGGTCAGAAGAAAGTCGCGGGACCAATTTAATGAAAAGATGTTGAAGAAGAAGGCGGATAAAAGAATATTCTCTAGTGGACAAATATAGACAAAGAAAACCTATTTGTGAATGTGTTCAGTAAAAAAAGAGTGCTCTCAGGTCGTCGACTGTTCCTCAATCCTAAATTTACCGAAGCACTTACATAACATTATTGAGTAGAGTAGAGGAAAATCGCTCCATTTAACGTTCGGTTCAATAATCCTACACTTGAAGGTAAAAGTCTAGTTAAATCTTACTAAAGAAAAATTAAAAATGTGAACAAATAAAAAAGCTAATTTATCACATCTTAGATATTGTGTAATCATCGCGTGTATTAGATGTTCTTGATAAGTGCACTGTTAAACGTAACATTGGATGTTAAAAACGTTTCCTTTTTGTGTCGGAGGGAAGCTTTACTTTAAACGAGTTGCGGTTCTGTATTTAAAAGCATCGCGTCAATTTCAATGTAATACTTAATTTTTAGTGGAAACATGTATCCAATACATTTTTCCAAAAGTTTCCCTGGATTCTGGCATTTTTATTGCCATTTATAGCCATTAAAGCATTTCAAAGGCAGGGTCTTTCCACCTTCTGTCCTGCAAAAGGCCACAAAAATCCATATTGTATATCTTCTTCATTCCTCATCTTCAGCATTTTCGCTGCCTTTTGCTCTCACTCTCATACGACTTCGCCATGCGGAAAAAACTAATAAATATATCGTCATAACGACTTGGGACAGCATTCGAGGAGGTATCCGACCATTCCAATGGACGCTCTCTCGAGCGGCAATTCATTTCCCCCGTGATTTGCACCCGAGAACACAGCGGAACAGACCGCAAAACGCGATTGACTGAATACGTCTTCCATACGGGCCCGGCGTTTATGGGTTTTCAGATACGTCCCCTAATTCTAAACCAGAGAGGAGACCCACCACCCCCTTCGGACCCGTCCTACAAAGCTTCTGTGGACGTGAGGATTCATCGAAATAGCCAGACCATCCCACAACTCCCGGAGGGGACCACCAGCTCGAAATACTCAATTCGAAAGAATGCAAAAATCGTCATTGAGTAGCAGTAGCGATTGTTCATTCATCTTTGTACGAAAAAACTTTTCAATAATGCACTGGAGTATTCATACTCATTGTCAGTCTCAACAATATTTATGGGTTAATTTATGTAATAAGAAATAATTGACAATTTTTTTCAGTGACGTCTTTCTTTTTATTTTCAAATACTGTGGAAAATTTGGCTGAGAAATCAACTAAGTTAGTTTTAATTCTGTTTTCCTTAGCGTCAACCTGCAAACAAACAATGTGTCGTAACGAATTCACAAATACTTCTATTCCTTTTAATGTACAGAAAAATTTAATTTCACCTAGGCGCAGCTATAGAATAAGTAAGATAGGAAAGAGCGCGGTTTGTTAAAGTGTGGTTAGGAAAAGAGAACGGGTCAATGTGGTCTGGAAGAGAATTTAAGTATGAGGGAAGAGAGGCGGAAGAGGGGGAATGGACATAATATGGAGGAGCGAATGCGTTCGAGTGAGTCTGCATGTAACTTTAAAAGTTAGATTGGAGATGAGTTCGGGACACTCTATGGCGGAGTTTAGAATGTATTTAGTATTAGTTCTAAATCGGATTTGAGAATTAAATTTGGAATATTAGATATGGAGAGTGTAGGCAAAACAGTATCAGATGGCACATTACAAAGATGAGGGACTCTGTACTTAACTATTTCAATAAAAAAATTTATCACACTTTTAAAGCCAAAATATTGGATGCGGCTAAAATGGTCCGAATGGGGGAGCGATCCTGCGAAAAGGAAGTTACTAAACTTACTGGGGTCAAATTCGAAAAAAAGTCATTTTGCTTATCCCTAATCCCGATTCCTAATTCGATTTTATTTTGAGGATTTATGATTTATTTGTGGAAAATTTCATGTTGCGTGTCAATAATTTGAACCCATGCGCGTGTCTGCATACAAGGTAACTTGTTTCGTGCAGTGCATTCGAAAGGGAGTATTTTTATAGCCTTCAGCGACGCTTTCTGCCGAGGTGGTACACCCTAGTTGAAAACTCCTCCCGTGGGACAAGAGGATGGGATGGGTTAGGTTCTCTAGTGTAGGATGGATCCGCATAAGGGATTAAGGACCAAGTGGAGTGGGGGGAATTGCGAGGGGTATGGGGAAGTGGTGGAGACGGATTGATGATGACTGGTCCCATTCTGGTCCAGAGCCGCAAGAGATGAGGGAGGCCATCTGTCGGCACATAAGTCTTGCGGCGGCGAAAGAGTCGGCCACGCATATATTGCCGGGAGAGAACGATATGTGCCGAAAAAAGGGGTTTGCGACGAGAAACGTATTGGCCGACGTTTATAAACGCACGCACACATATGGGCGTCCTTGTCGCGGACCAAACCATGGAGAAGACTCGTTGGATTTTTCGATCAATCGGAAATATTAATGATGATTGAAGACCATCGAGAATCGATTACATTCGTCCATTTAATATCATTGAAAATTGACGAGCATCAAAAGTGGATAACTTTGAGATACACTGATGCCTGAATCACGCGATATTAGGCCATGATACTAGTCATAGCGATGATGTTGTAGACTTCGAGTGTATACATTTTCCTATGAAATTGGAGATTCAATGTAGGTAAGACGTACATTTCAATCCTCATTGTACATTTCATGCAAATTGGCACTGGTACTCATTACCCGAATTATCCATCTGCCCCATAAATACGCATTTTTCATCGAATATGCTTCTCTGAACATTTAATATAACAAAGATGACTATTTCAACTTTAAAATGTATTTGTGCTTTATTATATACTGTCTAAGTTATAATTTCTAAAAAAGTTCTAAAATAAAATTCATACATTTGATATTTTGATGGTATTAAAGTCATTTATTGTTAGGGGAAAAACGTGTTCCAACACCATTCTGTTCAGCATTTCATCGTTTCTGCTGCGCCTGGAAATATGTTTCGGATCTAAGGTGATGTTTTGTGAGTCGATATGTGTTCTTAACTGCTCAAGCAATCACAACCTAGCACTTTGCCTCCGAATCTCAAATCTCTACCGGTCTAATTCATGTGGAAGGTGTGCAACACTTGCTGTTCGCTAGTACCACATTTTAACTAATCGCGCCGCTATCCTTCGTATTACTTTTAGTTCACGTATGTACTACAACATCTTCTACAACCGAATCCCCTGTACTTGTCGCCTATTCGAGGTGTAGCCTGATGAGTGCTATGTAGCACCTGTCTTTCAGTTTTTATGTCAGAACATTCCGCCAGTACATTTCCCTGAGATAAGTGGCTTGAAGTTTCCGATATATCCTAAGATAAATTTCCTAAAAATATATTTCAATTTTTACGCTTAACGAATCCTAGCTCCTATAGAGCCCATCCAAAAACATTCTTACATGTTTTCTCCGACCACTGAGCTACAGCATATAAGCTTACTATGTGGACTCTATTTCTTCAGTTTTAATGAAAAAGAGAGGAGAAAATTTTCCACAAATTTATTGAACAAAGCACCACGTGTTTCGACCGTCAGGTAATCCTTAAGTACAAATATTTCGTCAAACACGTCGCGCTTTGTTAAATAAATTTGTGGAAAATTGCCATCTGTTCATTGAAACAGGATGTCATTCCACCATATCTCACCTACCTCAGTAACCTTTATTTCCCCGGATAGACAAAATGTAAGGTACAAATATATTTTTCTGTCTACGCGTCACGAATCCTTTAGGGCTCTGCCAAAAAAAATTCTTACATGTTTTTTCCTGCCACATCTACTACATGTATTCTTCCTATGGACTGTATTTTCTCGGATAGACAATCGAATCCGCGCAATTCTCCATCGGAGGGGAAAATCAATTTGTGGAGCATTGCTTATGCAGTCCGTCTACCACCCCGCACCCTCCTTCATTTTGCGGGTGGCTGCGGTGTTAGGAGTCGGCCGCATCCCGGCTGCGGCCCTGTTTCCCGCTCTTCAAACACGCCGCTCCTCGCCGCTCCACCCTCCTAGTGTGCCACCCCGGGGGGAAAAGGAAGGAATAAGTGCAGTTCCGAGTCCGCGATCTCCGGCCAATGAGCGAGCCCCGTCGCGCCAAAAACCGACATCTGGAGCAGATCTTTCCGATTCCATTCCACACACCCCCAGGGGTACTGCCCAATCTAGTCACCATCTTTACCCCCCCTCTCTTTCAAGCCTACCCCACCTCCCTCCTTGTCACCAATTAAACCCCAATGTATTAACCATATGCGTGATGTAACCGCACAAACAGGTGCCACGCTTCACTTGTCACTCGGGGGACACGTCACCCGGCTGCCATTGTCCGTGATCTTATTTCTTTTCGTTGGTTGGGGATGAACAGTGCTTGATACTCCCTCCACTTCTTTCGTATGGATGACTCTCTGCAAGTGAGGGAAACGTATGAAATGTTTTCAGGCTTGACGTGGTGGAAAAGCGATGTATCCATGGTAAAATATAAAATACCAATAGTAATTTCCACACTTGAATATACAATAGGGTGGTTTCCTATTATTTTTTTATTGCCTAAATCGAAAGATTATTACTTCTGGAGTACGCATTTCACGCTTTTAGATTTTTAAATGACGATATCTATTTTTCGCGATGAAATGAAATGTGAAAATTTTGAAGCGCGCGAAAACGCGACGCGTAAGTATGAATGCCGGGAAATCTCTCCGTGTGACGTATTTCTGGTTCCCGCTGCCGCCCTGTGAGGTGACCTTGAGACGTGTGTAGCGCTGATACGACGCAGGCTGCTAGCGGGTAGCTGAGTACCCTGCTGGCTGGTAGCGCTTGGCTTAAATAAGGATTATTAATACCTTATCAAATGAAGAAAACTTTCCGACCTTAGCCAGTTTTAGTAGTAGGTTATTATTAAGACATGTTTCCCTGAGCTCTGCGCCTCATGCATGCATTGGTAACCTCAGATGATGTATAACTCTTATCTTCTCGTATAGAAACTAGGTCCCTGTGACGTCACGTGGAGTGGCATCGCATGGGCGCTAATCTGGCCCTTTTCAAATGAGGTTAAAAATGGACCATAGCCATTCGTCTAAACCGGTATTTCTAAAACGAAATAATTTGTATATTATGAATACAGTAATGGTGGGTAAAGAATCGCAATCAATGCCTTTCGTTTTCTTTGATGAAGGAAACTACCCTATTCCAATACCCATCATGGTTTTGACATTTTTAGGTCATCCTCAAAGAGAATTAGCGAATTACCTTGAGAATGACTAAAAGTGCCAAAACAATGGTGGGTAGGGGAGTTGTGTTTTAAACTTAGGAAATTTCTATTCATGTTTTATATTTTATGCATCAATGATGAGAAGCAAAAAATTCGAAGTTTTCTCCGATGTATGATGTTGATAAATACCTGTCGGCTTTATAGCCGGGTCAGGTTAACTCATGAAACGTGAGTGATAACTTTCGCGGTTTACTCTTTTGTAGTTACAATACAATAATAGATGGGTAAGATGCTGTATCGTTGTTAATTACTTAACCCTTCCATAAACCGATTAATTTTTTTGATTTGCGATTTTGGATATCAGTGAGCCATTAAAGCTCATCAACCAACGGTCAATAAATTCTGGCTTCCCTTACTAAATTTAGTAAAATCCGCAGTTTTAAGCATGTGTCAATCTTTAAAATTAAAAGAAAAGTGAAAGAATGGTTAATTAGTAAA
Source organism: Ischnura elegans (assembly GCF_921293095.1). Lineage (NCBI taxonomy): Eukaryota > Metazoa > Arthropoda > Insecta > Odonata > Coenagrionidae > Ischnura > Ischnura elegans. The sequence goes on from NC_060251.1 coordinate 58,756,456, forward strand.
ACTGTATAAGGTCGTTCCTGCAATAGGATTTTATACCATTTCTCCTGTAACAGTAAATACCTTGCAGCTTGAAGAGTAAAGTACATAATTTTGCCGACCTAGCGCTCGGTGGCGGTGGGTTAAATTCCTAGCCTGCCAAATAAGAGGTCGCGGGATCGAGTCCCGTCTGGGTAGGTTGCCCCTATCCAGGGCATGGTTATCCGTGCACGTATTTGTTGAAATTTTGAATAAACCCTGATTTTAAAGGCCAGCATGTACTATAGTAGGTGGTATGTAAATAAATAAAAAAGTAAGAGAAGAGTACATCTACCTGCAAGGGCCTCAATATCAAATAGAAAGCCTTCTATAAATAGTCTTCAGGAATCCATGAATCGGGAGAAATATTCAACATGGATGTTCGCGTACGTAAAAATTGTTAAAATGTTGAAAACCACGATATAGGAGGCCATATAGAGCTATTTTTGGTTGTATGAGAATAAACAAATAGCGTAAATATATTGTGTATCATTAGTGGTAACCCAAGTCGCGTCGTTCTAATTACGACTTCACGATTCTCCATTCTTTTCCTTCCGCTCCCATCCTTACCCCAGGAGACGACGGTGGTCTCCTTATCGCGGTGTCGAGACCTCTCTTTCCTTTTCCGTTACATCCTATCTCCCTCTTCCTTGTGGTCCGAGAATTGAAGCCTCGGACTTATGAGCCTGGAACCAGGAGGGTAATCCCCGCGGGCCACCCCTGAATTTCTGTTACCGCTGTCTAGGCAACGGTAAATGTTGACTTTATTTATTGATTTATTGTGTTTATTGCGCTTAACGTACAATCTAATACAGACATAAAATTAAAGGCTGAAGGGTTACAACAAAAAGAAATACATATTCCACGTAACAGAATAAGACTGGTCTTGTACGATACATTATTTTGATTTACAAGTCATGAGATTTTGTACAAAAAATTTCCATCACCTCCTTTGATGCTCAAACAATTCAGGTCGTTAGTATGGTATTATAGAAATTACAAATTTTATTTTAGAGGTATTTTCTCAATAGTCACTTTCAATATTTATAACATAAAAGTCCTCTTGTGTCTTACTTAGCTATTTGTAATTGCCGTCATATTATACCTAGTGTTTTGACTAAAAAACTTATATAATGTTCGTTTTACCATAAGAATTATTGTGCATGAGCGTCGCTTGATTTTTTTGTTGTTTACAATCATTCCAACTCGTCGGCGCTTTGCTCTCAACATCTCCAAGTCTGAAAACTTAATGCTTAAGTGTGTGAAAGTTTAAGGCTAACTTATTTATAGTTACACCTGAAGATGTAATTGTTTCATGAAACCCGGATCGCGTCATTTTAAATATCCTAGTGAACCTTACTAAGTTTTATTTTCCGTTATGTCCAAGAGTGGCAAGTTACATTCCCTATTAAAATATTTGCAAGCGGCATTTTGACTAAACAATTTAGTCCCGTTATTGAAGTCTCTTCGAGTTTCAGCGTATGAGTGCTGGAGAGGACGTAGAATTTTGACAGAACAGGTATAAAGACATTCGTATAGCATCAAAACTAGCCACCTGCTGCCACCACCATCTCTAGACCCTCCGCAGACTCCGCTGTACCCTATCCCCCTCCTCAGGCACCTTACTTCCCCTCTTGATCCACTTCCCCCTTAACCAGGCCGAGGAGGGGGGGAGTGCACACTTTCCCCGGCAGATGTAGTCACCTTCGGTGGCGACTTGAATGCGGAGTAGGGGAGCTGAATGGTTGCTAGCAGGGATGGAAATCGAAGTGTAGCTGTGTCCCTCCCGGGGGCAGAATGGGCTTCGGATAGGGTCCAACCGAACCTCCCCTCCCTCTTCTGAAGCCCTCATACCAAAACCCCTGCAGGAGCGAGGGACGCCAACCATTGTGACGTGATCCAGTGCATGGTGTATTCTGTACTCGAGGTTTTTGCGTGGAGAGGGGAGGGTCGATAGAAGAGCAGCCGGTTAAACTGGACGGCTATTACTCAAAGCTTCGAAACAAGTCCTCCCTCAAGGCCCCCCGGGCAAAACTCCCGCCTCCCTACCTCCCCTGGAGGTTCCCGAACCCCCTAAAGTCTTTGTGGACCCCCCGTCCTGCCCATACCAAGCCATCTTTCCATCCAGAGCATAACCTCACCCTCCCCTCTTCCAAATCTATCCATTGACGCAACCCCATCGTCACCATCCAGTTCGTTCTCCCTTTGCTTCTCTTTAATTTTAAATCTTTTCCCTTTTCTTCCGTCCCTTCCGATATGCTCCCCCCCGTGGCTTATTAATAAGTCATTCCTTTGTCCAGCCCCAAGGATCGAGCCAAGGTCCCTCCCGTCCCTTTAAATAAACTATTGCGCGCTGTTGTGTTTACAGTTTCATCGTGGTGCGGGCGAGGTAGGGGATGATGCTGGTCCATTTAAGGTCTACGGGAACCCCAGTTGATTACGAGTGCGGAATGGAATAGACTTCGACTGCCATTAAAATATGCTTTTTGTGTCATTCATCGTGTGCTTTGAAATCGGTGTGCCTGATTTTTATCGTGATTTTTAATTTGTAGCTGATGTGATTGCTAAATTTGCCACTTAATAAAATTCAAGTGGAGGTATGAATTCATTTTAGTAATTTAATTTGTTGTAGTGTTGCTAGAGAGGAGTGGGATACCTTCGGTATGTATTTATTCGGATTATTTTATGACGTCGGTAAAAAAAAACTCGAAAAGCAACAAATGGATATTGGAAATTTTATTATATTTTATCGCATTTTTCTTGATTTTTTAGAATAAATGTATTTTGTCGCTATTAAAATCTAATTGAATTATTTTTTCAAATGGCAGACTTGAAATCGGTGTACCTGATTTTTGTTTTGATTTTGTATCTGTAGTTGATGTGAGAGAAGAAAGATATCACTTCGACAAGTATTTATTCTTGTTTTTATGCTGTCAATCTAAAAAAATCTTTACGCACTTAATGGATACTGGATTTTTTGTATTTTCGTCGCTTTTTTCATATATTTTGAGAATTAATGTATTTTTTGTAACTATTATAATCAAAATGAATTCATTTTCCACGCGGCAGATTGAACTTATTCTTACGGTAAATCACTCTCGAACTATATACTAAAATTCAAGTGAGAGTATGAAATAATTTTAGCCAAAACTTTCCACCATCATTACATTTTCAGTGGTCGATAGTGCAATAGATAAAGGAATAACAGGCTGATATACTTTGAGAAACATAAACTTCGTATTTTAGAGTAAGCTTAGGACCAAGCATTACACCTTAATGATTCTTAAGAATTTTTTAAAGACGTGTTTTTGTATGTCTGGTGGTTTTAGCTTCGGCTTTAACAATCAGCATCTAAACGGTGACCTGAATGTTTTCAGTAAAAACCATTGTCATCAAACGGTCCGCATCATTCGTATTGTCAGGAGATTTCAACGGGTGGCTTGCAAAGCCCGTATCCCGGTTTTCATTATTGCATTCAGATAAAAATTTTAAAATTACTTTTACATAAATGATGATTTAGTGTAGTTAATAAATTATAAGAAGAGGTGTTCCTAAGTCTAATAACGCAAATGGCAAGTTTATCTCCACGCCTTGTTCATTCCCAAAAATGACTTCAATGCATTTGTTTCATTATTTTATTGTTGACTGTTCACCTAATGATATTTCTCTTCATAATAATGCAAACTAATAGCGTTAAACAATTCTGAGATAACTAAATCATTCATCGGTGAGGAACTCAAAGGTAGGATGATATACGTGGAGTCAGAATATTAATATGTTAATATTTAATATATTATTTTCATAAGAATATCAATATGCTAATAATATTAATAATAAATCTTATGTTAAAGAAATATAAAATATTTTAAATAGTGTCAGTTTATTATTAAGAAAACCCAGATTTTTTCCCATCATATGATCATTAATGCTTTGAAGTTTTAAAATACATTATATGTTACATATATAGTGCATTACGACCCGACGCGAGTAGTTACCTAATTTCATCTCACGCAACTACTTAAGGGCTATGAGTAGGGTCCTTGGACTACGAAATACCCCACGAGAGAAACAGGCGTTCTTCCGCGTAAATTTTTAGGAGAACTCTTCGATAAATACAACTCAAACTTCCCTTACATTAGTGACTTGTAGCCATGCATTTGCATATGGACTCCCTTTATTCCTTTACAAGAATACAAAAACTATAAAACTAATAAAAATTGAAAATATTTGATATAATTTGGGGCGGTCATGATCCCTGTGATACCCTATGATTTCACATTTACCCACCTGTTCTGGCTAGGTATTAAAAGGACGCCTTTGTCGGTATGCCTGGCGTTTGTTTACATTCTTTCTAGTCCCTCTTGGAGCGAGGTGAACACCGGCTGTGGCGCGCTAGCTCAATTCTCCGCTTTTGTGCCCGAGTAAAAGGAACACGTGCCATTCTATTTTTTTTCGCTCAATGACAGCTGAGAAAAGATACTGTGTGGTGATGGAAGAATAGGGGTGACTGGATGGCCATAAGCGCGAATTTCCACAGGAAGCCTCGATCCCAGAGTCGAGGCTACACCCAGGGGGTTTTTCTTTTTTTTATTATTCGAGGGTATTCTGCGGGTGGTTTACTTCGTACGCCACAGTCCCTCGGACCTACCAAATAGGATAGGCGACATAGGGGACAGCTCATGCGCATTGTGCCATATTGAAAAGAGGGAACGATTCCGGGCGATTTAGGTGCCATCTGTCGCTCTCGGCCGGAGGTTAGGGGGGTGAGGTTGGAGGATTGGAAGAAGGTGGAGAGGTTTTCGAGAGAGACAGAATGCTTACAGATATATGGTGGTGGTGGTTCGCCTGGTGTATGGCAGGGGTTGAAGAGTGGAGGGCGCATAAAGTGCAGGTTTCTAGGATATGGAGGGGAAGGGATGGAGTTTGTTAATCGGACCTGAGTGACGTACGGGGAGAGGTCGAAAAAAAAAAATTCCTCTTGGGGGGTAGGGGACAGGGTTAGGATAAAAAGGGAACCAGGGTGAAGTGTCTGCCCAGAATGGATCCGAGACAGATTGGCGTTGCAAGTGGATTTAATTTTCATACGAAGCTTTTAAGCGCTGACGTTTACAAGTATGGAGGCTATCCCGTGCTTCATGCATGAAAATACCGTCCTTATGGGCCGCGTTAAATCAGAATTGGAAATCTCCATTGTTTGTCGGTAGTGGATTGGAAAAATGTCATTTTTCCCGGAAGTCTGAAGGATTGCAGGCTCTAAATTGGTAATGAGCTAATGCTGATTTGATGTTCATTTGGATTGAAGTAGGTTTCTCATCACTATAGCGGCAGTTTGTCTCTATTTATCTGATTATAATGTGATAAAAGCATTTTCCTTCCTTTTTAGTTTTTAAATTCCTCGGATGAGTCACAAATTTTCATCCTAACCTGCAGAAGAAACTATTGTACGACTTAAAATCAATTTCATGTGATGAACAAAATAAAAATTATTACCGTAGTTAATTTTTTCAGATAAATAAATAGTTTAAAGTCCGCAATAGATGAAACTTTCAGGTACTCCTCCGCTTTCCGTTGTCTACAGGGTGAAAACGTTTTCTCTATCTATAGCCATCGCCATATATGCTCGTATGACCTAAAAACGCCTGCATTATGACTGAAGAATATCCTGTGAATATCCACCAAAAAGGAATACCTTGATGTATTCTAGAATTATATTTATATAAGGAAAATAGCTTAAGGCCTTTTTTTCTCAAAGGCTGACAACAATCGGTCGAAGAATATCTCTGTGCTAATTTAAATTAAAAAATATTCTTCTCGGTGACTGCTACGGATGCAATGTCTTATGAGGTTGATTATTGTTATCTAAAATTTCGTCCTAACGTTTAAGATGCGTCGGAAAAATAATATTAGTGACTTGTAATTGGACATTGAAGTCATGAATTAAAAAAAGACGCAAGTTCTTTCAGCAGTGTTTTATATATTTTTGGGCCTGCTATATTTTTCTCTCAATTTATTTTCGATAGATAGATTTTGCCTATGTAACCATGGGAATCGTAGAAGTGATAGCTTTGGTTGCTCGGAAAAATTCCTGTGGAATTAGCTTGTCGTAAAAGTTTGCCGAAAGTGATTGGAAATTGGCTAATTTGAAATTCATGTCTCTGTTGGAAATTTCGAAAGCGATCACATTTTTAATTCGATTACTTAGTTCTCCAACGGCATATCCTTGCCCTGTAAAATAACTGATAAGCATGACACAGCGCTATTTCCATGTAGTTGTAACGCGTACAAAGCAAAAAAATTATTCCCTATACCGGAGTATCTGTAAATCGGTCTTCTACTTAATTTCTCTACTGAAAAATGATCGCAGGCTTTCCTCCTGTATTGTCGGGTATTGTATCCCTGCGTATTTTATTTACACCGGTTCAGGTTCTCCATCAGGACTGACGTAGCGATGAACGAGTCGATGCATGACGCAGGACGACTCGTTCATCAAAAGCAGGCCGTGATGGAAAACCTGACCCGGTGGAAATCCCGATTACCTTCCACTTTCCAAATTGTTAAATGACGAAACAGAAAAACTCGATGACGAGGATCACTCTCACTTCGTTACGTGTGTCTATTCTGTTTTGCGAGTGCTCCTGTGCCACTTTTTAGTATGACGGCTCGCGCTGTCATACCTTCATGAATTTGTGAAGATACTGCTGAGAACCAAAGGTAATCCTTGCTACGATAATATCAGTGGTTCATTATCTGTCGATTTTTGAGATAGAAATTGAACCATAACACTATGATTTTTATTTTTAAAAATTTCAGGAAAATTAGCCTGCATCTATATTCGTATTTATAAAATGGTGAAGGAGATGCATATAGGTCGGGAATATTAAGTCTTTAATTGCCCTTTTCAAACGCTCAGTAACATGTAATTGTTAAGTATAAATCATTTTCAAAGGTCCCTCTTTCAGGATAAATTTAGTCATTTCAAATCGTGTAGGATATTCATGTGATCAAATCAAATCTCTTATTCCGGATCTGTGCATTTATGTGTAGGCTCACCACCATTGAGGCTGTATTCACTCTTTTTTTTAAATCTATGAATGGTTTGTTCATGGGATTTCCACCATTGTATAGTCAGCCTCTCTTCACTTCTTCTCCTTTGACATGCACCTCCCTCCTCCAGATTAGTTCTGTCTGTTATTTTAGGGCTGATGGTAAGGGGAAAAGAAATCGTCTGGGCGCAGTACTGGGTTTCAGGAATGTGAAAAATATAAAATGATGTATAGTACATAAATATATGTAATTATGACTTATATATTAAATAATTACAACTAAAACTAGCGATGGGAGAAGCAAGGCAGGAATTATCAGCACAATAGCCCAGGTGAAGAGAGCATACACTTAAAGTCAGATCTACTTACAGCGCGAAATTTAAGCGTAGATGTGAGGAAGCAATTTATCAGAAATTACATTTGGAGTATGCTTCCTACGGAAGTGAGGCATATAAAGCGACAGCAGCGGAGAAATGAAGCTGATAATAAAATCCGTACCTCCACTACCAGCTCACATTTCCGGATTAAGAAACAGGATTGAAGCAGCTATTGTAACAATTACTCGAGAGACACTAATCTATGTTTGGGAAGAACTCGCATATCGATGGCTAAGTTCTAACAAAACGTATCTCAAAATTTTGCCGGTTTGACACAGGTATCCTGAACAAAGTTTAATGACATTAAAAAAATAAAATTCAACCAAAAAACAAATCTTTGTTTACAAATATATGCTTCTTTTTCAGTTTTTGATTTCAGTGTACAATTAAAAAATAATCGCTATTTTTGCTCTCCTGAAAAGTTACTATTTTTGAGATACGTGTTGTTAGAACTTTGCCATCGATATAGTCTATGAATGTTGCTCACGTTAAACGTTTGTAGGCCTTTTGTAAAACTGTAAGAGTTGCTCTTTCATTTTTTCATTTTATGCATGACTTATGGCTGTAAATTTGATAGAATAAATGTTAGAAAACGTTAAAACACTTATTTAAATAAAAACTACTCTTTTAAAGCACTCGGTATTTATTTAACACGATATTATTAGGGAAGGCATTGGGGGTGGTGTAACTAAATCGTGGTCGCAACCGCATGCATTGGTACGGAAAAGCACAAAATCCTCTCGATAATCCTCTCCCTGCCGGTCTGTGGTCTTTATTTTTTTGTGCCGAACCAGTGAATGGGTTCCTCCTCCTCCGCATTCGCTTCCACATTAATCATCCCGTTACCTCGTCTCGCCCTTGTGCCCTCACTCTGCTTGCCCATCTACTTCCCATTCGCCTCCTCACTCGGGGCTAGCATCAGGTGAACAGTTGGGACAAACCCCTCTTCCACCCCCCTTGAGGATTTCGGGGCCGCTCACAATACCGATTCAATTAATAGGTTGTGCACTGTTGTGTGTGTCAAGGACGCTTGCCCCTCCTTCCCCCTCCTGGTCTGTAATCCTCCCCTCGTTAACGTACCCTTACTTCTGCGTCTTCTGCCTCCGTTTCCTTTCCTCGTCTCTTTCCTCCTCCCATTCATTATCTGAAGCGTCGATGTCTCCATTCTTTCGATGCTAACGCGTCGGTTGTTGGTTTAAGACGACAGTTTCGCTGGCACTGCCGCCAGCGTCTTCGGGTCGAAGATACCGAACCAGGACGCAGGACGATTTGACTGCGCTGGTGCGCATGTGCTGCGATATTCAACCGTGGCTGCTAATCGCACGTGCGTCTGTGGTTGAATTTTGAACGATTTTGGCTACAGGGAGTATTATGTAGTTCCTGTGTTTGTAGAGTGTTTTATATTGTGGTTGTTTACAGTGTTGGGCACGGTTCTCGCCCTCCTTATATACGGGGTCAGTCCCGCCAGTTGTGGCTGCTGCTCTCATTGGTCCGTTTGATTAGTCTCCTCCAATTGGCATCCAAGTGGTAGCCATCGTCCCTATTAAAAGCGTCCGTCCGGGATATCTCGATTGATTGAAACCATTGGAAGAATGGAGACATTAGAAACTCGACACCGCGGAAACCTACGTAGTAACATTTGAAGCGTCAATCTGACCGGGAGGGCTAAATTCTGGGTTTTATTTTATTTTATTATCAAACCACCGGATACAGCTCTAATTGGCCATTTTATACCGGGGTATTTAACAAATGTAACAAGTAAACGTATACAAACAACCATTCCCTGGACCGGGGAAACCTACCCAGGCGGGACTCGAACCCGCGACCTCTTGTTTGGCAGCCGAGGACGTTACCCCGCCGCCACCGAGGCCGGCATTGCTTTGCCGGCCGGGGCCGCGTTGACCCTTCATTGTGAGACTTTTGCGGTACATGGTTGACAAGATAAACTTTTTTGGGTCTTACCGCGTGGTACAGGTTATCTCCCGACATTTCGCGACCCCTACTGGTCGCTCCTTCAAAAGTGATTCGGATGCTTCCGATGTGGGTTGAAAGCTATACTTTTCAAGTCGGTGAGTTGGGTGTGGTGTAGGGGTAATGAGAGAGGGCGGAGAAGTTGAGAAGGAGAGTCTGTTCTGGTCTGCTCAAAATGGGCATCCAGGCATTGCTCAGTTGGAGGCCGTTATCCCTGTCGAAATTGTGTTTTATCCACACATCGGTATTTTCTGACGACGGATCGCTCGCGTGAAACTTGCACCATTATCTAGAAATTTTCAGGGTGTATAAAGCAGTCAGTGGTCAGCATGTGCATGTGCCTCAAATTTGATAATGAACAATAACGTAAAATGTTGTAAATGATTGAAGTGTTCCCAGATTTTATTTCTTCTTTTATTAAGTTGCAATGTTTTCAGAAAGAAGATTGTACTGTAATATATGAAATATTTCTTGCAATTTAAATTATTTCAGACCATTTTAGAGTATTTTGGAAACCTGTCACTACCGACCCGAAGTACTGTCACAAGCGGCCTTGGAGTGTGGTCGGTTGTGACACTTAAAATTTTGTTTATAACTTGCTCCTATGAGCTAACAGTTGGGTTTAGGGATACAAATTTAATATTTAGACGTGTAATAATGTACAAATTGTCTTAAGAAATACTATTTGTTGAGCGTAGTAGCCTACTTATAGAACTAAGGCCGAGTCAATGAAAATTCTCTCAACCCTACCCAGTCTCCCCTTAGCATTGGCTTTTATAAAATTGCCAATGTTTTGGTCAAAGTAGGCGTGGTCTATCCTACCCAAGCACCCCCATTTCTGCCACACTTTGTTCCACGCTCGGAACCAGTGGTGCCACCTGTAGTGTACTCCAACAAGAGGCGCAGCTAAGAATTAAGGCTATAAGGGCTACCTAATACTAGGAGGGGGGTCAAGGAGGTATGGAATACCCGCCAGGGTAAGCAGAAGGTGCGGGGCCCTCCCCAAAATATTTTAGGATAAGTGGTTCAAAGTGTTGAGTTTTAAGGCTTTCTGCGAGAGATTTTATTAATCCTTACACCATTCTATAAGTAATATTAAGCTAATTAAGTAAAAGGGATTATACTAAAAAATTTATCTGAGGTCTGGGAGGGATGTTTATCCCCCCAAACTCCACCTCCTGCTCGCTTCGCAACTGACTCAAACCTCCTTGAATTTAGCCTAGTTACGCCCGTGCCCACGGCCATGTGCTTTTGAAAGCGTTTACGTGGGGTGGTTTGGGTGGCGTGAATCGGGAAGGAACGAGCAATGCGAAATATAGATTCCAACTCATTTCCAGCGCTTCTCCAGCACTGGAACACATCCAAGAGGGAGACGGCGGACGAAGATTTCGTGTTTTTGCGAGTTCGGTGAGGGTTTTTGGGGATGTGGAAGGAGGAGGCCAAGAAAAAAGAAGGAACGGGACGCGTAATGCATGGGAGAGCACGCAAGAAGGGAGAAGTGGAGGAACACGATCTCGAGTTGAAGATCGCGGTGAAGTCATGTGAAGGCTCGGAAGGGTAGGACAGCAAGAGAATTTTCGCCTTGCGGTCTTCGCTGTGGAGGGAAGGGAAGACAGAGAGAGAGCGTGTTCAGGAAACGAGCAATCTGCAGTGTGCAGCTCATTAACTTAACGAGTAGTGTCTTAATCTTCGCCATCCCGTGGGAGGGTGGTGGAAAGAAGGCAGGTTTTTTTTCTTCTTTCGAGAAGGAAGGGTTGAAGTTTTGGGGAAAACCTTTAAAGCAAGAATGGAAGCGGAAACTTAATGATCGCCTCCCTTCTCTTATTGCGTCCCCAGCCAAACTGAGAAACCCTTTTTTCCCCCACCTTTAACCGTTTCTCTCCCGGAATGAACCCGTCTCCTTCGCACAACCCCCCTCCTTTTTATCTGCCTCACGCTTTCCACGTTGGTGGCGCCTCGGTCGGTTATCATCGTAAACCTTAAACGACTTATTTATCTTAGATTGTCTTTGCTCCATCTTCCGGAAAGGGACTCAACTCCCCCTTCTTCTCCGCCGCTAGGGCATCCATCTTCCCTTCCACCTGTTTCGTATTCTCCAGGGAGAGACAAAAGGGAACCCTTCCCTCATTTCCTCTTCTTCTTTAACCTCCGTCTTAAATCTCTCTTCCCATTTCCTTCTCCTCCGCCGTCAACCTCGCCCGTCAAGGGATCGCCCCATTTCTCTCCTTCATTCTTCTTTCGCCCTCGCGCCATTTAACCAACAGTGTCCTCCATCTCCTCCTAACAATTAGTTTAAATGGCGGGACAATTATTTAAGAATGGCAATGGCGCTTGAGTTTATTAATTCGACCTGTAGAGGAAAAATTAACTCCCCTTTTCGCATGTACCTGCCGTTTTGAGGAAAGCGTATTTCAGAATAATATATTCGTTCGAAGACGAGTTTCTTCAAAAAGTGAAGGTGCTCGCCTTATTCGAGACTTTGACATTCTAGAATTTTCCATGCTTTGCAATTAAAATTGCCATTTAAAGATTCTCACTGAAATATTTGAGGTATTCTTAGGCCCGTATCATAAAAGTCCCCTCGAAGCCGGCCTCCACCTCATTGTCGTCAGGAGGAGGAGATGCGATATCATAAAACCGACCTCAACCTCAAAAACGTCGAATTTTGAAGCCAGCCTCGACTCAAACTTTGAGGTTAGATTGTTGTCGGCTCAAAGCGTTTGAGGTGTCTTCCGCCATTGTGAGAAGATGGATGCTTTCCCGAATGTGAAGGATTAATACGATCTGGAAGAGTTTTTGGGTCATATTGAGGAAGATGCCTTCGTATATGCACCCAGAATCCGTCTAGCGGATGGAGACAATCCACTAGATTGGTACACGAACGAGGAATTCTTCGTCAGGTACAGGTTTCAAAAAGTAAATATAACCGACGTGTTACTTCCGATGCTACGGCCGGGATAACGCCGACTTGAGAGGCGTTCCTGACCCAAGGTTATTATAATTGCTTGCTTTCCTAAGGTTTTATTCCACGGACAGTTTTCAGGTGAGTGATTTAAATACTTTTCCTAACATATTTGTAGTGGTGTAGTAGTGCATTGATATTTTTTGTTACGTACATCATTGCTTTTATTCTTCTCGCGGTCACTGTATAACTAATAATCATGAAACACCAGGCGCAAATTATATTAGTTGACGAAAGCATTTATATATTAACTTATTATAAGCTAAAGGTGTTACATACGTGCAACTCTACGAATTTCAGATAAATGTTTACATAGTATATCATTTATATTCTTCGAAACGCCATAGATAATTATCATGTGTTTCTGTCATTGTTGTAGATAGTCTCTGGCGATTTCCACGAACTGGCTCAGTCGACAATGTCGAAGTTAATTAAGGCATGCGGTTTTGTTTATTTAAGCTCAATCATGGGCGTACCCAGCGAGGGGCAGCTTCCCCCCCCCCCCAGAAGAAAAAATCGCAAGTCTTTAAACAAAATCTATTCTGAATTTAAACGAAAGCATTCAACAAATTTTATTTAAACCGGTGAAAAATTATACGCACAATACATGTAACTAAAGTAAAACTATTTTTTCATGGAAATAATCTCATACACTAATATTACATCTTGGTTCCCCCCCATTTAGACCATGGCTTGCCCCCCTAGTCATTATCCTGGGTACGCCCTTGTGCACAAATCTGAATCATCTCTCTACATTTATCTTTTGCCTTGGTCAAAGAGAACAATAGAGTTGGAAACCTAATTAAATTTAACTTGTGTTACTACGTCGTAAATGTAATGATTAATACTTCTTTAAAAATATACAATACATTGGTTTGATGATTTGACCCAATTAAATTGCAGGTTATTAGTACAGAAATTACTGGGAAGCTGCCAAAGGTAGTGAAGATTCTTCAATCACACGAGGAATTAGCCACTGCAAGAAGACTTTTGTATCGAGTGGCACACTTTCCTGGGGTTGATTTGATGATTATTTACCTTAGTATTAGAACAAATACAAGTGATATTTGCTTTGCTCTGCATGTAACAGGTGGTTGCTGGTCCCAGGCTGGAGATTTTGGATATTGTTTGTCGATGGCCTGGGTCTACACACGATGCTGGGATCTTCCACAACAGCTGACTGTGTCTCCGCTTCAACAGAGATGAAGTCAATGGCTTGTTGCTGGGAGATAGCATAGCTAAGATACCTTTACACACCAGTGCGCAACCCAGCCACACCAGCTGAGCATAGGTTGGTTAGAGGAAAAAATAAATTGTCTAACTTTTATTGAAAAGGGTGATGTGCAGTGACAAAATGATTTCATGGAAATGATAGCGGTTGTATACATATTATTTATTTTTTTCAGGTACAATGCATCACACATTGCAACCAGATCTGCAGTGGAGAGGGCATTTGGGATATGGAAGAGGCGATTTCCCTGCCTCTCAATGAAAATGAGAACAGCCACTCAAACATCAGCTAAAATAATACTGGCTTGAGCTGTGCTCCACAACGTGGCCATCAGCCAGAGGGAGCCAGTTCCAGAGCACATACAATTGCAAGATCCCCATGCTGATGTTCCAATACCTGCCGTGCAAAATAGAAATCTCAGTGCCATAGTTGAAAGAAGGGCTTTCACTAATCGCTACTTTACCTTCATCCAAGGATAACTGCATGCTGTAAGGTGAAAGACTGGGATGGGTGGGGAAACTTCTCACAACATGATTGAAAATAGGAGAATGGAATGTCTGGGCTCTGAATAGGAAATGAAATTGTCAGGAGGGTAATGAAGCAATGCAATGTATGCAAGACATCAAGAGACCGCAAAAGCATAGCATAGAGTGCACAATGTCACGCCATGATCATTTTGTTACATACATACATGAAAACAGAGATAAATCAGGTTTTAAATTATGACAAATAATGGTTGGCTGCTGATAGTGGTAAATGATATTTTTGAGGGGTTAAACAATATTAGCATGTCTATATTGTGGTGCATGTAAACTTTTGAGATCCAGTTTCAAATTAAATTGGCTTTTGGTAGCATAATCCCTGATATACTATATCATGTTCCACAAAACCTTATAATAGTCTGACCTAGGTTTCGACTTGGTACAATATGTCATTCTCAAAAGATAAAATACATGTTTTATGTTCTTATACTGTTTTGGAAAGGTGAAGGGGGGTAAAGACAAGTCATTTGAAGGTATAAGATCAAACAGTATAAGGTATAAGAAAACAGTATAAGATCACCAAACATGTATTTTAACTTTTGAGAATGACATATTGTACCAAGTCGAAACCTAGGTCAGATTATTAAAAGGTTTTGTGGAACATGAAATAGTGTATCAGTGATTATGTTTCAGCTGTCACACACCTCCACCACCCACCAATATCACCACCCACCCTTGGATTGGAAATTGGTTTTTACTTAAAATACTCCCAAGTACAGTGTTTGTTTAAATAAATGTTGTGACTAATTACAGCTTTTCTTATTATAACTAGGTGATGCTGCCTTTGACATTAGTGGACATGCTGCACCGTCTGCTCCTTGGCTCATAATAATTATCACTGGATATTAACTGATTAGATTATGTAATTATTTTAACAAAAGAAAATTCTCTAAAATCATATGCTTTCCTACTACCTGTAACTGTGTATTACATCATATTACATTATTTTCTTTTCCAGATAATATGTTATTGTTAACTTGTTATACCTGCTAAAGTATATGATTACTGAGGTTTCTGCCAAAATTTATGTATTTTATCCCTGCTCTTGCAATTATTAAAAAAATATCAAGCAACTGATGCCTTTTTTTTCTAATATATTATTGAATAAAATCTTAAGTGATTACTTTCCAGATAATTTTAAATTCTAACAAAAAAATAATTTTATTACTAACTATATTGTAAAAATCAAAGAATGCAGATAGTGATGCAAGCAATGATTTAGTTAGATAATGATTCAAAATTTCCTATTTAGCTTTGCATGAAAATGTATATTTTTTCCAAGGTCACTACTTGACAATGTTTATTGTGGTTTTTACCAACTAATGACAAATTAATTGATTGAATGACCCAGAGGAAAATTCTGCAAATTCCATACCCCCGAAATTAATAACTTTCTTAAATAAATACAGTTAAAAGAAGCAACACCAATTGACCAGCATGCATATTAAGGGATAAACAGGCATTGTAAAGAAAACAATTTCATGCCATATCAGATAAATATATTTCAGGCCATGCAGGCAGAAGCAGATTATTTTGAGCAATTTGGTAGTACAAGGACATAATTGAGTGTATGCAGTCCGTCATAAGCAATGCAAGATGTTGGCAGAAATAATCATGGACATGCAGCAATTGAGGAAGGCGTTGGAGTGAGGAAAAGGGTGCTTGGAGCGAAAGCAAGCGACAAGCACCACCCAGAGCTATAGGCACATGGAGTGAATCACAGCAGTGGAGGTAAACCAACAGCACCAAGGGAACTCAGGAGAGATGGATGCAAGGTTGTAGCACTCGAGGAATTGCAAGTAGAATATAAGCAGCACCTTTCACTTACTATATTGTTGCTAGAAAGAAAAGAAAATTAACAATTAATCATCTAAAATTCCAAGGCACTCTTCCACTATGCCCCTGCAAGTACAAATTGTCATTATTAAATGTAACTAAAAATGCAGCCTGTTATTTATATTATTCAAGTATTATCATGAATTTGTGTAGGTACATGAATGCCATTTTATGAATTATAAGTTACTCAGGAATCAGTCAAATCCACATGGAAGACAGGAGAGATAAAAAACATACTATTATTTAAATGATGCAAGTAAGATATAAAAAAAATAAGCATACATTAACATAAGAGTTCCTAAAGTGACTAAGTTATATAAGGATCTACAAACAGAGATACCATACCCGCTTATGTTCTACTTCCATTGCATGCAATGTTCTTTGATGCTGCAATTCCTCGAGTGCTGCCTGAATCCTTATCCGCCGCAGAAGAGCTTCATCCTCTGCGGCAGCCTGCCTCATCTTCGCTTCATCATCTGAGGCAGTCTGGATTCTGGCTAACCTTGCATCCAACTCCCTTTGATGAGCTTCAGCTCTTGTGAGAGCCCTTGGTGCTGTGGTGTTTCTGGTTCCCCCCACACAGTCTGTTGGCTGCTGTGGAGAGGGACCAGGTCCCATAGGGGACTGTAGGGTATCCACAGCCTGCCTTGGCTCCGAAGCAGAGCCAGAGACAACAGCTGTGGATCCCACAGCTTCCACTATGGGTGTCTCCTCCAACTGGTGGGGTTCACTCCATGACCCAGCGGCATCTTCATTTTGAAAAATAAAATGGATAAACGAATTTAATTTTTAGTGGTGAATACTTCTGATGAATATTTCTCGGGCTTGCAACCAGGTTAAATCTTGAAATTGGACTTCCATTAAATAACACAGCCTTGAGGATGGGAGACAAATAGTCTTCCGAAACGTTGGCTTGCATAAAAGCTTTAACCTGGTTGCAAACATGAGAAATAATTGTCATAAAATGGATACTTTCAGATATGACTACATGGAATTATTACTTATGAAAGTTATGTTACAAGTTTCATAGTATCATGGAAAATCTTTGAAAATCAATAACTGATTATTTTAAAGGCCATTGCACAGCACAACACCCAAGATCCCCGGCAAAAATATCCATTGACCTAGGCAGTGGCAGCCTGTGACTTAGCCAGTGATTCTTGATTTTAAAACAAATCACTGGTCATGTTGAAATATGGCGAGATAAACTATTCTTAAATTGACTGATTTGTTCAATTTTTTACTTGATATATCTATGTTTTAACTTAAAATATCAATTACATATTGATCACTGTCAAGCCCACTGGCCCAATGTCACTGGGCAAATCACGGTCTCACTGAGTAGTCACTGAATTCACTGTGTACATCACTGAAAAGTCACTGTATATTTTTGCCAGGGATAAGAAAAATAGTGCATGGGTATTTAGGTATCCTTGAACATTACTTCCACTCATTAGTGCAATCTAATTATGTCTTGATAAACTTTGAGGTGTACAGTTGACAGAATTTTGTTCGACAAAAATATTAAATAAGTAATCAACATTATTAATGAATACATTTCAATGACCCGTTGAACTTACCTTCTCCTCCGAGGTCTCCATCAATGATAACAAAGTCTTCAGGGCCGCTGGGTGCTTCCATCAATCGATCACTATCCCCAACTGACAACAGATGGTGATCGATCGATGGAATTGCCACTTCCAACTCTGGGATGGTGCTATCTTTCGACGTGGATGGGCAAGGTCCTCCGCCTGTACCCATCCGACGTCGTGCTTCCTCTGCTAGCACCCTTTTCCTCCTCATTTTTATATTATCCCACGCCTTCCTCAATATTCTACAGTTTCGCTAAATAAATGGAAAACAAAGAAACATTTCGTGAAAGATATAACGGCTAAGTAATAACAAATTATAAGTTACACGAATAAAATAAAACCGAAATACATCATAAGATAAGCACAGTTGAACTGATTTACATATATATTCCAGAACCGATCTCGAAAGCGTTATATATCAAAAACTATTTGATTATTAGATCATTCTATATGATGTCGACTTACCTGTCTTACACATCCGTGATTATTAAATTCTTCAGTTAATTTCTGCCAACATCTTGCCTTGCTCAAAACGGACTCCGCATCCGTGCGCTTGCACTCAATTACGTCCTTGTACTTGACCACCAAATTGCACAAAATTTCCTGCTCCTGCCTGGCCATCCGCTCCGACTTAGCCATTTCTGTTTATATTGTTGATATTGGCGGGTATATCCCCGGTCGCATTCGGTGTATCGCTACTGCGCATGTCTGCGAAATTACGATTCGAAAAATTTAACGTGGAACAATACTGGAAGACTGTCAACTCTGAAACCCGAAACATCGTCGACAACAATGCGTCATTTCCGCTGGCTCAAACCCCTCCTCCTATGAACCGAGCTGGAGGAGGGTTTTATGATATGATGCGATCGAGGGATCTCCTCGTCGAGCTAGGCCGGCTTCAAACGAGGCCCTCCTCAGCTCAAACTTCAAGGGGACTTTTATGATACGGGCCTTAGTACGAGAGTATTTTTTTGGTTTTCAAAGAGTTTTAGGTTCGAAAAAAAGTCGAAAGAAAAGAAAAACTACCCTTTTGCAGGTGCCTGCCGTTTTTAGTCAAGAGTATTTTACAAATAATACCGAAGAAATTTTCCTTTAAAAAATCAAAGTTTCAGTTGTTATCAAGGCTGAAACACAAGACTTTTCTATACTTTATGGTTCAAAACAACCACTTCCAGATCTCTTTCCTCTGATCCTGTGAAGCCTACAGGACTTATTGCGGACGTATGTATTTACTACCGTGAACGAGCTCAGAAAAAATGATATTCTGTTCTTACTTATCACCGATTCGAGGTGCACAGCAATGCTTACCAAGATATTCCATGCCCCTCCATAGATAAGCCTTGCGCCTTCATGTCCCTGGAAAAAAGACGGAAGACTTTATAAATGCTTCTTACGCTATGAATCATGACCAACGGCGCGAAGCTGAGCGCTACCAGGGTATTACCTATTTTTTATGCGCCCATTCGGTACACCATATTTTCTAGCATTCTTTCTCGCGCCCGATTATAACTTAACCGATCTGCTCGCAAATAAGAGGAGATCAAGGGGACTGAATAGAGGAGGTCCAATTCCATTCCATAGAAGGCTGATTTCTGTTGCGAATTCGGTCGCATTTTAATCGGTGTAAAAAAATTCCGCGGCGTGGCGATACGTGCAATGCGATCCACTCTTTTTCAATATTTTGCAGTATAATGTTTGTATTGCGAGAAATGGCATTGAGAAGTTCTAAATTTGATATATCACATAATACTGTGTAATAATATCGGTTAATACCGCTAATTATACCTTATTCCCCCGTGAAACTCGGATCGATTTGTCCGACAGCGACGCGAGTGGCGCGAAAAATCCACAGAGGAAAAATCATTCGCCTTAGCGAATGATTTTTTTCTCTGTGGATTTTTCGCATAATTTGTGCATTGCGGGTGACTTCGTAAAAGTTATCACCGTGGCTAGTCCCGGTATACTAAAAAAAACGCGAGTGACGACTACCGTTAAATGCGCGGTGGGTGACAACACATTTAGATGCCGAATTGTGTATCCTCTTTTGTAACATTCGTGGAGAAAATAATGAGGAAAAAGGTGGACATCGAACGTTAAAGAGAGGTGATTTTTCATATTTTATAACATTTTAGCTTTTGCCTAAATTTTCCTACTCCTCTAGATATCGCTATTTGGAAATTATGATTTTACACTGGAAGGACCAGACACGTCATTCAGGCAAGTAACCTCTACTTACTTAATCATATCGTCTAGAAGTTTTTTGTCATATTTATTTTTGCTGACTTTTATTAATTTTTATGATATTTAGTCTGTTAAAATATAATTTTACTTTTTCACATAGAAATAGAACAACCTTGAACGGGGTAAGCCTTTCTATATTTTGTAGCGGTAACTCGTGTTTCATTCAGGAAATCACTTCACTATATTACGTCTGGCCATTTTTATTTTTTAGTTGGCTAATCAATGCATTTAACATTCCTGACTACATTTTGAATGGAAATAAGCAGCATGTCTGCCATACCGAATGGCGTGTGGAAGGCCAGGGCAGGGGATGCAGGAGCCACGAGACCACTGTTCATTTAAATTTTTAATAATGAAATGATTTGAAAATAAGTACTCAGTTATATTTATAAATATAGGAAAAAATTATTTTAATAAAAGTATCCATTAGTTTTAACATAAACGAAGAAATATTTAAAACAATTTCTGCCCGTAAAAGTGACGGGTAATAATCCTTCTAAGTAGCCATACGACCCCGTCCCATAGAATGCTAGCAGGTAGCAGAGTACCATGCTAGCTGGTAGCGCTTGGCTTAAATAAGGATTATTAATACCTTATCAAACGAGGAAAACTTTCCGACCTTAGCTAGTTTTAATAGGTGATTATTAAGACATGTTTCCCTGAGCTCTGTGCCTCATGCATGCATTGGTAACCTCAGACGATGTACAACTCCTATCTACTCGTATAGAAACTAGGTCCCTGTGACGTCACGTGGAGTGGCATCGCATGGGCGCCAATCTGGCCTTTTTCAAATGAGGTTAAAATTAACCGTTAAAATTTGCCTAAACTGAGATTCTAAAACCAAATAATTTGTATATTATGAATACACTAATGGTGGGTAACGATTCGCAATCAATACCTTTCGTTATCTTTGATGAAGGAAACTACCCTATATAAGTTCGGATCTTAGCAATTTTTGTTGGAGGAAATTCAGGGAAACTCAAGACATAGCCGTCCGGGGATCTCCATGCAACCCTTCGCAGTATCTCCTTTTATTATTAAATTCTTATTATTACCATATTTATATATAGTTATTCTTCCACTGTCTATCTTTTCCTCAATTCTTTCTGTTTGAGGCCGCACTGTCTCTCATTCCTCCACTCTCGGCAGTGGGCGCTGCGACCCTCTAACTAAAAGGACGAATGTGTTCCACCCCTTCCCCATCTCTGCTCATACATTCTATATTATTCCGTCCCTCGCCGCCTTGCCCTCATCTTGAGGCTCTTACCCTCCATAACTCATCAACTTGGCCCCGGAGTGCCTCCTTCCTTCCTTCCACTGCCATCCGCCACCCTCACTTAACGTTAGTCTTCTACTCCACGGCTTAGTTCGCGGCCTCGAATCGGGGAGGCGCTCGAGTTGGCGGCGTACGTGCTTTCGCCCTTAAGGCGGGACGGTCGTAATTCTCACATTTTCCGCTAGGGGAACTCCGCGTGGGCGAGGGAGCAGATAGGGTATGCGTGTAAGTAAGTAGGGAGGGAATGGGTGTGGGGAGCCACCTTCTCGTCTGTGAGATGGTAGATTTTGGATGCTTTTTCTTTCTTGGGAACGTGGAGCGAGGGAAGTGGAGTTGAATCTGGTTAGGGTTACTGCAAAGGAGATTTGAATTTAAGGTTCACCAGTGTTTAGCGTGGTCAGAGTTCTTCCATCTTGTTTTGAGTATTTATGGACTCTGGTCCACAGCAGTCAACAAATCTATTCAGGCTAATGTGAAATCAAGCACTTGTATAAATGCAGGAAAATGAATAATTTACGCAAAATTTTCCGAATGACCGAAGATTGACTGAGACTTACTCACTAACCCTTTTGACATAATTTTATGTCTAGGTCAAAGTAGATGTAGCCTATCATACCCAAGCACCCCTTTGATATTATCCGTAATAGAATCCAGCCTACAATGTTATGGTAATAATTGTAATTATAATTACTCAT
This sequence comes from Ischnura elegans, assembly GCF_921293095.1. NCBI lineage: Eukaryota > Metazoa > Arthropoda > Insecta > Odonata > Coenagrionidae > Ischnura > Ischnura elegans. The sequence continues at coordinate 58,778,237 of NC_060251.1, forward strand.
ATAGTTGAAGTAATTAAATTCAGTATTAGAAGTAAATTTTTATCACATTATTTAATTTTCTAATCTTTTTGAAAAATATATGGCACTTTTCTAAATTGGTTTTGCTAACTTTTTCATTTTTAAATACCTCCCATTTATTTACATGTCTTGCCTAAGATATTTCCTTACATAATTAAAAATTCAAGACGTAATAAATACGGACTGGATGGAATAGCATATTATTTTTGTCCGAACTCCAGAATGAACAAGATTCCTATCACTCTTCGCTCGATGCTCGGAACGTGCAGTTCCCCCACCAGTATATCCCAACCTCCTTGGCAACTCCGTATACGTAAGAGAGGGTGGTAAAGGAGAAGTGTGAGATCTGTGAAGTAAAGAGGGGTGGAGATCTCGGGGTGTCGCAAGAAGATTCAATTCGGAGGAAATGCTTGGATGGGGGTGAATGAAAACATTGCGTATGAGGAAGAACGACTTTGGGGTCTTTAGGGGATGGGAAAAGAGAGATAAAGCGGGGAAGACAATGAGAGGGCTGGAATGGAACAATGAGGATTCATGAGCAGCAATCAGTACCCCGCTTTCGTACTCGTGATATATTTATGAACATAAAGAGGGAAGATATTTACCGCCATCTCTCGGAGGTATCTCGAAGAAGTTAAATGCCATCGGTATTTCCTTGCTGCGACTGTGGCCCGCAGTTGGTACTTATCTTATTATGTTCCGTGTCATTACGAGGAACCTCTAAGGATAAGAAATCGACCCAGGGTGAGATTAGCTTAACCCACCGGCTTTATGTGAAGCACATTTTGAATTAATTATTAACATGTCTCTAAATTGGAAGCTATTATCTGAGTTTCGTACTCTACATAGTGCTAATTTAACCCGGTTCGTAATCAGTAGTATTACTGTAAATTATTGGAAAAAGAAGACTATGGGGTTCGTTTAACATTTTTTTCTATCAAGTTTGAGGGAGTTTGAAAAATAAGGAGATCCGTCCAAAATGCTTTGTTTGGCAGGGGACTTTCTTTGTCAGCCTTCTCCTGAAACTGCTAATTACCCTGTTCGCTCCCTATGACTCTTTCAAACACTCGCTAAAGTTCTAGAGTCAACCATAGATACTCTAGATAACCTAATAAGATACCAACCTTCTCAGTGATGATTTCATAGCCACTATTTACTGTAAGCAATTACGCTCGTTGATATTAAAAAATATTAACTTAGTTAACCTTGCCACTGTTTGTAGAACATATTAGGCGAGATATTTCATTCTTTGAACTTTTACGCGTTATGAAGGTGCCATGTTAGAGGAGCAAGTATATTTATGCATGTATTTAAGTTACTTCAATTCCTACTGTGCGTTTGTGTAAGATATATACCGCTATGAGAGACGCATACCTCAGCGTTCCGCCCTTAATAATGGGTAAAATAGAGGCCAATATAATAATATTGAGTACAAAATGAAGAATAAACCGTCCGTCATCATGCCAGAAAAGGCTAATAATTCTGATATTAGAAATTAATCGCGCCAAATTGAGTATTTCATATTTAATTAAATTTTTAGATATGTAGTCTTTATATATTTTGCCGTCCTCGGTGGCGGCGGGGTAAAGTCCTCGCCTGCCAAACCGAAGGGTTCGAGTCCCGCCTGGGTAGGTTGCCCCTATCCAGGGCATGGTTTTGTGTGATACTTGTTGTTTCATGTTATACCCTCCGATGTAAAAGGCCTTGTGAGCTGTTTTCGGGGCGATGGAAATAAATAAAATAAATAAATAGTCTTCAGGTGATAATTCAGAGTTACGCATTGTGTCATCGATTTAAAAGAAAATAATATATTTGGGTTCATAAATTAGAGATGTATGCACGATAAATTTTTAGTTATTTTGTAACTTTCTCATATAGTGGATATTATCTTATATTTTTAGTATGCAAACGCAAATGAAAAAGTGCTGATTCTTATACGAATAGAGTTATCAACCCAATTCGCTATCTCTCACGCTTTTTAATCTTCTGACGCAAGACACCATTTAATTCGTCAATAATTAGCGGTATTTTGTGAAATTGAACTAAAAAATCCATTAGTAATTAATCCATCCATTAAACCATTAGTATTTTGTCTTAAGTAAATGCTATTATTATTAATCGGCAGTTTAGCTTTCGTATCTTAAGGGAACTATTGTTCACTATCTTTAATTTAATTATATACTCATCTTTTTCACGTTCTCTAGTTATCTCTTCTCACACCTGAAGGGTTCAGGAAAAAATATACATCTACATACCACCCCTCAAGCCTCCTCAATAATCTTGTGGTGTAGGATGTTAGAAGAGTTAATGAAAAAAAAGAAAAAAAACGAGATTAATCCCGGCTGTGGCAGAGAAATTTCAGAGACTGCCCGATCCCTGCTTGAGTGTTGTGTGGAGGACATTTCAAGCGCAACACTACGTCCGTCGGATGGGACGTTAAGCCGTGGTCCCCTTGGTGCCTTTCGTTAAGAGCAGGCTAATGCCGACGCCGGGTTTCTCTCCACCCTCCCTTACCTACCCTTCCCTCGAGGTATAAATGACCTAAGCTGTCGGTCGCCTCCTCCAAATACCATACTGTAACAAAACGAGATTAGCATTCTGAGTCTCATCTAACATTTATTGAAGTCTTTTATTCTTGGGGGAAAAAACGCAATCCGATAACTATGATTTAGCAAAGAATCTGTCCTAATTTGGAATGAGCACACCACGCGTAAATGTTTAATTGTTCCAGTATTTTACTAGGCTTTCTGCTGCAACGACAGAAATATATGAAACGCGAATTATCAATGTATCCTATTGCAAATATAATGATTTAATAACAATGCATAAAAAGTATATTTTTTAAAAGCAATTCGCATAGCCCGAATGAGTGAAGCCTACAGCAGCGAAAACTTGCCCGAGCGACAACCTATGATCAGCGTAACCTCGACAAGCTGCCTTTTTTCATGAAACTGAACAAATTTCCCAAATAAACAATGTATAAAGATTCCACCTCTTCTTTGTGACCACCCCCTTAACGACTAGGAGTCATATTTATTTCCGCCAGCACCCCTAATGACGAAACCATGACCTTTATTTTCTCAAAATACCTACTGGGGAATACATATTTGGAAATTACTCTTTTGCTATATACAAAACTCTACCTTTCTAAAGGGGGTCGATTGAATTGAGCCTCGGTAGCATGCAGCCAATGTTACTTTATTTGTGATCCTGATAACGCTATTCATCCGAAAAATTTGAAATTTCAAACTCTAACTAGGTAATAATGCCAGTAATGTGTAAACAACAAATGAATGGCTCATTTCGTTACTAACTATTCTTGAAACCTTGCATATATATCAACTCTATTCCGCGGTCACCTTCCTTACCGGTCGACTTTCTTCAATTCGTTCGGTGGCCGCTTTACACAGGTCTCGCTGTATTTCCATTTAAAAATCCCCTTCATTTATTGTGGATTCATATCCTCGTACCCCCTCGACGAGTTGTTTTTATACAGAAATAGCTTCTTCAAGGTTCAAAAGTTTCTTCAATGATGATAAAAAGTTAACCACCCTCAGGTAACGTATTTCATGGCTATCAAACGAAAGGAGAAAAGCTGGTTCAGCCTCATAAAAACCTTGGAGCAGAGGAGATCTTTCTTTTTTTTACGTGTACCTACCGTCAGCGGCGAAGTTAGATCTACCCACTGATTGAGGTCATAATTGATGAAATATGCGCTTTATCGTCTACCACATTGCATCATTCCGACTCCGATGAACTCTCCGGCAGCCTCCGCCGCTGACGGCGGTCGGAAAGAGAGATATATATTTTAATTTATTCCCGACCATTTGAACGAGCACATAATGTCCCGCACCATTCCTTCCCCTCGAGGGATAAGTCGAAGGAGGGGTGGTGGTGTGGATGACTGGGTGACAAAAAAGTAGGAAGGAATTAGATTCAAATCCTATCCCTCCCTCGGATGCTTTTCCCGCCGCGGCCCCATCGTCGAGTTGAATGGCGCAAAAAAAAGGTCCCGCGTCGATAAATCATGGGTGACCCCCGGTGTGACGCGGAAAGGGTCGCGAACCTGGACCGTCGGGTCTTATCATCACTATCTTTTTATTCAGATGAATAAGGGGTATGGGACGTAGCATATAGTGATCGGTGCGTCCATACCGACGTACGTTAAGTCATTAGACCGACGCATATCGCTATCGAACTTCGATGCCTTCATGACGTATATTATGTTTTCTAATTTTCGCTTCTACCTTGAAACTTCAGGATTAACTCACCGGGATAAAACCAAGTAGGGAAGTCGTGTGCATTTTTCGGGCTGTCCTAGGCGGTGGTGTCGCTTGTGTTCTTTGAGCCGCGCATCTATAGTGCGGCCCTTCAGCAATCAGCAGTTGGAGAGCATTGGATGGAATGCAAAAATACAGTTACGTTTGACGACACCAAGATGCTCTGCCGATCCAATGGCTTTTGAGATCGACTCATCAAATAGTCTATTGAAATTAGACTGGCCAAGAATACCGGCAACTGAGATTCCGGATATGCACTGAGCAACACTTGGAAACCTGTGTTCAAGACTTTCCAAAAGGCTAGGCAAAACCATCACGCCAGCCAATCAGAGCGTTCCGCTGACGACACCCAATCAGCAGTCGCATGACGGCCAGAGTGACTGTATATAAGCAAATTAAAATTCTCACTCGACACTCACAGTCCTGAGGACGATGACCGAGTCGGACATCGAAACGTCGGCAGTTATGGAGTTCCTGACCCGGTGGCGATCCCGAGAACTCTTCACTACGTAAGTCTATTCGCCGGGAAAGCACGAGAAGCAAGAAGGTTTGCAAGTTTAGAAAAAGCATGTTAAAATTGACTTGAGATATAAACATGCTCAAAGGTTATGGGTAACGCGAATAACAAGCGATTGCTTCGATTTATCGATCCATCGAAAAAGCCTGCGATCCCCATTTCTTTTCCCGCGTTATGCCCCGTTCAGATTACGGTTGTCCCAGCGATCGTCCTAACGATAGTTAAAATAACTAGCTGTGTGAATGCATGCCCGGACAATCGTTCATGTAGTTCCGAACGTTGCCATTTTACGATAGTTAAGGGCTGTAAAACCGGAAGAGAACGTGACAAGAGAAGGGCGAAAAGTTTATAAGGCTCCCATCGCTCTATTTTTTCCATGGATTTGTCCAAGCAAGGAGGAATATGGGCTGAAGAAAAATTATTAGTTAAATACACGATTAATCCTCCATACCTCAGCAGCTTTGCTAACCGTCAATTTCTCGTTCACTTTAGATTTCAGCTCTGGAGGGCAGGACACATTTTTTAACCATTGTTGTGTGAATGCACGATAGTTTTAACGATCGATGAAACAATCCTAATCTGAACGTGGCATTACCCCTTCCAGGGATGCGATGGGGAAGAAAAAAAGTCTTAAACGCGGCGCTAATATCGGTGAGGAATGGCCACCTTGAATTCGAGAGCACAGACGCTCGAAGCCTGCGCCCTTGTACCCTGATAACTGATTTCCTACCCACCCTTCCCCACTCACCCCGCAAGGGGCGCATTAAAACCTGACGCTCACACCAACGCACAGCTAAAATTCGCTCACTTATCTCATCTCCTAGAATTTCCTCCCTCCCTCCCATCTTCAATGGCCATAACTTCCGTGTAAATCCCAGGGTTCTCATTTTCTTCTGTCACTTTAAACGTTGCTGATCTCCAAATGAGATGGAGGAAGGGAAATTTGAGTAAAAACGATCACCCTTACGCTGGAGAAGGGATGGTTTGAAACTGGTGAAGCGATTAAGTTGAGGAGCAATAAGGGGTATGATATTTCCAATAGATTGAAAAAAAACAAAGCCCTTGGAATGAGGCCAGAATCTGGCTGTGGAGTGTTTTGAAAGATCTCATTTGGTGGACTGGGCCAAAAGATTGTGGAAGTCAGGATCTCCAAGCCAATGGTTGGAGTCAGGATCAGGGATCAATATTCCCTTTAGATTGAGAGAAAGAAAGCAAATCTCACGGGGTAAGGCGCAAATTCTGCATTAGAAGTCAAGTATCTGGGAGCTACGATAAATTAAATCTTATCGTAGGAAATATAAGTAAGAAATTTTTTTGGCGTAGCCCTGAAGAAGATGGGAATAATCAAGCGTGTTACGGGAAGGCTTTCGGATGAGAAAGGAAAAGAAAGTTGCTACTTACATCTCACTCGTCAGGTCACACATTGAGTACGAAGCAAGAACATCGATACATCCACTGCAAAAACGCTCAACAATCGGCCACCGAATCAATCCACTCATCTAGTACTACTAGGGCTGCTTTGATTCGGTGGGCGATTGTTGAGCATTTGTGCAGTGGAGGTATCGATATGTGTTCCAGCGCGTGAGCTTAAGAAATACAAAGAAAAGCTGCTCGATTCATCAAAATTGGCCACGAAACTGAACAGATATACTGCTGAAAGACAGCTTTTTATACGAATTAATCTGAAAGACACTAGACACTCGGAGGCTATGCGGTAATCTTAGATTGCTTGCGCATTAAAAGTATGGATATCTCTCAGAGCGACACGGAGAGGATCATTTTAAAACCTCATAAATTTAAAAGAGCGGCAGAAACGATAAAATAAGAGAGATATTGTTCCGAAAAGATAGGAATAGGAACTCGATTTTTCCCCTACAGTAAATAACTTTAATAAATGACAGGTAGGATTCACTTGTAACCATCTTGAGAAGGTGTTGACCAGTGACGTCATGGCAAAATTAGCAGTGCCAGGACGCACTTTCCTTAACTTTTTTTCAGTGAAATATTAATCTGTATTTTTTTATTACAACTTATTATTTACATTTTGTTCACATTTTTTGTTTTGGTTACGAATGCATATATAAGAAATTTTCAGGCAACAAAATCGATAAAAGTGGTATTTGCCTATTATGTCTTTTGTTAACTAATGCCGGAACGGCGTTCCGGCACCATGGCACCACTGGTGTTGACTCAGTATATGCATCTCCTTTATTTTTCTTTTTCTCATTGTCAACTGTTCGTGTTCTACCCACCTTCGTCTATTTAGGCGGCTTTCGGTGTTGTACGTTGAAGTGGATGTAGAGAAATATCCTTTGGTAGCCAAGGCCAAGCGATTGTCGAAGTCAAGATCGGCGATTTCACTCAATTCTTCCGTTATATTTCTAAAGCAAAGTCTTGCAAATGAGGCTCAAATCCGGCAGCGGACTATTTGAATTAAATGTATCATTAGGAATGTCGATCAAACGATTATTGGAATCATCTGCTTAGAACTCGATCCATCCTCACCCATCGTTTTCTATTTTCCTTTATCGAAAATTTTTTCACCCGGTCATAATCGAATCCTTATTTTTTATGAAAATATTATAAAAAGTTGAAAAATAAGTTAAGCCCACAGAACAATTTTTTATAGGTAAGACAGTCTTCACCCGTTAGGGTATATCTACGTAATGGTAGTTCGGCATTACTCTCCAATCATCCACATTGTGATCACACTAGAAGTTAGTGGGGCTTGGTACGTTACGCCTGAGAATGTTGGGTTTTAAAAACTTCCTCTTATCCAATTTTCTACGTCCATAGCGCAATCTTCATGCATACTATCCACTGCACTTGGAAATCTCAAGATTTGGAACAACGTTTGAGGCTACATTAGCGAAAAGGGGTGGATGTGAAGGTTATTCAGTTGCAAATATGTTTGGGCGCCTTGATTTCTGCGATTGCAATTTTTTGCGATCGGTATATCGGATAGGTAAATGACTTAGAATAACCTCATCCAATTACATTATATATATATAAATATATAAAAATATTCAATGTTTTGTAGAAATGGGATGCAACGTAGCACATAATATGAAGGTTCAAATCACAGTCACTAAACATAGACACAAAAAAAGGAAACACTCTCACGAAAAATATAACTGGAAGACTTTCGTAGTTGTAGCTACTTCATCAGCCAAGTATTTATATGTACATCTAGTATCTCTAAACGCCGCGGCCATGCCTTCGCGCACGATTAATTCAAATAATTCGGACTACGTAACTTAGTTTTTGTGAGGGTTCCACGCCACTTCCGGTTACTGGACATCTTTGTACGAACTGTCACGTTTACGAAATAGCCAGTGACGAATTGCATGGTTACGAGATATCGTGGTTACGAACTGTCCGTTAACAAGATATTAGTGACGGAATAGCCGTTTACGAATTGACGTGATGCCGAATGGCCTACCGTGCTCCACCAATGAACGCCAATAGTTACACTTCCGAGATGAGAGCGTTTGCATGGGGGACAGACTGAGGTTCGCTCTGACTTCAGGAAACCATACTAAAAGAGGTTTATGTACTTTAATCCCGAGCGCTCGTAAATTTCATATTCGTGCCATATTCAAATTTTAAAAAATTCATTCATTACTCTCTTTCTCGACGATTTCCTCGCTCGCTAAACTGAGCTTCCCTATGTTCAATATTTGGGGGAGTTGGGAGGGGGTAAAAAGGACTTATGAGGGTAGGAAGTGGGTGGGTTTTAAGTAGCGAGGCTTTTTAAGCTTTCCTTTGCGCCCGTCCGATAAGGAAGTCCTTTTATTATTCCAATGTGAGTGGAGTACTTAATCGCCTCGGTTGAATATGGATCCGAAAGCAACCTTTCGAATACGGGAATAATCTCCCCGTGACGTTTTATGAAGCTCCCCCACCCCTTGATTTATGCCCACATAAATCACTGCGGTCGCGGTAAGGTGTCGCACATACATTTTCCCTCCTTGGCTCGTGCTCTTTCTCATTTCGGTTTCCATTGTTTTGGTCCGTGGTTAAAATTAAATGCTGATCGAATTCTGCTTGTGATGGAAATCAATTTTCCCGATTAAGTGTATGTAGAAATACTTTGCACTTTTCTACATAAATATTTATCAGAGCGATTTTGTATACGCATTTAGCAGAGCAAAATTCGGCATCTGTGAATGGGAACAAGATTATATCGACGAAATCTAAGATTACGTGACGAATGTGATGTGTTAGGTAGCGTTTTTTCATGATGTTTATATAGATTGTAAATTTTATTTATATGTAATTCAACACAAAAATGATGGATTATTATCTCCATCATCATCATCATCACTGGTCAACAATCCTAGGATTGGTTTGACGCAGCTCTCCACTCAGTTCTCCTATCAGCTAATCTTTTCACTCCCACGTATTTCTCCTCTTTCACATCTCTCTTTACTTGTTCCATATATTTTGTTCGAGGTCTTCCTTTTCCATTCTTGCCTTCCACTTGTCCTTCGACGATTGTCTTCATCAGGCCATCATGTCTCAAGATGTGGCCTATAAGGTTGTTCCGTCTTCTTATTAAGGTTTTCATGAGGCTTCTCTTCTCTCCTACCCTTCTTAGGACTTCCTCGCTACTAACTCGGTCGATCCATTTGATTTTCATCATTCTTCTGTAGCACCACATTTCAAAGGCCTCTATCCTTGCTTTCTCCGCTGCGGTCATTGTCCATGCCTCACTTCCGTATAGGAGCATACTCCAGATGTAGGTTCTTATAAATTGTTTCTTTACTTCCATACTTAAGTTTCCTGCTGTAAGCAGGTCTCTCTTTTGGTGGAATGCTCTCTTCGCCTGGGCTATTCTGCTGATAATTTCTTTCTTGCTTCTCCCGTCACTAGTTATCTAACTTCCCAAATAACAGAATTCATCCACCTCCATCAGTTTTTGCCTCCCTATTTTAATGTTGGTCTTGACTTCTTCTCTGTATCTCCATTTAAAGAAATTTTCATCATCATCATTAGTCAACCTAAGATTGGGGTGACGTAGCTCACCATCCCTCTCTCCTATCAGCTATCCTTATCATAGTGACGTTTTTCTTCTCGTTTACATACTTTATATACTGTCTTACGAACTCATTCGGGGCCGTCCCTTGCCCTTCTTACCTTCCACCTGACTTTCTACGATTGTCTTCATCAGGCCATCATGCCTCATAATGTTGCCAACTGAATTAGAAAACATATTATTTTTTATTTGCTAAATTTTCCCATTCACACAATCATAGTGAAGTTGGGACTTCAACTTTTGCTCCTGATATTGGTAATGTGCAACCACTCTGAAGGCTCTCGCATATATTTACTCTGCGGTTGGAATCAATATGTTTGCTTCATCCACACCTTATAAGATTGAGTGATTGTTCTTTGGTTTTGAGGTTACGAAAGATGGGGGCGTGATTAGGGAATATTATCGGAGTAAACATATGGCAGATTTATTGCTGGCCTCTGTGCATGGGACCGAGATAAAATTGACAAAATCCATGGTCACTAATTGATGTGATGTAAGAATTTGGTTGGCTGACTACGAAGGAAGCGTTATTATCATGAATTTTATTTAGATTGGACATTTTATCTACATGAAATTAAACACTAAAAAGGAAGGAGAATCATAAGTAGTTTAGAAAAAATTATGATAAGAAATTCTATTATATTTTATTTGTTTAATTTTCCCATTCCCAATGCCATAGTGAATTTGGGCCTTCAACATTTAGGCTGGGACTTTGCTACTGATTTTGGCAGTGCGCAGACACCCTGAACGATCTCGCATACATTTGGACATAATGTCCGAGTAAACATTTAGCGGAGCGATTGACAACCTCTGTGCATGAGACCAAGATTAAATTGGCTAAATCCAAGATTACGTGAAGAATGTGATGTGTTTGATTAACTGACGACGGTAACGTTTTTTTCATTATGTTTATTCAGGCTGGACATTTTATTTACATGCAATTAACCTCTCAGAAAGAAGGATAGTTATTGGATAACTCTGCGGTTGGAATCTATATTTTTCTTCGCAAGGCATCACTGTTTAGATGATCTAGGCATTGTCCTCTGGTTTCGAGGTGATGAAAGATGCTCAATTGGTCATAATGGGGGAAATAAGTGTTTTTGCGCCACGGAGGAAAAGACGTCGGGAGGATGATCCTATGGATTTAATTCGGGAGAGGTCCCTAAGTCCCTCCTTTCAGTGGATAGAGGGTGGGGCCAAGGGCGAGCAAGAGATATTCAGGGGAGAAGTGGATAGTTTGGATTTAGAGTCCGCAATCAGGGAACCACATCACGTGTCCTCCGACGGATTTAAGGCGAGGAGTTTCTCACACGCAGGGTCCGAGGTGTTCTTCCAGGGGGCCAGGATGGGGTCGCCAGGGTTAAAGGAGGATCCTATCGCGATAATTGCGACCCCTCTAACCCGTACCCCCTTCCCTCTCCAACGTTTCGCCGCCCAACGTTTCGCCACAATCTTCCTAAAACACCCTCCTCCGTGGAAACTTGTAGCCCACGCCTAAATCCTCTTTATCGCTCGGTGTCTCCGAAGCCCGGCACGCGAGCGGCATACTCAATATCCTGCCACATCATCCAGCCTCTCTATCCTTCAAAACTCGACGGGACCATGAAGGAAGGATGTCGATCCCTACGGTTGTTTCCATCATGGGACACGAACCTCTTTATATCCTTAGTCGTCGCTGATACTGTATGTTAGCCGCAATTAATAATAAGGATAGTGATAGGAACGTATTCAAAGGGGAGGGAGGAAGGGTGTATGGTGGAAAACGGTTTTTCTTGGGTATCCAGTCTTCACGACATTTATTTATTACTCTGGATTTTTATGGACTTCAAATAATTAAGGTTGGACAAAAATGTTCTCTTAAAATTGTCTGAAACCATTATTCTTTAAGCTTAATTTATCGAGAGCTGTTTCGGATTACAAAGAATAAAGGCATGTTAGCTCCTTTTAAGAGTTGGTTTAATCCGTTAAGAAGTATAAGCGAAGCGGAAGAGATGTCGCGGAGTAAATCAACGAGAGAAGTGACCTTGTCAGAAGGTGGTTCAAGAGAGAGAGCGAAAAAGCTCTCAGAGAAGTTACTGGTACGGTGCGCGAACAAGTTGCGCATTAGAGTTTCCCTAGCGGCAAGAGCTGGGACTAAAAAATACGCAAGGGCGCACATCTGAACAGTAAAAATCCGCAACAAGAGCTTTGAGCGAGTATCAACAATACGATTGCCAATCTCACCCATTTTGGGATTAATCTCCGAGTTTCTAAAAATAAATTCTCTATGAAGTAAAATCGGATTAGGTTGTTGAAAACCGCGCTACCGTTGCAACGTGTCGCACAATCGGCTGAGATCGAAAAGAGCGGACAAAATTATGAATTATTAATTAGTATTTCTCGAGATCGGCGACTTAAACTTTGCAGCAATATTCATAAAGGATTTTGCTGTAGTTTATACGCATCATTACATTACAGAAGTTACAACTTATAAGTTACAACTTCTGTAATGTACTGTCAGGCCTATTCTCATAGGTCCATAAATGTCGATACCAACTCTCATGCACTTTGTAGACCTGAAGAAGTCAGCTGCAATGCCGGCGAAACTATTATCTACAAAGATGGAAGCACACGATGCATATACCACAAACTTCTCCGCTGAATATTGGATGCTTGATTTTTACTTTCAAAGAAAATCATAGATAGAGGTCATATCCTGTGTAACAATTAAATTCAACAAATATTTATTAAAATAAAACATATTTTAATTTTCCAATAAATATAATCGTAAAGAGTTCACTTGTTTTATTAACAAATGGATCACAGAATTAACGGTGATCATAGATTATTTATTCGATAATTCGCTTGGAGATTCTGGGATTAATGACAAACCACTGGCCTACATCAAAGACCTCCAATGAATTAACAATGAAGGCCATTGCTTATAGTGTTTAGCCGTTACTTTTTGAAAATAAGTTACAGTACAAATCATTGACGTTTATGCATCATACGATTATAAGTAGTCTGTAGCATTACTCAATTCTTCATCGTGGTTGAGTGCTATTTAAACTTACATCTCCAGTGAAAAATTCATTAAAAGTACTTATAGACCTTAAGGTAACATAATCTGGAAATGAAGAACTATTTGCGGGTGTAGTTGTCACGAATTTTTAGCACCGTCCTCTGAACTTATTTATGTGCTCAAAATAATCCTTAATTTATCGTTCTCTCCATAACGAGTTGTAAAAATAATTCCCAAAATAAATAAAAATTAACATCTCACTTGAATGTTGATTGCGATAAATTCACAACGGCTTTTTCTATCAGTTTCGGCTAACTGAATTTTAGAAATGCAAAACTTATCATCGGATTTGCGTGTGGGGATAATATCCACATAAACCAGTGTGGGGAATAGCCCGTTTTTTTCAGCGGCCCGCCCGTAGAGTAGAAAAACCATTATTTCGTTCATCATCCCATCCGGGATTCCATTTCAGGCCTCGTATAACTGATCAGAGGCAGGCATATTCGCTGTCCACTGGGCCTTGAATTGGGGTCGGATTTGCTCGATATTCCTCTCCGTGGAAACAACCGGGGACGAAACAAACATATTATACATATCGCTGGCGAGTCCGGAGGAAGGATTGCGTCCCAGCGGACGACGAATATTCATGACGACGGGGTTTTCGACATATGGCGATGTTCCCAAAGCAGACGCCACCTCGTCGTCAATGCTGTGAAACACATCCGCCGTGCCGGCCTGGCTCAAATCCTCTCGAAGCCTATCTCGCAATCCCTTCTGCTTTCCCGCAGCGGTCGCTAATCCCATATCCGTTATCATATTCCCTAATCGAAATCAAAGCACCTGCACCCGACTCTGAAACTATCGTGCAAAGGATTTGGAGTTAGCGGTATATCTCATAAGTATTACATTCTATCCAGGGATGGATTGCATGTACGATATGAAGAAGCTAATTTAAATTTCTGCAGATTTATTTGAATGTTCATGTAAAAAAATGATGTTAATTTCAAATGAAAATTCATTGCAACCGAAATAAAATTCTGTTACATAAGTTACTTATGACAACCATTTCTAAAATTTCTTGATTATTAGTTCAACATTAACGTAAGACATAGTTCTTTTTGTCCAGTGATCTTTTTGTCCATGAACCACGAAAAATTATGTTTGCAATATGCTGGTTGAAAACCACCGTATATTGCATGGATACACTTATTCAATTCGATGAGAAAGATTATCTTTAAAATAGTTTTTATTTTACGATTTATTTTTTTAGTACCGCATTGATTGTCCCAGTCATTACTTAAATCCTGGATTCTTTCCTTGCGTGAACCGCGTTATCTGATGGAAATCTGGAAGTGCGTGCCACAAAATGAACTATTTTGTCTTTCGCTGAGTAAATTATCGCGCTGTGAATTTTCTTTCGCCAGCATTGAAAAAGCATCCACAAGACTAAGATTTACTCAATTTCACATTCAGTCATTTTTCCTTTTGTATTCTGAGTATAAAAACGGTATTATATTAATATACTCGCTTTGCTCGCTGGGGGGGCTCTGCCCCCCCTAGGCCCCCCCGGAAAAGGCCTGCGGCCTGTTATGCTCACTGTGGGAGGTCTTACACTTTTTGTTTGCTACTTGTTACTTAACTTTCGTAATAATGTAAATCACTATGCTTTACATGTCTTTATGATGAGTTCCATCCTGAAAATTGCAAATAAAGGATTAACTGGAGTGGTGAGGCAGTGTACTGGCCTTCCACATCCAAATCTCGGTAAAGAATTAAGGGGCATTCCTAAATTCAATCCCTGCGTGTAATGTGGATTACACTAGTTGTGCAGTACACCGTCCGTCGGATGGGACGTTAAGCCGTGGTCCCCTTGGCGCCTTTCGTTAAGAGCAGGCTAACGCCGACGCCGGGTTTCTATCCACCCTTCATCCTCAGTTTCTAATCCCAAGCTGATCCATTCCTGATTTAAATATTTAAAAAAACTCTTTTAAAAATATATTCCATAGTAGTAACGAAGATAAGAAAACGAACTTTAAAAATTTAAACAATAACATTTTTAAAAATTAACACAAAAAAAAAGTTCCCTGAGCGAGCATCGATCTCGATATCTTCACCTCCACTGTCGGACACCGTATTCACTGGGCTGACGCACTATTGGTTAACGTGGGTGTTCAAAACAGATTATATAGCGTACTTTCATTTTTAACGATTTTTAATTGCTTTTTTCTCGGAATTTTACGAGAAGTGCGTCGTCTCGCTTCAGCATATTACATTTGTACCCATAAACTACCGAATCGCAAAATTTGAGCTCGATCGGCGATGCGAAGGTCGTGTATTCCCCTTGTTAGTCACTCAAGGAAACGTGATTTTCGCAAGACAAATAATTGAATAAGAAATACCTTTATTTGCACTTATCTTCCATATTGTATTATTCACTGCCTATTCACTCCTGCAGCTCACGGATAACATTGTACATTAAAAAGGAAATTAACGGAAAAAAGAACGTAAACAAAAATAAAAAGTTATCACCATCACAAAACACGATAATAAAATCATTTTTACCAACCTATATTATGTAAGACTTGTTTAAAAGTCTTTCTACTACAATCGTGTATCGCCAACAAGATACGAACTATAGTCAACAGCACGAATCATATTTCAAATATGGCATTTAGAGCACTTGTTAACTTTGAAATTAATAACCACCACACTCTCGATGTAATATACCAAAAACAACAACTAATTTCTTACCTTACATTTCTCCGCTTTTCATTTGAATGCGCGTTGATTTAAACAGGTGTTTGTTCTTGCGGAAAGAAGACGCAAAGAAATAGACACTTCAATTATTACTTTCTTAATTTCCTACCTTATATTTATCAGTTTTTCGTTTCATTTCCTTTATCTTCTTTCCCAGTTTAGCTCCTCTTGTTTGCATAAACAAATATGTTGCTATGATTGTTTGCTTGTATGACTGCCGCGCCGCCATTGCAATTTGGTGGCCATTTTTTGAACTAATCCCCATACACTCAATTTTATATGAATAGACTGATAAATAATTGTAAATTTAGTGTTTTCATAATTTTTCCTGGGGTTTCAGGCAATTTTAGAGGGGGTCTTCATTAGACTTTTTGCCGTATCTCGTCTCGTTCACCCCAAACATTTGTATACGTGAATGAATGAATGAATGAATGAGTGGTCGTTAGGGGATTTTATTATATATAGATTTGATGTTTGATTGAAATTGTCATCAGCAAGGTGAAGTTTGGGCTGAAACTCAATTTAACTCAGAAAATGATAATGGAGTTTGAATAGGATGGAAACTACATGATTTACCGGGATTTGAGACACTTTAGACAAAGTGTTCCAGGAACATACAGGTTTTGCGTAACTTACTACTTACTACGAAGTTGAAAATCGAAAAGTTGGTTTAAAATTGTGACTAATATAATGCGTCTAAGATTGCTGAATATCGCTACAATAAGTTAACCACTGGTTCACCACAATTTTGAATGGCTTAACTCAACCTAGAATTTTAATTTCCTAAGGAAAGATGCAAAATCTCTAAAGAACAGGAACAATGTAGATCCACAAAAAATATACAATTACTGACCCAGGTTTTGTTGGGAAGCAGCTCATCAGGTGAGGAAATGTCATCATTCTGCAAGTTTAATGTAACAATTAAATGTAACACAATAATATGAATATAAACAAATTCGTTCCACGGTTTGACTTATGCATATAATAGGAGCGTGTTTGACTTGTGGGTAGAGCGCTTAGCTAGTAACTTACGGACCGAATCAGCGACAAAAAACCTCTTTTCTCTTATAAGAATTATATAAAAAAATCGTAATTCATTTAAAATAGGTTACAATATTGATAACTGGTTAGTACTGTGATTGGAGGAATGTGTCATAAATCGATCAGGTCAAGTGAAGTTGTCATGAGCGGTGCTTTAGGTATTGTCACTGATAATTTTCCTGGTCGACGTAGCCAAATGGAAGTTGTTCAGGTCATCAAATAACTGATGTCACTTTTGACCTCCGCAATCTGGCTTGAAGCCGACACCCTCATCGCGTTACAGAATTTGTTATTGCTCGTCACTGTATTTTCGATCAGGTTACTATTTTAAGATTCAATTGGAGTCCATTTTTTTACTGACGATAAATTGGCATGTTGCGGCGTCATTGCGGATTCACGTAGGCTCTATATTAGAAGCAAATCTTTAAATAAAATTTTTGCCAGTATGTTGATGCCTTAACATATTTACACATGAAATATATAATCTTATTTTGACTAAAAACCTGTATTTTGAATACGATTTTTGTTTTTAGATTCGATTAGAGATGATCTTTTACATACTCGACAAATGAACTTATTGTAGCATCATTAGGCTCTGTTATACCTACGCTCTTTTTTTTAGCTACATGTTAAAACTAACTTTGCGGAAGCAAGTTTTTCTCCTATTTATACATTTAAGCCAATGTACAAATATGTATTAATATAAAAAGAAATGAATAGCCAAAAGCATGTAATGACTTAAATTTGTCATCAACCATATATTTTTTGTGGTATCATCAATCCTTTATATTTTCAGAAGCATGAGACAGTTTCCTGTTCTTTGATTTATGCTGAAACATGGGTCCTGAAATGCAAGCGTACATTTAAGGGATAAAATTGGACATCGATATTCTTCTAATGTGATTAGATCTAGTTTTCATTCGTAATTTTTACTTTAAAAAATCGCAATTATTAAAATAGTAAGTCGCCGGCATCACCTGGCTACCCGTCACCAGAGGAGAAAATTAAACAAATATGACCAACTTCGGTTAAAAAATGAAACCGTTTTAGTAGATGTGACACGCGTGGTGGGAGTAAGTGCATTTTAAAAATATCTTGTATGATATCCAGCTTCATGCGGTAGAATATTAGTTAAATAAAACATTGCAATATTTCCACACGATACATTCGAATACAACGCGTTTTATTGTTATAGCAGCATTATTAAGTTCCTGTTGTAATCCTGTGGAAATATTTAGATAATATTTCATTCGACTAACAGCAATGTAAAAGGTTAAAATGTTTAAATTTCACAATGATATTAATATATTATTATAATACATAATATTATAATACAACTTAAAATAGTAACCTGATCGAAAATACAGTCCGAGCAATAACAAATTCTGTAACGCGATGAGGGTGTCGGCTTCAAGCCAGATTGCGGAGGTCATAAGTGACATCAGTATTTTGATGACCTGAACAACTTCCATTTGGCTACGTCGACCAGGAAAATTATCAGTGGCAATACCTAAAGCACCGTTCATGACAACTTCACTTGACCTGATCGATTTATGACACATTCCTCCAATCACAGCACCTACTAACCAGTTATCAATATTGTAATCTATTTTAAATGAATTACGATTTTTTAATAATTCTTCTTAGAAAAAAGCGTTTTTTGTCGCTGATTCGGTCCGTAAGCTACTGGCTAAGCGCTCTACCCACCAGCCAAATACGCTCCTATATGCATAAGTCAAACCGTGGGGTGAATTTGTTTATATTCATATTATTATTTTACATTAAATTATTACGTTAAACTTGCAGAATGATGATATTTCCTCACCTGATGAGCTGCTTCCCAACAAAACCTGATTCAGTTGAATTTGGTGGTTTCCGGCGATACTTGGCGGAATTTGCTGGACATTTTGTTAGAAATAAAATAGAATTTATTCATCCAAAACAATTGAATTACTTCAAGTTGACATGATGCAAGCAAAGAGAGGACGAGAGATATGCATTGTGAATGGAGTTCTAATTAATGGCAGAACCGCTGGACGTAAGCTTAGCCACCGTTCCGAATGTTTTGCGCACGACCTTACGGCCTCGCAAGATAGTCCCTCACACTCCCGATAATAATGGTGTAGGGCCTGATCTTCCGAATCTCCATGCTCTTCCCATCCCAAAAACATTCATTTATATCTCTCAACCACCGCGAAACGCTTTGAACCCACTCCCCAAAAACATTGGGGGTCCAAAAACCCCTTCCCATCTCGCTCCCTACCCCGACCCCCGATATCATCACCCTTTGCTCCCTTATTCCCATCCGCGCGCTGCTTATTATCTTAATCCCTTCCGCACCGACGCCTCTAATGATTTCGGGGGCGCTTGCTCATCGGAAGATGGATACATACATGCACGCACCGCTCTTCCCCGTATTTGCTGTTCGAATCTGGGACACCCACACAGTGCCAGAGAGTACAGATTAAATTCGTCCCGCTGGCAAAACGAACGTCGAGCTGCTCCGCACAGCTAAACATATTCGATTTGAAGATGAGCGCCCTCTGTCTCATAACCCCTCCTCCCCCTCCAACGCAATCCTCGCGTTCTCTTGTTTTATCTCTCATCGTACGCTGTGTTCGTTTTCCGTTTGCCGCCATTGATGTGGTCTCGGGGACTTAGTGCTAATCTCTGCCAGTGTCACGAGCCGATATATCGTCTCTGTCGTAGAACATAATTAATATCGTTGTTGTTGTAATAATTAAATATATCCACAAGCAGCATCATATATCATATTTATATCCAAAAGATATCAAATTTAATATAACCGATATCACTTTTACGTCTAAATTTCTTAGCTGATACATAAGTGCATATCACTTTTGCATATCACTTTGGATATTGAAAATTGATAGCACTACAAGTGATGAAAAAGTGGAGTAAAACGTTCAATGCATCAAAATTTGATATTACTAATGTTGATGAAGTAATGCTACCAATTATATATCTTCATCGAAAGTTAATATTTTTCATAGCGGCGCATCGCGAAACACTTTTCATAAATTGGTAACAAATTGATATCTTCTTTTATGAATAGAAGTGGTACCTTAATTTTGATCTAAAATTAGTATCGCCAAGTGATTACACATATATTGAGATCAAATGTACATATCCGGTAAATATCACTTCGTTAAAAAACTCAAATTGCGCTGATAATTTTTGCCAGTATCAGCCAATTGGGGTGGCACGTAGTGGGTTGAGTATTACTGCATTTTTCTCCATTTGCTATCTTAATATTTCTTAGCACTTCTTGTATATCCTTCGTTCTTTGAAGCATGCAATTCAGCAAACGCAGAATATTGAAATATATCCCAACACCCAAGGATCCAATTCACTGAGCGAAATTCATTTGACGTGACTGAGATACGAAATTGGGTCTCCAAATTGCCGGTCAGGTATGCCACCTATTTCATCAATAAGAAATGTCTCAAATCATCAACCTTCATCACCAAATTTATGAATATTTCGTTTCGAATTCTGGTAAATCGAATTATTTTTTCGGTAAAAATTTCATCCTTGGTCGTACTTAAATATATATTCGCAATTTGTACTCGTGAGCGTAACTACGAATATTCATTTTTTCTTGCATTGACCTAATTTTGTAATGCCTGAATAACGTGATCATAGCCAAGCACACAGTGGCGATGATGAATGTAGCAAAAATTCATCAGCAGTGCGCTTCAGTTAGCAGTTCTTTGTAAGCTTTCTTTTCATTTTACCATCAATCCGAATAATAAGAATATTTTTGGTCTTCATATGAGTGATTATAATTATCTTTTTTCTGGCTCTCGTATTGCTGGTGAGTTTACCTCAGGAGTGTCATATTTTTTTCCACTTTTTCTTGCTTCAGGAAGTTCTCGGTCAATGAAAATAGTACACACCATAAAAATCAATGGAGGAAGTAACCATCCCTGTTCAAGATAACGGATATACAATCAGTTAAAAAGCCTTCCCAATTTGAATGGTAAGTACTTCCATATGCTGTAGTAACATACTAAATTAGACTTTGTTCTCTAATTTTATTCTGAAGTGTCAAATAGGAGGATGAAGCGGTATCAATCAACGTAATCTAGTATCACGCCTTATTTTTCATCAATCAGAGCTATTTTACTCCAAAAGTAAGCATTAGTAAAGGAATTTTTGTCCTGCAGCCATTCATGCAAGATTTGTCAAATTTTCAAAATGCATGTTTTCTTACATGAGGAAACCCGACTGATCCCGCATAACTAGTCGTAAAACAATGTGTCCTCTACTTATCCTGACTTTAGGGTATATCACGACATAAAAATAAATTATGAAACTATGTTTTTTCGCGATAAATTTTCAATTAAATTTGATGTCAGCAAATTTGTTGTTATAATTTTGTATCACCTTCCTATCTTTTTACGATCGCAGGGCCGCCATCGGATATTGGTGGCCTTTATTTAAACTAATCTCCATATTTTAATTTAAATCATGAATAAAAATCGATATACAAGTAAAATCACAATTAAAATGTGATAATATTGCTTTGTCATCTGATTCTGAGTTATTCTGAAAATATCAGATTGATAGATGATCGGAAAGTGGGTTAAAATTGAGTTTCAAGATTTAACATGGATCAGACGACAAACAACAAAGCGAGGTTATAAAAAAATAAAAAAGTAGCTCTGATTGAGGTAAATGGAAGGAGAAATAGTGGTAATGCGTACGTGTAGTACTTAAAATTGTAATAATAGTGTACACATTAAATAATTGTGGGAAAAGTGCAGCTACCTTGCATTTCAATAAGTCGCCTGTCCACTATATTAAGCCTGAATCTATTGAACTTATTCGAAATAGTACTACGTTGCCAGGTACCACTTCAACCTCCTTTTCAGAACTTATTGGTAGCGCTCTGGGGGAAGGTTCGTGTAGGATACGTCAGAGGTTATTGGAGAATCGGCTATCGTGGATTACGGTTGATCCGATGTGCCATATCCCATCGGTGATTTGGCGTCGGATCCATATTTGAATCGCATCTGTGTCCGTCGGGTGGTGTAACCTCGAATTAATTGGCTCCAATCGAAGGTGAAGAGGAGATATAGGAGTGCTTTGCAGCTGACGGCGCTGGAGGATATCCGTGTGTTCGCGTGAAATCTGGCCGGAGCCGATTGGCCTGCCTCTACTGGCTATCGAGTCGGCAAATTTTCGCCTCCGCATGCGTCCGATTCTATGAGGCTCGTATGCGATTGAAGGACGAACAAAGTGCTGGCAAAAGAGTTCAGTTCTCAATCTAGGGCCAATTTTTTACCAGAAATTTTCATTCATTCTTTCATAGTAATAGTGTGGTTTCCTATTTTTTTGTTGCCTAAATCGAAAGATTATTACTACTGGAGTACGCATTTCATGCTTTTAGATTTTTAAATGACGATATCTATTTTTCGCGATCAAATGAAAAGTGAAAATTTTCAAGCGCCCGAAAACGCGACTGCTAAGTAATAATGCTGGGAAAAGCCCCTGAGACGTCATTCTGGTTCCGGCTGCCGCCGTGTGATGCCACCTTGGTGCGAGGCTATGAGCGCCGCTACGGTGCAGGCTGCTAGCAGATAGCTGAGTACCCCGCTAGCAAGTAGCATTTGGCTTAAATAAGGATTATTAATACCCTATCAAATAAGGAAACTTTCCGACCATAGGCAATTTTAATAGGTGATTATTTAAAGATGTTTCTCTGAGCTCTGTGCCTCATGCATACATTGGTAATCGCAGACGGTGTAAAACTCCTGTCTACTCGTATAGCATCTGGGTCCCTGTGACGTCCCGTGGAATGGCATCGCGTGGGCGCCGATCTGGCCTTTTTTAAATGAGGTTAAAATTGACCATTAACACTCGTCTAAACTGGGAATCTAAAGCAAAATAATTTGTATATTATGGATATACTAATGGTGGGTAACGAATCGTAATCAATGCCTTTCGTTTTCTATAGTGAAAGAAACTACCCTATTCTATTCCATGGTCATCTTTGTGTAGGCTTTCGCAGTGTGGTGAAGATTCAGCGGAGAGGTCCGCGGATATGCGCCGCGTGTTTCCAACAAGGATGGCAAGTGGAACGAAAACAAACATGTTTCGTTTCTACCCGGAGTGAAAACGAAAATACGAGGCTTAGGTCTAGTTTCGTTGCCGCACGAAATTAAAATCACCAAGGAGTTAAATTTTGACGCGGACGAAACTTTACTCTCAGGTACGAAACTAAATTATCGTAGGAATAGAAGGAATAATAACTTTGTTTTTTCCACATGGTAATTTATTGAGACCGACCATGGTTTCGTTACAGCGTAACATTGTCAAGGTCTAAACTAAAAAAAAAGAAACTAAAAAAAAAGAAACTAAATTAATCGAAACACCGCAGCTCATACTCAAGTTTCGATCGCAAAAGTTGAGTCGAGGGGAAAGACGGAATAGTTTCGGCCCATATCACGACAGAATGTAGAGAGCTCAAAACATTGATCTTCGTCATATTGCGACTGAATAGTGCGTTGCGAATTGTGAGTGGAAAAGTGCCCCAATCGGCCTACCGCCTCTGGATACATGGGGAACTGCATCCAGAGGCGGTAGGCCGAACCTCTACTTCATTCAATCTTACTTCGTACTCGGTGAGTGGGTCAAAACTAAACTGTGCGAAGGTGAAGCACGTGGTCCCTCGTAGAGGTGGGTTAAACTGTTCATTTTTATGAACCGTTCACTTTGATCCTGTTCAGTAAAAAGAACAGTTCAAAATATCGGTTCATAGTGAACAGGTAGGGTCATTCGGTAGAAAATATTGTTTATCATGCGTTTAGAGTACATGAAAGCTTAGTGTGGTATCGTAAGGTTTGTGGAGAGTGTTATGGTAATTTCGAGCAAGAATCGCGTTTTAAACAATATTTTTGGAGATGCATCCACATTAAAAAATTTCATCGTAGGCGCCAAAAACTAAGTCCAAAGATCATCTTGGTAAAGGGACCAAAAAAATGTTCCACAATCATGAGTTCAATCGTTTCCTAAGTTCATGAATCGCGTTTTAAACAATATTTTTGGAGATGCATCCACAAATCCACAAATGTTCAAAAAACGAAATCAAAATGAACGCGATATCCCAACTGAACACCCCGAGGAAACTAATATTTAATCTAATATTTCGAACGGTTTGAAAGAACTGATATTTTAAATATCAGTTCAAATATTAGTTAGAACGAACGGTTCGAATGAACTGATATTTTAAATATCAGTTCAAATATTAGTTAGAACGAACTGTTCAGTGGCGAACTGTTCGTTTTCGTCGACGGAGGGGAATAGTAGAGAAAGAAGGGGAGGGGCTCGGTCGTCTACGACGCACTTCGGCGGCCTTGGATGGCCTCCGTCGTAACCGCCATCTGTTGTACCCACAACGCACTTGCTCGAGTAAGCTGCAGTTCAAAATGCCTCTTGATGATCATACCTACTGTACCGAGTATGCCGCAATTGTGCAGGGCCGGCATGAACAGTGAACAGGGTGTTTTAGAGAACGGTTCATTTTCGAACCGGTTCATTTCAGTGAACAGTTCGTTTTGGCAGTTCGGTTCTTTTTGACCCATCTCTAGTCCCTCGGGTTCGAAGCATAATCTGTCTTTCGCTTCGTCCCAGAGGTTTAGTTTAGTCTCGACCCGAAGTAGTTTTGACTCCGTTTTTGTTTCGATCCTAAGTTTAACTCCCCGGGTTTCAATCCATTTCGTTTCGTTTCTACATTTCGCTCCCTCGAACGAAACTATTGAAATTTTACTGGTATTGATTTTCGTTTAGTTTCAATTGCCATCCCTGGTTTACAATAATATATCATTCATTACCGAGTACAAAGCGAACTATCGAAGTTAATAACTCCAGGATCACCGTAATTCTGTGGTCCATTTGTTATTCAAACTAGCGAAATCTTTGCGGTCATATTTCTCGGTAAATTCATGCAAGCGCGCAACTAGGAATTTAGGGCTACGGGCTTTAGGCGCAACTAATATTGGTGGGTGTGGAACACCCGCCATGGCAAGCGGTAGGTGCGGGTTCTCTCACCCAGAAAATTTTTAAGATGAATGATTGAAAATGGTGAGTTTTACGGCTTTCTGGGGGATATTTTATTAATCCTTACACAATTCTATAAGTAATATTCATCCAATTAAATGAATTTGATTAAATTTAAAAATTTCTCTGAGATCTGGGGGGGCGGGGGGTTATTCCCCAAAATACCCCTCGCTGTGCCACTGGATTCATGTATGATTTAGTTGAATATTTTTGGATAAATTTTATTTTTACAAGGGATGTGACCTCTATCTCTGAATTTATTTGAAAGGAAAAAGCAAGGGTCCAATATTCAGCGGAAAGGTTAGCGTTTCGCCGGTATTGCAGCTGGCTTCTAAAGGTCGATAAAGTTCAGAGAGGTGGTATCGACCTATGGACCGATGAGATGACGCCTGACTCCGAAGGATGCGTATAAACGACGGTCGAAACCACACCTGTGCACTTCATCGACCTGAATAAGCGATCTGCAATGCTAGCGAAACTGTCGTCTGCGAAGATGGACACACGCGATTCATATCCCGAAAACCTTTACGCTGATTCTATCCCATGGATTGGTATATTGCTGCCCTCCATTTTTCCCATGCTAGTTACATCGGTTCCCTGATTTTACTTCCTCCTCCCTCCCCCTCTCTCCTTTCTCAGTTACCCTTTCGGAGACTTCTCTCTCCCACCTCCTCCTTGCTTCTCTGCTTGCAATGATTCGGATACAGATTTCCCGAATATGTATTTAAACTGTTCTCGAGTTTCCGCGCGGGTAAGATATTCGGAAACCCGAGAAAAGTTTAAATATTCTGTTCGCCGGGAAAGTGTAAAATCATTCCCGAATATGCTTTTCCATGTATTCTACCATTTTTATCCCTGAGGCAACTTATGCATACCTTGTCAAGTTTTCAACGTGTATGTTTTCTTCCAGAAGAAACTCGACTAATCTTGCGTAACTGGTCACAAGCCGATGAGTCTTCTACTTATCCTAACTATGAGAGTGATATCTTTGATCGAGACAAAATGAAGACGAAATAGTATTACGTTGCTAGGTACCGGTTCAACCTTCTATTCGGAACTTATTGCTAGTGCAGCGGAATAGCGAAGGATACATTGGAGGATATTGGAGAATCGGTATTCGTGGAATACGGTTTCTCTCCATTTCTAATTACATGTGGCCCCTCTTTCACCCTGCCCTTTCTATCTTCTCCACCCCCTCTGGCCTTCCCGTTTTCGTGGTTCTTTTCCCAGTGTCGTCTTCTGCAGCTTTTACAAGAGTCCTCCTTGTACCCCGGGTATTTCCGTATCTCTTTAGTTGTCTGTTTTTTTTCCGTCTCCCCACTGTACGTCTGTTTCCAACCCCTTCATCAAGCTTGTCAAATCCTCCCTCTCTTCTTCCTAAAATGTATATGTTGTTCTCATAAATTTTCTTGCCTTGTACAAGATGATGGCTTTGTGAGCCGATATGAGTCGCACGCATTAAAATAATGGTGGAAAAGTGCTACTACTTTTTATTTCAATGTGTCAAGATTCTGCTTTATAACGCCTGAAACAGTTGAATTTACTCCTAGTTTCCTTGCTCATCTGCCTCGAGTTGTTGGTTCTAGAGGATAAGATGGTTTCAGTTGAAAGGCATACAAAGCCCCAAGACAGTATGTTTGCTCGTATAGCGCCACATTCCCGAGGTTAAAGCCAGAACTTCGGACGCTAAAACATTCGTCAGAGAAATTACTCATAATTAATTATTCATTGCTCATACTTAGTGATACATGGGTAATTTTACCTCAAACGTTTATCTCCAATAATATCAGACCCATCCTTCGCTTTTTCTTCGTTGAAGCTCTCGCGGGTGTGTGGGTGATGTTGTTTTCGGATGTGCCCCGCATACTTATACTGTTTTTCCCGACGTTTCAAGGCCATTGTTGGTCATTTTTCCATCAGTGAACCGAAGGAACTAGCTTAGGAAGGGGAACAATGGAGGATTGAAGTATGCCAATTATGGAATGGCATTACTACAGAATAATGACTGAAAAATCCTAGGAAAAAGTTGGCCCCAGATTGAGAACTCAGCCCTTTGGTACGCATTTATGCGCATCCCCTCAATCGCGTACGAGCCCCACGGAATCGGACGCATGAAAACTTCTGGCAACAAACCGATTAAGCGGTTAATTATTCAAATTAAAAATTACACAGCCACTAAGACTTTGAATAAAAAATCAGGATTAATGATACAATTAAAAATTACTTCAGTAAGAGTGACATAAAAAAACAGCATGTTGATATAGCAAAAAATGACGTAACAGAATTTTTTTTTTCGTTACATGTTACATTTAGTTTAAATACCTTTGGCATTTCCCGCCGCTCCCACTCCAAGTAAGTGGCACTAAGAGTGCTAGATTATAAACGGCCATCTTGAAGTTGTAACTTCACCCATTCACAGGGGAGTCACGAAAAAAAAGCGCACAGTTGACCCTTCAGAATTTACAAAAGAAATCCAGTCCCTATCTTCTCAAAAATTAGGGAATGTTACGCACACAAAAAATAAAAGGCGCATATTGTTTGTGGTTGCGCCTCTGGATATTTCAGCAACTAATTAATTGCTGGATTCATTAGTTTCTGATTCCCATCAAACTTTATCCTCAACACCTATTTAATTGGCAGGCTTGGGACTGGCTAAATGATTTGTTTTGAATCGTGTTTAAAATCAGCATGAATAAAGCTTCGTCAATTCTAACTTTTTAAACATATTTACATTCTTATCACTATTACACTTATTCAAAATCAACAAAGTGTGGCTTTACTGAGGTGGATGATTAAAAGGAATATATATCTTGTATACTGTTGGGCACGATATGGTGGAAGTTCTTAATATTATTAAAATAAGACATTTCAATATTTCCACTGAGTTTTATTATTACACAACGCGTTTCGTCGTTGCAAACGACATTTTGATAATCAAACGATATTTTGATAATGTCGTTTGTAACGACGAAAAGCGTTGTGTAATTATAAAACTCAGTGGAAATATTGCAATGTCTTATTTTAATAATAAGAAGGAATGTACCTGAGATTTTCTATTGCGTGATGACTTCCCTCCAAGAAGCTCCAAGAATTCATTTCCAGGTGAAGTAACCCATACCCTAAACTGTCACATTCGCCCTCGTGCGATTTTTCGCGCATATCTATATTTGCGCTTTATTCGTTGAGCGATTTTTCCGTATAGTCTTTACTGTCGTGTTCTTAGAGAGGTAGCGCTCAGGTGTGGAGGGATGGCGTCGACAGCCTTTTGCCGATCGTTGGGACATCCTCCGTGGGTTTGGTCATGCAGACGCGGCGGTGCTTCCTCCCGCTGTCGGGGTTTGATACTATACCCACCCTTCGATCGTCAATCCCCCAACCGACCCCTTCCCTTGCAATCGCCACCCCTTTAGAAGCGTAACCCATTGGCAGGGGCAATTCTGCCCATCGGACCAATTGATTGGCTGTGGGACTTTGGGGAATATCCAGAAGCGGGGAAACCAAAGACATCCATCGCCGGCTTGACGCGTCGCTCGCTGGGCGAGAAAAGACTCCCTACCCCGATCGCATGTGCGAGCCCAAGTTTAGGAAGATGATCTCAAGAATCAAAGATTGAGATAATTCTTGTTCGGATGCTAGTGCTATAATAATAATAGTAATTAACATAATCTTGGAAATTCAGCGAAATGAAATGCAAAGTGTTTACCGACGTTTCGGTATTTTATTATAACTTCATCAGGGTTATGAATAATGGTTACAATAAATTAATACATTGAGAGCTTTTACAATATTTTTACAATAATAAAATAAAAATATAAAAAAATGCTATTGTACATCAATGAAAAAGAAAAGACAAAAATTTGGAGGTGCAAGTAAGTAAGGTATGTCAAAAAAAGTCGTATTCAATAGTTCGGGGTATAATACCTCCAAGAGCACCAATTTTACAAAAGTGGTGAAGTTAAGGTAATTAACATCCTATTGAACAAACAATAGAATCAAGCAATTGTGAAAAAATTATTGCATTGAAAATGAAATATAGATATAAAACAAAAAATAGGTCATTTAATATTTATATACTCAAATATTTAATGATTAGGTATGTAATTATTTTCAATGAAGTTTTTTCAGTTACCTTGATTTTTACCTCGGTCGATTCCTAATTTAATAATATTCATTTTACGAGGGGATTTTGACATCCTCTTATTACGCCACTTCAAAAGGGATTTTCATTCTCCCAATACATAATAGTTTCTCTTTTTTTAACGCAGCAGAGGATAAAACCTCGAGCACAGTACGCTTCGATTTTGTTTATTTAGCAACCGAGCGAAGCGTGGCTAAGGGCGTTATGCGTGCTGAGCTTAGGTCACACTCTTTCCCTTCCCATAATCCCCTTCGGTTCTCCGCTACAAGACCACAAACCAATGAGCTCCCTTCTTCATCCTCTTGGTCTCTTTTTTATCATTTTCTCATATATATACACCATCCTGCCTCTCACTCCAGGAGAAAAAAAACTCATTTTTTTTCTCGGGGCTCCTCTTTTGCCTCCGGGAACCGCAGGCGGAGGGGACATGGTAGCCCTCTGCCAGTCACCCTCTTCTCGCACCGTGCCATCATCCCTACTACTTCCTCGCTTCACCCTCCCGCTTTGGGGCAAGTCCGTTATCATAATCAGGATCGCCATAATTCTCTTTCGAGACGAGATATGAAAGGCAGGGCAACCGGCTTAGGCTTACTGGAGTGACAAATTAGATGAGGAGCGGAGGTGTGAGTCCGGAGAAGGGGTCCGGAGATGTGTGGTTTGGGGGGGCCTGAGACGGTTCCATGGTTTTGGGGGTCCATTTCTAGAGTGCCGTCGTCATGCCAAATTTCTCACATGGGACTTGCTCGAACGCAAAGGATCATATTGAAAATAATGATGCTTTTAATAAATTATGGCGTACCTATCGGTAGTCAGAGAAGCAGTTTGGTTTGCGAATTATGCCCTGTTTACGACAACTTAACTTTGCATAACTTGACTGCGAAAATTCTGCGGAGGAAAGATAACTTCCCTGGACTGCGAATCGAACTCGGAGCTCTCGGATCTGATTCAGTCGCCATACCACTTGAACTAAGTAGGTATCTTCATCACTTGCGGGAGATCCGGGTTCGAGAGTCGTCGTCATGCCAAACTTCTCTCAAGGGACGTGCTCCAATGCAAAGTATCACATTTTTTTAAAAGTCGTTAGAAACTGTTTGGTTTGCGACTACTTAACGTGGCAGAGCTAGTGTGGTAAAATTCTACGAAGGAATTATAATTTACCTTGACCTCGAATCTCCCGCATTCGTATAAGTCATTCTACCAGTTGAGCAACGTAGATATCTTCATTCTTTGGGAGAGATCCGGGTTCGAGAGTCCATGTCTTGTCAAACTTCTCATTAGGGGTGTGCTCGCCAATAAGATTGCTATAGGTGTGAGCGGTAAGAGAAACTAAAATCAATTGTTATACCATGGTTATTAATCATCATTCTTCCTAATTACACGACTTCAAATGGATTTTCAATATACTAGAACTTATTCTTTTTGCAACTATTTCATCGCCCAATTCGACGCTTTAATATAGATTCCCCACCTCCTCGATGAACGAGTTATTTCTGATTGGACAGAGCAATGCATGAGGGCTCAGGGGAGCCCTTCGAGGATGCAACACACCGGGGCCAGGAACCAAGCCCGTGGCTTATACGCCCGGTCACCCGGGGAGGGGCTGGAGAAGTATGAAAAAGGATAGAGGCGCCGCCGCGATGGGAGCCCGCCGACGCCTCTGGGAAGGGATAGGAGCGGAAGGGAGGGGACGGGGAAAAACATCTCAACGCTATAGAAGCGAAAAGGGCCCACTAAATAGCGAAACCAAGCATACGCAATTAATTTTCTACCAATCCTAGTGGATTTTCCAATGAGAAAGAAAAATCCATCGATCGAATCGGTAGATAATTGGACAGAGCAATTAGTATTTCATGAAATCGTGAAATTAGTGAAAAATTGTAAAAATACCCCATCATTTACAGCAATTTACGTCGTTTATCTTATCGCCGGGTATTACTTAAGTATCATGACATAAAAGTAGTTTAAATAAATAAAAGATCGTAGCACTTTCTACTGCACACCCCTACCTACTGCTAGATGATGGCTCAGTGAGCCGAAATGCGTTGCACGCATTAAAAATTCTTGTTGAAAAGTGCTACGATCTTTTGTTTATTTAAATATGTCTAACTTACACCAATTGAAGCCTGAGACTGTTGAACTTATTATAAAAGTAGTTTTTATTTGAGCCGTAAATATGGGCCTTAGTAATATATCCCTACCTTTCACAGTGAATTAAATTTAAGAACATTTCTCGGAGTTTGCACCGGGTGATGTTTTTAGTGTGGATTCTGACACAGAAATGAGAAAACGCCCATTAGAAGATAGAGAAGACGTAAGTCGTTTCGTAGCGACGTGTGGGCGCCAGCCGAAAATATCACCTTTTGCGATGCCCGAGGTACGCTTATATTCTTCCCTTGATTTACTGGTTACTAGTTACTTATTAGTGAAAAAGTTTACAGTCAGCTACATTTACGTACTAACGACAATTACGTACTAGCGAACAATTACGTACTAACGACAAGTCAGGACTCAGAAATGTCTTTATATATCGTAAAAAAATAGCGCACTATTAATGACGAATGGGTTCTTCGTCGAGAAGAAAATATGCTCTCTGAGATCTTTTCTTCACTTGCTGATGAATATTGATTAATACCTACCGTGAGGAGTATGTTCTGTGTTCAACACGACTGTCCTTCAAGCTTCAAATAATGATGTCGATGATGCTGGAACGCTTAATTCTCTCCGCAAGCCGCATATCCGATATGCGGGCGGAGGTAATGGGATCAGCTCCTGGGTATCAAGCCGACTAATTAATGCGCTGAGGAGTTTCAGGAACATCTCAGGGACCAGAAGGACCCAACCTAATTCTCCTTGTATATCGAATCCGTAAGTGAAGGGATCGAGGGATGAAATTTATTTTCATACAGGGATCAAGTTACGCTTTACTGCTGCTGGTGAAGCATGAGCGTTTCCTTCTAGAAGTGTTTTTAAGCTATTTGTAAGTGGGCCTAAAATTGTAAATCACGTCTTTTTCTAACTCACATGCCCTTATGATATTATTAACACCGGGGAAGAGGAATGATGAACTTTTTTTTTCTATTTTTACAACTACAATTTGATTTGTGTTATTCTTTGTCACTTGTGTGTTGATTTATAGGTTTAAAAGTTTTGCACTAAATAGTGCTAAAACTAGATTAAAATAAACTACATCCAATTCTAATCGATCTAAACTAATCGTCGACTAATTGACTAGATCAAAAAATAGATTATGCAAAAACGGAGGTGTTTTTATTTTAAATTTTTTTGGGTTCCATCAACTTGCAAAAGATATAGTTATCTATGGATACACCAATGACTAAACGTAAATTTAGAACAAAGAACTTTTACGTGATACCTTAACACTTTGCGTATCGGGGTATTTAAATGTAGAGGAACGACGTACCTGAGTCGAGATATCTAAATTGAAAATATGTGTCAATTTGAACAAACTGTTTTTGATTTAAACCCAATTGAAAAGCTAACTTTTAAAATATAACTTTACCTAATCAAGCATTACGATATTCTTCCATTCACAATAAATAAGGAATGAAAACTGAAAACGTTCCACCAAATATGTATAATATCCTATTAAATTAAAATTATTACGGATACTTTTTTATCATTTTATATTGCTGAAGTTGACGCGCCTCAATGACGAGAATCTTCGTCATCCGCACGAACATTGTTAAAGGTCTCATAGTTTTTAGTTTAGTGGAGTCCTATTAGGTAGAGAAATGGCTACTGCTTAGGGGGAAAATCCTGGAGGTGTGAGGCAGCCCACGGAAACGAACTTGCCTTCGCACCCTGATTGAGTGAAATTTATACACCTGCAGGATAGTTTTGACTGAGCTGCACCCTCACCTATTCAAACCAAACTTCCAGGTTGAATCTCTGCGTGAGTGATTTGATACAATACTAGCTAGCTGGTAGCATTAGAAAGAAAAGCAGCTTATTCCTGTCATTCCTGTTCATTTTAATGATATGTTTGATAGTTTCCGTAATGTAGATTGTTGCTAATGGTATTCTGACGGTTAAGGTAGATTTACTGGAAGCCATGTTATCCTATTCACCCGCTTGACCCGCTCTTTTTTTTTCAAAAAAGTTTCTCGGGTTATTGATGCGTCAGTGGCCATAGGTCGACCCTACAGGAATGCTTGTTTTTCGAAACCTTTATTTTAGGAAAAATTTAACGATGGCGGTATACACGGTGTTTTATAAAGAATAGACTTATTTCGAATTAATATATTTATTCAACTTTAAGACGTACGCATTTGAAAATTTACACATATTTTCAAACCTCTCAAGTTTAGATCACAGATGTTCAATATGTCCCCCATCAGCGATACGAACAATATCACATCGATAATCAAATTCCTCCCGTACTCGGGCAAGCATGTCCTTCGTCACTGGTATCATGGCAGTACGGATGCGGTTATTCACATTTTCCAGGTCCTATGGGAGTGGTGGTACTACATAAAAGTTGACTTTAACACAGGAATAAGTCACAGGGTGTCAAATTCGGCAACCGTGGAGCCCAGCTATGCATGCTTAGTCGCTACCTTGACTACCAATCTGACGGTTCGGTAGTTTTATTCATATATTCACGCACTTAGCGACTCAAGTGAGGAGTGTCCGTCTTGGTGAAAAATGAAGTTGTATTTGTGCAGCCTCGGAAATTAACAGCTGAGGTGTAACGATCGATAGTTTAGACAAATCGATACTTTGTAATACGTATTTATATTTCTTTTAATGCCCCGTATTTTCATATAGGGACAATGTATACATTTACGGGCTCATACTTGAACGATTATGGCACAGTGCTGTCGTGATTAAATTTCACCATAGTGAACCGTTATCTGAGATACACTCCGTTTGCAAAATGAAGGTAAAATATTTCTTTTAAGTTTCTCAGTCCGTATTTGCTTGGTATTATCCATGCTAATTGGCCCATTTCAATGATATACGTATTTTTATGCCCAGGGCAGATAAATTATATAAAATATATTCAATAATTAGTCGGAAATAGAAAGTGGCTAATAAATTAGCGCATGGTAAATACCGATTAAGAATTATACTGTAGACTAATTTGTTCTCAGAACGAGAGAGGAAGTCCATTATTAAAAATATTGGCATAAAGATGTTCGTATCCGCGCAGACACGATTGTTAAAAAATTCTAGGCAACGATGAGCTATTTCTTTCGTCAGCTGCAATGCATTATTTTTATTCCGAATCTACAAAAATATAACAATTGAGTGAAATATAATTCGCTGACAGATGAAGAGATCAGATTAAGGCATGTAATCTGAATCCCATCGAGGCTTCTCGCAATTGATTTCATTTTGAAATCTCTGGTTCATTAACACCGCTATACTTTAATTTTCCAAGATTCTCATTTAACTCTTTAAAAAAGTTACTCATACCACCGCAAGCTTTCATCATTTGGGTGTTTAGAGAAAATAACCAACTTAGCCTTCTGCGATGGAGAGGCAGGGATATTACGATCCATCTCCGACGGAAAAGAGGAGTTAGCGCGGTTTAATCTTAATGGAAAGGACGGACCACACTTTGGTAACTTTTTGAGCGAGAAAATTTCCTCCCGGATAATAAATTCCATCACGTCGAACTGTGCACAAACTTATGCGAAGCGGAGAGAAAGAAGAAAATAATTACGCCGGCGAGATTTAAGAGAAGTAAAAAAACAAGCAAAAGGAGAAAATGAGCTTTCGGACGAAATACTTTTTGCAGATTTCCCCCAAAACATCGTCCCGGGGTAAATGCATAAGATAATTCGTGTACCGTCCGCGAGATGGCGTTAATATTCTCTCCTCCTACGCGGAAGGGGGAGATTGTGGGAACTTGCCGATGAAGGGCGCTTTGCGGGAGGAGTTGGGGGTTCGAGACCCTTATACACCCCCTTCTCATCACGCTACCCGGCCGAATATTGTCTCCTCCCTTGCGCTGATCGGCTTATTTTGAGGCCACGGAAATTGGTATTCAGCGGGGCGCGACCTTCATTTTTTTACGGCCACGGTTCCACGACCAGGGGGCAGCACCTAGCGCCGCCGTCCACAGCTGCGGCTCACACGGAATTCCCGCTGCGGAAAAATAAAAACCCCTGATGCTCCTTCTATTCGCTCTTTTCGCTGATCCCAGGACAAGGGTGTGAGGAGTCTGTAGGTGTGGGGAAGTTCTGGGATAGGTGGAGGAAGAGTTGGCCGGCGGGTTTGGAAAAAAAATGAGCAAAAAAAGGAATCGCTCTCCTTCCACCCCTCTGCAACACTTGCGCCATCCCTCGTGGACTAAAAGTTTTCCCGCTGGCCCCCATCTCATCCCTCCGCCTGCTTACAGCTGTGACTCGCAAACTGTCACCCCCGACCTTTTTCTCCCGCGCCTGTGTCTTCTCTTCTGCTCCCTCTTTCACGCCTCGACGTCCCATCAAGGCTCTTGTCCTTCCAATTACCTTCTTGGCCCTCCCATGAAGTGTGCCTTCGGCTTGTTCATCGAGAGATTAAGAACACCTAGCTTCGATGTTTAACCACTTCGCATCCAATTTCGATGGCAAGGATTCACTATTATACTTTATAGATGGTTCGTTCAATTGTATAAGGCTCAACTATGTGGAAATTAATACACGAAAATGAAAAATAGACTTCGTTGATTTCCACTAATTTATTTTGTCCGTATGACATGTTTCGAACCATAGAGGTCATTATCAAGTAACCGGGTATGGTTGGAAACATGTCGTACGGACAAAATAAATTAGTGGAAATCAACGAAGTCTCCTTTTCATTTTCGAGTATATAGATGGTGTTCATTAAATGATGAAATAACTCCATATGTTCCACAGGTATATTGTTTATTATATCCAACTGGGTTTCCCCAATAAAGAAATCATCAGGAATATATACTGCCTTTAAAACAAGTGTATCTTTCACACTAGTTTTCTTTTTAGTTTCTGAAGTGCGCCTTTAGTCCATGAAGTGTGCCTTTGGCTTGTTCATAGAGGGATTAAGAATATGATTCGATGATTAATCAGTAACCGTTAACATCCTATTTCAATGGCGAGGATTCACTATTATATTATGTTGATAACATTAATAAAATAGGAAATAGCTTCGTACATTCCACAGGTTCAATACATCAAACTGGGTTTCACTAATAATAATGACACCATCAGGAGTACATAGACCCGAAAAAAACATGTACTATATATCCCAGGAATATATTCATGGTGTCTTGGGCTTGTTCAACGCAATATTAAGAACATCTAGCTTTGATGTTTAACTAGTAACCGTTAGCATCCAAGTTCAATGGAGAGGATACACTATTATCTATCTGTACTATCCACCATAGATGGCGTTGATTAAATTATGCAATAAATCCGTATGCTCCACAGAAGTAAAGTTTACTACTTCAAACTACCAAAAATGGAATCATCAGGAATATATGAAGCCTTGGAAACATGAGTTTTATATCCCAGGAATATATTCAATATTGAAAACAAGTAGTACATAACTGCTTGTTTTTAGGCTTCACTTTGCTCCTTATCATGCCGTAATTGCCGAATAAAGCAGGAGACAAACATTATTTTTTTATCATTTCAGTATCCAGTACTTTCATTGATTGATTCATTCAGAGAGACGCAGTGCAGACGTCGACGTTTCTCTAGGATGACATAGTATAAGGTTTTGGTGAAAACCTAGGACTTAGGTAGCGTAGTTTAGAGTGTATTGTGTCAGAAAGGCAAAGATATTTCTCTTGAAATTTCATGTTTTTTCGCTGCAATAGTTGTATGAAAATCGAAATTCTGGAGTAAAATTGTCTTGCGCTTAAAATATGTAAAAGTTGCTTACGAATGACTCAAATTGAATGAACCTATGCGGCATTTCATCAAATGTTAACCGTTGCGTTACTCAATTTAAATGAACTGGTATGTATAAAACATATTTCCCTTCTTTTGACTTTCATAAATTCTAAGGTATTCCGATCATGAGGAAATTCTTCACGCTAATAGTGCAAAACTAGATGACAATTTTTTTTGTATTTTACTTTGCGAATTAGGCCTAGTGGGTCTGAAACCGAAAGACACTCTCCTTTGACAAGAAAGACACTTGGATCGATCGGCTCCTATATTTATTTACGTGATCTTTTAAATAACATTCTTCAAAATATTTTGTTGTAATTTCGTCAGTGAAAGGGTGAAATATTATTTTATATATATTAAATTATCTGCTATCGATCGATAATCGGTGTTATATCTCCAAAATCGCGCGTTTTCCTTTGGTTTCTCATATCATATTTCCTTGCCCACCACATAATTGCTATTCGAATATATTCAAAAGATATTTATAAGGATTATGATAATGACAAAGCTAATGCGCCATTGAATTTTATTTAAAAATATTGCGCACCTAATACTGAATTGATATTGACTGCTGTAAACAAGCTTACCAATAAGTTACATCGGACAGGCTGTTGAAGAGAAAAAATGTTTTTAAATAAAATAAATACGTTACTACAAAAAGGATAGCTGATAGGAGGTCGGAATGGAGAGCTGCGTCATATCAATCTTACGATTGTTGACTTATGATGATGATGATCTGATGAATAAATCGGCAATTTCTTAACGGCAACAGTCAAAGCCATCAGAATCACTTCCGTAGAAAAGATCTTCTAAATCGCATATTGCCAATAGGGTGGTTTCCAATTATTTTTTTATTGCCTTAACCGAAAGATTATTACTCCTGGGGTACGCATTTCACGCTTTTAGATTTTTAAATTACGATATCTATTTTTCGTGATTAAATGAAAAGTGAAAGTTTTTATGCGCTCGAAAACGCGACGGCTAAGTATGAATGTTGGGAAAAGCCCGTGTGACGTCATTGTGGTTCCCGCTGCCGCCGTGGGAGGTGACCTGGGGGCGAGGATATGAGAGCCGATACGATGCAGGCTGCTAGCAGGTAGCAGAGTACCCTCCTAGCAGATAGCGCTGGGCTTAAATAAGGATTATTAATACTCTATCAAACAAAAGGAAACTTTCCGACCATAGGCAGTTTTAATAGGTGATTATTAAGAGATGTTTCCCTGACCTCTGTGCCACATGCATGCATTGGTAATCTCAGACGATGTAAAACTCCTGACTAGTCGTACAGCATCTGGGCCCCTAAGTGTAGTGACATCGCATGGGCGCCAATCTGGCCTCTTTCAAAGGAGGTTAAAATAGACCATTGCCATTCAACTAAAATGGGATTCCTAAAGCCAAATAATTTGTATATTATGAATACACTAATGGTGGGTAACGAATCGCAATCAATGCCTTTCGTTTTCTTTGATGAAGGAAACTACCTTATTATATCCTTCTGGTAAAGACAACTGGTTTTCCGGCTAGATTGTCATAAAAATGGCCTCGTAGTTATTTGATGTTGACGTTAGTCTGGGTGTGAGAAAAAGCCATCCAATCTCGTCCCAATAAAGACGATTATCTATCCATCTAATCCCCTCCACGTCCTCTCCGACAAATAAAAAGGACAAGAATGACTTTTGTCCCCATGGGAGGAAAAGGAGTGGATGAAGTTCGACGGAGCGAGTAAGCGGTGAGAATAGAGGAGGAACCCTTGGGGGAAAGCAAGGGACCCTGGTTGAGTAGGGGGAACTGCTGCGAAATCGAAACATATATGTATGTTCCCTTTTTCCCGTCCTCCACATCTTGAAAGTGCCCGCTGATGAAAGGTCCGAGGCTGACTTTCCCGGAGAATTCTTCAGGTGAGCTCTTTGTAGGCTCAAGTGAAAATATCCGAAGATAGGAAAATGCGAATGGCAATCAAAGGCGGAAAAATATGTATATGTATTTCCGAAAGCTGTTATTCAATTGACTTTACTATCATATGCGGAGAGGAGAATAGATTTTTAGCCGCGAAGTGTTTGACTAGCATCAGGCACTCTTCGCAATTAGTAGCACGCTTTGATCGTTGCAGTGTCCAGATCAAACGTGCAAATGAGACGGTTTGAGGTGAAAGCTGGGTCAATTAAATTTGTTAAAAAATAATCTGCTAACAGATGTATACTGATAAATTGTGAGATGTATTGATTTAATTGGAGTGGAATTGTACAATGCTGCAAATGGCTCAATTAAGTATATTGATAGCTGCGTTCAATGAAGTTTCTGTCGTAAATTTTTGGAATTTGAGTTGGTTCGAGTTCAGATTAAGGTTTGTAATTTCTCTCCTCTAGCAATAATTTCACTCGAAATAATTTGTGAGCAGCTAGGTAAAGTTTAGTGCACGAGTCCACGTATGAGTTTTATATTTCCATATGTTTAAAAAAAATAAAAAATTAGGGGTTAAATTTAGTTCCTCAAAAGAAAGTTTCATGGTTTATGGCTGCCATTCCCGGAATAAATTGGTTGCAGCTCAGCATCTAGAACAAAGAAATAAAAAATAAATTCTTCGAATTATACCAATTGGAGCCTTTTCAATCCCGAATCTCGTTCTATTGTAATTTTTAAGTGCATGTATTTTGCAAAAGAGTGCCACATTTATGTACTCGCGCTGCTCCTAGATCTTGTCAAGTCTTCCGCACCGGACCACGAAGAAAGGCGAGGACATAAGGCGACGGGATAAGGGGACGGTGACGTGGACAGAACGTGGAAAAGTGGAGATTCTGGCGGTGGATTGAGCTAGTTTACCCGGGAAAGACAGAAGGGTGTCTGAAGGGGGGGGGGGGGGGAGGTTTGGGAAGAGTAAGATGGAGCTCCATCAGCAACGCGCAGTCTTTTCCTTCAAGGGTCACGGCTGCGAAACGAAGTTAGAGTCCGTCCAGGTTGCCGTTTCAGCCTCTCCTCTTCCCGCGCAAATGAAGTCTCCTTCTGTGTCCTCGTGCACTTCCCCTTGGACCCCCTCCCACACCCCTGCCTCCACGTCATCACCCCACACCCCAGTACCCCTCCTTCCATCTCCCCCCTTTGAATTTATTCCCTAGGATAGACTCCTCTACCGCACCTTCTTCTTTCTCCGACTCTCGTGTTTGCTGCTCCTCATTCTGCAAGCGCCTCGTGCTAGTCTTCACCGGGGGCGGTCAAGCCAGGTCGGCTGGTCGGTAATACCCGAGGGCCCCGAAAACGCTAGCGTCTATCGTGAAGCGTATATGAAAGGTTTAATCTTAAAAAATACTCAGATTAGTTTAACCAAAATTTTTTATTATAAAATTCTACGTTTTAATTAGTTGCTTTTTACTGTATGCATAATCATTGTAGAGGTATCTTATAAAAAATAAATAAAATACAGTCCACAGGAGGTAAAAGAGAACTTTAGGCTTTTTTTGAAAGGGTCATTCGGAAAGGTTATTGTATAGGTTTTTATATTTCAGCGCAGCTTCAATGAATAAATTCAATAAAAATATAATGGAACCATAACACATTTTTGAATTTTAAAAGCTGTGAAATTCTCACTTTTCATAGTATTTTTTCTTACGAAATAGTTATTTTTTATTACTTTTTATCTAGTTTTTAATAGCCGGAATTGCGTCAACATCCATTTCCGGGCATGCAATTTTCAAAAATTTTCCGGGAAAGGATCCCTTAATTAGGAGGACCCATCATGAGCTCCAGCCAAGGGCCCCCAAACGCCCTAGATCCACCGTATCCACCAGGTGGTGCTTGTTAGGCCGGCGGGTCTAGTGTTGCCGGTCAAGGGTGTGCGCCAAAACAGGAGGTTATGTGTTCGAGTATCGCCAGGGTACGTTACCCCTATCCAGGGCATGGTTGTTTATGCACGTTAAAACTGTTAACATGTTAATAGCCCTAATGTAAAAGGCCGCATAGAGCTGTTTTCGCTGGTATGGAAATAAATAAATAGAAAGTGGTAGGGGAGACATTTTTAAGCATATTTTGTCCATAAACTTGGGATCGTAACTCCTTAGCTACTGAGCTATGGCAACGCAAACAATTTTGGCATTCACTTTGCAGTTACCATGAAAACGGTTGTTCTCGCGTATCCAGCCTTTTAGGCATTTTATTTAATTTTCTGGATTTTTATCAGCATTGAATAATTAAGACCGGACGAAAATGTGCGACTGTAATTGTCCGAAGCAATTAATCTTAAAATGGGTGAGATTGCGCAATCACACAGTTGATACTCGCTCAAAGCTCACGTTTAATAAAGCTGAAAGGTTCGGAACTTAAATCAAGTATAAAGTAGTGGGTTACAATAACGAAATTAATATTGGTATCAGCATCAAAAGTTGTTCATGAGGAACTCTCATACCGCTAGCCACACACCACTCCTAAGTTGCGCATGCGCAATTTGAAACAAAAAAAGCATTTTATGGATAAATCGATTGAAAAAATAAACTGTGGAACGTCGGGGGTGAGAGTGGATGGTTGGATCAACTGCCTCAATACTTATGGATATGAAGGGTGAATTTCTGTCATTATTATGGCCGCATATTCAGAAATTAGTTGTAGTTTGTTGCTGGTAAACAATTGTGATTGAGGAAATTGTCATTGAGGTAAGGATTCGTAACTGGAGACCAGCTAAAAATTACAACCATTTTCCTGAATTACATTTCCTCCATTACACTTCCCCCAATAATCTCTCAGAAGTAATAAAAATTTCCGCCCCATCCGTCGAAAGGAGGAGAGATTTTAAATAAGATTATCTCCTGCGGAATGTGCGAATGGCTCAAGAGGAATCCTGGAATTAGGCGATCCGCGTGCCTTCGATGCCAAGGTGGTCGTACGAAATAGACGCAGTACACCTCTTTGGGGAGTGGATATGACGTGTGGAGATGTGTCTGTGCTCTAATTTTGGAAGAGCGGCCGTGTA
Source organism: Ischnura elegans (assembly GCF_921293095.1). Classification (NCBI taxonomy): domain Eukaryota; kingdom Metazoa; phylum Arthropoda; class Insecta; order Odonata; family Coenagrionidae; genus Ischnura; species Ischnura elegans. The sequence continues at coordinate 58,819,952 of NC_060251.1, forward strand.
TGGCGGCGGAAAGCAGGGACGCAGCTAGGAATTAAGGCTGGGAGGGGTTTTAGGCGCATCTAATACTGGGGTGTCTGGGGGTATGGCATACCCGCCACGGTAATCGATGGTGCGAAGGCCATCCCCAGAAAATGTTTAGGATAAATAGAGATTTTTTTCAGTTTTCTGAGGGATATTTTATAAATCCTTAGAATATTCTATAAGTAATAATAATGTTTTTAAGTTAAATGGATTTAACTTAAAAATTTCTCTGAGCTCTTGCGGGGGGGGGGGGTTTATCCCCCAAAACCCCCCCTCGCTGCGCCACTGGCGGAAAGTCCATAGAAAACCTTCTTTTTCTTCCCTCCGAGCCAGGGAACTCAGAACCCTAGTTGTGCTGTGCAACTCTCGACTGTTTTCACAAGGCGGCAGGACTTCAATCATGCGACTTCCGTTCTTGGTGGATTGTGGCCCTTTGCCTCTCAAAGGGAAAGCCCATGCGGACCTGTGTGCATACTTAAGGAGACATTCCATCGTATTCTTCTTTTATTTTCTTATTCTTCCAATCCTCTCCGCCCGATATGAAGTCTGATCCTCTTCGTCTCCTTTTGACTCGCTCGGAAGCAAATTGTGGGTAAGGAAATTCGGTTGGAGACGGACTTGTGACATTCATATTCCCAGTGTGTCCCTTTTCCTTATATGTAACTGGTCTGGGGGTCGGCAAAGCAGTCCATTTGAATCACAGACCTGGAATACGTTGAGAAAGTGTGCTGAATAAGAATGGGGTAGTTTCCTTCATCGAAGAAAACGAAAGGTATTGATTACGATTCCTTACCCACCATTATTGTATTCATAATATACAAATTATTTGGTTTTAGAAATTCCAGTTGAGACGAATGTTAATGGTCAATTTTAACCTCATTTGAAAATAGGCCAGATTGGCTCCCATGCGATGCTACTCCACGTGACGTCACAGGGACCTACTTTCTATACGAGTAGATAGGAGTTTTACATCGTCGGAGATTACCAATGCATGCATGAGACACAGAGCACAGAAAAACATCTCTTAATAATGACCTATTAAAATTTCCTAAGGCCGGAAAGTTTTCTTCGTTTGATAGGGTGTTAATAATCCTTATTTAAGCCAAGCGCTACCTGCTAGCAGGATACTTTACGCTACCGCCATGGTCGGCAGCAAGCAGCCTGCATCATAGCGGTGTTTATAGCCTCGCACCCAGGTGGCCTCACACAGCTGCAGCCAGACGCCACACGGGCTTTTCCCAGCATTCATACTTAGCCGTCGCGTTTTCGCGCGCTTGAAAATTTTCATTTTTCATTTAATCGCGAAAAATAGATGTCGTCATTTAAAATCTAAAAACGTGATACACGTATTCCAGGAGTAATAACCTTTTGATTTAGGCAATAAAAAAATAATAGGAAACCACCCTATTGTGGGAAAATGGAAGCTAAAATTGAGTTACAGGATTAGCACAGATCTATGAAAATATCGATGAAAACTGTTGTTCACACTGAGCATTAGCAAGGCAAATTGGTGGGAATTTGAGTGGAAAATCTCTTTATTTGGAAGATAAATTATCATAATATATATCCTGCATATTTTTGGTATTTTTATTCATTCAATGTATTAACCCGGAAGATCACGTAGATAAGTGAGGCTATAGTTCACACCAGCCTAAGACGATGGTGTCTAAATAGCACTTATTCAAGGTAGAGGGGTCTGGTTCATTTCTCTAAGCTACTTCTCACTTCGAGGATTTATTCGGAATTTCAACAGCAATCGAGGTAAACGGAAAGAAGCGCGTGGAACGCATTCAGAAATAATTCATACGTGTCTGAAAGCTTCAATGGGAAAATGAACCAAGGTTCCTTTGGTCAGTAGTCCAACGCTATATCCCCTAGGCGACTACGCTCCGGTCTAATTGAATATATCTCGCAGTAATAATACTTCTACTTTTCCAATCATCTTCGCCATTGGCCAGCCATCCTGATATTGGTTTGGCGACCCCCACCAATCAGACTTGTGATCAGCTAACCTTTTCATACTTCTTCTCTTTTGCATCCTTCACTTTGGATCTCTATTTAACTAGTTTCAGGCCTTATTTAGCCATTCCTCCTTTCCGCTAGTCCTTCGAAGAACATCATCATAACACCACCATGTCTCGTAATGCAGCCTTTTGGGTTGTACCGTCTTGTTTGGGCTAGAAGACCTCTCTCGTCTCTAAAAATAATCAGTATGCCTATGCTCGCATCTCTAGGTCAAATATTAAATAAAATATGGCATTACTTCATGAGCCCAAATATCTCTTAAATTCAAAGAGTAATGAGAAAATTAATTTTAATATTAGAGACACAATTTTCTATTAAAATATTCCATTTTATTTTTCAAGTTACATCATTTTTCTGTGAGATTGCCCGTTTCTTCTTATATGTATATGCTATATTTTCTCCATGTTAAGCCTAAAAACTCACTCGTCATATGATAATAAACCGATAATTGGATTTACAGAGATTATTAAATGATGCAAAAATGGCCAAACTTAATGAGTTTAATCTCCTCCATCTAACTGACCAATCATTTACCAATTTAAACTGTACACCATTTTCATATCCGTCTCAAGTGAGTTCGCTTCGCAGTATTATAAAGATCATATTTTCAAAAAGGGGAAAACGGAAAACAAATCTCTGGAAAACGGGTTCATAAATGAAGTAAGGTATTCAGGGGAAAATTCCTCCGGTCCGGATTCCGAAAACTCGTTGCATTTAAATGTGGGCTCTGGTCAACAACCGGTCGTCGAGGCCATCTCGTCAACAAAACTTTAAATTACACCCAAAATGAAAAGCAGTCGGAGAGATTGCGAGGCGAGAGAGAGAGAAAAAGAATTAAAACAAAGGGTCACGTTGGGAAAACTCAATTTGGTCACCAGAGACGGATGGAACGAAGAAGTTAAGGCACTCAAATTCCTATTTTCCCATTCCACCCCCCACTTCAGGGCTCACCACCTATTCCCACTGATCCCTCACCTCTCCGGAACCCTTGACGCCCTCAAACCCCCAGTTCTTTTCTAGTTATTTACCTCCTTATTTATTGCTATTTTTCCCATTTTTTCTCCTTATTTCAATCCATGAGTGGTAATAAAAATAGAGTGGAATGTGCAGACTACCTCATTACTCGAGTCTTTTTGGATCTTTAATTCTAGGCTCAATAAATTTAGATGAAATTTGTCGCACACACTAATTAAGGTATATGCTTTGTTTAATGTACTCAATATTCTTTAATATTGACCTTATGACCTCATAATGTGGATCAAAATTTGATTTCGCCTTATGGAGTTTTTCTCTAAGAATAATTTCTATGAATAGTTTCTAATGACTATCGCTCTAATAATTCTAGTACTCACTAATTCCAAAATTCTTGATTGATGATTTCAGCCTTAACTATGGACTAACTTTACATCATGGAAAATGAAATGCATAAAATAATTTTGGTTCTATAATATATTGGAAATTTCACAAATATATTTTATTCACCCGTTTCATCCCCTCCTCCCTCTGCAGGACGAAGATACATGAAAACAGGGAAATCCACCCAATCTAAGGCCGCTCCTTCCCCTTATATCCTTTAACCCCCAACTCACCCCACTCTTTCCACACAGACACGTGTCCTTACTGCCGCAACCGACTTGATACTTACGGAGATGAATGTATGATCGATGCACCTGACGATGTAACTATGTTATGAAGCCCTTTTCATGCTTTTTCAAATATATTAGTGAAGCTAACAAAGCTTATTCTATCATTTTCCAAAATTCTTACACGTACTAACGAAGTAAATGCATTAGTAATGCATGCTCGAAGTGAGAGGTTGCCCTGAGAAATGAATCGGAATCCACTATCCTGTGTGTTATTCACACACGTGCGCCCTAGTCTGACGTGAGCTCTATCCTCACCTATCCAAATTAACCTCCTCGTTAAAACATTGAACAGGTGAAACATACTGAAATTTTTTGTATGATATATATTTTGATAATTTATATTCCAAATGAAACGTTTTTCCTATCGAATTCCCACCAATTTTTCTGGCTTATGCTCGTTGTAAACATAAGAGTTATCATATATTTCATATATCTTTACTAGTTCTGTAACCCAATGTCTGCTTAGCTTTTTCCTCAACTCTCATTCAGCCCACTTGCTCAATTACAGTGGTATAAAATAAAATAACATAGAAGTTGACCGGAGCAGCAATACATTTGAATATAGTAAACTGTGCTAGACTTTTAAAATGATGACAAATTGGACAATTTCTCCTTATTTTAGTCCAAAAGTGGTAATCAAAATAGAGTGGATTTTACAATCACCTCATTAATCATGGGTCTTATTGGATCTTTAATTTTAGACTTAATAAATTTAGATGAAATTTGTCGCTTGCATCAAGAAACGTTATATGCTTTATTTAATGTACACCAAATTTTGTAACTTTGACGTTATGACCTCAAAATGTGGGTGGAAACGCAAAATTTGATTAAGCCTTAGGGGACTTAACGTTAAAGTTTTGTAGACAGAAAGAAGCCTGAATTTCTTAGCGGAATGTTATTTTATAAGTTTTTTGCTTGGGGAAAACGACTTAAATACTTTGATTAGTATGAAATCCAACCATGACCCTTGTAATGTCAAGGGGTATTTTTACCAAAAATATATATTAAATAAAGGCAAACCAATATAATTTCCAAGAACAAAAATAGGTAGTAAAGATCAGACATTGACAATTTGAGAAAAAATTATTAATATTTAATTATTAAACCTGATAGGCAACTATGAACTGTATTAGCTTAGTTAGCATCAATAAACAAATACAATTCATCGCAAAAAATGTTTGCCAAAATTCTAGTCCCTTCTTTTTTATTAATTTGCAACCGAATTTTTCTTTTTTCCTTCTTTATTATCAAACCTTGTTATAATGTTTTATGAGTCAAAATGATGTACTCATTCATTCATAGCCCTAATTTAGCTGTGAAAATATACCGGAACGTTGGAAAAATTTGCATTTTAACTTCTTCAAGACCTATACTTCAAGATACTGAACCAACAATATAATTTTTAATTCCTCATTGTGGAGGAAAGTGGCAATGTCTCTGCGTAAAACCTAACTGTTTTCTACTCCACCAGATATTTATTTTCCGCAGTTTCCAGCAATTGTGCAAATACTCCTTTTCACGGTATCGCCACAGAGCGAATTGAATCGCAGCTTGAAGGGCAGCAATTCAAGAAAACATTACGTAGCGATTTACCCCCCGAGGGTATTTTGACGCCATTCGAAACCAAATCCTCTCTTTTTTTTCTTCACCCCTCGATCTTTTTTTTTCCTCCCTGCTTGTTGACCACTTTTCGGCGAGCGAAGGCGAAGCGACGTTCAACGAATTTTTTTTTTTTTGTTTTGGCAACACTGCCCACATTACTTTTCTGTAACTCACTCTCCCTCCGTAAGCCGTCTCCACTCTTTTCCGAGACCTTTCCCCTCCCTTGCCAACGCCACCAAGTTGCACAGTCAGACCCTTCTCACACTGCTTTTCTCTCTGCTCGACACATTCGTTTAGAATTCAGGTCGACAGATTTGCAGCCCCTGGGTGTCGAGTGGGGAAGGGTGGGGGGGGGGGGCTGAAGACTGGTGTGAGGGTGGAAGTGAATGTGGTTGTTGGACGGTGTGTTGGGTGGGGGATGAGTGGAAATTTCGGGACAAGGCACTGCGTCTAGTGACGGAAGCAAGAAATAACACGAATGATACCCTTAATCCAGGTTTATTAATTAGATTGCTATAGCAGTGGATTATATCGCTTCTATTATGTGCAAAGTAGTGTTTCAAAAGTTTCAAAACGATACGCGACGGCATACGTGGAAAAACAAAAGAATTGGCAGGTGCGAAGAAGAAATAATTTCATCTCTACTTTGTGAGAAATGAAACAATTTTGGCTTACCCTTCATCCCTAATCAGGGATAAATTGATAAGTAAATCAATCCGTAATTATATTCTTTGCCTGCGTAGTTATATTGAAACTGCTACTACGGTCTATTGGGAGCATTCCACTCAGACTATGATCAAAGTTGAATAAATATGTAGATTCAAGACCTCAATCGATGCTCTCGTTGTAGGACATCGCATCAGATGTGAAGAGATGTAGATGTTAACACGTGTGAGTATTGTAGCGAGTACTATAACAGTCAATCTCGACGTCTAGTGATGAAAGGGAGAAATAACACGAATGATACCTTCAGGCCAGGTTTACTGATGGAAGTAGACTGCAATAACAGTGGCTTAAGCACGACTTCTCGCTACTCTTTATAATGTTATAGGTATTCATTTAGCTAACTATCGTATTAGCATTAAAATAATGTAAAATTTTCATAATTGGTTTAATCTCACAATCGGTTTCAGTACCTTGGCGGTCCTTAGGGTAAAGAAATGAGTTACTGCGCAGATAGCACTTTAGTAAGAAATACTTAATGCACGGTACTTTAACAAGAGAATTATAAATAAAAAATGACCAAGACTTGAATTTGGCATGTATTACCGGGTATTGATTCTGTTTTAATCACGAACCACGTCCAAAATATAAATCGCGGTGACACCATGAACATTTAGAAATAAATTTATTTTCTAACGATGAATTACAAGACGTACGGTAAATTAACGTTGAACTCGTAAAGTCGATGGATATGCTATTATTAAGTCGACCATAGACTATTTTAATTGAAACTGATAGTGAAAACGTGGTTTCCTGCATGGATATCATTCCCTCAAGAAAGATAAGGGCATGACTAAATAAATATATATTGAAATGTTTGTCAAATCCACGCATCATTATTTGGTAAAGCCTCGACTGGTGTCAACACTACCGTATATTTCTCAAGAAGAAATGCAACTTCTATCTCATGACGAGTAGTTACTATATCTACGTTAAAAGGAGAGGAAGGAGGGTTTCAGAGGAGGAGAATGACTATGGCGTGAAGGTCAAAGGTGAATTTTTGGGCTGAGGCAGAGGGGAATGTGACCAAATATTTTCTTCAAAGGGGGACGGGGACTTGGTTTAAGAGGAGAATGGTATCAAGTTTACTAAAATCGGCGGAACGGTTAAAATTTAATGGATTATTTGCAAAACTGAATAGTTGCCACCACAGAACAAATATGGATTGAGATAAAATTTAAAAAAATAAAACACCCTTTTTCCAAAAACATTATTATTTTCACTAAAAAGTAAAACATATGCTTATCCTCACTCGGAGAATATAGCGAGGGTGCTAACTTGGTTTCTTAGAAATGAGTGTAGATAGGTTAGCAAGGTTTGGCACGCAATATTAATATCTAAGCCCAATCAGACCCCTCGCTTTATTCTCCGAATGATGAAAACTTATTTTTTTGTCCATAATACAATTTATACTGCTTTTGTTTTTGAAAAAAGCGTGTTACTTATCTTTTTAATTTTATTTTTATTAGATACTTTTTAGTGGCGAATCATGTAATCGATTATACCAGAGCTGTTCAAGAAATTTTTCCCAAAGCATTATAACTAATGCCATTTATTGAGAAAATTTTAAAAAGAGATACTATTTTTCCAAATGGAAATTTAGTTAATTAATTAGAGCCAACGAGACAAATTTTCAATATCTAATTATTAGATATTGTACAGACATTGGAAGCAATTGTTTGCGCAAAATTTCAAGCCGATCCGTCAATAGGTTAAAAATCAATTACAAGAATCCATAGATGAAAAAGACAGACAATGCAAGTTAAGAAAAAGCGTTTAAAAAATGGATTTGACAAATTTTTCATTATATATTTACTTAGCAATGGACTCGACAAAGTTAACTTGCATGTACCATTGAAGAGAAATGCCAAGTGCGTTTTGAAGTGAATATATATTAGTCCCCTGTTGGTCAAGGATCATGCTCGCTCTTATTGAAGCAAATAATCGTCTTTGCGCAGAAAAACTATTGGAGAAAACGAGATTGAAGGGATGGGGGTGGGAGACTCAAAATATGGTGTCGCAAAGGACCCAGAGAAAAAAAGATCTCACCCCCATGTGGAGAAAAAGGGTCCCTTGGTCCCCGGATAAGTATCAGACGAGCATGGTCCATCTTCGAAAGTTATATGAGTCCGCCCTTATATGATAAAAAAGCCATTCTGTGAAGGGGAACAAAATAAGGTGGGAATGGTGGAGTATGGGTGAGTGAAGGATATGGAGGGTCCGAGACGGTGAATTGAATACGAAGAGAGAGAGGCAGAAAATTGGGGAAAGGATACAAGTGGCAGAGGTGAGACCTCATTGTATGCATACATAAATAGAGCTCATAAGTTGGCTGCGCGGAAGCAAAAATAGCATTTGAACCACTCACTCCAATATTAGGAGATTTTTTCCGAAAATAACAGGAATTTTAAAATTTCAGTGACAGTCTGATTGTCAAATACTTTCCATTATGTTCGTATGCATTCCCTTGAAATATAATTAAATTTTCAGCTGTATTCAGTGACGTCATGGCAGAATTAGCAGTGCCGGAACGCACTTTCATTAACTTTCTTTATAAGTGAAATATTACTCTGTGTTTTTGTTATTACAAGTCATTATTTACATTTAAATACTATTTTTTGCTTTGCTTATGAATGCATAAATTAGAAATTTGAGGAAGCAAAATTGATAAATGTGTTATTTGACTATTACGTCTTTTGTTAATCAGTGCCGGGCAGGAACGGCGCGGCGTTCCGGCACTATGACACTACTGGCTGTATTCATTGTTTACTTTGACTGTGGCAGCTCCGCTGAGGTTAGATATGTTTGTGTGTTTCTCGTCGATTTTCGTTTTTTAAAAAAATGGATCAAATAATGATTGTGAAGCAAAGGGTGATCAGAAAAAATGGTAGCATAGTGTTTTAAATGTTTGCAAAGGCGTATAGTGAGGCTGCTATGAGTTACACCAGAATTTACGGGTGGTAAAAGCGTTTTAAAGATATTTTGTTCGTTTGTTCGTTTTGAAGACGTTGAAGATGATGAACGCCCCAGCATATCAAAAACCGTGGGTAAAGTGAGAAAAATGGCAATGAACTGGTTGTGAAAATGTTATGAATAGGAGACTATATTGAAGGTGACAATATTAATGTAGATGAATAAATAAATATTTTTTTTCGAAAAAATATAATTCCCGTTATTTTATGAGCACAACTCGTATCATAGTGTATGGAAAGACATAGTAAATAATAATCATTTAGAGATTTTATTTAAAACTATACCTCTCCTTCTTCTTGGGTTATCAATTTCATGGAAATGCAATTTTTAGTCTGGAATAAACCCTAAGTGCATCCCTCTCCCCCTGTTAGTTTTAATAAGATTATAACTGCAAAAAAATTTGTTCTGAAAAAAGAAGTAACATTTCCTGCAAGTGATATATCGTACTTACGTCACAACAAAGACTAGTTCCTTAATTTTCCACCAAAATCCAGGAAAAGTCGGTCGCCTGCATAAATATCTAACTTCAAAGAAGAGTTTTACCACGTTGCCCCATCTTCCACCAAAATGTCAGTTTGAACCTTGTCGAAACCAATTGAACGATATGTAATTCACTCTAGTTAAAGTAGGTTCCTCGGGCTGGCTCGAACCTACCTTCAAAGCTATCATAGTCACAAGCATCGGTGCTCACATCATATCACTCACTCACATATCGGGAGCGGGGATATGCTCCCCCGGCTTATCGTTAGCATTTTGGTAGGAAAAAATAATATTGTCGACGGAGGAAACTTCTTTTTCGCCGCGAATTCGGGGGAACCTTGGGAGTGGGTCGAGGGGAATTACGTTTGAGATGTTCGGAAAAGATCCCCAGTTATTCCCTCGATATCGGAGAACCTTTTGCTCTCCACTTCTTTTGTGCATTGAACCAATCTTTTTCTTACGCCTCCCCAAAAGATAGTCTTACCTCGTTTAAAGAGTTAGGGAGAGGTAAAATAAAAAAAAAGGTTTCTGGCTCAAAGGATCGGCAATGTAGCTTTTCCGATCGCTTTTCTTTCTTCGACCTCGCGGTTGGTACGATTGGGTGGGGTGAATCCATCCGAGGAAAAAAATGACGATCGGGAGATTTTTTTCCGCTTCACTCCTTAGGGATCTAGTCCCTTAGGGATTCCTTGGTCTCGCAACATCTCGATTCTTTATCTCAGTTCTCCCACGCTCTTATGTTGAACGCAGAATCGGTCGTGGGAGAAAGAAGGTGGGACGAGCTGAAGAAGGAAATGATTGAGAGTGCTAGCGAGGAATATCGGTGATAAATAAAATTTCCTGCAGTCTGTTCTTATCCAAAGCGCACATTTTACGTTTGAACAATTCAACTTGTCTATTAACACTAGAATGCCTAAGTGTGTCATTTTGACACCCTACGCGAACATTTTTTTTCAAAGCTGGCCTTTAAAGATTGTAGAATGAAACATTTCGTGAATTTTAAGCATAATAAGACGACAGTGTTAGGGATACCCCCTCTCTTTTTTCCAGCATAAAAAATCAAATTTACCTTGAATGTCGGAGGGTGTCATTTTGACACCCAGTATATTTTACCATTTCTTCGTTCGGTTTAGGTGCTTTGTGGGATGCAGTTTGATTATTACTAGCCAAATGAGTATTTTAGAATAGTATATTACCTTCATTATTGGTTATGATTTACATAATTTCAATAAATATCAACTGTTTATCATTTTTTCGAAAATTTATCAGCTCGTGAGATAAGTATATTCCGCTCTATTTGCGAATGATTTTCCTTGAAACCAGCCAAATTTTACCGCGACGACACATATTTTTTTAAACACTACACACTTTTATACACACTACACACGACGACACACATAAAAATTATTTTTTGAAAATATTTAGGAACCAAAAACAAATATTACAATGAAGATGACGCTTTAACTCTAGCGACTAAGAAAAAAATAATCCGCAACATATCACGGCTATTAGAACATGGGTGTCAAAATGACACCCTCCCGGCATTCTTGGGGTATGCCAATTTCCCGGCATTCTAGTGTTAAATAATGAATAAAACTGAGCAGTATTGCACTTTCCACCAATTTTATAAAGCGAATACAATCTATGATGTTTTGTTTGTTTTAGCTTTATTGGCACAAAAACTTAATGAGTAGTTGGCAAGTTTGCCTTTGAATTAATGTGGTAGTATAATTTTTTAGTATTCGTAACGTTTTTTGGACCATGTGGTGTGTATGTGGGAATCCTATTGCATGCTGGTGATTGATCACCCCCTGCCAAACACGCTAAAAGGGGCTCGCAGGGTTTTATGTAGATGTACCGTGGCCAGAATAGACCTGATATTGGCGACGGGTGCTCAAGTTTGAATGTACGGATAAGGGGATAACGAGGAATAGGGTGGTTTCCTATTATTTTTTTATTGCCTTAATCGAAAGATTATTACTCCTGGAGTACGTATTTCACGCTTTTAGATTTTTAAATGACAATATCTATTTTTCGCGATTAAATGAAAAGTGAAAATTTTCAAGCGCGCGAAAACGCGACGCTCAAGTATGAATGCCGGGAAATATCTCCGTACGTCGTATTTCTGGTTCCCCCTCCCGCCCGGTGAGGTGACCTTGAGGCGAGGCTTAGCGCTGATACGTCGCAGGCTGCCAGCGGGTAGCTGAGTGCCTTGCTGAATGGTAGCGCTTGGCTTAAAAAAGGTTTATTAATACCTTATCAAACGAAGAAAACTTTCCGACCTTAGCCAGTTTTAGTAGGTGATTATTAAGACATGTTTCCCTGAGTTCTGTGCCTCATGCATGCATTGGTAACCTCAGACGATGTATAACTCCTATCTTCTCGTATAGAAACTAGGTCCCTGTGACGTCACGTGGAGTGGCATCGCATGGGCGCCAATCTGGCCTTTTTCAAATTAGGATAAAATTTGACCCTTGCCATTCGTCTAAACCGGTATTTCAAAAACCAAATAATTTGTGTATTATGAATACACTAATGGTGGGTAACGAATCGCAATCAATGCCTTTCGTTTTCTTTGATGAAGGAAACTACCCTATTATTCAGAATAATAGAATGGACGGTGGTTGTAACTCACCATAAAATAACAAGCCAACTTAAGGGTGGCGCTTTATGGTGGAAATGTGCGACAGGAAACAATTACAGCTATAATAATATTGCATGTTCCACAAGTGTTTAATGATCTGACTCAGATTTCGACCTTATACACTATACATGTAGTTTTGATAATGACATAGTGTACAGTGTCAAAACCTGGGCCAGACCTTTGAAAAATTTGTAAAATATACAAATTGGTGTATCAGTGATAATTTTTCATAATCACCAACGTGTGTTGTGGACCCATTTAGTCCTGAATGGTCCTGAAGACTTAATCAGCTTGTTTTTACAATTATAAAATTAAAAAAATAATTACTACTGAAGGACTTAAACAGGCATATTAAATTCGGCAGAAAATAAATGATAGCTTCCATAGAGCAACAACCATACACTAGAGAGCTTAAGTTTTTCACCAGTTTCCTATCACATTTACTATCCTATTGCTGTGTCGACACCGAAAATATAACTAAAGGTAAGTTGTACTTCACAAGAATACAAATATTATTGCACTTTCCACCAATTTTATAACACGAATACAATCGCTACCGACCAGAATAAACCTGACACTCGCGGCGGGTACTCAAGATCCATTGGGTGGATAGTGGGAGAGGGAGGAGTTATTCAGAATAATCGGAGAAGAAAGGGAGCAGTAGATCGCCATACGCCACAGAACTTAAGTTTTTCTCAATGTTTCCATTACACATCTGTGTAGTTTCGACACCAAAAATGAAAATAATACGCAATAGCTGTAAATATTGGTCCTTTATCTTCGAATGTAAACAGAGTCAATTACTTCGTGTATGAATACCAAGGGGACTGCATAGAGGAGGCCCAAGTCCATCCCATAGAAGGCTGATTTCAGTTGCCACTTCGGTCGTAATTTAATCGGTTTTCAAAAGTGTCCGCGGAGCGGCGATGAATTTAGTGCGATCTACTCTTTTCCAATATTTTGCAGTTTAATGTTTGCACTTGCGAGGAGTACCATTGAAAAGTTATGAATTTGATAAATCACATCATAATGTGCATAAATTTCGTTTTATGCCCCTATAATTACACGTTGGTTGCATTTTATTTCAATATACAACAACTCTACATTATTGGAAAAACTAACGGATATTTGCAGATTTTTCACTGATTTTTGTCCTGATTTATCAATAAAAATCAACATGTGTCATAATAAATTCTTTACTTTGCATGTATATTATAATTGAGGAGTTTCGATGAGTTTCTATACTTAACTAAAGGATTAATTTTCGCTACTACCAGCTGTCACTTTGCGATCGTTACTCTTTTCCACCGTGGTAGTGAGCCCGCTGAACATGTTTTTTCTCTCTTCAGTAAGTGCTTCGTTACCTCCTGACACATTACCTCGTTTCGTTCACATCAATAAAATCGCAAAATTTCGCACCAGAGGGAGAAATTGATGGAGTCGAATTTCGGTGAATAGGAGGAAGAATAAGGCACTTCAACTCGTTTGCCGTCGCTTTGAGGATGGTAGCAAAGAAGGTCGCGGCGAAAAAGCGTACGAAAAATGCGGATAAAAGGAAGATGGTCCATAATTCCATATGATGCGCGACTTTTGAGATGGATTGGCGGGGTATGAATCAATCGCCTTTGGGAGCTTCTTACGCGGAGAGTGAGGAAGTCGCTTTGGGATACTGTCTGCTCTCTGAAACGATCCTTTTTACCCTCCCCCCCATCGAATAGCGCCTTCGGTAAAAAAAATGAAGTGGAAGGTAGCGAATTTTCTATCCACTTTTCCCAATGACTTTACCGATCGCTTTGATCGTTTGTCGGAGGGCGATGCGAGCTTCGAAATTCTACGAAAAAGGGAAGTGAAATTTTATTTTGTACATTTCACGCGAATATTTTATTTCTAACCATGGTTTCAATAGTCCTATGTCGTTATTAAGTGTTACAAATGTTGCGAATAAGCACTCATCATCATCATCTTTAGGCAACAATCCTCAGATTGGATTGATGTAGCTCTTCATTCCTCTCTCTTATCCGTTAGCCTTTTCATAGTGACGTATTTCTTATCTTTTATATTCTTTATAACGCGTCTATGTAACTCATTCGGGGCCGTTCCTTGCCCTTCTTCCCTTCCACCTGTCCTTCTACGATTGTTTTCATCAGGCCATCATGTCTTATAATGTGGCCAACTAAGTTTTCCCGTCTTCTGCTTAAGGTTTTTAGAAGACTTCTCTTTTATCCCGCTCTTCTTAGCACTTCCTTGTTGATTACGCGGTCAATCCATTTTATCTTCGTCATTCTTCGGCGGCACCACATTTTCCCATTATGCAGCAACTAACAAATATTAGCGATGTCCAAAGCACTGCATGAAATAATTAACTTTGTACGTAGTCACGCGCACGATATAAAGATGAAATTCACCATGAAAAATTATTTGTTTCATCCGGGATACGATCCCGGATCTCCTCATTGCCCATCTGGAATGCCATCAGTTACATAACCAGGCCAACTTCTTCCAAAGTAAGTCTCAGACTGGGTCCACCGAAAAAGGTGTTGGCGTATCCTGTTCCACACTGTGGACTTGAGACGTTAACACCTTGTTCGGTTGACCAAGTCTGAGATTCGCCTTGAAAGAAGACGGCTTAATGTAGTAACCGGTTGCATTCCTGACCGGCAATTAGGAGATCTGGAATTGGAGATTGGAATTCCGGTTGATTCAAATGATCACTTCATGGAGAATTTCATCCTTCGTGCAAATAATTAGGCGATGAAGTTTATAATCGAAATCAACTTTTGACCTGGGCATAAAACTTTTGTTTGCATCACTTAGAATTGCAGAAACCATATAATACTACCAAGGATTTTATAGGGTCATTTTTTTATTCCAATCATTTCGTGGCTCAAAAAAGTAAGGTCGCAAACGTTAGCAATGAGGAAGTACCTTATATTTTGTGAAATAATAGACTAAATAATAGGATTTCGTTATTTTCATAGTGTCTATGCTTCTTATATTCTAAATAATAGCATTGAGCCTATGTGTTAATAAAGGTTGTTCAATAGTAATTATTTCAATAAGGAATAGAGGGACGAAATATCGTCCCACAATCGGTAAAAAGCATAGATTTTTTGTATACCAGCGTATCAGGCTCAGCGTAGTGGAATTTGGTTATATTTTTCGTGAAATCCATATGAGAATCTTGGTTAATCGAAACGATTTTTCATGGCAAAATTTATCATTTATATTAATAGTAACCTACCGCAGAATAAAGGGGGACTCAGTCCACTAATATTGCTATCATATATTTTTTATTTCACAATTAATTTGAATATAAAATATGATGGGGTATGATTATGTAAAATAACGTAACCTTACATTATCTACCTTACTTAAAGATGTAATATATGCTCGTTTCTGACTTGACCAACCAAGCTTCCGGCATCTAATCCTTGACAATGGCAGTAGCACAACAAGCTTTTCAAAGCGGGTGACGAAGACAGCAAAGAACGATAAATCTAATTCTAAATGTAATTTCTACACACAATCAAAAAGAACAGTGTAACAGACAGTGTCGCCGACTCCATGGGGCCTGAGAGGGCCCGAGCCCCTTCAAAAATTCGTTATGGGTGTGAGGGAAAAAATGTGTCAGGCTTGTCGATTTTCCCCGGCGTGTCCAGATAGCGAGATTCGAGTTATCAGGGTTCTAATGTTGATCATATAACTCTTCTAAAACGCTCAAAAAACTTAAAACTCACTACTTATAAAATTTCCCGGGGCTTGATCTCGGGTTTGGGCTCCTTGAATATTTTTTGTAAGTCGGCATTCCTGGTAATAGAGACAAACTTATTAATATAGTGTGTTTTCTGGGGAAGCATAATTTAACTTTCACAGGTCAGGATGAAACGGAATCCTATATAACTTGATGAAATTATATTGAGCGGCATTAACTCCCGTAGCCATTCAGTCATTGCACTACTAAAAATTTTAATGGGTTTTCTGAAGGCGTAGAAATCTGCAATTTGATCTGGAAAGGGTGCAATAGCTGTGGTTTGATTTCCGAAATTTTAGCAGGATAGGTAATATTCAATTTATAGAGTTATTTTTTCTAGCTCAAAATTTTACAGAACGTGATTATTGCAAAAATAAGGATTACAATTTTTCTTCGATTTATTTTTCTCGAGTAAAGCGCTGTATTGTCAAAATAGTCGGCCTTCATGATTTTCCATCCTCTCCTTAATTACAATTTTTCAGTGGAGTAGACCTTCTTTTTAAGAATTTATTAATGTAAGATGTTTTTGTTAATTGCAATCCTGGAAACCTATGGTGAAATCAGAATTTACCCTTCTCTAATTTCTTATTGTGCGCGCCGTTCTGAATAATTTGGTACCGAAGGCGGTCCAGCCATCTATGGAAATTTCATGAAACCACATGGTGGAGCTTGAAGAAATATCGTCGCTCTTTTGTTTTCTTCACTATTTACAAACATCATAAATTCCCATTTGTGGAATGTTGATAACTGTTCTCCGTGTGGATTATTTCGCCCTATTATGAGTAAACGGAAAGCACCTTCGAGTGAAAACAACCCTAATCATGATTTCTGCGATTTCCTTACGGGTAAGACTGTTCTAATTCTGAATCTTGTTGTAAATTGTATACCTACCTCTTTGTAACTTTAACTCTTCGTGCGTTTCAGAATTAGCCAATTACGAAAGGAACGTAAACAGAAATATCTACAAGTATAACGCGTATCGAAAGGCCGCTAGTTCATTAGCTGATTATGGGAAACGTATTCAGTCTGGCGAAGAGGCCAGGAAACTTCCTGGAGTCGGAGAGAAGATTGCCAAAAAAATCGACGAGTTCCTTCAAACTGGAAAGCTACAAAAACTAGAAAAGGTGAAGTTAATGTAAGAAATTCAGGTTAAAAGGTGAAAATCGATGCGAAGAGCATCTTTGAAATGTTTTGTTTGCTTCTTCGCGTTATATTTCTAAGTGCCGCTGAAAGTAGCGGCTTTATAGCAACCAATTTAATGCTGCCAGGGACTATAAGTAATAAGCTAAAATAAATGTAATTAAAAGTAGGAATTAATAGCAAAATAAGTTATTGCAAAGTTAGGAAAAAGGCATTAACGTCCATCCAAACTCCATGGTTCTTCTTAAAACTATCACCTATATCCCCTGGGTTATGTTTTCGTTTGTTTACCATCTACAGCTTGCCATAACGTTATGACAAGCTGTAGATGGCAAGCATATATGTATGTAAAAATCTACTCAAGCTAATGAAGCCTGTCCTTAAAAAAACACTTATGTGTCCTGTAATTACTCACTGTGACTTCCCTATTCCAAGTTTTCCTGAATATTTTCAAGTTTTTTTTTACGTTTTTTCCTGATGTTTTTGTTACTTTTAGGTTTCCTTCATTTCGGTTGAATATCCATAGAGATTCTTCGTATAGTGTACTAAAATTTAAATACTTTCAGCTCTTGTCATTCATGTAATTTATGACTTTTTGTACCCCAACCTATCAATTTTATCATCTATGTATTCTTACTGCCTAAATCATTTTCCCACAAATTTCATTTTATAATTTTTCCTCATAGGCCTTATGTTTGTGCTTAATATTTCTGTTCTAATAATCCAATCAATTACTTTGTCTTGGTGTAACAATGGCACTTTTAATATTCCGATGACCATGTCCTATTGCCTCTCCTCGCTTTCACTCAGCATCCTTCCATCAATTAGTCTTAATCATCTTATTGCCTCTTCTACTCAATACAGCTACCACCATCTACCTATTGCCTAAATTTTATTTCTTCTACCAGTAAGGAATCTTCTTCTACTTCTCTTATCTTTTGCTTTCTGCCCATACCATAATCTTTATTCTTCTTACTACCAACATCTCGTACACTTAAAGCTTATTCTCATTCTTCATTTGCTTGGTCCTTGTTTCCCTACCAGACATCACTATATTCCAAATCAGTCTATAACAGGCTTCCAATGTTAATATTAATTTATCTTCTATGTATTAACACATTCACTGTGGCTGATGCCAATTGGCATTAACCGAATTGGCAAAAAAGAACTTTGCTCCTCACCAAACTACAATAAATTGGCGCTCCAGTGAATGTGTTGATATTTAATACATATTTTGTATTTTTTCTCTAGTAGGTTCTATGGAGTTACAGTTGCATTGAATACCGAGCTGTTGAGTGAATGATTCTGTTAAATGTGTAAGCATCGTATGATGGTCATATGTGAAGAGGGAAGTAGGTTTGGGATGGTGATTTTTTGGAAATAAAACTAGGTTTATGCACCATCCAATCAATTATTTTTCCTGTTTGGCCATCACATGTTATTATACACTATGTAATATGTGCAATTTAAAAATCCTAATTTAGTGCTGTGGGTAGAGATATTCTGTACATTTGGCTAATTTACTTAGCTCTTATGGTTCTTGACCTTTGTTTTCAGATCCACGCAGATGACACCACCACCATAATTAATTTATTTACAAGAGTCTCAGGGATTGGCCCTGCTAAAGCAAAGGAATTGTTGGATGCTGGATTTAAAAAATTGGAGGACCTTAAGGAAAAGCAAGATGTATTGAATCACCATCAGAAGATTGGGCTCAAGTAATTATTCGGTAGAGTTTATGCGTAACATGTTGCTAGATTTTTTTATCTTGACCTCTATTTTTTAATGATCATAAGTAGCTGGGAGTTTTGGTCAAAATGATGCTTAACTTTTATGCTGATGCTTCGGTTTATTTTTAAACCATCTTCAGGGCTTATTTTTTCACATTTATAAACAGCCCATAAAAATTGAAATTAAATTAAAACCCTTACTAAACAAACCTGTGCAAAAATATTCCCTGAAGATGGTTTAAAAATAAATCGAAATGTCAGCATAAAAGTTTTGCATCATTTTGACCTAAACTCCAAGATACTTATGATTGTTACATGTTGCGGCATTTTTAAAAATATGCTATAAAAGTGCTGTATGCTTAAGAGTTTGTTTATAATCCCTCCCTTTTGTGTGTGTCTCAAAATAATCATATCCAAGCAAACCTCAGCTTTATTTCTTTGTCTACAATTATTTTCTGTGATAATATTGTTTGATTACCTTCAATTTTCTTGTTATGCTCTGTAAAATCTTGGAGATAATACTCCGTCATTGTTTTCTTTGGGAACAGGTATTTTGATGACTTTGAGAAGAAAATACCTCGGGATGAAGTAAAGAAAGTGGAAGAAGTATTGAAAGAAGAAATATCCAAGTTGGATGACAAGTACATGCTAACCATTTGTGGGAGTTACAGGTGATGCACTCATTTTATGATGCTAATTGTTCCATCTTTTCTCTTCTGCCCAAAGAGATTTTTCAAAAGGCTATGATTTCTCCCATTCCCAGAGATTCCATTTTTAATAATGAGTACAGCCCTCATTTCATTTAACTTTTTCTAATTTCGGTCCTAATGTTGAAGCTCAAAATTACAAATCCAGAAAATATCAGTCAAATTTGCAAAAACTTGCATCTAAAAAACCGGTATGAGTTGACAATTTTTTCCTGGAATCATGTTCAATTTGCTATTCCAAAAATTAACCAAGCAAAGGACCCTAGAAACCTTGCTCTGTAGCTTTTTTTTTAAGTACGCCATCAGCTCTTTGGTTGGCAAAAAATAATAATAGGTACACAATGGATGTATTTGTTTTCCCTTATTGTTCACTGTATATGGTATTCGCCATGTTTTCTTGACAAGTAAAAATGTTGTGTATCTTATTGAATTCTTTTAAAGACTATAAATTTGGTAATTTTTAATTATAGGAATAATTCCATTCTAAAGTCTGCCATACTCTTGGTCCCAATGTTATAGGGTTTTTGAATATATACCTGTACTCAACATTTTATAGAGAAAGAATTTTATGTACAGCACACTTCGATTATCCAGGCTAACGATGGGGAGACACGACACGAATAATTGGAAAACACAGATAAACCAAACTTTCACTTTAATGTCTGGTAATGTTAATAATTTATACAAAAAAAAACAATATATTGTTATTTATGCAGTTATTCTGTTATTTTAGAGTGCTTCCCAGACTCATTGAGACCTTTCTTTGCCAGCTCGCGATCTTTTTAGCGGTGATAACATGGTTGTACTCGTATTGTTAATGCTCCATGTAAGGCCTGGTTTGGAAAACCACACATCTGTGGCTGTGCGATCACGGATGCAGGAAAGTGGTTTTCAAAAATACTTCAAAAGCACTGCTCGACGTCGGAAACTACAATGTCAGGCACCATGCCACGTAGTCGCGTCTCGTACTAGTTGACCGGGTTGTAACTGCTGCAAGATGTGTATCCGTGATCACAGAGCGCGGTCGCTCACTACTGCCAGGCTTGGAAAACAGAAACACGGTACTCCCGTGAATGCAAATAGAGCTCGATCGCTTCCGTTTTACATAGGGGATTCTAACGGAAGTAATAAGCCTGGTGTAACCTAGCATTAATGCAGTAATTCCGATGATTTTGCATCCAATTTTATTTTTTTAATAAAGATCACGGAAAAATTAATGAGAGTGAAAATCATGTACGGATAATCCACAACCCGGATAAACTGCAGCCGGATAATCGGGAGTCTGTTGCATTTGGTGGCAGATGAAGGGGGAGGAAAAGGGGTTCATCCCCAACCCCCTAGAAAACCTGCAGGAATTGAAAAAGTGTGATTTTTAAAGTGGCTCTCCAATGAAAGTTTTCATTTTTGTAGCGTATGAACCAATTTTTAAAATAATTGATGACAATCTAAATTCCATTTCGACTTCCGCATGTCAGATCTCTGACTCATTATCACAGAGAGGATTCCATACTACCAAAGGGCCTCTGGAATTAATGAACCCCTAAACAGCTACCTTAATCCACCCCTGTAATCATTGGAAAATATTGGATGCAGTTCATGCTAAAAATATTCCCATTTGTTTTTTTATGTTCTGTTGGTTTTTTTGTGCGCTGGAGTTCACTGTTTGTAATCAATCTCATGTATATTTTATGGCTACTAATTAAGGCTTTTCTGAGTGAGTTGGAGTTATATTCATCATATTTTTTATTTCTATTTTCAGACGTGGTAAAAGTGAAAGTGGAGATATTGATGTTCTAATCACTCATCCATCCTTTACGTCAGAGACAAAAAAATCCAAAGTTCACTTGTTGAAGGAAGTTGTCTCCAGGCTAGAAGAAAGAAAACTAATAACTGATACAATTTCATTAGGTGACACCAAATTTATGGTAATGATATTATTTTCATTGCTCATTTTTTTACTCATGGCAAAGAATGATAATATGTATGTATGTTCCCATGGGTCATGCAAAAAGTTGAATTCTGTAATGGGATTAAAAAATACTCAATTCTTTGGTAGAATTTTTGTCATATTATTCCTATAGAAATCTTCTCCCAGAGTGTTCCATTTATCTTTACTGTTAGATTACCTTTAATAATAATCGTCCATATGGTCAAGCAACCCATTAGAATAAGTTCATAAATGAAATTTTGCTCACAGGGGCTGCATCATGCTCTTTGTCCCTTTGCTCAATAAACCCTGTTTTGCGAGCCATTTCTCATGATAGGGGACTAATGGAAATTGTTTTTGTGACTGAAGCAGGCTGAGAAGTGGATGGTCTAAAACATCCTAGCTGATGGGTACCAAAATTCTGGCAAGAGCTATCTGGCAGTGTGAAACCTGTGAGGGGTCTGCGGCATGAACTCATGGTCATGTGGACAGTTTTCGATATTGATGGCTATCCACTCTTATGCAATATCCATTTGTACCCGAACAAGAAAAATGGCTCAAAATGATATTCTTTTTAGTAATTATTGGTATGAGCATGAAAATCACCTGAACATTGATGGGTAAACAGAAGCCCAGAAGTTCATAAATATTATGTTCGCACTCGCATTCTGGGGACAAAAATTAAAATTTTACAATTTTACAAATTACCTAACCTCACGAGGAATAGTGCATGGAAAGTTTTACATTTTGGGACTACATATACATATAGTTGTATTATGCTTTAAGGCAGGGGTCTTCAACCTTTTTTTAAGTAAGGGCCAAAAATCGATTTCACATCTGGAAGGCCACAATGCTACACATAACTTTACCACCACATCAATAAAATTAAACAAAAACATTATTTCAAAGTGCAATAATCGTTATTTTTTTCTAAAGTTTAATCAGTCAATGCAATTGTTGGCATTGTTTATTTTAGAAGAGTGTGTCGATATTTGGTTTCATATTTTTGTTGCAATAAAATATTGTCTTTAGCCTCTAGAGGCTGCAAGAAATTAGCCAGTATTCTCACAAGAAATTACCTAAAAAATAGGCAGATGCAGCCCGGGGGCCGTTGGTTTAAGACCCTTGCTTTGAGCCGAGTGGGTAAGTTTGAGGAGAAATATTTTTCTGGCTATGGCTTTGTGTGTATGGGAGGACAGAATAGGTGTTACTGAGAAAGTGATAAGTTTCTTTAAATCCTCATGTATTATTGAAAAATGTTCCTACAGGGTGTGTGCAACTTGAATGCCATGCATGGAGAAGAGAAGGGACCATGGCGCCGACTGGATATAAGGTTGACTCCCCATGATCAGTATTATTGCAGCGTATTATACTTTACTGGAAGTGATCTTTTCAATAAGGATATGAGGGCACATGCTTTGGAGAAAGGATTCACTCTCAATGAATACAGTCTTCGGCCGGTTGGCTCCACAGGTAGGCGTTTTACGTAGCTACTGTACATTAAACCGTGAGCTATCCAATTGACCTCTACTTAACAATGAGTGCGCCGTACTAGGTATGTTCCCTCTAGGAATTTCAAATTGTGCTGATTTCGTGCGTGGCAACTGAGTATGTATCTCTAATAAAACTGGGTTTTTGTATGGTTGCAAATAAATTTAGATCTAGAAATAAACACAAGGTTATGAATTCTTTGAATTTCAATACCAATTAATTCCTTAGTCTCATGACAAGCCATCAATAAGAATGTATCAAGATCTTGATTTGTGTCTGGTTCATTTTATGTAAGAGTTATTATTAGGAATGATCCCGTGGAATATATTGTTGTTGTAAACCAAAGCCTTCTGCACTTTAATTATTTGATTAGATTTTATGCTTCATAAAAATGTTCAATTTTGATTGATAGATTTTATGCATGATTTATATTGACAAAAATTTTCTGAGAGTTGTTCTCAAGTTCTTACACAAGTTTTCTCTAATTAAGGAATCCCAGGTGAACCTGTTCCTGTACATTCAGAGGAGGACATATTTGAGTACATTAACTATCCATATAAAGCACCTGAGGAAAGAAGTAAATGATTTCTTCTTTTCTGTTATTTGAAGAAGAAAAACTGTGTCACTTACTCCCAAGTGATTGAATTCTTATGTGTGCATTCGAGAAATATATATATGTTTCAATGCACAAGGTACCTTTTGCATTACCTAATGAGGACTAGAAGTTCTAGTTGCTGGCATTTGATCTAAGGTCACATCAGCTATCACTTGTATTTGGAAATCTACGGCCAGGCAGGTCAGTCTTTGCTTTTTTTGTTATAGGTAGTAGTTATCACGAATGTGATAAATTTTTTTTATGAACTTCTTCCTGTGGTTCAATTGATTTTGTGATATTATATACTGATCGATATCTGTTGCTTAATCTACCACCTATACTTTTGCTATTGCTAGACATGAGGATGTATTAAATACTATATTGACCCCTATAAAGAACATCCTATTTTTAGCATAAGGTTTTAGGAAATACTATACATATTGATGTTTTTTAACTGTGCCCATCAAATATAGTTTGTTTGACATTCTCTTCTTTGTGGTAATACTGAGCTCATATATAATTGAGATTGTATTTTGTTAGGTTATGTGATAGGAAAATCATATGAGGCATTGGTTTGCCATGTGTTTTTTTCCTTCTCTTTTATTTGTGAAGACTCACAAAGAGCTTAAATTCTCAAGTTCTCAGGTTAGGCAAACCTTATCCCATTAACATTAGTTTGATGCTGCTTTAAAATTCACTTGTGTTTCACGCTAAAATTTGTAGCTTATGCATCGAAGCTGGTGTCATATGCATCAATGGTGTCCTTTGATATTGAATGTAGAGGTGGTCAGATGTATATTATCAACTCAAAGACGGTAATTTTAGTTTCTGACTCTGTGTATTTCAAGGTTTAAATGTGTTTGACTGCATTTTGTATGTTGACTGTGTGAGCGAATGTAGGTAAAATTTTTGTGAAAGATTAAATTTCACAGAAGTTTACAGGGAAATTTCATTTGCCAAGAAGCTTATGCCCTTACTATTTTTTTCATAAGTATTTGATATTGTCTAAATTATTGGACTTTAGATGCTGCCTTTTAGTAATTAAGATGTATTGTTAAAGGTTGGAGAAATTTCACTGATCCGGTCCACTACGGTCAGGTAAAAATAAAATATAAGGGAAAGTTAATAATTTTTGTAAAGGTAACCTAGTACATTATTAAATTTTGTAAGCTGTGAAATTCTCAGTTTTCATAGTATTTTCCCTTTGGTAAGGGGTCCCACCATGAGCCTCAGCTGAAGGCCCTCAATCACCCAAGACTGCCCCTGGCTGGATTGGACAGTTGCGAGTTTAACACTGTGCTCACATCTCATGGGAAAGATATGATAGATGTTGTGAAGCCATGCATAACTATCCCTGTAAATTTTTTTTGATTGTTACAAAAAAACCACTTAACTTTAGAGGCCAAAATATGATATCATTAAATTACCACCCATAGTGAGTATGTAACCAAGTTTTATTGAAATTGCAGGCATTAAGGTTTATGAGGATTTAGCGCAGATAGCCTCGTATTCATACATCATCCTCCATCCATTGGCAGAATCAGTATTATCAATAGTAAAGCTTCTCTAGCATAACCTCTTTTGGAAGTGGAATGTGGTAAGGGCGTACCCATGGTCCTTATATACTGGTTGCTAATCTCCCGACATATTCCGGCTCGGGAGTGTTGCCTGAGATTCCGCTTTCATCCCTCAAACCCCTCACACGCCTCCCTTCAAACACAACTATGGGCACAGTGCGCTGTCACTAGGGGAAATATGGAACTAACTGCGCTGTCGAAAGCATATACCGCCGCCGAGAGTGCAGTTAGTTCCATATTTCCCCTAGTGACAGCGCACTGTGCCCATAGTTGTGTTTGAGGGGAGGCGTGTGAGGGGTTTGAGGGGTGAAAGCGGAATCTCAGGCAACACTCCTGAGCCGTAGATTAGTAACCAGTATATAAGGGCCATGGGCGTACCCAGGATCATAACTAGAGGGGGGGGGGCAAGCCATGGTCTAGGGAGGGGCAAGCCAAGTTGTGACATTTTAGCATGGAAAAGGTGAATGAAACCAATATTTTAAGAAAATTATAACAGCACTTTATTAGTTTATGGTATTATTTCCTGGAAAAAATAGTTTTATTTTAGTTACATATCTTATACTAATGCATATCATTTTTCGTGGGTTTAAAGAAAATTTGTTGAATATTTTCATTTCAGTTCAGTACTGATTTTGCTTAAAGACTTGCAATTTTTGCTTCTGGAGTGGGGGGGAGCTGCCCCCCCTGCTCCTCGCTTGGTACGCCCATGGAATGTGGAGCTATTGGGGAAAAATAATCTCTGGGCTCAGAGGAGTGATAAAGGTTTTTCAGCTTTGATCAAGAGTATCAGATTAAATGAGAACATTGGGAACTGGTTTCCTTATGGAGCATCACATCTCCTCCCTCCCCCTTACTCACCTGCTTAGGAGGATTTAGGAGAGGTGGAGAGGGGGGCACCCCATCCCCCAGACACTTAACACATTCAGTGCCACTTTGGTAATAATGACCGAAACATGTACTTCGTCTCCACGCCACTTAATTCATTGTGATGTAAGAATGAGCCTTTCTTTTGGCCTCTCATAGTATGCCATCAGTCACAGCTACTTCAGTGACGCGTAGATGACGTGACCAACACGGCGTGCATAGCCGAATCCACAGGAAAACTCAAATGGAAAGGATCCAAGGTATTAAAACAAAAGAATAAAGAAAAACACGCCGGCATAATTGGCAAATTCGTCTTAAAGTCCACGGCAGGGAACGTGTTAAAAAATAGATGATTATTTTAATACTAATATCAATAATTTTTATATCTTAATATAAAAGTTATAAATATTGACGTATAAATAACTTTTATATTAAAATTAAAACTGTATTTTGTAGAGTAACTGTTGCATGTAGTTTTTAATCCCAAATATTAGAAGATCATTTGCTTGTCAGACCCTGGTGCCAACCCCTTCCCCCAGGAAAAATCCTGGATCCGCCCTTACTCACCTGTTTACCCTTTTTGGTCAATCTCCTATGGTGCTTCTATTTTGTGCTACCTGACTGTTAGTATGAGTCAGCTAGTGGACTCTCCAGCAGGAAGCAATAACTTATGGTAATTGAGGTTGAATCTCCGTGGAAAATGGAGATTTGATCTGAGCATGAAATTTAAAAAAAAATAAGTCTCTATGCTAAGTATTTCTGACTATATTTAAACAAGTTAGGGATTTAGTAATTAGTATGTCAATTTCAGTGCGGTTTTGTTATGAATAACATTTACATGATTACTGTTAGAACTCCAGAGTAGTAGAGGATATTTCAACAGTTGACAGCTCTATTTGGTGGAATGGCATACTGTGTGAGAATTTAAAGCACAGTAATATTCCATATCAATTTACTTTCTTCGACCGGTTTCAATGCTAATGTGACATTTTCAAGGGTACATCTCAAAGTTTATTCTCTACCATAGCCACGACTTTGCAGCCATGTATTCTTTAATAAGATATGTACCTAGTTGATATCCATGCCCCTATTTGATTCTTCCTACTGTATTTAAGTCTCCCGTGGTAAAAGATGTTTAATAGTGTTTTTCCAACAGATTTATTCCATTATTCAGTTTTACAGTATTTCAGTTTGTAGTATAAATATTTACATATAATTACTAGGCATATTTACAGTTTCATATTTACAATCCCTGTATTCAGGGAAGAGTTGCATGGTATAAGCAAGTACATGAGCCTCAATTATTAGTTGGAAAATCATTAGCAAGTTTGAGTAATGAACAATGTAAAATACCATGTCTCTAAAATGATATGTAGGTCACTCCCGTCGAGTCACTGTGGTTTTGGAAAAGTCCATCATACTTTCCACTGTGGATAGTGTTCCTGCACTGTCACTGTTTTTCCACTCATAGTATATCACAGACTTATCATTCATTTTTCATCTTTATCCATGTCAATGAAGATTGGACGTCACTCTTAACCTAGGTAACGTCACGCCGTCTTCATGCAGTCTTCCGTGGGAAGAGTTGAATTCTGAGTCCATTTTTTGGCCTTAAAATGAGTTCACCCAGAAGCGTCAAGTCCTCCCTTCGGTCCACAGCTTTTACCCTGTACTTTCGTAGTACAGAGGAAACTAGAGCTTTCTCTTCCAGCATCGCAAATTTCTTGCCTAGGTTGAAAAAATTTAGTGAATTTATTTACGTGCCAACAATTTTAGTGATACCCTAGTTTGGAGTTGATATTTATTTATTGAAAGCCTATGTCTAAAATCTCTGACGTTCATTATTTCATATTTTCGATGACTTTTTATGGACTGAAAAAATTCACTTATTTGACCATTGGTACTATTAACCATTTGAATTCCTTAATAAGTTTCCTGATTGATTTTCAAAATTGCCAGTAGGCTATTTTACGCATAAATGGAGACCTTATAAAAAATTTCAAATTAATGTAAATATTCCCTATAATTATTAAAATTTTTTTGGGTATAGAAAATATTACCTTCTTTATCAAACAGCCTTCAATTGAGAGAGCAAGTGAAATACATTGTTACAGTAAAATTATTTTTGCATGACAAATATTTAAGAGAGTCGCTCAGAATGCATGGACAAAAATTTTCCAAAGGTGCTGTGAGTGGCATTGGCACTTAAAGGTTTCGGAGAATTTACAAGAATCACTTGAAGGGACAATGGCATTGTGAGGATTGATGTGATTTCTCTTGTAATAATTTGATGAAGTGAAAATATCTTGCTAAAAACTGATCTGTAAGATTTAGGTGAAGTACGGCAAACTTACCTATGCAATTTCTGGGTCCTGCACTGAATGGGATGTAGGCATATGGATTTCGTCCTTGGCAGTTCTCAGGGAGGAAGTTATCGGGATTGAATTTTTCTGGTGTGGGCCAAATCTTTGGATTTCGATGAAGCATGTAAGTCACAATCAATGTAGTTGTACCAGCTGGGACTGTATAGCCAGCTGAAAGGTAAAATGAGACACTTTAACATACTGTCTTAGTTTCATGTAATATTTTATTGATAATTATATCACCAAAAATATCATTTGTCTGATACCAATACAGAAAGAAATGCTTTCTCTTTTAAGAGCAGAGGCTGTATGATGAAGATTAATGGTGTAGGTGATGAATGAGAGATTATATCATTTTTGGGGGCCATGATTGATGTAAGGTTAGGTTAATAATTATAAATAAGAATTAAGAACACCCCATGATATTATTGTTATATTTAAAATAAATGTTAAATTAAAATATGAAGGAGGTGTGACTGTTAGTGAATAGGAAAGAAGTACATACTATGAAAGCAGCAGCAATAAGAAGCTTAAACACTAAAAGTAAGCATTAAAAATTTTCCTCATACTGGGGTGGAGTTGTGAGCCCCTAGGCCCTTTTTTCCCCTCTTGGTTCATGATTAGTTGAGTCCTTGCTTTTGTAACTTACCAATCTCAGCATCTTCTTTTAACTGCCTTGCAATTAGAGGCACACTTGGATATAGTCTCAGGGCATCTTTAATACAGCACTCAAGATATTGCATATCCTGCAAATCTTTCATTTTTATTTTCCTGTCATCATCTCCAAAGATACCATCCAATTCCTCCATTACTTTATCCTGATGATGTAAGAAGTAATGATAATGTGAGACAAAATTGACATCCTGCGATCTTATAAAACTGGTTACCTACTGCTTTGCTACATATCCATATTAATATTTTTTTAATATGTGATGCATAAATTGGTTTATACCTTACCAATTCTTTATATTGTGACATTTTAGATTATTAATTGATTTTCATTACAATTAATATTAATAATTCTAAAATTCATTTTGAGAAAGTAGCGTCTCTGATTCATTCAGTATTAGCTTGATATTGTTGAAAGTGGATTTTCATGTGTGGGGTAAACTTAAATATGTTATTTGTTATGTAATATATTCATTGAACTCAAAATTAAGTTAATCGGATTGGAGCTTAGATTGTGCTTGGTACCTGTATATCTGGATTACATCCAAGGAGAAACAAGACCCAGCTGGTTGCTGCAGAGGTGGTGTCATGGCCCTAAAAGTGTTATGCATAACAATGTGAAAAATTGGTTTCCCATAAGTATTATAATAACATGCAATAATTTTTATTGCCATGAAGATATATATGACTAATTGTGGTAAAATATTAATACAATTTTCTATGATTTTTTCTCATGTGAAGATGATGATGGATTTTGGTATGCCTTTTTTAGGTTGTTTTTAAACTGTGAAAGTTGCTCACAATTATCTATGCAGGGCATTATTTTATTTGAAAAAGTTAAATTAGAAAGCGCAATGATCTCCTTACATTCTCCACCATATAATTTACTGTAGAAGGGAAAAAAGTAGCCGTGAGTAACATAGAGAAGAACGTAACATTATTAGCTAAAAATTGGATATGGACATGATTCATTTAGCTCACTATAATAATTATGTCTTCTTGTGATGCTGAAACTAGGAAACTATAAACATGGTGTGAAGGGGTTCTGGTACTTGAGAGGCCAAGCGACCAACAATCGACAAAGTAAGAAGGAAATAGCCTGTAGAATTGACCAAGTGAAGAGGGCATTCCTCAGAAAGAAGAGTCTTATTACTGCTGAAAATATAACCTTTGAAGTTAGGAAGCAATGTATTAGGACAGACATTTATTAGATATGCAGGCATACAATTATGAGGACAGTAGCAGAGGAATAAAGTTAGGAAGCTTTCGATGTGTGGTATAAGAGAAGAATGATGGTCAAGTAGGTAGATCTTGTGGGTAATGTGGAAGTTCTAAGGACAGTAGGAGAGAAGAGGGGATCAGGTTGGTGCGTTGGCTAGAGTGTTAGCTTCCCACCCGGTGGACTTGGGTTCAAATCCTGACAGTGGGAGAGAATTTTCAGTGACTGCCCGATCCCTGCTTGAGTGTTGTGTGGAGGACATTACAAGTGCAACACTGTGTCCATCCAATGGGACGTTAAGCTGTGGTCCCCTTGGTGCCTTTCGTTAAGAGCAGGCTAATGCTGATGCCAGGTCTCTCTCCCCCCTTCCTTCCATACCCTTCCCTCACGGCACAAATGGCCTCAGCTGTCGGTCACCTCCCCGAAATGCCATACCATACCGGGAGAGAAGAGAAGTCTTTTGTAAACCTTGGGTTGAAGGTGGAACAATTTAATTGGCCACATCATGAGACACGATGCTAAAATGAAAATTATCGTTTAAAGACAGGTGGAAGGTAAGAACGGCAGAGGTTGAGATGAAATAGATGAAGCAGGTGATTAAGGGTATAATGGAGAATAATTCAGATAGGAGAACTGAGTGGAGGGCTACATCAAACCAATCTTACTACTGATGAATATTGATGATGACATGTGATGCACGTAAAATATAGAACATACAGAAAGAAATATCTCTCACTGTCGTCATCACTTCCTGTATAGACATTGAATAAGAGATCGTGAGGCATCGAAAGTCTTCGCCACTCAGTGTATTTTGTTCAGTACCTTCCTGTGTGTTCTATATTTTAGTGTGAAACATCTTGTGACCATTAGATATTGTTGGGAATATATGTGTTTGCACGACATGATAAATGAATTAGGCATTGATATCCTTTTAAGAATTTACATAAATTTTGTCTAACAATTAAACCTGCATCATTAGTGAAAAATTTCACTTGCCTCAAACATGAAGGTGTCAACCTCTTCTCGTATGTCTTCATTAGAGAGCACTGTTCCTCCTTGTGATGCTTCAATGAGCAAATCAAGAAAAGCCAGCCTCTTCTTTCTCCCTGCATTTAACATGTTAAATTCATAGCCACGAAGAAGATGTAACCAAATTATTATTTTAACTTCTACAACGATAATTGCAATTGTGTTCTATTTAGGTATTTCACGAAATATACTTACCCATAAATAGTGACTCCTCATCTTCTTTTTGTATTTCATTGCCCTTCAATTTCTGTAACTCTTCTTTTCTCTCCTTTATTACCTGAATGGAATAAATAAGATCAGTTATGTTCTCAAATGCTCTTAGAATGGATTAAAAATGCTAAGAATTAACAATGCTGCGTATTTTTGGTGTGCTATGTCCTTTTATTAATCTTTTTCGCATTTCTTCTTCTGCTGTCAAAAACCCTGTAAGGGTGGCCACTATTCCCATGTCATTTGTTGGAAAGAGTTGGTTTAGAAGGTG
Source organism: Ischnura elegans (assembly GCF_921293095.1). NCBI lineage: Eukaryota > Metazoa > Arthropoda > Insecta > Odonata > Coenagrionidae > Ischnura > Ischnura elegans. The sequence goes on from NC_060251.1 coordinate 58,851,609, forward strand.
GTAGTTGGTTACATCTGGAGTTTATTTTAAGTCACATATTTTTTTACTGGTCAATCTTGGTCCCTGATTTTGTTTTTTTTTTACTTTTTCCTAATTTCTTTGCCTTTTCCAATCATTATTAACTACAGAGTTAGGAAATCATTTGCTTTGGCTGGAATTCAAAGTCACTTTGATCACCTGATTGCCAGGCAAATGCATCGTCAGTTACATGGCCTAGTCATCATTCCTCAAAGATAATTTTAATAGGGGTTAACCAAACAAGATCTTAGGGTTGCAAGTTCATATTGTGATTTTTTATTCTTTTATTATCCAAAAGAAATAAGTTTGCCTTCTCACCTTACCTGGTTATGCCTGTGTGTTACTTGGCTACATTGGGTTAATGCTTACCTTGTTTGAAAAATTGTGGAGTATTTGGATGCATCTTTCATGTTCCCCATAGTGCTTTGTGAGTTTAAACAGCCAATCAGGCTGCAGCCAGATTTTGGCTTGTCTGTTCTGAATGATTGTGGATATCCTGGAAAGAAAGCAATTGGTTGTGATGGTTCTTCCTATAACTACTAATTCATTTGTATATTCCTCTTCACTTACTTGTAAATGGCCTTTACATATTCTGATTCACTGTTGCTCTGAGCATTCACAGTACGTCCCATGGCAGTTTCTGTATGGAAGAGAAGATACACTGATTGATTTGCCTATTTCAACCAAAGAAAATATTACTTATTGCTGAATATGTACATAATTAAATAAAATGTAAAGGTGCACAAAATATTCCCTTTTAATGGAGGAACCATCTATGATATCATCTCTCAAATCATAAGTGAATGTCCAAGCATTTTCTTTACCACAATTTGGATTTAATTTCACATTCAATCCAAACACTCAGTGATGTAGTGAAATTATTTCTATGAAAATCAATATGCCTCTTCTTGTGGAATTTGGCAGTAAACATTCTCTTGTGCTGCTGACCAGACTTATATCACAGCAGTGGCATAACTAAGGGGAGGGCATGAGGGGATAGAGGGGAAAGCCTCAGAGAAATTTAAAAAAAATTTAAATAATAAAAAAAATTGTCTAGTTATGACTTATAATAACTGCATCTGCTTAAAGTTCAGCCATTTTTAGAGCCAAAATGATTTAAAATGTATTTCCAGGCATGTTATTTTTCAAAAATTTTACCACATTTTGCCTGGGGGGAGGGTTCGCCACCCCAGGCCATCCCATCCCCACCTCCCAACGCATCACTGTATCGCATGGTCTTCTAGGATAGGTGGGGTGAAGTCATTCTTTGCTATATCTTTGTATCAGTTCTCTGAAGGGTTATAAAAAAAATGTAATGTGTCACTTAAAAATTTCATCATATTCTCTTCTATGCAATTGTTAATTTCTTTTAAATTCTTTACCTGACGAAAAATGTCTCATTATTATAAAATATGGAAATCTTTTTATTTTTCCTAATAAAAAAACAATTCTGAGAATAACTACATATTTCCTAGAAATAAAATTTCATCCATCTTTTGTGTGGGAGTAAATAAATTTGTAATTGTTTTGTGACCTGTCTTTTCCCAACTAAGGACTCGTTCACTGAGTTTTTAGTTGTTGGTTGTGTTAGAGTTGAAAATAAAGAAAACTATATTTTTCCATTTTTGAATTTGTTGCAAGCTTCTTAAGCTATTATTAGTAGAAATGCCCTAAACTCTTTCAAAGGATACGTTGATGGGATCACAAATTTTTGTCAAGCATGCTGCTGTTACTCTATTATTCCTCCCTTCCTCCTATCATCATCACATTATTGTTTTTTGTGCTCTAGTAAACAATTCTATCCTTCAATGAGTTTTTATCCGTGTAAGAAACATCGAACTGGAACTCAAATTATGCTACTAAGTCATGAAAAGTGGGGGTCAAAAGAAGTATTTTTTATTTGATTCTAATGAGGGGAGAATGGCTAATTTTTTTTTCCTAGCTTATCATCCTATTCCATCTGCCAAATTATTTTATTGAAATAAAAAAATTGATGTTGGTGACTTAGTGTTACTTACCACAAATAATGTCAAGTGTGCAAAGAGTGATGTATGGAAACAGGTCAAATGCAGCTCCTGTCTTTGCTTCTTTCTCCAACTTTGACACCAGCACTTGGCTCTGTTCCCAGAAAACATCAATAAAGTCATCAAGGATACGGAAATGGAAAGCCGGAGTTAGAATCTTTCTTCTGCTGTGCCATTTCTTGCCTGAAATGTAATGCAGAAAGGAAAACTCTTATTTAAGTTAAATATGCTTGTTGCTATTTTTCTGTTCTAAATTCATTCAGTTATTGTCATTTGAATATCTCAATCCCAAGCATCTTAAAATTTAATATTTCCCATTCATATTACTTGTTAACTTTATATTAACCATTGGATATACCCTTATTTTGGCATAAAGAAAACTCTTCATGTATTACAATGTATAGCTGTACAAATTTTTCACACTGTTCCTAAACCTTTGTCTTGCCATGATGCAGTCTATCCAGAGGCGGATACAGAAAAAACTCAAGGGGGGGGCGCAACATATTTTGAATTGTCTTTAATTTTATCGTAATAAAAGATGATCAAGTCACAGGCAGAGTATATGAAAATTTTATTTAAAGTGATTATAAACATGTAAAATACAATGCCATCTTATGATATAAAAAAGTTACAATTGTGGTTTTGCAATGTTCGGCAATACATGCGGACCCGCAAGGGGGGGGCGCGCGCCCCCTGCGCCCCCCATCTGTATCCGCCACTGAGTCTATCTGGTATCTCCCTGTTTCCCCTGGACTTTTCCATGCGTACCTCCACCCATTATGATGATGGAAGCATGTGTTTGTAATGAATAACTTGTTTCTCCGGCAAAATTCTTCTGCTTTCTAAGCTTTCTGCTGCTTTACTTTCCTTCCTCAACTGAGATGTTGCAGTCCCCCATTGTTACTAGATTTTTCTCTCCCAGGATTTCCGTAATTATTTCCTTGAGCTTTATTACTACTCATTTACTTTTTCCTCCCTATGATTGCTTGTGGGAATGTGAACTTGAACCACCACAAACTTGGTGCATCACTCCTCAATTTCTACCTTAGAATCTTATGGCTTACCTGATCTATGACTACCACTCTCTTACCCAATTGCCCACTTTGTAGTAAAGCTACCCCTTGCCGGCTTTCCTCCCCACCACTTTAGATAACCCTGTATCCATCACTTCAGGAGTACCCACTACCCTTCCACCTCACTTCTCAAAGTACCGAGGTTCTCCATTTCCTTTTTGATATTTTCTAGCTTATCCACCCTCATCAGAGTCCTAACATTCCATGTCCCTTTGTTTGTTGCTGCCTTCTTCTTCTTCTTCTCCTCCATCTTCTTGGTCTTCTATTCTTCTTTCTTTGATGTTGCTGCTGATGATAAGTATCTGCAAGGGCAGGAGGATAAACAACTTTCCTATTTCCACATAGTAATTTATTGAGACCGACCATGGTTTCGTTACAGAGTAACATTATCAAGGTGCCTTTGTGCCTTCGTACCTTTGTACCACCTTGATAATGTTACTCTGTAACGAAACCATGGTCGGTCTCAATAAATTACTATGTGGAAATAGCAAAGTTGTTGATCCTTCTATTCGTGCGATTATGGATTTCCTCAAAGCTACGCCCGCTACTATTAATTATATTCTCTGCAAGGGTTTTGGATGTTGACTACCTCGAGGATCTTGTTGTGTTTTCAAGTGACACCATCACTTGGACTATCTTTTATCTGGCTACTACCCTTCGACATGTCTGACATGGTTGGCTATACTGGGAGTATTTGAGAATTAATCCCATCGGTGAAGTCAGTGAACTCAACAAAGTTCCATCCCAATAGAAAGAAATTATGTAATTATCACATTAAAAAATCTTAAGAGTCCAAGGTTGCCCTAAGAAAGGAATTGGCCCCCCTACCCTGAATGTACAATATTCACATGCATGTGACTATGTCTGGGTCTCCACCTTAGAAGTGGAGGTGGATTAGTGGAAGAAATTTTCAACCAATGAATGTGTAGTGGATGGACAGCCAGCATCATAAAAAGGCAGTGAAAATCTAGTCTTGTCACCTTAAACTTGATGATGAAAGCAGGATGAATCTTGAAACTAATGTCTGTTTTACTAAATAATGGATACAGATGGAGAACATAGAATCACCAAATAGTTGGTCTATTTTCTCCTTGGGAACTACATATTACGAAGCGTAATCTGAGTAAGCTTAAATTTCTAAGCTGTTCCAAGAAGGATTTGCATCATGCATTTGATTTTTGTATTTGGTTTAGAAACTCACCAGCACTTGTAAGTAGGCCAGTTCCCAACCAGGGATGAAGATAATCATAATCAGGGCTTTTGTCAATGTGCTTATTGCTGCTCAAAATAATCTGAGGTAGAAAAAGAAGATTGAATTAGGTATCTATGTAATTATATCAATCTGTAAAACCATTTATTAGTTGAAGAAAAAATATGCAACAGAGATAGAATATATATCCCATTCATTTAAGCCTTGTTAATTGATACAGTGTATAAAGTAAGATCTGCTTAAATAGTGTGGGCAGAGTAATTTATTGTTATATGGCCATTGATTCTAAAACTACCAAGCAAGCTGCATTGAATGCATTATGATTTTTTGTAGGAAAAACTTTCTTACAGAAGCTTTTGTTCCATGAACCTGCACTAATGAGTAAAATGATTTTTTTCTGTATAGAAAGTTGATCATTGCTTTTGGTTACAATTTGTTTTTTTTGTGTCAAAATGTTATTTTCATGAAATTTACATAACTTTTAAACACCTATTGTGCCCTTATGTGCATGGGGAAAGAGGTCCGCTTGGTGCCTGGCTTGCCCGTATGGGCACACTAATTTTAAAGGCATTAAAGGGTGCATTAGAAATAAATCTTGGAAGGACAACCACTGGGAATTTAAATCCAGGGTACTTAAGGTTAAAAATTTATCCTTGAAGATGAGTGTCTTTTTTGTGAATATTACATTACCAATCTAATATTTTCAACCATATTCCAAAAGAATTTGGATTTTATTTACAAATTTCATACTCTGCAAATAGTTGTTGGAATGAATGGCAATATTGATCTGCAGAAAAAAGAAATTTCAGAATTAAATAAAGAGGAGATTACTATGTATCAGTATAACCCAAAATCTGACATCCCGCAGGCCATTGCATAATTAAATTTGAATTAAAAATAAAACTTAAATTAAAAATGTTCCTAAGTCATGCATTGAACTGTCAATGATGTGATCCCAAGTCAAAATCATTTCCATGAAAATAACATTCCAGTGAAACAGCTGGTAAATTAACTGTTCAAGTTGGATTTATATCTCTCTCTACGGAATACATACTTACTTGTATATCCACGTAAGTCATGAACATTAAAGTATTTCATCAATACAAACAGTAAGTTTTAACAAGTAATATGTGATGTATAATTCTGATTCTATACTTTTGATTGTCCCTGTGAAATCTTGTTCTCATTGATTACCTATGTTTAATTAATCAAATTACTTCTTAATTATTGTGGACTATAATCCATGCATATCATCTTAATGCTACAGATTAGGTATCAGTGTTTTCACAACCATCACCATTAATGAAAAGACCTCAAGATGCAAATCAAATCAATATGCTTTGGTTCCTCTCTCCCATCACCAGAAAGAATAGCCATCACCTCAGTTATTGTCATTCAAAAATTGTAATACCTCTACTAATTTTGGGTCGGTGATGAACACGTATGGTAACTTTGCTAGCCAACTCCTTGCCATTCCGATGCGACGACCGTACATTAGAGTGGCAGCTTGAAGTCTCTGGAACAGTTCTGAGGTGGAATTTTGCATGTTGTATTATTTAAAAAAGTATAGCTTGTAAAAAATTTAACAATTGAGGAAAGAGTGATTTCAGCATTCCTGTCATGTTGCACCTGGAGGCCAAATGACTGGTTTTGGAAAAATCTGTTTTTTTTTAATTGTGGTGTATGACATCGAAAAATCTGAAAGACAGTCTGGGAACCCAAAAGTGCCCTAAATTATTTCAGTAGGATATGAATCATAAGAGCGTACGCAATTACAGTCACCCTTAATATATCTCCTAGTAAGATATGTAAATGACAATGAAGCTATGAAGCCTATGTGTTTAAATGAGTCAATAGGCTTGGCAGTCTGGTCGCAGGTAGACTCCAAATGAGCAGATGATACATGTGTAAATGCCTATCTTCCATCGCATATTTATCTCTGACTCAATGTAATTCTTGAACCTCGGAGGCCTTGTCTCTCGCATATGCTATCTCGCATGCTTCTAAGCCTTGGCAATTGAGAGAGGGCAAAGCAGAATGAGATACAAAGGGAGTATGAATGTATGAATGAAGATAAACACTAATGTTGCTCATAAATATTTTGGAAAATTTTGGTTTAAATATTGGCATAGAGTAAGTACCTACTCTATGGTATTGGCCTGAGTGACTCTTCTAAAATGTTAAGTAATATAAAATAATTTTTGCTAACTAAATTTTTGGCATAATTTTGTATACAAAGTCCACGCAATAAAGAAGATAATTTTTTCAGAATTGAATTTTCAGAAAATTATTAAGAACATTAATGGTTTAAGAAATATTTTTGACAATGCAGTTCATTGCCTGTCAAGTTTTTTCAAGAATTGGAAAAGACTGAATTACAGAATGAAATATCTTCATTACGTGTATCTTACTCACTCTTTATAGCCTCAATTGATGTTGTCTAAGGTACTAAAATATTATGCAAATCCTTTTACTTTGAATAATGCAATCGCAAATCTACCTCCTTATGATAAATATTATTGCTAACAGCAAGCTGATTGAAGAGTATCAAATTAAAATATCATGGCTGTTATATCCTTATTTTTTATTGCACCTCCTTATCAATATTCGTGATTAATTTTCATCTACTGATTTTATCTGATCCCTGAAGAAGGGGTTTGAGAAACCGAAACCTCATTAATCCCATTTTGGTTGATTTAATCTCACCGCTTACTTATTAAAACTCCCTAATCCCTGAAATAAGAGTTTCATCTGTCAGTTCATATTGGGTTTTATTATTTTAAACTTATGCCTACACATTTATGCAATTATTACCTCAGTTGCAACGGCATCATAGAGGAGCACCCATGGTTGTTGCCCAATCCAAGCTTTGATTATGGCACCACCTGGATTGTGGGCAATACTTCCTATATTGATCCTGTCAAATATCTCTGACAGTCGACGGTACGGTTTGAAGGAAACGGCATGAGACAGAACAAAGAATTGGATGTGTATGTCAAGGTAAGAGGATTTGGTGAGAGAGAGAAAAAAAGTTGGAAGAAAAAGACTTATTATTCGCTGAAATCCAATTAATATAGATGGGATAGATGGGTGTGATTCATAACTGTAACACATATAGTTTTTGAAATTCAGACATTTTTTCTGCTCTTAAAACATTTCATTGAAATTTTGCACAAATATGGAGGCAAATATTGTCACTGTGTATATTGAAAAAAATCAAAATATGTATCTATTAGTAGATGGCATTAAATCTAGAATATGAAATAATTTTCTTTGGTTATGATTCTATTTGCATGTAGGTATGTGAGAATTATAATTCAGTTTAATATGAGGATTGAATTGATTAAATCACTGATTGTAATTAACCCTTTCATTGCGTAAAATTTTCTCAGAGTTGTTTCACATTGGCGGAGAATTTTTTTTCACTGCATTCACTTTATTTTTCGAAAATATGTAAACAATTTCAATACAAAAAAGATTTTTATATTCATTTCACTATTTATTAAACAATTTGTTAATGGCATCACAGTGATGCCATCCGCACCCATGTGAAACAATGCTCCGGATATTTATGCAACCCGTTACACAAACATTAGGTGACGACTGGCAACTAATCTTTGCGTAGCAACTAAGAAGCTTAAAATAATTTCTGAAATGATGGCGGAATTGAATTATAAAAGAAGATAAATATATTCTCAGTTATCATCCACTTTCCATGCATCATATTTTGGGCAAATAAAAGTTTTTGAAGTTTAATTTTCACATTTATAAATTTTTAAATTTAGCAGTAACTTAGATTTGTATGCAAACATATGAAAGTTATTTTATCTTTTTGACAATTTATTTTGCGTTAATGCTATAAAAACTAACTAATAATTGTGGAATTCTTTGAAAAAAGGCTTCAAACACAGCCCTGGAGCTTCTGCACATCATATATCATCAGAGCCACTTTTTAGTCGTTCTTAGAACGTGAGGAGTATTATTTTTCTGTTTGTCCTTAGACTTTCAGAGGTGCGTCTTTTTTTAGTAACTCAATAGATATTTCAAGAGATTATTATAATTTTCCATGCGTAAACTCAGCAGTGTTGCCACGGAAGGGGGGGTAATGGGTTACAAACCCCGTTGAGGCGCCAAAAACGGGTTAGATGGCCCCCGCACCCTCCGGAAGGGCCCTAAAATCTCCTGCAAAAACCCCTCATTTCAAAATCGTGGCTTCGCGACTGTATAAACTGTGTCCACAGAGATGAAATCTATCGATTAATTTTCGCACGACTTTGTTTGCATGTCCCCTGCCTCCAACATCAGGATCCTTCGCCCCTGTGTAAATTATAGCATCTTGCACGACGCCATTAGGCCCTGAAAGCATATATAATGTTATGCCGTGTTTGTGGCGCCAAAGCAACATGGACTCATGAAGCAGAGTTCTTTACCCAGATAGTAAATTTATTTCATTCTTTGAGTGAATAAATTCAAAAGGGGTCGAATTTTATGCAAGGGGTCTCTTGATATCGGATCATCTACTCCAGGGTCCCTGCCAAAATGCATGCAACGAAAAATTAGTTGAAATCGGTCTCGGGAAAAAGTGGTGTGAAGACAAGAAACATCGAAAATATTTTCCTACATTTTCCAATAATCTGGAATGGATGGCCATCTTGTAATACTTAATGCAATCATACATTAGGTATACCAGATTAAAAATACCCCCCATTCCCCACGAGTAATATCCCTATGCTCGGTCTTTTCTAATTATAATAGCTCTATTTGGTTGAAGTAAAATATGTAAATTGCTTCAAAGTTAAAAAAAACCCTTCGCGGAGAAGACTCAATGCAGTGTTCCATGCATAAACTTGAGTAAATTGTGCCAGAGGTAGTTTTATTGCGAGGAGATATTCTAAGCCTAGTTCACCAAAGGCTGATACATAAACGGTCCTTGGGGTTTGAGAATAGGAATAAAATTAAAAATAAAGGTTTCTCCCATATTCCACGTAAGTGGCTATATATATGTAAAATACTGAAATTTCCAAAAGAAAAAGGCTATACGGTAATATTATAAAAAAATAAAATCTCTGTAGGGGAGTGAAAATGCACGCAATCGAAAGATGTCCGAAGTAGAGACTGTACTAATGGCGAGAGTCGAAAAAACTGAGCAGGAAGAGCTCACCTTCTCCACCACATGCACATAACAGAATACTTTGCATTTGCATGCATTTCTCATAAGAATGGCAAAAATACTTCTAAAAATAGAGATAACAGGAGACACAGAGTGACTTGTAGTCTATTCCGCGGTGACATAAAATGTCTCTTTTTTTTTGAGCCCCGAAATTTGATCATTTTTTCCCCAAAGATTTCACCAATTCTAATTTCTCATTCAAAATGAAATAAATATAAAAGTTTTCCTAGAACCTTCAATATTTCCCGTGAATAACGAATTGGTGGACGTAATTATTCGAGCCAAGTAACTTTAACAAACTCAAACGAAATAAATGAGAAAAAGTCGAAAAAATCTATTTCTTTTTCCGAAACCAATATAATCAAACCCCTATTGATAGGATCGTTCAGAAAATGAGTTGCAAATATGTTATGGTAGAATGTTATGAGTTAAAACGGCATTATGTAAATATTAAGTTTAAACAATAATAAAAAGAGAAACATATTATTCAACTGTGTTTAGCTTGTGTATTGTGACCGTATTTTGATATACGAAAATATATTTCGTCGGTGAGATGAAAGGAATATTATGACTAAATATTGTTTACAAAAATTTTAATACGACTAAAACGGGGATAATAACCTTCACATATGGCAACATTTAGTACAAATATTCAGAAGAGTAAAGAAAATATCACATTTTAATTTTTTTGTAATGGCGAAAAATCTTACAAATTAAAAAGTACTCCATAAATGTAAAAAAATGTACTAAAAAAATATAAACTTTTTTCAAAAACGGAAGGCATATCAAGGTAGCCTAATCCAATGTGCGTGCGGGAAACCATCGTGAGAGTAGAAAGAACAGAGCGGAGGAGCGTAGGGAGCGATTGAAGGACATAGGCCGGCATGGCATCAATGTGATGCCACCCGCCCGTTGGCAGGACCTATGCTGGGCATCAATGCTATGCCATCCGCACTCAAAGGGTTAAGGTTTACTTTATCATTGAGAGTCAAAGTGCATCCATTCTAATGATTCTTTTTAAATTTTGAAATAACATATGATTAACAATTGTTCTTAGACAGTTTTTTTTATATGAATTCATAAGTTCATGGAAAAGGTGGAAATTCAATTATAGTCAGTGGAATATAGGTGATAATTAGCTGCAACTTCTTCTACTTTAATTTGATTAATGTTAATAAAAATTCAAAGAAATGATCACATGAATAGTTGAGTACCCAGCTTTGCAATTTGGGTAAGGATTAATCAATAACTTAGTCGATGCAGATTGTAGATTGCTGTATGCTATCAATTGTTTACTTTCAGGCTTTTTGAAAATTTTACCGTAAAACTCATTTTTAAAAATAGGTTTTAATTAATTTCTTGGTTATTCTTAACCTTTTACTGAAGTAAATCCAGTTTTTGCCTCTTGGTTAAAAAAACCAATAAGTCTATTTTATTTTAAGAAAAGTTAAAATTTTATCTTTATTTTTTTATAACCTATATTTCAAATGTGAGAAGGTGTATTAAATTTTTTTTAGCTAGTTAAAAGGGGTGATACTAATCAATTAATGGTACCCTTTGAATGTATTTTTCTTCTATATTCAAAATATAATCTCTAAAAATTTGGTTTTTGCTAAGTTTACCATAAAGCAAATGCATGGAAAAAGTATATATTTTCCATCAATTTTGAAGGAATAGGAAATTGTGTGTTGATAGGTGATACATCAGCATCAAATTTTCATCTTTATTATTCTTACCATCATGTTCCACATTTATTTGCAACGTGTTTCCAATAATTGGTAGAGCAGGAGGGCCAGGTATTTTGTCCATAAGTTCGATGAGACGAGCTCGTTTCTTCCTGTATCTGTGCACGTACAGTGCCATGGCACATGCCAGAGTGATGGAGACAAAAATGGAGATGAGTGTTGGCACTGAATTCGATGGGAGGAAGGATGAAGTCCTGGGCAAGGAGATCATGGTGACTTTTCTTCTTTAACTAAATATGGAGACAGAGAAGCGAAAATGGAGAATGTAAAGCATTGATTTAGCCATAAAAATGGGCATAAGATTTGATGACATTATACTCCTTGACTCAATGCAAATGGGCCACAAGTTTACTTATGTTTCATGTACCATCTGCTATGGATGGATCATAAGTTAACTCACATTTTTTATATTCTACTTTTATAAACCACCTGTAATGATACATTATTACTACTTTGAATAAGCGCTGATTACATCAGTAGGAAATTTAGAAAACTTGATTGTCTTTGTGTTTTGATAAGTTATTGAGGGATTAAATTAATTTTATTTGACTGCGAAAACCCAAGCTTCCTGGGAAATATACCCTGCAATAGGGGTAAGTTCGAAAAAAAATATATATTTGGCCTTTAATGTGTTGACTCCAGCTCATGCATGACTGCTAAGTTACAAATATCATTGCATCACTCAATCCATGGATAAAAAATCACGGTGAACCTTCTGTTAGGTGCAAATGATCTGACAGATGAAAGGCAAATAGTTTTTTTTTAATCTTTCTCAGTCACTGGTTGGCAAAATTGAATGATTATCTTTGTGGCTGATTACTTTTTACTTGTCCTATTCAGCCATTTTGCATACGCTCATTCTGGAACTCACCATTGGAAGTTTCAATATTTTAGTCGGTGGAGCTTATTTTCCCAAAACTTTTCATTGTTCGGAAGATATAAATATCCAGTTTAGATTACCATGGATAACTGTAAAAATTGTGTTCGAATGGATATGAGTCACTTTCTTCATCCATGCTTAATTGATCTTTTTTGAGATTTCTTACTGTTATATTATTATCTTGACATTTTCAAGGCATCTGAAGTAGACATATCCTTACATTTTCCTTTAACTTGAATTATAGTTTTCACCCGTAAGTACCCTCAAGCGTATGCAACCCAATTCGCACGCTAGAATATCGTGTGGTATATGCAGCCTATCTACTTTTGTTGGTCTTTTAACAATTTATATCGTGAAAAAATTGGTCAAAAAATGAGTAAATGTGTAATAAAGGGGTGAAATAAACACATGTAAACGATTTCCTGGTCATAGATTGAGAAGATTCCGTTTGTAACTGCGGTGTATTTTGGTGGAATTGAAGGTATTCGTCATTCAGAATCGTTCGTATTCAGAATCATTTCAAGTAAAACTTCAGTTTAACAAATACACTAGAGATAGGCGATCAGATTTGAAAATTTTCGTTTTGTTAATTAGATTTGTTATTTTCCAAAGTCGGTCCTCTAGACTGATACGCCCGTCTCTATCATTTTCTGAAACAGAACTTCGCGTATTACTTCAGCATTTCTGCCCCAAAGCCTCGGTGATCGCCCAAAGCCATCAGTTCCACAAAACCGTGCAGGGGAAGACAGATTCCGTAAGAGACTTCGCCGCAGAACTGAGAAGGGTTTCCCGAGGCTGCAATTATGGCGCTTTTTTTAGATCGCGCACTCAGGGACCAGTTCATATTAGGGCTTCGGGACAGAGAGATCGTACGGGCCCTGTATCTTGAAAGTGAGGACCTAGCATTTGAGAGGGCGGTGGAAATCGCTTCATCGCGGGAAGGAGCCTCCAGGAACGCCGAGGCTTGCAACTTGTTCGCACCGTCGGAGGAAGTGGCTGCGGTTGGGGTCCATTTTGTAGACCGGGATAACTCGACTGGGGTTGGAGAGGAGCATGAAGAAGACGTTTTTCGGGTCACGACCCAAGGGAAGGGGAGAAGACCGGCCGGACCTCCCCGAAGTGCGGCATCATCAGGGGGAAACGCAGCGATGGTGTGTTTCTGCTGCGGAAGGAGGGGCCATTCAAGAATGGAGTGTCGATTTCGGCGTGCTAGGTGTGATCGATGTCAACGGGTGGGCCATTTAAAGGCAATGTGCAAACAGGGTCACTTGGGTGAGTACGAAAAAAGGGTATTTCATAGTGAGATTTCTGAAGGGTGTATGGAGGGTTATGAGCGGGAAGAAAAGGGTGTTGGAATTTTTGATTTAGAGGTTTCTTCTGTTAGGGGTGAGAGTTATGGCGAAGAGTTCCCCTCACTTTTCAATATTAATTCTGCACTCGGGGATGCGCCATTTAAAGTGGCAATCTTAGTAGAGGGGGTCAAGCTGGATATGGAAATTGATACGGGTTCGGCCATTTCAGCAATATCGGAGGGCTGTTACCAGAAATATTTCTCAGAGTTGCCCCTGCAAAGAACAGCCATACGGCTTAAATCTTACTCCAACAACCTTATAAAATCAGGGGGCACCATTGGGGTAAAGGTCCGCCACAAGAGTAGAGTATATGAATTGTCACTCTTTGTCGTCAAAAATGGAGGGCCGCCAATCATGGGGAGGGATTGGCTAAAAATTTTAAGAGTGACCATACCAGTAATGCATTTGGGTGTCAGAGATCCCAAGTTGGAGAGGGTGCTAGAGAAATTTACCGCATTATAGGAAGGTGAACTGGGCACGTTTAATAAGGATCAAGTGACAAACGTAATACATCACAATTCCTAATAAGGATCAATATCAGCTCGAGTAAATTAAATTTTTTGCTCTTGCTGAGACATTCTCTCCGATTAATTAACAATTTCATTAGATTTATATTCGATCTTCATAGAAATGATCATGTTTCAGAGTGCTTTGTCTTGAAGTGGCTGCCTCTTGGCTCCCGAAGGAACTACTTCGTGGGGTCTTTTCTGTACTCCCTCTATCAAACTCATATTCCTGAATACTTCTACGACCTATTCACCCTCAGAAATACTGTTTCCGTCGGAAGAACCCGGGCAGGACTAAACCTTCTTCACATACCCCAAGCCCGTACTAATCAGTACTTAAATTCCTTCCCGATTATAGCATCCAAGTTTTGGAGTTCGCATCAATAAAATTCTCCTCCCTCCTGTAATTTTGTAAGAGGAAATTGTATGAATATTTAAAAAAAATAGCACTATTATGAAGAATATTTAAAGCGCTATTGTTTTGAAGTGTAAGAATCTCAGCGCTGATTAATTTGATGTTTTTAGCATTCGTATTCAGTTACTCCTTGTGTCTATGTTAAGCTTATTTAATAATAGAGTAGTTTCCTTCGTCAAAGAAAACGAAAGCAATTGATTGCGATTCGTTACCCACCATTAGTGTATTCATAATATACAAATTATTTGGTTTTAGAAATACCGGTTTAGACGAATGGCAAGGGTCAATTTTTATCCTCATTTGAAAAAGGCCCGATTGGCGCCCATGCGATGCAGGGAAGCATGTCTTAATAATCACCTATTAAAACTGGCTAAGGTCGGAAAGTTTTCCTCGTATGATAAAGTATTAATAATCCTTATTTAAGCCAAGCGCTACCAGCTAGCATGGTACTCTGCTACCTGCTAGCGTCCTGCGTCGTATCAGCGCTCAGAGCCTTGCCCCAAGGTCACCTCACTTGCGGCAGCGGGAACCAGAACGACGTCACACGGGAGTTTTCCCGGCATTCATACTTACCCGTCGCGTTTTCGCGCGCTTGAAAATTTTCACTTTTCATTTAATCGCGAAAAATAGATATCGTGTTTTAAAAATCTAAAAGCGTGATATACGTACTCCAGGAGTAATAATCTTTCGATTTAGGCAATACAAAAATAATAGGAAACCACCCTATTACTGTATTCTGAGCAGAATGTATTTATTAGTATTATTTAAGTCCTAGCATTTATTAAAGTTATTTATTGATCGAGGGAAAAACGAATTTCCATGTCGGTCTGTTCGGCAAAACATTTCTCTTAATTCATCGTTTATCTCGGACCTGGATATATAGTAGGTACGGTTATAATATATTCTCCATGTCGCTCTTAAAGATACCGACCTATTCTCAATTGCTCAAGTAATCTTAAACGTAGCGCGCCGCCTCCGAGAAACTACTGGCTCCCTGCCTAATTCGTGTGATAGCTGTGTAACATACTGTGTTTGCTCGTGTCAGTTTTTGGCGAATCGAGTAGCTTTCCTTTGCATTTGATAAGTTCACGGATTAAGCATTTCTGCGCCGGATCTCATATACTATTAATTCAAGTTGTGGCCGGACGAGTGCGAAATAGCCGAGTCCTAGACTTCTATTCGGCTCATCCGTAATTTGCACATTTTGCCTGCCTCGGTTAATAAGAGCATCCGTTTTCCGCACAGTGCCCAAAGCTGCCTTGACCGACCGTATTCAGCACAATACCCCTAACCCAAGTTTCCTAACCGCGTGTGTCCAAACTTTGCATATTACCCTGCACGTACCCCGGCATGTTGCTGCCATGCCAACGGCAATAGGTCTTGCCTCGGGTCTATAATAGGTATATAGCTGATATTTATAGGCTTTCACTACATAGCAGAAAACATTCTGATATGTAGTGAAAAAAAGTTGTGTGTTAGCTGGTCGAGGCATATATTGAGCGTAACTGGCCAAACCAAAAACCAACTCCATCTCGCCTATGCTAAAAGGGTCCCATATACCGGCAGCATATTCTAAATGAGGTAGCCCGTTTCTTTTTCTGAAACAGAACATTCTTAGTCTTAGTCTTCACACTTTTCGAGAAATATTTTCACAAAAAGAACGACCAGCTTACTGGCTATTTGCGGAATACATATGTAAAGATTAGTGAACTTTGTTTCGAATCTTGAAGAATGCTGACGCCGACATTAGGGCGACACGGGCTACCAATACCGCGTTGGACAAATCAACTCGATGTTGGAGGTGTAGCCGGCCCTTCTAAGACGATTCCGTCAAAGAAGGTACAACGCTTGCCCCATTATCTACTGCGTCGGACAGAGAAGGATATTCAAATTAATTTGAAGCCATTTGACGAATTTCATTGTTGCTTGTGAAAATCGAAAAAATTCTCCAATTGCGCTGCCTCACTTGCTGGTGGCTTGCGTTTGATTTTAAGGAAAATCATTACAAATATCTAGTTTTGGTCTCTCCTGCTTGTAATTATATTTGCTTCAGCTTTGTGCCCCAGAATTCTGGTTGCTTTTTTAATAGCATGAGAATGAATAAGATAAGATATCTAACTTTTTTGTTTTAGTTTACCAATCTGAAGTTGTATCGTATGTGCAAACGGTGCAGTTTTGTCAGCCAGCTTGCCTTTTTCCGATTTCGAGCAGCGATATTTTCAAGCACACTACCTCAGAGAAAATACTCGCTCTCGCTTGATTGGGGGACCGTCCCCACCAAATGCCCCTGGAAAAGGTATGGGGCCTTTTCTGGTCACTCTGCCAGTTCTTTCAATTTTTGTCTGTCGTTTGTTTCTAAAGGATCGTTTTTTCCGGTGATATCTAACCTACTTAATTGAATCCTTGGAATACCAAACAGTTCTTGGGTTTCAGCCTTTAAGACTGTTACAAGGTATGGACTAACGGCTGCCACAATGATCTTGGTACCATTAACAAGGTTCTCCGCGATGTTCAAATTCCTCATAGCCATCGATTTTTTGACCCCCAAATTCCCCCAAAAAGTAGAGCCACAGAAGCACTTGGCAACACTGTAATAGATAGAAAACTTAATGTTTCTACAATTTTTCCTTGGGTATTAGACTATTTTAGAGGGGGTCGATTCAACGACTTTTTGTCGTATCTCGTCTCATTTACCCCTAACATTTGTATGAATCAGTCAGTGGTCAGAAGTGGGTATTATAGTATTTGGATACACACGAGCGCCCACCGGCTTTTGCGCATAGAGCCAATCCTATATGGTTACATCATAGATAACGTGATGGATAACATCATAGACCACGTGACTGACTACGACGATTGCGATCGTTTTCATGTTGTTTTTTTTCTATTAGATTTCCATTAACATCTATACTTACGATCAAGGTGAAATCGTATTTTAATGAAATAAATGTATGAATATTTATATCACCTATTATTTCCATTAACAATTAAAATTTATACTGAACGTAGCTGGGGTTGCCGTAGCTTTTGATTACTGCGCAGACATCATGCCACCTCGGGTACAAGTATTCTTTATGAATACAACGTTTTGATTATAGTGGGTGCCCCAGCAGAAAGGGTCACTATGTCGTCAGTTGACGGGATTTTATTTACATCCAACCTACTGAAAGATGCGATGAAAATACCGATTCTCTAAAACCATTTCAATACAGTGTTTGAAAAGAGTGATATATATCGCAACCAATCAAAGAGCTCAAACATAAGTTCATGGTTAAGGGTCATCGGTCATGACTTCTTTGCCGTGACGTAAAAATTATCGTCTTCTAGCTCGCTATCAACAGATACATCAAAGGACAAGGTTCTGTCATATAGTTGGCGGATAAATCTATACGTAGAGACTCAGTCGTAGAGTAATTTCTTATTTTTTCACGATATTTCGTTTCATTAGGAAATCATCGCAAGTGTAACCATTTCATCTTAGGTTGAAATAGATTTCCATAATAAATTTGAATTGTTTATGCTGCTTGACGAATATGATCTTTTGAAGTTTATTGTTACGTAAAGTAACGTGTAATGATGCTCAAAGCGTTTGGTTGTTGTTTTGTGGTATTTTTATATCGGTTTATCACATAGATTCAGGAAAAAACCATTCAGCGCATGCTTAGATTAGAAAGGCGTAAATAAATCCCTTGGTGTTTTTCTTTCGTAACTTTATCGATCAAAAGCTATAAATTATTTTATAAAATTAAATCATAGCGGTAAGACATTGCTTTTCATTGTTTTGATTTCATTTTTACCTCTCAGTAGTTTAGTATACACACGAATAATTAAAAGACGTCTCAGTGATTTAAAACTTACTCTATCATCTTGAAATTTCATGGGCGTAAAGAATAAATTTTCCTCAATATTTACCGGTTTTCTGGGTGTGAAATTTTTATCGGAATATGTTTTCAGGAATATAATACACATTTTTGAGATGAAAAAATATATATTACATGAGACGATTATACAGAGGGTGGATTGGCTGCAAATTGGCATTTTTACGGTATGATTTGGACAAAAATGTAACAAATTTGGTATGAATGCTCAGCGATGGATAGGTACTTAAATTTATGTGTTACTTAAACAACGCACACTGGAAGTTTAAATAAACTGTTTTGGTTGCTTTCACGGTTATGAGGATATGTAGATGTGTTTTTTTATTCTATTCCTTCTTTTTCGTAAAAAGCTTGTAATCGATTTAATGGATGTGAGGGAGTAGATTAAAAATAATTTCAGTGTACATTTTCAATTTGTGCCGGCAGGGTGGACATCATTGGCGAAAAGCGGAAACTTCTTGATGGGAAATGACAGTTCGATAGATTGAGCACGGAGCGTGGGCGGTATTCTTAAAAGAAACGTTAGATTAAAGAATATGTATCTATTTGCCGGAAGGGGAAGGAAGAAGAATCGCGATCATGGCTATGATGAAAGAGATTTGACCTTACTTTCAATTAAAGAGGGAAGTTGAATGTGGTTCGGGAAAGTGACCGGTCGGGATTTGCAAAATGTTAGGCTACCTTCATCGTTGGAATACCAATAAATATTAATAAGAGTTGGTTATTAGGTTTTAAGCCAATTTGAGCTTCTAGATGAGATGCGGAGGAGACAGAAGGTATGACTGGAGCGAGTACTTAGCGGGGAGGCGATATTGAAAACAGTGTTGAAGGGTAAAATGTTAGGTAAACGAGGGAGAATAAGGAAGAGGATAGGATTTTTAGATAAAATGAGAGGAGTAGGCCTCAGAGAGAATTAAAGAGGGAAATACGTGATGGGCAGGGAGACTGTAGATCGGTAGAACACTTCAATCATAAGTCTATGTTAGATTATCCCGTAGCAGCATATTACACAATGTTTTAGGCCTCCCAATAAAAACGCTTCCCTCCTACCGCAATTTATTCATATAAATACTTTGTGTGTTTACACAAGTCTATTTATGAATATTCTGAGACACAACACGAAAACCTTCTGTGCTATCGCACGGAATTACTTATCATCGTGCACCGAGATAGATAACCAGAATGATTGCTTATCTCACTGATATGGTCAGTTGTTAAATAAGGCATTGACCTATAAGTACGTACTGTATTCGTGTAATCGCTGTTTCTAACTGCCAAAAGCTGAGCTACCTACATGCTTTACGATACACCTATTTGGCAGTGACTTTGCACGATAATGCCTTTGCGTGATTACGAGTTAATGAAACTCTTCTCTTAAACTTAGGTTCTTTAAAGTTACACTTTTTGAGCATCTCTCGATATTAAACTCAATAACAAAACCCAATACAATAAACATTAATTTTAAGCATCTTCAATGTCGCAGTGATATTGACGAAATGGTTTGTGGGGAATAGGAATTATTTCCACGTATTCAGAGGAGGGAAATGGCGACAAATGTTTCGAGGCAAATGGAGGCAATTATTTTCTTATCCAGGCAATTATTCGGCGAAAAACTTCTGAAAATGGCAATAAAGGGTCATATTGATAATATTAGCTGAGGATCTACGATAGAGGAAATGATATTGTAACAAGAAAGCGAGGTCATTCGAGTGAAATGTAGGTCAGTCAGATTTATTTTGTGAGCATTGCATTTATTGGTGCAAGATTCACGTCTTAATCGTCGACTTTCACTATGAAGTATCATGCCCTTAATAGTACCGGATCATGATTTTGGTAGTGAGAAGAGAATGCTAGTCTGACTTAGGGAGTGCGGTTTTCTTGACTTTTTCCATGTTCAAGGTCAAGGTCATCTGAAACGTTGAAAAATATGCTGAAGTTGTGAATTCGATATGGATGTGCGACTTACTTTGGTTTCTGCTTGCTTATGGAGAGACAATAATGTGCTTTTACTTCTCTTAAACTAATCCAATTGGTTTAACTAGGTCTCGCACTAAAATCTCCCTGTGGACAAGAGTGCGTATTTTCAGAGTTTGATATTTAAGTTCGACGGAGAGGCTATTCCTATGAGTGGGTTATCTTGTTTCGAATCGAGTCAAGCCATAATCTAGTCAAAACAGTTCCCTGTTAGGACCTCAGAATGATCATATTCACAACCAATTTTTAACTTATGCGCGTGGTATCAAAATTTAATTGGCAAGATCTGAAATCACGTGATGACCAGATTGGCTGAGTGCAACGGTAGCGTTTGTTTTCATTTTATTGACATAATTATAACTTTAATTGCCATTAACGTAAGTACTCACGAAGAAGGGAAAGTATAAGGAGTTGAAGTAAATTTTTATAAGGAATTAAGGAATTTATTTGCTAACTTATTCCATCTCTCATAATAGTGTTTAAGATCTGTAGAATTTGATTTTTTCCCGGCATATTGTCTGAAGGAATAATTCTCGGGTTTCCCACCGGGCGTGGTTTTGGGTAAATGGTCCCAAAATTTCTAAGACTGAGTCTGCCATCGTCTTCAGCGGTAGAATTCTACCCATTCAAACCCGAAAATTATTCCGTCAATGTTGAAGTTGAGTCAACATTGAAGGATGTATGTGGATACAACTCGTACGATTTAAACGTGTAAGAGCAAAGACTTGATTAATTAAACAAAATGGTAGTAATTTCTGAACGAAACGTCTTTCAAATTAGAAGAGAGAGAGTGAAGGATTTTACAAGAACTCTCAATCAGCAGAGAAGGAAAGAATCAGGTTTATCGGAATAATGAAAGAAAAATTAATTCATTGAAAACACTCTAACCTACTTTGTGGGACCTGGTTTCAATGATTTACTTTAACCTAGTTACCTTAGGATAATCAAGGACCTGTGGACTTAACAATGTACAGGGTAAATAATATTATTTAATTTACGAAAAATTATCAGTTTTGTATGAATTATTTCTGCTTCTTCTATGGAAGATAGTAGCAACGAATTAGGAGGCAGTGATCTAGGAACACATTGGCTAAAATATTCTGAAAATTGAAAGAACAGCTCATGCCAATGATATCAGAGGAAGAGAGCAATGGATATGATGCAACGTAAAAGGAATGTCGAGGTGAAGAATCCTGTTTGAACATGGCGATGGGATGAGAAAAACGGTGAAAAGCTACAGGGAGCCCAAATTCGGATGGATTCATTAGGTGTATTAGTTTTTATCAATCAATAAAGCAACTTAAGAGATTATTTTTCAATTACTAAGAAATATTCATCATTAATTTCAAGAACCCTACATGTAGGGTTCTTGATTAATTTAAAGGGAGAGCATGTTGCAATTTAGACAGCCGCACATGGAATTGTGCAGCATGGGCGTTTTAATTTATCCCCGTGCCTCATTCATTATAGGAGAAAATATTATAATAATTATTGATTTTTCATGCCCTAATGACACGTAAGGTCCATGTGTCTTTTTCAGAAAATTTGATTCTTGCATAATTATATTTCTATGAAAAAATTATAGTGGGAAAAACGCATGCTTGTAAGTGTCGTGCCAAGGAAAAACGCTGTTGGTGATAAGTATGGTTTGGAGGAAGCTAAAAATTGGCGAGAGAAGAATTTTTGGGACATTAGAAAAAGAAGAAGACTAAGCCACTCAACCTGTGGCTCATCTGAAAAGCTAACGCGAAAATTCCTCGAAGGGAAAATGATCGGAGTTGACCGGTACTTATGCCCTCATCCTTCGAGGTCTCGCCAACGTTTAGCTACCTGTACTCATAAATGTTGTTCTTAGAAATTATACTGCTGTTCATAGGAGAATTTATAGGGAGGCATGGGGGCACGTGCCCCTCCCCACAGACGCTTAAAAATTAGGCAAAATGTTTTATACGGCTTTCATTACGATCCTTTTGTTTTCGTGTGTTACGGAGCCTCAATAATTTAATATTATATATATTAATTTCATATGAATAACTTTCACTGATTGTGATTGCAGTGATTGCTGTATCTTGTTTTTAATATCAAGTATGAGAAGATCGATTATCTTGTGAGTCTCCCCCACTCCCCCCAGAAAAAATCCTGGATCCGCCCCTGCCGCTGTCAGTTGTTTAGTTTGACCGAAATTAATGCCGAAAAATGATGAGTAGCCCTCGTTTAACAGTCATGGTGACTTAAAATTGTAAGGCTTACCGTTTTCAAAATTGAAGTCGTTGTCCACATTAATTAATAACGTCCGTAAAATACTATGCCCATATTACACGTAGGGATAGCTGAATAAAATTGATCTCGGAGCAGTGGAAACCACGAAAGAATGCAAAATCGACCTACAAACATGATTTTTTATATATTTAATCTGTAGCAATGGCGTAGCGAGGGTGAAGGTTCGGGGGTCCAGACCCCCCTCTCTTTCCCCCCAGAAATATAAAAATACAATTAATTTCCTTCGCAAAATAAAACAAAATATTGAAAAATTATGAATTTACTAATGATTACTCTAACAAATGAAGTTTTTTTATTACTACTAGTGTAAAAATGAATTTAAAACCTTAGTACCCTGTTTTTCAAAAACTTTCCCGCCTGGCTTTGGCCCCCCACCACCCGAACGAAATTCCTGGCTACCCCACTGATCGGTGGGTTTCTTGCTTTATTTTTTGGTATATTTTTAAATCACATTTGGCGAATAATAAATTCCTTTGAAGAAGACCTGTACGTTCATAATTGTTTTAAGATCCCAGAATCAAATCCTTAGTGAAGCTCCCCTTGAGGCACTCTCAAACAAAATTCGAAAATAAAATTTTAAAAAAGATATTAAATACTCGTTCTTTCCAAAAACCCATATAAAATGCAAAAATAAAGTAAAAAAATAAGCTTTTCACCACTTGGAGGACACATTGTGGGTTCTGATTACGTTATTGGAGATGATAGTAGAAGAGCCTGATTGGTGAGTAAGGATTTAAATATTGATTTCTAAACCTATTCACTACCCATGCTTTATTCACCGAGGGATGAAATATTACTTTTTGTTTTTAGTGCATTTTATACTGCTTTTGAAAAGAGTGTTTTTAAAAGTTATATTTTAATTATATACTTTTTATTGGTGAGTCGCGGAATCGATTAAACCAGGGCTATCAAAGACATTTCCGTATAAAAAATTATATCTAACGCTAGCTGTTGAGAAAATTCAAAACTAACTTTCCATATGGTAATTTAGTTAATTAATTAGAGCGCAATGAAAAAAATTCAAATGTCTGATCATTGAATATTATATTGTCATCAGAAGGAAGTAATTGTGCAGATTTCCAAGCCAATCCGACGGTGGGAATTCGTTTAAAAATCAATTACACCCTTCCATCGACGAAACAAACGACGCAATTTCTTGACTTTCGCGGCTCATGGTGATTAAAAGAGAGTGAGACATACGGGTGTGTGCCGCGTGACGTCGTTGAAGAAGTGACCAGCAGTCGGTCACGAAACGTCGGAGCAATCTCCCCTACGTCACGCGGCATACACCCGTATGTCTCTCTCTTTTAATCAAACGAAGCAAGTTTAGGAAAAGCGAATGTGAAAAGAGTGCGACGTGGTCCAGGGAAAGGAACTTGCCCACCTCTACCCTGGATGTGTGAATTTCACAATAGCTTAGCCTGGAGTGAGCTCGGCCGTTATCCAAACCAACCTTCGGGTTAATTCACCGAGTGAATGTCAGAATATGAAATCCTCAAGTCACTAGAGGGTGCTAAGGTGATATAGATGTTTAAAATGGAGGAATGAATGTAATTGTCGTAAATTTTCAGCATTATAATGACAAATAACATTTAAACCGAGAGAATTTTTAATGCAAATTTACTGCCACAGACTTCATACACAATTAAATGTTCATCGATGTTAATCCTGGCCGTGATATTTTTTTTCTCGTGAAAATCAATGTGAACTCGCTAAAAAATTATGTAGCAGACCTAGTGTCCACTCACTGGGTCACCGTTCCTTCATTCCATCCGTTTTTCTACCGAGAACCTTGCCGCTGAGTCACTTAGATGACCACACCGCACTCATCGGCCGGATTAGCATAAATGTTCGAAGCACCATTCGCTGCAAGGACAATGAAAATAGATCTATTCTCCGCTGTGTCGCGCGGGTGTTAATGGAACGTGGTTTTTGGACCTCACACATAACAAAATTTGTGATGTCTATATAGGAAATCGCAAGTGTCTTCAAGCGAGTGATTGAATTGATAAAATTGATACAAAAAGATATGTACTGTCCACTTAATTTTAATTTCACAAACTCTACTACACGTGTTTCGATTTGCTTGCCATCATCATCAAGTACATCGGGTAAATCGCAAAATAACATCTTAAAAGAATGGCGCCGCACGGAAATGTCGTATGGTTCTGAGACAAACAGATGACCACACCGGATTAGCATAAATGTTCAAAGCACCGTCGGCTGAAAGGACAATGAAAAAAGATCTATTCTCCTCTGTGTCGCGCGGGTGTTAATGGAACGTGGTTTTTGGACTTCACACATAACAAAATTTGTGAAACTTAGAAGAAAACAGTGTAGGACAGACGACAAAATCTATGTAAAATAGATTGAAGAGGTCTATTCTTTCTGCTAGAGTAAATATTTTACCGTAAATTTACTACTAAACCCTTGTACACGCATGTTTAAAATAAATATCTTCGCAAATTGAATAATTTTACCCAACATCAAAATCTCTAGCTGCCAAAGAAAGACTCACTTTGCAACAAAAAGACTCACTTTGAAGCTACAGAGATTATTTGAATTGGAGCAAGTTCCTGAACGTAGGAATGTCGTAAAATAATGTGTAGTAAGAATGTAGCAACGCAAAAATGTTGTAAAGGTCAGAGACAGAGAACATTAGAGAAAGACGTCAACTCCTCGACATATGCGTGCTGTGCTGGTGTTAATGGAACTTGGTGTACGGACTTCACACATGACGTACCTCGTTCACGTTTATCCCACCGCACCTCTGTCGCCTGCACCTCTTTCTGTTCTCCACTCTCCCTCCTCTCCACACCCAAAAGCGTCTCCTTGGTGCGGCAACCTGCAAGTGCAGAGCAGGCGCGGGAACTGCTATGGTCTTCGGCGGACGCCAATGAGACCTGTCACTTAACACGACAATGAGCTCTGGACTGATTGTGAGCGCGACACAGAGAAAAAGAGATGTGCTGTTGGAGCTTTCCTCCTCTCGCCCCCTCCACACTATATATACTAAGCGCGAGAGTAAACACGCGCGCGCTTTTTGCCTTCGACAGGGAGAGTGGGGGATGGGGGTGTAGGGGGTGGAGATGGGTGGGGAAGACCTCTCCCCCTCCTCCGCTTTCGGCCGTCTTGAAGGAGGTAGGTTCGCGAGTGCACGATTCAAAACAATACTTTTTGCAGGGGCGAAACTAGGATTTCTTTCTGGGGGCGGGGGGGGGGGGGGGGAACAAGCTAGGCCGTATCCAGGATTTTGTTCTGGGCACAAGGATACTTCATAATACAAAACGAACGCAATGATAATGGGACCGTATTAAAATTCTTGCATATTTTTTTAGGGTCTGGGGGGGCACGTGCCCCCGTGCCCCCCCCCCCCTAGATCCGCTTATGACTTTTTGCATTTTTATTCATAATATAATTTACTATCAGAGACAACCTCCATAGATTTTAAAAGTAAAATAAGAAATAAAGATTGTTTGGCGAATAGTTGGGTCGCTCTTTTAGTTCTTTGCAAAATAAAAGTGTAAATGAAGGCAATTAGCCTTTTTAACTAGGAAATGTTGCCACGATCGGCTCAAATAGCCGTACAAAGAGTTAATTTGATAGTATATGGACAAAAAGCGGATGAGAACTGAGTGAGGCCGTATCTTGGCGATGTAGTTTGAGGAGCGCGAGCGGGACCGATTTTTTTTAAATTCCCGATTGTGATGCAGATTGAAAAATATATAAAAATACATAACCGAAACGAAGTACTATAGTAGATAATCAGAATCATACATATCAGGAGATGACCATTACTATTAATAATTTTGCTTTACAAGAACATTTGGTACACTGAATGGGGTCTTTAAACAAAAATTAGACTTAGTACGTATAAAATAAGCCTTTAGAAAGAATACAGTAAGCTCTGAGCCATGGAATTTCAATATTAATAAAACTTGAGCTTAGGAGCGTAAGCTACGCTACTTTTTGAATTATTGGCAAATGACTACTTCGGACCTTTTCCGTTTCTCGATCCGTGGTCTACTTCGGGAGTCATTCGCGACGAAAAATTGAAGACCTAAATCCTGTCACAGATGAGTTGATGACGTCACGAGCGTTTCTCTTCTTTCCCGCTACTCCTCCACCTAGTGCATGCTTCTCGCGTGGTTCGTCGTTATTTTTTCTCGTAATTTGTTAGCGATTCCTTCCCTCAATGAAAGGTTCTCATGGAACGAAAGAATGAACCAAAACTTATATGAAGTCACCAACTCATGAAGAGTGGGCGGCAACTTGCGAATCTTCTTATTAAGAACTTTTGAGAAATTGGCAATTGATTTTTTATGTGCAAACTTATCTTTTCTATCTATCTACCGGATTATTTCAATTAATTGTGATTTCGGGTCTGCGTGAACGACCACGTTTTTACCGGATGAAGAGAATTTTGTAAGGCCAAATCCTGGCGCGGTGGTTTGAATGGTGTTCCTTGGGTCTCATCCGTCGGGAATCATCCCGTTGTTTTGCTCGTAAGAGGTGGACCCCAAAAAATAAGAAGGCCCCATACGCGCCCTCATACTATCCCGCCAAGATACGGCCTCACCATATTCTCTTCAGACTACTATCCTTATATAATCAATTTAAGACCAATATATATCAAACGAATTTGAAGAAATTCAATTCAATATTTTTTTAGGAATACGGGATAGCGGTTATGCTGACTTTGTGGTGATCATTCAATTTAATTATAGTTTTTTTTTAAAGAAATCGTCGTTAAGTCTAAGGGTATTTTCCTTAATATTCACATCGTAAGTTTTTAATGATAAATAGATGAAATACACTAAGTTTATGGAACCACGTCCCAAGTTACACAAGCCATCAACCGTAAGTCACAGGTGAATTACTGGCGCGGCGGTGTGGATTGTTGGTTTTGGTGGGAGATTGTGCTAACGTTATTGGATAATGAGCATCAAAGGGCATTTTAATTCAATATCGTCAAATTTAATCAATTTTTGGTAAATTCTTTTCATGCCTCCTGGTATAACCCCGTTTAAAGTCACGCACCTTAGAAAGGCCTATTTTCAGTATGGGCGAGGTATTAGCTTGGCAAAACTCTGATAGATACTTTTTTGCCTAATCGTGATTTTCTTCTCGGTTAAAAAATCCTAATTTTTTCATATTAATGTTTACATTCCCTCACTCATTAGAGGCTCATCTTATAAAAATGTTCGTAGGCATGTTAACTTCCGCCAACACATCAGATTCGTACATTCTGCACACCTATGCTCCAATATTTTATCCTTCTTTTACCCTCCATGCAATAATCAGGCGTTCTTACACATGTCACCAGCATGTAGGGAGTCCCAATGGCCAGGTGACTCAAAATCATGATTTATTCCGAGTTATTGTACTCATAAAAAATATGGATTGACTGCATTGTTTTCCTTATTTTGACAGTTGTGCTCAAAATATGCTAGTTTCTTGGCACCTTGTAGCACCTTGTAAATAATTACTCATTCAACAATTTAACTCGAAGGTTGCATTGAATGGTCTAGGGTAGAGCTCATCCCGTACATAGCCATAGGCGAGTTTATTTCACATATTCTAGGTCCGGGGGTAGTTCATTTTCCTGGGCAACCTCGTTTCTCGAGGAATTTTAATACCCTAATACTACCCTATTGCTCTAACTCTTCACACGTGATGTGATCCTGGGACTCTTTGATTACCAACCAAGCGGTCTACTCAGAGTAGACAGCGACGCGTCGCGACGCTCCCCTTGGAAATATTACTGCAGCTGAATTATCTGGGTAAAAATATTCCCCTTTTTTTATATAATCGTTGATTGATGTGCTTGTTACGGATCTTAGTTCGTTCTTTCAACAATCAGGGAGAGTGTATTTGCAAAAAGTTATTTAGGAATAAAATTCATGAGTTCATTGTTTGAATTCATTCACATTTTAAAAGTGAAAATCCTCTATTTTCACTTCCTCTGGTATCGGATATTGCCACACATTGCGCCTGTACCCCCGAGCACAACGCAATGATTTTCTTTTATATCCTTTCGGTTGGTGAAAGGGACAGTGAAATTTTGTTCCTCTAGGCTGCCAGAATTCTATCGGTTTTGTTTACGAGTTGCGGGACCTCGGCTGAGAGCAAAATTTCCAAGGTGTGGAATTAAGTGTTTTGGTTCATTTTCATTCCTGTTTTTGAAGAAAAGATAGGTGAATAATTGCATAAATAGTATGAAGCAACTGAGTGGATTGACGTTCAATTTTGTGCTCTCGGGATCTTTGAATGTTGAGATGGAATATTGTTGTCTCAGACTGTCGATTCGATTAGCAGTTTAACCTATGTTTTAACTGTAACAATACTAATTAAATAATTATTGTAACCGTCGGGTATATGTGGCGGTGAGAAACCAAAGGATACAGGTTTTTTTTTCAAACAGATTTTTGTACAGAAATTAGGTAAGGAAAAAAATGAGATGGACTAGATATTTAGTAGCGCATTAGATTTTCCACTTGATGTCAGCACAGGACACATACTCACTCGTATCCCTTGGCCACCAAGTTTTTGTATATTTCTTTTATACATTTCTGTGCTCATAACTCCGTTCAGAAAAAATATCAATTGTACCCTTTGGCTTCCCATCCCCTCGTATATCATCAGCAGGATATATTATACCACTCATGACAATGCTGCGGCTTAAATTATAAGCCAAGTAATAGCGAAAAAGTGCAATTTTGTTGAAGATACCTACCCGCACTTCGAATACATTCCAAGTAAAATACTATAAAACAAAGTATACACTATTTTGGGACGAAAAAATATACTCAGATACAGCAGTAGCTTATAACAGGAGGTATACTAAATATTAATCATAAATAAACCAAAATATTAATCATAAATAGAAATGAAAGAATAAAAAAATAAATGTACATCTCTACCAGTAGAACTGAAAATATTATTGATGAAAAACTAGATATAAATCATAAGCTTCACTGTCAGTGTCAATTTGTATCTCAGCACGAAGTTTCAAGAACCCTTTCTTTCCCTCCCTCTTCACACAAAATCAAAAATCTATCCAATAATTCATGAAAAAATTATATTAAAAACATGCAATATCGCTAAAAAATATCTCAGGCAGCCAGAGTATAACCATTGAATGTGACTTGGCGTACGCCCATTATATCAGATTGAGCAAGAATCACTTTAATCGAGATGAAAATAATATTATTGAAATATCCATAATTGTCTGTTACTAAATAGAAAATTTTACTTGCAGTAGAACCTCGATTATCCGGATTAATGGAACCGGGATTGACCCGGATAAACGAAAATCCAGATAAACCGGAAGCCATAGAGTTATCAATAGAAAAATTATGAGACCTTTTCAGTACTAGAAAAAATGTATTTTTGTATCATGATATCGGCTATAAGTGCAACTGAGTACACAATTAACCGAATGTAAAGAAAAAAATATTTAGTTTTTGTTTACTAATAAATCGTCCAGCTTTCTTTGATTTATTTTTTTGCCGTTTAACCGTTGCACAATAGGGTAGTTTCCTTCATCAAAGAAAACGAAAGGCATTGACTGCGATTCGTTACCCACCATTAGTGTATTCATAATATACAAATTATTTGGTTTTAGAAATACCGGTTTAGACGAATGGCAATGGTCCATTTTTATCCTCATTTGAAAACGGCCAGATTGGCGCCCACGCGATGCCACTCCAAGTGACGTCACAGGGTACCCGCACGGGTAATTTTCAGAAATATTGACCTAGATCTTTGATCAGGATAAACACACACACACTTTCTATACGAGTAGATTGGAGTTATTCATCGTCTGAGATTACCAATGCATGCATGAGGCACAGAGCTCAGGGAAACATGTCTTAATAATCACCTATTAAAACTGGCTAAGGTCGGAAAGTTTTCTTCGTTTGATAAGGCATTAATAAACCTTTTTTAAGCCAAGCGCTACCAGCCAGCAAGGTACTCAGCTACCCGCTAGCATCCTGCGTCCTATCAGAGCTCAGAGCCTTGATCAAGGTCACCTCACAAGGCGGGAGGGGGAACCAGAAATGCGTCGCACGGACTTTTTCCCATCATTCCTACTTAGCAGTCGCGTTTTCGCGCGCTTGAAAATTATCACTTTTCATTTAATCGCGAAAAATAGATATCGTCATTTAAAAATCTAAATGCGTTAAATACGTACTCCAGGAGTAATAATCTTTCGATTTAGGCAATAAAAAATAATAGAAAACCACCCTATTGCGTAATCGCTTGCTTACCAAAAGTTAATTCGGTGCAGTGTCAGGTGTACCTAATTCTAATAGGGTAATTTTCAGAAATATTGACCTAGATCTTTGATCAGGATAAACCGAAGAGCCGGATCATTGAGGTAGGGACGAACGAGGTTCTACTCTACTTCAATTCTAGTATTTGATTTATTGTTTTTATTAATATTTCCTCAACGTAAGCTATGACAATGCTCTAGTTATTTATGCATTACATCCAGATTTTGTTAACTTCTGCGCGCTTCAATAGGAAAATATTGCGATATTCTGATGTGAAAGTGAATGTGAAATTATATTATTCATATATTTTCCTGGTGTAATACAACGACATCGCGCTTAAAATTTCCGTGGAGAAAGAGGCTTGCGTGCCCGCGGGCTAGCATGGAAGGAAAGCGGTGAAATGACATAAATAGTTGCAAGTGCATGAACTTATTTTCGGGAATAGTTGCGAGTCCACTACCTCTTGCATCGCGTTTAAACTGACAGCGAAAGTGAATTATGTTGTAAGCTTTTGTCGCTCTCTTACGGCTTCCCCGCGGGGAGAAGAGAAAGTGATTTTTCCCAAAATTTTCGGTTGTGGCCTCGGCGAAAGGTATTGTCATGGAAGGTCCTTTGGCGATGCCCTGTCGAGAAGTTGACCGTTGGCGGTCGAAGAGTTTGAAGGAATACGTCTGCGCCTTTCTCCCACCCGCGTCACGGCGCGCGCCTGACCGAGTGAAAGCCGTATAACTTTAGATGGGCGTTACAAAATCATGTCCGCTTGGATAACGCAGTCCGAGATAGTGTGACCTCATGGAAGGTCGAGTTAAAATAGTGTATGCTCTCAACGTGACCTGCTGTTGCTCTGCATTACTCCTGTGGTTAAAATCGATCTCTATGTATGTACGGTTGTACTCATCGTAGTCAGCCGATATTTGGAGGAATGTAATTCGTCATTCAAAAAAAGTTGGGGAGTTATTCATAACTTTATTACATGCATCATAATATTACAGGCATTTCACTTCATGTATTTAATTGGGAGATAAACGTTAATTTATATGATGGACCTCAAATATTTAGGGGGCCTTAAACTCATTGCTATAAAAATTGGGGCTCAAATGGAGATTATGATAATTAATTTTAATCAGTTGTATTGTGTTCAAATTATATCATATCCTAGCATATCTTATATTGAAAACTAGGCTAATTTTGTTTTCGTGATACATGTGTAACTAAAGAAAACTGATGTCTCTAACATTTGTCAAGTACGAATAGATTTCCATCCTTCCCGCCGAACGCTATCCACCCCCCAATGATGAAAGCGCATACCGCGTAAACGGAAATTCCAGCGCTGATCCGCACGTCGTTACTTTCTAAGGAGTAGTATTAGGCAGCGTGCTCAACCGTGGACCTTGTTTATTATATTACACTTAACTTTTACCAGTCATTTATAATTGTAACCTTCCTATGCGTCTGTTAATTTCTACTAATATTTACTTTTCTGCTTTATCGTATATGTCTTCCCCCATTTCTTGATTACGTAACTTGCACCCTATGGGCGGCCCTAAACGTTATTTTTCATATAAATTGTATTTGTTGTTTTTGTGTTGTTTCCGTATAAATTGAACTTCAAGTTACTTGAAGTGAGTTACGATTAATGGTTTAATATAGGTAACGATGAATAGTACATAATTTTTAACGCAATGTAAACAATTTGCTCGGGTACCGGTACGAAAGAAGCTTATCATTCAATGGTTTTATTAATAAATATCCTCAATGGTATAAAGCAAAGAAAAACTTGTGCATGTCCTCAATCTCGCTTATTTTATAATTGCGATAAATTAGAAATATGGCATTATGTATTCCAGGAAGGTATATTTTAGTATGATTTTACAAAATTTAACATTATATCATAATTGTTACGTTAGATGTATTTTTTCAACAGGAACTTGAATTGCAATGTATCGTAGTGGGTAGCTTTGTTATGAGGAAGGGATTATTCGCATTACAACGTGCCTTTTATAATTGTGTATGATGCTGTTTTAGTGTTCCTTTAACATTTATACACAATTATTAACTCACATTATTTTATGTTTTCCACTAGGAACGAACTTGGTAGTACCTGAATACAATTTTATTGAGTATTTCTATATGTACTCTTCTGATTGTACTTCATAGACTATCTCGCTAAAAGTGTTATCTTTCCGGTTTTATTTTATGACCTTGTCAAAAATGAACAAGAAACCTTGGGAAACAGTTTTGTTTGAGAGTGCTCGAATTCTCGTTGCAGAAATTCAGATCGCTATTAAAATATTAATTTTATTTTTACGAAAAACTAGGCATCAATTCCACCGTAAAAGTCAAATAAATGCACTTCACTCCACTAATGGTTGCGTTATCTACTAAAGTGTGTTGTTATTGAAGTCAAACCAAGTATGTAGAATGAAGATGTATATGAAGATATGTATAACATAAATTAAGGAGAGTTGGACGTAAAAACTTGAATAAGTGTTATTTCAAAAATATGTGGTTTGAAATTTCGAATTAATATAACTCTAATTTTATTTTTCAGCATCGAAATATTTTATTAGTATATACTACTATGGCCTATCCCCTTTGATTTTAACCATATTCCCTAGCTTTCTCTCCCATATTTACCCCATGTCCATCGTTTTCAGCGCCCTTATGTAGTACCATAGAGTAAGTATATATAAGAATATACTTACTCTATGGTAGTACATATAGTATTTTCCTATCCTCCTTTCTCAGCGTGGCATGTTTCAAATTTGCCGTGTTAGGTGGTGAAATTAACGTTTATTTATTAAAATTATTTTAAATCCCGCTGAATCAGAAATCGAAGACAGACCTTTGGCTTACCGAGACGCCACGTAGACCATTACTTTGACCGTTCCTTCGTTACCTTGGTAATTTTACCCAGGAGCATATTATTATTATAGTATTCTACCGATTAAGGTAGGTTTCCATGGAGTACTAAAGAGGTGATCTGGGAGCCTCCCTTTCCTTCCAACACTGCCTTCTTTAATTCACTGTAAGGCCTACTCTCTTTCAATCTATCTAAAAATCCTATTCTTTTCCTTCCCCTCCCTCGTTTCCCCAACATTCTACCCTCCAACACCATTTTCAACATCCCCTCACCGCTAAGCACTAACTCCATCCAAACCTTCTGTCTTCTGCGTATCTCATCTAAAAGCTTTCTCTCCTCGCCAACCATATCCAGCACTTCGTCGTTCCTTTTCCTCTCCGTCCATTTCACCCTCTCCATTCTTCTCCATACCCACATCTCGAACGCCTCCAATCTTCTCTCGTCTTCTTTCCTCAGAGTCCACGTTTCCGCACCGTAGAGAGCTACACTCCAAACCAAACTCTTCACTAACCTTTTCTTTAAACTCTTACACAACGATCCTCTCAGAAGCTCCTTCCTGCTTATGAACGCCTCCTTCGCTAATGCTATTCTCTTCCTGATGTCCTTACTACTGTATCCGTTTTCCTCTAACGTACTGCCTAAATAGTTGAATTGCTCAACCTGCTCAAGTTTTTCACCACCCACCTTTATCTTGAGTCTCACATTCCTCGCTCGTGATGCTTTACAAAACCGCATTACCTTAGTTTTCTTATGATTAATCCTCATCCCAAACTCCTCGCAACGTTCGTATAACGCATCCACTAGGGCCTGAAGCCCCCTTGCTGACTGACTGATCAACGCCTGGTCATCCGCGAATCTCACTGATTTGAACATCATTCCTCCCACTTTTATCCCAGCTTCTAACTCATCCCACGCTTCCCTTACCATCTCTTCAGCATACACGTTAAAGAGCAGTGGCGATAGAGGACAGCCTTGCCTCACACCTCGGCCAATGCTTGCCCACCCAGATTCTCCGTCCGCTATCCTCACTTGCGCAGTCTGGGCCATATACAGATTACAAATCAGTCGTCTATCCCTCCAGTCTACACCTATTCTCTTGAGAATATCCATTAACTTTACCCAGTTCACCCTATCAAACGCTTTTTCAAAATCCACGAAACACACATATACATCCTGCTCATATTCTAGGTTCCTCTCCACGAGGGCCCTCATTATTGCTATTGCATCACGAGTTGACTTCCCTTTTCTGAAACCAAACTGATCTTCGCCCAAATACTCGTTTGCCCTCGCCTCCATTCGTCTGTTCAATATCCTCAGCACTACTTTAGCCGCATGGGATATTAGGCTGATAGTCCTATAATCTCCGCATTCCACAGCTTTCTTCTTTTTCGGAAGCGGAATTAAAACCGTCTTCACGAAATCCTACGGCCAACATCCCTCCTCATAGATCTTGCGCACTAGTTCGAAAAACCTTTTCTTACCTTCATTCCCTAGATTCTTCAGAAGCTCACACGGGATGTTGTCCACGCCTACTGCTTTCCTAGCCTTCATATCACGGAGTGATCTCTCTATTTCTGAATCTAATATCTCCGGCCCAAGATTATCCTCCTCCACTGCACTTTCCTCCTCTAGAGTCAATCTCTCTGGTCTGTTCGTTCCGTCATACAGGTCCTCCACGTATTCCTTCCACCTACCCTGTACCTCTTCTCGCTCGGTTAGCATCCTCCCATCTTTAGCCTTAATTTTAGACATGGCTTGTCCTCTTTTGCCGCCCGATAGCGACTTAACTTTGGCGTACAACGCGCCTACTTCTCCATCCTTCTGGAACTTTTCCATTTCCTCACACTGTCTTTTCCACCAAGCCTCCCTTGCCCTCTTAGTTTCACGTCGTAATCGATTATTCAATTCCCTATACATTCTTTTGCCCTGTTCTGTGTCCACGTTCTTCCACTTCCTCCTCTCCTCCATTTCATTTACCATTGCCTCCGTTATCCACGGCTTCTTTATCCTTCTACTGTCAACGTAACCAATTGACTTCTCCGCCGCTTTGACTATTCCCGTTTTTATATTATCCCATCTTTCCTCTACCGTCTTGGTACTTTCAATCTCCCGTATACTAATGTCCACTAGCTCCTGATATTCTCTCCTCATACTCCCCTTCAGGGCTTCTACGTTCCATTTCTTCGCCTTCCTAACTTTCATAAGTCTTTTGAATCTTACGTTGCATTTCATGAGCACTAGATTGTGGTCCGAATCCGCATCCGCTGCAGGGAAGCTGCGCGAGTTTTTCACACTGTTCCTAAACCTCTGTCTTACCATAATGTAGTCTATTTGATATCTCCCCGCATCCCCTGGACTTTTCCACGTGTACCTTCGCCCTTTATGATGATTGAACCATGTGTTTGTGATGAATAATTTGTTTCTCCTACAAAATTCTGCTGCTTTCTCTCCCCTGTCGTTCCGTTTTCCTAGACCAAAATCTCCTATTTCGTTTCCATCCCTCCCTTCCCCGACTGAGGCGTTCCAGTCCCCCATCACTACCAGATTTTTTCTTACCCGGTGTGTCTCTAATTATTTCCTCGAGCTGTTCATACACCTCGTCTACTTCTTCCTCCCTATGATTGCTAGTGGGCATGTAAACCTGGACCACCACAAGGTTGGTGGGCCGCGCCTCAATTTCTACCACCAGAATCCTATCGCTTACCTGGTCTATACCTACCACACGCTTACCCATCTTCCCGTTTAATACTAAAGCTACCCCTCGCTGGCTTTCTTCCCCTCCACTATATATAACCCTATACCCATCACTCCAATAGTCCCCCCCATCCCTCCACCTCACCTCGCATAATCCTAAGATATCTATCCTCCCTTTATCCATTTCCCTTTTGATATTTTCTAACTTTCCCGCCCTCATCATAGTCCTCACATTCCACGTCCCCACATTTATAGCAGACTTCTTCTTCTCCATCTTCTTGGTCTTCTTTTCTTCTTTCTTCATTGCTACTTCCACTGATGTTAATGATGATAAGTCTCTGCAAGGATTTCGCATGTTGGCGACCCCGAGGACCTTGCCGACCTCGTTGCCGTGCCCGACACCCGCCCTTTGCGGACGGGTCCCGGGCGATGAGATTCCGAGGCTCATTTGGTTGTACTCCATGTGTTCAGGGAAGAGATAGTTGGTAGGGTTTCCCACTTCCATTCCAACAGTGTTTTTTACGTGACACCATCACGCGGACTACCTTTCGTCTGGCTCCTACCCTTCGACCTATCTGGCATGGGTGGCCCTACCGGGAATAATTTAGAATTAATCCCGCCAGTGCAGCTCTAGGGGTCATAGGAGCGCGCAAGCCTTTCCACCGCGACAAGGTTGTAGCCCAAGGGAAAGGACACCAGGAGCATAGTGTTAGATAATTTTTCTTCAGTGTCAATCAACATGAAAGTCAAACTGTTCCAACTCATTTTAGAAAGAATTTGCGTATTGCATGGCCAATGCCAATATCATATTGGTCAATGTAATAAGATAGAAGGGAATTTCTGGAAATAATATCTGCCATTACCCGGGAATCACTTCAGAGCCCTCGCCGTGGGTGGCTGTTTAATGTTTATGCGCTTTCTGGATCTGATTTCCAAGGTATGCGATGAGTATTTTTTGAGTCTACTAAGATATAAATATTCTAATGGTAGTGCTTTTGCGTTCACAACTTACTGGAAAACTAGGCTCATTGTGGTAGTTGGCTGAGATACCCTGAATATGATGTAGAGGACATGGCGGCGAGATAATTCAATCCCTTCGGGGAGGGTAATTGGAGCCTTGAACGTCTTCCGAGCACAATTTGTTATCCGCCTTTGCTCTCCTCAACTCGAAGACATTTCCGTGAGCAAGGCGGTGAATTTCTCAATGCCTTGTCCTCCGACGTTCCATTACTCTGAGAACAGCTGAGCCAACATTGCCGTCATCTTTCCCTGAAACTAAAAATTATCGCGCTCGAGATCCAAAGTGTGCAAATTTTCGTGTAGGAGATCTAAAACGTTTTTGATATTTAAAATTATTGACAGTGATAACCGCGCTATCTAATGTATTCATTACTATAGAGTCCAAATTATTTCAAGTATTCCCAAGGTATGATTTATGACTACTTTCTTTAAAAAATCTGTAATTATATTATTATACTGCCTTGATAATCGTATATTGCTGTCGGAACTATGGTCAGGAATTAAGTAATTTTTTACTTTACTCTTATTTAGTCGCAGGTAATTTACTCTAAATTGACTTAAATATTGAAATTGATTTTAAATGGTTTTTTCCTCTGTGTTCATACATATTTATAGATTCATTTATTCGTGTTCTCTTATATATCTTTCTCACTAGCATATATTCCTCATAGATGCAGTAGCTTATTAAATATAGATATTAAATGAGCGTATAATGTTTATTTAGTTAGGTGCAATTATTGCGAAGTCGTGATGAAAAGAAGTCCTATAGAGTTGGATATGGATTATGGATTAAATGGATTTCATATGTAGGCATCTTGGTAAGTATGCTTTCTTCTTTAATTTCGCCTATTTTAATCGATGGTGAACTTGGAAAAAGTAAACATTCATGAAGATTAGAAAATGAGATTTAATTTCTCTAATTTTTAGTGGCACATATTTCATATTTTTTCAATTTTTTCACTATATTAATTTTTTATTTTTATCGTGCAGAAATGGTCATGGTCAAATAACAATATCAAGCTATTAACGCGGTATGTCCATTTCTAGTGTGGTTGCTATGTTGACCTTCGTGGGAGGATATATACTTATGCCTTGTATGTATTTCAAATTTTAAATCAATGGCGAGTTTCTATACAGTTACATTTTCCATGTCGTCCCAAATGTTTTCACGAATTCTCATAAAATAGGTAAACGATTTTCTTGGCTTTTCGATACTTTGAATCCAAGCTTAGATGAATTATTTTTTTACCAAGGATTTTTTCCCGTCTAAATTGAGGCCAGGAAGGGATAGTTACAAATGAGTGTTTTCCAAACTAAATGGTTGGTTGCAAAAATCGGATTTTATCGTATATTTGTCTCAAATTATATGATAATATTTTTAAACCATTTCATTTTATAAGGACCAACTGATTTCGAACTATGAATGGTCATTGACCAGAATCATTTCAAAATGAGTTAGTTCGGTGGAAATGGCGCTGAAAAAAAAATATCATACAAAAAATTCATCATTCTTTGTTCTTTTATCTGAATGTTTTTGAGCTTAATCTGTCTTTGCTCGTTATCTAGGAAATCAATTCTTCTCAAGCCGTGCAAAAATAGCTATTTTCATTAATGGGATCATAGTATTCACGTAGTCGCAACGGGACCTCTTCAAATGAATGAGTTATGAAATCGTAGAGACGTAAATTATTTTTCCCATATTTGCCCAAGCCGTAAATTTTATTGCCCAGTGGCGTAATAGATTATATCTCTGGTAAGATCATAGTAAGGTTGGGTTCGTAGTTTTTGATGAGACTCTGTGACGTTGCATTTTTAAATTAATTGTGTGATAAAAACATGCGTCAGACGATAGTGAATTGCTGATGAAAACAATCGTTAAAGGACAGGTGCAAGGGAAAAACGGCGGAGGATGATGAGATACTTACTAGTAGAGTAAGTGATTTTAGGGACGAACTGGGGCCTCCTCTAGCTTAACTGAGAGTTATGGCTAACCGATCTTCGGAGTGGTTACTGATTACGATGAATTAAATAAATAAAGAAGCACAGAGTGCTTGCGGACGATAGTTTTGTAGAGCTGCGATGGGTGTAATTGGCTGGCGGTACGCTACAGAAATGCTAAATTTCCCTCATTTCGGGGGGAGGGGAATTAGCGAGACTCCAGCCCATCCGTCCTCTCCCCCCGTCCCCCATATCTTATTTTAGGGACTGTGACATTGCTTGTGTGTAATATTTCGACTATATGATCTAATCGTGTAGTATTATACTGCCTTGATTATCGTATATTATTGTCGGAACGATGGTCAGGAATTATGTAGTTTTTTATTAGTAGTAGCAGGTAATTTACTCTAAATTAACTCTAATCTTGAGCAGTATTTTATAAAACTTGAGAAAATGGGGTCTGTTTGAAGGGAACGGAAATGTTCGTTTCCTAGAATTCAGGATTTTCATTTCGCTTCGAATATACCTAAACTGAGGCTTACAAACATAGTATTTTCTTACTCGCGAGGTATGGTCATGATCCCTTACGAAATCAATGGAAGCACACTTTGCTCCTTGCGTGGCCATAATGCCAACATCATATTTGTCAATGTAATAAGATAGAAAGGAATTTCTATAAATAATCTCTGTCGCTGCCCGGGTTTTGCTCCTATGTTCTCGCCGTGGGTGGCATGTAATGCGCTTTCTGAATCTGATTTCCAAGGTATGCTACGAGTATTTTTTGAATCATGAGTAACAAGGAGATTTATATTCTAATTGTAATAAATATTATTCCTATGTTTGGGACAGCTTCTCTATTATAGCCTTCATAAAAATTCTGATTCGCCGATTTCATTTCCACAATGAGTAGCATGGTAAGCTTATTTTGAAAACTGTCGATGGAATAAGAAGAACTGATAGAGCATAATTTGGAATTTTTTTGAGACTGAGATTTCATTCGTTTCTTGGTGTAATCTTATTTGAGTGATATAGCCTGTCAATGCGTAGGTGTTGGGTCATTGTTAATAAATATTCAGGGCGAAACGTAAAAAACTAATTCTACTTCTTTGCATCATGGCTCCAGATTGCCAGGCCGGAAACCTTACTCCCCTGTCGTTGGCCAATTGCCTAATTTTACCAAAGACATGTAATGATTATACTATGGGAGGGGGATATCAATGTATGGCTTGGTGAACTCATTTTAAATAGCCTATATTTTTTGTTTCAATGTGTACGATTAATAACAGTACGACAGAGTGGCTCTGCCCTCGCGCATGAATCAGGTGATAAAATCAGACTACGGTATGTATCATATAAATTATTTTTTAATTATTTTAATTATATTTAATTATTTTTTAATTATATTATTAATAATTTTCATGTAAATTTCACCGCCGTTCACGCGGCAGGCTAGAAATATTACACTGACACTACGGTAATTAATTTGGTTAATTTTTTCTTTATTTTTGTAATTTCGCGGAGGAGGGTGGGAAGCTGTCACCCCTTGGTCCCCTCTTTACATCCGTCATCCAAAATAAGACTATGTTAGTTGATTTTTTCTGTATTTTTTTCATTCTGGGGGAGGGGGGGTGCGGTTGGGACCCCTGGCTACTCCTTTATGAGACTGCGGTTCTTGATTTTTCTTTATTTTCTCCATTTCGGGGGGAGGGGAACTGGGTCCCATGTCTTATCCCTTATATAAGTCAAAATTTTCCGGAGATATATAGTGGAACAGCATATTACATGATACACAAAGATATCGTTACGTCCAGTTAATTTTAATTTCACAAACTCTTAAATGAGGGAAAGGAAGGAAGAGAATAGAATTTTTGGATGGAATGAATGGGAGTGGGCCTTGCAGTGAATCGAAGAGGGAAGTCCTTGAAGGCAAGGGAGGATCCCAGAATGCTTCTTAAGTACTTCATGAAAGCCTACATTAATCGGTAGAATACTATGATACTGACACTACACGCGTTTCGAGTAACTTGCAATCTGCAACTGATTATGATTCCAAGCCAATTTAAACGCGTTTGGTCGAATTTTTTTACATTAAATTTAGTGGACAGTACGATATCTGTGCGTAGCGTTTCTCTTGTATACGCCCTAGATCAGACTAGGGTACCTGATTTTTTTCTTATTTTCCATATGAGTCCCTTACTCCTCAATCAATACGCCCCTGGATTCAGAATTCTCATTCAGCGTCGCGACATCAGATCATTTTATTTATTGTTTTGCGGGGGTTCACCGTAAAGTAAAAAATTACCAGAGGAGGTGAATAATCTTTTGGTGATAGAAGAAAATATTTTGGAATATGAGGAATCTTCATCCTCTGACTCAGAATAGGAGTTTAAGCCTTTGTTTTTGAGCAGTTATCAATAAAAATATTTCTTAATGGTATTTAAAAAAATATTATTTCGATGACCAAAATTTCAAGTGTAAAGACCCAATAGCATTTTTAAATCATTATTTAATCTATGCATTGCACACTGTGCATAAGGTAAATGATGCACTGTGAATTGCACAGCTATTTGATGGATCTAACGTTGTTATCAATAGAAGAAATTCTATCTTTGCTTTCAGTGGCATAACTATGGGGGGGGATGAGGGGATAGATCCCCCCGCCCCCGAAGCCTCAGAGAAATAAAAAATATATTTAAAACTATTGTTCACTTTGATGTTTAATATAACTGCATTTGCTGAAAGTTAAAGATCATTTACTAATATCTTGGCAGTGAGACGTGTCACTGAATACCGACCGGTGACTAAGCCCCATTGCCTGTGGGGGTTGCCTCTCTAGTCCCCTCCATCCCCCCAAAGCATATTCCTAGTTACGCCACTGTTTCCTTAGATATTCCGGTATCAAAATGTCGACTTGTCCCGGAAATTTTACATCACTTTACCCTACGTTTAATTTTAATTGCCCTCCTTACGTATATTGTGAACTACATCATCCAAAATAAGTTTCATTGCATCTTTCAAATACCAATAACATGCCCAAAATTTTCACAAATCTAGCTATACTTAAAGACTACTCTTTTCGATTTCAGCCTGCTGTGCGTGGTGCGTGTTCCCGGCCCGATCCCATTGGTGTCCAGTCTCGTCCGGCAGAGTCCGTTGTTTGCTCGGTGGGAAAAGGGGGACAAGGCAGAGACGTGTAAATAAAGCACTTGTGCCGCAAATAAAAAGGCCACCCTTATTACGACATAGGAACGACGACGACCGTGTGTACTAGTGGCCGAGGGCGTGCGTGGATATCAGACGCCGCATGTTCGTGGGAAAGGGCGGAGTGAAAGTGATCGAGAAAGTGAAGGTGGATGAGGAGCAGGGCTTGATTTGGGATGTGGGTGGGCCGGGGCCTGTTTTGGTGGGAGGCCCAGGGCC
Organism: Ischnura elegans; assembly: GCF_921293095.1. Classification (NCBI taxonomy): domain Eukaryota; kingdom Metazoa; phylum Arthropoda; class Insecta; order Odonata; family Coenagrionidae; genus Ischnura; species Ischnura elegans. Next base: position 58,894,348 of record NC_060251.1, read on the forward strand.
GGATCAGAGGGGAGGGGGGTCCCAGGGGGCCCAGGGCGACCCGCCAAGCATGACCCTTCCGCCAATACAGAGGCAAATCTCACAAAATCGGAGAAGCAAAGAAAAACATAATATACGTGAGAAATCGAAGTGAAGCTGTTGCGAAGAAATTGAAGTGAAGTTGTAATCCACGTTGACATTAATAAATGTTTAACGCTGCTGATAAAAAACTTTATCCATTGACGTTTTTATTGTAACTTTGAACGCAACCGAATGTTTCCGTTGCAAATAGGGTGGTTTCCTATTATTTTTTATTGCCTAAATCGAAAGACTGTTACTCCTGGAGTACGTATTTCACGCTTATAGATTTTTAAATGACAATATCTATTTTTCGCGATTAAATGAAAAGTGATAATTTTCAAGCGCGCGAAAACACGACGCGTAAGTATGAATGCCGGGAAATCTCTCCGTACGTCGTATTTCTGGTTCCCCCTCCCGCCCGGTGAGGTGACCTTGAGGCAAGGCTTAGCGCTGATACGTCGCAGGCTGCTAGCGGGTAGCTGAGTACCCTGCTGGCTGGTAGCGCTTGGCTTAAATAAGGATTATTAATACCTTATCAAACGAGGAAAACTTTCCGACCTTAGCCAGTTTTAATAAGTGATTATTAAGACATGTTTCCCTGAGCTCTGCGCCTCATGCATGCATTGGTAACCTCAGACGATGTATAACTCCTATCTTCTTCTATAGAAACTAGGTCCCTGTGACGTCACGTGGAGTGGCATCGCATGGGCGCCAATCTGGCCCTTTTCAAATGAGGATAAAAATGGACCATTGCCATTCGTCTAAACCGGCATTTCTAAAACGAAATAATTTGTGTATTATGAATACACTAATGGTGGGTAACGAATCGCAATTATTGCCTTTTGTTTTCTTTGATGAAGGAAACTACCCTATTGCAACACCTTGAAACAGTGGCGTAGCCAGGTATTTCGTTCGGGAGGGGTCCAAAACCAGGGGGAAACTTTTTGGGAAACTGGGTACTAAGTAATGGGTTTTAAACTAATTTTAACACTTTTCATAATCGAAAAAAACTTCATTCGTTAAAGTTATATTTTATACCATGATTTTTCAATAATTTGTTATTTTTATGAAGGAAAATAATTTTGTTTTTATGTTTCGAGGGGGGGAAAGGGGTCCGGACCCCACTTGGCTACGTCGCAGTCTTGAAACAGTGGGGCTGCCTCCAAAGTGGGCCCCGGGTCACCCACATCCTAAATCCGGCCTTGGGGAGGCCCAATATTTCAAGCAGAAATGCAAGTAACGAAAATTAATTAACAATGAATTTGCATTTTAGGCTAGTTAATTAACGATATACCAAATTGAGCTCTTCGTCTTCCTGAATACACGAAGAGCTGCGCGCGCAACTCGTGTTTCCGACGACACCACTTGATGTGCCACTGGTTGCGTTCAGAGCTGCATTAACAACGCCAGTGAATAGTGTTTTTTTATCAGCAGCGTCAACCATTTATTAACGTCAATGCTCAAATCTACATGTAACCAAATATAACCACCTTCACTTCGGATCCCCATAAACACGATGTTTTATTTCTGTTTTTTCTCCGATTTTCCTCTATATTGGTGGAAGGCTCGTGCTTGGTGGGTGGCCAAGGTTCCGGGCCCCTTGCCCCGGGTGTTGTATTAGGCCATCCGTCTTTTGAAAACTCGTAGTTTGCCATATATCAACAAAGTGGTGATAACCTCTAAGTAATAAAAAAAATGAAAAAAGCCAAATTCATTCTTTAAAACGATACCAAACACCCATTCCTCGCATCAAAAGTTGGTTGACAAGAAATATTACAAAAGTATTGAAAATTATTAGCACTGTGGTAGGGATATACTAAGGTCAGCACGGTACGTGGTAAATTTTTTGGGTTTTCAAGAATGATTTTGCGCCTTTTGGAGGTCGCGCGTGGATTCCATGGCATTTACGGCACCCACTGTAGGCTCGTCTATGGATTACTAAAACTTTCGCAGTCCACATTCGTCAATATTAATGACTTTTGGGGTAACCCGCGTCAAGAATTTGAAACGGCCAGGGATGAACACTTAAGAAAAGATATTAGGGAGCCCAAACCGGGGATCTTGCCCCGGGAAATTTTTTAAGTAGTGAGTTTTAAGTTTTTTAAACATTTTAGAAGAGTCATATGACCAACATTAGAACCCTGATAACTCGAATCTCGATATCTGGACACTCCGAGGAAAATCGACAAACCTGACACATTTTTCCTCACACCCATGACGAATTTTTGAGGGGCTCGGGCCCCCTCATGGAGTCGGCGCCACTGAAAATGGCCAACGTTTCCTATCCTATGCCGGAAACTTCATCAGAGGTAAAGGCCTTGTCGCCTTCCCTGTGAATCAATTTATAGGTAATGGGTGCTGGGAGCGAATTTTCTCGACGACTTTCTTTCTGGAAATGACTGGAAGCCATGTTTTGCTTACCTTCCGTCCGTTGGCTTCCAGTCTTTGCTAGAAAGAAAGACGCTTATCAGTAAATTCTCTGCCGCCACCCACTTCAATGGTCAATAAATGTGGCACAGTCATCAGCTCTGACAGTGGCGTCACTGGGAATGTGCTTTGGGGGAATGGGATGGCGACCTCCCCCCCCCCCCCCCCCCCCCCCGCAGGCAAGGTCTGGGAAAATTTTTGAAAAATGAAATGCCTGGAAATACATTTTACATGATTTTGGTGCTATAAAGTTAACTTAAGCAGATGCAGTTATTATGTGTCAAAACTGGACAATAGTTTAAAATATTCTTTTGTTTCTCTGAGCCTTTGGGGGGGAGAGGGGGATTTATCCCCTCTTCCCCCAATAGTTACGCCACTGAGCTCTGATGAGATGACCTTTGGAAATCACCATATGTGCAGCCGATACGGTTTGGTCATCTCATCTTGTTCCTGCCTGACTTCAGATCTCTCAAAGGACGAGGAGAGGCCTTCTTACGAAGCAATAGAGGGTCCCTGAACTGTAATGCTACCTGCATTTTATTCTCGCTTTGGAGATAAAAGCCTCAAATCTCGCAGATTTTTGCCTCTGAGACGTCAGAGTTTCTCTAAAATGCACAATTTCGAGGCTGGCTATTAGTGTCGTATGTTCTGTCAGGAGGTATTCTCGTAAATGGTATCATTAGAATTTGTTTACGGTTTTACTCGCCTTCTACAGCTTTCGTGGTTGATGACTGCCCATTGAACGGCTGGCTTATCGTCCTTCCCCTGAACGGCTGGCTTGTCACAATGCACCCCCTCCGCTCATCCTCTTTTCGCTGAGCACCACGCCAGCCGATGGCAAACAGCATTAGGATGGAGGGTGAGTAGTCGTCTACCAACAGCAATAGCTCAAGTCAAGTTGGACAACTTACAGGGATACCTCCTTATATGTTATTCTCGCCGTGGAGATACAAGCATCAAACCTCGCAGATTTTGCCTCTGAGACGTCAGATTTGCTCTTAAAATGGCATTTTCGAAGCTAGCTATTAGTCTCGCATGTTATGTCAGAAAGTATTCTCGTAAATGGTATCATTAGAATTTGTTTCCGTTTTTACCTGCAGCTGTCGTGGGTGTTGCCTGCTATTTGAACGGCTGGCTTATCGTTCTTCCCCTCAACGGCTGGCTAGTCCTAATGAACCCCCTCCGCTTATCCTCTTTCCGCTGAGCACCGCTCCAGACAATGACAAACAGAGCATTGTGTAGGAGGGTGAGTAGTCGTCCACGAACAAACAGCAACAGCTCAAGTCAAGTTGGACAACTTACAGGGATACCTCCTTATATGTTATTCTCGCTGTGGAGATACAAGCATCAAACCTCGCAGATTTTGCCTCTGAGACGTCAGATTTGCTCTAAAAATGGCATTTTCGAAGCTAGCTATTAGTGTCGTATGCTATGTCAGGAGGTGATCTCGTATATGGTATCATTAGAATTTGTTCGCATTTTTTTCGCAACTTTCGTGGTTATTGACTGCTATTTGAACGGCTGGCTTATCGTTCCTCCCCTCAACGGCTGGCTAGTCCGAATGAACCCCCTCCGCTTATCCTCTTTCCGCTGAGCACTGCTCCAAACAATTACAAACAGAATCACAAATTGTGTAGGAGGGTGAGTAGTCGTCCACCAACAGCAACTGCTGAAGTCAAGTTGGGCAACTTACAGGGATACCTCCTTATATGTTATTCTCGCCGTGGAGGCGCAAGCCTCAAACCTCGCAGATTTTTGCCTCTGAGAAGTCAGATTTGCTCTAAAAATGGCATTTTCGAAGCTGGCTATTAGTGTCGTATGTTATGTCAGGAGGTGTGCTCGTAAATGGCATCATTAGAATTTGTTTACATTTTTGAGTCGCCTTCTGTAGCTTTCGGACTTGTTGACTTAGCCTCTCGTAATGCACCCCTCACGCTTTGCCTCCCTCTGCTGGATAACACGACAGCCAGTGGTGAAAACAGTATGGTGGAGTGGGGTGAGTAGTTGCCCGCAAACAACAACAGCTGAAGTCAAGCGGGGCAACATACAGGGATACCTCCTTAAATGTTCTTCTCGCCGTGGAGATACATGCCTCAAATCTCACCGATTTTTGTCTCTAGGACCCCAATTACGCTCTAAAGTCGGCATCGTCGAAGAGCTCTTAGAGTCCTATAATATATTAAGAGGTATTCTCATAAATGTAAATATTGCCACTGCTGCATGGATTTATGACAGCAGTCTTCGGTCCTTTTATTTCAAAATTGAATGTATTGGTGTTGATTTCTGGAAACTGTAAAACTGGAGGTTACATTTGAAGCTATTTTCACGGCCGTTACAAGGGAATACCCAGGATCAAAACTAGAGGGGGGGGGGGGCAACCCATGGTTGTTCAAGTTATAGGTAAGATTTAAGCATGGAATAGGTGAATGAAACCAATATTTTAAGGAAACTATAACAGCTCTTTATTAGTTTTTAAAATTACTTGCTTGAAAAAATATTATTTTCCTCGAAGACATTTCCAATTTTTGCTTCTAGGGGGGGGTGGGGGGGGCTAGCAGCTGCCCCCTCCTGCTCCTCGCTGGCTACGCCCATGGAGTGTTCATCAATGAAGAAACTACTTTTTAATGTGTTTGTGAAGGATGAAATATGTTTGAAATGATGCCATTTCGATGCAATTCACTTACCTACCTACTAGCTGTTTTTAAGAGTCTTTAGATGCTCATTGTCTGCTCTCCTCCGCGTTCCGTGCTGATATGTTCCTACTTACCTTTTAAATGGAGAAAATAAACAATCTAACTGATTTCTTCAGGCTTTGATTTGTAAGAATAAAATAAACTTTGCAAGGTTCACTAATATATTTAAAATAGCACCAAGGACCAATAATATGTTTAAAAACACACCCTATTCTTGATAAACCACCATACGTTGAGTGCTTTTTTATTAGTGAACCTTACAACATTTATTCTTTTATTTTCCATTTTAAAAAAATATCAATTGCCAAAAAAGGATTTACATCAAGAAAGACAAAATCCTTCAGCTTCAAGCAAAACAGCTTCCCTGTATTGCATGGTATTTGGAGGAGGCGACCGACATCTGAGGTCATTTTTGCCATGAGGGAAGGGGTAGGTAAGGAAGGGTGGAGAGAAACCGATTAGCATCAGAAGGCATTAGCCTGCTCTTAACGAAAGGCACCAAGGGGACCATGGCTTGAAGTCCCATACGACGAATGGAGTGTTATGCTTGAAATGTTTTCCACACAATATTCAAGCAGGGATTGCACAGTCTCTGAAAAGTCTCTGCCACTGCCGGAATCGAGACAGTATAGGGTTACCTTATGTAAATGCATATAAATTAAAGCAAATGTAAAGAGACAACAATAATATTTATCGGGAACTAGTTCAGTCTTTTATTAGAATAAAATAAATAAGCAAACAAGTCAGTGCAGTATAAAATACTTCTTGAAGTTCTTCATGAACTCCTGCATAAAAAAGAATAGAAAGAAACAAAATATATTGACTTGATTTAAATTGTTTTAGACATTAACGGAGAAGAACACCTTATGAATATACAAGAAAATTATATGAAAGTGTTGGACTCAATGAGCTTCGAACACTATGAGCTATGATAAAAATGGCTACAAAGGAGTGTTACGCTGTCAAAAATATTCTTTCGGTAATATCAACAAAAACTAAGTTAGATAAGACAGAAAAATGATTGTATAGATAATTTCATAATAAAAAATTTTATAAGAGAGAATACATATATATACACCTCAGAAATTTCTTACAAGATAAATTCCCTGAAACAGTTGCAAGAGGAGTTCATGTGCCATCAGCAGAAAAATGTGTAAAGTTAATTTCACAATCAGAACACAATATGGCATAGAGAAATGAAAAAAGAAAAAATAAATAAATTTCAAATGTTGTAACTATCTAAGGTTTTCTGCCAATTACAGTAGATTTTCATTGAATACGATATCCATTCCACTGTCATCCAAACCAGTCCCATATTTCACAGCATTTGTTTCTTTAGTTAGGAATGTGATCTACGACTCCCTACTGGCCATGTTTCAAGTTATAACCCATGTTTCTGTATCCCCTTCCCAATTTATCAATCATCCTTACTGAAATTAGGGTTGCCCACATGTGTGTCTCACGCAAGGGCGTACCCAGGATCAAAACTCGGGATGAGGGGGGGGGGGGGTGCAAGCCATGGTTGTTCAAGTTAAAAGTAAGATTTAAGCTTGGAAAAGGTGAATTAAACCAACATTTTCAGAAGGAAACTGTAACAGCTCTTTATTGGTTTTTAAAATTATTTGCTTGAAAAAATATTATTTTCCTTAAAGACATTCATGATTTTGTCTTTTAGGGGGTGGGGAAGCCGCCCCCTCCTGCCCCTCGCTGGGTACGCCCATGTCTCACAGCTTGCAGTGTACTGGAGTGGCCTCAGGGAGGTTTGATATGATCAAACTTGAGGGAATATAATAAGTAAATAAAATTAAGGGATCAAATGAAATTATAAATACATCATTTGTATCAGAATAATACTGGCACCAGCTGTTGATATCTTTATTGAGAAGAATGCGCAAAGAAAAAAGACATGTGCACCATTGGAAGATAATTCTGCTATTATGAAGAATCCACTGACATCACCCAAAATCCAACCACAGTAATCTCTAGATCTAATTTCTCCCAGTTCTTGCTTACTTTCTTGCCTGCAAATGTATGAAGCAGCATGGGTGACAGCTTACACCCTTAAACAATAGATGTTTATATAAATAAGGTTTTCCAAGACTATTAATAGGAATGTATATGGTTTATAGGAAAGTCAATACCCAACACCTATGCTACCGGGAACGCATCCCTATCTTCCCAAGGTTAAAATGTTCTCAAATAATGCAAATTCAATTAGTGCAAAGACCCCAAGAAACAATCTCAAGTGATAATCAAGGTATGGGTGTATGTAGATGTGAAAATATTACCGCATAAGAGCATTGAGTTGAGACCTTCATCAAACCTATCTTAGGATTGTTGGTCAGTGATGATGATACATGACCTTAAAAATCAACTGTTTACTAACCAGAATGAACAAACAAAATAGCATAAAAATTTACTTTCATTCCGGTCATGCACACAAAATGGCACAAGATAACATTTAAAAAAATTACAAACAAACAATTCTAAAATAATTTTATCCTGCAATAACGTCAATTATATGGGAATGTATGAATTAGCACAAATATAAGCCTATACATATATGTATACCATTTCTCTCAATTTATTTATTTAAGGAGTTGCTCCTTGCTCCTATTAATTGCAAAGTGTAAAGAACTCGCCAAACGGTACACATGACCAGGGGCGCAGCTAGGAATTAAGGCTAGGGGGGTTGAGGGGCAAATAATATGGGTGTGTGTGGGGGTATAGTATACCCACCAGGATAAGAGGTAGGTGCGAGATTAATAAATTGCAGAATTTTAAAGATAAATGGTTTAAAATGGTGAGTTTTACGGCTTTCTGAGGGATATTTTATTCGTCCTTACACTATTCTATTAGTAATATCAATCCTATTAAGTAAAATGGATTAAACTTAAATATTCCTCTGAGCTCTGGGGGGGGGGGGGGGTTTATCCCCCAAAACCCCCCCCTCGCTGCGCCACTGCACATGACCACGTATGAGTTAATGTGTGAATTCATGAATGATTTTGATGGACCAGAATGGAAAATATACGAATGCATGAACCAAATTAGAACAGGTTCTATTTCCTGCTCATGCATTCGCACAAGTTGTGTGGAGTAAACAGTAAACCTACTGTAACCGTTAGGATACCTTTTAGGACATGCATATCTCAAACCAACTATGACCATTTTACCCGATTTTTTAAATTAAGTCATAAATGTGAATTTAAAACTATTTGATTGTAAAGGAAATAAAAACTTCAGTCGATTTGAAAGGAAAATATTTGGTAAATACTGAAGTTTTAAACTCCCAGGCCAAAATTCGAAAAGTGGAAACTGATAAATTTATTTATTAATATACAGTACTGATGTCGTACGTGGATGCCGGTAGGCCCGCGAAGAAGAGGAATAAGATTATGACCACAATATAATAACAAGAATAGCTTCATTCCTTGGTACACTGGTACTCCAGTAGGAAAATAATCCATAAAAAACGTCCTTACTTCGCAGACCTCGGCGCGGTCCTCTCCTTTTGCTCTTCTCCTCCGTACAAAGATGCACGGACCTGAAATACCTTGATCTGGCCCAGTATTTCTCACACTGACGGCTTTTCTCATCTATATCAAAATTATGTCTAACATAACATTGAATGCTAAACCGGTGACCCGTTCAAATTTGGCGCCTAAGCATGTGACGAGATCAAAGCGCGTTCTATTGTTCAAGCCTCAAAACTTTCATGGTTCTGTGAGTTTCGAGCGTTAGTCTTGTACCTAAAACGACTAAAAACGTTTCGGAACGAAGTTGTACTGGTTATACTTCACCAGGAATAACATTCATCGATGATGAAGCATACAACATATTAAAGAGTGGTTAAAAGTTCAAGTGAGAGTCTCGTTTGATGTCTTAAGGGTCTCGTGACCTGTGATTTGAGACTGAAGACTTACGACTTAAGGTCACGGTTGAAAATAAGTAAAATTGAGGCTCTCGTAGGTGTTACTCATCCAAAATTATCAGGAGTCGAGTAATGATAAACGATAAGCTGTTAATAAGCCTGGTGAAGAGAAATCCAGTGTTGTACGACAGAAACTTCATTGACTTCAAAAATAAAGCGAAGAAAGATTTTATTTGGAAAGGTATCGCGGAATGCCTGTCGATAAGCGGTAGGTGTACACTATCGATTCTTATTAGGACTCAAGGTGCTGATTTCAGTCATTGAAAATAATGAAGTTGCTGCAGCATGACGTGAGTACTTGTAATGTTTTCGCAGTCGCCCAAGCTCAAACTCGATGGGTCACCCTGAGAACCCTATTTTGTCGCGAGCTCCGAATGAGGAAGCATAGGGGCTCGTCTTTGTCTGACACTAGTGCGGATTTGGGGAGGAAAGGATGGCCACTCTTCGATCAAATGATGTTCATCCAACCATATCAACGAAGGTAATGTCAATATTGATTTTGTAACACTGGTAGACGCTTAATGTTCCACAATGTTAAAATTAATTGCAGAAAATTTCAATTCTATCTTCTAGTGATACGAAAACGTCGACCGATAAAAAACCCTCTTCCCTCGACTCATCCATTGATACTCCAACTAAGGTGTGGGCTGAATCCTGTCCGTCATGGAGTGCTGATGAGCTCGAAGCACCAATAGAAATCGGTAATAATAATTTAAAAAATAATATTACCATTTAGCCTTTAATTTCCATCCCCTACGAGACTTAATGTGCATTGATAAATTACAGTCATGGAGTGCTTATGAGCTTGAAACACCTATAGAAATCGGTAATATCATTGCCAATTATCCTTCAAATTCCATCCCTTAAGATCCTTAATATATATAAATAAATTAAAGTATACATTAGGAGTCAGGAAAATGTGGCAATGCTCATAAAAAAAAGACTACGAATGCCCATGGGAAGAGCAGGTGGTGATGAACTTGACACAAAGTGATCCATTGGAAATTGAAGGGAGAGGATTTTAAAAAATGGAAGTGGTACCCAGTTGAATAGTAGCCTACAGGAATTTGCATGAAAACCTTGTGAGGGGGATGAGTCATCTGGGGGGGGGGGGGGAAGAAAGTTAAAAGAGGTTTGATTTTGGGGTTGAGCCATCAATCCAATGGGTTTAGCACCCGTGAATATACTGCCTACTGGAATTGGCATTCACAGGATTTATTTCATTGCCTGTGCGGGAGTGAGGGGAGACAGAACTGTAGTGGTGCAACTAGGGATATGCTTTGGGGGATGGGAGGGTCTTAGGGGGTGACCCCATCCTCCCCCACGCAATGGGACTGGGTAAAGTTTTGAAAAAATTGCATGCCTGGAAATACATTTTGCATAATTTTGGCTCTTAAAATTTGACTGCAAGCAGATGCAGTCATTATATATTAAAAGTAGGCAGTAGTTCTAAATATTTTTAAAAATCTCTCTGAGGCTTTGGGGGGATCTATCCCCTCATCCGCCCATAGTTACGCCACCACAGAACTGTATGTTGTTCCTTTAAGCTAGTTTGACGTTAAAAACATCAGCAAAATCCACTCTTCCAGCCAACCTCTTCTGTGGATAAACTTTCATACTACATTAGTGTGAAATTAATTTATTATACTTGGCTTATTATTTTCATCAACTTTTAGTTTCTGCATAATCTAACCAACACGGTACACTGAAGGTTTTACTATCAATGACTAGAGAGATGAGAGAACTGATTTCCTTATCAAATTAAATAAAATCTACATTGCAAAATTGATATACATGAAATAAAATCCCCCGAAAATCCATTAAGGTTTTATTTAGGATTCAAAAATACACCAAAGCCACGAGAGGAATTACATGTTACCTATCTCAGCCTTTATCCAAACATCTGCAAATGTGTTTGGTACCAACCTGTATAAAAGTTAGCACAATATAATAGGTTACCTACCTCATATCGTCGGCACAAAAATCTTATAAGACACATGATAAATTCTCTGTCACTCCAGAAAAGCCACACAAGTTTCTAGCTTACTTGTATCATCTGGATTGGATATTCTTTACATTAACTATAAAATTTGTAATACAAGAAACAATAGTTACATTGTTGCTTTTAAAAGCTTATTTTTCCAAATTGGAATTTGCAGAGATAGGGAGGTGAAAATGGAATTGAGTTTGTTTTAGATTAATGTAAGTATGCTATGCTGGCTTTGTCTTGTGAACTTTTTTGCATTTTTAAATGGTAATATTCTTGTGCATTGGTCTACTCAGCAAACAATGTTTCTTTTTGTAGCTGTGACTTCATGAATGCATTCTGTTGAATTCCGCAGAAACATCTAATGATGCATCCAATCAACATCATTTCCAACCAGTGCCAACAATAGCCAATACCTCTTCCATGCAGTCGAATCATATTCCAGTTGACCCTCTTGGTGATAATGCAGAGGTGACTTGTAAAATGGAAGGTGTTTATCATGAAACAACAGCCCTTATGAAAGAAACAATAACTTTACTATCCTCCCGCGAAAAGAATGGTAATGATGAAGGTGCAACAAAGACTGAGAGAGATGCAGAAGTAGCGGCCATGGTGCAAGCTCTTCGGTATCCATTACTAAGAGTGCCAGAACATCTCCGCACTTTGTGTCTCACTGAATTACTTACTGTGATTCATAAATTTGAAGAAAATAGTTAATGACACTTACCTTTGATTACAGATCTTTGTATACATGGAGTTATTTCATAAATTTTTGTTATTTAATATCTGTATCCCTGTGCACTTTCGTTTATTTAATTATTAATCAATGTTTTGAAATGGTTTCATCTTGCTCCATTGGCCATTTTTGCTTAGCAAAGGCAGCAGTAGATGATGGTGAAACTATCAGAAAATGTAGATTTTTCTCAGGAAAAAGACAAACAGGTTACTTATATGTACTTTTTCCCACTAAGGAGTCCTAGTGGCTGTGACTATATGTATGTTGTTAATATAGATGTTTTTATACATTCTGACTTCTTAATACTAGTCGCATTAATAACCTGTGGTCTATTGAAGTTAACTATGCATCAAGGTATCAGAAGCAGACAATGATGAATGAGTAATAGAGACTAAAGATGCCTGACATGACTACGAGTGACATTTAGTTTTTTTTGACCACTTTCAGTAAGTAAAAATGCAATTCTTCTCCCTTGAATGGATAGCTAATATTTAGGAAAAATTTTGGCCTTTTGAGGATACATGGTAAGCTGATGTAAGGGAGCCATTGGAAGATTAGTACATACGTACAAATTTAAGTGGGCACATTTACTGCTACGTAAAGATAAAACGAAGTACGGACAAAATAATGCTTTGCATTTCTGATACAAAGCTCAAGTTTGATGCCTTTGTTAACAAATTGAAGCAATAACAGCTTACCAGAGATGAAGTCTGGAGCTATAAGGAGCCATTGATGTAGTTGCTAGAAGTCTTCAGTGGTTGATAGATCCAGACAAACTTAAGGTTGGAAGTGAAAAAGAAAAGCAGAAAGGTCATGGTAAAAAAGCAGGTTGAGCAAGGAAACTGTTGGGAGGGAAGAGAGTGAGAATAAGAAGTTTGCTTAAGTCTACTGAAAAGAAGCAAGTAGCACGCATTGAAAAAAGTGGAAAGCATGCAGTTTCCTCAGAAATTCCAGCTCCAAGGATAGTTGGAGCAAAGCAAACTTTTGTACCAAGATTATCAACCCTTTAATTTTGGGACATTAGAAATGTGTTCCAAATAGGACATTTTTTGCTGCCTATTCTTTTTTGGCTTCTGTTCTGACTTCCTTTTCAAGAAGTGTGGAACAAAGAATGGAACCAAGGCAAGGGCATACCCAGGATGGAAACTAGAGTGGGGCAAACAGTGGTCATTCAAATTGTGACACAGAAAAATAAGGAAACAAAAATTTCATGAAAATTATAAGTGCTTTATTAGTTTTAGAAAGTGTTTGCCCTAAAATTAAATATTTTTATTTTAATCACATTTTATACTAATATCACTTTTCTTGGATTTAAAGAAAATTTTTTCAAAACTTTCCTTTTGAACAATGTTTAATTTTGCATCTAAGGTAGAGCAGCTGTCCCACACTGGGTATGCCCATTAACCAGGGGCATAATAAGGTGGTTGTTTTGGGGGGATTTATTCTTCCCTTGTCACCTTAGTGGTATGCAATTCCTCCCACCACTGATAATGCATGTTAGGTCTCGTGTTAGTAGCTATGTGGTTTTTAGATATTCATTTATAATTAAAAAAAATATTACTTGCTTAATTGTTAAAATAAAAACTTTCCTAAGAGAGCCCCGTAAAAGGTCACCATCTAGTATTTTTTTCCTGATATTACGTTAAATATTAAATACCAGGACCTTTTGAAGGATTTAGAATTTAATCAGTGTTCAATACTTTAAGATATGCTTGTTAATTAAACTTTTTTCAAGATGATATTGGTTGAATTTACTACTGTACAAAATGAATACAAAGAGGGGGGAGGATGCAGCTTTTCACATAAAACCTGTTAACTTACATCAGTTGGGTGTCATACACTACGTCTCTGCCCTTTTAATCAGCCATGGGACAGAACTGACCCATCTCTGCTAACAAGGTTCATAGCAACTGTCCATTGTCAATTTCCTAAACTTTCACCAGATTTCCTGGCCAAATTCTATTTCCTGATTTTATAACAGTGGCAAAGCATTCTAACATAGGGACTCTGTGGAAATATGCAGCAAGTTAAATTGTTAAATAAAATTGATATATTCCACGGAAAATAAAAAAAAAACAATGTAAAAACAATCAATGTAGCTGTCTTTGCTTCAAAATCTGAGATTATTAAAAATCACACAACTCATCACAAAAAATGAAACATATCCTTGGCTTGCCATTATTATAGCCATCTGGCCATCTTGTGCACATGATTTCGCAGCATTCTCGGTAGTGCCTTAGGAAGTGCACTCTCCTACAATGGGAGCTAAGTTTCATATAAAGGGTGGTAATAATGCCAGAAAAATTCAAATATATTTCATGCTAAGCATTTTTTCCAGTTGCTTTCGGAAAATAACTAATTGCACATCTCATGTCCTCAATAGTCACAAATGAAGGACTGGATAGGGTTGGTGTGGTGGCAAGACTGCTGGCATCCCAACCTGTGGGGTTGGATTCAAATCCCGGCAGTGGCAGGGAATTTTCAGAGACTGCCCGATCCCTGCTTGAATGTTGTGTGGAGGATATTTCAAGTGTCCGTCGGATGGGACATTAAGCCGTGGACCCCTTAGCACCTTCCGTTAGGAGCAGGCTAATGCCAATGCCGGGTATCTCTCCATCCTTCCTTTCCTACTCAAATAGTGCTCACGAAAATAAACAATTATTACCCTTCCCTCATGGCGCAAATGACCTAGCTGTCCATCGCTTCCCCCCAGGACCATAACATGAAGGACTGGAGGAAAAAATTGATCGATGCATTTTAATTGACCACAAAATATAAGATTCTGTAACTTCCTACACTAGTTGGTCATCTTGTAAGCAGTCCAATATTCATGACCTGTTTCACCATTTTAAATGCCAGAATCCAAAACCGATAACACAATGTGAAATTTACCAACACTACGTAGTTTCTCACTCACAATACATCCGATTTTTTAGGTAAATGACTTATAAATGAAATATCGTAACATGAACTACTTGAGTAGGTAAGAAGTGAGTTCTATGGAATCACCATTCAGAATTTTAAATTATTTATATTTAGCATCTTGTTAACTCTGCAGCAATACATATCAAACTGTTACACAAATATTTAAAAAAACCAATTCAGCTCCAGGTTTCATTACAATTTTTAGAAGCATGATCAATTAGGTCAAACCAATTTGGCCACTAATGACACTTATGTATCCTCGTCAGTCTTGCACACCCTAAAACCTAGGAAATCAAGGATTAGTGGCACTGCTTGAACTCATTCATCATGCTAGAATTCAAACTCTTGCTGAGGGTGAAACGATGAAGAACACAGCTTTGCATTCGAAAAATGACGAATTACAAAAATAACAACATTGGACAGGTAATACATTAGAACGACCTTGCTTCCACTAAAAGAAGTGAAAATCATAAGTAAACCACTTTGTACATCATCAATGCTCAGATCTTCCTTAAGCGGGCACCACGTAAGTCCTCAAAAGTTGGAATCACGGTTAAACCGGTTAACTTTCTCTCCATCTTGTGATGCAAGTTCAATTATAATGGGTTAATAGCTTAAATAATGTAACAGTAGAAGAGGTCTTCTGAGCATTTCACACAAAATACACAGGATCAGCATTCATAGGGACCAGATTCAATAACTTAATTATATACTGAGGACTGACAAACAAATGAATGTTTCAAGAAGAACTTAAAATATCACTATTGAATCACTTTGAATCGTCTTCCACAGATGAAATTTGTCACAAAAGTTCTCAATAGTACCAATTTTAAAATCATTACAGTTCTTTCCAACATATGAAGAATTACTTTTGATACTAAATCTGTGAATCTGTGTGCACAGGGATGACACTCGTAAAACAAGTACTGTCTGTATAAAGGGAAGAGTATTCACACAACCGGGAGCTCTACATCCTCCCCCCAAACCTCTCGTTCAAGGTACATGCAGTTGTCTTGGGTATGCCCACATTTAGTCCATCAATCGCTCTACCATTCATTTGCCGCGCAAGAAAATGACCTCTGCCCATTCCTCGCTTCCCTCTCGTTGCACCGAAACCCCTTTGAGAGAGGGGAATCCTTCCACTTGAGGGATTCGGTTTCCCCTGTATGTCTGCTATCATCCGCTGTATCTCCGGATTCAAAGCTCCAGTGTGAAAGGGTACAGAATTTCTTGGTTGATATACATCGTTCGTAAGCCTGCAAGAAAAATTGATTTTTCCCGTGACTACTTCCACTTTGCATAAGACCTAAATCAGTGCAGAGAGATACTGACTAGCAGAAGACTATACAAATTCTAAAACATGCTTACACAAATCCAACAGCCAATAACTCGAGAATATTATACACACTTTGGAGCCTAAAAGGATTCTTGCACACATGGTTTGTAATCTTACAAATGAATTCCTAATATTTTATTGGGATTAATGCATGCAAAATAAAGCTTCACAAAAATGCTGTCTTAACGCCACAATAAGTTTCAATAAGAAATTAACTATAAAGTTACAAAAAGCACCCCACAACATTCAATTTCCTATAGCTACCAAAATGCTACCTCATACTTGGAAAATATATGGTGAATGAGCTCTGTTGATGAAATGACGTGGCCTGAAGTAGGAGATTTAAACCTCGGATTATATAGATCAGTTCAGATCTTGGATTGGCAATGGGGTGAGAAAAAGTAGGAAGGCAAAAGCTTCTAGCAGCGAAAATGATAAAAATAGGTCAAATTGAACCCAAATCATTGCTATACAGCTGCGATCACTTACATCCCAAACTTCAAAGAAGAAAAATTGGAAGACTACTGGAGTGAAACTCCTTCATACCAAAACTGTTTCAGAAAATACATCTATACGAAGATAAGATATTATGGACCCAATTCTTATCCAAAAAGCAATATGTATCTTCACTCTGCAACAAACCAAACCTTTACAAAAATACTGTACAACAAAATAAACTTATCGCCCTCAAACAATAGAAATAATAAGACATTGTAGCATCAAAGGCTTTCTTCACCACATATTTCCATAATTAAGACGACAAACGCCTACTTAATTTCAAAATTTAATTTGTCACCGACTATTTAGTAACATATAGTGATTGGCAATGATAGATTGCTACGGGAAAATAGCAGACCACATTCTGTGTCCCTCTGAAAAAAATCTCTTAGTCAAATTTAGATTCATTATAGGAGGTATTAATTACGTAATAATGCCCAAATTAGTCCAAAACAAACAAAAAGATGCGAAGTATCATCTAATATTGGTTTGAATGGGTTATACATTAAATTTTGATGGTCTTTACCATAATTTAGCAAGTGCAAAATTAAAATAGGATCAAAATTAAATGCTAAGAAACAAAGAATGATTTGCGTTATGTTACAAATGTTGAGGATGGTGCTACTATCTAACCGCTAGCTCATGGAACCACGTCAAATTTTAGTAAATTTGCAGGCAACTTTGTGAAATATGAATGTGTGGCATGCTGTCTGGAATAAACCACCTGGGATACAATGCAATTGGATACATCTCCGCTAATCTCAACAAAAACAGATCCGTGAACATGTCACCATGCATAGCCCATCATGCCATATACGTTCGGTTTATGAAAACGAGCTAAAGTTATCATTTTCAAGACTTAACTTGCAACATAATGGATAATGACACAAGGTGTCGCAAAAACAGATATTTCACCTCAATCAAATACCATGGAAACGAAATAAAAACTTAATATGCAGGAAAATGTGGATGGAAAGGCTTAATCCTAAAATTATTGAGCATTATGAGAGTCCAATATGGTGTTTTTCCAGTGACTGAGAGCACTTAATACACTGAGCTTTCACTGTACAATTGACAATACGTTGACAATGGTCATCTACGGAGGAGGAGATCTAAGAGGGGAAAAATTCCTCAATGCAGACAAATTTAAATCCAGGAAAAGCAAGAGTACAAGATGAGCAATATTGGCCCTTAAGCGACTTACTCAGAAAAGGATAAAAATACTCAAGACATAATCAAGGCAAGGTCTCAAATACTCGCAGCATTAGTGGCCTTGGAAAAAGCTCTAGGCAATTGGGGTTGGTATTCAAAAAATAAATTTAAATGCTTTGCAATGACCAATAAATTTTTAAGTTTATAAAAGGTGGATAAACATAAGCCAGATTTTTTTATAAAAATCAAATTCAATTTGAATACATGGAGAGGCTACGTGAAGCATAAAAGAAGTGAATACTTACTGCATAGTGGGTACATGCTGTATTCCTAGGTTTCCTCCTCTCTTCCTCAACCCTCGACGGCCAGTGCGTATGCCTGATATAGCAGGGGTGCCAGCACGTTCATTCTCTATGCTCACAATTAGACTTGGAGCTGCAGGTACTTGGTTGCGCATTGCAGCGCTGGAAAATTTTAAAAATCATTTTAGACAGTAATTTAAGCTTAGTGCCTAACTATCCTAAAAAGAGTCATACTTCACCCTTTCACCACAATGATTAGTAAAAGCTGGCTTAAAATGTTTCATCATTAGCCACTGATGTGGACTAGGAATTCGAAAATTTTTGAGAAAAATGTATACGAGTACAACTTAGATTTACTTGCTCTAAAATAAAATTTATAGACAATAAAAAAAAACTAAATGTACAGTAAAACAGTTGGCATTATTCTTCTCATATTTCAACAAAAACATGGATAAATTGGATTTAACTATCAAGATAAAAACAATCTGGAGATTTGATGGCCAAAAATTAACAAGTTATTTGAAGAACAGCTTTATTTTCAATACTGGTATGTGACATCACATCAAGTGAAATCATTGGCCGACTTCAACCATATCACATTGAAATTGAGTCTGCTTAACAAAGGCCTCTTTGTTTAACTCCATACTATTTATGACAACAAAAGAGAAGCCAATCTTTACCTCAGAGGTAGAGGACTTGAAATTTTTCAGGAGAGTGCGACTTTTTACTCATTGGTAATCACTAGAAGGTAAGTTGACTATACCAATAACATTGTGATATAAAAACGTTAACTCACTACCTAACCTTCGAGTAATAAATGGTTATTTTTTTAGAAAATCTCAGAACTGCTTTACTGAAAAATTAGGAAAACGGACATAGTGTCCTTTACCACTGAGGTACAGATAATAAACTTTCATTATTTCAACTCACCACTCCATTTTCAAAACTACATCAATACAAAATTCATCTGATGCTACTGACCTTTGAGAGCGATTGACCTTGTTCTGGTACATATTTATTCGAGCCAAATGATTTGACCTAAAGGAGTTGAGGAGGAGGCTGGATGGTATATTCAATCCACCCCTGCCTCTCGAAGAACCTCGCCCTCTGCCTCTTGAGGCACCTCGACCTCCACCTCTAGGTGTTCTCCTATACTGCACACGAGAATATGACCCCTGAAAAAATAGCAAAAGGTAAATTTTCATTAAACAAGGTATCTTTACAAATAAAGTCATTTCGGTAGTCACAGAGAGGTTACCGACTAATTTCCTGGACTAATAATAAATGGACATGGCATCATCGTCATATTCCAACGATCCTAAGATTGGTTTGATGCAGCTCTCCATTCCACCAGCCATTTCACAGTAACATATTTCTTCTCTCTTGTATTCTTTTATAACCTGCCCTATGTAACTCATTTAGGGCCGTCCGTTACCCTACTTCCCTTCCACCTATCCATCTACCATTGTTTTCATCAGACTGTAATGCCTCATTATGTGGCTGACTGATTTATCACATCTTCCCATTAAGGTTTTCAGAACAATTCCCTTTTCTTCCACTCTTCTTAGCACTTCCTCATTACTTACTCAGTCAATCCCCTTTATCTTCATCATTCTTTGGTTGCACCACATTTTGAATGCTTCCACTCTTGACGCCTTAGATGCTGTCAAATGGAATTAAATAAATGCTCTAGTTTTCCACAGTTAAATTTTTCTCTGCAAGCATGTCAATGCACTTACGACAAATAGATTACATCAGATACACAGCTTTAAGTGAGTTACAGCTCCCTATCACTGATATAACAATCATAGTATGCCCTGAAGCCAAAGCTAAAGGAAGAAGATGCCTAGAACTTCAAATAGTAGAACACCTGGTGTGAATTCGAGAGTGAAGGGTTCACATCACAATTAAGGCAAATGATTTTTCCACCGTGGAATTTTCTCGCTGCAAGTGCACTTGCGGGTGACTCCATCAACATATGCCAATAGAGTACAGTAGAACCTCTGTTATACGACCCCCAGTTATACGATGACCTCATTTATAAAGATTTTTTTGGTCCGGTTAATAACCCCATATGAACCCATGTATTTCCAACCTCTGTTATGAAACTTTTCACTCATACGACTACCATGGTTACGAAACGTACTTCATAACTGAGGTTGGAAATAAATGGGTTCATATGGGGTTATTCTCCTAACCCAAAAAAATTGGTGTATAAGTGATGTCATCGTATAACTGAGGGAGGTATAACCGAGGTTCTACTGTATATGGCATGCATTCAAATTATAATACAGGTCTATTATATAACACTGTTGCAAGGATTACATACCATGCAGGAATAGTAGGCCGGCCCTAATTTTTCAGAATTGAGAAAAGTTATGTTTTCCTAGTCTCAAAATGGTCCAAATGAGGTTCATATTCATGTGTTAAAATTTGGTTTGAATAGGAAAACGTGATACGCCATATGAGGACACGCGAGGGAAAATATGTTACCAAAGATGGCATTCGATAAACGTAGAGACCTGACCACTATCAAATTTATATGTACCTATATCAAATTTTGTCACTACTAATTCGAGAAATCTATGTAAAGCATTGGAAATATGAAATGCATTCTTTGATGTGCCCACGCAAGATTGGTATAAACATCCTGATTATAAGAACGATTTGCAAATTATTTGGGGTCTTCAAGCAGTAGATGATTGTGCAGAGAGAGGTGTGAAAACAATTCAAGATTTTAAGTCAACCACGTAGAGGAAAGAGAGCTTTCAAAATTAATTACTAACAATAAGTGTGAATTTTCATCGTAGCACAACCCCTAACGTCCGCAAATACACTTTAAAGGCCAAATATGGGGTGTAAGTGAAAGATTAGAAATATGACAATGTATTTTGTTTTGGTTAATATGTGCTGAAATTCATAGGTGAAATTACGAGTAAATTGATCACTTTGATTGGAAGTGTTGTCATGGCAATTAAACTCTTTCTAACGCAAGCACATTTCTTCAAAGACTACATGTTGCCATCAGGAGCAAGGTCTTTGCCGAGGGAGGGGAGGGGGTGGAGGGGAAGTCTGTAGTAAGTGGTGCGGGCCGTGCCTCAGCGGCGCCGCGGTGCGGGGTAGCGCCCTTGGGGGTGGATTGCATTACGACGGACGATATCTAGTAAACGCTTAGAGATAGGTCAAAACAAACAGAAAATCGGCCCTAAAGGGCTTTACTTTTACGTTTTACATAGAAATAGTACTTTTTCGGCCCCAAAAATCTCAATTGAGGGTCCTCAGTACTTAGGGCCCTTGGGGCACGGGTTGCCGTTATTTTAAAGTAACCAAATTTTAACACGTGAATATGAGCCTCTTTTGGACCATTTTGAGACTAGGAAAACATAACTTTTCTCAATTATGAAAAATAAGGGCCGGTCTAAGGAATAGTCCTCAGGTTTCCTACCAGGTGTACATTTGAGTCACAGGTCCCAACGTTTCGATGAATAAGTCTGTCATCGTCTTCAGGGGGTTGGATTCAATAAAACCTTAGGACCAGTGACCCAAACCTACACCCGGTGGGAAAACCAAGAACTATTCCTGAAGAGCACACGCCGGGAAAAACTCAAATCCTACATTACATACCATATTTACTCTGGTCCCAAATCCTATTCTCTGCCTGTTGTTTAAAAATTTCTTGGCCATTTGCAGTCTACTGCGGGCCAAGGCTATATTTAGCTGCCGCTGACGTATTCTATCCTGAAACAGAAGAACAAAAAGTTTATCAATCTTTAAACTACTGGAACTGGAACATTATCAAACATGAAGATGACAATTTTTAACTATAAATTTTCTTTGTATCTATCATAGTAAAAGCTATCCATAATTTTTGTCATGCATGATCCATCTTCAATTTCAAGAACTCAATATTTTTCTAAATCATGGTAAGATAATTATTAATAACAATGAAAGGGTAGTTTTCTTCATTAAAGAAAACGAAAGGCATTGATTGCGATTCATTACCCATCATTAGAGTATTCATAATATACAAATCATATAGTTTTAGAAATCCCAGTTTCGACGAATGTTAATGGTCAATTTTAACCTCATTTGAAAAAGCCCAGATTGTGATGCCACTTCAAGTGAGGTCACAGGGACCTAGATTCTATACGAGTAGATAGGAGATTTAAATCGTCTGAGATTACCATGCACAGATATGAGATATGAGGCACAGAGCTCAGGGAAACATCTCTTAATAATCACCTATTAAAATTGCCCATGGTCAGACAGTTTCTTTGTTTGATAGGGTATTAATAATCCTTATTTAAGCCAAGCACTACCTGCTAGCAGCCTGCATGGTGGCGGCATTCATAGCCTCGCACTAAGGTGGCCTCACACAGTGGCAGCTGGAACCAGAATGACGTGACACAGGCTTTTCCCAGCAGTCATACTTAGCCGTAAAGTTTTTGCATGCTTGTAAATTTTCACTTTTCCAAAAAAAAGATATCGTCATAAAAAAATCTAAAAGCATGGAATACGTACTCCAGGAGTAATAATCTTTCGATTTAGGCTATAAAAAATAAATGGGAAACCACCCCATTATGACTTATCTGATAACTAGAACATTTTAATAAATTATATAAATGCATCCCTCCCACTACTAATCCTTTCCCTAAGGTTACCGTGAACCCTTTGAAAATTGATGAAGTTTCAAGGACAGATTTAGCTTCCAGCAAATTTTTAAGGCCTCATTACAATATTCCATTAAATGGTATGAGTTTACGTCAGAATGCATGGACAATTTTGGTGGACCAGAATGGGAAATAAGCAATTGCAAGAACAAATTAGAACAAGTTCCATTTTCAGTGCATGCATTTGCACAAGTTGGGAGGTTGCATTTCTGCACTCATACATTTAGATATCAACTCCTAGTGGTAAAAGTGCCACACAACCACGCATTATGACTTCAAGCCCCATCCGAAGGAGTATTAAAGGCCGCTATACATGGTGAATTATCATGCTGAATGATCATGCTGAATGATCATATGAATGAAATCACTGTGTATAGCAGAAAAATTTGAATGACCAGTCATATGCATGATCATTCAGTGAAAATTAGAACACGTTCTTTTTTGCTCGCATGACCCTGGGAATGATCACGTGATCATTCAGCACGATCATTCGCATGATCATTCACAGTGTATAGCGCCCTTTAGAAAAGCAATAAAGAAATGTTTCCACATAAGCAGCAATTAACACAAATTCTCATATCAACACACAACTATAACACAGGTTTTCAATGGAGAGTAAAAATAAAGAGCAAGAGCACCACTGTCTTGCTATGAAATGATTGATCAGGGAAATGATATGCTTGCATTTGATTGTGTCCACTATGGACCATGGTTGCGTTTCCTAGTTTGTATTTTGAAGGGAATAAGAAACCTAAAAACTCAGAGCAGAAAATGCAGAGAAATCACCATTTGACAAAGATAATGATTAAAGGTATGATCACCTGCAATGCTGGGTATTCTAAATAAGAGAAAACATATTGAAGGTGGTCAAATTATCAGCTTCTTCCTCCAACTTAAGAGCCAATTGTCATGGAAGGTTAGATAGAAGAGATCATAATGGTTGGGTGGGTGGTGGTCAGCTAACCCCATGCTGGCTCCCACAACCATCACCGACCAAAAAAATTAGTCAAAAGGATCGAAAGGTAGACCTTTATTCATGCCACAAAATATACAATCATGGCTAGTCACGGCACTAATTGAGAACTTCTTCTTAAATCATCTTGAAGATTTTTTCCCAAATAAAGTATCGGTCCGGTAAATATGTGCTCAACATAGGCGAAAAAAATCTGAATTGCATAATACTTGACGATTATATTATTTAAAAAAATAGCTACCATCAACTGTTTTCTCCCTTTTTAACACCAAAAATATATCCCAATCAATGGGAATTCTTCAATTAAGTGACGCTCTCGTATGAAATTTATTGAAAAGACATTCACTAAGAAGATGCTACATCACAAGAGTGGGTAATGTGAGAATGGAAGCAAGATATACAAGACGACTTTTATACGACAAAAAGTTGCAATGATGCTCCCAACTGTAATTAAAACCATTTCACCAGCCCTTTTCTATTACCGTGAACAAACAAATTACACCTAGAACATTCTAGAGACTGTAAGTCAAATGTCACCTGACCTAACCATTAAGTATCTCTAAAATTAAAATTGAAAGCTTCCATTGAAAAATCATTTAAAAAATTAACATGAGTGATTACAATTGATTTGTTGTGCCAGTAATGACAACTGACCATTCAGTCAACAAAATAACAATCAACCCTTAAACCAATAAGAATGCTACAGCCTAGAAATTCGGCATATTGCATTAAGCAGCTTAAAATTGACAATCACATAGTAAAAACTCTCCATAAGACCACTTTTTCCTTCCGTACACATTGCTTACAGCCCAACAAGACACTACCAAATATCTTGACAAACAATTTGACAGTGAGATAACAAAGAAACTTACCATAATTGAAACATTATATTGCCAGTTGCCGTAACTTAGGATAGCTCACCTCAATTCTGAGAGGAAGGTTTCTTTGTCCAACAAGGTTTCTTTGTTCAGCATAGTTCCTTTGTCCAATAATGTTTCTCTGTCCCCCACGAAAGCCTCTTATCCGAAATCCTCCGCGTCTAATACGGTATGAAACCTAATTATAAAACAAGTTACAAAAACAATTAAAAAAAACTTATTCCTAAGTACGAACACGAGAATCCCTACATGGCGCGACCAAGCACAACAAGCTGATTGCATTATATTGACACACTCACGGAAATCTTGTTTTCATAATTGCAAGCAAGGTAATACAAAAAAGAAATGAGTTCAATTGGTTACATAGTTATCATAAATTGAATTCCCGCCTTGCAATTCCCGGGGTGGATTCATGGCCAGGGAAACCAATGATTCTGCTACGGATAAATATTAAAAAAAAAATGACAATGAGAATCCACAATGAGATTGTATTTAAGGCAATTGTAGAAGTTGTAGCAAATAAAACTGCCCTCACAGAATCCCGAGACAAGATAACATGCACTGAGTATGAAGGTTAACTAAGAGAGCAAATGACACACACTTACGTTCGTTTTAATTCCACCGCGTTTAGAATTTCTGTTTGATGCCATACCAACCCGACCCCTCCTCCTATAAACAGCAAAATTTGCTTTACCACGTGCTCCTGTTTTGTTTCTGGCCCGAGGAGAGCTTTGAGAACTAGAACCCCTCGAAGAAGCTCTGTTGAGCTTTATAATTTCATCTACGAAGAAGAGATTATATTCATTCCAACGTCATTGAAGGAAAGACAATAATAAGTATGTTATGTATTTCTCCTAGACTTTAAAAATACTTACCCAAAGACATGGATAACTTTTTATCGTCGGCCATGGTCCTCAACTATTTCTAACACGAACAACAACACCAGTAACACAGTTTAAGGTAGAACTATCTCCCAACGAATTCGCTGAGTGTCAACAATGAAAAGATTCGTATTTTCAGCAGTATCATATGCTGAGGACTAACCACAACCAAACTGCACCTCCATGTTTTCCGAGATTTCTTGGCGTTTCGTAGTTTTTTGTTGGAAGGTTGCGATCACAACGCTGCGAGTGGAAAGATTTGAAGTCAGAGGCGGGGGGTATAAAGAGAAAAAAAACGGTTGTTTAATACAGAAGTCATAAAATAAGAACAACTGGGGAATTAGATACTCGGATCGTGGTGGAAAGAAAAAAAAATAGGTTCCGCATTCATTAAAAACTGTATAGTTGTAAAATATATCGACAAAACCGTTGATTTTTCCCGTGGATCACAAAGTGAATGTATAATCATGAATCAAAGTTATCTAATAAAATATACACAACTCAAATATATTCATTCGTAAGTATCTATTATCTAAAATATCGAAAGTATGCATCAATTCTTTGTGGATTTGAACTTTTCTCTCACACATGTATTTGAGTCCAAGTCCAAGTATATTTCTTGTTGTTGTTTTCCGCAGTTCCCAGCTTTGCAGCTGTCTCCTGGGATGTATTTGAGTCGTGACCGACGGAAGTCCTCTATAGAGCTTTACGTTGAGAAGATAAAGTTATGATCAGACAATAATTTTTGTGGAAATTAACTATAGGCACGCTGATATTATAAAAATTTCGGCCAAATATTAAATATCCTTCCCTCAAACGTCGAATTAATATATGTTCCTTTTCAGAAAATAATGGGATGACTTAAATTATTCCACCGGTAATTAGGATTTCTGCGCCATTTAATTTTTTTCCGAAACTTTAGAGATGAGGGATTATTAAGTAATGATAGTCGTAGTTTTCAATTTCAAAAATACCTACATTGAAGGTGTGGGGGACGACTTCTTCCATGCCAAATTTGAGGGATAATTGAGCGGCAAATTTGTCATACATGGGATCGATTATGAGAAATTTTCATGAACTAACTTCGTTCAATCGCACTTAAAAATAGCTTCGGGAATTCGAAATATTTGTGTTCTCTCTATATGTAGGAACGATAGTTGTCTAAAGGAAGTCAACGGATTGTCACAAGTGTTCTAACCGGCCGCTTTCCTCAAGAGGCTGCAGTTGCTGACGTCCTGACGTTCCCGGCGAGTGCGAAGAACGTGTTGCGCAAGATGTGTTGTTAAATGTTTTGAATTCAAGGATTTTTAGCAACTTCCACTGTGTACAAACTGTGAGAATTTCATAGTGCACATATTAACTACTCGAAGGAAAAAAGGAAGAAATCATTTTTGTCTGTTATTATTTCTACTGCTTATCGTCTTTCGCCTTAGTATTACAGCATTCGAAGATGACGGCTTTCAGAGAAGTAACGCATGTTATATTTGATATGGACGGTTTACTTTTGAGTAAGATACGTTTGACTATTGTGTATCATGCCTGTAAACTTTTCAACACGTATTTTAAATGAGTTACTCTTTTAGACACGGAACATTTGTACACGAGAGCGACCCAAGAAATCTGTGATCCATACGGAAAAAAGTATACTTGGGGACTGAAACAAACATTAATGGGAATGACTGGACCCGATGTTGCCAAAAAAATAACGAAGGAGTTGGACCTCCCTATATCACCAGAGGAATATATGAAATTGGCCACAGAAAAATACGAGAAATTGTTTCCTCAGTCGGAAATGATGCCGGGTAATTAGAGGCTATTTAAGTTTTTATCTGTAAATACCAAGTTACAGGTGAACGATATATGTCAAGGTGAATGCTTCGTATGAATGTAGACATCCGTTGTTAATATATATTTTTTTAATATTCGGGGGGTCATAAAGCATAAGTATATGCTAAATTCTGGCATATCGGTCGAAGGAATCTTATATGTGTACATCCAGCTGTCAAATCAAATTTCATCGGTATTGTTTCACTTGCTGCACCTTCAAAGGAGAATTGCTTTTGGAGTGTTGATGATGTAACCTATTTATTATTAACCTCTTTTAAGTTTCTCTTTCGTATTCACAAATTGAATCTTCCCTCCAAGCCAATGAAACCATTTACCATAATTTTTCAGGTGCAGAAAAGTTGGTCCGTCATCTTAAAAAGGAAGGGGTTCATATTGCTGTAGCGACGAGCAGTAGTATTGAATCCTATAATTTAAAGACCAATCATCACAAGGAGTTCTTTGGTCTTTTTGAACACATTGTGAATGGGTCATCAGATCCAGAAGTAAAAGCGGGAAAGCCTGATCCCTCCATTTTCTTAGTGTGTGCTTCTCGATTTGCAGACAAGCCCGCACCAGAACAGGTGAGATGAAATGTATAGCAATTACCCATAGTGACTGCTGTTTCTCGTAATCTTTGTCCATCCAGTTGCATCGTCATGGAAGTTCTTTCTATCTTGCATTGCTGTCTTTGATGGACCGTGAAGGCCTAACATCTAATGCCATAAGTCTGGGTAGTAATTGCCATAGGAAATAAGAAATTGAACTGCATACTGGTCTGCACATTGGCCTGTAAGCCATATGTCAGTGGTTTGATTCCCGTTCTATGGGAATTTTTTCTCATGGCAATTCATGCAAATTTTACTGCTGTTCATATGACCCAATTGCAATATAATGCATTAATGCCATGCGTGGCTCTAGGGCCGGATTAAGGGTCTCAACTGGTTGTGTTTTTAAGAAATCCTCCCCTTCACCTTGCCATCTTAGATGAACCGCAAGGACCTAATACACAGTACCATAAGTCTTGGTATAATTGCCATGGGAAATCAGGAACCTGACATAGTGGTCTGCACAATGGGCTACAGAAGCCAAATGCCCGCTGTTCCATTCCTGGTTCAAGGGAATTTTTTCTCAAGGATTTAATAGTTCCTTGATAAGTTTTTCTGATTTTTTGCTTTGTTAGCTTGTATCATAGCTCACAAATTGGCTGGTGTGTTATGGTCATTTGCTTTGTAACCCTTGAATACTGATACTTGACCCTGGCACAAGAGATTAGCATACATGGAGGTATTATCGGGCAGAAATAAGAAACCCTTCCAGTTATTCTCTTGGAATCTGAAGTTTTAAGCATTTGCTTAAATACCCTTTATCAAATTAATTGTTAATTTTCAGCCTATTAGATGAAAGAACTGATATTTCGCTCTGTTCAGAAGAGTATGATTGGTCTGAATTTTTGGCTAGGAATGAAAAAGTAGAGTTGTTACTTCTCCAGTGCATAAGCTCCATGAACTTGTTTTTTTACTTTAGCCAATAAGGCATCAATCGTAGGCCTGTATTATGCATATCATAAGCATATGTCTCTATTTGCTTTCGGTCAACGTTATAAATTTTAGGGGCCGAATATCAAATCTAAAGTTTACGCAGTGGATATTAAGAGAATCCACAATTTTTGAAATTAGGAAAGTATGATAGATTTTGAGTTTTAAAACTTTATTACCATAGGAGGCAGGCAGGCACGGCTATTATCTACTCTATTTGAGGATACATAAATGTCATTGGTGGGTTCGTCGTAAATTTTATGGGCCCCTTGTAGGTTTGCAATGCTTTGCAACAGAAAGGGATTTTGGAGAATCTCCTCAAAATATTAAACTCGGTTCATTCCCGTCGGAGAAGTTATGGGAATGTTAGAAAAGTCAGGTTATGGTGAGGGAAAAACTCCTGAGGCATCAAAAAATGATTAAAATAATTATTTTCTTCTTCAAAATTTTCGAAGTTATTTGATGCATGTTATACATCAAGTGCACACATGGCATAAGAATGACGAGGTATAGTCTTTATATAAATGTCTTATTTAAATTCAGCCATACCGAATCAGTGAAATGATAATGATGTTTGTGAATTTCAATGGCTCTAAGATTATGAATTTCATTCATTAAGACTCTGCAGGTGTCTTGATCATAATGCATGAGTGGGCGTTATTCTTGAAATTTTAGAGACATGTGGATTGTAGCCCAAGGTTGATCTGATTATACATGAGTGAATTTTATACTTACAATTAGTAATTTTGGTTGAAGGCAGGGAAATTTAACAAATTCAGCCTGGAGATTAGGGGAAAGTCTAAGAATTAGTAAATGGATATTTTTTTTGGTCTTGTATCAAGTCCTGGGAAAACACCAATAAAATGCATTAACACTTCACGGTGAACTGGTGAAATGAAAATTTTTCCGGATAACCATATTCAGATTACCATCTTTATATTTTACTTGGAGTAATGGGTTAGAGGGGGCAGTCACCCTCCTTGCCACCTCTTTATTCGATTCTGACTTTACCTCTGTCCACAGTGTTTGGTGCTCGAAGATTCTCCCAATGGTGTTGAGGCAGCGCTGGCAGCTGGTATGCAAGTGGTTATGGTTCCTGATCCCCACATTGACGAAAGCCTCACCCACCGTGCAACTCTAACCCTTTCTTCCCTTGAGGAATTACGTCCAGAATTGTTTGGTTTACCACCATTCCCATCCTGAGAATACTGTTCTGTATTACATTTAATGTGATGGAAAAAGGGTCCTGTGAGAAAGTGGAAATATTAACTTGCTGTTGTGATTCACCATGTATAAAATGGAATTATATATTAGTGTTACAAAAACATTTTCACGACCACTTTCCTTACCATAGAACTCATGTATTTTATTCTGATTGGTGGTTATTCTCTAGTAAAAGATCAGTAACCTCTTTCAACACCTTAGTGAATTGTAGTTTCATAAATTAACCTCTTAGTACCAATTATTTTTGGTACCGTTCTGAGGGCATTTTGTAAATAAAATGTAGTGCTTCTTCAAGTAACAACACACACAGTATTTCTTATGATTCACTTGACTGTAAAGCAACTTTACTACAACTACTATTAATCTCAAATGCATTGCTGTGAAGGCAAAAAGTTTTCAATGACGTACAAATTTAGGTTTTTTAATGCACCTGAACCAGAATGCTTGCTGGTCTGTAAGACTAAAAGGGGGTAGGTAGCAGCCTGTGTACACATCAGTTGTAAATTCTGCTGGATTTCCTATAGCGTGTGCTATGCTGAACCTTTGCATACACACTGTGCAGTTTTACCTCAGTTCTAAAATGGATCCTTCCTCAGCTTCATTGACTCCTGGATTTCAGACTTCTTAACCCTTTCGCGCCGGATCTTCGTTGAAGGAAATTCTTCCTCAATACGAGTCTCTTGAAAGTTTTCTTTACTCCTCTGTACGAAGCCTTTCCACGTCGACTAAATGAAGTGGGTCCCTCCCAAAACATTTTTGGACCCAACTCAGTGGGGCGCCGATCCTTTTCCTCGGTCTTGTCCCAGACCCTAGAGGGATTAAAAGCCCCTTCCTAGCACGAGTCCGCGGTCAACTAGCTAAAATATTAACGCAGAATATATGCAAATACTTGTTGTTCGTAACGATTTTTTTAAATTCAAAATGAATTTCGTGTTTTTTTCTGAGCGTGCAGAAATTTTAAACGAAGTTCTAACGTTTATATAGACGGATTTAGTATATTTACTAGTTGTTCTATAACTCTGTTGATATTAACGTTAGAATTTCGTTTGAAATTTCCATGTGGTCAGCAAAAAAAGATGAATTCATTTCTAGCATTGGATTTCAAAAGTAAGCAACAAATATTTTTTTGGAAAACACACTGCAAATAACAGTAGTTGACCGCGTGGAGAGGATAGGAAAGGGTCGACCTGAGCGGCCGAAGAAGGGGCTGGGCTCGCGCTAAGGCGGATCACAAGGGGCGACCGCGTCCGTGGGTCTATTGTGTCTGCCACGGTCACTTTTTTCGACCTGTGCCGCACAGGCGCGGCATTCGTTGGTTATGGTAGGAAAATTCACGACGCACAGGTGTGGCATTCGTAGTTGAGGGAAAAAAATCCTCGCCGCACAGGTGCGGAATTCGGCGCGAAAGGGTTAATGCAAATGAGTTTTTCATTGTTAATCTTTTGACTACACTATCTTCTTTTTATGTTTTCTCAGACTATTTTTTTAATCATATTTGCATACCTAACCTTTACCTTGAAATCATTCTTTCTTGCCCTACAAAAAGTAAATTTGAAAAAAATAATTGTGAAATCTGCTAGCTTTGCACAGTATGAAATAGAAAAATTAGTCCATAGGTACCCACAATACAATAAGGCCACTAGAAGTGATGGTCAATAACAATTTTGTTAACAGTGCAGTTTACTCCCAGCCTGAACCACTTGGCCTTGAATAAGGGGGAAATTCAAGATATATTTGAGTAAGAATCTTCTTCAAGTACAACTTGTATTTGAAGATGAACTACTTCTCTTCCCTAGTTTTCATTCAATGTGAAGTAATTACAGCTCTTCCTTCAGCTACTCCACAACCTATAAACCCATTGCTCTAATAATTTCATCAGGCTCTTGTTTTCCTGCCCTTAATCTAAAAGTGGAATACATTAGTAATATATCCTTACCACACAGGTGAAGCATGTTATGTAAATCTGCAGGAGTACAACTACGCCAGAAATGGAGCATTATTTCAACCTAGACAGTCAATATCTCAGCATTAATCCACAGTACTTTGGGTGATGGCATCAACAAGTGATTCTGAGTGATAGCAACTAAAAATGAATGCCAATAGTGTCTATCTTGACCTTGTACGTTAGTGAAACAAATGACAAGACTGGATCAATTAGGGATTTAACTTCACAGTGGCATTGCCAGATTGATATTAAAATACTTATGTATTTCCCAGCCCATAAGATTCACTCTATACTCACTAATGTGGCATGAAATCAGCCTGAGTCTTAAAAGGCAAGAATTAAACTTTATCCTCTACCAACACTTTCTGCTCCACCAAGAAAATGGTTGTCTTTACTACAATTATCTATAATAATTCAGTTTTGAGTCAGTAGAAAAAAAGGGTTCTAATACTTTGGTGACTGTAATCCCTTCAAAATTTACAAATGAGTAGTGTTTAAGTTAGTTAAGTAAATTAGTAAGAATTTTGTTTTCTTGGCAACACGTGATATTTTGAAAATATCAGTATTCTTTCCTCTCAGATTAAAATATTTTTCATGAAATCTTTGAAGACTGTAAGACTGAAAAATTTGAAGACTGTATTTTTGGTAATTTGGTGAAAACGTTCTAACCTAATGATGAGGAACAATTGAGACCTCAATACATTATCACTACATTAACTTTTTGCACATTTTTTACTAAAATTTATCACCTCATGTTGCAAATTAAGACCAAGTTTGTGGTTTGTAGGAAAATCCATTTGCCATATTGAAATACTAAGACAATGAGGGCCCCATTCAAAGTGATGTGTGTACCTGCTCCTGAGTTAGACTTGGATGTCATTCAACATGTAAATTACATCTAGCCCTTCCTTGTGATAAATTTTTTTTCCGAAGGGTATCAGAGTGAGTTGGTCCTTGTCAATGACGTTTTGAAGTCTCAATTCTCAGCAAGAAAAGACTGATTGAATAACAATTGTAGAAGACATGCAATATAAGGGAAGTGGGCAGAAGTTTACTGGACAATTGTCAGAAAAATATGTCACCTAAAACCAGCACCTAAAGCAACTTGTGACACTTCCACCCCTCTCCCTTTTTCTCTACTTCCCCAACCCAAAACTGAAGTGGCAAAATTATCCTCTTAACCTACAGAGGCAACTCAAAGATTGGCAATCAATTGTACGTATTCAAATCCCGAGGAGACAGTGAGCATCCAGTATGTAACTAACATAATATTTTGCATTTCAAGATAAATGTAAATTGATTTTATTAATTATGCAAAAAATGCTTTTCCCATGTTTCCTTTTGAAATATAGATGAAGGAATTCTCCGAAGAAGCCTCCATTTCTGCACCTCATATTTCTGCAGACCCACGTGACCATGAGAGCCAAAAATTAATGTAGCAATATTTGATGGAGCCTACTGCACTTGTTTTGACCTCTAACAACAAGTCTTACAAATAATGTTTCGCAAGGCTAACATCAGGGGCGGATCCAGGATTTTTTTCTGGGAGGGGCACAAGCAAGGCCGTATCCAGGATTTTGTTCTGGGTGGGGCACAAGGATACCTCGCAATACAAAACGAATGCAATGATAATGGGACCGTATTAAAAATCTTGCATATTTTTGAGGGTCTGGGGGGGGCACGTGCCCCCCCCCTGGATCCGCCTATGGCTAACATCTACTATAATGATAAAGGAGATAAAACATTGCCACAGCAGGAGGTCTTGGTCTCGGGCAGTCTCCACTGGGTGGATCCTCAGATTTTATTGGCAGGATTTCTACTAACGAGTAAAAATCATAATGACTTAGCATAGTCCACCGTGCTCTATCTCAAAATTTTACCTGAAAAGCAACTGTGGTTCATTGTATTAGAGCTACTGTTTTATCCTCAACTAAGACTCAAATTCAGTATTGAATACTTTTCCTTAAGCATCTCTTGTTTTATGCTGCTGTTATGTTCATTAGGCAGCCTTTTGCTCCTAAAAATACACTTCATATCACTACCATTGTAATTCAATTGAAGAAAAGTATTATAGGTCTGACATGGCTTAAAATGACCAAAATTAACTACATCATACTTATATAGAAATAATCTGTCCCCTTACATTTCCTAAATGAATCCAAAAGGCAGCTTTCAGCATTCATCCATTAGTTCTACATTCCCATACATCGTTGAGACAATGGTTGACATTTTCTTGGCATCAATCTTGAGCAATAAAAT
Source organism: Ischnura elegans (assembly GCF_921293095.1). Lineage (NCBI taxonomy): Eukaryota > Metazoa > Arthropoda > Insecta > Odonata > Coenagrionidae > Ischnura > Ischnura elegans. The sequence continues at coordinate 58,928,590 of NC_060251.1, forward strand.
AAAGACATTGGTGATCCGGGGGAGCCAGGGTCCCCATTCTATTTTTAGCTAAACTTATTGTATTATATGTCAGCTTCTTGAAGCCTAAATAGATATTTGTATACAAGTACTTCTGCTTCCATATAAATCAAGTCTTAAGTTTAAAAGAACTAAAGTGATGCAACTAGTGAACTACTTTGTTTAACATGTGGTTTGACCATTCCTTCCAATATAGAAGACACTTTAATATCTCTCTCTTTCAGAGCATTAGGTGGTACATATAAAGTTGATGTGAGGATTCTTTCATAAATTTAACTAATTCTCCGCAAATGATAGAGTGCTTTAAATAGCATTCTGATGTTTGCTCCCATCTGCCTCTCAAGTTTCAGTGGTCATTTAGTGAGTGAAACCATGCAGTTGACGCGAAGCATCTATCGTCTAAATTTCAAGCAGTGATTGATGTTTGTGTTGGCTAATCAGAATTCCTGTAAATTGATCAATATGCATATAGTAAATGATTTTTCCACTATGCTTTGGGTGGGCGTGTCATGCTTCTTCCTAGTTAGCAATTTTCCATACATAAAAAGAGCATCACACTCCTTTGACCATATGTTTTCGTTTACTTTTTCTTTCTTTAATTCTGTTCTTAAATACGTTATGTTGCATAGAAGTTGTTTTACCCATGGGAAATTACTTTCCAATCACATAATTACTTAAGTTCTCAAAGTTAGATCTCACATTTCAAGTAAACACTAAATCCAATATATCAATGCATCATTTGCAGCCACAATAATTGCTTTCCAGAAAATCGACCTTCAAACTAAAATGCATATACCTACCTGGTTCCCATTGAGAACAACCATATCCTGTAGTTCAATTGACAAAAATACCAGCCAAAAGAGCTAAATGAAAAGAACTCTAGCAATAAAATAGTACGCGAATGTGGCCCACCACAATGAACAATGCTAAAACGCAATGATTACCCATACATCTGCAATCAGACACGAAAGCAGCAAACCTTTCCCAATGCCTCAAATTTGGAGGATTGCCTCGACTAGAGATATTACGTTACACTAAAAGTAATGCCAAATACACGTCATTATTTTCGCAATGCTAATGAGTATTTGAAAACCAGTCTTTTATAATAAACACCAAACACTGAGGCTTACTCCGTTACTTGAGAACTCCAAATCAGTTTGCATAATTGTGGCAATTACATTAATTCACACTGACCAAAAATGCATGGAATTTTCTCATAATGACGCTGAGTACACAAAAACAGCAACATTAAGTCTCCTCGATCGGCCAATAAAATCGTTCGTTAAGAATGTTTCGTTCACAGGGTAAATGGGAGAACTCCTCAAGGCTGACTCCGCTATTAAACCTAACGGCAGCTTTTACAAAAGCCACCGTATAAAATTAAACGACTAATTTAGGAAACTTCTGAGACAACACTTATTTAAAATAAAGACTTCACTGAGGAACAACTTTATATTTACATGAAACCAGTAAAATATAATCAGTATTACTACCTATAAATTAACTTTACAACTTATGTATTTCTGTATGAATTAACTGCCCTTGGATAGACTCTCCATCTTTTGGAAAACTTCATCTGCCTTTAAATTGGTGAGGGGTACACTACTTTCCTTGCCAAAGGCTGAAACAGAAAATAAAATTAGTAACAACACCACACAAAAATAACATAGCAAGAAGCAGAGATAATTACAGCTTACCATATCTTGCAAACATTCTAGGCTGCACTCCACTGCATTCTCGGATCAATATAGGGAAATTTGCGTTGGCTTTCTTGATCGGAACATAGAAGGTCTTGATGAAGTCTCTGAAATTAAAATTAAAGGCATTAATGACTGACTATATGATAAGAAAACGCATGAAGGCACAATTAATAGCATACCTCACTCCTTTGCTTGATTCAGCTTGCTGGCATAAATGAATTCTTATTTCTTTAATTTGAGGACCAAAACGGACGACCCTGCCGGCAGCCATTTTAACAAATGCATGACGTTAAGTTGCCTAAACAACTTTGCCGCAAGGTGATTGGTGGTTACTAGCGGTTTACTCAAACATACCCAAAATTGTTACAACAGCCACAAGAAATTTTAAAACTAATCATCACTAACAAATTAACGGAATAAAGACGAAATAATTTGAAATTATTTACTTGCATAGAAGAATCTAGATTTACTTCCAACGTTATTCGCATGTACTCTATGATATTGTGTAGTCTCAAGTACAAATCATTTACCTTCACTTACTGCATAGAAATATTATGGTAACATACGAAATCAAACCAGAGAAATTTTGCATAATGAAACCATCCTCTACCACTTTAGAGCCCTAATATTTGTGAAATTTTATGCTGAATCCATCAATCACGATAAATTATGATTTGAAATTTTATGTAGATTACCCTATCTTCAAAGCTGTTGAGGTTGGTTGAAACTTAAAACTATATTGGGGATTGGCAAAAATTGTCCATGATTCCTCATCAATAAATTCATACGCAGATTTTAAGTCGCATTTTAAAAGTTAAATTATGATAGGAATTGCATTAACACCTGCAGTTCATCATGAGGCATCTGAAAGTGAATGTAAATTGATCAGATTGGTGTGGAAAAAAGATTTTTGTGATGGCTGAGCATGAGGATCATGAGCCAAATCACAAAGTCATTCACATAGGTAGTGGCCAAAAAATACAGAAAAAGACAGACCATCAAAGGGAAGGAGTCATAAGAACCTTGTAATCCATACCAAATTTGTGGTCAAATTTTTGAGGGTTTGGGAATTCAAAACACCTATCTTAACACTTTTAGCCCGAGGGTAAAAATTTTAACTTTGCCCAGATCCAAAAATATTTTTTTGGTCATTTAGACTTAGGAGTGTTACATTTTATCAAAAATGATCGATATAAGCCATTATGCATAGAAATTTATTAGTTATTGATGATTTTTTGCGTCATCTATTGTTTTGGGGGATAATACCTCCCCCCCCCAGAGCTCAGAGAAATATTTAAGTTTAATCCATTTTACTTAATTGGATAAGGACCAATTATAGAATAGTGTTAGGTTTAATGAAATATCCCTCAGAAAGCCATAAAACTCGCCATTTTGAACCATTAATCTTAAAATTGTTCTGGAGGAGGGTCCCCGCAACTCCCATTTACCCTGGCGGGCATGCAATACCCCCACACCCCGAAGTATTAGTTGTGCCTAACCCCCCCCCCCCCAGCCTTAATTCTTAGCTGTGCCCCTGCCTCCTATCCTTATTTTGTTCCATATTCCACTGAAAAGCAAAGGCTTATAGACCCGGCCCACAGCAGAGTAACCCCACGAGCCCGTCCTGGGTCCTCGTTTCATCTGCCACAGTTGGAGAGGATCCTAACAAGAGTCACTAACTGCTATTATGTTGACTGCCCCCTTCGTCATAATGACTGGAAACGAAATTTCCCACCTCGCCATGCTGGTCGTAGTGACCAGCCACAAGGTGACTGAATCCCTGGGTATTTTTTATGCCAAGGATCACAAGGGTTTGCTTTGGCATGGACTGTAACTTAAGTGGGTACTAAAGTTTATTTTAGGTTCATTATAATTATATCTCTACGTGACATGAATCCATAAAAAGTAACTCATGAAAAAAAACCGTCGATGTCACAGGAAATATTTACCAAAACACCATGGAGATTAACATGTTAACTAAATGTATGGACTTGATATTTCATAGTGACTTAACACATCTCCTGCTGTGGGTGGACTTAGAGGGGGGAGGAGGCATGAAGGCACATTGCCTCCCCAGACACTTGAAAAATAGGCAAAATTTTTATATGGTTATCATTATGATCATTTTTTCTTTGTGTGTTAGGTACGGAGCCTCAATCATTTAATTTTATATATTAATTTCATACTAGTAACTCTCATGTTTTGTGCATTACAGAGTTTCAAAATAGTTCAATTTAATATTAATAACTTTCATATTAAAATAAAGAGAATACTTCATACAGTAATTATTGTATCTTGTTTTTAATCTCAAGTATGAGAAGATCCTTTACCTGTCTGACCCTTGTCCCCCCAGAAAAAATCATTGATCCGCCTCTGTCCCCTGCAATGCCCCACCGTATGTTATCTCATGTAACTTGAAACGCAAAGTAGTGAGACACCATATAGAATCTTCTTATTCTGCTGGATAAAATTCTTGGCACATGCATAATTAATTCCATTGAGGCCCAGCTGGGAATGTGTTAAGAGTCAAAACTGAGGGCTATTTTTGGGAAGGTTGAGCTGCCACAGTTGGAGTGGATAATTATCTCTAAAAGGACCTTTTAATTGATCCTCTCCTTCCATCTCGCAAGTGGAAAAACCCCTCTGGATGCCACCACCGTCAGCACATAGGTTACCTTTGGATACAGTCTCTGTTTTTCAATCAGAACATTTATTACCTTATCCACATCTCTTTCCCATCTTAAATTGGAAGCAAGGGAATAATGGTGCCAGGTTTCTCTCCACTCACCCTCCAGTCCTTCCATTCCCAATATACATACATGTGCCTTTATTACAAAAATGATATCATTCTTTAGTTGCCTCTTCAAAATAAGTGTTTGAGTATCATTGAGAATTCATCAATCTGTCTGCTGATATGGATGACTCCCAGTTCACTTATTGTGATATGATTGAAAATTATCTTCTGTTCTTCTTTACAACTACCTACCAACCATTAAGTAATTAATTCAATAAGTATGCTTGAATTAGGCATAATTTGTCTCACGTGAAAACTCACTCCTCTAACAAGCTTGGGCTTGTTTTAGAGGAGCATGAACCAAATTAAAACATTAGCTCTTCTCCTATACCTGTTCAATAACTCTGGTGGTGGATAATAATAGGTTGGACAAGTTTAATTTCACACCTTTTTACATTCAAATACATAATTTTGCATTTGAGGTTACCATCTTTATTTAACAAAAATTTCCTTAAATTATCCTTTTCAACTGATGTCATAGTTGTCATTCCATTACATTGGCTCATAAAATACAGTGAATGTGGGGCTTGTATTTTGGCTTTCATGCAAATGATGATCTTGCTCAGTTAAGTTTTCATTTGGTCTTTTGAATAAATTTAGTGGGAAGGGTGCTTTTCCTGATAAACAGTTTATCCAGGCAAATTTGGGATGTGTCTTACATGTTGCAGCATCTTCAATTCAGTGAAACATGGAAATCCAAGTCTTATATGTTTTCTGGCTGAAAAATGTATAAACATTTTCCTTATCTTACTTAAGGTTTCCCATGAAGATTACAAAATATTAATGTTTCAATCACGTGTTTTTGTGAAGCGTCAGAAATTGACACAGTGATATTTATTAACTTTTCAACATGTACACAATTTCAGCCTGGACAATGGTGGCTGAATCAAGACTTATTGCCAGAAGTTTCTTCAGCTATTGTAATAGTCATAGAAGTTATTCATGTTATTCAAAACCATTAACTTTTTTCCTACAGGTGCAAAGTACTGGTATCTATCAAATGCTTTTCTATTATTTTAAACAAACATCTGCAGCCTGATAGTAAGTACAAATCAATTCAATAGCTCACATCAATTTTTAATCTTTTAAGCTCTTGAAAATCATAGGCTCACTATACTCTAATATTTCCCTGTAAACCACTGTCTATCTTCGTGCACACTTTAATAACAAATATTAAATTTTTCATGATTTACATTTTTTGTTAACACCATTTCCAGAATTTTTTTGGGTAAAAATATTTACATAACACTGCACTGTGACTTTAATGCAATAAGTTTCTTATTCCCTTTTTTTTCGAGTGCTTTTGACAGTGCAGTGAAAAATAAGAGCTTACGAAAGAGTATGTTGCAGCTGCCTATCAAATTTGCAATTTTGCTGGATCTAACTAATATCTAGATTTTTTTCATTTGTTCACTTCACCAGTACATGTAATTACAACATTGGAACTATGAATTGGAATACCGTCAACTTTTGGCCTACCACTTTCTTATTGACATCCACCCAAAAATTGAGGATAATAAAAATTAAGTTCCTACAAAACACCGAGAATAAATGTATAAAAACAGAGCACACGACAGGATTAATGATGGGGATGCCATTCCACTCCCCATTGCATAAAATTGCACATATTAATATTACCACAAACAACACAGTAGTAATGAGATCTTGTTTAGCTGTATTAATACCATTCACTTAGAATCTTCTCACATCTTATTTGTTGTGTCTCGGATTACATCTACTGAGAGATAAATTTTCATATAGGTATGTATTTATAAGTTATAAGCTTAAAAACAATCAAAACATTTTAAGTCAACTTCCTTATATGCATTCATTCTCATCTCAGAAGAGAATTTCTGCACAGTTTCGTACATAAAAAATATCATACGTTAATCAATCATCATCAAGTACGTCTAAAAAAAAATAAGGTACCCACATATCAATACTTGGTTCTGAGAAGAAGGTATTTTCGATAATTTATCGAAACCTCAGCAAGGTGAGAAAAGAGTACAAAAAAATTACCTACATAGTTATGTTAGAATGAAATTGTGAGCTCTATAAATCTGTCCATTTCCAGCTTAGCCAACTGTAAATTTTGCCTTAGAAGTTTGGTTAAATTGAGTTGTTTTGATTCGGTTTAACATTCTCTTTAACAATGATCCACAGTGTTCCTCAATTGCGAGTTATAAGAGAGATTTGCATGACAAACATTAAATCATTGGAATGCTAGTATGGAAGATTTTTTTCATTTTTTTAAAACATACTGCCATGCAGTTGATGAATACTCCTGGAATGACAATAAAAATATAGAAATGTAAATGTTCAGGATTTCTGATTCACACACATGAAACCCTTGTTACAAAGTTGTAGTGCCAAGACATAAAGCGTTGCAATAAAATCTACTGATTCAATGAAATGACATCAGAGAAGCAATCACACGAGGAAATAATTGCACGTCCATTAGAGAAAATTTTAAGATTTAGCACATATATTTAAAATAAAAGGTTTTTTTTAAATAATACTGGGGATAAATCAAGGTTAAAGTAGGCCCAATAATTACAAAATTATCAACTACGTAAAGACCCTTAAGATATCCTTATCTGCTTATATTATCTCCATTCTTGTGGAAGAAATTTCTCCTGCCGTGTAACAAGTCAGTAGAAAAAAATTAACTTAGAGAAAGTTGCTTCCCTGAAATCTTTCATGGAATTTCTTTCTCACAACATACAAATACTATATCTTAGCTTCTGATAGAAGTGCAAAAAGCATTTTTTCTTTAAACTATGAAGTTCACTGACTCTTCAGTGCACCATCTCATGTAAGCAAGAGTAATTGGGCAAAGGGGTACTATTAAAGTACGTGGTGATCCCATCAAAAGTCAAGAGGTCTGTCAGCACTTCCCTCAAGTTCATCATCTCCATACTCATTATCATCATCGTCTTCACTGGCGATATCTTCATCATCACTTTCATCTTCTCGATCTGCACTGCTCCCAGCTGCTTTTCCAATTATGGACTCTGTAGCAAAGTAAACAGATGTACAATTTATGAAATGGTAGTGGCAGTGGCATAAAAAAGCAAATGAGGGCTGGATGAGTTTCCAAGCTACATATACGATTCCTGACACCACCATCACACCCCTATTGTGGCAGCTAGCTGGGTCATACATGTAGATGTAAAATACAATAAAAACAAAATTTGGGAGCCTATACTGAAGGCAGATTTTTGAATGCTGAAATAACATGTATTTTCATGAAGTATAATTTGAATTGAATTAAATACAGGGCCATATATACATGAGGGAGGCTGAGGGATCATCCTAGAAAATAAGAAAAATAATGAGAAAATTAATAAACATAGTCTGAAATAGCTTAATGAATCATGAGTGAGGGTATGGTTGCAGCATATGTAAATTCTCCGTAGCATACATTATTATTATATTCATGCATATTTTTGCATAAAACATCATGGGGAGTGTGAAGAAATGGAAATGATTCAGAAAGAAGGATGGATAGGCTCACTTTACACAAAGATAAAGTCGCTAATGGCTGCGAAAGCGAACACGCCACGTCAGGGGTGGATCCAGGATTTCTTTCTGGGTGGGGCACAAGTAAGGCCGTATCCATAGGATTTTGTTCTGGGGGGGCACAAGAACACCTCGTAATAAAAAATGAACGCAATGATATTACATATATATTTTTCAAGGGTCTGGGGAGGGCATGTAACCCCGTGCCTCTCCCCCCCCCCCAGATCTGCCTATGGGCCACGTAAAAATTGAAGTCTAAGGATAGGAAAATTTGAATGGAGCAAGATGAAGTTCAGAGGAGGTGATGGAATATGTGGAGGATCTGTACGATACCTGGGATAAGCCAGAGAGATTGAACTAAGGAAAGGAGAGGTAATTGGAGGAGAATAATCTTGGACCAGGAATTTTAAATGCATAAATTGAGAGAGCCATTGGCATATGAAGGCAAGGAAAGCAAAGGTCATGAACGACATCCTGTGTGAACTTCTGAAGAATTTAGGAAAGGATGGGAGGAGAAGGTTATTCAAATTAGTATGCAGGATATATGAGGAGGGGTCCTAGTCAGAAAACTTCATAAGGCAGTTCTGCTCCCACTGCTGAAAAAGAGGAAAGCTGTAGAATACAAGTATAAAAGGACTATTGACCAAATATGGTACGTGGCAAAAGACATTCTGAGAATTCTGATCAGTCGGATAGAGGTGAGGGCAAAGGATTATTTGGGATTAATACAGTTTAGGAAAGAAAAGTGAACTCATGATGCAATAGAGGCAATTAGGACCTTAGTGGAAGGGAAACAAGAGTATATCCGGGACGAGGCTTACTCAAAGGATTTGAAAAAGCATAGAAATGAGATGGTGAAGTTAATGGGAATCCTTAAGAAAATAGGTGTAGATTGGTGGGACAGGCAACTCATTCATAATCTGTACATGGCCCAGATTGCACTAGGGAGGCTAGCCGAATGAGAATCTGGGTGAGCCATTATTGGTTGAGATGTGAGGCGAGAATGTCCTCTACACCTCTTGCTTTTTAATATGCATGGAGAAGAGGTAGTAAATGAGGCATGGGACGAGCTAAAAACAGGAATAAAAGTGAGGGAAATGATGTTTAAAAATCTGTGAATCTCGTGGATGATCAGGCATTGATTAGCCTGTCTGCAAAAGGGTTGTACAAACTGGTAGAAGCATTAGAAAAACTGTGCAAGAAATATGGTACCTATTAGGATCCAACGGATAAAAGAATGTGACAGGAAAACAAAAGTTTGGTAGTTTTGTTAAGCATTGCAAGTTTGGAATGTGAGACTCAAGATTAAAGTACTTGGTCACAAACTTTAGCAGGTGGAGCAGTTCAACTATTTTGGCAGCACTTTGGAGGAAAATGGATACAGCAATAAGGACATAAGGAAGAGAAGTGAAAAAACTGAGGTGAGATCTTTTTGTAAGAATATAAAGAAAAGGCTATAGTAGAGTCACCCTTGGGTGCATAGGTGTGCCCAGTGAGGGGCAGAATTCCCCCCCCCCTCCCCCCAAGGAGCAAAAATTGCAATTAAAGAAAATAATATTTTTTCCAGCAAATTATACTTTTAAAAACTAATAAAGAGCTGCTACAGTTTCCTTAAAATGTTGTTTTCATTCACCTTTTCCATGCTGAAATCTTACCTACAACTTGAACAACCATGGCATGCCCCCCCCCCCTAGTTTTCATACTAGGTACGCCCTTGTTTGGGTCTGGTGCTTTACAGTGCAAACTGGTGGAAACTTAAGGAGGAGAACAAGAGAAGACTGGATACATTCCATTTGCAAGTGGAGGAGAATGGAGAAGGTGAAATGGACATATAGGAAGAAGAATGATGAAAAGCTAGACATGGTGGGCAAGGAGATGAAACTTCTAGACAAGATACTGAGGAGACAGAAGGTCTGAATAGAGGGAGTCCTGAATGAGGAAGGGACGTTAAAATCCATGTTAGAGGGAAAAATGTTAGGAATACAAAGTAAGGAAAGAGAATAGGATTTATTGATAGAATGTATGGGAGTAGACCTCATTCTGAACTGAATAGAGATCAATTTGGGCTGACTCAACTAACTTGCAAAATGCTCCTCGTAAACCAAACTTAACTGGTGAAATACGTTCATGGGGTGTTGTTATTTAGAAAGGATAACTTAATGGCAAAACTAATGTTTACTGTTGCTAATGGCAGTCTCCTCAGGGGAAAATTTAAATTAGGTGGCCTATCCCCAGAAATGAGGATCTACGCATGGTGGAAAACTTCATGGAATAGCTAGCCCTGAAATTTTCGCCTTTTTTGTCTTGTACTGGACTCAAATAAGGATTCCTTGAATTCAAAAATGGATTTGGATTATAATAAAGTAAAAGATAAATGGTGAGCAAATCATCAAGAGAGCAACTATCTCACTTTTAACACAGCTTTCTAAAGTTTTTGAACGTATATATTACAACAGATTACTTTCTTTTGTGGAAAAATACAAAATTCTTTCTAACTCTCAGTGGGGATACCGGAAAGGACGTTCTACAGAGGATGCCCTCATCACTGCCTGGAATTTTATTTCAAATTCTTTGGATAATGGCAAACAGGTCTTGGCATTATTTTTTGATTTCTCTTGTGCATTTGATATGGTTAATCACTCCATACTCATAAACAAGTGTCACCAAAATGGAATCAGAGGAGTCGCACTGGAGTGGCTAAAATCATACCTTAGCAATAGAATGCAATGTGTTGAAATGAGACTTAGTGACACACTATGTAAATCAAACCAAAACAAGATAACGTCAGGTGTCCCTCAAGGTAGCATCTTGGGTCCTCTACTCTTCCTGATATTCATTAACGACTTGCCCTTGATTGTTAATAGCATCCATGTCAAACCAGTCCTCTTTGCAGATGACACAAACTTCCTAATTTCAGCTAATGACATCAATGAAGTGCATCACTATGGTCAGCATATATTAGATTTAGTCTGGAATTGGTGTCTTTCCAACAAATTAAAATTAAACAGTGCAAAAACTCAGTCTATGCTGTTTAACCCGAATCATTCCAAAGATTTTGGAACATTGACACTGAACAACCATACACTGAGTCTAACTAAAACTTGTAAATTCTTAGGGCTACAAATTGAAAATACTGGGAACTGGTCCTTCCATGTAAAAGACTTGTGTTCGAAATTGTCCCGAGTACTGTATAGTGTGAGGTTCCTAAAAGCATCCTTACCTCACAAGGCGATGATGTCAGTTTACCATTGCAACTTTATAAGTAGAGTGACTTATGGTATTGTATTCTGGGGATCAACTGTAACGCTATTAGATACAATTTTCAAGATGCAAAAAAAGATTATAAGATGTATAATGAGTAAGCCTTATACTTATTCTTGTAAACCCTTATTCAAAGAACTGAATTTGTTAACAGTGCCTTGTATATATATATACCAACTATGTTTACTGATAAAAGAGAATATTAATGATTTACCAATTAATAATGATGTACATGAGCACCTAACTAGGTCTCATCGCCACATCCATGTTACCCTCCATAAAAAACATATAACAGCAAAAAGTCCCATTGCAATGGGATCAAAAATATTTAATCTCCTTCCCAAAAGTATTAATTTGATTAATTCTAATAGGGAATTTAAATCTTCTTTAAAGAAATTTTTAATTAATAAGTGCTACTACAGTGTAAATGAATTTTTAAATGACAAATGAACTCTGACCATTTTTACATTTTTAAGTGTTATGTTGATTACTTTGACGTGTCTTATATCTATGTTGTATTCATAAGATCCTTGGACAAATAAAAAATTTATTATTATTATTATTACTATATTAATTTTTTTCTATCTGGCATGATTGCTAGTTGAACATTCACGCCAAATGAGCTTAAATACATAGCTTACCTGTCCATGGCTTAACATATAATTGAAAACTGCTGACAAGAATTGAAATACATAAATTGTAATTCACCAGTATGAAATTTTTTGCAATTGAAATGTTTGATATATACTGTTTCATACTGGAAATGAGAAACTAACCCCAATGTATATTAAATAAGACATAATTAATCCCTAGAAAAATAGCAGGGTGTTTACAAAATTAAAATGATGAGTATCAAAAATTTCAATCGAAATGCCAAAAATATTTAAGAAGTTAGGTTAAGCAAACTTATTACACTTTGACTATGCTTGGAAGGTCTGCAACAATTAAAATACCCCTCTAGATACTAGTTTGAATTAAAGGAAAGATTCAAGAAAGAATACTAGAGTGTATCTCGATAAACATACCACAATCTGGTTTCCCTCTTGTGCGCGTATTTGCAAACTCGACACCATGTCGATCCACACACCAACAGAGCCCAACTGATGCGTGGCACTGGGTGGGACGGTAGTAGCCTTGCGCATCACAGTCAGGTGCATAGGCACCTAGGAAATAAAAGAAGAAAATTTAATAAATGAATAATTCAGTTAAGCAGATATTTTGGCATATGTACATTATAACCTGATGCAGGGTTTAATTTATGTCAAGTTGATAAACTCTAGCCCCTCAAAACCCATTCTTGAAATCACCCCTGATTTTAAGAAAGGAGTTTCAGAAAAAAGAGGGGATACATACAGACTTCAATGGCCTTGCAGAGAGCACCCCAAAAATACCCCTTTACTTGCACTAAGTAAATCACTGAACCTCTTAGGAAGTGGGTTTCAACAGAAAAATATATATTACTGACCAATTTATACAAAATGTACAACTTTCTTAAAATACTTTCAGGTTTTCAGCGGTAGCACAATCTTTAATCCACATACATATTTAAGAGAAACAAAATTTAAAAATGGCTATCTAGTAAAATTTTGACTTCAAAATTTCATTACCTAGAAGATCTGGTGTGATTCGTCTTCTTACAGCTGTGCATGGACGATCTGTCTTATCAAAGCAGCGACACCACTCCCTAGGAGTTACAAATATGTCCCTGAAACAAAAATCGAAGATTAACAATTTCAACAGCTAATTATAAGTTGAATAATTTTGATTTCACAAGATCTTCCTCAGTGAAATGAAAGAAAATAATGACCATGAATATTAAGAGAATTAGATTAATAAATCTTATAGCTTACAAACAAAAAAGTTCACGCAGGAGCTCATTCAGAACTTTTCAACCCTACCACTCATTATAATCGATTTTTGTGTAATTACTTGTAATGATGTTTTGGTGTGTCACTTCAAACTTCAAATATTAGAAACATGTTACTCAGCATTTCCCCTCATATTGCAACGATGTGAGCCATTTTCCTCAGGCTCCATAATTAACACTACATTTTCAGTGTAAATTCTAAAACTTCCCCCAACTAATCGTTTTGAGTCCATAGTAGGCTCAAGATCAGGCCTGTAATACACTGCAGAAAATCTGAGCTATGAGTCTTGAGTGACGATCAATGCCATGGATAAGACCAAGCTAAGAAAGTATGTACGTACTTAGTTATACAAAACAGAGAAAGCAAAACTTGCTCATATCAAATGGTATGGTAATCACAGTAAATGTTTCTTTTGATATCCAATTCCCATGAACAAAATTCATTCTCTTTGTTTCATTACGAGCCCAAATCACTGGGACAATAATGATTCAGAAATTCACATCAAGTAGAAAAAAATAAGCAGCCACACAGAGTTGTTGAGAGGCTTTAATCTTTCCCTTGCCCATTCATTTTTTATTATTCTTTTATTTTTAGTAGACACTTCCTCAGGGTAGAAGGCATTGTTTCTCATTTTTTTCCAAACTTTAATGTGTTCTCCTTCTTAGTACTACCTAGGTATGCAAAGTAAATTTCATACCATTAAATCTTTAAAAAATACCACTAGTTATTCCTTCTTTCCCCTTAGTTTTGCTTTGATTCGGTTGATAGTTGTCTCGCAACAATAATTTAATAATGTAAAGCCCTCAGCAATGACTAAACCTCTGAATGTAATGGAATGAAGGAAAGTAGATTTCAAAAAGTTTAATCTTGAAAATTTAACCAGGTTATGGGCACATTGTTTGCTGATTTTGACAAACTAAAAACATTTCATGCCGATTGTAATAGAAGATTTGAATTTACAGTTGAGGACCTCAAATCCGGAAAGCTTGGGACCAAAGGGTTTCTGGATATCTGGTTTTTCTGGATTTCTGGTCTTCAGCTTCTATATTCTTTGTTAATTAATTAATTTATAAATGTTCGATATTTGAGATCCATATGTGTCCCTCCCTAAGTTGTTAGCTATGTTCATAGGGTGTGCTAACATCCTACTTGTCCCAGAACAAGGCTCGGAGAGTGGTGCCACGAGGTGGCAAGTCAAAACACTACGCAGAGGAATTTTCTAATGTTCCATATTTTTGGTTTTCCGGGTTTCTGGATTCCGGATTTGAGGTCCTCAACTGTATTTTTTTCTTGTGGTCTCTAACTCACCTGTCAGTATCACAGGCATCCAGGAAAGGTTTGATGCACCGCTCACTTTGGTCATGCTCCAAGTCGTACAGTTCATGTAATGACAGTTGTCCGTCAGAGTCTCCATCCAGGTGACCGAACATCCATCGCACTTCCGTCTTACAAGATCCAGGGAATCGTGGCATTGGGGAGAGAGAGGGTGAAGCCTGAAGGGAATTTCCTGGAAACAAAAATCACATACTACTATAGAAAGCTTGCAAATTCAGATTGAAAAGTAATTCATTATGAATAATGAACAACAGCTGAAAACATAATAACGAATATGTATTGCACACTTTAAAATTGTTTAGGTTGACGTGCCTAAATGACGAGAATCTTCGTCATCCGTCCGGAACGTTCGGGAAAAAAATGACGAGAATTCTCACCATCCGTATGCAACGAGTTAAAACATCTCTGAAATCAAATCAAAGCTCCACATTTTCTCAAATTACATATTTATTTTGAACTATATTCATAGCACTTTCTAACCATTGGGTCCAACATTTTTGAAGGGGGGGTCAATACTTTGAGGCCCCTTGCCTCGAGCCAAAAGTGGCCGTGCAGTTCATTTTCACTTTAGGCCAGGCCTTATTCTACTGTTCTCAAGCCACTGTGCTATCGCCAGGGGGAGATTAAGTGAGTGGTTGGGAGTGAGGGAAGGATGGCTCTTCCCCCATAAATTTTGGAAAATTTGAAAAGACGGAAAGAAAAGATATTCAAGGTGCAACTCCAATGAAAGATTTTATTTCACCAGCTTCAGAAACAAAATTTAAAAATAACTAATGAACAATTGAAACGAATCATGAATAATTGATATTTCAAAGCCACTTGTCAGTGCACATCAGACCTAATATACATTATCACTGACAAGTATTGCATGTCACAGAGGCACATGGGAAAGTAGTGAACCATTCCCCCTTCCAAAACAACAACCTTAATCCATCCCTGGCTAATCCAATTTATCATTGAGATGTGTGAAACGCTTAGCCAAGATATCAAGCATTCTTTTCAGTCACCAGTTCATTAACTTATATGAAGAAAACTATGATATGATGAGCTTTTAAGGCATCTCATGCATGAATATTTCATAGGCACTTAATTGATAAGCTTTGCAAGCTTCATGAAGAGTACAGATAGAATGGCTGATATAAAATGCATGAAATTTTACCTTTTCCTTTGCCTCTTCTTCTGTTCTTCCCATCTTTCTTGGTCTCAGCCATGACAACAGAAAACCAGTCCAGAAGGCGATTGCCCATCGACTGCAAAGCTGCGGTTGAGCACTCTGGAAATGAATTGAATCCATGTACATATTGTACTGGATGATTGGAAAACATGCAACGAAATTCTTCATTAAGTCGTTCAAATTTCAAAGTAGCATGAAATAAAGATATGACATTGATGGAATATATGACATAAAAATCATCTTCCCTGATTTCTAAAATCAACTATTTAGAATCAGCTTTATGGATTGGACAGAGTAGATGATATGACTCCACCTTTAGTGAGATTTCAATTACACATGCGTACGTATAACATCTTAAGTTAATTAAATTTCATCTTAAAATTATAGAGGTAGAAAAAAATATGAAGGCACAGGTCAGTTATGTTAAATTAGTAAATCTTTTATAATTAGAAATGAAATACACATGAGATTATTACCAACACAATTTTTACATTTTGCAACATCAAAACCCATCATTGCATAATCACCAACCTCCAAATACAACAGATTCAATTTTGTGTTCAATGGATATCTATATATATATCTTCCATCATTAATGCAGGTAATGCCAAAAGTCAAGCACAGGTTCACTGATTATTCATCAGTACACACCAAAGACATGACTAAGTACCTACTCGATCCAGAGTTAATCACATTGCATAGCCAATATTTACCCCACCATCGGACAAAAATATGATATAGAAGGAAAAGTACGAATGGAAGTACAAGTTTAAGCTCCTGAATATCTGGAAGCTATCCGGACATTAGGCAAAATATGGGAAACACTTGTTACAACAAGATAAAGGTGGGTAACTTAAATTCAATTCAATCAAGTTAATTAGATTTTTATTTTAGTTTTAAATTTTTAATTTTAAATAGATTTTCAAGAAAAGAGGTGTCTGTCTGCCTTCATAAAGGTCAAGAGCATTTTCGGCTTTGCTTGTTTCAACTATTTGTTCCTTGTATGTAGGCAACACATCATACACTAGTGTGGCCCAAGATTTTTTGAATTATCAAACTGCAGATGAATTTTGTGGTTGAGTTGCATGAAAAAAATATTGCAGAAAAAAGCAGCTTGATTGCAAAATAAATGATCCAGCAGAATTGTGCATAAAAATGATGATTTACTTTATCCAAAAAATTGCCTAGGTAACAGGAGATTTTCTCAGATTGTTAATTTTAACACGTTGCGTACCGGGGTATTTCTAGGAACGCCGATTCTGGGTGTTGAGACTGGAAATATGTGCCTAGTAGGGCGTAATGCCTTTGGTTTAAACATGGCTAAAAAGCTAATGTTTAGAATATAACTTTACCAAATCAAACGTTATGATGCATAAATTCATTATGAATAACGAACAACAACTGAAAACATACTAACGAATACGTATTGTACGCTTTAAAATTGTTTAGGTTGACACGCCTAAATGACGAGAATCTTCGTCATCCGTCCGGAATGTTCGGGAAAATATGACGAGAATTCTCACCATCCTTATGCAACGAGTTAAAACATCTCTGAAATCAAATCAAAGCTCCACATTTTCTCAAATTACATATTTATTTTGAACTATATTCATAGAACTGGGTGGGTAAAGACCATTAAAGCAATAGAAAGATACTTAGTAGAAAATGGATTGAGGTCACCATTTCCAGATACTTACCCTTGTTCCATGCAGAAATTCCTCCTCGGTTGGTCTTAGAGTCAAGGGCCTCATTGTGTCCGTGCTGTCGCTCTTTGTCCTCGGAGTATGGAGGATTTGTGACGGCATAGGGGTCCTAAAGTGACCAATCATGAAAAATAAATTATAGCTACACATATAAGAGGTACCCACATTAAATTCAAATAAAGGTTGCCATTCTACAAATTTGCTTAGATATATCTTCAATTCCTCACTACCCAAGCAGCAATCAATATCCCAACAACATCCACACAACATTGTCAGCATTAACATATGACATCTGTGCAATATCCATGTTAATCCAATTAATGTTGCACGGATATCTGTCAAATATCCAAAGACCCAACCAAACAAAGTTGCAGCAATGTTTAACAGTGGACATGGAGGTCCATATTATAATATCTCTCAGATATCTTCACAACATGCAAATGACCTTGTTGTCGACGCACCCCAAAAAACGCATCTTCAAAACATCTATTGAGTAGAAAATGGGTGAGCTTACTATTGTTTTACGTAATCCCAGACATACAAACAAAGCATCTGTGCTCTTCAATTCTATACAGAACATATGCTACCTATGGATACTGTTTGGAATAAAATTTTTTTAATATCATGGATATTATAACTTGGATATCTATGAAATGTTCTTTTTACAACTTGTCATGGATGTTGCAAATAGGATATCAATGTTGTCAAAATATCCATTGTGTAATAACAGTGTGTTTTGGATATATCAACCTTATTTAGATATCTCATGGATATCGTCTGCTGCTTGGGTAAGTTACATACATGCTGAAGACTTCAGATCTCACCAGATTTTCTCTATTCAGCTCTAATGTTACATTCCCACCAGTGACTCTTATCATTACAAATTCGACACGTAAGAAAGTACCCTATTATGACGGATTTAAGATTGGATTGTTAGAATGACAAAAACTGAAAGGTAAATTAAGTACCTAGTTAGAAAATATGTAAGAACAAGAACCTTACAAATATTTCTTATAATAAGACAGTTATAGTCGGCATTAATGTCAAACCTTGGATCATTATCAAAGGAACATGGTAATTCTACATATACATATGTAATTATAAGATGAACTGCTATTTTATTTTCTTCAATTTTATAGGGGTAGAATAAATGATAGTGATTAAAAGGTGAATAAGATCCTTTGTGGATATTGATGCAGCCTCCACAACTGATTACATGACTACAAAGGCCACAGAAATTGGGTTGTTCAAAACCCCATCAAAACTTTTGGGAGAGAGTCTAAAGTATAGCCCCACTGAATGAACTCCCATGAATTGCAACTCCTCTTCTCAGTGGAACTACCCAAAAGATTTTCTGGCTAAGGCCAGGCATCACCGTGTGCTTAGCCAAGAATACAGTACAGTCATATGTGTGAGAGAATTTATAAAGAGGCATTACTTCATTTTTTCATGTAGGGGCAACTTCCCCAAAATATATTTCAATGACTTGACTTAGGGTTAAGCTTGATTTTTAAAATTTTCAAAGCATTTCTTCTTCATAAATGTAATTCTTTACACTCTGTTTATAGCCTCAAAAATTCATTCAATCACTCCATCGTGGTGAATCACTCTATCACAAAATTTGCAGCCGCAAAATTGAGGGTGGTGACTTCTTGCCTAAGCCAAGGTACTCAGCACAACTAGAGGAGTCACTTGCCTCTGATGAGGAGCATAATAGAAAATTATCGTAAGGTAAAAGGATTGGCAATGCATAAATTTTCACTTGAAAATATAAGACGAAAGATTCAACAATCCAAAATGTTTAGTGAAGCCTGAGGGCAAAGTAGAGAGGTGTTTTAATCTCAATACTATTGCAAAATAATTTCCTCTGCAAGAGGAAAATGTAAAAAGAAATATGTATTACATTGTGCAAATTGCATGAAAATGGGAATGTGTTGGTTTGATGCATTGGTTCTTGTTTCCACCGGTTCTTGAGCTTAGAAGCAGAATGAGAATTGAAGGCAGAGACAATTGGTGCCAAAATTAAATGTAAAAAATTTAACTGGAAAACATTTCTAGAGGACAATTAAAACTATACATTTAGAATAGAGAGATGACAGGGTTTCATCATGATAACAAAAAAAATCATTCATAGATTTTAAAAATTATGAAATGAAACACTTGATTAAGAATCAGAACCAAGAACCAGCGCTGGGAACCAAAATGGAATCAGAACCAAAAAACCAGTGGAAAAAAACCCGTCACAACAAAAAATATTAGGAAATGTCACAGGAGATCAGGGATACCCGTCTCTCTTAAGGTGATAAAGCATTTCCCCAACTGCAGCAACTCTTGCCTCCACCTACCCCTAACTCCCCCCCTGTTACATACATATCATGAATTTTAAAATCTCCCTCAAAATTTTCTTAAAGGCACACGTTGTACCATGCCCTTGTTGATGGCCCTAAAGGGGATCAGCCCTTACCTTGTTGTATTTTGTGTACTTGATGTACTTGTAGTGCTTGTTCTCATACTTGAAGTCCTCTGGAGTGAAAGTGTACCGGTCGGCACTGGCGGCAGCGGCTGCGGCCGCCGCGGCCTTCCTCCTCTTCTCCTCTCGAGCCTTTTCCTTGGCTGCCTCTGTCCTTTCCCTCTTCTCCTTGAGCATCTGCTGCTGGGCGGCCGACACCACTGATGCCATCTGCTTGCTGTTCACCTGCGTCGCCACACCATTCTCACCCTCCTCGTCCTTGGTTCGAGCGGCCGTTGCCCTGAACTTGGAGACCATGCTTGAGATTCTCTGCTTCTTCCTGTGCAGGAGTTCACTCTCCGAGGGAACGTTCAGTGATGAGGGTACTGGAAAGACAGCGTTGGTGAAAGAGACAAACATAGATGTGTAACATATTTTTTGGGAGGAATTCGATTGAGCGTAGACAATATACAATTACATGATTTAGAACTACATAAATGAAAAGTTTTAGGTCACATACTGGACAAGCTTTGTAATAGTTTATTGATATCTTATTTTTTCCAAATAGATGGCTCTAACATACATGCGAATTCATTATGCTGAGTACATATAATTTCTGATCGAATTGTAAAATAATTCAAATCAATCAGTCTAATCTTCCAAAAATTTCTCTTCAATTTTGGGGGTTGAATGGAGGGAAAAGGTTTCTCCCATATACAAAATTTTGTTGGAACAACAGATAATTTTAGGATTTCATTCAACTGCAATCATGTATATCAAATGCTTCCATTTTTAAAAATTGGATACAAGATATACAGATTGATTATTGATTGACTATATTTTTAGCTGCATTTACTTTTCCTAATTAATGCAAACATAAATTTTATTGCTGCTGATATGGAAAAAGAGAATACAGAATGTAGAAGTGCTCGACATCATACAGAGGGAGAGGAAACCTGTAGACATGATACATATGAGACAGAGTTTGGATGGAGTGAGTGCTAAGCAGGAAGGAGTTGTTGGGTTTATTGTATTTATCCAAGAATAGCCAAAAAATATAAGAGAAGATAACAGAAAAAATAGTTACTTTTGCATGGACAAAATCCTTTGCATCCCACTCTTATGGTGGTGTGATGAATGCAGTTATGGTAGTCCAGGCGGCAAACAGAACTGTATGTCCGGTTATCTGTTCCACAAAGGAATGTTGGCTTCACAACAGGGCATGGATTGCACCTTCTGCTGAAAATAAATGAGTATCACTATTAGATATAAAGCTATAAACTTATAAAGCACAATATGTAGCCAGGCATTAACACTAAAAGTAAGGATTTATGACCACTCAAGCAAATGCTGGTGTAGCACAAACTTTTATAGAAACAACATACAGAACACTCACTCAGTCAGTGATTCACGTGAAGATTGGTTTTGATGAATGAAGGGAGAGTTTAAGCTAGATTATGCCACAGGGATGTGTAATTCTCAAATACAGGATAGTTATTTTAGGATCTTATTTCATAGGCAGTGGCGCCCACTCCATGGAGCCTGAGGGGGCCCGAGCCCCCCCAAAAATTTGTCACAGATGTGAGGAAAAATTGTGTCAGGCTTGTCGATTTTCCCCGGAGTGTCCAGATATCAAGATTCGAGTGATCAGAGTTCTAATGTTGATCATATGACTCTTCTAAAATGCTTAAAAAACTTAAAAATTCACTACTTATAAAATTTACCGGGGCGAGGTCCCCGGTTTGGGCCCCCCCAATATTTTTTGTAAGTTGGCACCCCTGCTCATAGGTATATTAATATCCAGTGGCGTAACTATGGGGGCAGGGGATGAGGGGGTAAGATCCCACCCGAAAGCCACTGAGAATTTTTTAGTATATTAAGGTTTTCCCTGTTGTGATGAATTCCCGTGGAATTACAATGAAACCAAAATTTTAGTGCCAAAATGATGTAAAATGTATTTCCAGGCATATCATTATTCAAAAATTTCCCACAGAGCTTGGGGAGGTTGCCCTCCCAGACTGTGTCACCCCTGCCCTAAAAGCATATTCCTAGGTACGCCACAGTTAATATCAGTGTATAAAAATTATATTAGCGAAGAACTATCAAAAAAATGTAAGAAAAGATGACACAGCAAATAGCTCTTTTTATGTGGAAAAATACTTTGCATTCCAGTACTCTATAAATACTACATAAATAATTCAATTAGTTCCTTTTTTCTTGGCAACCTCACATAGATGGACACAAGATGAGTGGGAGAGATAAGAAGTCTTTTGAAAACCTTGGGTAGTGGATTGGACAATGTAATCGGCCAAATCATGAGACAAAATGGCCTGATGAAAATAATGGGGAACATGCATGAAATTATTTCATCGTGCTTGTAAGTCTCATTGAATTGATAATTTTCTCAGTAGTCCAAATATATAAGCCAAAACTCTCCTAGTACTCCACAAAAGTCAATAAATGCTAATTAAAAGTGCTCGAATATTGCTTGAAATCACGTGACCTGAAACATCTTCTGACGTCATCGCACGGTACACCATTCACTTCACTAAGAGAGTGGAATGGGAGAGCCTTGATTGCAAGATATCTAAGTAAAAATCATTGTTGAGCTTTTTAATAGTTTCTCAAAGGACAAATTGACTTAAGAGGGATTTAAGAAGGCACTATACCTCAGTTTACTTTTAGTCGATTCCTTTATGGCAGATGATTTTCTGAAAAACAGCGATTGCTCCTGTTTTTGAACCGAAACCCACTGCAGAAACGAGCCGATATTTTAGGTTTTGCATTGACATACAGCGAAATGTTTTGGCATGACAGTGGCAAATATTGAGTTTACCTTACCAAAAGCCTCATATTTCTCGTATATTCCTTATTTTTCTCCGTGGTTTAATCGTAATCAGTATTTATTCTCGTGAATAGCCACCTTCCTTTACATTTAATCCTACAATGGGTAGACTATTAGGTACATTTCTAGGGTTGTTTACAAAGTGAAATGAGTGATACATCCTAAATTTGGTGGCCATCTGAGAAAACTGGCAAGTCGATAATACCCTACTGTAACCCTGATTCAAGAGTGTACTTACGTTGAGAAGTATTCCGTTGACAATTTAGATAAAGTATTTAACTCCATTATATAGGTCATCAACCACTTTCTTCTATTATTTTTGTTCTTTAGGACACAAGCAAAAACCTTCTCCGGAGAGAAAATAGAGGTACTTGAGCACTGGTGCACTATACACGATTTCACATGTTTTTCAATTGGATATCCATGCTGAAAAACACTTATTCCACTAAGCAAATGATATTGGTGTGCAAAGTGGATCACAATGTGCAATGACCTTATTTTCATTTAATCTTTCAATTCTCACCAAACAATCCTCTTTATTTATTTCTACAACGCTTTCTCAAACCAATATATACATAATCTGCATTTTGACGCTACAACAGCAATTATTTTCGCCAAATTTGCATTTTAGCCCCTGCATAGACCGATTTTCTATCCACTTCCTCAGTCTGTCATCAGTGGATACCGTGCCGTGACGTCACGCTCCGATGACGTCGTGTTTTCAAGCAGCCGATGAAGATTAATTTTTGAAGACTCATAACTCGGCTAAAAAACATTATTCATCCGCAAAATTTTCGGCGAGTACATTTGAAGTAGGGACCTTCTTATTAAAGCACTTTAAAAAATTGTGCATGTTCCCCAATGTTGAAGAACAAGTGGAAGGGAAGGTAGAAAAAAGAGGCCCAGGATGATGAAGGCGATGAAGGATGTAAAATAGATTAATTATGCTGGAGTCAAAAAATTAGCTGATAGGAGAACTGAGTGGATAGCTGTTTCAAACCAATCTTCCAACTCTTGCCTCATGATGAATATAATTATTTCCTGATATCATGAAACTCAAAAGACAGCGACTAGAGTCCTAGCTAGTTCTAGAAAGACAACGACTAATACATTCTGACATGAAAAATGTTGGGAGAAGACAGGTTTGGGTTAACTCACGAAATGGCATCAACATCATCGTCTTCATCATCGTCGTCATCTTCGCTGTCATCTTCACTGTCGAAGAATGGGTCATCTTCTTCATCACCATCCTCCTCGGCGTCATCCTCCCCCTTTCTTCTCCTCCTCCGGTCACTGCCAAGGTCTCCACCATCTTTCCTCTTGCCCGAATCACCATTTGCCTTGATTTTGGACTTTGGGATGACAACATCACTGCCGAATAAAGAATAGAAGTTGCAGTTAAGTCACATAAACAATACCTACCTACCTAAACATACCCCAACCAACAATTGATCATAAAATTCAATACTAAATTCTTCCCAACCAACAATTGATCATAAAATTCTTAATTCTTAATTAAATACTAAATCATAAAATTAAATGATACCTTCACTTTTATTTTTATAGGGCCTTGTGCTACAGGGTATTTTTAAAGATTCCAGAAGTCACTTCATTGAATCCCCCATGTCGATCTTTGGATCAATTTTATACTTCCTATAATAGTACATTATTACAATTATGTTAAAGAAAATTATATGAATAACTGATTTAAAAAAAATTTATGGATTGATCAAGTTTCTACAATTTACGACTTGGTGTAATTGTAGTGTTACCAGAGATGGGCAGTATCGAAAATACTTGTATTTGAAATACGTATTTTCGATACTTTTGTAGTTTGTAATTTGTATCGGAAATACATTTTCTGAGAGTATTTTGTATTTTGTAACGAAAATACATCTAAAGAGTAGTTTGTATTTTTAAAATACATTCAAAATAAAAATACATGCAATGTTTTTTGTGCATAAGTAGAAAGAGCGTGCGACGAGATGGCAGGGATCCCGAATGAGTCTGTATTAGCCTGTCATCTATGGGACAATATATTGCCCCTTAATTTACTTCTGTAACACCCATAGGCCCTTGTATACTTGCAAAACGTAGTCGCGTGTGGAGTATTTTGCGAAACGAAGTTTTGCATTGAGTAATTTGTGGAGGGGACTTGTAGAATCTGACGCTGTTCCCAAAGGTGCAGGAGACATTTTTCTCCATTTTATTTAAGACATTTCGCCATGGATAATGGTCAAATTGCCAGTTTCCTATAGATACGTTGCCAGAATGTTTGAGCCTCTCATTATAAAAATAGTTCATATTTGAATTTATTTTAATTTTTTATTAGGTAAGAACTTCGGTGAAGGCATGTATTTCGTATTTTAATAGAGTATTTTGAAATTACATTTGTATTTAGTATCGAAAATACAATTTTTCGAAGTAATTTGTATTTTGTATTTGAAATACAGATTTTAAAAGTAATTTGTATTTTGTATCTAAAATACATTTGACATGTATTTTGCCCATCTCTGAGTGTTACCCTCTTCTTATGAACAGGAGTATCATATTGGTGAGATAGTCAAACTTAACTTTCACGGGATCAATAATTATTTCAAATTATATCGCATCCACCCAAAACATATTGTAATAAAACAAGCACATAATCAGTCCAAATACATATTTTACCCCTTTCCAAATGAATCAGTTCTTTTAGGGTATTAATAAGAAAAAAGGAGAGAGAGAGACAATCCTTTTCAGTTTTCTTTACTCCATCCCAGGTATTTAATTCGATCACATTCAATCAGTTAATAATTAACAACAGATAAACAAGACAATTGATGAATATGCTGGACTGCTATGAAATAAATGTGAAACACATTTCCTAAGATAATGAGATAATAACTCTCATTAAGAGTAACAATAAAATTATAAAGCCTGGCACAAAACTTTAACTCGCCAAGGTTTCATTTACCCTTTTCATAAAAATTATTTAGTATTAGGAAAGAAATAAAACATTTACAGTCTAATTATTGAGCAATATATTCAAATAGCACAGCAATATGGCCTTTTCAAGACACAAGGATTCACCATTATTTCTCTCACCTTCACGTGTTTAAACGGTTGCGGCGATACCAGGATAAAGTTAAATTTTGGGAGAACGCAGCGATTATTTAATCAGCTTTTTCAAAAAAATTAGCACTTAATACAAGCCAGGAAAAAGGGTCATAAAATTTACAGGCAAAATTCATAAAAAATGAATTCTAACAAGTTAAATAAAGTAAACACAAATTTCCTCCCATTTATGAGTAGGATGTAGGAGTAATTGATTCCTCTGCGGCAAATTCATTTTATTAAGTATTATACAATATCAAGGAACTAAATACTCAAATTAAGAGCTCGAAGGAGCACAAAATACTACTTTTATCCATTAATACAAAGTTTTATTGAAGATATGCCTAAATTAAGAGAAATCTCCTGTTAACTATTATACTCCGCTAGCAAAAAGTAAAGGAATTTGGTAGAAATTTTAAAATCTATGCCGTATAAATTCTAAGTTTTTGATGACTATATTCCTTGAAATTGTGGAGAGAGGTGAAAATCGGAACAAAAGAGAAGAATAACAATTGTTACCAAAAGTTCACATAATCCCATAGCATGGTCACTAGAGCATTTTATGCTTGATCTTCTGCTGTGAATCTCAATAAACAGGACAAGCTTAACTTGGGTTACATTACACTCCATCAAACTAATTACAAGATATTTATCCATCCGCACAAGAGGCTATTTCTCCATCATTGGCCTCTTCAGGTGTGGCTAAGTTTATAAGACCAAAATAAATAGGCAAAATAAATTAGTTGTTTCAGGCAGAACTTAATGGAATCTACTGGACTTCATGAAAATTAAAGAAATTTTTTATTATTTTAATGATTATAATAATTAATATATTTATGTGTAACTACAAAGTTTTCTTTACGTTTCATGAAGGCAAAATAAAGTTTTTAATTGTATAATGGAATCAATTACTGAATTCATAATGAGAATTCATTACATGCACAATGAGAATTCTGAATGCACACTATCCTTACCCATTCTTGTGGAGTTCCTTTTTGCTTACACAGACTGCAGTGAATGAATCCTCTAGAAGACACACTTCCTTCTTCTTGCAGTTGAGTGGATGGCAGAGATCACCTTGAAAATAGGAGAGAGAAAAGAAATATTAAGAATTCATTTACAACAGTTTATAACTGAACAAGATGAACAGTACCCTCAGATTTTGATACATTTTTAAGTGATTTGTAGTTTGATTAAGTTAATCTCATTCTCAGGGTGGTAACCTAATCCATTTGATTAATATAATTTGTCCATAATGAATCTAGTTTTCAATAAATGCTTATTTCCGGCCAACCCTTATCTACCAGAGTTGCTCATAGATATTCAGGGGCCCTGGGCGATATTGCCTGTCACTCGCTATTAAGGACGCTGACAAAGTTGGTACAGTGGCCCTGAGTGTGATGGTCCATACTAAACTGCCTCCAGTCCACCTATCTCTGAATGGATCAGTTATCTCATCTATGAGACCACCTCTACGGGTAAACTCTAAGACCAAGGGCCCCATATTGATTGTAGATAGTCTGCAATGCAAGGTAAGCAGAGGTATGCTTTTCTTAAGAAAGTATGCTTCTCTTAAGAGGGAATGCTTCTCTCTCTCTACTGTTGAAAAATTTCAGCTGTACCTCCGTGAAGAGGTGAACCTCATATTTTCATAAAGTCAGGGAACTATCAACTCCAAACGCCAAACTTTTTTATCCCAACGCAGATAAGAAAAAATTACGAGCACGTCAGTATGCTGCTGGCGCCACTTGAATGCCGGTAAAAAAATATGGGCAACACACCCTAATATTAAGGGTCGAACTAACTTCATTCCCTCAACCTTCAGCTCCATCCATCGACCTGAAAACGGTCTCATCAACTCTGACGCAGGTGAATGCTATATCGAGGAGATGGTACCAGGCAACACTTGGGCCAAAGGGGCAAGGACGGGCCACGAACACATAATTTGAGGAGGTACTCCACGGGCTCGCATCGCATTATACCACCGGGCGAACAAACATCAGCGAGTTATGAGGATTATTTTATGGAAGTGTTTTGAAAAGGGGCGAGGGATATGGAGGTATGCCCAGGGGTCCCGAACGCCACATTCGCCTCCTCCCCCGGCTTCAAGCTAACATCCTGTTTAATATAAACTTCCCCCGGACGACGCCAAGGAACCCCTCCGAGAGAAAATGGCCGCGCGGAGCACTTGGCGGAGTCGTGTTGCTGGCTGCTTCCCGCCCTTTTTCGTCCGCGAGTGGACGGCAAAGAGAAGGGGTGGTATGAGATTTACGGCGTCGTAATACACCCATAACTCCTCCCTTAAACCTTCGCCATTCAAAATTCAGCCGTCTTCGGCCTTCAAGAGGTCTCCCTTCCTACCGGCATCACAAATGGGACGCTTTCCCCTTCGTTCGTTCCCGCGCGATTACCATGGCAACTTCATTGTTTTATCGTAGTCACAATAAAATGGGGAATTTTCATGAAACATTTTAAGAAGTTTTATTTCATAAAGCGTTAGTATCCGAGATTACTCTTTGACAGTAATTAGTTTTTTGTCCATAACTTTCCGGAGCGCCTTGGTAGTATGCAACACCTTCAGCGATAATGCGTTGGAGGGCTGAAACGCGTAAACAAGAGGCTTTGATACAAGGTGGAGAAAAATTGTGTCATGAAATTTGAACCCTGGATAGCTGATGCCATTAGGAACCAAAATTATCGATGATTTTTGGCCGAAAACGTACCATTTTTAAACTACAGAAAATTTGAGCCAAGCGCTCCGATTGGCCGCGAGTTTGTCCCGTTGCCAGATGCCTTGGATACATCGCGATCTCCGGCAGGGATAAGTCATCTCGAAGTCATAAGGTGTCTAGAGCATTCAGCAACAGGACAACCTCGCGGCCAATAAGTGCGCTTGGCTAAAAGTTTATGTAGTTTAAAAATTGTGTGTTTTAGGCCTAAAGAGCATTAGTAATTTTGGTTTCCACAGGCATCATCTATCCATGGTTAAAATTTCGTGACACAATTTTTCTCCACTCCTTATATTTATGAATCTTTTTTGGCATTTTTTTAAGCTGGTAAAGTAAAAAAAAATCATAGGAGAGCCACCTTAGCTAAAGATTGTCATCTTTTCGACCTTTCCAGAAATAACAGGGGCCACTGAATTGTAGATGAGATTTGACTGAAGAGCTTATATCCAACTGTCCTGATAGAAATTTTTTGACAAGCGAAAAAAACCTCTTTCCACATGTGGTCATTTTACGAATTTATAAAAGGACTCTAGACGGTCTATTCTTGTTAGGGCTTAAGTGATGCCTGAAATCATGTTACAACAGCATAACCAGCCAAAGCCTTATTTACGTGGCTCCGCTCCCGTTTAGCTTTACGCTCTAGTATTTCTGGTACTTTCTGGGATTCAGATGTGCAATCGAATATGGAAATATGGAATTATAAGCGTCGTCTAAAAGATGGCGCGGATTACAGAAATAATGAGAATTAGAGGGGTTATCGTACAATAAGGAAACATTTAATCTTATTAGGACTAAGCATTAAAAACAGGTTTCTCAACGCAAGTAATTAAATTTTTTGAACATCTGAAAAAAATGCTGATGCAATGACATTAATGGGTTATGGTCATTCGGCAATATTGCCACATCCCAAATACTTCAAATTTTGTATTTATACGATATCTCTTAATTCCTCCTTGGAATGCATTTGCTTGAGTTTATTTTCATCTGCAGGAGGCGCTATGTAATAGTCCCAATGGTAAACTCTATATATAGGGGCGGATAAGGTAGTTGTTACGGGGGAAGGGGCGGTTCATTACTTCTCGCGGCGCCTGGGAGGCATGCAAATCCCTTCAGCGTTGACGTATCTAAGGTCTCGTATGCGTAGATAGCTGGTATAACCAGTATTATTAAACATTTCTGAATCTTTTTTCAACGTTATTCGTTAAACTGACGAAATAGAACTTTTCATAGACACCACCCAGGAAATCTTTACAGTTGTTCCAGAAATTACAAAATTACCAGCAATTCTTAATTCGGCACTACCTGTATACCCTCTTAAATTTCAAAATGATAGCTTAAGCTTTTAATCAGTTTTTTTTCTCACGAGAAAATACCGGTGGAGCGGGAGAGATAAGTTCCCTTAAAACCACCGAGTGTTACCAAATGATGGGTCATCTCTGGATAGATATGGTTAGATGAAAGATAAGTGATGTTTTTCGGGTTTTACCCCACGCACTGATTGGGTTTGCTGTCCAACGTTTCGTGGTCTTTGCTGGTCACATTTTTTTAAGGGAATAAGGAATGTTTTTCGTGGAGGGTATTTATAACCATGCTATTATTTTTAAAGTATTCTACCGAGTAAGTTACCATGGAGGACTTAAGAAGTATTCTAGGAGCCTCCCTTTCCTTCAAGCATTGCCCTCTTTAATTCACTGTAAGGCCCGCTCCGTTTCATTCTACCTGAAAGCCTATTCTCTTCCTTCCTCTCCCTCGTTTACCTAACATTCTACCCTCTAAAACAGTTTTCAACATCCCCTCCCCCTATGTACTCCCTCCATCATTACTTTCTGTTTTCTCCGTACCTCATCTAAAAGTTGCCTCTCCTTACCCACCATATCAAGCACTTCGTCGTTCCTCCTCCTATCCTTCACCTTCTCCATACCCACATCTGAAAACGCCTCCAGTCTTCACATGTTAAGTTATTACAAAGTAATATTACTTAAATTATAATCATGAACCCTTATAAATACCCTCTACGAAAAACCCTTCTTATTCCCCCAGAAAAAAGTGATCAGCAAGGCCATGAAACGTCAGACAACTAATCCAATCAGTACGTGGGAAACACCCGAAAAACATCATGAACCCGCTATATTGACCCGCGAAAGATAATATCATTATTTGTCGCGCCGCAGGCGCATTTCTGCTGTACTGGTGAACCATGCTCACTACAATCAGCCAGCTCACTTTACAATAATTTTGGAGTGTATTTATTAGTGTTGTGTGAGTAGCATGTTGTATTTGACTGCATAAACTTAGATACTAAATTGAGAAAAGAACGATTTAATTTTTTTCTGCAAATTTTATAGCTTTTTCCTTTTCTAAATAATTTTATTCTTATTAATTTTTATAAATAACCTAATTATTGCTTCAACAAAGAAAGATAGTAAAGAGTTTGCACGTCTCACGCTATGAAAAACGTAATAGACGAATCTTCTTCAAACCTGGGACCCCCACTCCGTCAATGGCGTCGGAAAAACACCCAGTGTGGCGCCGGGATGACCCTCAATGATGGGGCTAGAGAAAAATCAAGGGCGACGAGGACTTTGGCGAGGGGGAATCGCTGAGATAGGGGACCTTAGCCATCAACTCTCTCCTCTCGGCCAGTCAGAGTATTACGCGCTGAGTTAAGGCGCCCATAAAAGAGAAAAATGCTCCATCGATCTGAAGAGAAGGGAGTCGGGTAATCTCTTCCTCACTGGGGTGGCGGACCTTGTGGTGGAAGCCGCAATGGGGTGGTTTCAGGGCCGGCGGGAAGCGAAACAGCGGAGCCAGGGGCTGTTTTCAAAGGAGAGCCCAGAGTCTCCATATAACGGTTACATCAAACCTGCATCTGCGAAAATGAAGATGAAATCAACACGAGGGCAAGGCCAGAGTAACGGGGGTGAGGTTCAAACCTTCCGAAATCTTTGGGGGTATACAGTAGGGCGGATTGCAAAAATCGATTTTTTTCAAATCGATCTGGCCCAATGAAAAAAAGTTGTGGGACCGATCAAAAATAAGGCCTGAAAAATTTGAGACCTGTACGTGAACCCCTGACCCTCGCTCAAATACAATTTAGGGGGGGAGGGTCAAAATTCGAAAAATACAATATTTTATGGTCATTCCCTATAGATTTTGCCGAGTTACTGCCCTTACAGGGCAAAAATTTCGTGCATTTTGACGTATCTGCCACCGTTTAGCCACAAAATGCCTAATTTGAGTCCGCGGCCGCGAAGAAAATATTCCAACGCCCACGCAGCGTCGCGGATACCAGTGCCGCAGGCCGATCCCTTCCCCTCCACGCTCGCTTCTCCCCCTCCCACGCCTCTAATACAGCAAAATTCATCCCGCGCATGCTGCTAGGAGGTCGTTTATCTTTGATAATATAATCAGAAGATGGTAGAAGGTAAAAAGCGATGCGTAGTGGGACGACTTGTCCCTTATTTGGCGCCTCGTCGGCGTTAAACAAATCGATGTTACCAACTTTTAGAGAAGTTATGAAATAATTTTAGACCTGCGCACGCAGGAAAGGAGACTACGGTCTTGAAGACGCCTCTCGAATGGCTATGAAGGTTTGGGAACTTAGGTTATGCATTTCTATTCCGGTATTGTCCGACAGCTGTGACTAAATTGATGAATAAGGGTGAAGGCCGCCGTCGTACCCTCCCCGCTCTCCTCTCGAACGCCCCAGATGCAACAAAATTCACACCAAGTGCGTCTTTCTTCTTTAGTCTTACTAATATTTGATGTATCAGTATCGTCCCGTGAGGAACAATCACGAAGGAATTACTCAATTACCTGCTTTCCAGTCTGTATTTCTTATGTTAGTGTCATTCCTCGTCTTTTGCTGCTGTCAGCAAAGTTTTGGTAAATTCTTTCGCGAATCTCTCGTCCGCATGTATAATGAAAGGAATATTGAAATTTAAATTTGAACTTTCATCAATAGATTTTTAAATTCCACAGCGCTAAGCTCAGATATAGCCGAAGGAACCGGAGTCTCTCTCCAATATATCATCAGCCTTTATGTCGATATTAAAATCCAGCAATTAAAAAAATTTCGGATTGGTCGCCAAACGCATCCTTGCAGAAACGCAAATTGTGTCCCTAGATTACCCTCCCAACGTTCATGTCGCAAATCCAAGTCAACATAGTGCAATTAGCAAAAAGACCACTGTAAGGGATGAAACACGATTTGATGCTTTCCCGGCGAATGATGTGGGTAAACTCTTTTCGGGGTTCAACAAAATTTATCCCTTAGGATGAGCCCCCAGTCGGAGCTTGAAATGTTGGCCATTATGGAAAAATTAACCCGGTGGGAATCCCGAGAAGAGTTTACCCACACTGCAAGGGATGTTGGAATTATGCTTATAGCAAAGGGACGATGCTTCCTTTTTGGGCGGTATTCGCTTGGTACCATCGTAATCAAATCCTTTTTAATTTTGTGTATCTAATTTTCACTCGGAAAGGAATCGATAATCGCAGATTTTATAACTTTTGCTAATCCTCCGACGGGGGAGGCAAACCTCCAAAAGTGGGACCCTGTTTCTTCAACTAACACCACACATTCCCCTCTAAACTTGTATTGATAAGTCATTTTGCCTTTTTTCATCAGACAAGAGTATAGTCTTTCACTCCAATTAAATGGAATGATGACGCCCTTTGATGACGCCCCTCTTTTATTATTTACAGGATTTAGCATCTTTTTCTGTATACGTAAGTAATTCTGGTACACTAGCTTTGATGTATCTTACGAAGTTATGACTTTTGCGTTTGCTAAAGTTGCGGGAACGAGCATTGCTGTTGCTTGGTTCTTGCATATACCTCTATCACAGTTGACAGACGCATTTTCCCCGAAGAAGTTCCAATTTGAGTTTATAGTCCTTAATGTTTATTTCATGAGGAAAGTAGAGATACAAATCGGCTAATTTCTCGCCAGTTTAATTTTCTTCGGATGAATAGATGAAGAAAATTTTTGATACTATTTTCCCATACAAGAATTGACGATGTCGACTCAACACTCTCCTTTGATTCCCTTTTTTCCTCAGTTGCCGAGTTTCTTTAGGGTTCAATCCAGCAGCCATCATCTTTCTTTTCGTCAGATTGTCTCTCAAAATACTTCTCATTGGGGGAACCTCATGCTCCTCCATGCACTTACACGCAAAAATATCGCATAATTTAAAATGTTCCTTTAAAATTGTTTGAGTCTTATACTTCAATAAAACCCACTTTTGGCCTATTACGATTTTCCGTAAGTTTTAGTACTTCCTGTGGTACCGCTAAATCCATTTAGTCACATTCATAATGGAAGAGCAGCGCGTCACCATAGTTCGCACACCTTCATAGCCACTCGAGAGGCGTCTTCATAGACCGTAGTCTCCTTTCCTGCGTGCGCAGGTCTAAAATTATTTCATCACATGTCTAAAAGTTGGTAACATGGATTTTTTAAACGCCGAAAAGGGCACCAAATAAGGGACAAGTCGTCTCTCTACGCATGGCTTTTTACCTTCTAGAGCGGGGAGGGTACGCCGGCGGCCTTCACCCTTATTCATCAATTTAGTCACAGCTGTCGGACAATACCGGAATAGAAATGCATAACCTAAGTTCCCAAACCTTCATAGCCATTCGAGAGGCGTCTTCAAGACCGTAGTCTCCTTTCCTGCGTGCGCAGGTCTAAAATTATTTCATAACTTCTCTAAAAGTTGGTAACATCGATTTGTTTAACGCCGACGAGGCGCCAAATAAGGGACAAGTCGTCCCACTACGCATCGCTTTTTACCTTCTACCATCCTCTGATTATATTATCAAAGATAAACGACCTCCTAGCAGCATGCGCGGGATGAATTTTGCTGTATTAGAGGCGTGGGAGGGGGAGAAGCGAGCGTGGAGGGGAAGGGATCGGCCTGCGGCACTGGTATCCGCGACGCTGCGTGGGCGTTGGAATATTTTCTTCGCGGCCGCGGACTCAAATTAGGCATTTTGTGGCTAAACGGTGGCAGATACGTCAAAATGCACGAAATTTTTGCCCTGTAAGGGCAGTAACTCGGCAAAATCTATAGGGAATGACCATAAAATATTGTATTTTTCGAATTTTGACCCTCCCCCCCTAAATTGTATTTGAGCGAGGGTCAGGGGTTCACGTACAGGTCTCAAATTTTTCAGGCCTTATTTTTGATCGGTCCCACAACTTTTTTTCATTGGGCCAGATCGATTTGAAAAAAATCGATTTTTGCGATCCGCCCTAGTATACAGTCTTAGTTGGAGGGAAGAATGCAAAAAAAAATGCTTCAAGGGGAGATATGGTAGTATGCGGGTTGGCTACACTGTTGAAGGAATTCTTCTCGAGTTATCCACCGGTTGAGATTCTCCATGGCCGACGTTTCCAAGTTCGACTCGGGCCTCAGTGCAGATGAGAGGTCACCCAGACCGGAAATTGCGTTTCATTTGAAGAATTGGGTTGATGGAAGGGATAGGTAAGGTAGGACGAAAAAAATTCTTCCCCAGTCACCCATTCTCTTGAAATGTTAAAATGAGAAAACTAAACGGTTATCGCCCACTTTTTAAGAGTTGGTGACGTCAAGTAATGTTCGCGTCATTAACTCGTTTAGGGAGAATAACACATTGAGGGATGGAATAGCTTACAAAAGTGAAAACCGCAATGAACCAAGCAGGGTCGATGCGGGTGGCGGAGGAATAGCTGAAAAGTGGTAACCCGCTCGGCATGAGTCCATGATTTCATCAACTTATTTTCGCAAGGGTTAAGGGCTTCGATTTTTCGTCGCGAATAAATCGAGATGTAGGTGATGGATAGAAAATAATGAATATACGGATCTCTTTATTCTTCTAACTCTATCATGATGGAAAAAAATAATTTGTGAAAGTGGCCATCAGAGGAGGCAACTGACAACTTAGGTCAACTGCTCTCTACGTGAGGGTTGGGAAAAGAGGATGGAGAGAAACCCAGCGTCGTGAAAGGTGCCTGAAGGACCACGGCTAAATCTTCCATCCGAACAGCTCAAGAAGTAGGTGAAGAATCGAAAAACGAAAAAATACGTGCCGATTCATTTACCTCGTGTTGTTATACACGCTTTCTTGCTTGTTTGTGTGTTTGTTCTTACGGATAAAATCTCGCAACACAAAGTCCAACCACTTCCTAATTAGTTAGGCGCTGAAATTTTCAGGAGCTGAGAACTGGATGAAAATGCAATGTTCTTACACTTTTACCATAATGGAAACAGTATCTCGAGTAATATTTAGAAATAAAAATTAAATACGGAGATTATCTCCAAAAATGGCCACCGAAATCCAATGGAGGCACTGCTATCATTAGAGTTGTCATGAGGTACCTTCAAAAGAACGAACGTCCACCGCTTAACGTGTTTTTTTATGAAAAAATATATTTTTTATATTGTAATGTTAATTCAAACTCTATCACAATCGAAAATTAAAACTGGTGAACCACCCAATGGTTGTGGGAGATATCGGGACCAAAGTTCAACCACAGAAAGAGATGTCTTTTCACAAAGAGTACAACCCCTTTCCCACCGGTGTTCCAAGTGAAAGAACGTGAACAGAAAGCGGTGCTCGAAAAAAGGGGTGCACTAAACTGGATACGGAAGGGAGAGCAACGAAGAACTCGGGATTAATCGCACGAGTGAAGTTGAAAGGCTGGAAATGCAGAGGGGAAGCCGGGGTGCGTAGGGTTACCAGGCAGATAATCGTTTCTTTCTTCCACTAACCCTCTCCGCGCAGGGCAGAAAGGAAACGGAGCCGCAATAATATTGTCTTACACTGACATGATGAATATTTCCACTCACTAACTTGGCGTAACAAATGGGACTAATCCCTGTATGTGTCAAGCGTCAAGGGAATCCCCTAAAAGTAATTAAAATAAGAGCCATTTGGTGATATTAGAGAACATTGAAACACATAAGACAAACAGTTTTCGTTGAAAGAGGTAATCAAATGTAGGAAAAAGCTGTCGAGGGGATCACTATGTTAAGAATATTAAGTTAAAAGACGTGGTCGTTGAGGAAAGAAGATTGTGATCTGCATCAAAGCGAGTATTATTCCAAAAATCAAAGCTCAGACAAAAAAATATAAACGAATTTAGAGGATGTTTTAACGGACACGACAATCTTTATAGTATTAACAGGGAGTTGTTCCAACCCAACCAGTGAAGAACGATAAAACCGCGTGTTATTGAGACGAATTTGAGAAATACTATGCGAGATTTGCAAATTTCTCCGGGAATATAATTTATAGCATAGAATGCAGAAAAGTTAAAACATGACAAAGTTCTAGGCATTATCTACCAGTGATTGAACGTACACGTTCCGATGAACTTCGTCTGTAACAATATATCGTGTGTCATTTGTTATAAATACGGAGTAGGCACGAATTTCTATTTCGTTGCACAGCTTAAATTGGCTAACATTAAAACGGGTGATTTTGTTATTAGAACACAGGTTTTCATAAAAAATATGAAAAACATTCCATTATCTTCAAAGAGAAAACCTCAAAGGTACCTACTCATCCCGCTCTGCCTCAAGCGAAGGGACTCGTGAACCAGAGCTTCCCGATTGGTCGTAGATTTAAATGCCCAGATGATCTAATCTGATAGCCGTACTATTCATTCATTAGTATTCTACCGATTAAGGTAGGTTTCCATGGAGTATTCGAGAAGCGATCTGGGAGCCTCCCTTTCCTTCCAGCACTGCCTTCTTTAATTCACTGTAAGGCCTACTCTCTTTCAATCTATCTAAAAAACCTATTCTTTTCCTTCCCCTCCCTCGTTTACCTAACATTCTACCCTCCAACACCATTTTCAGCATCCCCTCACCACTAAGCACTAACTCCATCCATACCTTCTGTCTCCTGCGTATCTCATCTAAAAGCTGCCTCTCCTCGCCAACCATATCCAGCACTTCGTCGTTCCTTTTCCTCTCCGTCCATTTCACCCTCTCCATTCTTCTCCATACCCACATCTCGAATGCCTCCAATCTTCTCTCGTCTTCTTTCCTCAGTGTCCATGTTTCGGCACCGTAGAGAGCTACGCTCCAAATCAAACTCTTCACTAACCTTTTCTTTAAACTCTTACACAACGATCCTCTCAGAAGCTCCTTTCTGTTCATGAACGCCTCCTTCGCTAATGCTATTCTCTTCCTGATGTCCTTACTACTGTATCCGTTTTCCTCTAACGTACTGCCTAAATAGTTGAATTGCTCAGCCTGCTCAAGTTTTTCACCACCCACCTTTATCTTGAGTCTCACATTCCTCGCTCGTGATGCTTTACAAAACCGCATAACCTTAGTTTTCTTGTGATTAATCCTCATCCCATACTCCTCTATAGGAATAAAAATAAACACTGCATTCTCCCTTCATATTGGCTAGACGAAATAACATTCACTATGCTAATTACGACACCGACTCGAGTTACGTCGCTTGAGGTGGTTGTGAACAAGCAAACGCTCTCAACAAGTTCACAACTCAAATTCAAGTAATTATGCGTCGTCATCTACTCAAATAAATTTCTTTTTTGCAACGCTGATTTGGGATATTTTTTCAAAATGATATTTATTTTCAGAGCAGAACATGGTATGTTTATTCTTTTCTTCGCTCTTATAGGTTATCCTAGAGCGTAATAAACATTCATTCATTTATAAGTTTAAGAGTCACCGGAAACCACAATGCTTGGGCGGAGCAAAAGCATACAGGAGGGACAAATATCGTGCCATCCTTATTCTAATCCTCGAGGCAAGTGGGAAAGGAAGGGTGCTACAGTACCATTTCATTACCCTGGGATGATACATATTGTCGACTGCAGCGCCTCTCTAGCACCCTCTTAAAGGGATCGGGTTCTGGAGAGTGCGGGCTTCAAATCCCCGGCGAGCAGATCGTGTTCCCGCCGGCGCCGGTCATCTTCTAGCAGGGGAACCAGGCGATACACTTGGGTGCCTTGAGGAGAAGACCCGATAGCCAGCTATGCGTTGGCCTAAGCCCCTAGGTGCCATTCGTTCGGAGGAGGCTAAAGCCATGGTCGGGTTTCCCTCTACCCTTATTCGCTTCCCCCAGGGATCACACCCTCGAAAAGTATAGAAACGACTACAACCGTGTGACGAAAGAGTCAATGTTTCCGAAAAGTCGATGCCATCTCGATCACGCATACGCAATAAGAAAATAATTTCAAAATCGTGTATTCAACGGAAAATTAAGAGGACGCATAATTGCTGCTTGAACGATCTTTTTTGGTGACACAATTTCTCTCTCTTAAAACTTACGATATCGTCTTGAAATTCTCAAGGTACATCAATTAGATTGCTATTATAATTTGCCTGCATCTTTAATTTGATAACTTTACATTTGACCTAGTAATTATTTTATCAGCAGTATTTGTTAATATTTGAGGTAAAAGCATGTTTTGAACAGGATTTACTCTAATGAAGAATCTGAGTTTTTTCCGGTCAATGACTTGAATGTAGTCTTTTCGGCAGCGGCGTAGCCAGGAATATGCTTTGAGGGAAGGGAGGGGGAGGGGAGAACCTGTAGGGCGACCCCTCATAGACAACGGGGATTCCCGGAAAATTTTTGAAATATGACATGCCTGGAAATACATTTTACCTCATTTTGTCACTTACAATTAAACTTTAAACAGATGCAGTTACTGTATATCAAAACTAGAAAATTGTTTTCAGTATTTTTTTAAATTTCTCTGAGGCTTTGGAGGGGGATTTATCCCCCATATTTACGCCACTGCTTCTCGGGATTCCAACCGGGTTAAGGTCTCCGGGTAAAGTTGTAGGCCGACGTTTCGATGGGAGACTTTCCAAACATCTTCAGGATGGAAACAACCCGGATTCAATTCCTGGGAGAAGCCTTTGGTGACCTCAAAAAGTCCTCGGAGTTGAAGGTGATCCAGTAAAAGGAACTCGTCGGCCTACCCTCAATTTGTGGAATAAACCCCTCTGGCTTAGTCCGAGGTGAGTTATACCCTCAACTACCCAAGTAAACTCCGCATTGAAGCACCAAGTGATTCACCAAGTGATCATACCGTTACCGCGAGTAGAATAATCAATTATTTACCTTGTACTTCAATTTAAAGAGACATGAATCAACTGTTGCAGTGAAGTTTTCTCGGGTTTCACACAGGGTCAGGTCCTCCATTTCTCCTTCCAACGTTTCGATGAGCAACTCCCCCATCGTCTTCAGGGATTCAGGAATCCAATACCAATCCCTCTAAATCTCGGGGTATATATACATAATTATTATTACATATATCATGTATATATACCCAGAGATTTTGAGGAATTGGTATTGGATTCCTGAATCCCTGAAGACGATGGGCGAGTTGCTCATCGAAACGTTGGAAGGAGAAATGGAGGACCTGACCCGGTGTGAAACCCGAGAAAACTTCACTGCAATTGTTCGCCGGGAAAAAACCAAAAATTATATGAATCAACTATACTTCTTTCTCCACCGGGGATTCACATTTTGCCTACGTGAGACTTTCCGCAAAAAAGTTCGTGCCCATTTTATGCGGAATTCAGTTATCGTTTATACAGCCAATAGATGTCCGGGCACATTTATAAATCCAGATAATGGACTATATATTGAGTAATTCCGAAATTATAAAATTACTGAGACTAGAAATCGCCTCAAAGTTCGAAATCTAAAAAAAAGTCTGGTACAGAATTTCTTACTACCTTGCGGAACGTTGATACTAGATTAATTCAAGACATATTCCAATAGATGTCAAGGAATCAAGGTCATTCATCCAGATTTTGAAATACAGCCTTCGGGAAAGTGTAGATTACGCATGCTATCGACATCTTGACATTTATGAATTAATCGACATTATGATACCGGATTTCCTGAGGTAGATTAGCGGTAATTTCTATGGCGCGGAATTACCACTGTAATTCATTGTGGCCTCTCGAAATAGTTACACACGGCTAAAACTCGAAAACCATACAGAATTAATCATTTGGTTAATCACTGTCGATTACACACATTGTGTTGAGACTCCAGGAACCAGGATGCTTTCACCGAATATGAACAGAACGGTAGGTTAATGAACAGCCCTCTAAGCCGGTAGAGGTTCTCGAAAATGACCGTCCACGCTAATAAATTCATTGCTCGAGCTATTGAGGCACTCGGTGTGAATTAAACAGTAACATCAGCTCTGGCCCCGCATTATCTATGCCACCCCGTTTCAATTAGCATGCAGCTCGCGTGGCTGGCGAAAATTCAGGGGAAAGATCCGATCACCTGCCAATCGAACGAATATTGTTAATTACTACCTACTTAAAAAAGTAATAATTCGTCTTTATTGGAAGACTTTGGGACTAGATAGTCCCATATTCCATCCAACTCCTCGTCATGCATGAAAGATTTACAAAGAAATGCCTTGTCAAATTAATCTCGAAATTAAATGCAGCCAAATTAGATAAAAAGAAACAGAGAAGTATGCTTGAAAACATAAATAATTCGAAGTGAACAATGTTACATTTACCAAGCGTAAAAAGGTGAGAAAAAACGTGGAAAAAAACCTAAGGATGTTGACTTTCGTTGTAATCGTAAAAAAAAAACTCACAGCAGGAAAACACCCACACAATAAGGGGGTTGCGAGAAACCTGCGAAAATCTTCTGAGAAAGAGTAAATACGGATAAAACAAATACAAGAAAATTTCACTTCTTCGAGCCATCAGGCTCAAAATACGTCTCGAGTTGCCGGATACAAACACTTATAAAAAGTCACTACTCAGATGCATTCACACTATTAGGGCGAGGTCAAGGTCGTATTCAAGCGAATAATCGCGGACTAGTCAGTGTCGTACCTATACCAAAAGGAATTTACGCATTGAAGGAATAAGTGCGAATATTCCACTATGGATAAATCATTTTCCCGACCGAGGTTCGAATCCCGCATCTCCCAAATTAGCCCATTCATGCTCTCTGGTGGTATTGTATGCCTTGAAGCATAAACCATATTACTCTCTATAGATAGCAAAACTTTACTAACCTTTTATGCCAACAAAAAATACTGATCTATGGCGAATAATAGAAACTTTTTTCAAGAAAGAAACTTTTTGAAGAAAATTTTGTAAAGCGCTGATGATTGATGGATTATAATGACTGAATCCGATGCAAATGATGCATTAAAATGACTGGGACGGTATATGTTTATATACTTTGTATTTCCCCTGTAATTTTGTTGCTGGGAAAACTATAAAATCAACAAATGAATGAATAAATTTCAATTTTGGGCCTCAGGGAACGACCCCATTCTCAACAAAAATAACACTAAGCGAACAGCAGAAGGAACAGAGGGGAAATCTTACTTTTGGGGGCTCAGGAGAAGAGGCTTTTGGGATTTGATCGCCTTGAAGTGCTTCCTTGCGCATTACATCAAGTGAAGGCGAGGGGGAGACCGCAAGGGGCATTATTACTGGTTAGTGGTTGTTCCCCTTCCTATGAGAATACGTGTCCCATTCGCCAGACACAGGCGGCCAGCAAAACCCAAGCGGATTGAACGATCAATTCAAGGGCGAGGAATTAGGGTTCGATTCCGTCCGGTATTCGTAGAACTGACGCACCGCACGAAACATGCGTCGCTTGCCGTCTTCATTTCTCGATTAGAACGGGCTACGAACAGCTTCAGACCGACTCTGACCATCGAAGTATTCCGATGATTACCCGTGGCTAACTCTCACTAAAGCACGATAATTTTTTTTCGACCCCCTTCAAGGAGTGGGAAAAAAATCACGGCAGCAGCGGGGTAAAGCCCTTCCCTGCCACATAAGATGTTTCGGGTTCGAAGCAACCTGGGTAGGTTGCCCCTATCCAGGGCATGGATATTAGTGTACGTTTAATAGTTAAGTTTAAAAAAAAACTATTTACAAGGCCAATTTTGCTGTGTTCGGTGGTTCAGGAAACAATAGATAAAAATAAATAAAGGGATCCAATCACTGAGTGGTAAGAGGTCGTAATACTCCCTCTCAACCGGTCAAATTTTGTCTTTTTCGTGATGGATGACTGATTTGAAACTTGCCTTATCATCTCGAAAGTTTACGATTTTAAAGAGTAAAGTTTAGTCAGCATTTTTCCGTTTCTCAAATATGAAAATGTCACGCGTGACAAAAAAACGAGGAAAAATTTTAGGATTTTAGATTAAGAAAAATACTTTCTTGATTTTACTAATATTCCCCAAAAATTTCAAGAAGATAGCGTAATTTTTGAAGCGGGAATTATTAGGTACAACACCTAGAAACCACAAAAAATAGTTTCCCTCCAGTAACCCTAGCGTGTTTTCTAAGAAATCGCATTGCATGTCATTCTGTAATACACAGGGTTAAAATAGTTCATGAGCAGTCTCACATCCACGTAATTCCTACTCCGGCAAGCCCTGACATTTGGCAAAAGAGTAACGGTAATGTTCAAAATCATAATCTGTAAAAATCACTTCTATTTCCTTCCTGGTCTTTCTAGAACCTGGTTTCTACACGATCTCAGCTGTCGCAATCAGGGTTGATTCAATAAGCATCACGTCACCAAAACAAACTAAAGACCATGGCAGACTGGACGAATACAAAATTTCTTTGGTGAAGCCAAAGAATGTAAATTTGGAAGTATTCGGTGGGAAACCCTTAAATGTCAAATCTTTTATTTTACTTGTGACTTTAGGATATGACTTGGATTCTGAGTATGATTAAGATTAAATTTCAGGAAAATATGACTAAAAGGCTTTTGTTCCTACATAAGAAAAGAGACATCATCACCAGGTGTAACTTAACACCTTATCATCTTGGTATGAACGCAATATCAATACTAATCTATTAAAATTTACAATAAAAAATAGTTTACACATTTCCTGGAAAAGCCTTCATCGTGAAATGGCCATTGATGGCTAAAGAGCAGTGATAATCACAAAGTATCAATAAGACCAGCTCATGATAGAACAGCTATCTCATTATTGTAATTGTAGTGCACGTCAAAGAGAAAGCACTTTATGAACCTCTCCGTCCAAATGGTCTTTATAAATTTGACATTTCGCTATTAAAAAAATCTTTTTTTATTCAACTACTGAATTTTCACGGTCAAAATTGAGCTAAAAGATGAACATTCGAGAAAAACTGGTAAATGAACGTAACACAGTACTTTCAATTTAAAATATGAATGAGACAAATTGCCTAGCTTAAGAGTTCAAAGAATCGCTTTTTCCTCCCATAATTATGCGGAATATTCTACAAAATATAAAATCACATTAAAATTTACGCCTCAATTTTGAGATTAAAACTATCAAAATCACCTCCATTCGATGATTACGAAAATCATAATTGAATTTTCACATCGCCGTCGGCATTCGTCCTTTTAATCCTCTTAATTTTAAATGTCATCCCGCGCACCGGAAATAAACTTCCCTGCCCACGTCCCATGCCCTTCAACATCCCGCCTGGATCGAAGGGCTTTTCCATCCGGTAATTTCATGCGTTGCCGCCAGGGGTGTGCGAGTCCTTCAGCGCTAACGATGCTAAATACGTTCCGCTTATTCATTTTCCTACCTCCAGATGACACGACATGGCTTCTGGCTACATTAAATTTGTCCAAAGACCCAACCCTAGATGATAGAACCACCGCTGCGATGAAAAACTGGATAGTGCAGTCGAAGGATGCCTATGTAAATTCAGAAATAGGGTAAAAACTGCCCGAACGACCACCAATACATGTCGGCCTCCTCTATAGGCGACCAATTTTCCCTAGAACCAAGCGTATTTATCACATTAACATAAAATATTCCACTTCTTTTCATCACATCCTCAAATAGCATTTGTGAATTTGCGTGGCCTAGTTCTCATTCATTAACCGTATGTTTTAAAGTCAAGTTTATACGGCGAAGTATGCGGTTCCACGTCAATACTTAAACGGCTATTTCTTAAATGTTTTGCATTGTATAAAAAATAACAATCAAAGCTATAGTAAAAATAATATCCAATTCGGCTTTAGC
The DNA here is from genome assembly GCF_921293095.1 of Ischnura elegans. Taxonomy (NCBI): domain Eukaryota; kingdom Metazoa; phylum Arthropoda; class Insecta; order Odonata; family Coenagrionidae; genus Ischnura; species Ischnura elegans. The sequence continues at coordinate 58,973,102 of NC_060251.1, forward strand.
GGATCGAAGTCATTCAGAAATAGTTGTTTAAGTATATTTTTATTTTTTGACCATTCAATCACTTAAATAATTTGGCATGATAAAAGTAACTATCAAAGATCAAACAAAAATAGCGGCAAATTCGGCTTATGCGGATCAAAAACGTCATGAAAAAATCGTTTCAGACAAGAATAAAGTTGAAAAACTATCGAGTTGATTGAAAGTAAAATATTCTGAAGTTCGCAAGTTGAAGCTACTGTTGCAAACGTGGTAGTTAAATATTTCTCATACCTCCCATGAGTCGGTTTCATCACATTCGGTTACGGAACGCCACTATATGAACTGTCGCGCTTACGAAATAGTCAGTTACGAATTATCTGGTTACCAATTGTCACGGTTACGAAATGTCGTGGTTACGAACTGCCTCGCTTGAAAAGCCGTGACAGGTTAAAGCAAAATAACTCCTTGTTTGTTTCCCTCATTTATGGGCCAGCTAGCTCAATTTTTTCCAACCCCACACCCCATAGGCCTCTCATTTAACCACTAAAAGTACCGCTGCCCACTCGAACGGTAATTTCCAAAATAAAAAAAAGTAACCAAGGGTGAGAATTAACTTGATAACATTGTAACCTTGGTGGACCACTTTTGACCTTTAAGCGAGGAATTATAACAGGCAGCCAGGAAAGTAATCCACTTAACCTTCTCAGGCGCGACCGCAGGATTTTTCAAGAAATAACGATGGTCTAAAGAGAGGAAAATTCCGAAGATACCTCCATCTTCAAATATCTTTGATCAAGAGCAGTGGCGAATACAGAATATGAACAAGGGCTGCAGGGGGACCTCCTCTCTTGTATATATTCGACAACTGAACAAAATTACCATTTCATCTAATGTAAGCTGAATAGCACCTCTATGGATCCGCCACTGATCACAAGCTTTTTTAAGACGATTCCAACGAGAAACAAAGTATGTAAGTTCATACACTAAGTAATTAAACACAGAGATTGTTTTTGATACCTGAGGGTAGAGCTCAACCCGGAATATGCCACAGGAGTGTAATTTTCCCGCATTCAGAGTAAGGGGTCAGTACCTTTTCCTGTTCCATCTAGCACATCCAGAATGTTTTAGAGGGGTGTGTGAACTTAATGATGGACGTCAACCAAAAATTTGAACGTGGAAACAGCAGAAAAAGACCCTCTCCACTATGCTACTAATTTCTACTGAATCTGCAAGCTATCTAACATTTTTTCACTAGTTCATATTGAAGGGACAATACAAGAGAGTGTTTCTTTTTGGGAAACAATAAATAGGAAAATGGGAGGAAACATATATTTTGAATAGCAGAACGTAACCAGCTCAGCCAGCGGCATTAAAAATTCACTTCCTCTTATATTTAGACGTAGTGGTATATTACGAACGAGGGAGATAGGAAGACAAAGGAGAACCAATTAATTTTACAGCCGAAAATTCGTGATTTCAACACAAAGAACAGTCTCCTGTTGAATTTTGGAAAATGTTTTCATGCTCGACGTAATAAATAATGATGAATTCCACTTGATATGAATTAAAATTTGGGCAATTTCCTCGTCTTTCAATTATTAACTATGGTTTCTCTTCCCGTGCTGGAGGCTTACTCTAATTATGTTTCATGGTTATTACGATGGTACCGCTAGGTATATTCTTTTATTACGACCCCATCTTCATGTACACTAATGAGGTCTCCAGGTAAGGGCCAACATCAATCGTCCTCCAGCCAGGAGGCACTACTAATCGCGGATGCGGAAGTAGTAATATATTTTCTCGGGTGTAGCACGGTTAACTAAGTCTCAAGCTATGCTAGAAATATCACCCTTCATCACCATGATGTGAAAGGATGATTAATGCAGCAAAACCTCTTTTTTCAGACAGGAGAGGACAGATGTCCAAAACAAATAAAAATCAGAATGCTATTTAAGTTTAATTACTATTTAAGTTAAAGTAAAAAAAATAATTCTTGACCTTGCAGTTTATATTTATTTTAAAGTAATCGCGGAACGTGACTTTTACAGGTTACTTTATTTTAAATTTTAAGTAACTAAAAAAATAACCTTAAACGCAAAATTTACTATTTTAACTTTAACTAAACAGTCAATTTTTCAGAAAAAGTAATTAATTTATACAATTACTTTTACTTCACCTTCTTAAAGTACTTCTACCTTCACCATATTACTTTTTACCGAGATTTACTCTAAGTTTTATCATATTTGTTTAGGCAAATTTCCCAAATCCGCATGGTTTTGACGTGGTTTAAACTTCGAGCGACAAAAATAAGGTCAAACCCAGAGAGACATCTGGTCTGGAATTCGTAATACGTTGCGCATAACATCGAATACTACATATATGAAAAATTTCCGTTTTAAGTATGGTATTCTTTTCTATGGTCGACCAATTGTTTGCCTAAAATTCCACGGATATGTGATATGGTATGATTTCATCGAAGATATCAATGACTTGGGTTCACTGCGATGAGAATCACGGGCGCTTTTCCAATTTCAAAGGCACCCAGTGCATGAAATTATTTCAGCACAATAGTCCATGGAGGTCATGTAGAGAGTGCGTCATGATGTGTTGCAGTGGATATCCTCCCATTTGAAAGCGCCGGAAGACGAATTATGGACATTACCATAGACAAATGTCAATACACGGCGAGACTGGGGATTTTATGTATACCGGACACAATAGACTTCGAGACTTGGATAAATTGCATGGCGTCAGTGCCACACCCAGTCCACGCCAACAATGGAAATGGGTCGGGATCGTACGTGAGATGTAGGTGCCAACATTTTGCTGCATCGGTTCAACAAGGTTCGGATTTTGTTCGAAAATGGCGTTGTATGCTAAACTTCCTATTTGACGTATGGTCGACACAAAAAACTGACATTTCCCTGCATAGTTGCGGAAAAGGAAGTAACTATTAATCTAATGATATCAAAGTCAAATTAATTTTGCGATAAATAAAACATCAGCGATAGGTAATACTCATTTATCCCAAAAATATCGTGGCTTTAGTTAGAACTTAGTGAAACCAATTCAACGATTAGGTGAAAAATGTGCCCCCAAAATTAAAATTCAATTTTATGATTCATGAATTTTCTCTCAGGTTTAGAATACCAGTTAAATTTAAAAATGAAAACGACAACTCAAAAACCATACGTGAAGTGTTATTCAGGTAGATGCGATTTGACTGGCAAGATAAAATTGATGAAATTAAAAATGAAGATTTATAAACATTTTTTGAAACTTCATAAGTTTCATCTCTGCAATAAACACCAACAATGTATTGCAGCAATACGTTTTCCGGACAAAGTTGGTACATTTTTTACAAAATACAAAGTTAAACAAAAACACCTGCTTGTAATTTGAAATTTCTCTCTTCAGCAGAATTTATCCAAACAATTAAACTTAAAAAGAATTACTTATCAAATACTGAAGAAAGAAAACTCCTAGCAACCACCCAAAGAAAGTATATAAGGATAAAAAATACACCTATACGATAAAATTGCAATTGGATCAATTTTTGAATCAAATTTCTTCATGAGGACAACTTACAAATACTACAATTGCAATATTCAAGTTTTCATCAAACTACTACACCAATAACCATTTGGACGATGAGAGGAAAATGACGTCAGTTTCTAATTTCTGTGTTTTTAACTGTACAAGTCAACACGTGTGTACGACGTAAATGCAGCAAAAATGACCTTAAGAATCTACCCACACCCACAGAATAGTAGCAACCAGTGGAAAATGAGCTCATCAAGTCATTTCAGCGTTGGTTTCCTGCGCAAAAAGTCCCACGCTAAAATCGAAAGAATTACGTCGCGGTTACTTGAAGAAAGACTGATTTTTCGTTCGTATAAATTCAAATTCTTTCTATCATGTATATTCAAATATTTAAATTGCCAGTAAAAGACTTGCACAAAACAATGGACTTAGGATCAATACGGCAACTAATAAATGCAATAAATATATAATATTATTAGCCCAAGGTTTTACTTGATACTTAAAAATACAATACAATAACTGTAAAATAGTTGGAAATTAAAACCCCCAATAAATAATTTTTATTTCTTCTTAATCGCTATATTTCTAATAAACGCCACGAATGTCCCGCAACAATAGGTTTACTGGAGAAAATGGGTATATTTTTCCTATTTTTTTGCATGAATTCTATTGACGAGAAATTTCGAGCTACGAGCGGGTATTTCTGTTTAATTTTTTATTTAGGAAAACTGAACCAATATTCTCCATTAAACCTATTGTTCCATTATTTTACAGTAATTTTACCCAATAATTCATATCATTTTGAGCCTCTTACAGGAATAGATATTTTAATTACAAACAAGAGGTATTGAATTTTCCTCAGGCAACTTTTGAGAATTTGTCTGGGTACCCACACGTAATGAATAAGAACACCTTTAGACGGTGGCATGTTTGCTCTGCTACTGGAATGTGGTACGAGCTAAAATCACTTATAGCCTTTCAGCAAAATATTTTAATCAATTTAATGCTTACGTCAACAGTATTGAATTTCAATTCAGCTAAATCAACGAATGGACACCGTAGTAGCAAATATTTGCGTTTAAATTATGGGATAATATTTAATGTGACGCCTCTACGTGTTCATAATTCGAATAACAACTATTATACTGACGTACCTAAAAGGTTTTGCACATTATCGCTACGTTAACGATATTGGGAAGGTTACGCAGCTTAAATCCATATCAGCAAATAAAAACGAAATACAAGCACACAGTTAACAGATGTATTCTCTTTAATTGTTCCAGGACTGACGAATATGAAACTATAAGTAGGGATGGAAGTAATGATGAGAATAGTTATGTAAAAATAAAAAAATACTGTAAAAACAAAATTAATAACGGAAATGAAGAAGTAAAGAAAAAAATATTATACAGTGGACAATTTCTGCTAGGCAGAAAAAAATAGTCGGTATATATTTTCAGTGGCGCCGACTCCATGGGGCCTGAGGGGGCCCGAGCCCCCCCAAAAATTCGTTACAGATGTGAGGAAAAAATGTGTCAGGCTTGTCGATTTTCCCCGGAGTGTCCAGATATCGAGATTTGAGTGATCAGGGTTCTAATGTTGACCATATGACTCTTCTAAAATGCTTAAAAAACTTAAAATTCACTACTTATAAAATTTACCGGCGCAAGATCCCCGGTTTGGGTTCCCCAATATTTTTTGTAAGTCGGCGCCCCTGTATATTTTAGGCAATAGCGATTACTTACTAGCCATTACCACACTACTTGGGGCAAGTCAAGAAAGATACAGGGGAGATGAACAAAAGAGATGTGAAGGAGCTGGGATGAGTTAAAGATAAATGGAGGGCTGCGGTAATTAGTCAGACTGCATACATGTATAGCTAAACTGTAATTTAAAAAACATGAACTCTATTTCAAACAATTTTAAAAGAGATTCATTCGACTCCCAAAACCAATACCGTTTGAAAGGTAACGAGACACATGATTTCTATTCTCGAATCGATTGCCTGGTTTTCCTGTCATCTCCTTCTGTAAACTTTAAGTTTTTCCGGCGTACAGTCTGAAGGAATAATTCTCGGATTTTCCATCGGGTGTGGTTTTGGGTGACTGGTCCCAAAGTTTCGGAAGGTGAGTCTGCCATCGTCTTTGGTATAGAATGACCCAAATACCCCACCGTGTCCTTCTACCCATGAAGACAATGACTCAGCCTTCGAAACGTTGGGACCAGTAACCCAAAACCAGACCCGGTCGGAAACCCGAGAAGTATTACTTCATTGACCGCCTATCCTTGTCCTGTGTACTTGGCCTGTGTCTGGCAAGCGTGCGTGTTGCTGATTAAGGCTATGAATTATAAAATGCATTATAATGTTATTAATATTTTATTAATGTTACATAATATTATTATATGAATTATATATTACATATTTAATGAGTGATGCATGCCTGGTATGGAATCATCCCGTGCCACACACCCTGGTGTTGGCTTGCACGGTGCCTCGAAGATGTAGATGAATCTATGAATCTATCTATTTATGATGGGAGGCCAGCAATCCTGCCGGGGATATAGGGGCTATGGAACATTCTCAGCGAAAAGGGGGAAAAAGTATATCCATATCCCCTGTGTGTTCATGGAAAATTTGTTTAAATTAGCCTCTATATTCACATTTTAAGTGTAAGACTAAAATTTATTTAAACTTTCGATGTTTTTGTTTTCATTGTACTTGAATGTACAGGTGGAACGAAACCCTTAGGACGGGCTCGCGGGGTACACTCCTGGGGCAGGGACTGTAAGCGTTAGCTTTTCTCCTCTACCACCAGAAGGGGAAGGACGGGAAGGGTCAAGGAAAGGAGGCGCCGCGGCGATGAGAGCCCGACGACGCCTCCAGGGGAAGGACGGGGAAGGAAGGGAGAGGACGAGGAATCCTGCACCGTCACAAGGCGGGCAGGTCCTACCATCAGCGAAACCAAGCATACGCTATTAATATTCTACCAATTCTAGTAGATTTTCCTATGAGGAAGAAAAATCTATCGATCGAATCGGTAGAACTTGAATGTACAGTTTTCATTCTTCTTTCGGACAAATTCCCATTATAGCTGGGGTCCAGGCTCTCTCTTCTTCTTATTCATCCTAGCGTTTGTCCCGCGCTATGGCAGGGTCCGCTGTTCTGCTAAGTCTTCTCCACTTTTGAGTTTAATGAGTTTTTAAGTTTTCTCAATTTTTGGGGTACAGGCTCCCTATGGTCCCCCAAAAACTCCGCCCATGATTTGCAGCGATTTAAAGTATGAATACGAATCATCAGTACGGCATAAGTTGCCTTACCCGAATGCCTGCTGAGCAGAGATATGGTTTGGCAGGACCCTGAGAATGACTGAGCCTCGGACTTAGAAAAGCACATCTTCACAACTTTGTTTTCCCTCCATTCCTTCCACTTCTGCTCTTCTTATGTCTCCCCCACACCCCATCATGACGTACATTCTTATCCTCCCTCTGCCAAACCCTAACCGACCATTATCCATCTATCACTGCCGAGAAACTCCCACACTTTTCAATATCTTTCCAACCCTCCCCGCCAGTGCCATCCTTATCCGAGACTTCTCTCTCCCCCTCGCAGCTTACCCCAGCGTGTCCTACAAATCTTCGCTTGTCCTACTCCCTGTCCAACTTGTTCTGTTATCCTCCTCCAGAGCCACAACTCACAAACCTCCCATCCAAGCCCATATTTTTCCCCTCCATATCAGAAGCTCGTTTCTCAACTATATGAGGCAGCTACCGACTGTCAGCGTGAAACGTACACCTCAGGCTGAGACTCGGATTGAAAAAATAAATAAATTGCACAGTATACAAAATTTTTTCCAGGTCAAAATGATTTGATTTACAGACGGATCAACGCACTTGAGGGCCCAGAGTTTGCTTTAACCTTCCCAAAACAAATTTTGCGATGTAATATACCCAAGTATTTATATATCATCATTACTCATCTATCCTAAGATTGATTTGACGCAGCTCTCCCATTCCAATCCGCTAGCCTTTTCATAGCGCGTATTTATTTATATTTATATCCTTTATAACCCGTCCCTTGCGGAGAAAATGACCTCAGCTGTCGATCGCCTTTTCCAAATATCATACCATATTCGAAATGTGGTGCTACCGAAGAATGATGAAGATAAAATGGATTGACCGTGTGAGTAACCATGAAGTGCTAAGGAGAGTAGGAGAAAAGAGAAGCCTCCTAAAAACATTAAGCAGAAGGGACAACTTAGTTGGCCACATTTTGAGGCACGATGGTCTGATGAAGACAATCGTTGAGGGACAAGTGGAAGGGAAAAAGGGCAAGGGACGGCCCCGAATGAGTTATATCGGACAGGTTACAAAGGATGTAAAAGAGAATAAATATGTAGCTATGAAGAGATTAGCGGATAGGAGAGAGAAATGGAGAGCTGCGTCAAACCAATCTTAGGATTGTTGACTAATGATAATGATGACCAACCACAAACTGGGGTAGACCCCAATTTTTAACCAACATCTCTAGACAACTGCATTAAAGCTCCATAATGTCTATTTGGGGCTCACGGATTGAGAAAATCATTACGCCAGACTGAGCACGCCATGAAACTGAAGTGGCATGATCCGAAGGGCACAAAGCAGAATAGGAAACGCCCTTCCCCGCACGGACGTGTAGCTTCCGAACGGATAATCCCGGAACTTCAAGTGGTTTCGCCAGTTTCAAACATCGTTTGCCGCTCCGGGGGGCTTTCCTTAATTTCTGCCTGTTTGAACTTAATCGCATCTTCCAGCGATACCCTCCCAAAACCCTTATGCCTTTCCCCAGTCCCTCTCGCGCGGAGTATCCTCCTCATCAGACCGTGTTTTAAACGCCCCGGGGTACAGCAGGGTCGAATGCCTCCGCACAGCCCGAGCGAACGTAGCTCCGAGGATATAACCACGGAAGAAATGACCGGGGAATATTTACAGGCATTCATCTCTCTTCCAAAAGAGGTCAATTCCATTATGGATACTTTGAGCCTTCTTAATGGGCTAATATCGCTCGGGGAATCGAGAGGTTTTCGCGATTATCGACCGACGAACAATTTTATGATGATTTTTTACATGGGAGCGAGAGTTGGACGTTGACAGCAGCAGAGAAGTCAAGAGTGAATGCATTAGAAATGAGGTGCCACCGCAGAATGATAGAGATAAAATGGATCGACGGAGTAGGTACGTAATGAGGAAGTGCTAAGATGAGCGCGAGAAAATAAAACTCTTATGTAAATATTAAGGATAATACGCGACAACTTAGTTGGCGACATTATGAGACATGAAGGCCTGATGAAAACAATCGTAGAGGGACAGGTGGAAGGGAAGAAGGGCAAGGGACGGCTCCGAATGAGTTAAATATGATAGCACATAAAGGATGTAAAAGAGAAGAAATACTTCGCTATGAAAAGGCTAGCGATAGGAGAGAGGAATTCAAAGCTGCGTCATACAAATTTTAGGATAGTTGGCTGATGTTGGATGATGATGAACAATTTTATAGATGCCCACCTCCCTCACAATTAGACTCTTAATACACACCCAGGGGACGCTAAAAACCGCGTTAAGAGGGAAGAATTTTAGGAAAGCAGGGGAGGAAGAGATTAGGATTAATTGGTGTAATGAAAGGGAGTAGGGAGAAGAGATTGAAAAGGTAAGCACAATTTGGGGGAGGGGAGGATACCGGGCGGGTTAATAATTCTCTCCCATACAAAAATGTGTAACTATTTCAATTATTTAAAAAAATTCAAATCGGGTCAACAATGGGTTGACGAAACCTATATAAACTCGGGACGAGAACGGTTTCCCTCCCATTCTCTTGAAAACGCTCCCAGTAGGAGTGAAACGTTGAGTGTGAAAACGTTACCTACGCAGCATTTCTTGAAAGCAACCACCAACATTTATTTCAATTATTACTATACTACCAGTGTATTTTATCGATTAAGGTTGGGTAGTGAGGATTAATATTTTGCGAGTTATTCCTTCCTGTCTAGCCCCCAGTTGAACCACTTCACTTCAGAGTTCACCCTAATCCCTTTCTTTACAGGTACTGGGTGACATTTTCCATGTAATTCATTGTATTTGTATACTCAGGTTTACATTAGCTCTCTCAGTAGGTTTTCGCAGGTTTTTCACGCCCCCCTTCTTGTGTGGGCGTTTTCCTCCAGTGGGTTTTTTTCCAATAAGGACGACAGTCAATATCCTTAGGTTTTTCCCACGTTCACTAACATCTTTTTACACTTGGTCAATAGTAACTTTGTTAACTTATAATGTTAATTGTTGAATGAAAATGGAACTTCTACTTATTTTTATGTAATTTCTCTGCATGTAATTTCACGAGCAACTTGACAATGTATTTAACTGCATATATTTAATGTTTGACGAGGGGTTAGTTGGAAGATGGGACTTTCTAGTCCCAATCTCGCCCAATAAAGACGTATTATTATTATTATTATTATTAGTCCCTTTCATTCTATTCATGAATCCTATTCTCCTACTTACCCTCCTTCACTCACCTAACATCCTCACCTCCAAAACGGATTTTTGCATTCTTTCGGTACTCAGTAGGTACATTATTAAGATTTTTCAGTATATTACACTAATTTGGGTCATAATTTCATACCATAAATGACATCATTTTAAATGAAATAATGTAGCAGAAGCAAATTTTGGGGAAGGAGCATGGTATTTTGCTCCAAAAACAAAGGAAAGCATTCATCAATTCATAGCGATGAATTATTATCATCGAATTGATATTATAATGCGTCAAGAATAAAAGTCGCACGCGATACGTCCACATAAATATCTTTTTTCGAATGGCGCGACCGATAACACTCTTCGATGAAAAAACTCACGTGCGTGCACGACGGAGGAAAAGAGGGAGACACGCGCTGTAAGCGATAGTAAAAATCCATCTTCATTGGGGCCACGGTCATTTTTCGAGGTCTGTGGACACACTTCTTTCCCTTGAGTAATCAATTCATTGACACCTGAGGGGGTCAGGTTGAAATGGTAGGCTAAGTGTGGCGTATCAATTATAGGCATCCATAAACCAATTGTTTAACAGGCAGATATTTTCAGGTCCGGTTGTGGCTGTTACGGCTTCCCACCGAGTCAATACTCTCACATGTCGTGTCTTCAATGTCACAATACACTGGAAGAGCATTGTCTTATTCTTATTGGGATTGGTTATCGACTTAGAGATTAAAGGTAAAAAATCAGAAATGTTATTTAAAAAGCTTTGCTTGTAAAGACGACATTGATCGAGGATAAAATGTAGAATGAGAGTATGGAAAATATATCTATTCTATTAATCAATTTTTTCGTATGCATAGAATTAATGCCATAATTACCTGCGTAAAAATGTGGACATTCCAATGCATTTCCAAAAAGAACAGCACGGAAAGCCTAGTTTTGTGGCCGTTGTCGGATGATGTGTTAAACACAGAATAGTACAATTCGATATTATCATGAAAAACGCACATATTTCGTTTTTCGGATCAACCTTCTTAAATCTTCAAGGGACCATACAACGAAATAGAGATGGTGATCCAAAGGGAGTAGCGCTGAGTAAAGGCAAGATGCCCACGTTTTCGAATCCGGAACAAGCCAAGTGTCATGGAAACGAAGTAAGCTCGGAAACTCCACACGATAATTTTATCACCAATTACGACCAAAATTTTAATTTGGATGGGGAAGTCAATTTTACAAATTCATCATCAATTCATCATGATTCCTAAGATTGGTTTGACGCATTCCTTGAATCGATTCTCCCATAGGCTAATCTTTTAAAACCAGCATAATTCTTCTGCTTGACATCCTAAACACCTGCTCTATGTATCTCTTCCGTGGCCAAACTCGGCTCTTCTTTCCTTCCACCTGTGCATCAACGATGATTTTCAATATTGCATCCAGTCTCATGATGTAACCGATTAAATTGTCCCGTCTTCTCCCAAAGGTTTTCAAAAGCATTTTCTCCTTCTCTTCTCAAAACTTCCGCATTTATTACACATTCTATCAATTTATTTACATAATTATTGTATAAAGAACGATTTTCGAACGATTGCAACCTTGATTTCTCCTCAGCTGTCATCGTCCACGGCTCACTATTATAAAGAAGAATGCTCCAAATGTAAGCCCTAATAAATTGCTTGCTTAATTGAACGCTTATATTTTCAAGTGTAAAAAGAATCCTCTTTATGAAGAACGCCCTTTTCACTAGGGTTATTCCAGGGACAATTTCCTTCTTGCTACGTTCATTGCTGGTCACTTGCCTACCCAAGTAGCAGAACTCCTTCGACTCCTGAAGTTTATGGTTTCCTAATTTCAGTTTGGGTTTTGCCTTCTCTGTTCTACTGCAGACCAATACATTTGTTACCTAGGAATTAACAGGAAATATTATATTCACCACTTACAGCATGGAGGCGTTCAGCCAAAAATGTTTCAATGCTAAGTGCAGTCTAAACTAATCCATCAAACGAATCTACGGTAAGAAAGATATGATTAATGTATGCTGTACCATAACATGTATTTATAATAAGCTCAATTGCATATTTATAATTAAAAATTCGGGTGGATGGGCTGAATGAATAAGATTTTGAAACAATGAATATGACGCGTCATATATATTTTCAGCCTTTATTGTGTGGAACTAATACATGAAAGAGCCAAAATCAATTAAATGCTCTAGAGATTTAAAATATTTAAATGAAATACCTTTCCCAGCTTTTCCAATACTTTTTTTTAAACATGCCAATTTCACTGATTACATCCTTCGATGCGAAAACGCAAAAAATAGGGTACCTACTCACACATCATAAAGAACAATCATTACATTTACATTTAAATTACCACTTTCTCCAACAGGCAACTCTGATGCCATTTGCATATAAATAACAAATTTTATTTCAATTAGAGCATCAATTTCCTGGTAACCAACAAGGAAAAGGAAGAAGTGAAAGCGTTTCATTATTATAACAATTTTTATTTCATGGCTGATCACATTACGTTTTGGTCATTATGACATTTGAATTCAACGTGAAGTCTATTAGTCTTCCCATAGCCAAAAATTGAGATAAAAGTCTCTAGATCTTAGCAGATTTTTCAATAAAATAAACGAAAAATTAGAAAACCGATTACAATATGACAGAATTTGGTTGAGTTCAATGAATAACTTCACCGATCACTTTAGCAAAAAATATATTCACCTCTCATTTGGATGTTTTAGCATCAAAGATAATAAGTTTGGGCTCAGGGAAGGTGATGTTTAAGTATATTTTTTCCAATGCTACTGTACGCATTTTTTAAAGGCATCTTAACTTATAAGAAGCATTGCTCTGGTAATTTAACTGCACGGTAATTAATGTCACACTCAACAGTACTAAGCGTAAAATTTGCGTAGAATAATCACAACACTTCCGATGAATGGTTATTTCTTTCGCCTTGGCCACCAAAATTACAAATATGAAACTTTGCCAAGTTACATATAATCCTGCACGTACAAAATGCTCAATAGGACACATCACTCTGGCTCGATCAGTATTTTTTTCGTGACTTACTTTTTATCCCTCAGGTATAATTTCAACAACTGAAATAGGTCTTGAAATAAGTCTGCTCTATATTTCCTGAAAATTTGAGCATATTGTTTTAAGTTTTGAACAAAATTTCACTCCAAAAATATGTAAACATAGACACAGAGAGAATTGAGGCAAAGAGACGATGATACTGCAAGACATCATGTGTACAATGTTTAATATACATATAAATTTTATGTCTGAGAGAAAAATTAGATATCAATATAATATTGAAATTTGATAAATAGGCAAATTGTGAAAACGGTTCACTCTAATTTCAAGAAAACTTTCGCCTTAACCATCAACATGACAAATAAGAAACTTGAATTCAATCGATTCGGCTTTTACTTTGTGAAAATCCATGTTGAAATGAAAATACACAACCTTGGTAACTTTTCACTGGAAAATTACTTATTGGTACGACGCGTTTCGTTGTGTATTTTCATTTCAATAAGAAACTTTGCTAAGTTACATAGAATCCTGAAAGTACAAAAATTCTCAATAGGACGAATCATCGATCGGTATTTATTTGTGACTTAGTTATTATTTATTTAAGTTAAAACGAGCACTACGTCACGAAATATACCCGTTTGAGCGAGATTAATGCGTTCCCTTAACAGCCTCAACAGAACAGAGGAAGAAAGTTCAACGCCCCACAGGAGGGTCTTGTCGGCATCCCAACTGGTGAACGGATCTCGTCCCGGCTCCACATCGAAGAAGTGCGGTGGGTTTGCTCAGGTGCACCACACATCCGCGTCCCCTTGATTCCTTTGTACCGCAATGAGAGAGAGCTTCTCGCCGGCCGAGAATTCCGACGGAGCGTCCACATTCGTTCACATCCACCGCCACGGAAACCCACACGCAAGGCACACATCCGATTGGAGGAGGACGGACGCCGAGGCATGTTTACTTTGAAACAATTTCCTGAACGCGCCTACGTACTTACACGAGAGGACGACAACACTGAGGAGAGGTACGGCAAGACGAGCAACTTCCACGGGGGACGAGAACAAAAGACGGCGAGAGATGCGTGACGGAATGGTATCCAAGGAGACTACATCGTGTAGGTTGGAATACATTCCAACCTCTTCGGACTACATGGAATCTTGGGCTACGTGGAAGAGGCCCAAGATCGTACCGTACACACTTGATTTATCCCACCGCTTTTGGCACGTATCAATCCGTATAGAAAAACGTCTGTAGCGCGACTATAAGCGCAGAGATACACAATCATTTTAAATATTTTCAGTTTAGCATTTGCACTAATGAGGAATGATAATGAGCAGTAATGAATCCCATACATAATATTATATCGAATGCAGATTTTGGTTATTTTAATAATTACTAAGTTATTCTAATCGTGGTAGGTTTCCATGGGGTACTTGGGAAGCATTCTGGCAGCCTCCCCTTCCTTCATTTATATTCCCTCTTCAAATCACAATAAGGCCTACTCCCTCATATTCTATCTGACAACGCTCGGTCGGTGAAAATTTTAAGGAGGAGGAACAAGTTGTCTGTAATTATTATAAAATAAAAAAAATTCTCCGCTAAATGCATCTCATCCACTGATATCCAGAAAAATAGGCTCTTCGTGATATGGAATTCCATTTAAAAGTCGGATCTAGCTACGCTCCCCCACCAGTTCCGCTCGTCACATTTTTACCGGGGATTTAACGGCAGAACCTGTCTAAAGTATACGATAACGGTTGATTTTTGCTCGAATTTACATGACGTGTTGTCAAAAAACTAATGTGTTCTTACACTTTAAGGATCCCTAAGGTGTAAAAGCCTTAAGGTTTAGGAACACATCAGTTTTTTGACAAAATGACATGCACATTCGAGCATCAATCATCAGTTACTGCATTCTTAGATAGTAAACACGCGACTACTTTTTGACTTAATAGCAAACGAATTCGGTAAATGAAGTCTTTTACGATAGTTACATAAAAATGGCTATGTAGTTATGAGATCGATAGACTATGTTTTTAATACTCGAAATGCGATGGTGAGAAGCTGCTTAAAACCAACGTTTCGGTTAAATCAATGCATGCGTTACTGAGAGATAAATTCCGCACTCTCCTATTTTGACCCCCTAATGATTTACAGTGCCGTTGCCACGTTTTTCGGTAATGAACCAAGAATTACTGCCCTGAAGAGACGGGCATAAGACTTTAACGCGCTACGGTCGGGGAAGATAAAGCACGAAGAAGATAGAGCGTAAAAGAAGGGGCGATAATGAATAACGAGGAGAGACACAAACGCGTGATGAACCTTTTTGATGTTGACGCGTAGGTACTCCGCGCTGCTAAAAACCTTAAAACGGAGCACGAGACGGAAGGAGGGGAAATGTAACTGTTGGACGGGTGTTCACTCACGGAGAGATAAGTTCAACGTATTATTGTTCCACCGCGGCCGATGAGAGAATTACTGTCGGCGTCTGAACGTAGGTATCTGACGAGGAATTCGACCGACGCGAGGAAGGCAATGAAAAAGCTGCCATGAAAGAAAATTAGACAGCCTGGAAGCGGAGGAACAGGGACAACGTCATAAAAAGTGTAAAATGAAAAAAAGGGTATTGCGTCAAGATTTCCAAAGCAAATGAGGAAGCATTCGACAGACGGGAGAAAATAAGTAGAACTAGTTTGAAAAAACAGAGAAAATGAATAGGGGAGAAACAGCTATATAAATGTACCAACTTCCGTAATCACCCACAAACTATTAGAAATTCGCAAAAATAATGCACCACAGAAAAGTAGTTAAAACAGTGAAAAAGAGATTCCACAAAGATTCATACTCATCAAGGTTATTAAAAATAAAATGTGCTCTAAGCGAAGCGTCTCCAGCAGATGGAAACTAAACCTGATGTTAGTACTCTTCGGTCCGGTTTTATGTCTGGTTAGAGCTAACCATAAGATGACACAGCCTTTAACTTGACCTAAAGGTGGTTGTTAGCTTCTGTTTAAGATTTGACTTCAAGTTAACCAGAACTTTCAGCCGCGGACGGGTTAAGTTGAAGGCTGTATCGCTTTAAGTTCAGCGCTAACCAGGTATTGTAAAAACGGTAAATGAACCAATTCATCTGAACTATTCCAAGCAGGGCATTCATTTACTCGTCATCATGAACCACCTATCAAACGAAACGTAATTTGGGAGGCGGAAAAATAATGAATCTGGTGCGTGTTTCATGTAATGCTGTCTACTTATGTGTACCGACAGAGATCGAATTGGAAGACGGCACCGGTATAAATAACACTTTTCATAGTCGAATAGTTTTCACTCTCAGTTTTCTGTCTTCGTTTTTAGTACAACCTGCCTTACTAAATTGTGTCCATAAACCATGCCCACAATATCTCCCTTCCTTGCTTGTCAAACAGCGTTTCATACATCACTGATTTACACATTCTATTGCCGTAAGGTATAAACCGCCAAAACCCTCTCCCGCTTAGATCACCAAACAAATTTCCAGCATGTGAAAACAAAAAGAAATGCAGACACTCAGCACACACTAATGAATGCCTACGAAAAAGTGAATTCAGATAAAATTTACGAGAAAAGTTTAACTCGCCAATTCAGGAAATATTTGAATGCTTAACTTTTCATGGAGGCAAAACGGAAAAAAATTAACGATGTGGAGATAAGGACACGGTTTCATTTCCCAAATATGCATTTATCCTCGGCTTGCACATGGATGACATCATCATGGTTTTTTTCAAGGCATGAAAACAAAACATATTCATCGATGCTCCAAACGAGTCTCTGAATGAACTGAAAAAACTGCTTTCGAATACCGTGTATTGTTTTTCCCACGTGCTGAAACAGCAAAACTAATTAACGACTCAGTTGCGATCGGTAATCGGTCGCGATTAAATATTTAAAAAAATAATGGGGAAGAGATATGGACTCGTAAATTATTTGAGTCGATCCGCACGAATCTATACGGGACCCATGCTGGTGAAATATATTGTGTCGAGATCCAACGCACTACAACAGACCGCAAGAGCCCTCACTCGTTTTCCCGGGCAAGTGCAATGGAGAGAGCAGAAGAGAGGTAAGCGCAATGGCCGCAGTTGGACGCGGGAACTGGTCGGAGGGCGGGAAGGAAAAAAAAGCGAAACGAAATACCAGGCAAACTCCATATCCACTTCATCGGATGGATTAAAAAAATAACATTAACAATAAAACAAAAGAAACAGTGCAAAAATTCGGAGAGCGACCGAGATGATTATAAAAATAAAATGAGGAAAAAAATAAAAGAAGTCGTAAAGTAAAACAATGACGTCACGGGACGAGGAGAACAAAAGAGGTGCTTGGCGCGTCCCGAAACGCATTGCCCTCCAAACTCATTCGCGCGCAATACTCATAAATGCACCCCCGAATGCTGTTTGGACTCAGGGACGCCCCCAAAACGAAAAAGTTTTTTAATTACGCGGAAGTTTCACCCGGTTTATTTTTGTGCTTAGAATAGTATACGCCAAGAGACAGGAAGCTCCTGAAACTCGAAAAGAGGCAGGCGGCCGAGGGGAATTGAGATCTAGAAGTACGATTGCAATCCTGGCGCTTTGAGGCGATGAGAAAGGAAAGAGTGAAGGAAGCGTCGGTTGAAAAGTAAGTCTTGAACGCTACATTGTGACCGACATTCAAGTGAACATTTAATGCATGCAGGACCTTGATCTACATTTCTCTGCGAGCAGAAGGAAGTGCAGGACTGAGATATCAGCGCTATTTCATTTGCAAAAGCACGATGATAGCCTTGATCGTCCAGATTCTGATGTTATCGGCTAAACCTTTCAGGATCCAAGGCTCTATTAAACCATATCCAGTTCATGGGATGGATTAAAAAATAATAGCAAGTATAAAACTAAAGAAACCGAGCTAAATTCAGGGAACGACCGAGATGATTATAAAAAAGGAGAAAAAAGTTGTATAAAATGAAGTCGTAAAGTAAACCAAAGAGATAATTTAGGTGTCTCGATTACTACTAACGCTACCTCCACCTAACTCTTCAAGAAATAAGAAAAAGATTTACAGCAATATATTTTATTTGAATTAAATTAACGTATTTAAAGTAACATACTTAAGTAAATAACTTAAGTTCAATCTAATACAAGTTTTGAACCCACAGTGAGTATAAATGATCCCTTTTCTAACGAAAACAAAATTCACTGGCCTAGTTCCTAAAAATGTAAAGCAATCGAGCACACAAAGAACACGCAAAATAAAAGCTTACAGCTTGCTATTTGATCAATTGGTTAAAATCACCTCAAAATGTTATAATGTTGCATTTGAGGAAAAAAAATTGGAAAGTATATTAAAAAATATTGCACTCATTACTACAATAATTCGAGATTTCTTGGTTATTGTTTAATTATATTTTCTTAGTTATTATTCATTTATTTAGATCGATGATAGACGGAATGATAAACCAATGTTTATCGTTAATTTTCGCCAATCTGTTGTAAATTAAAGAAAATTTTAAAAAACATGGACCAATACCATATTAATTGCTAAAAATTATGGAGGAATACTTTGATTTTAAAGGAATCCATAAATATTCCTGTGATGTAATAATTTGAAAGGCTGATTCTAAAAAATCTATGTACCCCGATTTATTGTAATATTTCTCCAGCTTTGATAGCACGGAGAAGTAGTCACTCAATTGTTCCAGGAAATGATCAACTCTGGCACATTGAGAAGCACCCACAGATGTAGGGATAAAATTTTATGCGAGAGAATTCATACCGTTTGGTCATCACCAATATGGCTGTGATTTGTGAAGAGTTTTATAAACAAAAGTAATTATTTTAAAAATTTCGATGCAAATATTATAATGAGACAAATTCTATCGCCAGTTGACGGTTGGTAAGAATAATTGATCACTTGTCATAAACTGCTTTAAACGTCCAAGGGATGCCTGCTATCGGCGTAAAAAAGGTTTACCACCAAAACGGACTTAATTAAAATAAACCAAAAAGACGATTTTCGTCTTTTTGGTTTATTTTAAGTAAGAGGAACGATATAAACATTTCCTTATATGAAAAGTTTAGAATTTTTTTTACATATTGCATACGTAACTGCGATATTCATTTCCTTTTCTACAGCTCGGAAATTGAAATATACCTTTCCGCCATTTAAAAAATAAAAGAATGGGTAGAATTTAGTTTTTAAAAGTTATTTGTAATGCGAAGATGTCGTTCTGTCTGTAAAAAATACAATGAAGTGCACCAAAAAATTATTTTGCCGATGACTTGATGAAGAAGACGACCGTTTCGCCGTTCTCAAAGATTTTCGCGTGTTTTTCTTCACTCTTTCGACTGTAGAAACTAAACTTTTGCGTCTAAACAATCTATAATGATTCATTGTTGCAGTCGAATAAACGATGAGTAAAACGATACATGACACGACCCTATGGAGCTTCGGCAGGATTTTACACAAATGCTTAAAGTACAGCGTTCAACCTTTTATGCGCCGATAGTAGGTACTAGGATTAGCTTATGGTAATACATCTGAGCATTGCTATTTGTCAGGGATCAGAAACAGGGAGAGAAACTGCATTTATAAAGCGAAGTTAGCGCAGCGGACAGTATGTAAAAAAATATGAAATTTTACCTCGTTACTTGAAGTACCGGGGCATCAGTAGGGATACCAGCATTGAATATTGAAATAAACAATACCGAACGTGAGAATTTGAAAACAAAGAAAAAAGAACCTCGAATATATGCACATAGGGCATAATTTTACGCCGGACTGCGCAGAGCTCATATTTCAATTAAAGAATTGGAATGGACGCCAAAGCAAAAATTACTGCTGCACAAACTAGTATGAATGCTATGGACGTCCCTTATATTCTCTCACTCCGTTTTATTCCCAGCCCCAGGAGATAGCCATGCAATAACCACCATACGCGAACGTCTCGTTCACGCAGTACAATCTCATTAGCAACAACTAGGTTAGAGTGGACCCGCTCGGGAGAGCTCCCCGTGATCATGAATCATAGCAAGGCAGAGGTGCAATGGTCCCGTGGCATTTCATTTGGGACTCACCAACTCATCCCAGCACGGACAAATTTTCCGGGACATGAGAGAGGAATCGGCTACATGCACAGCCGCGAAAAACATGGAGATTACCGAGTGCATGGTGCCTCCCCCAAAGTTTTAGGTCTCGGATCAAACATGCAGGGAAAAGGTTACCAGATATGTACGATCTGCATCATGAGTCGTGGAACTATGACCAGAAGGTTTTGTAAAATCCTCACTCACCCCTTTCAGTTTGATAGCTTAGAAAGTTTTTTTTACAGGTTTTTATTTCTGTTTTACGGCTATGTGTGCATTTAGGAATACCGCATTGTTGAGTTGAGTTTCATCACTTGCTCCATACATTTGACATGATAGTATATTAAAAGTTCAGTATACGAAAATTATGGGTAAAAGATTAAAAGGATATGAGACTGTGAGATCAAATGAAAGCAAATTCAAGCCACTAAAAATAATTCCTAGCGTAATTGCGGACAAATGCACAGAACATTTTCATGAACAGATGATGCACTTGGTAAATTTTATCAGTTAGGGGACGTAAAACCTCAAATAATTCCCTTACAATGTTCAGTAACACCAAAAAAACACTGTTCAGCTTCCATTTTTATCATAGAGTCTTCATTTAACGAGGTAAAATTTCATATTTTTTACATACTGTCCGCTGCGCTAACTTCGTTTTATAAATGGAGTTTCTGCTCCCTGGTGGTGATCCCTGGCAAATAGCAATGCCTATATGTATTACCATAAGCTAATTCGAGTACTTAGTATCGGCGCAAATAAGGCAGAATGCTGAAATTTAAGCATTTGTATAAAATTCTGCCGAAGCTCCATAGGGTTGTGTCATATATCGCTTTACTTATTGTTTATTCGAATACAACAATAACTAGGCGGAACGACGACTCTACAACATTTACCAAGAATATATCTGCTGATAACACGCACTATCCGAGTGTATTCTCTCATATTAAATTCAACTGTCAATAGATAAACTCTTTGGGCACCTATTTTTAGTACATTTGCGCATTACATATCGCTCATTTACTGTACAAAACAGTCTGTGGGAAGAGCCATATAAGCCTAGAGAATTAGAATCCACGCAAGAACCTATTTCTCATTTCAACATGAATTGCTCTTAATACAGGCTAAGTTAATACAATTCCATTGAAAGAGTATTGTGATAAGATAAGATTTCATCCCTTCTCTTTTTAATTTAATCACGCCAACCCATACAGTCACGCCAGGCTCCAGGCACGGCAGACGGCACTTTTTTCCACGGGGAAATCGCACGGACGACATTAATATACCCAAACGCGGAAACTTCCGTCGCTACGGATTTTCTCGTGACGACGTGTCTGGTCCCTTCCTGCTCACATTTTGAGCGAAGGTTCATGGATTCGCTTTCGCTCTCGTAATCTCTCCCGAGTGCTGCAAAAGCCGAAAACGGATATTAATTAAAAACTTTGGAAACGGGGATCAATTCCCGGAGCGGCCGGAGAAAAAACGGACCGCGCCGCGGTGATAATGCAGTTGCCTATGCGTGATTTGCTTTCGCAGAGATGAAAGAAGAATCAAGAGAAAGTAACTGAGGTAAGTCACGGTAGTTACTCAGGATTTGTAATTTTACCTACGAGTACCAAATACAATTTTTATGCCGTAAATGAACTAGTTACTACTCCAAGGATAGTTGTTCACAAATAGACGCTTTGAAATTTTCTAGGAAATTTTAGAAACATATCATTGCTAAAGACCATAATGAGCTTTGTAAAATAATGCATTTTATGAATGGCTATCCAAAAGGAGTAGAATAGGCAATGCGAATTTCTAACATTGGTATAGAATGAAGAGGGATAGTATCCATCGATCGGCTATACTTGTAATTGGCGGCTATATTTATTTCGAAAATTGGTATGCTTCGGTTAGGAAATACGCATCAATAAGTCATTTTCTGGCTACAACGGATCGATACAGCATAATGAGGAAACAGCGATTACTGCTAAACAAATTGAGAAAGTCACTCGTAATACTACTATTTTGAATGCCATCGTTACAAATAATGCTAACCTAAAATATCGTCGTTTAAAAAAAATTGCCGGCCGTAAAATATTGCCGGCCTCGGTGGCGGCGGGGTAACGTTCTCGTCTGCCAAACAAGAGGTCGCGGGTTCGAGTCCCGCCTGGATAGGTTTCCCCGGTCCAGGGCATGGTCGTTTGTGTACGTTTACTTGTTACATTTGTTAAACACCCCGGTGTAAAGTGGCCAATAAGAGCTGTATCCGGTGGTTTGAGAATAAAATAAAAATAAAATAAAATTTAGTCGTACGTAATATTACAACAGCTAAAATAAAAGAAGAGGAGAAGGAGAAGTCTCACTGCAGAAATATAAAAAATGAAAGAATTAGAGGGAGAGGGAGA
Source organism: Ischnura elegans (assembly GCF_921293095.1). Taxonomy (NCBI): domain Eukaryota; kingdom Metazoa; phylum Arthropoda; class Insecta; order Odonata; family Coenagrionidae; genus Ischnura; species Ischnura elegans. Next base: position 58,995,668 of record NC_060251.1, read on the forward strand.
ACTTCGGAGAACTGAAGAAATAAGAGGGATTGCAGCATACCAATCTCAGAATAGCGGTACTGTGAACGAAAGTGGCGATTTAAAAATTACAATTATATCAGTAAAATAACGTAGAGTACGCTCTTTACCACTGCCTTGGTTACGTTTTCTCAATCGAGTTAGTCTCTGATTTGTGTTCCTCAGTCGGCACATTAGGAGCCCGCGGGGCACCAAATTAGAAAGAATCGTGGGAGCCACTTTCCTATTTCCCACCACTAAATCATGGTAAGGATTACCAGTCTCATATCCGTACATATGAGGAGATCCCTATATCTATATGGCGTTCGGAGGACGCTGCTGGAGGTTGGCGTTGCGAACACAGCCGCGCGTATTAAATATGGAACAGTGGGGCGACCCTATTAGTGGTGCGGGCTGGCGCGGTGATTTGCAGTCGAAAACTCGTCTGCGGATACATTCGCCGTGTGATTATGGGCGGACTGATTTTATTTTCACAACCTCCCTTACGCACACCGGGAAAAAATACCATCCACACGACTTTTCCTCATACTTTCGAGCGATTTGAATAATGAAAAATGACAGCAGTTCGTGGAATCGCGGGAGGACGGGCTCAGATATTTCGGTGTCCGGAACGGCAAAGAAAATCCCTATTGTGCGAGGGCGATTTTTTTCATTCACCAGATTTTCTCCTCCGAGCAGAAATGAAAAAAAAAAACTTTTCTCCAGCTCGGACGAAACAATGAAAAGGGCCGATGTCACATTTAATGAAGTCATTATAACTAAATACGCCTCGTAACAGTCCGCGACTGATGAAAATCGTAGATTTTTTCGGGATAACATGCCAGAAAAAGGGTGTATTTTTTAAAATCTGTTACTTGATTCTGCAGCGGCCGGCGTTCTTTGATCTAGATCCCCACGATTAAAATAGATAATTTCATGTGTATGGCTCTGTCAAAACAAATTCCAGGGAAAAGTCCTTCATAATCCCTAGACTTTTTAGGTCAGAGATCCATAATCCTCGTTACACGCATCAATGATAGAAGAACGCGCTTAGGAACATAGAAATAGGGGAGTAGAGCGTTTCAGTGTAAAATATGTCTCAAGCATATTTAATAGCTACGGGGAGTGTGACAATAGGGACGGTCTACATCTACATCTACATAATACCCCGCAAGCCGCCTAAAAGGCGTGTGGCAGGGGGTGTTAGGACACCAGCCGTTTACAGCTATTGAAAAAAAAAGAAGTGCTCTAACGAGGTTGGGACAAGCGTTTATTAAAGTCCTTTATTGTTCGGGGGAAAAACGAATTCTTATATCTATCCGTTCGGCTAAAAATCTCGGTCAGGATTAGACTCCATGGAAATGGGTTCCCAAGGAAAAATTGGCACTGCAAAAAGTAATTGGATGCAATTACAGTTACATCCAGCAAAATATCATGCGTTAGAAGTATCCATTGCTTTCCAAAAAGTGATCGATCGTGTAGTGATTGCAAACTGAAAGTTTTGGATGTAAAAGGCAAAGAAAGCCCGTGAAATTTCATATCAGGCCATGCTCTCGAAAAATGAAAAAGGTGTAATAATGTGATGTAAGAAAACCATATTAAAAAGGAATAGATAAAATAGGGGGTAAACCTGAATGATTTGGACGTAACAGCCACAGTGATCAGGACCCTAGGTGGGTCCTCTAAGGGCTACAACACACCGGGGCCGGGATCCGGTAACTTAACTGATACGCCCGCGCACCCGGGGAGGGGAGTGAAAGGGAAGGAAAAAGGATGTAAGCGCCGCCGCGATAGGAGTACGTAACAGCCACAGTCAGCCCCTGAATTTTCGCCAGCCAAAGTTTCCGAAAAATGTGACGATAAAACCAATCACCAACTTTAATCTACACGGATTAGGCACTTGAATTGGAGATGACAACCAACAGAATTTTCACAGAATTGGACCATCAAAGTCAATCATCAAAGACAATCAAAGTCAATCAATCGCGAAAGTGTCTATGCCTTTTAAATATTCATCCATTTCCATCAGAGATGTAAGAACTTCGTGGCTGACAAAATTCTTCCGATATAAAAACTTGAAAGCCATGATATGAAGTCTAAGTCACGGAGCTAATCCCGCAATCAACTCAAGAACTCCACTCATAATCAGATCGTGGCATTGCAGAACGGGCTGAATCCCTAAATTACTTACACAATCATGCCCAAACCTCCGTGCCTTTAGGAGAGTCGAGCCTTCTTTCCTTCTCCAGGAAATCGATCATGTTTGATATCCATTCTTGATTGGGTACGGGATTAAATGCCTTACTATCTTCCCTTTGAAGGAGAGAGAGAGAGAGAGAGAGAGGCATTTTGCTCCCCGAGCTCCTCTACCGGCGTCTTGTGGAAGCTATTTAAACAATAAACCATAGGAATCTGCGGAGGCAAATTCCAGGGCTCCCCGTCAAAATTAACGATCCGGCAAACGTCGGCTGGAAAGTGAACTCTTTGACACGAGCCGGAAGCTACCGTGGGATCTATATGGGGGGTAGTGTGAGGGGGGGGGGGGGGCTTAAGCAGATACCCATGCCTCCAAATCTATGAATATGAAATTCGAAGCCTTTGGGCCTCGCGGAGTAAAAGACAAATTTGCTTTCTCGAGCTGCAAAAGCTGCCACAGAAAGCCAGCGGAGCTTCATCCAGGGGCGACGAAGCCTTTTGAAATCCTAAAAATACTTATATTTTGGGGCTGAATAAGGCATTGGAAGAGGAATAAAATTAGGGATAATTAAATATCTGAAGATACTAATAATTCGGGAGAATATTATTTTGAATATTGCCTCTTTTCGACTCAAGACGGTCTTATTTCGTGACTTATTATTTGTTTATAACTCACCCTATAAAATTGAAAATTTCAGAGCATATAGCCTCAGTTTTTACCATCATTTCGACTGCATGGCTTGGCGAAACGGTGACTGAATGTAGAAAAGTAATCACTAGCGCATATCAAGGGCCTGAAAGAGGGGCAAGATTCGGAGAAATTAGCCAAACATTTTCATAGTCCTCACTGTCCCCAGTCAAAATTTCCTGCGTCTAATAATATAAAAAAATAATACAGAAAAGGAAAAAAAAATACTGAGATATATGCTGAAGGAGGGCTAGTCAAAATTTCAAGTAAGTCCTAGATGATAGCGTAGGTTTGAAACAAGTATTACGTTTCCATGGAAAATTACGACCGGTCAAGCCGATGTGTATTCGTAACAAACTTTTAAAAGGATTTTTGCTGAAGCACTTGGTCCTCATTCAGGCCCTTGATATGCGCATTACTTTTTTTTTATTCAGTCACAGTTTCGCCGTGCTATTCTGTCGAAGTGATGGGTCTCTTTCAGGAAAAATCATTCACGCAAAAATTCAATCATAATAAAACATGATTGATAACAATTACACTGTTCAAAACCATAGACCTGAATTATCTTTCATAGTGTCTACTTACCGCAGATGGAATTCAGCGATGATGTTAAAGCATGTATCTCCATCGCCAGTTTTAAAAGAAAAGTTTTCGATTTGATAATTTTCAATACGTTGAAATAAAAAGTAAAATTGATTGCGGTATCTTTAGGATTATTATTAAAAATTATGTGCACATTCTCATTCACTCTATGCAATAGTACGAAGTCGTTTAATCAGAATCTTTGAGTTGTATGTTTTTATAGTAGTTCATTTATCAATGTCTAATAGACCAATGAGTCCACTACCATAAATGTTTACTATGAATAGTTTTATAAACTGTAGAAGAGAACAAAATATATTCATTTCTGAGTTGAGACTGTTCATTTCTACCTAATGAAGCAACACATTTTTTCGTAAGGAAGTTTTATGCATCACCTTGAATTTTAGTACATCACCACAATTGGTATCTGTTTTGTCCATATATAGGGTTAATCTAGGCTGTCCCATTTACCAACTGTAGCATTACAAATGATGCAGTGGAAATTCATAATATTGTACATGGTGGTCAGCGCCGGATTTCGACGAAAAGAGGCCCTGGGATATTCCACTTTTGAGGCCCTTTCACCTCCATTTTTGGTTCGTAAATTACATGACCGATAATAAAGTACATCGTTACTGTCATATATATATCAATATGTTAAATGAGACATGTTATGATTGGTACTAACAGCAGCGGATACAGAAAAAACTCAAGGGGGGCAAAAAAGATACCATTACTTTTATCTTAATAAAAAATAATCTTGAGTTACCATTACTTTTATCGTAATAAAAAATAATCAAGTCACATGCAAACCTTAAGAAAGTTTTAATTAAAGAGATTACGGATAAATGCAAAGCAATGCCATCTTATAATATAAAAAATATACAATTGTGGTTCTGCAATGTTTGGCAGTCAGTGCGGGCGACCCCGCAAGGGGGGAGGGGGGCGCTCCCCCTGCGCCCCCCATCTGTGTCCGCCACTGGGCACTAACATTTACAAAAATCAGGCACGGATAATAAATTTAAAAAGTCGAGAATGCACGGTGATTAGGGCTCTACCTCTTGATCTTAAGGCCCCAAGGTGAAGCCTAGTTACCCTGAAGGAATATCCAGCCCTTATGGTAGTACTATGTGATTAGTTACAGTATGGTAGAGTTGTGTGATTGTAGTTCACCTCGCGAATAGACATTTGGGAAATTACGGGTTGTCTCGCGGACAGAATCGACATTTCGGACTCGAGTTGACGCCGGGACGAATGGCTGCCATAATAATATCCCGCCGAGGAGCGTTTGGCCGGCCGTGGATTGTCTATTAGTGCGGCATCCATCTGAGTGAGCTGCAATCGATTTGGGTGGCTGGACGGGAGAGTGAAAGGGAGAGGAGGGAAATGATGTGGCTCGGGGCCACCGTCTCCGACGCATTGCGATCAAGCCGCAGTCCGACTCCTCGACTCCGGATGTTTTCCTCAAATATCCGGGCCTCTCACGCGTGAACGGTTGGTGCTGTGTCGGAGAATCCGTTTTCAGGCCGTTGGCTTTCACATCGCCATAGTGGAAAGCCTATTGATAGAAAAGCATCGTTTTCAAAATTGGGTGCCTAAATAGATATTTTACATCGCGCATTGCACATTATACTATCAGACACTTAAACAGCAGTGAAAATGAACAGCGGGAAAGCAGAACATGCGCACACCCTTAAGTCTCATTTACGTTCTTCGATTACGTGTCGGTAATCACGTTCGAGTAAACAAACGCAAAACTATTAAAAAATGTGCGATTTTTTTGCAGTTCATGTACTTTGCAATAAAATTTTATAGAAAGGTCAGCAAAGAAGTGCTTTTTGCATGTATATTTTATATCTACACTCATACAAGCTAGTAATGAGCTAACTGTGACTTTTTAAAAGTTACGAAATGGATTATGGATATATGGAGCGCTTACTTTTAAAAAATCAAATAAAATTATTACCATGGTTCTTGATGAATAATTTTGGAATTAAATTAAGCTTATTATATTTGAGGTCTTTTATCTCCAAATTTATGCTCTTTTCACCTGAAATACAATCTTTTTACAATTTCGCTAATCCCGATTTGAGATGGAATCCGTGATCCAATCTCAAATTGGGCTTAGCGAAATAAAGACCTTTTATAGCGTTTTTTTATAGCGTTTTCCTCGGCTTTTCATCGCCTAAATTTGGTCTTCCATTTCTTAGGAGTCCTTTCTATTCCATCTCAATTTACGATAATAGCCTTCAGTTAAATAAACTCGAAATTGACGAGAAACATTTTTCATTAAAATGAGCACGAGCTCAAATTAATCTTTGAAGGGTCCTTAAGCGTGCAAAGGAATGTGATAGTAAATGATGAGTACGTACTCCTATCTTGAGACCTATCATTATTAACTCATTTTTTTAGCATAGCTTTTCCTCTACTTAATAAATCAGCATAAATATAATGCTGATGATGGTGTTCAGCGAGCTTTAGTATACTCATTTGCGAATTGCACATTACACTCTTCGACACTTCAACAACAGCGGAAGAGAGGCGTCTCAGGAAAGCAGCAAATAAGCACACAATTAAGCAAAAATAGGTACATCGCACTTAACACGTATGAAATCGTTTCAGGCTTTACGAGGTGAAAATACCATATATATAAGAAAATAAGTATAAAATATATTAGATAATTATTAAGATAATTAATATAGGTACTTTTTATTTCATCAAGGATAGTTAACACATTTAAGTTGAAATACATTCAGATAGCTGAAATTCAAATTGAAATAAAATGATTTCGCCCACGTTCCAGCTATTACCGTTATCGATGAACTATACCTACAAATCCTGCCAGAAAATGGATAGTTATTGTTTCTTGTTTATGCAATGTGCTCCAGGTATGGGATCGCATGATTGAAGGAATGTGCGCCTGGACTTTGAAAATTATTACTTCTCAAAGTTTTTATCGTCACTAGGTTTATTAGTAAAGACTTTTTTCAGTCCACTCGATTGCGCTACGAACCTCGATGGTACCCCGCATCGGGACTGGCTAAAAGGAACGTCAATTACGGCTTTTCGGGAGTTGACCACCCCCCCTTCGGACTCACGTCTCTCGGCCCTGAAATGGTGAAAGGGACTCGGGGGTTGGGATGCTGTAGGAGGGAGGTTGGCGAATGGCGGGGGGTTGGAGTCGGCGTGCAAACCAGCCGGCGGCATCTGGCGTTCCCATTTGAGCATTAATGGTCGTTGAGCGCCACTAATTTCGGTCGATTGCTCGAGGGTGGATGGGGAGGGAAAAGAAAACGGGGTATCGGATTTTTGCCACGGCCCGATCCGTGGTTTCCCATCAGGCCCTTGGATTGCTTCCCGAAGCAGCAAAACAACGGATACCTCTCAGTTTTAGGATCTGGTCACGACCTGCTCTCGTACAATCATCATTCGACAGCCTGCGAAGTGATTATTTTTCCGCAATACTCAAACCGGAAGGTCCCTATCTCCATTTTTTCGTACGATTGTCTAGTTACTCTGTATTACCTGGGCTACATGTGGCCATTTCCAGCCAAGTGCCAAACATCAGGTTACACTTTCGAATAAGGCACCTCCAGTGGAAAAGATGTAACTTGGCCGTCGCCGCGTCGAGCAAATAAGCATCGAAATATAATATCCCGGTCAAAATAGACATTTACCCTTGCATAAATTCCCAACAAGCTGAAAATCCTCTCTAATGAAATACTGAAGAGTCCCCATCGATCCCGTGTGTGCAAAAAATTTTATTCAAGGTCAAAGGTCACAAAAATGTTTCTTTTTGCAATTTTTGGCCAAACGGTTAGTTTTATGATAAAAATTGCTTTTACCAAAATAGTAGATCAAAACTATCTACAAAATCGTCACGATAATTTTTTCTCTATGATTTACCGTTTCTGAGAAAAAGCCATTCGAAAGTTAGCTGGAGCTGTATTCTCCGTAATATGCATGACTATATTGTTGCGCTCTTCGAACAATATTGCACACGTAACACGCATATTGGTTACTAGCTCTCACCTGTCCATCCGTTTAAAATTGGGACACAGGTTTAGTTTTAAGCATTCCCTCTTGGTGAAAACATGTGGTCATTGCTAGAACTATAACTTAAAGTTTGTGCTGATATATTTAGTTCATAGCAATTTTCGGGCATGGCTTCATCTGTAAAATAACCTTTGCCTGCAAGTGAAATTGCTACTGTTGATCGAAGCTCAAACACGCTAAGAATATCGTTTGTGAGAATGTTAGAATAACGTATTCAAACATCTTTGAGTTAAATTTACCACGGAGCTATTGGCATAGCGACGCTCATTTCTGAAACGCAGTGATGAATGCGTGAGATCCCAGTTCGAAAGTGTCACATGAGATCGCACATGTCGGCTGTGATTAAAGTGAGCTCAAAAGTGAACATGGCGTCCGACGCTTTAGAATACGGTCATCTTTAAATTAGCCAATATTTATCCACCCCAAACACCCCTTTAGTTCCTCTCGAATACCTTGTGCGATACATGTATTTTTAGCCTTCTCGAAAAAAATCAATCGCGTTGGAGCACGAATTCACAACCTTCCAATTTGTCGCACGAATAATACAATTGAGAATTCTACAGCTGGCATCTAAATGTGTTGTAACCCAACGCGAATTTTAACGTACTCGCAAGAGTCGCCACTTGGGTCGCTGACGGCAAAGTGATCCGAATTTTACGGGAAAATGACCTTTAATTAGGCCTGTTCACCGACATTTATAATCGCGACGATATAATAAATTGAATCCAAAAAATTTCATTCCTTTTGAGTACAAGCAGTTTATTGCAAAGGCGCAGCTAGGTTCCCGAGTTGTCCTCCTCATCGAATTAAATTCATGACTACAGTTTCGCCGGCGTAGCAGCAGGCGACTTCAGGTTGGAATAGTTGGATGCAAGTTTTTGTCCGTCTGATAACCTGCTACCCCTAGCTTGCATCCCACACTGCAAACCTGAAGACGCTTGCTCAACGCCGGCTAAAATGTCATCATAGAGATAAATCAACGCGGAGGACAACCTGAAAATTTATCTGCGCCTACTGCACCACTCCTCGGAAGCCTCAATCAATTTTGAGAATAAATGCAAGACCTATTGCTAATCCTATAAAATGGTAAATTGGTAATCCTATAGCAAACATTGAGAATAAATGGATCTCTCTGTACTAATCGCATCACAGAAGATATTTTTGAAAACCGAATAAAATATACCCCAACAAGGAAGGCGCAACATAAATCAACATTCTACGGAACGGAATGAAGCCACCTTTGCGCAGTCCACTTAGTTTTTTTCGGTTCAGGAACAACCATCTTGCCTTTCCCGGTGTCGATGGGTCCGAGATTATGCTATCAATTTCCGGGCCGTGGATGCAGCCGGCGATGGATTATTGTGCAATATGCTGTGTGTCCTGTCTCTCTCTCCCATGACTCGTCGATCGGGAGTTTACAGGGGAGGCGAGAGAGGTCAATATACTCCCGCGGGACATAATCCCCCGCCGATCGTGACCGCTCGATGCTGCGAAAGGGAGGTGCGCGGACGCGACGCAACCCCGCGTCACCGTGCCCATTCGACCCGCCGAGGATTAATTGATCTCCGAGGTGTGAATGGCAGGGGGTGAGGGGTAAGGTTGGACCCTCGTCACGAGGACATCGGACCCATGGGAGCGATGAGGACCGCGTGTAGAGAGCCACTATAACGAACGATTTGGATTTGGATGCGTCGAGTGATGGGAATACTTCACCGTAGGAAGTGTGTGCCGACGAGACGCCGTCACCGAAAACTAGTCCAAGCGACGCAGACGCCGGTGTTGCTGTAAATCTACCAGCAATAATAACTGATAACGTCCAAATAAAATCCGAAGACCCAAGCGTGATGGAGTGGGATTTTTCCATATTGAAATAAACACTTGTAATTTTCCACGATTTTAAAAATTTTAAAAATAAAAATTTATTCCGACCTAGGTTTCGATGTTACTACATCATCTTCAGGGTTCAAAATAGTTCCATATTGTACTTTGAAGATGGTTTAGTAATATAAAAATCCTAGGTCGGATTATATTTTTTAATTGTGGAAAATTGCAAGCGTTTATTTCAATAAGATAACTTCAGGCTCAACTATGGAAACCTTTCCATTATGGAAAATAAAACAATAAACTTTATTACGTTCACAGTAAAGGTGAGTACTGAAAATAAGATCGCGTATCTACCAGAAAGTTTAACTCGTAACTTCAGGGTTAAGTTTGTGATACATTTCTATTATGGAAAATAAAAGAATGACCTCTGTTAGGTTCACAGTAGGTGTGTGTGCTGCAAATAAGATCGCGAATCTACCAGAAAATATAACTGATAACTTGAGGTTTAACTTTGTGAAACCTCTTCATTATGGAAAATATAGCAATAAACTTTTTTAGGTTCACAAAATTATTTTAATCGACTCGATCCAGGTTTCGTAACATGGTTGTAATCACGGCCGTTCTAACCATGTTGCGAAACCCGAGTCGCCCCAATTAAAATATTTTCAGTAAACCTACCGAAGTTCATTATTTCATTTTCCGAACTACCAGAAAATACTCAGTACTATGGTGATTACTAAAGAGGAATCATCACATTCGCTCTACTAGTAACAATGCAAACATGTGGAACTTTGCAATCAATATCGTCAGCAAATGAAATAATTGACTTTTTCCCGCAAAAAATTGGGACTGCTTAATACCGATTAATTGTATTAAAATATTTGGGTTATTAGCGTCAAGGGAATTAAAAAAATAATATGTTTATCGTCAAAGAGCCGTTTAATTAGGTCGAGGAATTGATGAGGGGAACTTGAAGTGAAATCTCAGAGGAGAGAAGATTTAAGACTCTTCCATTGGGTAGGTAAAGCTTTTTCGTACCAAAAATTGGTCCTTTAGACCGGCGATAATGAGCGTTAATTGGAACGTTTTTCGAGTTTGAGGGCCTGAGAGATTTATGCGAGAGGAAGATCAACGCAAGATTTGGAGGCTCAGGAAAAAAAGGTTACCCAGAAATACGAATGCGGCCCAAGGTGTGGCGGTCGGCCATTATGAATAAATGATAATTTGAAGTGGAAGAGACTGATAGTGGAATGTTGGTCAACGAGAAAAACAGAATGAGGATTTGGACGCCACGAAGAATCATAGTTGGTAGTGAAGAGAGTTTGATATAAGGATAAAGGAATGTAATGAAGTCGCCATTAGACCTGACTTGACAGATGGCCGGTGAAGTTAAATTTTTACACCTCATTTTTTAGTGATACAACAACGTTGGTGTTTCTGTTTTTTATGTATCTTTCCCATCTAAGTTTTCTATCTCTAACATCTTATTTTTATTTAATTTTGACGGTAGCGTAAGTTCGAAATAAGTATTACTTTCAAGTAAAAGTATATCACCGGTCGCTGGGAGTGATTCGTTCTCAAAAGCCATTACTTACATTTTCCTAAATACTGAAAAGCTTATCATTTGATTAAGTTCGCTGTAGAGCTTCTTTATACTCACCCTTCGCATTGAATGTAGATGAATTAGATATTTATGCAGTATTGATACGACAACAGGATACGATAACACGTTGGAGGACTCATTTAGGAGAACGATTTCGATGGATGACGAATGAATGTATGAATCGAATTAGAAAGTGTTACATTTTTTGTTCATACAAACTGGTGAACGGTGAATTTTTGCACGGTGAATTTTAATTGAACGTTTAATTTTATAAACGAATTAAACGAACGCTCTTTAAATTTTCACGGAGAATTAAACGGAGAATTTTTGCGTTAATTCTCCACCTCATGCATCCACGTATTAACATGTACGGGTTGACTGTCGTGAGATCATCATTTATGTTAGAGCAAAAGTTTTTACATCTCAGATTTTCAAGGCGATGCATTGCGTCTGACAACAATAAAACGTAAGATGAGATGGAGTGAAAACTTATCGACGAATTAATAAAATTACTAAAAGAAAAGAAGTTATTATGAGGAATATAGTTGGAAATCTAATAATAAAATTCTTTTAGGTAAAGCAAAACCTAGGATTTCCTCAACCACCCACCAAAATATCAACTCAGAATTTTAGTCAGAAATTTAACTCTGACATTTTTAGGATCTAGCAGACTGAGGAGCCTCAAATTTGGTGCAGCTGACTTTCGCGGTAAACTCGATGAATCGCAACTAGTGGAATGCATTGTTTACGGTCAATTACGCACCCGTAAGGGATACGTGAAAATGGATTCCCATTTTATGGCCAGTAACCAACTCAAACTTGCGACTGCGGGCCAGGTAAGAGGCTTTGCGACCAGAGATGTGTTAATGGCTAAGTAACGTGATCGGCTCAGCAGGGCCTTTGTCGAGGCGTGGATACGCTGATAGACGCTCATCACCGGCGGAATTTGTAGGCGCACTGAGTGTGTCTCAGGACTTTTACGTCTATGGCTTACATCACAAAGTTTAACAGGAGTGAGGTTTGACGGGAGACTTCGAATAATGGCTCAGGGGTGGTGCTTCGGTTACTATGGCTGGGTAAAGTGATACTAACGACGCACAATGCCCCAATTAAAGAGGCTAATGGAGGTTCATGGAGTTGCAACCTAAGCTACAATTTCATATTGCTATTTGGAAATCCAAATACAAACTGGATTTTTCGCAAACAGTTCCTGCTATCATAGGAATTTTAATGCAAAATCGAAATAATAATGTGATTTTTGCATTACAAAAATGATCTGCTATCTAAATTGAAATTATTTGACAAAAAATTGGCTTCATTTGAACTTTTTTAAAATTTCTTCCATATTAAGGCTATGATGTAAAATTGTGATGAAATTGCGTAATTATAAGGTAACTAATATTGAATATCAAATTTTATTCCCTAACTTTTATTACTGACGCAAAATTTTCGTGAATTCCTTGCGCCATTAAAATGTTCAAAGGCTTACATTACAACTTGAAGCACACCGTTTGATTTAAATTAATTATAATTTTTCCCTTTATGTTACCGTGCACTGAAAATAACCGCACGGCCGGGGATTTTCACATACCCGTCATTTTTTTCCATAACGTCAATGGTATTTTCGAAACCTGAATGAAAGCTACAAAACAAAGAACGATCACTTCCTATTCTCATTTTCATGAGTTTCCCGGAAAATATCAAATTACGAAAGCATGAATAAAAAGAAAAAGAAAACTATCGCCGGTAGGACAAGGCTCAAGAGTTAGAAATAGGAACCCCCTCCAACGACTCCCTATCGATTACCTTTGCTTGTGTGGCAAAGAAACGAACCCGGAAATGTGAACAGCATTTAACTATCCAAAAAGGTTAAATGATACCATTACCACCAAAGTGAACTTAGTTCAGCTCGGTTAATATTTTTCCGAAATTACTTAACACATACCTTCGGCTGCGAGAAACAGAGGAGTGTAAAGGCCTGGTTACACGATAAATTACACGCACAAGTTAATGTCTATATGTGTGAACACGTGAATAAACAAAAAAAAATGCAACCCAACTTGTGCGAACCCAAAAACGGACGTGTGGTCTTGATTTGATCGTATAGTGAAATCTTCTGACTTTTTATACCCCTATCTATACGTTTAACGCCCTTGCGTTAATCATTTTTACATCATTCATACGTTCGTCACGCATAAACGGAAAATAGAACCTTTTCTTAATTTCAAATGCATTCGTACATGTTCCGCTCCGGTCCACAAAAATCATTCATGCAAACTGATATTAACTCGTACACGTTAATGCACCGTGTAACCAGGCCTTTAGACTTAAAATATGATAAGAAATGGAAATAAAATAAAACATTCTTCCCAGGCAGGAAATGGGAAGCCATAAAGCGATATCTGATATGAGCGCTTTTACTAATAAAGGCGCGTTAGTTAGAAAAGGAAACCTTCCGCCTACGAAAATAGAAATGCGGAAGACATTCCCTTCTACGGCGATATAAGATCAAAATTCAATCCAGGCACAGCACCGGACGTTAACCAGCTGGTGGTTTAGGCACGAGTATGATATGCGGTGTAGGTAATTGCTCTGTCCTCAAGGCTAATACCGGTCGTGCACTGGCATGCATCAAAATTGCCTGAATAGTGGGGCCCAGGACCACGATGTCATTACCCGACTTGCACGCAATATTCGCGGTCTGACATCTGGTGCCTGATAGCCGGCCATGACACGAATCTCAAATCCCTAAGATCGGCTTTGATATTCGGAGGTAAAGATCTCCTACGGCACTAAGCCGTGAGCCGCATGATATTCGCACACCGAGCGGAAGATTAATTCATTCGGTCGCGTCATCATCCTGTAGCAATAGCACTTGAATGCCTGGGAAAATCGCACAGGCCTAGCCGGGAGAGGGAATCACGCGCATGAATTGCGGTGAATACACGGACGAAGCATTGATTACGGAAGCCAAATTTTATAACACACAAAGAAATGAAATGGAAGAGATAGGAACGTTATACACTATTGGGAAAAAATCCCTGAACCAAGAATCGAACCCAGGGGTGTATTTAAGGGAAGTGGTCACAGAGGCCATGACCCCCCCAATTTTTATAAAAAATTGTGATATTTGATATTTCAATAATTTCTATATCATCGTGAATGAGTAAAGGGAGTGCATATGCAAATGCACGGCTGCAAGACGGCGGTAGGAATAGGGGTCCTCGTCCATTAAATTGGGAAAACCGTCGATAGGAAACATATGGCCACTAAGTATTTCGATAAATTCACAAAAAGAACTGAATATTACGTAAAACCATGGAAGGTACAACTCAAAAAAGCATTGTTCAATACAGACTACTATCTAATGGTCGAGCTTATATCGGGATAAGAGGGCACTGAGCTGGGTGAAACGTATTGAAATAGAGTAAGAGGCGAGAAAATAAAATATAGATACGTAGCCTCGAATCAATACCGCTAATACAAGTTAGAGCTAGCATTTCTCCAAAGCGTAGGTTTGAATTCCTCTGTACGAGAGGGGGATAATATCTCCTCTGGAGAACTGCTCTACTGGTTCCCCTTCCGAATCAATTTGTGACCGTATGGCAAGAAATGAACTACTTCCGCTTCCTCAGCAACGTGGGAGTAAGATGGAGACTTTTTCAATTTGGAATCCAGTTATACCTTCGAAGCTTCACGTGATTCGAAGGGCTCTGATTTCATCAAAAGAATGATGCTTGGGGTTTAAATTATTCTTCATTTAATTCTATTGCAAGGTTACAAGTTATTAACAATAACGATTGGGAGTTTATTTTAACAAACTCACAACGATAAAAGCGATAAAGTATTAGATAAAAGATGCCATTATGTCCATCATAAAAGATGAAATATTAAGTATAAAGAAGAGTACTTGTAAAAAGACAGCTATTAGAAATTACCATTAAAGAGAAAACGAAAATTATCATCATTATCAAGGTCTTATTAGCGTAACTATGTTGCAAAATGAAGCACCATCAATTTCTTTTTTTATTTAAAAGATGGCGACAGAAAAAAATCTATCACTATACGAACCATTTAAGGTTTAGGAAACGAGCTTGAAGCTGGCCTTTACGGATGAAATCAATGAGCCTTAGGCAAAGACGAATTTCAAACATCAACTATTTCGAAGCCACTACGAGAAACCAATTCTGGAAGCGAGATGCGCCAAGTACTCGAACGACGCCGTGAAATTCAATCCAGGATGATAAGATGTCTGAGTAATCCTCTAAACGTCTAAAACAATCCTAGAATTTATTTTCCTAGATAGCCAATCACTAAAATAATGCTGCGCAAGCAGTAAAAATAGGAATTTATGGCCCGGAAAAGAGGGAGAAAACCCCGTACGCAGCAGTCGAGCGAGCAGAGACATTAAGACATCCAACCGATATGAGGGAGTTAACCGGATCGACGGGATCCGTCAGAGCTAAGAAAAAGCTGATGACTTGATACTGCAGTAAATTTTCTAATTTCGATGTGAGACGTCTACGGCATATTGGGATGTGAAACGCGACCGAGATTACCACATACATACAAAAATGAGAGTAGACTCGCGATGCCTACGGGGTATTTTGTGAGAATAGCAGTCCTGAACAGGTCAACGTAGACAGTAGCTCAGGAGTGTACGAGATAATATTCGGGCTACTAAAAGATAAAAGAAACAATGTGTGAAAACATTCGTGTTGGTTGCGGCACTCCTCAGAAAAGAAACAAGGACCATTGGAAAATCTTATAAGATAAGTATTGAAGGTTTGGTGACCTGATGCTGATGGCGGGTGCGGAAGATCCTATGGATGGATAGGGCGACAAGAGAAACGAGGCGGCCAACCGAAGAAATGATACGCCGGCCTTGGTGGCGGCGGGGTAAACTCTTCGTCTGCCTCACTTAAGGTCGCGAGTTCGAGTCCCGCCTGGATAGGTCGCCTCTACCCAGGGTATGAATTTTTGTATACTTTTCATTGCTAAATGTCATGTAAATCCCGATATAAAAGTGAAATTGAGCAGTTTTCGGTGGTGTGGCGATAAATAAAAAAATACTGCGGAGCACCACATCCCAGAAAAGGATCTGTTGGATAGAGCATGTCATAAAACACAGCGATAGTATGAGAAGAGAAGTACGTAATGGAAGATCTAGAGATAAATTCTTAAAACAAATATAGAAGGACTTAAGGAAGAAGAGAATCAGATAGCGGCAGGAACTAGCTTGCAGGGAGGTAAATGGAGTGCTTCAGTGTAACAATAAGAGGATTGTAGCACTACGAACGCATGAATATTTTCCGTGAATTATTATGCAAAAATGAAGCACGATTTGCGCTGATTTTCTTTAAGACTCTTCCCTCGACCACATTCTTTGGCTCTTTCTGTCTATGACGCATCTTTGGTTCCATTTCGAAAAACCGTTCGCACGCTCTCAGACTCTTTCGAAAAAACTATTTTTGTTTTTTTTTTAATCTACACTAATACTAGTAAGATACAACATATCTATAATATATACTAGACTAAAAACTATACTATTAAAAAATTCTTTTCTGCTTTACTTTTTTTTTGCTTTTTAGAGGTGAATCATGTAATCGATTAAAAAAGAGCTGTTAAAGAAATTCCTGCTGAAGAAATTATATCAGACACCATACATTAAGAAAGTTTTCAACATTTTTTCTACAAGGAAAATTAGTTAAGTAATTCGAGCACAATGGTACAAAATTTCAAATGCATGATTATTGAGCATTGAATATCGTGGATCAGAATCGAGCAAGTATCCAAAATTTGAAGTGGGTTATTAATCAATCTCAAGATTCAATCGATGAAACAGACAAACAGGCGAAGCGAATTGAGGAAAAAACATGTAAAAATAATGAGAAGTTCCTTGAGAAAAGCCAAGAGATAAGTACTTGAGGTAGATGAGTGAAGGCACAAAAATATCAGGGAACTAAAAGAAATAGCTTGACATAATTATTTAAAATTCGCCAGCAGTTCTGATAAATTTTGTAGACGAGTTTTGCTATATTTTGGTAATTTCATTATTGAATTTTTTATCCAAGTATTATATCGATTAAGGTAGGTTTCCATGGAGTATTTGTCTGTATTAAGCAAGTGAGTTTGGCTATATTTCGGAAAAGACATATTACAATTTTTATTATTAAGGTATTCTACCGATTAAGGTGGGTTTCCATGGCGTACCTAAGAAGCATTCTGGCAGACTCCCTTTCCATCGTGTACTTGCCTCTTCAAATCACAGTAAAGCCTACTCCCTTTCATTCTAACCAAAAATCCTATTCTCTTCCTTCCTCTCCCTCGTTTAAATATATCATGAAACTACGGGAACTAGCTTGACACAGTCAGGACTGTAACCTTAACTGCCTACGAGGACGGTAAATAATCAAAACATCGTCCATCCGCTTACACATTTTCTTTAAAGCAGAGCTGTCTAACCTTCACAATGGTTGGGACCTTTCTCCCGACTATAATCAGAATTTAAATCTACGCTCCCCCGACCCAGTGCAGCACTTTCCTTTCTCATCGGCCGAGTTTCAAGTTAGAGACCCTCCCAAACTTCTCTCTCTCTCCTTTCCCTCGAAATCTAAATTTTACCCAATATTTTTATTCTTCCACTCAGACGAGACGCGATTGCGATTTTTTTCCGGGGCGAAGTAAGCGCCTCTCTCTTTAAAAATAATGGACCCGAATTCAACGCTTTGATACAACAGCAACGCCGCGGCTGTAAAACTGGGTAAAATACTACTATCACTGACGTTGATAAAAATTTTAAGCTACATTAAGGAAATTGCTATATTTATGAAATGGCATTATTGTAAGAATTATCATATAATTATTCAATCGATTAAGGTAGGTTTTATTGGAGTAATTAAGAAGTATTCTGGCAGCATCCCCTTCCATCATGTATTACCCTCTTCAATTCACAATAAGTCCTACTCCCTTTCGTTTAGTCTAAAGTCCTATTCTCTTCCCTCGTTTACCTAACATTCCACCCTCTAACACTGTTTTCAACATCTCCTTCCCACTGATTACTTGCTCCATCCATACCCCCTGTTTCCTCCGTATCTCATCTAGAACCTTATATGGAAATGGAATTACTTAAGGTAAAATATCGTCGCCGCAATTACATCATTTCCCTTAGAGAAGGTGAACATTACTACCATTACGCTTTACGATAGAGACCGACCTTGATACAGGGCCTAGTATCGTTCCGGAGGTTGAAAAAAAGATTTCCTTTAGCACAAGAATCCCGTTTTTATCAAGTCTTGCGGTAACCGACGCGTACCCACGTGGATCGGGAACAGTTGTCCCGCAGTACACTGAGCACTTCAGGGTCGGTGGAGTTAAACCTTCAAGGAAGATACCAAGGGATGTTTACGCTATACGTAATTCATTGTAACTTGCTCATTTTTTGGACCAAGAAAATTCGGACGTCATGTACCAAAATACTGAGTAGTTATAATTCAAGGTTAATGCTGAATATTCATACATACCGATAGAGGATTTTTGAATAAAAAGGTAATACCGGGTCCACATCGCTGTCCAAGAGACACCGTGAAAAGTTATTCAAAAGAAATGTTCAAATACAGCATGTACCTTCTTGAGCGTAAAAAAGTGAGGAGTAGTACAGATGAAAAGTAATAACAAAAATAAGAACCAAAAAGTTCGTAGTATACGCAAAATATGGATATCCCACTTCAAAAAATAACAAATTTAAACATAAGCTTTTATTTTCTTTCGATTCCCTCCCAGAATGCGCCAGAAAGGGATTCATTTTCTCCTCGAACAATAAAGACTAATAAATAATAGACTGAAATTGCGCGGACATTTATTTTGACAACGCGCACCTAAATATTTCAGTATGCTCTAGCATAATTTTCTAACGTCATATAAAATATTCATGACGGAGAAGACAACATTTTGGACTCTCTTGTGTTTGGACATGAGACTTTATTCCATGCACCTCTCGTTAGGTCCTTCAAAATAATCTGATGTAAAGTTTAACATAACTAAAATAAGGGAGAAACGAAAGAATATGCACCTAGTCATAGTCTGCTAGAGATTTGATTTCCTTTTTTCTAGGTCTAGAACATACAGCTAACTTTTATACGAATACTCACGTATATGCAGGCGGATATCTTATCTTCCTCCTTTCATCCACTATATTAAAAGGATATCCATCAGAGTATGATAAAAATTTGATAGAGACTGACTTGAAGGCACTGGTAATGATACTTCAGCTTAGGAAATAAATAAAATTTTGGTCTAAAAGCGTGGATTCCTCGTTCCATGAAACCGAGATATCAATGACATCGCCTCAATGTTCCCAATTCAAGAGGAGCAGCATAAAATTTCGCGCGATAACCAAATCATATCAATTGCTCGTCCATTAACGGCCGCATTGAATTCTCTCTTAACTGCCTTACCAAATTGCAATGTAGGAGAAGGAAAAATCTCTATTCAGTACTTTTCGTCGCGGCCATTCAGACGATTTCTTTCACATTATCACCCCTGAAAGACTAGGCTCCCGATTTTCACCGAACTTTTTTTGAGCATCATTTCGGGATGCGTACGACATTATCGTGCCGTTATAAGATTTCGCGATTCCTAGGAAATTGTTACCCGATGATGGATTTATCCGTTCCACATTTTTTCCAATTGCGGCACTTGACAAGTTCTTGGAAGAACGAAGCCGAATATAAGTGCTCTTTCTAAGCCAAGGATCTTATCACTGCGAGACTGAAAAAGACTCCTTCATCGCACTTGGAATATTAAAATATAATATGAAGCCGAATGAAGACAAAATGATTCCTGCCATCGTCATTTCAATGCGCAATGCTACGCAAAATTGGGCGATACTATTCAGCATTATACCCTATTTCCTTTAGTCCTCCCCCACCATAGTGATCATACATGCAAAATGAAGATGACATTATTTTCTAAAAAGTATTACTAAGGAGTGGATACATCAACTAGATTTTAGCAGAGAAAATGCATGGCGTTGCGTAAAACAGCGTATATTAAGGCTATCCTTATCGTTAGTCATTGGGTTAGTAGATAGAAAAATATACAGCCAGAAAGCTAAGGTCAATTTTCTTGAAGTTGAAGAAGAATGCTTGGAAAATAAAGACCCAACAGTATGTAAAAATATTTAGATAAACTCAAAGTTAGCCCGAAACCCCAAAAATGGTATGAAGCTACCAAACTGAGCACGTTTGTTAAATATGATTAACGAATGGGATGTTTGAAATTTAAAATATGAACCCAATAATTGACTCAGATGTGTATGGTAGAAGAATCTGCTGTCGATGACCAACTTTCCTATGAAATATTGAATAGTCATAATCTTAGCGCTTTTCTCAAAAGTAGTGTTAGTAAGGACTTTTTCGAGTAACCTTAAAATACCCACAAAAATCAATAAAGGACTACCAGTATCAACGGCTTCTGTTTCTCTATACCGCGATTGCCGAATGATAGAGCGAAAATGTGATTTAAACTGGCCCACATGCCAAGTCAGAGATTATTTAAATATTCAATATAACTCTACATTAGCCATTCAAGCTTTTCCCTCCTTTCGGAATTATCGTTTTTTCATACTTGTCCACGTTTAGAAAGTATGACAGAGAAATTGTGCAGCAAAAAGTTAAGCTACTGTAGCACTCCAAAAATTTGCGACACATTGACGCAAATGAGGATATACAAAACCAAAAACCTATTCTCTTAATAAGAAAAGCAAATTTTGAATGGCAAAATGAAGAATTTTTAACACCTTGCATAAATTCAGGCAAGAAACAACAATCTGTTTGCGAAGATAAAAATAAGTAATATGGTTCAATGAATTTACTTTCTTTAAAAGAAATTTTATGCATAAAGATTAGTCCATTCATAACCCTGAATAATAAATATTGTAAGAGGACTAGTATTTCCGTCCCACTGAGCGGTGCAGATTACAAATTGCATCCCAAAGGTATGAAACGGTTGCTGACCCCTTCTCTACACTCATTCTGAAAGCATGCGAACCTAAGATGAAAAACAAAAACCAATCGTGGAATTAAAGTTGGTAGAATGCATTTCCTATAAGACGGTCAAAGCCTTCGAATCCAGCACATAAAATACCTGCCTCGCTCTTCCCGGAGCCAAACACGAAGATTGTGAGCACGATAACATCTTGACCATCGGCGAACCTAAAATGGAATTTTAAACACTCCACTCCCTATAAATGACCCGATAAGGAAATCATTAGCCGTGCGACGTGACGTTGCTGCGGTATAAAGTGAGAGCGTGGGTATGCCTTTCATTTACGTGATACGGCGGCGTGAATTTGAACACCGTTAAATATGCATGCAGCTAACGTTGAAAGAGCAGGATATTGAGATACCCACGCTTTGAAAAGCAAGTTTCCGTTCACAGACGGCGAATATATGCTACGCAATTCGCGATGGAGCCATGAATTTTGGATGAATATGGCACGAGCTTTAAAATGGCTAGAAACGACCGGACGAAAATACGTATAATCCCATTTGGATGAGATGAATTTTTAGGGAACGGGCATAATTTGTGAGCGACAGTCCAGGTAATGAACGCGAGGAAGGAAGGAAAAGGTATGCAGAGAGGAAGGGTGGGCGTGAGAAAAAATTCACAAACAAAGATATGACAAGAGGGAGTTAGAAACGTTTGATGAAGAGGGTTCTTAGAACCAGAGGGATGCTGACAGATGAGAGAGTTGGGGAAGAAGAGGTGAGTGATCGTGTTAGTGGTTGAAAAACGAAAGGACTTAGGCTTACATGGCGAGTACGAATTTAAGGGAAAGAGATACGGAAAGAGATGATGCGTGATAGCATAGTGTACAGCTTTAGCGGCATGTGTAAATGCTTACTGCCTCGAGTTGCTACCCGCATTGTGTACAGTATAGCCCTCAATTGATAGATTCACATTGCTACATTGCTATAATGCATTGATTGAGTCTGACTTCACCCATCCATCCATACATTCTATTACATTTTCTCTCTCGCAAGTCAGTGGCAATTACATTGAAAGTTAGTCAAGTAAACAGGGCCGGCCCTAGCAGGTGCGGGGCTAGGGGCGAACCTTCAGTGCGGGGCCCTTCACTTAAAATATTAAGCTCTATACCCCATCTACAAACTCGAGCATTTTGAATCCCTACCACTCTCTGGCTAAGAATGTGACAAACGCAATTGCACAATAAAAATTAATGCATTATTATTTCTTTTTCATAATATTATTTTTTATCTAGCACGGACTTAACAATACAGTAATAGTTGAAATTACGTTTTCAAAACTATCGTATATTTTAATTTTTTTTCACGAACGCGGGGCCCGGGGCGGTCGCCCCGGTCGCCCCGCCCTAAGGCCGGCCCTGCTAGTAAAATTATGAATTAACCGAGATGGAAACGATGGAACGCCTTCTCGAGCTTATGCAAAAGGAGCTGGGTGGGAAACGGGTACAAGGAGGGGAATCCTAAGCAAGCTTCTCCCGAATTGTTCTCCTTCACCTCACACTCCCGATTCTTGGTGCAAAACGCAATTTGGCGGCGTAAACACGGACAATGGAGCGGCTCGGTGAATTTTTTTTAAACGACCAGTCTTCTGTGAGTTCCTCGTGATTCGCGGCCTCTGGTGCGATAGAAGTAGAGTGATTTTTAGCGTACATACGCATAATGAAACGGGAAAAACTTAGATCACGATATCCCCCACCGCTCCACCGCTCCCACTACGACCTTTCGGCAGTGGCGGATACAGATGGGGGGCGCAGGGGGCGCGCGCCCCCCCCCCTTGCGGGTCCGCCTGTATTGCCGAACATTGCAAAACCACAATTGTAGCTTTTTTATATCATAAGATGGCATTGTCTTTTACATGTTTATAATCACTTTAAATAAAATTTTCATAGACTTTGCCTGTGACTTGATCATATTTTATTACGATAAAAGTAAAGACAATTCAAGATATGTTGCGCCCCCCCTTGAGTTTTTTCTGTATCCGCCACTGCCTTTCGGCATTAGGAAAGATTACTGATTGGCTGTTACCGTGGACGACATTGTTGACCAGCGGTATGTTTACAGGCCGTAAACTTAGATTGAAAATGTTCTAGCCACCAATTTAAAAATTCACGAAGAACGAAACGTAGCAAGATTTTCATACATTTTATTTTATAGAATTTTTTAAACTAACTATTTCACCCTCAAAAATAATAATTGTTACTTAACGTACTTCACGGGTTACAACATGCCAACTGGAAGATTTTGCGAACGATCCCGGTCTCCCTCTTCCCCAAATTGGACTTACCTCGTGAATTCGCAAAAAAGGCCAGTTTCCTTTCATTTTATCCATGAATCCTATTCTTTTCATCCCCTCTCATCCGCTTACCTGACATCATTCATTCTAAGGCCGCTTTTACTCGTACTTTTACTAGTACTCGCTCCATTCGAATCTTTGTCTCCTCCATATCTCATCTAAGACATTCCTCCCCTCGTCCGTCATGCCCTCACTAACCAATAGAACTTCGTCGTTTCTCATCCTCTCCGTCAACCTCATCCTCTTCATTACATATCCACACCCACACCTCCAATGCATCAAGTTTTTATTTAAGCATTGTTCTGAAATCACGCGGTTTTAACGTTAGCATCAACTTTCGGCTACCTCCTCCCCGGCAACCGACCACGGCTGCCCTTCGCGCAGCACGCCTGCCAATAGGAAGGAGAAGACTATCGTGCGCTGTTCCAAGGTTGAAGAGATGCACTCCTCCTCCGTTCCACCGCACGCAGAGTCTAACCGCCAAGGATCCCCGCGCCCGCCACAGCCCAACTATCTCAAGACTCCGTCGCATTAGTCACCCGCAGGTTCGAGCGATGGGCGACTTCACTGAACCTACACCTACATCTGCATGCTACGTCTCAAGCCGCTCCAATAGGCGTATGGAGTTGAGGGCTGAGGTATTGTTGAGTCACGTGATCTAGGGTATTGTGTCCAAAAGCGTCTCAACTAATCAAAAAGGCCGCAATACCACTATGTGGTTGAGATATTGCTCATCTTGTTGAAGTGTAAATGAAAATAAGTATACGACGATAGACGTTCAATATCAACCACATATTTATTTCGGAAACATAGCACAATAATGTCAAAAAGTTATCCTGAAAATTTTACGTATATCGACTTCAAACTAAAGACATGACTTGAAGGTATCAAATCAGGAGATAATCGACCTTTATCGAAAAGTAAAAGGTATATTTTGATTGTGTTGAATGGTTTTCCACGTAATTTTTGCGGTACGCCTAGCAAATTTGAAACGATACCGCTGATAGAAACGTGGATAATGGCGCGTATCGAAAGGCTGACTGCGATACCGGCTTTGCGATTGTCTTAGGCAATCATTAACAGGGAGGAGAGAAGGTGTTAACCCGCTGCACGCAAGAGTCCATTTCAAATATCTTTGCGACTGAATGGCAGACTCAAGTTTCTTTGGGGGGGTTAGGATAGAGGGCACATGATCTACTGAAAACCAATCAAAATGCGATAGGCGAAGCCTAACCTTACGAAAATTCAGTCGCTTTCAGACCTTCGAGGTGTACGTTTCGTGAGTAAGTTGGCAGTGTTGCCAAGTGGCTAGAGGGTTTTGGACATACGTTTTTCGTTTCTATGCACTAACAAAGACTTTTAGAAAACATGGCAACGCTGGGCTCTCTCTCTCCTCACCCCTCATCCATTGTGTCGCAGATCCCACCTCCTGCCGCGACGCCGCTCGAAAAATTCCGTGCTTGCATGACTGGAACAGTCGCAAAGACATTTGAAAAGGATCATACGAAACCAGTCTTAAATTGGAAAGAAGTTGCACGTTGAAGATATTTAACTTTTGAGTCCCACCTAACCTTTATTCAAGCCCTTCATTGTTGAGGGGGGGGGGGGGGGAACGAATTCATATTGCTATCCTCAGGAAAAAAAATTTCTCACATTTTAATCGTTCCTGTCAGACCCATAAATATACTGCGTTTCCAAGTTGATGATGATATCCGTGTCGCTCAAAAAGACATCTCTTCTTAATGGCTCACGCAACGCGTACATCTCCGCAGAGTTGATTAATCTCCGACATGTTTCGAAACTTTACCCAGCTGCCATCTTCAAGGACAGCAGCAAGAGCGACAGAGAATCAGGCTCTTCACGCCCGTAGCCAGAAGTAGGTAAGCTGTCAAAACATACTGAAAATGAGAATTCTCCCTAACCCGGACTTGACAGTACCTCTCCATTAGCCTATATTTGATTTTACTCACGGTTTTAACTAACTCCATAGCCGAGAAAATTCTGAACCAACAGTGGAAGCTCATGGTAACACTTACCTGAAAAAGAAAGAAAGTGGATTAATTAATAACTAGCATGGAAGTCAAAAAGTGATTGGTACATTGTATTAAGCGGATGATGAGGAGGGGGTTCCTATAAAAACTCAAAACACGTTACAATTAGAATATAGTAGCTGTTGATATTTTGACACTAGACCTTATCTGCATCCGTTACCTGACATTAAATAACCAACCTGTAAACCTGTAACCTGCAATTATAAGCCAAGGAAATTTTCATAAATATACCAGAAATGTATAACTTTCACTTCCTATGAGATGATACAAATTGTGAACAATACTTCTGAATCCCCACAACTTCTTTGATAGCATAGAAAATAAAAATCACAAGCAAAAGAAAGACCAAAAACTGTCTTCCTTTTGCTAGTTGAAAACGGGCCAGCCCGCATTGCCTCACATTGCAGAACCGCAATTGCAAATTTTCTATATCATACGACGGCATTGTCTTGTATATTTTTATAATCAGTGTAAATAAAACTTTTTTGAACCTTGCATGAGACTTGATAATGTTTCATTACGACAAAAGTAAAGGTAGCTCAATATATCTTTTGCGCACCCACCCCTTGAGATTTTTTCTGTATTCGCTACAGCCACAATACGAGACAAGATGGAATTTTGAAAACAATAGTGATATATATACAAAGGATAGGTGAAAGGGAATAACGGGATAAGAAGGACTCAGATGAGACACATTGTAGAGCAGGTGATGGAGGATGCGAAGAAGAAGATTTTGCTATTGTTGAAAGATTGGCTGATAGGAGAATTAAGTGGAAAGCTGTGTCAAAAATCTCCGAATTGATTACTGATGGTGACGATGACTCAACTAGTTGAAAAAAAGTGAGGCCGACTCGTCATTCACACTTTTTTCCCAGCGTCAAAAAAGCGAGTCCGTAGGGAATCACCTCATTTGAAACTAAAACACAACAGGCACATTCTTCATCCTCTTATTTTCCGTCGCAAAAACTCATCCCTTTGGCAACGTTCATTTTCTGTCCCTTCCCCACAGCAGTCACGACGAGGGAGTGATGGTTGCGAGGGGGTACGCCGCTAAGTGCGTTGACGTTGATGAGCGGTATAAATAAGAGGAAATGCGGAAATCGTGTCGCCACCACCTTGGCATAGCAGCGTCCACGCTGCGAAGGCATGAGACGCGCAGGACGGACTTAAAAGGGTTGAAGCAAGGGGCTCGCTCTCGAGTAGTGGGAGCCGTGCGCGCGAACGAAAATGCGAAGGGTTGAATGGGATACACGGGCATTTGGCACTGCCGTTGGAGGATCATGTCAAATGGGCCGACGGAGGAAAACACGCCCGCGGCAAAGGGGAGGAATAAGAGATGCGAGGCTTCATATGGGCACTTTTTCCGACAGAGGGCGACTGGTTCGCGCCACCAGAGAGTCGCGAAGATCCTTCCGCTTTCGCCAGCTTTGAAATTTGTTTGGAGGAAGGAAATACTACTAATATTGAAGCCGAATTCTTCTATTGTGAGCCCATTAAAAACGGTCTTTGGTTCATGAAACTAAGTAATCACAGATATCAGATATCTCCATCTCTGATGAAGATTTAGCCGTTTATTGGCAGTTCATGAAAATATCTCACTAACTTTTAAGTGGCAATCGATAACAAAGCAATTGTCTTTCACAGTATTTAAAAAGAAATGAAAATGTGAGCAGAGTAGAGATATGTACCTATTAACGCTTATTCACACCACTTTTGTCTTCTATTATTTCCTTATAAAAGCAACTGATTTTTAGATCGAATATATGCTGCTCAATACATGTAACTAAATGATATCCTTTTCCTTGAGGAGACCTCGTTGCAAAACCAAAGAAAATTGATTTTTTCACCCTAGATTTAGCTACAGGAAAACTCTGTGTAAAACTAAGTATGACAAGATATTCCAAACGTTCTACTATTTACAAAAAGTTGAACTCAAATGAGCACAGTGGGACAGCAGCGCGACAATGGCTTAGGCAGTGTGAACATGTATATAAATATCATTTCCATCGAGAAAGATTATTTCCCATTTAACAATATGGCGAAGTAAATTTGAAATCTTTTATCCATAGGTTTTGAGCTACGAATGAAGTCCCGTAGTAATTGTAGTGAAAAGGTTTACGTTCGGATGAAATATCACAATAGTCGAATTTTCCAGCAGTAAAATGACACCATTTAAATATGTATATTTAATGAAAAATGTGCTATATTCGTGCCATGATACGGTACTTCTATAACTAAGCCATGTCATCAAAGAAAGCGGAATTCCTCATTCATCACGAACACAATCACCGTATTCAGCATTTGAATTGATTCACACAGTGGCAGCAGATTCTCCGAAACATTTTTTTTTTAATCCTTTCAATGGAAACTATTGAACGCTTAATTTACACAATATGCGCCCTCCAAACGATAGCGGTATGGAGCAATCCATCACTTCACCGGTTGAATTGAAACTGCCTCTGACAACGGTCATTGAGCCTGTTGAAAGGCGAGCCAAGCCACGAAATCTCCCAATCGTGTGCACGGCTCCATATAATTGCTCAGGGTCAAACAATAAGCCTCTTTTTTGTGGTAGCCGGAGAAGGGAGAGAGGGAGATTGATTGCACTTGTTCTCCTGACAGACTCTTAACGAGTTCGCGCGGACAATGAGGTGTCATTCACGTGGGAGAGAGATAGAAGGAGAGATGCTTATTAGGAGTAATTGAACCAAGACTACGGTGACGCCAGCCGTCCGAGCGCCAACTTGATGGTTATATTTCGCGCTACCCAAGCCCTAAGCGTACACGGACACATTTCGAAACGGGTCGATTTGCTTCCGGGCAGGAGTTTTAACACTTTCGTTCCCGGAGAAAAAAATTGTACATCCCGAATTTTTCGACCATCCTTCAGCACTGTTGAATCCCCTTCAGTTGGGAGGTGGATTGCGAAATGAGAGATCCGTCACTGTTGCTAGCTCGTAGGCTCGGTAGGAAAAAAATGACAAAGAGTGGGTACTCGCCATGAAAAATAGTCTTCCAGCTTGACCAAGATTAAAAACCCGTGCTTCCAAAGATGTGGTCAGATGTGTTGCCCACTTAACTACACCAAACCTTTTGTGGAAGATTTATCGCGTTGATCAACTGGTACTAAATTATTTTCACCTTTTGTTTGCCAAATTTCCCCGCAAAAATGAAAAATACTTTCAGAATCAGCGAAAGCAAAAGGGAAACATCATTATCCTAACTAGTCTAGCGACATTAACGATTAGGTGAACGATGTGGATACTTAAATTATGTCAGGGTAAAACGATAAGGCATACTGAATATAATCCTGACAAATGACGCAAAATCTCACCAGCTGCCTGATTATTATGCCTAATTACGACAGAATTCATGACCACACCGAAGTAAGTGGCGTCAAAACTTTGACACAGCTTAAGCATTATTTACATACCATAAAATACATATGTATCTCTTGACTCTTCCCACAACATATATCACAGACATAATTTATGTCATAATTGATTATAGGCTGATACAATGACCCAAACGTATTAAAATGCATTAGGGTTGTAAATTATATTTTATGTCTTTTTTATATCTGTCTCAAATTTTGATAAAAAATTTCAAAAATTTGTCAAAAATTCTCGTATTATCAAAAGCAAAATAAATTAGAGCGAAAAATATATGGTTATCGTTTTCACCGAGGTTTTCTGGCTGAGATACGAAAATATTTATTACTAGAATTCTTGTTACACCATTCCTGACATTAGATCTCAAAAAGTCATTTCAGTGCTATGGGTCTACGTATAGCCGAGATTGAAATTTTAGAAAAAATACAGTCCGCTCTTGTCCACCCACTTCTGGGTGGACCCATTTCTGGGTGGACAAGGGCGGTCAACTTTTCTTTTCACAAATCCGCCGGCTCACTTCCTCCGAAACTATCCGGTTAACCACGGGGCACAAGCTGACACAGAAGCCTTCGAAGTGGGAGAGCCCGGCGCTGTCGAAAAACTTCATTTGTGACGCGCGGCAGGAGCGCCGGCACGAGCGATGAAAAAGTGGAACCGACAGGAAACCCTCTCTTCGCTACGGGCGAGCATAAAACACGCGCCCTCATCGTCCCTTTTGTCACCGACCCGCTTGGAATCGCAATGACCCACGCCGGTACACAAAAGCGGTATTCTCTTTCTCTCCCCACCTCATTCCACTGCGACTCGGTCAACCCGAACTTCCCCGACCACTTCCGAACTTCCCCGACCACTTCCGAACTTCACCGACCGCATCCGAACTTCCTCGATCGCTTCCAAAAGGAAACCGGACGGTACCCTACTTCCCCGTAGTAGCTTCATACATTCATCCCCATCTACTGGGTTACTGTGGGACAAAAAATGAAAGTTGATTGTATATTCATAACATTACCGGTATTCTACTGGTTTGCATGGAATATTTAACTAAACTCCCCGGATACTTGCACACCAAACTTTCCTCTTTCAATCACACTAAGGACCATTCTCGTCCATTCACAAACTCGTTCTCATCCTCTTCCTTTCCAACTTATGGGAAGAGGATCGTGACCGCGATTCAAAACAATTACTCTTCCCATGCGTTACTTAGAATACGTTTTTACACCGCAGACATTTTCTTTCAAAAAGAAAAATTAGGCTACACAGAATTTGTTCTGTATAATCCTTACATTCACAAGTTAACTCCAACTTCCTCTCCTCGCCCTTCATGTCTAACACTTATTTAATTCGTTATGTATAGAATCTATTAACTTCGTCATTCCTTTCCGTCAACTCTATCCACTCATCAACCACATTTCGAACGCTTCTAGTCTCTTCTCGTCCTCCTTCCTCAGCGTCCATGTTTCCGCACCCTTAAGTGCTACACTCCAGATGAGATTTCTCGCTAGCTTTTTCATATACGTTGTAACGTCAGACGTTTGTATTTGTTCCATATCCTTTTTATTTTTTCTTAAAGATTCAGTTTCTTTTTGTCTCACCACTACGAGCAACTGACCCTTTCCCCTCTCTCCTCCACAATAACCCCTCTCCTCCATCAAAAACTCCCTAACAACACCAATAATTAAATATCAAATGTTAGAACGTTTAGACGAAGAAAAAAAACAAAAATATGACATAAAAACTGTTGGCACATTCCCGAGAGTGCCAACAAATATACGAAATCACAAAGGCGGCTTACCTCAAATAGGACATTCACAGAGGGAGTGTGGAGCGAGAAAATTTGACCGATCTGCTCGTTTTGAAAACAAAAAATCAGTGAAACAGCAAACCAAAATCTGCACACGAAAAAATACATTCTGGAAATCTTTTTTCGCTCGGATGCGTCCGAAACTT
Organism: Ischnura elegans; assembly: GCF_921293095.1. Lineage (NCBI taxonomy): Eukaryota > Metazoa > Arthropoda > Insecta > Odonata > Coenagrionidae > Ischnura > Ischnura elegans. The sequence goes on from NC_060251.1 coordinate 59,026,346, forward strand.
TCGCTTGCATTCATTATTACTGCAGTCAGCCCCTCTCACATTAAAACTTCTTTCGACGTTCATTAATTTTTCATACGTTCTCCAGGGATCATTTCAAGCAGACTGGTGACCGAATGATTTCCTCATCGGGTCACTTCCTGTCTCACATTTTTACAAGGTTGAAAAATAAGGATTTTCAAGGGCATACAAAGATTAAAAATCCCGACTTTTCCAATATATTTCTTTCGAAACTCATCGGTTGCATTAGTTTTCAAGTAGTCGGCGGCTTCCGTCTGCCCTTTGTTCACCGCATATATGGTATCTTTGGATACAATCTTGTATATCTTGACCTATATAAGAGAGTTAAATTTTACAATGTTTTATCCTAGAGCTTTCGTACTGATTATAGACGAATCCAAAACCATTGGCTGTATAGGAATAATTTTCGGGTATTTAATCGAAGCGTGATTTATTACGATGGGACTATTCTTTCCCATGCGCTGGAGAGGAAGTTCCCACTCAACATGCATAGAAGATTCATAAAACTTTTCTAGTGTTCCCAACTTAAATATTTTGTTACGGGTCGGAAAAATCGTCGATTGATTCTTCTTTCAAATTAAAATCGATGGGAAAACTAATTTAAGGACCTTTAAGCACCACATAATATAGAAAAACATCGAAAAAGATAATAATCATAAGTGAAAACTCTGCAATGGCTTCTTTCAACAATATTCATCGATTCCACATGATCATCTCCGAAATAATTCTCCAAAAGGAAGAGAACATTAAACAAGTCAAAGTAGTAGCCCCTGCAGAGGGGAAAATTTCTAGATAAATAAAAATAAAACAACGAACTACGAAGCAAAGAGAATGAACAAACTTACATATGGCTCTCGAGCAATGAAAAAAATATCCCCAAGTATCACAAAACGAAATAATATGAACCTCAATGAGAGTCACCCATGTTACTATCCAGATAAGCCTTCTTTCGGATCAATAACGTCAACAATACGCCCTCATGTAGGACATGGGACGGTAAACCTCGATGGGGGGATGCATATACTTCAGCAAAGAGATGCTTTCGTGTACTGCCAAGTAAAATTTATTCCCAAGTGTGCCAAAAATATGGGAGACCTTTGAAAAAAAAAAAACAATTTTCAAGCAGCAAACTTTGCGAGGGGCCACTGCTGTACGTCTCAAGTGAAAGGCAGAATATATCTATGGCTAATTTCTAACAACACGTATCTCAAAAATAGCAACTTTTCAGGAGAGCAAAAAACCATTTCTTTTTTTTAATTGTATAAAATTTTAATTGAAATTAAAAATCAACAATACATAAAACTGAAAAATAAGTATACATTTGCAAACAAAGAGTTGATTTTTGCTTCAATTTTATTTTTTATTTACAGTATTAGCAATATTAACTCAGACTGGCCAAGTTTTTAGATACGTGTTGTTATAATTTAGCCATCGATATGCAATCAATATTTTTGCTTCCTCTGCTTAGAAGCTACTTGAAGAGGTTTTTCTTAAGCATAACATCTCGTCACAATCATTCAATTGTACTTGAAAGAACTTTTTAAGTATTCCCAGGACTTCATACACTTCAAGAAATCGTAAATCACGTGCTTACAGGGAAGTACGAATTATTCCAGGGTGCCTTTTAAATTTTAATAATTAGTGACTAAAACCTAAGGCAACATCAAAACACGGTATCAAGGAATAAAAGCTAAAATTCGAAGATAGGCTACATATTTATTCGACACAACGGATGAGTTTTTCCACTGGTACGAATGATAAATAAATAAGTTGTTTCATAAATCCACTAGGCACACGCCACTCCATTTTATATCGCATTGAATGAATACCCTGCTTCACGTTCAGCTGTAGCTGTTGATTTTTGTCAATTTTATTCATAGAAAGTAAATTTTCTGTCGACTGCATTCACATGAGAGACTGCTTTTGCTAAAAAAAATTAAGCAAGGGTTTTCCAGAAGTTTAGGCAGTTGTTAATTTTGATTTCAATGACAGCGGACCAAATGTACTGAATTGATCTTTTATGTACACCATTTTAGGTAGGTTGTTGGAATGTTTGCGATCACTCAAACCTACTTTCATTATTTGGTATACCTAAGCAATTTTCACTTCAATAAATACTGCGTTCGCTGCAGAGAGAGATTCATGTTTGTAACAATGCATTTCAGGACTATCAGCGGAAAATGCACCACCGAGTTGGGCCTGGATGGGAAACAAAACGGTCCATTGTGTGTTTGAGATCTTGGAATTCATTGCGAGAAGCCCGAGCTTGAGGAAAGCTTATTTTTTCCGGCTTCTAGTCATTTCCAAAGGGGAGAGAGAGTAGCTCGTTCTCGCTACAAGTCCCTGGCAAATAGTCCATTAGTCCACAAGCCTGGATGCGAGGCAAGGTGGCAATTATCATCGGCAGGAGGCTATTTGCCTCGCGATTGCGATTTCTACGTTCCCCTGCACGGAGAGATGTGTGAGTGGGTAGGAAAAGACGTGGGGATATGCGGAGACGCGGGACTGCCCGGCGCCAGTAGGCGTCGTCGCGAGAACGGGGGAAGCACAGCCGGGCGCCCGATAGCCGGCTCCCCTGGCGGGGGTTCAACGTCCCATCTGCCCAGCCCGGCGCGTCGCTCGTTGTCCATACGTATGTAGTATGCAAAAGCGCCTCAGTTGGTGGATTTGCCAGTCCCGACTCCCCCGACCGCTGCAAAAATCAATCCGAGTGACGCCACGGCAAAGCAGTAAAAGGTTCAGATGCATCCTGACGGACCTACATAAAGATGACATGACTTGTCGTCAATAAACCTTTTATAGCGAGATTTTATCAATGCCATCAAGGGAAAATTTCAAAAAAGTTCCCCTAAAACAAAAGGTACATTATTTTAAGAAACATATCTTCATGATCTTCGAAATGAGATACGGGGGAGACAGAAGGTATGGATGGAGGGAGTACTTTGCGGGGTGGGGGTGTTGAAAACAGTGTTAGAGGGTAGAATGTTGGGTAAATGAGGGAGAGGAAGGAATAGATTTTTAGATGGAATGAAAGGAGGTAGGCCTTACAGTATATTGAAAAGGGAGGTACTTGAAGGAAGGGGAGGCTCCCAGAATGCCTCTTAAGTAATCCATAGATATCTATCTTAATCAGTAGAATACTTAAATAACAATAAAAAAATCACCCCAATGAAATATATTTAATGAACGTCAACATACTAGTGTATGGTAACACCTAATAGGTGAAAAATTTTAGGGATGAGGGCGAGTTTCTGGCTTGATCTGATGCCCTATTCTACCTCATTTGCTACTATCGCATCCACAACCACGATGAACCAGCTTTCATGACTTCACCAGTGGGCGTTTATATGGCGCAAAAGGAGGTATCTCAGTAGATTTCATTCACCTCGGCAAGTCCCCGGAAGAGAGGGAAGAAAAAGCGGAACAGGGGACGAAATTAATGGACACGGACCATCGCACGGAGGAAGCCGGGAAGGGAAGTGGGCCGTTTAAATGAGAAACTGGGGGTGCGCAGGGGAATCGAGGAGGAGAGAAGATAGATATGGAGTACCTACGCACCACCACGCGAGGGCCAGGTGGATTGAGCGCAGTGAGAGACTTTATGGATTTTTTTTCTGGAGACACATTGGCTGGGAAAATAGACGCGAAGGGACGGAGTTGAGGAGCGATGGACCAATACTTGGGCCAAATAAAGATGAATGCGGGGCGGGGGAGATATATGAGGGCCCTAGAGGGAGGAAACATTGAATGGGGAAGAATAGAATGACGAAGCGAGCCGTTCAGGAAAAAAATCAGCCGATGAGCACAGAAATGAATATAGGTGAGAGAAGATGACCGTACGTAGTCACCAAAAACTGTCTACTACATACTGGCACTCATTTCCCTTGAGTTAAAGACTGCGAGTGAGTATATTTGGTTGAAATCGAGTGATCTATGGGGGTGATCATAAATCTACTTTTCTCCTAATTCTAAGAGACAGAAGACATGGATGGAGCCAGTACTTAGCGGGGAGGGGATGTTGAAAACAGTGCGAGAGGGTAGAATTCTAGGTAAAAGACGGAGGGGAAGGAAGAGAATAGGTTTTCTTTTAGATAGAAGGAAAGAGAGTAGGACTTATTATGAATTGAAGAGAGAGGGGAGGAAAGACTGCGAGAGTACTTCTAAAATACAAACCTACCTTAATTGGTAGAATACTTTAATAATAATAAAAATTATAATGGTCAATATATCAAAAATGTAGCCCGTAGTACAAAGCGAACTAAAATTTAACTTTTTTCACGATTAAATGACATTCTACAGCGGCAAAGAAGCTGTCTTTGAGTATAGTTTGCAACCCGCAAAGCACCATCGCCTCTGGGACTATTTATCCAGCTTAAGAGTGAGATGAGAGTATATTTGTTTCAGCAAAATCTACTATAATCACGTTCGTTATTGTCAAAGTAAACCAGAGAAATGGGCAGCTTTCAACATGCAAATGCCTTCTTGAAATAACTTTTTACTCGGGTTCGTACTTCTTTATAAAACAGTTGTAGCTCAATGAAATTTATACTAACCGCGGCACTAAAGGATATTTTCCAATATTTATAAGTAATGCGAAAAACGAATCTCGATGTAAAGAGCTATATAAATTTAGTTGAAATGTTGCAAAGACGGACGAATTGCATTAATTCCTATTGCAGATTCAGATGAAAATATACGGTTATTCTAAATGAGGGACCTATTTAAAAATTTTCAAGGATAAATTATTTAATTTTATCAAATTCTATAGATGTCACACTTATAATAAATTTTGAAATTTCATCTTTTTATTGGTATAAAGATTGTTAATTTTGGATTTGAACTTGAATGAATATGAAGTTTTGAAAACGGGTGTACCATTTAGAATAACCTCACATTTAGATTAACCCGAATTAGGTCGAAGAAACTCTTAATTGACATCCAAGATCGAATCTGCGACGGAGGAATGGTTGACGATAAGAGCTGTGCGGCTCAAGTAAACCACATCTCTTCACCGAAGGGGTCGGTTTGAGTGGGCAGAACTCACCTGGCACCAAGTCCTGCGGCGTGCGAGATTCACACACAGTAATGGCAGCGAATGCCTTTCAACTCCTCTCCTGCGGTTTGCTGCAAGGAACTTTGGCGAACTTTACCGGAAAGTCCTAACCAGTACATCGCACGTCTTGGGATTAGCTCAGAATGTCAACGGTACCAACCGCGTAACAGACTATAGACCATAATGAGAGACTGACAGAATGCACTGTTCGAGTACCATGCTTCCCCAAACCAGATACAGCCGAGTCTTAAGCCTGAATCACATGATCATTTTTTTCAGTCCCTCGGCGAGATAGCTCTTGCGATAGCTTTTCAGGGACTAAAGAAATTGTACCTCGAATCTGAATTTTGTGAATCACACGGTCATTTTCTCAGTCCATTTTTTCTTTGCTTAATCCGTCACTTTCCGAATTCATAGCTCAATGAGATTCAAAGTCGTGGCACGAAATTGTCGGCTGATGTGGCTCAACTTTTCAATCATATATATATTTATTCATTTTCCAGTAAAAAAAACTTTTTAGTCATTCAATTAAAAGCAAAGCTTGGCGTTACAATCGCTGTTAGCGGCCGTGCGCTGTAATTGGCTGAAGGGCGGTGCAGTCCATAGAGTTCATATTAAAACAATACTATTTCCCATTTATGGTGAATTAATTGGTTTCAGCGACGGGAAAAAGGACGTGCCGAGTGATGGAAAAAGGTATAGAAATCCCATTACTCGAACAATCGCGGAAAATGACCGCGATAAACCGTCATTTTTTCCACCATCGCTCCAGAGATCGCTGGAGCTGTCCTTCGGAAGGGATGGAAAAAATTATCGTGTAATTCAAGCATTTTAATCAATGAATAAGGGTATTGAGATTAGCAGAATGAAAAATGTATTCCTAATTGGATTCGTTAAAATTTGACCCAATGTACTAATAAAATATTCGTATTTGTAGATGTTTGGTAAAACATTCGGAAATGAAAATTACTCCACATTGCACAAATCTAACGAAAAGCAAGACAAAATTGGCAGCCGCCAGCCGCTTGAAAAGTTCCTGGCATTTATAGTTTTCGCCGAAGTACCCATTGTGCTCGCAAGAAAACGGGGTGGGGAATAATGTGTAGCGCCCAGAGTGATGTGAGCAGTAAGTGGCTATGCAAGAGAAGGCTCCAGAAATTTGGTGCTTCATCACCGCTAACTCGAAAAGAGGGCAACAGATAAAAAGTAAAACAAGTTCGCCTCCTTCCTAATTACAAGCTCTATGAGATTTTAAGTCAAAGTACGAGTATGTCGGCTGATGTGGTTGAACTTTTCTATTATTTATTCCTCAAGGTAACTATTCCCAATGTTTTAACTTTTATTTGCAAAGACTAGTGTCCATGCATTTTTACTGTTACTTTCCACACATTTTACCAAATATATTAATGAAAGTTTAAAAAAGTCGAAATTGTCTGCTACTTTTTACGTAGAGCTATGCGATTTGATGAATAATAGCAAGGGATCTCATTTTTTAAACGTTGAAGAGATATTAGCCACATTAACAGCTAAAAAAATTAAGAAAAAATCACGTACATTAGTAGCAGTAAAAGTAATATAGAATGATAACTGTGCTGAGAATGCAACCATTTCCCAGTTTATCACCGTTTTTCATTCACTTATAACCCCCAAAAAAGCCATAAGATACGAAAGAAAGCTCACGAAAAAGAAAGAAGGACGTATTCCTATGAGGAGAGGTTTATTATTATAAGTATTCTACCGATTAAGGTATGTTTTCATGGAGTATTCAAGAAGTGAGCTGGGAGCCTCCCTTTCCTTCCAGCACTACCTTCTTTAATTCACTGTAAGGCCTACTCTCTTTCAATCTGTCTAAAAATGCTATTCTTTTCCTTCCCCTCCCTCGTTTCCCTAACATTCTACCCTCTAACCCCATTTTCAACATCCCCTCACCGCTAAGCACTAACTCCATCCATACCTTCTGTCTCCTCCGTATCTCATCTAAAAGCTGCCTATTATTTGTATAATACATGAATGCACTATACAACAATACATAATATTCACTAGGTTAAGTTAAAATTTAGGATAGAGTCCCAAAAGAGAGTTTGCTCGAGGTTAACAACAGTCTCCTTCATTTATGCTATCAACATTTTTCCTGCATTATTCATGCATAATATACAAACAGATCTGTCGGAGGATCACAATAAAAAATCTACACGAGTGTCGATACATGAAGAGGCTTCATCTGAATCACGCAATGAAATGTTATGTTCAAACAAACATGGAAAAAGAAATTCATCATAGAGTATCTATTGATGGATGGTTCTTTCGAAGAAAAAACTAAATACATACTTGTTCTACACACAGGTCATGTTAAAATGGTACACATCCCCAATTAAAAATAAGAAGGCTTCAAAAGAATTCATTAAAAGCATTCGGAGAAAAATTATCATGGCGTCCTTTCAACTAGGTACATTTTCTGATCTAAATTACGAACAAAGGCCTATTGTCAACAGTTTACATATATTTGCTTTCGCGCCGTATAAACATGTTAAAGCAATGGCTTTTTGCGGTTTACGATTCCGTTCACGGCAAATAAAGATTTAGCATCGCTGTATAACAACGCACCGTTTCTCGATGTGCTGTCAGCTTCGGTTTTATTTTAACGGAAATATGACCAAAAGTGGACTTTTGTTCATTTACACCGCATAGCGAGCAGATTTAAAGGCTAGTGAAAGGATAAGGTCATTCGCTTGATATGATACGCGACCAAACAGGGATGTCGCACAATAAAAAAGATGCGTGCTGGAACATAAATTCTTGAACACTTTTTTCTGTGGACGAGAATGACACGAAAATGTGAACTCATAGCTTTATTTTTTCAAAAATGCTATAAATTGCTACCGCTTATTCTCACTACAGTCAGTAGCCCATATTTGGGGCTAAGATCTCACTCGGGACAAAAGGGTATTTGTTTAGGTTGGCTATTATAATGAAAACAGTGTGAGTACTCTATTGGTATCAATTGTTGCATAATAATGCTGCCTTCAAAGACTACTGTTGATTTATTAGATTATTTCTTAAGTTCATGTAATTTTGCACGTACGGATTTTACTGCTAAGTGTAAATGTAAAACTTACTACAGTGTCCCAAGTTGTTAAGGGTATTATAGTTTTAATATGGTACAGTTATTAGAAAACAAAGGTGACCCAAGTAAGGGCGAGGAAACCTAAACTTGGGACAGCTCAAAAAATATACTAAAAAGGTATGGTGGTTTAACATGATGGACTCATGTCAACTATATACGATATTAATTTTTAGCAATGAACGATTAAAGTCGCCGCGTAGCGTATCTCTTTATACGTATATTGACACGAATCCTAGCGTTTGGAGCGCCAATATTTACGGCGACCGGCGGGAATCAATGGAGTAGTGGGAGTGGAGAATCCTGCGCACAATATTTACGTCCGTCATCTTCACTCGAGATGATAACGTGAAGATAACAATAATAAGATAACAATAATAACAAATAAAACAAATGAGGGCATTTGTGCGATCCCAAAACGAGGAGGATCGCGGGCCAATCGCCGGCGCTGATTCGGAAAAAGAGACCGAATTTTAAGTATTCACAAATAGGTCCCGGCTAGACATTTTTATCGGGCGCAAAATCGTTCGGAAATGGGTGAAATATGGGTCTGGGGAGCTTCCGTCCTCCTCTCGTTGAGCGAATACGTGCCTAATGGCTCGCATTCCGAATTGATCCGAGACGGGGGCCGGCCGCCTTTGCCTTCGCAAGGGAAGAAGAGGAAGAAGTCCCGAGGGAGAAGGGGTGGATATCTCGACGATATTGCCATCCCCGAACCCCCTCGCGATTGCACATCCATTCGATGCCCAGGCGATCGGGGAATAAGTTTTTAAGGGTCATTACGCACCAACGTTCTTCAAGGGGAAGGGTCCCAACAATCTCGGCCGATTTTGTCACTAATGGGATGGATGGACTGAAAAAGCAGGGGCGGATTAAACTCGTTGTCTTGGCCTCATGTGAATTTTTATAAAATGCGTTCAAATCAATTTCCGAATGGAGGTTTACGAAGAATGGAGGAATTGCAGCAACCAAACAAGGTAGTAAAGGTCATTAATGCCATATAAATTACATATATGATGCAAATTCTCAAAGTTCTTCGAGCAGAAGGGTATTTTATCTCCAGAAGACATAATGTTATTGAAGACATGTTTACACATAAGCTAGAAAATTAGGATCAAAGAATAATTTTATACTTGATTCTATATTTAAGACACTCTTTTACACTTTTTTTCAACTGGCTTCCGCGGAGATTATGATGATATTTAGTGATTTTTCCGGGCATTCTTCCCTGCATAGACACTTGAGTAGACCTGAGGAAGGCAACTGGAACGTTGGCGAAATATTGTCCTAAAAATGGATAAACGCGGAAGAATACCCAGAAAAATCACTAAATATTACTCTTTTATACTCTTTGCCTATATTAGGAATTTATCTTCGATATTGCTGAGAGTTTATTTGTCCTGTTTTATGAGTTGCAAGGAGAGATGAATGCCAAGAATTACGGGAAGTTCACCAGCCGCACGTACAAACATGAGGGAACGGGGGTGGTTCAATAATATTAAGGATTCCTGGGAGTAATGCGATACTGCACAAGGGAACGGGGTCCGGGAAAAATTTCCAAGAAAATGAGAAAAACATATTAAAACGCATAGTTTCGTACGAATTTTGAACGTAATTCACAAAGGAATGTTGAAGATAATTTTCAATTTCTTCGTGATATTATTTTTTCATAAAATAACGGATTACGTGGATCATGGACGGCCGCCATCCCTGCTGCAGGTTCGCCCTGAGACTACGGCGTCAGCCTGTCCCGAACGAAGAGATGAACTCTTTAGAGACCTCATTTCGCAGGAATAGGATTCTTCTCGAAAAACAGAACTCGGGCACAAGTTTTACTCAGACTTCACACAATCAGCCACATATACACGAGTACCGCAATCCTCGCTAATGACGGCGAAAAACATTTTATGAGACAAAAATCTCTTTAAAAAAATCTCTACCCACTGGTACACCACGCCCTCCACGAATATACCCATATGTTGTAAATTTACATGAGTTTTTCCGTGTCGACGAAGAAATATTTTGTGAAACTACTTAATTGTTCTACGCATTTAAGCTCAGCGTATCTTACTTTCACATAACCATACGTCACGAGATTTTTCACGAAGGAATCACAGACAAAAAAAATTCCAAAACCTCACCTACCATGTCCAGCACTTCGTCGTTCCTCCTCTTATTTTTCTCACATTTTCATCCTTATTACGACAATATTAATGTACTCAATGCCATAACCGAAATTATGTTTGCAGGCAATGCTAGAGTTTACCCTAGTGTAAGCCAAAGGTGAGTGAAGATTAATGATACAACCGCCGCAGGCTCAACTTTTTGCAATTTCACTCCACTGTACAAATAGTTTACAATATTTTTATTCTATTACTTCATTTTCCTTGAAACGTTTACATAGTAACGTAATATAAGATAAACACTCTCATTTAAAATTAATAGATGTCCAAATAATGACAAAAAATAGTCTTTTTGCAACAATGTTTGCAGGTTTAATTGATAAATACATAGATGAATATAATCGCTTACGTTCTCGGAAATGCTGTCCCTTCGAACGTTTACATAGCGGAGTAAATAATGAAATAAGTAATAAAATACGAAGGGAGTAATAAAGGGTTTTTAATTTTCCACACACGTTTATTCACCATAACAATTTTGACTCGAACAGTGTTATTATCAAAGAAAACAGTTTCGGATTGATTTATGAGACGTCGAAGAACTCTCTCAGATCCCCTGAGGATGAAGAGCAAGTCGTTCTTCGAAACATAGGGAGACATGGAGCATATAACCCGGTGGAAAACCCGAGAATATTTTTTGCACTATTATGCATTATTATACTTTGGCAATGTACATAAATATGGCACGGAGTGGTGGAACGAGTGGTTCAGTTTAAATAAATTTTCTATCTAATGTACACCGTTTATTTTTCCATCCAGAAGGGTTTGTCCACCTGGGAGAAAAAGGATCAGCAACCTTCATCCGAATAAGCCCGACAAAAGAGAGTGGTTTAATGGGCACGCATTGCGGGATTCCATTAAAATCCGTTGAGCTCGCATTTTATTCCCGCTTTTCTTCTCCATCCTCAGCAGTTTTTCCTTGTTCCGCTCCTTCTAAAATTTTTATTAATCCGCAACCTTCAAATGAAGTCATTCTTCCACAACGTTCCTTCAATTACGGCAAGGAAGGAGCAACAAGCTAGGGTTTTTAAGTTCCATCTTTCTCAGCCAGAGGACCTGCCTACGTTTCTTTACCGCGGGCACGCTTCCACTTGCGTCCAAAGCTTTCTAGCCTCTCATTTACCTCCTCGACTCGTGCACCGCCTATCGTTAAATGCAGATAAGAGGAGAAGCTCTCCTGGAAGGGTGACGGGTCCTCTCAGCCAATCACCGGAGTAAAAAAGTAAGAAGAAGCAAGCACCCGGATTATTTTCTCCGAGGGAGACCGCGGCTTCCTCAAAGAGTCGTGGTTGCGGAATTAAGCCTGCACGTAGAACATTCTAGCATCCTTTTAACGTCAATTGTAACAGATTTCCTTTTTTTACGGAAATACAGCATTTCTTTGAAGATTTGTAGGCATGCTGAAATAGCATTTCTAAAAAGGGATTCGACTGTCGAGCATGAAGGCACTAAATCCTTAAGGTTTAGGTCGTGAAGGCTATTTGGAAATATGCTATTCCTCTGGGGAACGCAACCATGCAAGACAGAAATACTTGATCCCGCAAATAATGACACAAAGATAGCTGCAATGTGATATAGGTTGGGGGAATAAGGATATCGTCGTAAGATTCAAAAGAGAGCTGCGTCATTTTATACAAAGAGTACGGCTGGTGCTCGAAGATGGAAAATAGAGAAATAAAAAAGATGGATAAGAAACGTTTATGAGGAAAGAGGTAGGAAAAAAACAGCTGGAGAGGATAAAAAATGGGTTAGGCAAAGAAGGACCTAAATCAGAAAGATTTCGTTAGGAGCGTGACTTAGCGGAAGCTGCGTGCATAACTTAAGATTGCAATATGGAAACGTATGGTTTAATACTACAACAATACTCCACCATCATGGAATGATGACAAGTACTGACACGTTTTTACGATTCTTAACGTGGAAAGTGTCACACAAAAAATCTTCTTCAATTATTATTTATTGCAGCAAAGCCATTCTTCGATGCAAATAATCAGGTGGGTAGTAATCAACAACGAGATATTTTGAAGATGCTATTTGATAGGTGCCTTGAAAACAAGACTTCGTCTAAGTTAGGACCATTAGCTAATGCCATTAATTTTAAAAATGCGGCGGATTTTTACACACAAGGAAGCCTATTTATGTAGGTAAATAACGGAAATACTACTTACTCACTTGATGAGATAATTTTTAACACTCACCAAAAACTCATTTCATCGTTGAAGTTACTTCTGCCGGTTCGCAATAGATATCAAATCCCAGAGTAGGTTTACACAATCAGAATAAAAGAATAAGGCAGGAGAACAATTGTTTATTGCATGGGGTGAGTATTAAACATGGAATTATGGATAAAATATCTTTTTTCATTTCTGAAGGCTGGTTTTGGAATGGTATTCCGACAGAAATAAGAAATCTAGCTCTGTGCTTACTTAAAAAAATATTTTTTGTATCTATTGAATCAAGAAGGGTCTCAATTTAATAAGTACGCAAAACCTCATAGAAGGACTTTTGTTATTGTTCAATAAGTTATATATGTGTGTTTACTTTTTTGCATGTTCTTACTGGATGAAGTCTTACAAGGACAATAAATGTATATCCTATTCTAAAAATGACATTAATATTTATTTTCAAAGCAAATAAGAATATTTGACGAAGATTAAGAGGAACCTTATTCAAATCAAATAATCCGAATAAAAACCAACAGAATGGAAATAGATCATCGTATGTAAGTTTTCAGGGCGTTCAGGATCACCGTAGGGTAGATTTCCAGGTTATATTCGCGTTGCCATTTTGATGGCGACGTTTCATCTACTCTTCCGTCGGCGTCCTCAAGCCATGGGGAAGTGAAGAGTGCTTATAGGGTGTCCGATGTTTACCGTATACATATCGACACCCTAGAAGCACTCTCCAATTCAGCATGGCCTGAGGACGCCCACAGCAGAGTATATGAAATGTCGTCATCAAAATGACAGCGCGGACAGAACCCGGAAATCTACCATGCTGGGAAGGGAGCCCTAATGTGACGCAACAATAGTGATGCGGTGTTTTTAGCGGTGCTCCGGCCCCAATTTCGAACGGGAAAAAATGTGAAAAATACCTTTTTTCGCTTCAGAGCCCGGGGCATGGCTAAACCCTGGCCATCCCCCTTACAACGCTTCCCTTCCCGGATAAAAACTACCCCATCCCTCACTATGCGCCCACTTCCCTCGTTTAAAAAAAAACCCTCCCCCCGTGCACTATTTTTTTATCCTCGCAGGATTATGGTGCGCGGAGAGGGAATCTTTAATCTCAATCTTGCCCTTAATAAAGACGTCAATTTATTCCTTCTTTATTCTCAGACCCAACGACCCCTCCCCCGCGGCCAATTCCAGGCTGAGCCATTGGGCCGGGGGAGAGTGAATCCATAGCAGTGTGGAAATTTAATTTCGCGAGCGGCAGAGTGCGCGCGGACCCATGAACTCCCACACCCCCCCCTCCCCTTCCCCCGATGGTCTTCCTTCTCCCCCCCCTATTCTCCTCACGCACAGAAACATACATACATGAGTACCCTAGAAGCGTAGGGGTGCGAGTGCAATTTTCATAGTTTTGGAGATAAGTGACGATAATTGTTAGTGGGGTACATAATACTTTTGTGGCAAAGGAACATACACTACATCAATTGCACACTGCACAGTACATACATAAATGCAATTATTGATTTATTCTCGTACCACCGAAAACAGAACTATTGGCCTTTTATATCGGGGTATTTAACTTATAGATAAAAAAATCTTTTTGTGCTGTTGGGGCCAGGTTGTGGAATAATATTCCTACGACGCACAGAAACGTACACATTTGAGGACCCTAGAAGCTTAGGGCTACAAGCGTGACTTTCATAATTTTGGACATAAGTGCAGATAATGATTGGTGGGATACACAATACTGTGGATTGCAAAGGGATTCATATCATCTACATACTACCCCGCAAGCCGCCTAAAAACGCGTCCGGCAGGGGGCTTTAAGACACCAGCCGTCCATATATCAAGCAAAATTACGACTAGCATTTATTAAAGTCCTTTATTGTGCGAGGGAAAAACGAATACCTACATTTATCCGTTCGGCTAAATATCTCTCCTAATTTATCGATTCTGTCGAACCTGGGAATGTAGTGGGACTGTAATAAGATGTTCTCAGTGTCGCTCTTAAAGATATCTTTTCTCATACATCTGTAGATACCTACTTATTGGTTGCACAGTACATATATAAATATATTTTTAAATTTATTCCTGCATCACCGAAAACAGTACCATTGGTCATTTACATGGGGGTTTTTATTTCAAAAATCAAACGTGCACGAACATTCTGGATAACCTAGATAGGGGCAACATAACAAGGCAGGACTTGAACCACCGACTTCTTATGTGGGAGGCAAGGACTTCACCCCGCCGCCACAGAGGCCGGCTTTCAGAAATTCAGTGATTCACTTGTGTCCGCTTGTTACAGCAATATTATGAACCCAAAATCATCCTTTCTCAATCCATAAACATTATCCATTATACATTAACACCAACCATTATCTGCACTTATATCCAAAATTATGAAAACAGTACTTGTACCCTTGGCTTCTAGGGTCCTCACATATACTCACGTGCATGCATAGAAGTAAGTTTTTTGTGCTCACTATCAGGCCGTTGCACAACTATTCCGTAATGTTTTGTTCCTGCGATTATTGAATTCGTATTTTCTATTTCTCAATTACAAATTCATACCGCGATAATTGTCATGAAGGAGGATTGAGGAGGTTTGGCGGGGGAAAGGAGGTGCTTTCCAGTTCCATGAAAATCTCCATCTTACATGCTCTTATGATTATACCCTGGCGACTCACGGGTACAAATTAAAAGTCTTTCCGAGCCATAATTTCGGGAAATTGGATTTGAAAATTAGCAATTTTATACGAGTTCTTGTGACCATTATTCTCAAATCGATAGAAAACTGATATAATGTTAACCACTCTCCAAGAACCTCAAGGGAAAAATAAAATTGTCTCGACACCGGACTACTTTTAGAGTTATTGGCTAATGAATGCTGTAATTGAAGTAAAATAGCATTATCTAAAAAAATATTATTCCAAAGTAGGTTAAAATAGAAGAAAAAAGCGCGCAAACCCATGAACTCTCTGTCCTACCCCTTTGGTCTTCCAGGAACGCCATCCCCTCCTCCAATCTCACCAGGCACACTGATAGCACATCAACACTTAAATTACTTGAACACACATTTAATATTTGACGAAGATGTCAACCACAGTCGCTATGCCCATCATATAGTTTCAAGAGCAAATCGTGCCAGCAACAGAAATAGGAGAGCATCGCTTAATCTCCCCGCGCTCAATGTAATACTCACATGACCATACCAAACCGTATTTTCACGTACGACTCATAATCCATGAGATAATAAAAACTATTGGGGATACGAGTGCTCTAGGCATGCTGAACAGCGTTGAGAGCGCTTTACAAAACAATTTATCGTGATGGAGTGGATGGTAGGGGGACTGGATGAGGACCGTGTCACCATCCGAGAGGGCGACAATATCTCGACGAGTCTGGAGGGTCATGCACAGTGAGGCGATGGCGCCACCGCCAGGACAATTTATACATCTCTCTTGTGTTCCTTGGCGCTCTACCAAATTGAGCCAAAGTTAACGCGGAATGTGAGGTTTCTCGGATCCTCCACACATCTACACGATCACACGCGGCAGGAAATGAAAGACAAAAAAAAGAAAACAACTGACGGTCTAGAGGCATTCGTTATGAAGATTCTCGGGGTAGAATTGAGGAATATAGTGAGGGAGATAGAAAGATGTTGGGAGGAGGGAAAAGAACTTGGAAAGTACTGAATATTCTTGGCTGGAGAAAGTGATATAGGAAATTTGGAATGATTATTTTGTAAATGATTTTGGCATGGAATTGAAATGGCACTGTACAAGGGTAAAATCTCACCTTTATTGGGTATATAAGCTGGATTTACTTTTGGGTAATTGTTACCTTGATGATGACACAAAATTCCAAAACTTTGGTCGGCGAGAAAAAATTAATTTGTGAAGAAGATGTTAACCATTCATTTTGGCAGGAATGAGAAATGAATTGTGTTACAGTATGTAGGAGAATTCTTAAGAATCTATGGATTTAATACTAAAATATTTGGTGAAATGCGATATGAAAAATCATTCCAGATCTTTGAAAGCAATTTTGAAAAATAGCCATAGCAGTCATAAATTAATTCTCACCCACTAGAGGGGCCACTGAAAACTTAAAGTAACAAATATCAGGAGGACTAGGGGATAGAGAAGATGAGGAAGATCCAGGCATCGGCATGAGCCTGCTTCTTACGAAAGCAACGGAGGACTGTACATGTTTAAGCCCAAAAACTTGAGTTCTTTCCTTGAAATGCTTTCCACATGTCAGCAAGTGCGGATCGGTATTAAACCTTCCAATGTGATTATATTTTATTCCAGAGAGAGTTTATTTTGACCTTAAATGGCTACGAAATGCATGACCACGGTTAGTGGAGACGAAAATGTATATTCAAGGAGAAAACATTCCTCCGAGGTAGGTCATAAATTAAAGATGAATATTCAATATCAAAGCTACAGCATACTGCATTTGTAAAGTGCGACACCAAAGATGAAGCACACAAAGCAGTCAATTATGTGTAAGAAGATACATACGGAATTAACGCTTCAAATGAATAAATACTGACGAACAGTCTGAAATCGGAAGCATTTTTACAATTATGCTCCTATTCGAGATGTATATGAATTGAAGTTCCGTCTTTACCACGCTATAGCCACTGTATACCACGTATATAAAATGTATCGCGCTTTCAATTACATTGATATTTTTACTCTTTGTGAGGAAGAAGATTAAATTTAGAAACAGTAAGCTAAGCCACCAACAGTTATGATTTTTTTGCCCACTTAGATTTTTTTTAAATTATGCATAGAATCATTCATCATTTATATTTAGGATGGTAGTACACACATTTTCATCATACTACATAACTTAGGTGTATTGTAAACAAAATAAATTTAAATTTATTTTGTTTACAATAATAAATTTATTCCATTTGCATGATATTTTGTAATATCACTTTTGATTTCACATGAAATAACAACTGTAGAAATTAATTCATCATCCAGCGTTCTATGCTACATGCAATCTATCATTGACAATAAACGGCCCGATTAATGATCCTATAAGGAATCTTCCCGAGAAAAATAACGCCATTTTATTTTCTTTTCCCTTCAATAGGAAGAGCAATTCATTAAAGACACATCTATCATGGCAAGAAATCAATAAACAAATATTTTTGTGGGATAATAATAGCCCCATAAATCGATTGAAAGTTAATTTTAATTCCTACCTTATATACACATTTTCGCCAAGGACAAAACCATCCGCGAGAATTTTATTCAAGAATTACTTTCTACAATTCGAGAGCATCCTTCAACTGCCTCATCAGAATTGTTTATCTCTCAATAGGAAAGCATAGAATGGGTTATAAAGTTCAGTGCCTTGATATTTATAACTAGAGAGAACTGAGATAACGTAAATACAAATGAATACGCGCCGTGTACCTCTGCAGTCTGAATCAGTACAAGATGGGCGAGCGATCCCATTAGTCTTACGTCTTCACAACGCTAAAATCCTTCCATTCGAATGCAAAGCCCTCACGCGGCAGTAAGATACTACGCTTATCTTAGTCTTCCTTTGTACAGCGAGAAGGGAAATCGGATCATACATTTCCAAGCGCTTACTTAATAGCAAAGCCTGTAAAACCCTCTACACCACGAGTTTCAGTTACCATTCACTACGCGAACGCAATGAATAACAAATAGAGAGAATCGGATTATATTTCCAGCAAAGAAAACAACAAAAAAAAGTTTCACATTTCTTGCGGCAGACAATAAAACTTCTCCATGAACAAAAAAAGTTGCAATTTCCTCTTGTCCGGTAAGTAAAGAATTAAAAAGAATGAGCAGGGAACCCTAGACGAGGCGCTGAGGGAAAATTCGCAGCACCACGGGGTTCATTTAGTAACCGGAGGAGAAGAATGTATTTGTACGAGATAAGATCACGTTTTCAAGACGCAGAGACACCGCGACTTCGTAGGAGGCGCCGTTAGGGGGAAAAATGCGAGGAAGATCGATAATGTGTCCAATTAGCATTTATGGCGGAGATGAAGCTCTTGGGAGTCATAAATATGAGTCGCTCAACACCCATGAAGTTATAGTATATAATTAATCATCCGTTTAATTAATCAAAGCGAAATGAAAATAATGCTGCTCCATTGAAAATAATGCTGCTCCTTCATTGGTCCCGGCAGGACGACACACAATTGCCTTCAAATAAAGAGATGATAAATCCCAACACACTCCTCACCTTCCTGTGAACAACATACCGTACTAAAATGCTAAAAGTTGAATGAAAATCCTTAGGATAAAATTCTCTCGTGGTTTTCAAAACATATTGCGTCACTACTCCTCCAGTGCGCGTGGATGATAAAAATAAAAATTTATTTGCACGATAACGGATTCTTATCTTAATGGCTCCAGCCAGCATGCGCTATCACGGCTTTAATCTGGAATTATATCAGCGACGAAATATATTGGAGGCATTTTGAATTTCCTGCGGAGAAAATAAAGGCCCTCGAGTCAGCTACAGCAGTGCACCACAATCTTCCGCTGCATTCGCGGCCATAAATTCATTTTGTGGTTATTATTCTAGCAAAATGCATTTTCCATCGTAAACACCCACGTAAAGCCTACAGCGCTGATTTATTTTGGCTTTAGGTTTATTAATGGATCACAACGTAAATTCCATTGAACAATATTTTTTAACCAAAATGGATACCCAACCAAAAATATTTTGGATCAAAAATCTAATATCCACAAGCTTCGCAAAGTATTATCCCTGCTTATTTTTACAATAAAGCGCAACGAGATACTGGTTTAATTTCATACCTACTCATATAACTTACGATTAAGAATCCCGGAATTCCAATATATAGCCATTTAAAGAGGAAACGCAATCCAGCCGTATGCAGTACAATGCGGGTTTAAGTAAGCTCCTTAAAAGCATTCTTCGGTTTAAAGCAGTTTTTATGAGTAAGCAGGATTTAAGGCGGGAATTATGATAGTAAACTAGCTCATGTTGCTCGCCATAGCTATCTTTTTTCTAACTAGATACACTTAGACTGGCTACCAAAAAGTCGGATTTAAAACTCGTGCAATGAAAAATGCATTTATTTAGTTTAATTTTACGTAAGGACTGCAAAACTTTTTAAGAAATTAGGTAGCGTTTAACGCCAGGTTATGGGGCGTCCAAAAATCTGAATATTTCTATGTAGACCACACTTGAGTCCATTTATTCGTCCCAACCCAATCGTGAGGCCACAAGCTAACTATTTTATGGAATGATTGAGCAGAATGATACAAATTTATAAAAAAAATATGAAAGAAAAACAGGAATCGACAGTTTATGAAACGACATGGAAGAAATGAAATATACGAAGGCATCGCTATGTAACTCAAGTTAATTACTGAGTGATTCAACGCGAACAGTGGTTTGAATAGGTGAGGGTAGAGCTCACCCCCACTAAGCCACAGCCTGGTGAATTGAGCAACCCTAGGCCTTCTCGATCCTCGAGGACATTTTCTTGATGATTATTAACGACTTTCGAGCATGAGCCGACATAATGCGAAGTCTCCATAAGAGAAAAGCGAAAGTGAATAAATACTTCATTAGATAGTGAAAATGAGAAGCAGAGGGGCAAGTTCATGATTATGAAAAATAGAGGCAAATTAATTACGATAGCTCACAGAAGTAGAAGGAAATGATGGTCTTGTGACGTGGGAACAATGTTAATTGTTATTACAATCAACATCTTCCATTATACATGTTAAACTACTTGTTATCACTGATCTTTTAGTACTTCCGCCGTGAGGAATACCTAAACACTGTTCTACTCTAATTGTTAGTCGGATGCGCTACATGCTTTATAAATACGTATTTGGCACAGTTTATGCAATATCTGTATTCACCTGCAGAGGGTATAGCAATAGCTCACTGAAAAACAAGAGGTACACAGTAAATATATATTTGAAGGAAGGGTTTCGTTCATAAAAATTGTAATGAAACAGCTGCGCTGCTCATTATCTGCGTTATTCCACACCAACACCGTTACAATTTGAGAGCAAATAAAAACAAAGAACCGCTTCAAACACTTTCCAACTCTGCAAGAAAAACATTCACATTACATCTCATCGTTGCAGTGGAATGAGGTTTCTTAGTTCAACACCGTCTGGAGTATACTTATGGAGAAAGAGAGAAAACTTAGAACATACTAAAGAGTACTGAGCCGTAAATGTACTTTTTACCTCAAACTATTATACGCTCTACCTCCGACATTATGTGCTCTTCTACGCCCAGAACAAATATCCACATTCATTTCCATCAGCTTGGATTTTCTCTCGGGCCTCGACCTGCATCATCTAGATGCAACGTACTGGAGGAGATCTTATCCCCTCCGTATCCATTTTAAAACCCATCCCCTCGCAAATTTTCGCAGCCTTTTCTCACCGCTAACCCTGCCACGCCTTGGCTCTTTGTCGCAGGACTTTATTTTCTTTTTTTCGTTCCAGACACCACCCATCTTATTCCCCTCCATCCTCAGCCACAGCACGCCTTTTCACTCTCTTTTTGAAATGCATTGAGAAAATGTTGCCCGCGATAGACTTGGCAGGCCGGGGCGCTCTCTCCATGTGCATATAACACCGCGGAGCCGCAAACTTCGTCGTAATATATCCATATATATATATAAAAAAGAAGAACGAAATAAAAAATAACAAATGCTCTCTCTCTTTCTTTCCTCTTCGCCTACTCTAAGGCAACTCCTACGTGAGCAGACACTACAAAGATTTCGCACCGATGGGAGTGTGGTGGTAACTCCCCGAGGCCCCTCGAAGTAGGCCAGCACACACAGCTGAGAAGATGTGCAGTTCTCGAATACCTCTTCTCTCTGTGCCTTTGAGAACTTTACTTTCTTTTTTTTTAATGGACCCTTCCCCCCCTTTTTTCTTTAACAACGCACTAAAAACCAACCATTAAAAGCACCGAGCCCGAGAAACCCCGAGAAATGCCCATAAAATTATCACGCTTTAAAAAAAACCTCGAAATACCTCGTGAGTCAACTTTAAAAATAGGTGGGAGAAATTTGAGTAAATTATCAGGTACCTACACATTGGGCTCGGACGACACGAATGAAACTAGCTAAACGGGATAAAAGGTAGGTTTATCTGCAGCAGTTCTTAAAAAAGCATTTGCAATTAAATTAACCATGTATGCTACAGGGAATATTGTACTCGCTGATCAATAGCAATTAGGTAAAAAAATATATAAAAGGCTTAAAAAATAAAGCAAACGCATAACTTAGGAGTTCAAATGAAATAACGTTATATTAGCATATTAGCGTTGTCTAAATACTAAGAATGCAATAAAAACGGCATTATCATTGAAAATTGACATCTATTAGCATAATTAAGTAATTCATCTCATACACATTCGCAAAACATTTGGTATAAATAGGAAATTTAAGGCATTCAGCATCTCAAAAATTGCTACTAAAAGGTTCCTCTAGGAGTTAATGTTACTTTAATTCAGCTCTTAACTATTTAATTTATAGCGTATCGAATGTTTATGCTGAGAGTATCTATGCATTTTAATGTCTCCGTTTGACAACCTACACTTCTAATCTTTAAAAAAGGACCTAGCTAAATAGAATTACGTACCGTATTTCGCTAGGACACCTAATTAGCTTTAATTTAAAGATTACTCAGTTACATTCATTTAATCAAATTCAAACATAATCCCGACTTTTTATACCAATTTCCAATTAAGGTTCAGCATAAAGCAATGAAATTTTGCTGGTGATATATTCGCTAAAAATCCTCTTCGGCCACAAAATTAACCCCAACTTTTATCACTAAATTTTATTTGCCGGTATTGGGAGGGAGGTGTAGATTTGAAACTAAATTTTGGACCCGACGAGTTTCATTACTATGAGTGGCGAAAAATGTTACAACCACTTTTCGAGATCAGGGACGTTACACCAATTACAACGAAATGTATTCCATTCAATATCAACCGAAAAAACACGAGAGCTTCAGTATGTAGCATGCCGCTGGTGAGGATGTTTTACTGCAAACTCAAAGCTCAGCTTAGTCACAATGCACAATTTAAAATAGCTGGAGCACATCAAATATCCCAACTCGAAATCGCACTAATTTCTTGAACACAAAATTGGAAAATGCTTCGCGATTGTTAGGCCATACGAGAAGATAAGGGTTTGTGCGAAGGACATAATGAAATCACACGAGGAGATTTTAATTAAAACCAAACCATAATAGAGGAAAAACTTTCACGCTGTAGCGCTTTCTCAGGCCTCATTTTCATGATCTAATTCCACAAAAGTACCCTGGCAGACCCAATATTTGGGAAATTGAAGCAGGGCAAAGCTTTCCATTGAACTATATGATCAGTATCTAAAACTAACTCGACGATTTATGCTAATTTTTTCAGAGAGTGAGGAATACATTTTTAAACCTCTTGATGTCTTCCATTGACATTACATTAAAATTCCATTGAAATTAACCACTATTATATTCCATTAAAATAAAACACCCATTAGTAGCTTGCGAAATTTACGATAATGTGAAATTAAATATTGAATTTTAGCGTCAAATTGCAAATTGCTAATTAATAGATAATTGAATTCAAAACGCGGAATTTTGCCATTTGACAATCGAAAATGCAATTTCAAAGGGCTGTTAAGTATAAATTAGATAATTTTATTTATTTTATTTTCTCCTCATCATCCTTCATCGTTTTCAAATATTACTGCTTGTATTGAATCCGAATCATTGGCACGTTTAAATATATTTTTAAATACACTATAAATACGTTACACTTAAATAAACACAAACATTCTAATTTTTCGACGAAATGAGAATACCTGCTGTCTCATTCTCTCTTCTAACTGCATTAGAATTTATGAGCACAGAAGTAGCTACGCAAATGACAAAATAAACATGAGAATTAACCGAGGCAAAAGGAAGTTTTTAGAAACAACAGTCTCATATTTTTCATATTACAAACATTGTTACAAATGAAAAACTACTACAGCTGAATAAATAGCATGGAAGTTCCATTTTTTTCACAAATAAAAAAATCGGACAGATCTTCACACTTTTTAACAGACGGACTACAACAAGTAATTTTTGTCAAGGATTCTTAACATGTATTTTAAAATACACTAAAAATAAATTACACTTAAATGAACAGAAATATGCTAAATTTCCGCAAAAAATAAGACCATCTGCTGTCTTGCACTCTCTTTTAGCCGCGCCATAAACTATAGGTATAAAGGTAACTATGCAAATAATAAAATAAACGTGAGAGTAAGGCCGAAGCATAAGGAAGTTTTAAAAATAGCATTCTTACTATCCTTAACAGCCGATAAAATACCATGAAAGTCCCACTTTTACACTAATAAAAATCGGAATGTCCAGCACACATTTTAAAGCAGACTACCAAGAACGAGTAACCTTTTTTCAAGGATTTTTGGGTCAAAATTGAAATGAATGAACGAATACCAGCGACAGTGTTGGTGAATTTCTGGAAGTAGATGCATCCTCGGGGCGGGCGATATTGAAATAACCCGAGGAGGACTCGGAACGGAGGAATGAGACGCCCAGCCGAAGCGCTTCAAAACTCAATTATTGCCTCTACATCGCGGAGGCGGCGGAGTCGAAGTGCGCACTTCCTGCGGGATATCGCCTCTCCCGAGAGATCCTCTCCCTTTCCCCCGCGCCCACCCGTAAGAAGAACGGAACTGCTCCACGTGCCTTGGTGCTGCCTCCGTGGAGGAATTTACCGATCGGACCACGGGAACTGGATCAATCCCCACCACACGCACACACATCCAGAAACCATTCCTCAAGACGTCCCCGAACGCCCAAAAGATCACCCGGATGACAACCACTTCAAAATATCACGCAATGGGCTCGATCACAATTTTTTAAAACGTTTTCCGTGCCATAGGCGTAATGTTACGTCCTGCTAATCCTTGTGAGGATTGCCATGGACGTAATATTACGTATATCTATTTTATTGACTTTGTTTGCGTAAAGTCGTAATATTTCGCCCGTGGTACTTTTCCAGTTTACTGCTAAGTGGTTCTGTTATTTCAAAAATCAACTACTCGATGGAAAAAGAGTTCTTTTAATGTCGTGAGGACGAAAAGTCCTCCGTAGCTACCGGCACCCTTATCTAAGCCTACTTTGTGTGAGAATTCTCTGGAGGAAAGAACCGTTCGTTGAGGGTGCAGTGACCCTTTTTGTCATCCAGGATTTTGAATGATTTGCTTGGAACAATGCTTTTGTATGATTTCCATGGTTTAAATAGCTCAAATTGAGCGTGATAGAAAAATATTATATATTTTATGGCGGTACATCATTTGTTGCAACTTTTTTATTAAAAAAAAACAGTAGGTTTTCATTATTAAAAAATACATTTAAAAGTTAGCAATAAATGTTACTCAACTCATTCATAAAGAGGAGCAATGTCCATTTTTATTGGAATACACGTCGAAATAAATATATTTTTGATGCTAATGTTTTAAAAAAATATGTGAATTTAGTAAAAATGGCTGGATTTTACAGTAGGGCTTTAAAATTACCGGCCGGAACTCAAAGTGCTAATCGTCGATTGTGATTTACTAAAATTGATTGTAGTCGTGCGAACTTTTCTCTTTCTCAACATTCCCTCTTGGGGTCTGGTTAATGTTATGGCTAGATTTTTCTACGTTTATGTAGTGGTTAGATATTTCTACCACCACGAGATTTGAACCCGATCTCACAGGGTAGGGGTCCAACAATCTAGCCACAGCATAAACCTGACCCCCGAGAGGGAATGCTGTGAAATAGTGAAATTAAGTAATCTTGATAGTAGTCGTTCGAACCATGAATCGTCTTCAGTTTGATTTTTATAACAGTATTCTACCGATAAAGGAATGCTTCCATGAAGTATTTAAGATCGAGGATTTCAAATATTTAATTTTATAAATGAGTATTTATGTCGAATAATTATAAGACGCTGAGCGTGACGATACACTGTACGTGGCGAGAGCGCGCTCGCAATATATACGATTCTCTAACAATTTAAAAATAAAAAGTATGGCAGTCCTTAGAGACTGAACGATGGATGCTAATATTTCTTTGGCGTACATTGTGGAAGACTTAAATCGCGTAGGTATGAAATGTTTTTCCAATTTTACGAATTGCAATGAAATGTCGTTTTCAATAATTTTTATACTAATAACTTTCAATTTATTTAATATGCAACAAACTTCAATACTAGAAACATTACTTTAAAAATATACAAATTACTACTTATAAAAAAATCTAAGCTTTTGGAAACTCGTGCTCAATTTTTTAAATTCGTTATTTGCTCTACTCAGGGCGTTTCCTCTATCTCCAGTAGCGCATGCATACCTACAGAGCGAGCATAACGATAGGTAAAGTGTGATGATGCGATGGATCAGACGATTTGCAGGCCATATTTTTTATGGTTTTTAATACAGCTAATGACGCACCTAATTAGATAAAGAAAACATAAGAGATCAACTAGAAATTTTTCTCTGCCTTTGATATTCCACTCGATGTCAACAGAGAATAAAAACTCACTCATATCCCTTGGTCACCAAGTTTTTGTACATTTCTACAGTTAATTTCTGTACCTTACTCTGTTAAGAAAAAAAAATTACTTGCACCCCTGGCTTTCTCATTTCCTAAATTGTAATCGCAAATTTTCGTCTAATTTAATAATTGAATGTCCTTGAAATCTAGATTGTTACATAAGCAAAACACCGGAAAGGCTGGACAATCTAGAAAAACAGTTTTATTGGTATATGTGAAGTTCACCCAAAAATGTTGGTATTGGCTTTGCTCAGTAACTATGGAGATGCGACCCCATTTTTACGGACAAAAAAAAATTGTCTCGCCAACCAACTTCTTAAGCATTGATGACACCTCCTGATACATACTTTAGAGCATGCCTCTGAGGTTGAGACCACTATATTGCCATAGCAACGCAACTACTGTTTACAAGATCGAGGGAATAGCCTTTTGGAGTTGAAACAAAAAAAAGAAAACGTCGAACGCACTCTAGCTCACTTGCTATGTGGATGAAAACACATCCTCGTGAAGCGACAGATAAATAAAGAGGGAGAGATGACTCTCTTTCAGCCTCGAGTGTGGAATTCCACCGCGCCTCTTCAGCGAAGGAAAGAAATAAAAAAATGAAGAGATCCGAGAACCAATCGAATAACGTCATCGCACCTCCGTTCCACGGCGGATACTTCATTATGCGGAAACCTATTAGCCTACTTCGTCCCCGCGAGAGGCCGATGCTTGGATGATAATGGCGAGTCGCGGCACAGCTGATTGGCGCGAAAACACAAGGCGCAGCCGTGGAAGAGGAGGATGAATTATGAGAGATCCGTGCGGGGAATAAGGATTTGAAAAAGGAATTTCGCTCGTGGGATTGCGTGAGTCAATGGAAAGTTATAACGCGAAGGTTTTGTCAACGTTCGCGAACGAATTAGCGAGATAAAACGATGTTTGAAGCAGAGAAAAACGTACGAAGAGAACGTATTACATCCTCTCTACGCGTCTTATTTTGTCTTTATTATTGGTATATAACTCTTTGAAGCCATTTGTCACCTAGGAATTTTCAGTGTATGTATAGTAGAACTTTCTCAACATTTATTTACTGTTACATAATGCTACAAGTAAGCTATTGCCTGGCATTTTACATTTATATGGCATTTAAAATAAATTAATCAAAAGCCTACCTACCTAAGAGGAAAGTAAAAGGATAGGTAATACACCTGTAGAACACAAAAATACATTAATTCCAATATCATACAACTGACAAATGAAGTTTGAACCGAATAACCCGATTTCCATCCCTCCCTCATAAATCACAATGACATTAATCAAGAATCGAGAAACACTTACTCTTAAAAATTCTAGTATTTGCGCGGAATATCTTAAAAATGTCTTCAGGTAGGTCGTTCTACTCCTTTATTCCACTAAGCAGGAAGGATTTTTTTCCAAAATGCCCGTTAATTTGCCTGTATCTAAAATAAGCATATTAGATCCTAAATAATATTCAGATAAAATTTTCAAATTTGAGATTCAAGTAATTGTTGAAAAGGTCCGACCTTATATAACCTAATAATTTCAAGATGACAGTGTACGTACTAAATGA
Organism: Ischnura elegans; assembly: GCF_921293095.1. Classification (NCBI taxonomy): domain Eukaryota; kingdom Metazoa; phylum Arthropoda; class Insecta; order Odonata; family Coenagrionidae; genus Ischnura; species Ischnura elegans. The sequence continues at coordinate 59,054,081 of NC_060251.1, forward strand.
ATATCATGTCACGAAAAATACCGGACGGGCAAGAGTGATGTGTCCTCTTTAGATTGCAACGAATGGTTGCAGAAAAATATTGAGCCATGCCTTATAAATTGAAATTTAAATAAAAAATCTCTAATTCCCTTCATAAACATCGCTTGCACGTATGAAAAATATAATAATATACGTATGCACGTAGCATATGATATAGATGGCAATATCATGTAATACAGAGCCTTTAGGTGACATCAAGCAATAGCCTTCATGATGGAGCCATATTTTTTTAGCCAGGGATCAAAAAGCACATAACATTATTTTACCTACTGCAGGATATAAAAAAGTATTGCGATGCGTACCGTCAAGAAATAAATAGTAAAGTAAAACTGAGAAAACTGATGAGCATGAACGATTGAATAAATACTATTAAATGAGCATATTTACAACGGGTTGATATTATCAAAACAGAAATGCGGATCTTCTCCCGCGTCTAATTACAAAACTATTCGATACATTTAAGAGAGAACAGGACCATTGTTTAGGAGAATATATGAGAGCATCTGACTTCTTTATATGTGTAAAAATATCGACTGAAACACTCACTGTGGCAAAGAAATTGTAGTAAAGCACAGAATTATATAATGAATTAATATTTATCATAAAAAATCTTTGAGTGCGTATTCAAGCATCATACATTGTATAAACAGTAACATTCAATTCAAGATATCATGCGAAATGTTTACAGCTAGTGGTACAAGCGAGAAAACACACTATTGTAGCAGAATAATTAGATAAAGGGCACCTATTCGCTTTACAAAGGCGGCACACATCAATTACGAAATGCATTCGCCTTACCATGACCTCTTCCACTGAATGTCAGCCGTGGCGTGAGGTTTTCTGGACGTACAGTGTGAACACACCCATAAATAATTTCGAAGTCCACAGAAAATACAACTGAGACAAATTTTGAAGCAACTGTCTGTCACTTACGATGTAAGTGGAAGGCAGTTGTTCTTACACTCTCGCCCACCAGCTATTCCGCTAACATTGATTTGATTGTCCTCACAACAGCATTACGAAAATATTCGTAGACATGTCAGTAAAATTTTCGGACGACGATGATGATATGAGTTTTTTCTGACCCAATACCTACCAAACACTTAGCTGATGAAAGTGGTTCCAATAAAAAAACAGTTTGGTTGTTCCACGAAAAGATGAGGATGGGCGTTATCCTGGGTGGAATTCGTTGGAAAAACAATCCATTGGGATGGCACATGGAAAAAGTAAACTGAAGAATGAAGAAAAGAGGCGAACTTTAAATCGACGTTCTGGTAGCTTGCTACTTTCATAGAGTAGCTCTTAATGGCGGCACTTTGAGAAAATACAGATTATGATTTACTCAACGAAAATAAAGAGCTGTTGGATCTTTACGTATAAATACTAAACGTTTCACAGACAGAGCGATAGTGAAATCACCTCTCGTAAAGATACCATGTATAAATATTCTTCTCGAGATAAAAAAAACACCTATAAAAAACAAAAAATACAAAAAACTAAGAAGACAGAGTAAGTACACAGGGTGAGGAAGAGAAATACGGACGATAAAGCTAAAACATCATATTCTTCCATGTCTCCACAATGATTTGCATTTGAACAGCTACTTTTCGGCTATAATATCGCCGGTGATGTTAAGGAAATGAGGAAGTTATGAAAATAAACAAAGAAAATCATATATAGAAATAGAAAAAAATGTGCACAGGGTGCTCATAAAAATTATACAAAATACAACGGGCGTGTCCGCACTGTTCACAGGTTTATAAAGCGTCACCATTCTAAAGAGGAAAAATGATGTCACTTATCCGCGGATTTCATCGCTTTAACGAGCTATTTAAATGAAAATCCATGCATCATATCTAAAAACTGAAATACCACATCATATACTGGGGTATTCCAAAATCATAATGCTGTAGGATAAAATATCGACGCAATACCAATCAAATACATTTTTCCGTGAAGACGAAGTTAAAACGCATGCTAATAATACGGAAGTATAAAGGGATAATTGGTGTCTCTTCGGGAACAGATGTTTCAAAGGCAGAAAGAGGATGAGCGATGAATACGTGAAATTTTATACGCTAGTCACATAACGTAAACCATGGGTTGCAACGTAATTGGTAAAGCTCTTTGCCATCACAGAGTAAATTTTAAGACCTTGTTAACCGATTTTCTGTCGGCAGAGTATCCAGTCTTTGATCTGTAACAGACGCAATAAGGATAATAAGAGTCAAACAAGTTTCTCTGATACAAATGGATGACCTAAACCGCGCGGAGGGGATGAAAAACAAACGTGAACTCAGGGGTGGTTTCTTAGAATAAAAAAAAATGTACAAAACAGTAGCAGAATGAATCGTAAGGAGTATAGTAGTGAGTAGAAACTTGATAAAAAAGAGAAGATAATACTTCTTGTTTGAATACGTCTCAATTTTCACTCTTTTTTTTCATGAAAAAAATTCTCTGGGCTGTGGGATTTGCGATTAGCAATCCCCCACATCAAATATCCCGCAATGAAAGATTTCTAGGAGAAAGGGTAAAAAGATTCCCACTTAGAATGCCTCAATTCTATGAAAGTCCTTACCGACTCGGTTGGCATATGATTTGATTTTCAAATCACAATGCTATCAGATGATGATAAGCATAGAGGTCTTCCACTGTTTGGAAAATTTAGCGTCACAAAAAAGGCAATTCAATTCGTATGGAATAGGCTTAGGCATTCACTGATCCCAGGGAATTACTAAGTGGATACAGGCAACTAGGATACACCTCCGACTATTTTCACCGGCAATGTGCTCGCAGTAAATTGGAAGCGAATGAAAAGGCCGCTGGAGCCATTACGGCTGAAATTGGTGAACGAGACGAGAAAAAAATGCATCCGTTATTATATCAGATGATTTTAATCTGCGTGCAAATCGTCGGAGAGATGATAGAAGACTGCACGAGTGACTGCATAATGATTTCCATGATATTCCCAGGCGAGTTAAGAGACTTCAAATTCACAAAAAATGAATTCAAATGAAAATTTAGAGAAAATATAAACTTCATTACGTAATCAAATCACTGCATGAAACAAGTGAATTTAGACACATCACGTGCACGGATGCAAGTTTACATACACCAATGATAAAGTTCGCCTTGGAAAACATTTGGCTTGTAAAAGAAATAAATGTAGAAGTTCAATCTAAGAAGATGGCTTGGTGGTGTAATGGGCTAACATGCCTAGCCAGCAATCGAAAGAACCGGGTTCGAATTTTGACTTAGCCAAATTCATGGCGAACTTCATCCATGGTGAGCATTCATTACTTAATGTTTCATTAAAAATATTTAAATTTTTAATTTAAACACATCAACCCGCGCTTACTATGAGAGGGAGGAATAAGAGATGACGAACAATCAAAGCGATTAAGGGTATAGCATTGCAAAATCGCACAACGTATTCACATATGGTTAAATAAAATTAAGGACTCGATCAGACGGGACTCTTCACAAAAAATTTTCTAGCTAAATAGGATCCTAATGAGCTCCAAGGGTAGCAATTGGAAAAAACTAAATTCCCTCGATAAACTCAATCAGGATCAAACTACCATTGTGAATCAAAGCACTCATCCAAGGGATGAAGCAAAAACATTGAAATCCATTCAAGAAAGGAGCTGATCCCCTTTTAAAAGAGGAAAGTACGCTTCTATACTCAGAAGATTTCTAGAGATTTCAATCGAGTATATAAAATGAAAATACGCTGAAAACAATTGAAGCATAAAATGAACTGGATCTTTTAAAACAGAACAAGACAATAAAAATAAGATATCCGGAGAACTGGTACAGCAATAGTACTGAAGTACCTGTATAACGCTACGTAAATAGCTAAATCAATACTTCCAGCTAAAAATGGAGTAGAGAAAGGAAAGGAACTTGCCTAACGGCGATAGGGTTTAACTCGGCGCTGTGGAAAAAATCTGGTATATAATAATGAAGTACAACATCTCAAGGCTATGGTATTACAATAATATTTAAGTGAATCTACAATGAGAGACATAGTTGACCCATATAAAATTTTTTTTCTATTATTATAAGAAATCACGTTCGAAAGAATGCAATTATTTAGCCATACAAAATAAATTATTCCCATTTAAAAATCTTCTCTGTTAGATTAATTCAGCGATTCAAATCAAATTAATGAATGTGTCTAAAGATTAAACGCTTACGGCACGGACTTTGAGAGCAAAGCGACCCTCTCATTCAGCGAAAGAAATGGAGGTATACTTGTAAAAAAGGTCAAAGATAATGACGAATCTCAAAGTATTCACCTTGCCGAGATAAAGGGCTGGCAACAGTTGGGGAAAAGTGGATCACATCTCGTTATACATATACTCAAAGGAAAAGGGAAGAAAACAAGTTTACAAATTAAACGAGACCCAGATCATCAAAGTTAAAATTTCAGCACCAACGAGAGAGGAATGAGAGAAGGAGAATTTAGGAAGAAAGTTAAGTTAAGTGTCTCGTGGGTAGGGCAGGAATGTGAGTCAGATTAACCCATTTCCGCCCGCCCCACAGTGGGCTGAAATCGAAAAAAGCTGGACAAAACTCGAAAATGTTTTTTTTTTTTGAGTATGGAATTCGAAAATTAGCACAGCTATTTTCAATGCATTAGTGCATGCTTTGAAGCTAACCGTTTTGCATAGAATACTTTTTAAACAAATCACATGACCTAAAAGTCGAACAAATTTCGTTAAAATTACCCTTATTGAACTTTTTATCGTATTTCAGCATGTTTAAATTAATGCCACACCGTTTGTAATCATTCAATAACAACAAAATTTACAGTATTATTAAACAGTTTCTCAATGATATTTCTAATTAACTTTCACAACTTGTAGTATCTGCGGCCGATACGATACAAAAAGGCCGTTTTTTTTGCCGCCTAACCGTGCTGAGCAAATGCGGCTCTTGGTGAAAAACTGCGCACTTCTGTTTTCAAATCGTTACAAATATGCTGCCTAATGCTTTGTTAACCTATTCCTTCTTTTTTTTCAATTTGTAATAAGGTAGAAATAATCCCAATTGCATAGAGGCGGGTGAAAATTGGAATTTCAATATGGAAATCTAGTGTCTGTAAATAAGATGCAAATACATTGAATGTAAAAATAGAGGGATATTGAAAAAACAAGATTTTATCTTTCCTTCATCCAAAACTACAATTTCCCTGAATGTTTAATTCTTTTGATGCAGTAAGAATATAGATCACATAAGATTTTGACATATTATGGTCCAGTGTAGCAATGTGGCCACGGGTCATCCTGAGAAATTTTTTTAAAGAATGCACCACCAAAACCTTTTAAAGGATAACTTGAGACAACGATAGGAAAATCCTAGATATCTTCAAAAACATGCGTAGGAATTTATCTGGGTGGAAATGGGTGAAGACCATAGAGTTGGATACAGGCAGAACGATTTTAGGGCAAGGGAAAGGAAAAATAGCAGGGAAAGGCTGCCAAAAATTCATTGGTCACAAAAAAACGTCGACTACAATGATGAGGAAAGTTAAACTGCGAAAGCAAAGGGAATGAAGTAGTCGCCTCTCAGTGAGGCATTAAAGACTGCACGCTAGAAGAAGGACGAGTAAATGGAGAAGAGGTAGAGTGGATGCAATACAAACTCAGAGGAGAACTTGTACACGTCATCTTAAGGCGGTTGGAGAAAGCGCAATGTACCACCGTGGTTAAGAGATAGGCAAATTCAAAGAGAGAAAGAATTTACTGTAAACCTGCTCCAGAAATTCATTCGGGTGCTAAAAATTTCCAGAGCACATTTTTCACCAGGGCCGGCTCATGATAACATTACCACACAGAAAATGAGTCATGGACCGCAGTCCACTTCCAAATATATGACGTTTCTTTCCTGGGTCCGCTCTTTACTTTTTCAGCGCCTGCAATGTCACCTCAATAAGTACTAAATCGGTTGGATACGAATACAATATTTTTTATTCTCCCTATAAATGCATGCGTAAAATATGGTAAGACCTATTATGCAATTTATGATGAACTGGCACACTTTCTAAATTTACACCTGAGGAACATATTCATGGCTCTGTTTTCAACTAGTTTCTGTAGGAAGAACAAAGTATCTTCTACTCAATAGATGTTACGCATTTTTTTCGTATCATTTTTAGGTTCTATTGGGCATACAGTTCTCGAGCAATAAATTCATATTCCACTCCATTCTGTACTTATTCACCAATGAAAAAAAATGTTATCCCCGTTTCCTGCGTTATAACCGTGCACCAGATATTTCTGCTGAACAGTACAAGATTCGTGGGCGTGAGTAAGGTAGAGGAAAAGGTGACGCGATCGAACAAAGAAAAATGAGGACATGAGGAGAAAGAACAAAAGTATCTCCTACTTAATATATGTTCTATATATTTTTTCACGTCGCATGTGTATGTTCCATTGGGCATACTTGAACAAAAAATTATATTCCATTTTATTAATAGGCATTCTTCAATAGTAAGAAAATGTTATCTCCGTTTCTTGCGTCATTACAGTGGACTAGATCAATCTCCAGTGCAGATTGGTTGGCGTGGGGAAGGTACAGAAAAAGGTGACGCGGTGAAACAAAGAGGAATGGGGATGGAGGAAGAAGAAGAAGAAGACGTAAGAAGCCTCCATAAGTTCCTTCCTTCGGAGCCGTAGAGAGCGGCTGCGCTATAAATTCTCGTTTTAAGACGTGCTCTTGCAAAGCGGGGGCTCCACACCGGGCCAGGATTTTCGCACGCCACTCGTGAATCTCGAGGCGGAGCGGGGGAAGCACTGGGGCACAAAAATGCCTCATTTCGGGAAGCCTACTTCACTACGCCGTGCAGGATTTAATCCGTGAGTAATGTGCCGGAATAAATTTCGACGAGAGGAGATTTCGCCGTTTTTTTTATTATTATAACTTCGAAAGAGCAACAAACACAAACGGTGTGTGAGAGAGAGAGGGACCGAGGCGAATAAATAAATAAATAAATAAAAAGACAGAGGAATGAGCTCGGGCGCAAGTAATTTTGTGGGATTAACGAAAAACGCGAGGTAGAAAGGGAGAAAAAATTATAATGGCGGTATTTTTATTGAATAACTTCAATGCGTGCAGCACCAAGCCCGACCGAGCACAATAAATGAGTTTAAATTGAGATGGTCCCGCGTTTCACATAAACCGCTCGGTTTTCCGCGAAGGAATAATCCATTAAAAGATTTTTTGTTTAAATAAACCGCAACATATTATAGGAATAAAATGTTCTAGCATAAAGTAAGCTTTTCAATAATTCCATATTTGGAAGTGAATGAATCATATTAGATAACAGAACGATACCTTATTGCCGATGACTTAGCATTACGTGCAGCTTTTTATTCACTTAAAAATTGCCATTGAAAATAAACACAGCAGAAGGTAGAACGGCAAATCAGTATTTCACCTCGGCCAAGGGGATAAAGGATTATCATGGTATTTATGCATGGTATTTTTTTTACTTATCGCATTTCAAAGAACCTCTGAAGGTAGCAGAGGGAGGATTAATACTAATTTCCTCAATGATATATTTTCACAATCGGGATTGTAATAAATATATTGAAAAAATGCAACCTTAACTCACAACAGCTTAGTTTAGAATTTATGTTTCATCACCCACCATCACCGGGGTTGCATTGAACATAAGGAATAACACGAAGCTATAAAACACCTGCGATTTGGAATTTCAGGGGAAACAAAAAAATTGTCTTAGCAAATAATTTGCTCTGTTTTTTGGAGATTTGGAAAAAATCGAGTAAGCTGGTAGTTATTAAACCTTAGGTAACGAAAGACCACAGCAAATGGATCTCTGAATATCCAAACTTCTTGTAAGAGCTAATACGTTTGCTGGAAAATGATGCATCGAAGCTTATCTTCACCACGCATAAACACTTTGCCCAAAAGGATGGAAAAGGGATTTGACCTGTTTGCAAATAATTTCAATAATGGCATGATTTTGAACACAAATCGATAATAGAGGATGACATGAATTTCTTGAAACTTGATCCATTATTTAAAGTCTCGATAAGATAATACAAATTGGATATCAAGGAATAATCCGCAAGAAAATATTTTTTGTTTAAAAAACGCAACACGCTATAGGAATAAAATTTTTTAGCGTAAAAATCGTACCGTAATTCGAAACAATGCGTGTAACATAAGTCACATGCAACAACAACGTAAAAATAACGTAAGTTACGCACCAAAACAATAATATTTTAGCGTAGACACGTTCCACTAAAATAAAAAATATTATTAATCAAATTATTAATAATATTTTTTATTAATTATTATATAATTGATATTGTTGCCAACTTACACAGAATTTTCAATTTTTAGCATTATTATTTAATATAACTTTATGAAACACGATAAGAACAGCAGCTCTAAATGGTATTGGACAGAAACAAGACAGAGTATCACTACCAGCCGAAATTAAGCAGGTAAGCACAATGCGGACCCTAAAAGTATTAATTTTTCTATTAAGGTACATTAACAAGTCAAGAAGCATAAATTTAGAATCTATTTCATAAATTTAGAATCTATTTTCCGACTTAAAAAGGAAAACTCCTTACGAGAAAAAATTACGAAACGAATTTAACGAGCTCAATATTTTACAAATATAGTATGAATGCAAGGCAAGGTATTGTTAATTTCTGAATAATAAATCGAAAGGTATAACCGCTTCGTTATTAAAAAGCAACAATATGATGAAAATAAAATTCAAAATTCTCGAAATACATTTTCACCACTCAAGCGAGAGTGGGACATTGGACTAGCAGATGCTTAAAGGATAACTTCCTCAACGTGGTAACTTATCATGCTCTTAAGTGCCCATTTATCAGCTCCTGTCTTGACAAGTGTCTCTTGAAACTTGGGAAGGTTTCAGGAGTTTGAAAACTTGGCAGAATACCCCTTCCCTCCAAAGTGTTCCCGACATGAATAAATAAAAGAATCAGGAAAAGAAAACGGAAGCAAAGTTGATGGAAGACATGTAATAATCCAAGCATGTGTATTAACTATCCTCTACCGCTCTTTACGCATCAATGGGGAATATGTATGAAATTTTTCTATTGTCCTTACAGTATGGGGCTGACAGGAAATTTCCTCACGATTGTAAACGTGTCAGCCAAACTTAATGTACGCAATGAATCAAATAGAAATTTAGTCATGGCCTCCACTTTATATTGCAAAAATTAACCCTTTATTTCGATTTATAGTATAATATTTGGCAGATTAGGCACTATCTATTAAACGCGAAGTTATTTTACGCAATAAAAATTGGAGAGATCGAAAACGTTTTATTTGATGCATTCACCAAATCCCGACTGATACTGCTAAACTTACGCATTTATACAAACCACAAAATTTATTAAAGATTATCAAAGATAAATTTTTCCGAAAATCAATAAAGGCCACGTGACAGGAAACGCCTTTAATTGGTTGGACGTCACAGGGCACAGTTTCCATATTGCCACGGGGAGAGATATTTTTTGTAAGCAATTTGTAGGAAACATACCGCCCCGAGGAGCTAAAATAAAAAATGAAACTCTTATTCATTTTTTATCGTAAAATTGTTTTGACTGGATTGTGAAAAGTACGTCCAAATAATATTAAAAGCATATCAAAACATTCATCTTGGGTCTGCTCTGTTGCTTACTTATTGCATGAATGCAATCCCAACAATAAGTTGCTTAGGTATGAAAGGTAATTGTTCAGATGTACCTTGCACTAAAAATCCAAGATGAATGTAAGAGGCTCAGTAAAGAAAGCAAGGATTAGCAAAATTTTTTTGTTTTTCAGAAAAAAAGTGGAACTGCTTCAATGTCTAGAAGACGCATCTGTATTATTGACTCTGAGTCAGTAGGTTTTACCTCACACGCCTAATTAAAGGTGACTCAGTTGTTGAATAACGGCAACGTGATTAACTATTCCATGTTCTCAGAAATTTTACGATTTTGAAGTGTCATTTCTCAAAAAAAATCTAAGAGGATACTACTTCCTTAGCTGCCACACCACTGATTCTAAGCGAACATATCAAAGAATGCAAAAAAAAACTCCCACCGATTCAAATAAATGTACTACAAGTGGTTAACCAAACATGCATCACCAAAAAATTCATACAACTCAAAGCGCTAACTTACGATCACCAAGTGGAAATGTCTGGGACTGGGCGCATAAATTAATGATAAAATCTTCGGCAAAATTACCATTCAATAAATCAAATATATACGTTATTAATCCCCCCTTCACTCCTTCAGTCCCCTTCATCGTGCCCCCTTCATCTAAATAATCCGAAAAAATAGTGTGTTCGGCTAAACTGATGAATTTACAGTTAAGACGTAATTTTGGCTATAGGTGGAAAACAAACATATTGGGAATGAGAGATCCGCATTCTGATCGCAATTTCTCCTCTAAGTATTTGACTAATAATACACCAGCAAGGCTCAACTAAAGGGAGGAAAAAATAATGGGCTGGGTTCACGGAATAGCGGCAGAAGTGCGTCAAGCAGCCAATTAAGCAGCATTACGAACTCAATTAAATCGATCAATTGAAGCTTCTATTTACACGTGCATCACGAACTTCAATGCTTCTACTATTGACGATCGATATTCCCATTACGAAATCCTGACGAAATTCAGTACTAATATAACTTTGGGTGCTAAGTACCATCGTAAACTCGGAACCCGTGAAAGGGAAAAGTAATGCCAAACATCTCGTCAATGTTGAGGCTGCAATTAAATTTTTCCATCAACTTAAACTTCGAGCACTGCGGCAGGATAATAGAAACCTTATATTTTTCCCTCCCAACGGAAAAATTCGATGGAATTTAAAATTGAAATTCTTTTTTAAATCCTCGGCGATTACGCCTTATCTCACGACCGAGACAAAAATAGCAATCGATCGCAAGACTTCCAAGGCTCTTTTCAGTCAGCACCAATCAATTCGGATTATTCCGACACAAGTAGGCTCTGAGAGTCATACGGCGTTTTCGAAAGCGTAATTAATCAAGTTGACACAAAATATATTTCGAGTGCGCTTGATGACGAAGTAAAAAATACCTCTTATGATAATTTGCAAACTCGTTGTGACGGAAGAGACATCTAGCGGTCATTGACGCATTAAAAAAAATGAGCATCGAATTTCCAATGCATAGTATCATAGAATTATTTAAGAACAAGAGACGGTGCAGTCAATGCTCAGATGTAAGCGAGGTTGAAGCCGAGTGGGTGTAACTCTCAGCCCATACCTCAGCCATATTGAGTTACCGTGATTTTACTTGGCGTAATATTCCAGAAGCTGTCTATCTACAATTTTTCTAGCAATAAAATGTGGAATTGATGAGAAATGTCGATATTGTCAGTCAGATGGGTGATATGGTACATTTTCGAATTATGACAGAGGTCAATAGGCGAGCAGGAGCAATGAAAGGAATTTCGTCTGCTCGTGAAGGGACCTCCGAAATTTAAAAGAATGAATGGAGGATATAATTCGAACGAATGTTCAAATAAGAATTTATCACTAAATTCACTGGTCAGCAGATAAAAACACGTAAATGAAGGCCACGAGAAAAACTACCCATGAAAAGAAGCAGACTTTCAGGAGATGTCCGTGCCATTGTTCTGTGAAAAAGTTAAATAGAGGTTGGTGAACAGGAAATGCCGGACAGAAACACAAAGAGTATTACTACGGAAAACTTCCCCATTGACCAGTGATACAAATACGTTCTCTTAGGAAAACAGGATTCCCACGGATGCTCAATAAGATAGAAAGTTTTTCACCCTAGCTTCACTCAAGAGTACATTACGCGACCTATGATAACTATATACTCTTAGCATAGTATCCATAACACTGATTACTGGCTCTCTCGAACGCGGCCTTAAGGTTACTGAAGTGATTTCATTTCTACGAAAATCTCAGCGTGCAGCATTGAACACGTATTACTTTAGGGGAGATTAATGGAATAATGCGAAATATTTCACCTCTACATCGGTCGCATCTAAAAATTTTTAACAAGCAGCCTTTTTGAGTGATAAATAAATATCTTCATCATTCCTGAGTGTTCAGTTCAAGATTTATGGAAATATAGAATAAAGGACTTTCAGCGATGCGAGGTTCGAAATTCAATGAGGGAGATAGGCCGAGGTGATTAGGAGGACGTACAGCAACGAAGGCCCACACACAGATTACCTGAGATTATAATCAGAAAGCAAATAAAAGTTCAGTGAAACACCGGTAGAGTAATTATTACACAAAATCCGTGTTTTTTTTGGACCACAGCCACAATGAGCTTGTCTATGTACTTAATAAAAGAGCAGAAAATGATAACGTGGCCATGTTCAACCCCTGCCATGAATGGTGGCACAAAACACGGGATAAAAAGATGAGCCACCAGCAGCATGTTTAAAGATCCATAGTACTACGCAGAACCAAGGCATATTTATACACTAAATACTATACACTACACAAAGAATTTAAAACATTTTTAGGAGTTCAAGGGTATAATGGAAGTACATTTATCTTCATTTCCGTATTTTCATTAATTCTATTTAATAATTTCATAGGGTTATTCCCTTACTTACTTGTTAGTGACACACTTCAATAAACAAAACCTCAATCCTATTCACTTCTACACGAAACAAATGAGTTCAAAGGAGTGTATCACCATGCAACCACACCCAACTCAAGGCTCTGGATCCTTCCCTCTTCCTTACCCAGGAAAACGTATTAATTTCGAGGAGCTTTAATAAAAAACGAGATGAACCGGGGGTAAGGTATGAATTTAATTTCATCCAAAAGGGTTGCATTTTTAATGAAGTTCATCAGAGGAAAAAAAAGAGCTCGTTGCAATTTAAACAAATTCCTCATCTTCTTGCGAAGATCTTTCGGCCTTATTATTTCCCAGAAATCTCGCGACGCCAAGGATACTTGTGCACAGATGGGGAGCGGGGAGAGAAATTTTTGAAGGATTCCGAAAGTAAAAAGAAAATGAAAAACTATGCAACAAAAAAAATATACGCAGGTATGCGACCGACCAGCGTGGAAAAGACGAACAAAAGCAAAATCAAGTGGAGGGTTTTATTTTTGACAAGAAGCTTGAGTTTAAGTGGAGGGTAAAGTACTCGGTCTAGAAACTGTCTGGGTTCTTTCTGAAACGGGAGTGCTCGAAGAAATAAACAAAGGGAGCGACGCTGTCCCGAGTCGATAAATTTACAGCGTTGCCACATGGCAAGCCATTGTCATGAATATATTATCCAAAGTTTGAGGCATAAAATTTAAGAGGAGGAAAAGAAGAAGAAGAAGTTATCCTAACAGCTGCCGGTGTGTGCTGTGGGCACCCAAGCGTCGTTCTCCAACCAACTTACGTTCACTTATCAGCTTAAGGTTGGATGGCGATATTTGGTGGAACTTGTTCGCAGGAAACATAATGAAATACACTTTTGTATGTTCCACAAGAGTTTTTATTCCCGACCTAGGTTTCGGCAGTACACACTGTCATTATCAAGGGTGGTATCAATTACACCTTGATAATGACAGTGTGTACTGCCGAAACCTAGGTCGGGAATAAAAACTCTTGTGGAACATACAAAAGTGTATTTCATTATGTTTCTTACGTTCACTTCACTGCCCAGATTTAAAAAAAGAAGATCTCGACAAAAGTTTTCGTTAGGTAGCCATTCTCGGCTGGAGGTTGAATAAATATGTAAATTTTTGGCTAAGAACTAAACCGGGAGGGTTCTTCACGATGATAACACACCAATATCAACAGCGGGGCAAACTGTGCGTATTAGGATTGCCACTGACAGAGCACAAGATGGTCCACTACCACAGGGCTCACACCGGAAGGTTGATTAGGATTGGTAGGTGACTGAATCAAATGAATTTCCCCAGGCCCAACTCTTAAGCGGGCAAAGGCTTTGGATAAAAGAAAGGATTGGGTAGAAAGTAGGCGATGAAGTAAAGTGAAAAGTACACCCAAATAAAAAAGAAAAGAAAAAGAAAAATACATTCACTGGCTTTGTGAGGGTAGAGCACACCTAAGCCAAAGGCGTATAAGGTACTACACGTTTTCAGGTAACGGGTCAAAGAGGGGCCAGCTCGCGCCGCGAGATTTTTCGCTTTCGGAGACCTAAGGATTCAAATGGGATTCGAACCAGTGGCGCCGACTCCATGGGGCCTGAGGGGGCCCGAGCCCCCTCAAAGTATCGTTAGGGGGGGCGGAGCCCCCTCAATAATTCAAGATAATAATTAAGTTACATTATGCTTGGTGAAATCACAAAAATATATTGGTATTTTTTATTTCCCATGTTTGACGATAGTTACCTTTTAAAATACATTCAACAATATGCTAAAACAAATAATTATAAGACAGTAAGCAGGTTAACTGAAAACAAGTGGTGTGTATTATGATAGTATTACGGTGCTGCGACACACTTTGAATATAAACTCTTCCCGGGGCAAGACCCCCGATACGGGCCCCCCAATATTTTTTATAAGTCGGCGCCCCTGATTCGAACCTCACACTCTTTTTGATTAGCAGCCAAATGCTCTGTTGGCTAATTCAATACCCTCCCATATTAGTAGATTAGCAGCCGTGATGTCAAGAAATTACCTTTTAATAAGCTGTCACATACTCAGAAGCATTAAAAAAAAAATATACCGCGATACGAACAAGCAAAACACTAAGTGGGCTAATATGAAGCTCACTCAGACCTGGCACTTCATTAATATTCATTGGATTCTGAAAATGATTTAAAATAGAGTCAACTTCAGAGCATTGGCTTTAAAATTTTGGCTTCCCTTAAAGGTCAAAGATGCATCAACAAGCTACAAGACGTAAGAAAAATTATAGTGAAAACGCAGAAAAATACCAATAGTATAATTAATCAATTTCCTTGCATAGCATAGAATGTGAGTTAATGCATCCATGGATAAGAGATGTACGAATATACAGCGTAAGAAAATAGCAAAGGTAGTTTTAAATAATGCAAAATAAATGTACATAAAAACAACGCTTTTAACGCGAACCGAAAAGAATACAGAAAATGTTCTATGAGCCTGACAGTCTCTCTGAATAAATCGCTTCATATACAACGCAACACGTTGGGCGCACCTTATCATAACAATCTATTTTGACTCTAAAAGAAACGTAATTACCTGTAGTTCAATGCATTTCGTAGTTTCAGGATATTATGATGTAAACAAATTGTTGTTATGACTCTATCATTTTCATTTCTTCAAACAACCGCAGCGCCGCCATCGGATTTTGGAGGCCATTTTTTGAGCTAATATTAATATTTAACTTTGAATTCGAAATAACAATTGAGATACAGTTAAAATCATAATAAAAATGGTAGAGTATAGCAATGTTACCTCGTTCTGGTACCCGAAAATTTCTGCTTGATAGCTAATCGAAAAGTGGGTTAAAATTGATTTGCAAGATTTGAATAGGACAAGCTGACAAAAAACAAAGAGAGTTTATAAAAAACGTTATAAGAACAATGCCCAGACAATGAAATCCAGGGTATGAACAATGGACAAGGCAATTCAATCAAATGAGATTGAATTTTGCCTTTTTCTGGATTAAATGAGACATGAATTATTCTCATCAGCTCTTCAATTAAATTTCATGGATTCCAAATTACTTGGACGCAGATCCCTAAGTAAGTCAACATCCACTGCTCCTTAATGAGTCGAGCAGGATAACAAAAGGACAGCCAATAATAGCCTCAATTATGAGCACCGTCGCTTCAATAATGTCACGTGAATCACCGAGATATCACAAAGGTCTAGAAAAATAGTTAATCATTAATTCCTTAGGATGAATTTTGGTGCTCCAACTCTACCCGATATTCATATTCAATCGTCTTCACAATATTTGACTCATTCGACATTTAATTTAATACTCTGGATTGCTAAGGAAATTAATTTATTAAGAGTTGACGAAAATGTTCCATTACAATTGCCTGAAATAATTAATCTGGGTGAGATAGCGCAATCGTATTGTTGATACTCGCTCAAAGTTCTGGTTTAATTTAGCTCCAAGAAAAACTGTTCTCAATGAAACTGCAAAAAGCATTTTAAAATGTTGCTATAACTCAGGAGTTGCGACCCCATGATTTGGACAAAAATGCTGAAAATTTTCTCCCCTACCATATCCTGAAGTATTGCAGATTCCTCCTGAGCACCTGTATCCTGCGCACATTTTCTTGATTTCAAGAGGACGCCTGAACATGCGTATGTTATTGCTTAGGCAATTATAGCCCCACCGTCTAAAGGACTTTTAAGTCTAGCCAAGAGTAGGTAAACCGGTGAATTATAAAAATTCCAATTTATACAGTTAAAATAGTAACTTAAAAGGGCACAATGACATATCTACCTCATCCTCTTCAGTTAACAAAAATCGATACGGTAGGAAATCCGTCTTGAGCACTCTAATCCGTCCAGATCAAGTCGAATAATTTTTCCACACAGATATAGTACTTCACTGCAAAAAAAATTTAAACGGCGGTCGTAGTTCCCAGAAATCTTTCCTGAATGATAAAAACTATAAATACTTCTTTCGATGCGAAATTCATACAAATGAGCTGTTAGAGTAATTGAAGAAAATTGAAAATCAGCATTAAAAAATAAATCAATTGCCTATAACTTCCTGCGAAAATTGAAAAAATAAAGTTAAATGAAATACCAATTCATTTCATACAGCATTTTGGAGATTTAAAAAGTTAACATTTTTTTCCAAACCTCATTACATCTAATGAACTCAAAGTAATTTCCTCGTTTCAATTCACAAATACTTCCTCTGCTATCCTATTTTACGGAAAATAGCTAGGGAATATTTAACCAACACAGGTTAGGCTATGTTAACTATTTTAAATCCCTCTCTAATTATTCCGCGAAGTAATCAAATTCCGAGAATAGGTTTACCGGTTTTTATTCGAGATATTTACGGGAGTACGAAGCGATGAAACAAAAAAGTAGATTCAAAATCAGTTTTTTATTTTTTCACCTTTTTCTTCTCAGCATTCATTGCATAGCCGGTCAAAAATGCATATTGAATCTGGTGTAACCAGATTTTCCAAGAAAAAACTGTAATTTTAATCACCTGCCGTAGGCACAGACAAAAATTCGCTTATTGCTTTGATTATTTTGGAATTCCATAAGCATTATATACAGCTTCGGCGAGTAAAAAGAGACCTCATTTATCGTACGAAAAACATTTCTAAGCAAAAGAACGATTTCATATACAAGATCCCCATCACCGAAAAAAGTGATACCAGTTTTGGCATGACCCATTTTATCATGAATATGAGGCATAACGAAAAAGTAATGGTGAAAACGAATTCCTTCGGATTAATATCGTCCATGGGGACATACTAGAGAGAATCTATGAAAATTGCTCAATAACAAACTCAAATTTTGCCTCATCAACTGGAATACCTCATGAGCACAAGGAATTTAATTTAATTTCCCGCATTTACGTGATGGTATTGAAATCAACGTTCTTATCGATAAAATAGTAAATCACTATAAGGGATTTTCTATTGACGCATTAGGAAAAAGTATAATCATTTTAAATACCAATGGATGCTTGAGGTAACAACAGTATACCGTATAATATGTACAGTATTCTATTCAGTATACTAAAAAATACATGGAAATTAAATGAATCACACATCCAAACCAATCTACGGCTTGAATCACTGAGTGACAGCTCATTCGCACCAAAAAAAAATCCACTCCTGCATTAATACTTGAAGGTAACTTCTTATGAAAGGTGGGGGAAACGGTTCCACTTTGAATACTGTAACTGGTTTATGTTCATTTTAAATTTGAAAGAAAATAAATCAATAATGATATTTCAACAGAGACAGAAAATGTTAATACGAACAAATAAAAATCTAAACAAGTTGATCTTGACCAACACATTTTTATGCTTGTTTATGGGTAGAATTTCTCTTTGTTCTCGATTCAGTGTTTTAACGTGTGCTGTTTTCAGAACGGTGTAATTTTAATTTTTCTAACAATCTGAATGTAGACCCCCTTGATCTTGAGGCCCTGGGCTGAAGCCTAGTTAACCAATGGGAAAATCCGGCCCAGCCACCAGGTAATAAAGCGTGTCGTGAAAAGGTTTTCGGGTTGACCTCCGCGTCGTTTCATCTTCATGACGACAGTTTCGCCGGCGTTGCAGCTAGCGTCTTCAGGTACGAAGTATTTGAACCTATACTTAGAAACCCAACCTCCTATGCAAGGCCAAGGATCGCGTGCCCATGAATACCCAAAGCGGAATATACGAAGTTAAGTGCTCTTGCGGAGACTCATACATTGGCCACACATCAAGAGCCATGAAATTCAGAATGCAAGAACACCTAAGGGCCACCAAAAATAGACAGTTTCGGTTATCCGCCATCGCCGAGCACGTATGGGAAGGGCCAACGCACGAAGTGGACTTTGAAAGTGCAAAAATCATTGCTAGAGAAAAGCATTACTTTCCCCGACTCATAAGAGAGGCTATCGATATAGCGAAAACAGCCACTTTCAACAGGGAGGACAGCTATTCGCTCTCAAACACCTGGAAGAGACTCTTACCCAAACGGACCAATCAGAACGCACCTAGCCCAAACCAAGGCCTATATAAGACGGGCAAAAACCTGCATCAAATACTTCGTACCTGAAGACGCTAGCTGCAACGCCGGCGAAACTGTCGCCATGAAGATGAAACGACGCGGAGGTCAACCCGAAAACCTTGCTACGCATGCTGCACCACCCCGCGAAAGTCTCCATCAACACGTGTTGTGAAACTTATCCACGAGCGGTCCTTCCATCCTTCACACCTCGTCCTTATTTCCCCAACAAAGGACCCAACGAAGTCGACGGGGCGTGGCCGTCACTGGGTGACAGGATATCTTATTACCTGGCCCAAGACTCAAATCCCCAAGGCCTCCCGAAAGCCAGATCGACTGGCTATCGAGGTTTCACAGGGTCAAAGTGAAAGAGATGGCAAAAAGGTCCACGCTCGCTCACATCAAGGCATAAAAGGGAAACCTTGTGAGGGCAGCTCGATTTTCAAAAGATGGCCTAGGGAAAGCAAACGAGAGGTGTTGGTGAGAAAAATCAATGCGGGGTTCACGCCCCATCGATCTATCTGTATCTAACCTTGCTAGCCACATTTAGGGTTTTAGGACGTTGGATATCTTTTTACATAACGACCTAAAGGTACTTGTAGTTATAAATGTAGCGATAGCCGAGCCGATGGCATAAATTATTTTCGTTATTTCGTACAATAGGTACACCAAAAAGCGCTTTAGAATTACCAATTTAAAATATATTTATTTAATTTTTAAAAATCTATCTCTATTACCCCCGAAAACATCCTTATAAAGCCTTGACTTCTTAACCATCCTTATAAGCTACATATATCGTAATTTTTAAATATCGGGTGTCATTTTAATAACTCCATATCGACTAAACGTTCCGAAACCATGGTAGAATATATAAGTATAACATATCAATGATCCATTATAACGTGTATAATTATTGTTCATTATTAATATATATATATTATTTATGATAATATTAATCAATATTGTATTACATAATTAATATAGAAATATATTTTTGATAGATATATATTAATGATGTAATACAATGTAATGCAATATAACGTAGTGTGACACATTAATTATGTGAAATATTCATCAAGTTTACAAAATCTAAATTACCGGAAATAGGTACCATCTATACATTGACAAGGATGGTAATATTCACTTCAACGAAACAATACCATTTTAATAGCATTTGCTTTTCCAACTTTTTCCGACAATATGTCAATAATATGTCCAAACCAGACTTTAAAAAACGGTAGCGAAACGCTTTCTTAATCACGTTGAACTACTAAGAAAAATTAAAAGCCAGCTGTTGCCGCTGTACATGAGCTAGATTTTAATCAACGGCAGGGCAACAGAATTACTACAATTAGAAGGTAAAATTTTAGAATTTATATCCTTAAGAAAGAAGTAGTACGTTAATTCTCGTCATAAATTCTCCACTGCTTATCATTGCGACTAATTACTCTCACCGAACAACTACGCTAGCTCCAAGACGTATCACGGATTTCCCGGAGAAAAATTCGAGGATACGACATCATTAAAAATATTTCATTCCAGGAGCTTTGTCCCTCGACGACAGTGTTTTTCCCTCAAAATTTCCTCAACATGCCGTGCTGAGCAGCTCAACCTCTTTCCCGTTCATAAATGTTTGTTTCCCTCATTTTTATCCCCACACTGAGGGAACTATTTGAAGGTAAATCCTTCATATTGTAAGAAAGTGCCACCACCACCACTCATTACTTATTCACCAAAACTCAGTTGTAACTAGAATCACTGCACAAAAACGTTCTTCACATAATAAGTCCAAAAAAATTAATGGCAACGAAGGAAATTTTGAGCACTTTTGACTGACTATGAGATTCACTAAATATTAACTTAAAGGGATGTATATTTGGTTTGTGATAGTCCACCAAAAAAGGAATTTTGAATGACCTATAATGAAGTATACATGTCTTTCTACTGCAGAAAATGTATTTATTTCTCAACAATGGTAGTCATTTCAATAACTCAATAACGACTAAACATTCGGACACTATGGTAGCATATAATACTAATAATATAAAATATTTATCTAGTTTATAAAATTTAAACAATTAAAAATAGGTACCTACTATACATCGGCATGGGCTATAATGTACTAAACATTCCCACATCAATACCATTTGCTTTTCCCGCTTTTTCCTATGAGATTCGCTGATGATCCGATTCAATGATCGCAGGCTTTCCCCCCTTTCAGACTCGGTGACGTCGTGGAATAACTTTCAGCGTCAGCGGCGCACACTACCATTTCATCACTGGACCTTTCTCCATTCGACCCAACTAATACTAATAACTAGGTTCTATTGAATTCTCTCACATTTTTACCCAAATCATTAACTCCATCACCATTACCTGAGTTCCTAAACTCCGACCCACACAAAAAAATGAAGAGCGCTTCCTCGTTCCTTTTCTTCTCCATCCATTTCACCTTTTTTTCTGTCCTCTACACTAATGTCTAGAAGATCTCGATTCAATTCTCATTTCATCCTGCAAGGTATGCGATTTAGCACCACAGAATACTCCCACAGAATAGCACTCTTCTCTACTTTTTATTCTTTTCTTTCATCCATTAACGATATAGGATTCATTTTCTTTTCCAAGTCCATAGTATCATAAGTCCTTTAAGTAATTCCTTACCGATATCGCTACTCCTATGACCGTTTTGTCTTTAGAGTACAGAGCCCAATTAATGAAATTGTTCCACCCGCGCACACTTGAAGCTCTTCACCTTCATTCTGAGCCTGAATTTCCTTCATTCCGAAAATGAAAAAGCTCATCAATTCATTTTTATTTCGACCCCTCTCTCATGTATTGCGGCTAACAGTTTTTTTTTTTTTTAATTTTTAACAATTTCTTTAATTGATCATCATCATCAACCGGTTTTCTGCCTACTGGCAGGTCGGAAGGACCCAAAGTTGTCTCCACCTCCTCCTGTCCCGTGCCTTCACCTTGGTTCACTTGTACCTTCTTCACAACCTCACTGCGTCAGTCATCTTCAGCCTTCGTCTTCGCCTTCTTTTTTCTCCCTCGACTGCTGTGTTTAAAATCCCCTTCCTTCTTAAAATATACCCTATCCAAACCCCTTTTTTCTTTAGTACAGTTCTTAATAATACTCTATCCTCCCCAACTCTTTCCAGCACCTCCTCATTCCTCACTTTATCCACCCACTTCACTCCATCCAGCTACCTCCACACACACACATCTCAAAGCGCTGGTCCCTATCCCTTCTTCCCAAGGACCACATCAATAATTCCTTAATTGATACGCAAAATGATATCTAAGTTTTAGTCAAACTATTTTAAATAGAATAGCAAAAGGTGAAAAAAAAGGTTCGTTTCATTCATAACAATTAGGCTGTCATGGAGATGGTAACACAAAAAATTCTACTTACAGTAATACCACCATCGCTGCGGACAATAATCAATGCCGTCCAGACTCGATTACCTTCAGCTTGAACGTACCCCCAAGAGTTAATGCGAGAGCGGGAGGAGAAGAGAAAAAGAGTGATTTCAAAGCGTGATCTAGTACGGCAAGAGAATGCCCAGGCCACTCAGCGTAACGGTCCACAAAGCTTCCTACCCCGAGTACTAATGCACTTCTCGCCTTGACAAAAGGGACTCTGGCCAATAATCCAAGGGGGTCGTTAATTCATTCTGCATTTTCGCCGCAGTCCCCTTAATGGACCCGTACGGTGGCTCCGCCCCCAAGGCAACACCACAAGAAGCGGAGCCGGGCTGTGTTTTCCAGAGGAGGATGAGAGCAAACGGGACTTACCAGGGAATTCTCGACGGGGAGTGCGCGGCGCCACGGCAAACAGCGAATGCAAAGATTGAATAAAAGAAGCCGGCCGAGTCTCATTAACATCTCGCTCGGATTTTGTTCCTCTCTTTACCTAGGGTAAGCCACTGCCTAGCCGACTGCCAAGAGAACGGCCCCGAGGATAAAGCGATACTCGAATTGGATTGAGGATCAGGTGACGATGTGCTATAAGTATAATAACTAGGAAGTATGATCTATAGAGGAAGAATATATTACAGGAGGAATGCTTTACAAATGCCAATTTCACTATTCACACTGAAATTTGCGATTGCATAAGTTCTACATGGTCATAGTTAAACTTAAATGGAGCCAAAATGATCGAGGATTGAGTATTAAATTCGAGTAACTTGAATTGGAGTACATATTCTATTAAAAGAGTTCGGTTTAACGAAAGCGTCATTTTACGAGGCGGTATAAGCACCTTCTATATCATTCGAAATCTCAGTCGTTTTAAAAATTACATAAATGTATACCAAGAGTGATGCTAAATATAATATCCAATAAAAAACAGATTTTTTTCAGTGCCCAAAAATGTTGACTGTTTACAGATAAAACTAATGCATAGAAACGGGAATATACTATTCCCTCCAAAATTTCTTTGAGTCGGCTTACAAGGTAGTATTTATATGTAGATACCAAAAATAGGGCTCACATAAAATTCCTAAGACAAGGCGCATTCCGAAACTAATAGTATTTTATCATGCGCAATCATAAGTAGTGACTTTAAAAAAATTAGTATTTTACCTTTGAAAAGAACAAATTTCTTTTAGAACCTCGAATGATACTATCAGGTGTGATCACGAAGTATAGGAATTTTTGGAATGAAAAATGCTCAAAGAGATGTTAAAGAGTGATTACCATGAACCAAGGAGTGTATTATGCGGCGGAACACAAAGGAACAGCTTAATAACGGAAACTTGAACCCAGAACTCACACCTCAGCCAAATAAGTTCATGGAGCAACGGTTAAATTCGCCATAAAAAATGCGAATGTATTTAACAGAGCATTATTCCATTCCTTATTTTCTCATCGTGTTCATCCCAAATACCTGTCGACGAGTATTCTCCACCCCCAATGCGGCCTACAACGAAGCGAACTCCTTTTTCAAAAACACCCTGCCGTGTTGCGAAGCCCATCAATACCTCCTTAACCCCAATTTTCGCTCCATTCCAGTTTCCTCAACCTACTTACTCTTACAGACTCCCAGCCCAACACGTCGTTATTTGTCTTTCCCTGCACCTCACTAATCCCATTCTTCTTCCAACTCGGGTCCCGAAAAGCCCCTAATCACTCTCCAAAGATGAAGTTTTAAGGGCCCGCGAAAAGCAACGTTTCATATCGAAGGCTCAAAATTATTCCTCAACTCCTCCTTTAATTCCTGCAACGAATACATTATCCTTCCTGTTCTTTGCTAAGCCCCCAGTAATTTATTTCCCGCGGAAAATCCTCTTACCTCATGCGCGAGACGCCGCTCCAGAAGTTTGATATTGGGATATGCGCGTCTTAATTAGCGATTTTCTTTAACACAGCGAGCGAGATTACACGATCCGATGACAACGCAGTAAATCAACTGCTTGTTCGGCGTTTTGTTTCAATATAATGACAAACTCGGTCGCTCTCACAAGAAATTGTAGCCTACTACATCATTAAATTCTATAAAACGAACAATCATTCATTTCCGCCCAAGGTATAGCTCATAGAGATAGATATGGGGCTAAGAATAAGGGGTGCAAATTTTTTCTTCCCTATCCAAATGGGATATGTGGGATACCATGCACGGATTTTAGAAAGTTGATCCTTCTGGTAATATGACCCTCTGTAATTCTGGGCCGGATGGCCGGATGAGAGGAAAGAGGGGGACTGGAGGGGAAATATATTCAGGGCATGTCCTGAAATTAGCCCGGATTAATACAAATATCTTGTTATTATTACCAAGATTACGGATTCAGCTAAGATTAACTAAAAGGACGCACCATACCACACTTAATCAGTAAGGGTTGTTGGTAAATCAGGATTCTGACTTAACTAAAATTTCCAACACGGCTTCGAAACGCTTTCCCTAACCATTTCACATTGTAATAGTATATGCATTCATGAAAGCAGGCAACAGCAGGAGCCGTATTAGATTAAGATTATTCTGAAGAAAATTTCGTTAACATAGTTTATTCTGCCTTTTGCTGAGCGATGACGAAGTTAAGCAGCAAAGCCAAAGGATGAATACGAGGAAAGACAACTTTTCGATGAAGCTTTCGTAGATCATGAGTGCTTTTACGCGATAGCCTAAAGAAAATTTCAAAACATCCTACGAGCGCGATCAAGACAAAAAACGAGCGCGACTATGAGAAATTCATGAAAAATCTTCCTGTAAAACACGGAGGTTATTAATAATAGCATTCGGTAATAGTATAATATTTGCTTCAGGTGTAATGATGTTTTTTCACTTGTTCCAACATCTCTTAAGAATTCACCGATTTCTTCTTTACGCGATTTTAGTTTGTCTAAGATCGCATCCAAACATGAAATAATATCGTAATTCAACCAGGGATTCAGCATTACTTTGGAGGGGATCATGACCTGGGTGCGGGGAGTATGAAAACCCCCCAAGGAGCGGGGGGCGTCACCCCATGTAATTTTTTTAACACCCTTTTTGACGCATTCTGCAGTCTAAAATTGTATTGCTATTCTTAACAACACGTGAAATTGAAAAAATTAAGACATTTAAGGATTTCAAAACAATAAAAAATAAAATAAAATTCGATGGGGGGTTATGACCCCTGTTACGTCACTGAATTTAACCACCACACACAAAGTTTCGCTCGAGGATTTATGGTGAGTCAACCTGTGACAGATGAAAGACGCGGGTTTGGAAAGCCACTTTGTTCCCCATGCGAGAAAAAATTCTCACGCCACGCCATTTACTGAATAAGAATGAAGGGATGTCAACTTACTGTTCGGGTCATGAACCCATCTCTTCTTCTCCCCGGTCGCGGTCTTGGACGATGCACTGCCGCTCGAGGAGCTCACGGCTCTTGTGTCATCCTGGAAAAATATGAAGGAAAAATCATTCGTGAATTAGAACGTTCGAAGACAAGAAAATACAAAAGTCATTTGCAGCTTTAAATCATTACTGACTCAGAATACAATTTCTCGATTGACTTCGAAATCATCTATCGACAGAGAGAAGAATATAATATAATAATAATAATAATAATAATGATAACAATAATAATTTCGTCTTTATTTTCCAAGCGAATTTAGGACAACATTGTCCTCTTTTACAATTAACTTGATTGACAATCACAAACATCCATGCCCTGGGTGGTGGTCAATCCACCTAGGCGGGATTCGAACCCGCAACCTCAAGGTTAGCAGTCAGGGACTTTACCCCGGCGCCACCGAGGCCGGCAATTATAAAGGGTGTAGAAAAATTGTGTCACTAAATTTTAACCCTGGAAAGCTGATGACAGTAGGAACCAAAATTACTGATGATTTTTAGATCGAAAACGCACCATTTTCAAACTACAGAAACTTTGCGCCAAGTGCTCCGATTGATCGTGGGTTAGCCCTGCTGCCGGATGCCTTGGATAATCGGCATCTCTGATAGGCAAAGCATTCGAAGTCATGAGTTGCCTAGAGATCCGGCAACAGGGAAAACTCGCGGCCAATCGGAGCACTTGGCTAAAGTCTCTTTAGTTCAAAACTGGTGCGTTTTCGGTCTAAACATCATTAGTAATCTTATCCCTACTGGTATCAGCTGTTAAAGGTTAAAATTTCGTGACACAATTTTTTTCCACCCTGATTTTTCTCCATCCGCTCATGGCTCGCAAACTTCTCACCCAACTCGGAAATCACTTAAGCCAATTAGAGCTCAACTTATTTATCTTTTCAAGCAGTATGGTTAAGTCAAAATTAATGACGAGAACAAAGGCTATCATTCAATTTTGTGAACGTCATTGAGTCCAGGCAATGCCTATAGTTAATCGCCAGTTTATTTACAAAAACATTATTAATATGGTGCTACGGAAATAAATTTTCAAATGCAGCTTCAATAGCACAGTGAAGATAAATAAAGCCTAAAGAACAACTGCAACACTGAATGTATCAGTTAAAATATACATAAAAAGTGTTGGAATTCATTTGCCCAGCACTTATGAATACCACCAAT
Organism: Ischnura elegans; assembly: GCF_921293095.1. NCBI lineage: Eukaryota > Metazoa > Arthropoda > Insecta > Odonata > Coenagrionidae > Ischnura > Ischnura elegans. The sequence continues at coordinate 59,080,791 of NC_060251.1, forward strand.
ACTTTGATATGTTTTCAATGAAACGTTGAGGTTATCATGCAAAGCCCACGCTTCAATTCAAAATCAACTCCATTTCAGAGGCAGACCTATTTGAAAAATAATTAATTTTTAAGCTAAGCGGTGGCCAAGAATAATATTGCACAAGGTACGCGAGTGGTCATTTTCAATGTTTAAATTCGAAATAACGCCTTACATGCATGTTAAAAACAATATTATGGATCAAAACCCAAAAATGAACGTCCCGGGATCCCGGTCAAGGCGAATGATTTTTTCCCTGTGGATTTTTCGCACAATTGGTGCATTGCGGGTGACTTCCGTAAAAGTTATCACAGTGGCTAATCCAGATAAACTTAAATCAGTAAAATACCTGACGAGGCTAAATGGTCCATACAAAAAAATCTACCATTAAACGCACCTCAAAATCGGGCAATTGTTCTTCAATTGTTTAAATAACCTTACATTCCTAAACTAGCGTGCATAATATAATAGCGTATGTAATATTATAATTTTTTATTTATACTTCAAAATATATAGAGGGGAATAACATGCCCCAATAGAGTATTATTACATAATACGAATGTTTTCCACATCAATATTAATAAAAAATTTCGGGTTTTTCTCTTAATTAGCATGCCATTTTACTTTTTTTAATAGTTAAAAGAATCATAATTATTTTTCACCACGTAATATGATTATTTCACCTTTTTTTCTTGAAAATTTATGGAGAGGAAACCATGCCCCAATAAAGAAGTGCATTATTCGCAGCAATCGAAAGAAAAAACATTTTTTGAATCGATTCGCAGGCTCCTTCCCCTAGCTTTGATCCTTGTGCAAAACTCCTTCCTCCGCACTACAATCTGGCCTCCCCAAAATCCCCGCACTCTCATATGGCGCGCATGATTAACCATTCAGAAAGTTTCCCCCGAAGCTCTCAGCGCGTGAAGCCTCGTCGGCAAGTCCCCACCAGCCCGCGCACTCAACTCAGCCAATGCATTAACATGCACGTGCTCGCCCGAAAGGACCAGAAGAGGGCGGAGGGGCTCCTATCCTGAAAATATTCGGGCACTGTGGGCGGGGAAAGCGGAGGAGAAAGAGGTTTTTTTGGGCTGGATTTATTGCTTCTGATTTCACCGAATGGCAAAAGGTAATACGACTGCCACCGCCGGGTAGGCAGCCCAGGTAGGCATGTGCTCGCCTCCAACCTTTATGCAATATGCATTAGGGATCTTTCATGCAAACTGATGAAAGTCGGCATAACCTCCGGGGGCGGGCTCTCTCTCTCTATCTCTCACTATGTGCTGCCAAAACGGTCTCGCTCGCGTTCACTTGCAGCACCGCCAGAGCGGGCGACGGCGGTGAGGAGCATTAAAAAGACCGATGTAAACACCAAACGACAAGCACGTATGAAAGCAAGAATATTTGATCGTGGTCGTAGGGTTGATGGCATAGAGTGCCGGCCGTAATGTCTGGCATCGCCGGAGAGGATAGAGGAGGTAAGAGCTGGGAACCCAGTCCTGTGCCGAAACATACAGGCATATATCGGAGGCGATAGTTGTAAAGAGCTCACTTCAATTAGATATGTAGTGAAACCAGTTCCCAATGGACGTAACATTTCATCATTAACATATGAACTTGTCAATTAATTAAACTTGTGGGTTAATCCGCGTCTTCGGCACATTAGTCCTGAAGCAGTCCCCGACAGAGGGGAAGGAACGTTGACTTTTAAGCCACATATGACGCGGGTTCACGCAAAATTTTTTTAAATTGACAGCATGTGGACCGAGAAAGTTTTAACGACTTCAACATAGGAGCTCGATGAACATACGGCAGAGTGTTTGAATTGACCTCGTACAAGTCTTAAAGATTCAATTTGTAACTCACTCAGTGATTCAACCCATACGTTAGTTTAGTGAGGTGAAGGTAGAGCTTACACCGGAATAGGCCACAGTTTTATGAACTTCACACATTCAGGGTACGGGGTCCTGTTACTTTGCCTGAGCCACCTCGCTCGTAGAGGATTTTGATATGGGGTGTCTGAAGGCTTCGCAAGGGACCCCACAATCAGCAGCCAAGTGCCTTACCCACGAGGTTACCACACACCCATTCAATTCATAAGAGATATAATGAAAAGGAAAAGGGTAAAACTTTAACTACCAAATGTAACAGCCTTGAAACTGGTAAAAGTTTCAACGAAGCTTACGTATGGAATGCAGTAAGTGACATTAAATGGTTGTGAAACATGAACTCAGGAGCAATAGAATAAGAAGCGACTGCACTCATTCAAACGATGGTTTTACATAATTACCAGCGTAATGTAACTGCTTAGGAGAGTTTAAATGAAGCAGTTTGCGAGTCATAACGAATTCTCCACTCCGGGTTGGACTTCATAGGAACTAAGGGTGCCAATCAACCAAGATGCGGACAATCAATCTTCGAATCGTTTACCAGGGTGAGAATTGATAGCCCTTAAGCCGAAATTACGCATGCATTTAAGGTGATCATGGGGACCAGCGGAACAGGGAAGATGAATTAAATTGATGAGTCCTCTTCAATGAAAATCTACCGATAGTCTTTAATAATCATTGCGACTTACTTGCGCATCAATCCAAATTGCAACCAAGTTTTCGACAATCCTGTTGTACATTTGCCGGGTCCGTTGGCTCAATAAAAGCGTCGAACGTACCAGAGTTTAACCTTCAATATGCATATAAGTCGCCATCATCATCATCACTACTCAAAAATCCTAAGATTGCTTCGACGCAGCTCCTCAACTTATACCAGCTAATCTTTTCGCACGAACGCATTTCTTTTCTTTCACATCCTCCTTTACTTTTTCCATGTATTCCATTCGAGGTCTTCCTTTTCATTCTTACCATCTATTTGTTCCTCGACAATTGTCTTCATCAGGTCATCATGTCTCTAGATACGGCCTATTAGGTTGTTCCGTCTTCTTATTAAGACTTTGATGAGGCTTAACTTCTCTCCTACTCCTCTTATGACTTCCTATTTACCAACCCGGTCGATCCATTTGCTCCTTATCATTCTCCTGTAGCACCAAATTTTGAAAGCCTCTATCATATGCACATAAGATTGTACTTTTAATATAAGACACGGTCTTAGGCGTTACTTTGTGGAATTGCTTCATCATAGAATAAAATAAAATAACTTTATTTTATTCCACACTTTATTTTAAATAGCACGACCCGGGTTTCAGCATCTAATGCTATCATCAGGTCTAATGCTATCATCAGCATCTAATTCTATCACCTGATGATGGCATTAGATGCTGAAACCCGGGTCGTGCTATTTAAAATAAAGTAAGGAATAAAACAAAGTAATTTTATTTTATTCTACCATATAAGATTGTCTTCAAACCCATTTTAAATTACCAGATAAGATCTTTTCATGAAGAGAACACGTTGAGTAGATGGTGTACGGATTAATAGAAGAAAGAAATACTCAACGATAATGCTTCAAAACTCCTCATTCACAGAACAATGGCACTGGATCATCTACGGCACCTTCAGGCAATGTATGTTCAATCTCTGTGGCCTGTTCTGCTGCCGTTCAGATTCTCCACACATTCATTTTACTCTCTACTGCTGCTCATCTCTAAATACATCACAGCTCACCTCTTCAGATTAAAACATGCACATGCGACGATTATGAGGATAAAAAAATAGTAAAAATTATTTCCAAACGAAGGCAGATATACAAGGCTACAGCCAAAGTTTTCTCTTTGTCAAAGTCAAAACGGCATTAATATCTGAAAAGATATAACCACTTGAGAAAACTTATGTTAGCGAAAAAAAAGAAAAGGCAAAACGAAATAATTCAATCATCAGCATACCATGGGAGTCAGAAACCAAACCACTTCACCGTTCGTCGGCAGAAACAAGTACAAAAATATGAATTACAGATCCTCAGGGGAATGCAAGGTAATACCATTCCTGAGCTCAACTTCTCAATATAACACGTGATCAATTTCATGATTTTATCGATTACGTTCCGGAATAGAGCATCTCGTTGCCTTGGGATGGCAATGAATTCTGGAAATATTGTCACTGCTGCGTCTCATTAATTCTACCTTTCTATTTATTAGCACATATGCACCCGGAAGGATACTTGAGATTACACCATTCTCTTTTCGATATTTCACTGCGGTTTTCAAGCAGAAACAGATTTTTCTCTAGCAAAAGAACACTTTCTTCGCGGCAAAAACTGCTTGAAGCAACTTTAAAATTATTTCTCTGAATTGATTAGATTAAGAATAACCAATAGCACGTCCTTAAAGGAATATTACAAACCAAATAATCGCACTTCAGCGATTGGTAAAAAGTATTAATAACAAGAATGTTTACAACGTTTCTCGATTTTCTGGAAGGTGAAAAAAAAGATGTGATATTCCCCTCTCATTAAATTAATAACCACTATGAAATTCGCCAATCTCTAACACGAGCGCGGTAGCTTAGCAGGAAGCTCTTTAATATATGATACCCCGGTAATCAGAGAATTAATCTTTCAATTAATAACTGCATTATCCGATGGCCCAGAAAATACGAGGCATTAGAGAGTTAATGCCAAATAAATTCGATCTATCGCATAGCGATAGCTTGCTCTCAATGGAAAGAAGCTCACGCGGATAGTAAGGCAGTACAGGTTTTCGGGAATTAAATCCACGTGTTACGAACCGAAATATCGGTGCATTCCAATCGATGCTCTTCTTTGACGGCTATCACCTGCATTTTGAAAAAAAAAACTCGTCGATGGAAAACTCCTTAAGTATGGAGAGTTTCGGAATCGCAGGCAAAAATCCCATCAATCATGAAGTGCGTTCAATCGGAACCAAGGTAAAATGATGCACTCGCAAAAAAAACCGAAGCGGAACAGGTTGGAAGTTTCAATCGCTGTAGCACATACGTATTGCTCAAGGACCTTGGGGAGATAGAATTGAGAACACGTACGAGGCATTTTGGACGCGGGCTTGCTGAAGGACGGATAGAGCTCGATAGCGAAGAGAATGACCGAAAAAAATATTCTATGGAAATGGAACGGGGAGAGGAGATCAGACTACTGCACTGCCGACGGATGCCATGCAAAAAAAGACGACGTGATACTTGCATCAAAAGTTCTAAATATTGTCATGCGAACGACCTGGAACTGTGGTAGAAGACCTTTTTACGTAGATCGTCTTGTTACCTCTACCAGAAGCACACATTTTTCATTCCGGTGATATGTAAGTGACAGATTTAAGGCATCAAAATTTCCAGTTTTTCTTCTTAGAGAACTATTTTGTCGCCATTTTATTCCTTCGTGAATGGCTTTAAGTTTGAATCACGCGACCACTTTTCACGAACAATAATCAAACATATCCTACCGGTTAAGGTAGGCTGACATGAAATATCTTTCAAATCACTCCGGTCAGTACCCGTTTCCAATTTACTCTTTAGTTCACGATAATGCCTATTCTCTACCATTCTGTCTATTAATCCCATTATTTTTCCTGTCACTTCCCGCTAATCTAACATCCTTCCTTATAGCATAATTTTCATCATCCCGCACTCTCTTAGTATGTGCACCAGCCGAACTCTCTGTCTTCTCCTTTCAAGACTGTTCCTAGCTCTTCTTCTTTGGTCCTTTTCCTCCACAGCGGCCTACACGTAAAAATTATGATACTCAACACACCTATACTTCCCCATAACTACCATCTATCAGAATTCAACGCCACGTACTGCTATATACAACCCTTAGAGCCGAAACATAAGCGTACAACAACGATCACAATAGTGCAATGGTGGGTAGTAATGGATATTTTAAGATAAACTTGTAGGGATACAAATCTAACCACAATCAGACACACTAGAATAAAAGGTTAAATTTCGTCATGAAGGTCAAGCTAGCTGTGAAGCTTAAAAACATTACATTAAAGCTAACACAATTACTTGTGCAACTATCTTCAGGCCCGAAATATTCTCTCAATGTTACTTTCACTGAACCTATTCCTTAAAAAGAAACTAGGTATTAGCTTCAATAAATAATGTATGACACTCATTGCTTATCCCGTTAACGCAGTGAACACTTCAGCGGCGCCAATTACTAAATATTCCTATGAAGATAGCGCTGAGGAGCCGATACCTCGATTAAAATAAAACGTTATATCATGTAGTGCAGTTTTTTCAGGGGCGAGGGTAATGGCAAAAAGTGAAAAAAATGTTAACCGATGACAAAATATTTGTGTTGGCCAGCGTTAGATACGGAAAAGGTGCGTACTCTAGTCGCATTAAGAGATGAAAATGAAGGCTACTGCGAGCAGTGTCATGCACAAAGCAACTCATAATACAGACAAAAATACAGGAACACCATTAATGGGTTCGTTTCCTCGTATTTTTTACCGACTAAGTATTTTATTTTCTCCCGCTCTAAGGTCTCAAACTATCTGATTTCTCAATCCGACTTGAATGTGAGACATCGATGTTGTTAACACTTTCACGCTAAAGGCAGAGATAATATAAAGACGTCACGCGCTTCTCCCATCAAGTAAGCATAGGTGCTACTCACACTTTCTAACCAGATTTTATCTTGCGCACAATCATGTTAAGAACTTTTCGAATGGATGACAGTTTTTATTATTTAAAACTGAGCAGGTAAGAGTTCTTTCTTCCGAAAAAAATTTCTCATTCATCCATCGGAATCATGACATAAATTACGTATTCGGGTCACAGAAAACGACCCCATCATTAGAAGTTTGCATGCGTGGGAACATCTCTTTTAAGCCTACTCGATGCCGCAGAAATATAGCTATAATCACTCACACGTACACCTGTTCTTCCAACCGAAAACTATATGCGCAAGGGAGTCGCATAAATTTCTTCGTAAGCACGCACGAGGCCTTGGGAGATGCGATTTATTTTTCGATCGGTCAGGGTTGCAGGGGCTACATAATTCAAAGAATGAGGGAGAAAATATTCAACATAGGAGGGAGACGGGGATGGCATCATTTCCTTCCTTCCACGAATCTCTAAGGGTATATTTATGGTCGGTTTCCTGGAGATTCCTAGACGACGGAGCAGACTCCTGATGATGAAAACGAATAATTAAGTCGAATCTACCAACAATTGCCGGTCCCTATACACTACGCAAATGTTTATTCCACATTTTATTTTATAAATCTATTATTTTGGAAGCAAAATAACCTGCGATGGAATAAGCGAGGAAGGGAATAGTCGAGGGACAAGTGGATGGCAAGAAAAGAAATGGAAGACGTCGGATAAAAGATATGCAACATCTAATTAAGGCTGCTAAAGAGAGGAAATACTCGGTCGCGAAAAGATCAGCCGATAGGAGACTTGAAAGTAGAGCTGCGCATCTAATTGATGTTAGGTTGTTGATAAGCGATGATGAACATCTTACATTAAATTAATTGATCACAATAGATTTTCTGGGGGGAAATATTCATAACCACTTTGTGTAAATTGAGAGTAAATTTTAACCAGAGTCTTTTTTTAATAAAATAAATAGGAGTATACATCTCCTGCTATGAGCGGGGGACCGACTGTGTTCTACGTGGCCCATAGAAAATGATTTTATGATTACTACCCTAAGTTTATCCCGCTTCCAGAAGCTCCCTCGTACCCAAGAGGCGCCTATCTTAACAACACAACCCTCTTCCCATTTGCCCAAATCCAGCCCCCCGTGGAAGCGCCTCGCAAAATAGGGGAGTCTATTCGAAATGTGTTTCATTCCGTCTTCCGGCAGATTCCTAGGGGAGCCCAAACAAAACTGAAGGCGTCAAAGGAGCTTCTAAATCATCAAAGCATCCGTATTCTCCCTCTATCGACGGATGCGTGTTCTTCCATGATTGATCACCACTCTGTACCTTACTGAATATGTTGTACTTTTCTGAACTAAGAACTTTTCTCAACCGTTTTCAAAAAGGAACCGTGAAAGAGTTTTAGAGATGCAAATTGGTTTGAGCGAGATAAA